>NC_090451.1:389729137-391011637 GCF_031143425.1 Pleurodeles waltl
GTGTTGAGAAGCAGTGGTTATTTGCACATCTCTGAATTCCGGGGTACCCATACTAGCATGTGAATTACAGGGCATTTCTCAAATAGATGTCTTTTTTACACACAGTCTTACATTTGGAAAGAAAAAATGTAGAGAAAGTCAAGGGGCAATAACACTTTTTTGCTATTCTGTTTTCCCCAAAGTTTCCCGCTAAAAATGGTACCTCACTTGCATGGGTAGGCCTAATGCTCGCGACAGGAAACACAAAATGGACACATCACATTTTTACTTTGAAATCTGACATGTTCTTTGCAAAGTGCCTAGCTGTAGAATTTGGCCTCTAGCTCAGCCGGCACCTAGGGAAACCTAGCAAACCTGTGCAGTTTTGAAAATTAGACACCTAGGGGAATCCAAGATAGGGTGACTTGAGGGGCTCTGATCAGGTTCTGTTACCCAGAATCCTTTGCAAACCTCAAAATGTGGCCCAAAAAAACACTTTTTCCTCTCATTTCGGTGACAGAAACTTCTGGAATCTGAGAGGAGCCACAAATTTCCTTCCACCCAGCGTTCCCCCAAGTCTCCCGATTAAAAATGGTATCTCACTTGTAGGGTAGGCCTAGCACCTGGGACACAAAATGCCCCAAAACACAACGTGGACACATCACATTTTCCCAAAGAGAACAGAGCTGTTTTTTGCAAAGTGCCCAGCTGTGGATTTTGGCCACTAGCTCAGCTGGCACCTGGAGAAACCTAGCAAACCTGCGCAGTTTTGAAAAGTAGACACCTAGGGGAATCAAAATGGGGTGATTTATGGGGCTCTGACCAGGTTCTGTTACCAAGAATCCTTTGCAAACCTCAAAACTTGGCCCAAAAACACATTTTCCTCTCATTTCGGTGACTGAAAGTTCTGAAATCTGAGAGGAGCCACAAATTTCCTTCACCCGGCGTTCCCCCCCCAGTCTCCCGATTAAAAATGATACCTCACTTTTGGGGGTAGGCTTACTGCCCGCGAAAGGAAATGCCCCAAAACACTGTCTGCACACATCAAAATTATCAAATACAAAACTGCCTGGGGGGGCACCTGTGTTTTTGGTCCTGGGCTCAGCAGCCATCTAGGGAAACCTACCAAACCCAGACATTTCTGAAAAATAGACACCCGAGGGAGTCCAGGGGAGGTGTGACTTGCGTGGATCCCCCTATGTTTTCTTAACCAGAATCCTCAACAAACCTCAAATTTATCTAAAAATAAAAATAAAAAAATCACATTTTTCCCACATTTCTGTGTGGGATCACTGCACTGGGAGAAATTTCACATCCCCCAACGCTCCCCTCAGTCTTCCGGTAAAAATGCTACTTAGTTTGTGTAGGTGGGCCAAGTGCTTGTGACAGGGAAGACCCAAAAACATGTCGAAATTGAGGGGGAACCAAAGCGGGTCCAAAAGGGCAGTTTGAAAAAAAAAAAAAACATTTTTAGGCTGACAAGTGCAGCAGAATGTTTATCAGTATAGATGAGACAATGCTGGGTGGTTGGAACTTTGTGGATTCCTGCAGATTCCGAAAGGTTCCATCACAAAAATGTGGGGAAAAATGTGTGATTTCCAGCAAAGTTGGAGGTTTGCAGGGCATTGTGGGTAAGAAAATGGTGCGGGGTGCATGTGAAACACATCACACTGGAATCACCCAGATGTTTAGTTTTCAGATGTGTCTAGGTCTTGTGGATTTTTCTACATGGCAGCGTCCCAAAATCCATAAAGTGCAGCCCTCACCATTCCAAGTGGGACGATATTGAGAATTAGCCAAGCTCTCATGGCCCAAATGTAAAACCAAAACCCAAAATAATCAAATGTCCTTTTGCTTGCTGTGGGATAAGATGTTTTAGTGTGCGGGGAGAGCTGAAAGACTGTTAGCCCCTTCAGTTGGGGTGGGGGCCTAACCAGGCCCATTACTGGTTGGTAGCCACCACCCCACTATTTCGTTTTTTTGAATTCCCTGGCATCTAGTAGACTTTCTGCCCCCCTGGGGTGTGATTCAGGGGTAATTGCCCCATCTGCCCACTGGTGGGCAGAACAACTTTGGCCCCATTTATTTGGGGTGGTGGTATGGCCATACCCCCACCCTCTTATTTTGGAAAAAAAAAATCCCTGGTCTCTGGTGGGCTTTCTGTCCCTCCTTGGCGGCAGATGAGCCTTCCGAAAAGAGGACAATCTGCACCAAGGGGGGCAATATGGCCAACAGTAATGTGCCCTCCATAGGGAGCGACCCTTACCCAAGGGACTGCCCCCCCCTAAAGAAAACACACACACCAATCCCTGGTGCCTAAGTAGTTTCTGCCTAACAAAGCTCGGCAGATCTGCCCCCAAGGGGGGGGCAGAAATGGTCTAAATACAATTTGCGCCCCAGGGGAGCGACCCTTGCCTAAGGGGTCGCTCCTCACCTTTAAAAAAACAAACAAAAAAAAAAATAGTGATCCCTGGCGCCTAGAAGTTTTAGATCGGCCTAATAACAATAGGCCAATTTGCCCCCGGGGGAGGGCAGAAAAGGCCTTGAAAAAAATTGCCCCTCTGGGGAGCGACCCTTGTTGGGGTGGGGTCGCTCCCCTTATGCCAATTTCCTTTTTGGATAAAATGCCTGGTGTCTAGTGGGCATTTCAGAAGCCGGATCGATTCACGATCCGACTTCTGAAATGCTGTGAGAGACTTCAGAGGGAAGGAAATTCCTTTACTTTGAAGCCTCTCAGGCCCCCGTAGTGGCCTCTGATGTCAGCATGTGAATGCGTGCTGATGTCCTCAGACGTGACTGGGGGGATCGGGGTGGAAGGGGAAGGGCTTTCCCTTCCATCCTTTCCTTTGGGTGGGGTGGGGGGGGCGTGGAAGGGAAGCCCACAGAGCTCCATGCCGAGGACATAATGGTTACGTTCTCGGCACAGGAGCACTGTGCCGGTGGACGTAACAATTACGTCCCCGGCACAGAAGGGGTTAATCAAACTCTATGGATCGTTGATGTCATTTTATAAACAGTTATGTGCCTGATCAATCTAGGATGAATGTTTTTTTTTTCTCCAAGAGAGCTACAGTTTTGCTTCCATTTTGTGCCTGCACAGTTTCTTTCCTTTCTACATACCAATTATCTAGTTTTGATTTGTCTCTTCTCTTTGGAGACTACCATCCATATCACTGCCTCATAGAAAGGGACCAAACGCTCTTCAGTTCAGAGAACAAAAAACTAAAACCAAGCCTTAACAAAGCCAGTAGGTCTCACCTTTATAATGCATGTGTCTGTGTGCGCCTGAATAGTGTTGTTTTAAAAAAGTAGAAAAAACAAAACAAAATATTGGAGGCAAGGCGAACATATATCTTCTGGTATTTCAAAACTTTACATTAAATTGCATGTTTTCAATGCTTATCAATGGCAAGGGGTCGTTTTTCAAATACTTTTTTCTCCAAAAACTCTGAACAGAGGTTAAGTAAAATAAGGAAGTGTAAAAGGGAAACGATTGCCAAGGTATAGTTTACTTTTCACAGGGTTCAAGCATTTGATCCTCTATAGTTGTCCAGGGATAGATCGGGTGTAAGGGCCTCCATGAGCTGTGCCATGCTACGTATTCCTTTTGCTTTATACTCCAGCTTTGTGAGTGCAGCAGATTGCCCTTACCCCACTGAAATAAAAGCCTTTGTGTGCCAGAGCTTGTGCTTTCATGCATTGTGAGATGCAAGATCTAAAACAAAAACAATCTTTAAAGTTTGCACTTCCGCCATACCTCAGCAAAAACATTGGTGGTGCTGTGCTTTTACTTACAAGTTGGCATGGGTAGAGAACAATATACTACAAGGGGAAGCAGCACACAAGCAGGAGAGCTTGAAAACCTGCACTCTTATGTAGTGCTGTTTGAAAAAGACAAACGAAACGTCGGCAGTGGGATGGGTACAAGGTTAGCTAATCTAAAGGATTGTTAAGAGAACATGCTCCACAGAAGGGACAAACATTAGAAGAGAAAGGCAAGCCATTGAATAAGAAACAAGCAAATAAGTGACAACGCCATCCAATGGTAAGCAGTGGGTGTGCTGGGAGCCCATACAAAAACAAAGTATTGTTTTCCAAAATGAAGAATATCTAAGTTACACTAAAGCACCTCCAAAATCTTAAGATTTAATGACTCTCCAAAAGTAAGTGCATACATTTGGGTTAAAAGTACCACTTTCAGCCTGAGCCTTCACAATTGTGTATTTTGCCTTTTGGATACTGTGTCTCTGCATCTTGTTTGTTGATGAGTACATGCTCCCCCATCTTAATTCTGACTTTTCTACTGAATTTTTTATTTATGTTTTTTAAAACTGCTTTATAGTTTCTCACAGGTTTTCACTGTAATTTGAGGCTTTTCTTTGAACTTGCTACATATGGACTGCTGGTTTTACTATTCATTATGTGTAGATAATTTTGAGTATCCTGATTCTATTAATGAACTTGAGCTATTTTAGGCAACAATCAACCTCGACTTTCTTTTATTTCTGCATGTAATGGGTCTAGCTTGCTTTACTGAGTCTTGTACCATCTTAGGTGATTTGCTCTAAACAAGGCACCTGCTTCATTACCTCCCTTAAATGAGTGATGAAGAAAGCTATTTGTTCCTGAAAAATGTAGCCATTAATTCACCATTGTCTGGCTCGCAGCTAAACCTGTTTTTGCGTGGTTTATGTATACATATTAAGTGTCCAGACCAAAAGAAATGCCTAATGTGGTTATTTCCATGGCCACTTCTGTGAAGTGAGTTGAGACAATGCCATTCTACTTTGACCACAGGTGATATGAAACCTATTATACTATGGGCATCCTCTGTTTTGAAGACTGTTAATAACAGTACCTCGACTTTTTAAACAGGAATAACTTTGAGAAATACCTATAGATCACAACCACATCTGGCTCAGGCTACCAGCAGTTGCAGCAAAGTGAGGAAATTAAGTTGATCTTTTGCCTCCAATGTTGTCTTCCATAGGAGTGCCCTGTAGAATGCTGAGAAACTGGTGAGCAGCCAGTTGAAAAGGAGACAGTATGGTCATACGGAGGACTCTGTCAAAAGATGACATTTACTAGTTGTCAATTTCCATGGTTGAAACAATCAAGGATCTTACCCGGATTATCTTGACACAGTCACTCATTGCCTCTCCCTTAGATGCGGGCCATTATCATTGTAAAGGTGCTGCCTATTGGTGGATACTCTTCTAAATTGTAGCCTTAAAGAGGTTCTGTTGCCAGACAGAACTGTACCTTGTAGCAGAGATATGTGATCTGTGCAGGAAGTGCAGCCATTTTTCCTCATCTTTAGAAGTGCTTTTTGGCAAGGCTATCGAGAGAAAATTACAAAATAACACGCTTTTCTGCACAGTTATAGTACCCATATTGGAATGGTTGGCATCCTCCTCCCTAGTTCCTTACAGGAGCTAATTGGAGTCCTGCATGTCGCAATAATAGATTTTTAGGGGGGGGGGGGTGTTGTGCTCCTAGGCCATAAAATATGTATTTCTGCATTTAATTGGTATTGACTCATTACATTTTAATACTAATGCAGACAGTTCTTTCAGCACTTTCAAATCACTTGGTGGAAGGCAAGAATGAACCATCAGATGTAAGGGGTGAATAGCCTAGCTGATGGAAAAGGATGATTATTGTGAAAGGTATAAATTAACATAAGGGTCTGAGGTAAAATCCTTACAAAAGTGATGAGACCAGCAGTAATGGAAGTGAAGGGTAGAGGATGCAGACCACGAGGAGTGTGAGAAAATCTTCTTAATCTTATTTGAAAAAGTATGACCACAAGGAGCAACACAGAATGAGCGAGCTGGTGATGGTAGAAGGCCGCTTGATGTTTGAAAATATGGGGGGGAATATTGCATAAGTAGTAGATAATGCCCACTATGGGAAAGTCGGACAATGGCCACAGAGAAGTTACCAGAAGATGCTCACCATGTTTGGAGTTTGAAGCTAAATAGACCTGATTCAAGACATTCAGTGTGGTATCTTCAAGGGAGATAATAAATACACCTTTAAATTATTGTGTACCTTGACAATGAACTTTGTGTCATTTATATATAATTTGCTTGACAGTGATGTTAGACATTTTGTTTATTAAACAGAACTTTGATCAGAATGACTTTCCCTTGGACTGTGGTTCAGTCAATCAGTCAGTAAATTTGTAGAGCGCTTCTTGTCACCCATGAAGGTATCCAGGTGCCAGTAGGGTCCAGTTGTTTAGCCAAACAGCCCGGTCTTCAGTGGCTTTCGGAGCTCTGGAAGAGATGGGGAGGTTCAGAGATGAAAGGGGGTAGTTTGTTCCATGTCTTTGCTGCTAGGTAGGAGAAAGTGACCTCCTCATCTGCTACATCAGATGTGGAGGTGAGGATTAGAAAAAGGGAAGCAGACTGGAGGTGTCTGGTGGGCTGAAGGAAGTTTAGGCAGTGGTTCAAGTATGCAGGTCTGCAGTTCTGCAGGGCTTGTGTGCGTGGGCCAGGAGCTTGAACTGGCATTTTTTTCCATACAGGGAGCTGTTGGAGTTCGCTGAGGTGGGGGGGAGGGGTGTGCTATGGGTTCATCTAGGGAGATCCAGGATGAGTTTGGCTGTGACGTACTGAATGGTCTGTAGTCATCATAGGAAGTGAGCGGCAATCCCTGTGTAGAGAGCATTGCTGTAGTCCAGTCGGCTGGAGATGGAAAGATTAGTTAGCTAAAGGATATTGCCTGGGGAAGTCACTTTAGGATAGGTAAAGGGTGAGTATTTAATCAACCTAGGCATAGGATGTAGGCATCTTACTGCATCAGTACTTTGTAATTATTCTAAATCCTTTGAGAGTGAAACAGTTACAATGGTGGAAGATTTAACATTTCACATTGTGAATCCTACATATTACAGCAAGTTTTTATATTTTGCTTTTCCCAGTGAGACAGTTCTTGCAATTTTACATTGCCTTTGTTGGCCCAGGTCCCCTTGTCAAGTGACATGCAATTTGTTCAGCTCTTCAAGACGTTTTTTTGCTTCAACGTACGCTCAGCTTACAGTAAACTGTATGTAGCTTTCCTTCAGGAGTCAACATTACCAATTTAAAAACTAGCTCATCACTCCACTTTTGTCTGCTTCGTTGTAGGCATACTTTGTTGTCTTTCTGAAGAGTTCTTTTCGCAGACAAAACAGTTTAATATATGTTAAGAGACCCTTGGCACTTCCTGTGGCAGAAATGGGTCTGCAGTTTTGGGTCTCTTAAAGGATGGCCTCCAGGAGTCAAACTCCAACTCAAGAGTGCCTAGGTAATATGATTTTGAGAGTGTGAGTTATGCTCAAGTTGATGCAGGCTTTGGGTGGGTGGGGGAGATGAGGTGGGTGTTGTGATCGTCCCAGCTAACCTATGTGTGTTACTTATTCACAGTTGTGCCTTTGGGGTACCTGCATTGGGAGTTTAGGTCTTACAGCTCTGCACCTAACCTTAGTCATCAATGGGTGGTTTTTAGGACGGATACGACCTCTACATTGTAATAGACGTGCACCCCTGCCATGAGTGCCCAACTGTACTGGATCCCTAATGCTGATTTGAGCCAAATCCCTGAGTGGCTTCCTGCAAGAGGGAGGTGGCACCCTTCACTATAGCAGAATACTATTGTTCTTGAGCCTGCAAGTCATTCACACTACTCCCCAGGAGGGCAGAAGGCTTTCTGGTGGCCAGCAATTATGCAATGCCACTGGACAACTAGGCTACAGAGTGCCAACTTCCTAAAGGTTGCTTCTCTGTAGGTGACATTTAATTTTACATGGGAATTAAGCCAGGTTAAATGGGTTGAGAGAGCGCACAATATTGAAAATGTGCTATTGCAGCTGCAGAAATAAAAAGAAACTAACTTACAGATCTGTTACTTTGAGCGTTTTCATTTCCGTTGTCTGTGTTGACAGTGTAAGATGACCATCATCAGAAAATGGAAAGGGACATTGTCAGGGTTCAGTGATTTGTGCACATCTGCGGGGTGCTTTACACTTAAGCTGCCTCCACAAATTTGCAAGCCATAGGCATGCTGTGCATGCTCAAACCACAGCAGCCTGTATGAAGATATGAAACTGCTTTGGCAATGGCACTTCATCCTAGCCACTCAGTCAGAAGCCAGGTTAGAGAAGGGAGTGAAGCATTGCACCCCAGCACGATGCTGACTGTTGGAGAGACTTTCAACATGCCTGCTTTCAGTAAAATAAGTGTGGAATGCCCGACTGGGTCCTGGAGGTAATATCTATGAAATTCACCAGTCCAGGTAATTAGAACAAATGTCGGTTGACTGTCACACAGTAAAGTTCCTGCTCACCACAATAGACTGGGCCTAATTTCTTTTATAAAAAATAAAAAAAAAATCTCAGTTGGAGAAACCCGTAATCCATTTATTGGTTGTAGGGCTTGTATACTTTGCCCAAGGCCGGTGCTTTGGCCCCACCAACTTCAAAGTTCACTAACAGCTCATACTAGGATACCATGGTGTCCCCAAACTTCCAAAGGGGGCTTTGTGCTCCGTTGTGAGGAGGGGAGGATTACTGATGGGAAAAGGACTGATGGATATTACTCAGGAGGGTGGGGAAGGTAAGGAAGGTCCTTGAAAGGGTTGAAAACGTTCAGGGGCACAGTGTTTTTTTTTTTTTTTTTTTTTTTTCAGCTGACTGTGGGTGAGTTAGAGCCCTCTTGTTGGATATATCTCTGGAATCTCCTCGATAAACTCAATGCATAGTAGTAATAAGGGTGTCCATGGCATTTTCATTTGAAAGGTTTACACTATAATTTGACATTTCAGGCTCACTCTGAATCCAATTTCTCATGAGGTAGCTGGGTGGGGGGCAGAAGTATGTGAGCATTGTCCGAAATAGGGAGCTACAGGAGATGTTTTTCCCCCCACAAAGAAGCCAGTCAGGTATCCTCGTGGGTGTCTCCCTGTGGTACTGTTAGGTTGTTGTGGAACGTAGAATGTAGGCTCTAGGTAGGGAGTGAATGTGGAATGTGAACGGGTGGCAGTTAGAATAACTGGAACGGGTGAAGAGAGAGGACGGCGCCGCTCCTATGTGCATATAAGATAATTAATGTACCAGAAGATCTTACCGTGTACAGCGGATTATTTTAACATTGGCGACGAGCGGGAGCAGGACAAAACGAGAGTGCAGCACGGAGCTATGTCAACGAGAGTGCCAGCACGGAGCGGTGTCACCACTCTTGGGACGCATCGATGCTGGTGAGAAGCATCGTAGCCGGTGAGGTACTGTGGATGTGGGAGGCAGCCATCGTGTTGTCCAAGGGCTTCATTATCCATGTTGCATCGCGGTTGTAACATCGCGATTACTTCGTTTTAAACGCCCATAACCTACATTGTAGCAACACATTTTTTTGCGTGTCTTTGTTCCCTTGGCAACGAGGCCCAGCGTCAATGTGCGCGTGGTGGCGGCCATTTTCATAGCATCCACAGTACTCCTTTCATACGTTTGCAACTTTCATTGAGTCTACGTTGTCTTGGGAACAGTCCGGTGCGTTTCTGTGCACATTGCGGTGGCCATCTTGAAGGAGTCATAATTAGATGAATGCCTATTGATTGTTAGCGGATTTCGGTGATTTGCACACCTTATGAATACATGGAATCTATGAACATTTGTAATGCAGTAAAAAACTAATTTTGGTAATTAATGCACCTCAAGAACAAGTAATTCATATTGTATAACGTTTACATTTTTGTTCTGTACATAATGCAGTGGCCATTTTGAAGGAGTCGCAATTAAATGAATGCCTATTGATTATTAGTGGATTTCAGTGATTCACACACCTTATACGTAGGATCTACGACCATTTGTTAAAAAAAGCGAATTTCAGTGATTCGTACACCACAGGAACAAGTAGATTCACACTGTATAACTTTTACATTGTTGTATAATACTGTTTTTGGCTTATTGCTATTCATCCTACATTCAGGTTATTGCTATGTCGAACATTCAGCCACCACCATTTTTCTTATCACGGCCAGGTGAGCCTCCTATACAATGGGAGTTAAGGTTTGACTTATTTGAGGTTTATGTGGAGGTTTTGGAAGGTCAAAAATATTCACCTGAAACATATTTATCCCTATTGAAGCACAGGTTAGGTGCAATTGGACTAAGAGTTCAAGAACTTACCTCAGATTGTTAACGCTGGTGATGTGGATGTTTACCAACTTGCTAAGAAGCAACTTTAGGAACGTTATGGCAGGAAAATTAATGTGGTGTTAGAGCGTTACGAATTTTATTCGAGGACACAGCATGACGACAAATCCATACACCAATTTGTTGCAGCTCTTAGAGGGTTGGCGGTTACTTGCCAATTTAAACAAATATCGTATGACCAGGTTTTAAGGGATCAAATATTGATGAAAACAAAATCATGTAAGATACAGGAGAAATTGTGGTCATGTAGTAGTGATTTGACGTTGAAGAGTGCAAATCAGGTTGCGGGAACTATTGAGGTGTCTGAGAAGTGTATTCAAACTGTGAGGAAAAACGTTACTGATTCCAAACTTGGAGCATTTTGTGTTAGTTCTGTGACAAAGGAATCTAAAGGATGTGGAAAAAAAACAGAATGGAAGAAAGGTGATACAAAACTTAGTTATAGGTGTGGAGCTGGGGATCATTTAGCCAATTTTAAGAAATGCCCGGCACTAAGTATGATGTGCAATATATGTAAAATAAATAAAAATAAATTGCCACTTGAGTAAAGTATGTAAGAGTGGTATGAAAAGCATAAGTTATGTTTCTGGGCATGATGTAACTGAGGGGGATAGAGTCTAAGATATAGTTTTGAGTGTTACAGGGCAAGGATGGCATTGTGGGTAGGTCATCGGGGTTACCAACTTGCAAGCTACTTATGGATAGAGTTGAGGTTACTGCTATGGTTGACTCGTATGCCTGGCTCACTTTATGTGTGTGGAAATGTTTAATAAATTATGGCCAAGTAGAGAGTTAATTCAAACAGATCTGAATCCGGGAAATTAATATGTACACCAGTATACCCCACTAGGGGAATTCTGTGGTCTGTATAAGTTTGGAAGTAGGTAGTGTGAGAGCAAGTTGTACATAGCTGAGAGGGGTCAGTTAATTCTGGGATCGCCGCATATTAAATTGGGTATGCAGATTGACTCTAGGAACATTTCTCCAGTTTGTGGTATTCGAGCATGATTTTCTTGATGGACTGAAGTATGATGAGTTGGACAAAAGTTTTCCTATGGTGTTTTCTAAATCATTAGGTAAACTTGAAGAATTAAAACACAAAATCATATTGCGAGAAAATGCAAGTTATGTAAGACATGAAATGCGGAATGTACCTGTGAATTATAGATCTGTGAGAAAAACATAATTGAACCAATCAAGAGTTAGGATTGGATTTCCCTGGTGGTAATATCTCTAAAGGGGATGGGGATCTCAGGTTGTGTGTTGATTTGAGTTCCTTGAATCAGGCGATTTGGATTGATACATTTCCGTTACCGAATTTACAAGAATTAGTGTAATCCATATGCCAAGCCTCACTTTTCCACCATGGATTTATCTAGCGCTTACCATCAGATTGAATTGGATGATAGCTCCAAACATTATACTGCATTCATAACAACAGAAGTTGCATTTCAATACAGAAGAATTACCTTTTGGCCTTGCTAGTGCCGCTGTTGTTTTCCAAAGAGAAATTTATAGAATTGTCAGTGGTGTGACAAATTTGTCCTAAGATAAGCCATGTAAAGGCTATTGTTGATGCTCCTGTGCCGAGTTGTATTGAACAATTGATGTCATTCCTAGGTCCTACTGAATTTTATTTGCGCTTTATAGAGAACTATGCAACCAAAATGGAGAATTTGAGAAAACTTTTAAATAAAAACGTTCTCTTTGTATCGAGCAAGGATCAGTCTGAATGTTTTGAATGTATTAAACGTGAGATAATACAAGCTCCATGTTTAAAACCGTTTGACAGTAATACGTACTGTATAATTGCAGTTGATGCGAACAACTATGGATTTGGTACTGTCTTGTCACAAAAGAAATGTCATGAGAAATGGATTGTAGTGTATGCTTTGCAGACGCTATCGCAATCTGAAACCAATTATTCTTTGATCGAGAAGGAATTGTTAGCAGCGTCTTGGGCTGTGCAAAGGTTTCAAATGTATGTATGGGGAAGGAAGTTCAAGTTAAAGACCATAAACCATTGGTTAATATTTTGCATCCTGGTGGTGGAATTTATCACCAAGACTTGCAAGACTCTCTTCTAAGTTGCAAATGTATTTCTTCGAAGTGGAATATATACCTGGGATGAGCAATATCATAGCATATGGCCTTTCCCGATTACCAATTGAAGATGGGAGTGTTGACGCAGAGTACGATGTGGCATTTACGTATGAGGATGTGTGGTCAAGACTGAAATTGCATGAGAAATCAGAACAAGAAATTTTAACTGAACAAGAATGGGATCAAAAGATGATGAAAGATAATGATATGCAAATGGTGAAGGGATACATACTTAACGGCTAGCCTAGAGAATGTGTGTTAAGAGGTGAAAGTGCTATTTTATGGAAATTAAAGGATGAACTTAGAACTACCTCACCACATAAACTAAGGGGTGACAGAATAATTCCTCTGAAGGGGATGTGTGATGATATTGTAAGGATGAGTTATATTGATCATAGTGGTATGTCTAGGAATAAGAGGAAAGTGAAGGAACATTTCTGATGGCCTGGGGTTGATGTGATGATTGACAGATTTGTGAGGAATTGCTCAATTTGTGCTCCGAGTGATGAAAGTGTGAAAACGTATGGCGCCATTGATACCGGTTGAGTTACCTGATAGGCCTTGGAGGAAGCGAGCAATCTATTTTATGGGACCATTTTCTCCTTTGCCGGTGAAGGAAGCATATTGATTGATTATTTTTCTAAGTGGCCTGAAGTGGAATTTGTGAGCAAAATATCCACGGAGACAGTAATAGAATTTTTGGAAAATATATTTTCCAGGGAGGGGGTACCAGAAGTTCTTGTATCGGACAAAGGTGTACAATTCACCTCTACAAAAATGTCAGAATTCTTAAATAAGAATGGTATCAACATTCGAAGGTCGCTTTAAATAATCCGTCTTCGAATGGTCAAGTCGAAAGGGTCAATAGAGTTGTTAAAGAAACGATACAATTAGCTTTTAAATCTGGTATTCCGTGGAGACGGTCCTTAAGGAATATGCTTTTATTGTATAGAGTGACTCCCCATTCTGTGACAGGGAAGATGCCTATTGAATTGTTAAGAGGAAGGAAACCGTCTACTAGTTTGGTTCCATGGTGGTTGATGGAGAAAAATCACGTGAAATTTGGAGTCTAATGTGATAAGGAAATGAGGAGTAAGGTACAGGATTATCAATTGCATATTAAATGGTACCACAATGTCAAATCTAGTAGGTGTGGATTGAAGGTGGGGCAAAGTGTCTGTGTTACAATACCTGGAGTTGTTGATCAGGGGAAACCACGATGGTCTGAACCAAGGAAAGTCGTTAAAGTTTTGAGAAATGGAGTAAAATTGGATGATAGTAGAGTTTGGAATTTAAGGCGTTTGTCAATCTATATAGGTCTGGAGTGGCGAGTAAGGAAGATAGTGTTCAGAGGAGTGTAATGGGTACTTATTGGAGAGTGCCCTTGATGCAGTAGATGAGTGAATTAATGGGGAGAGTTATGTAAGTGCGAATAGCGTGTTACGACGTAGTGTGAGAGAGAGGAAGACTCCTGCTTATTTGAAAGACTCTGTAACACACTAATGGAATGATTTCTATGTTTAGTATGTTGTTAAGAGGTCATTGTATATTAAACATTGTATTCAAATTGTTGGGGGGAAGATGTGTGGTATTGTTAGGTTGTTCTGGGACATAGAATGTAGGGGCTTGGTAGGGAGCGAATGTGGACGGCCAGCGGTTAGAATAACGGGCGAAGAAAGTGGACGGCGTCGCTCTTATGTGCATATGGGATAATAAATATACTCTGGCAAATGTTTCCCCTTTCCACCTTGTCCTGAGCCAATATGCTTGAGTAGCTTCATAGCGTGCACACCCTCATTTGTCTTTGTTCCTAGTATTCGTTGGTGCCTTCTAGATGGGTCTGTCCCCTGTCGTTTTATGATACAGAAGACTTCTTGGTTTTCAGTTGTATCAAACAGGTTGCTTCAACATTTTTCTCAGTGGCTTCTCTTTCCACTACCACAGTTGTCTTGGGGCAGGCAGTATTGTTCCAGTGGGTGCCTTATATTAATAAATTAGTCAACTTGGTGAACAAGCAACAGTTTCTCTCTAAGGAACAGCAGCTTCAGTGCCCACATCTGGGAAATTTTGTGTGCTCTGTGCTGCGCCTATTTCATCCATGATTCAACCATCTTCTCCATTAATTTAGATCTTCTTTGAGAACTGTTGCAGTGCCTGGCTCTCTTATCCTCTTTGGTTGGCACTTCAGCGTTTCCGTAATGTACTACCACCACACCTTCCCATCTTTTCCCTGCTCTGTCTTGCAGCTTTATATTTCTTCTTCTTGGTTGTCTCTCACCTCTGGTTGATTCACTGTTGGCCTAGGCACGCAACGTTTGAATGACCTCAGTGATTCACATGGCATCTCATATGTGGCCCACTCAGTTGCAGGGCAGCAGTTAGTATTTCTCCAGTCAGTTCTATGGGACTCTGTAGTCCATTCTGTACCTGCACTTAAGTTGCAGCCTGCTTGCTTTTCTCTGCTCTGCATTTGCCCCCAGCGCTATGGTCCGACCATCACACCTTTTTTATTTTTAGTAGGAGGACATCAAAAATGCCTATTTATGAAAAAGACTAACTGTAATCAAGGACTAACTACAGTTTATCGAAAGATTATTTATAGATACCAAAGTAAATTCAATGAAGAAATCCTCTCAAGCGCTGCATGCTGGATTCATTTATTTCTTGCCCATCTGGACTCAAATTATCTATGCAAACTGCAGTGAAAAATGTTCAATAACACAAAGAAGGTTTTTGACCTGAAGGCATTGGGGTACATCTGGAAGAATATTTCATGCCCTACATTGAGAACTGTGTGTTTTGGTTGCTGTCAGTAGTCTCTCCTACGTTGTAAACACAAGACATAGTTTTTGAAGTAGTGAAGTGTATATGAAAAGCAAAGTTCTGCAGTGATTGTGGGGTCACTTTTATTGTTTAGTCGGATGTTATCAGCCGTTACAGTCACGGTGACAGTTGAACTGCGAAACCAGTTGCATGTGTCATGGTTTGCATAGTAACTGTTCATTTGTTATTTCAGATGTGAGGAAAACCCTGGATGATTTACAAGTAGTTATAAAGAACTTTGAATCTCGAGTTGAATTCACAGAAGACTTGCAGAAGATGAGCGATGTAAGCATCCCATTTTCTCCATAGTAGATAAAACTATGTGAATTTTCCAGTAACTACATATGTGCTTAGCATATACTACAATGTTGCTAGACAACTTTATAGTGTTGGAAATCATTCAGATTATGGAAAGTGGTTGACTAATATAATTGTAATGCATTATTGGGTGATAGTGCTGCTTAAACAACAATTGTTTTGCCCCCTATGTAGGAATCCAGTGACTATGTTGACATCAGAGAGGTAACAGGAACTCAAACTATTGAAACTAAAGGTATTTAAAATTATTACTATGAATGTGTTGATGTACTTGCATGCTCTGCGCATTTTTCACTTTGGTCTATTTTGAGGACAATTAAATTTCCCCTATTTGTGTGAACAGTTTTTACAGCGCTGTTTGACCCTACGCAGAGTACAGCTTTGTCATTGGTACAGCCAGAATATAAATAATTTGTTACAGGTAAGTAACATTTTCCCACTTTTTGATCACATCATGTGGGGAAATGAACATTTTGGAGGGTTTAGCAGCGAATAAGGTTCAGTCTCATATTAAATTAGATTACTGGTAGCTTAGAAACAAGGTTTTGTTTCTATATGATTATAACTGCTTTTGAGAACGCTATAGATGTGTTAATAATAAGTTAAACATGCCCACATACGAGGCGGGGGAGGGGTGTGTGCGCACGCATTAAATAGGATTGTGATCAAGGCTAAAAAAAATCTGCTAATTAGTTGGTTTTTTTTGGGGGGGAGGAAGAAACATTACAGAACATGCTTCTGATTTTGGTTTACCTGAAGCAAACTCTGATAGACCTCCAATTGAGTGGTTGTTTGCGGTCTTTATGCATGAGCTGTATATGTGGTAACCAGAATCATAGACCTTTATATTTATTAAGGTATTTCCTCGCTTAGTTTAATTTTATTTTGGGATATTATGCCATCTTCTTATATTCATGTTCTTGAAGTTGCCATAATCATTTTGAAATATCTAATAGTTGGTGTGGAGGATAGGTTATTTGGTTACATTGATCTATCTTTTTGGCATTTAGGCCCTCATTACAACCCTGGCGGTCAGTGTAGAAGTGGCGGTAATACCGCCAACAGGCCGGCGGAAAACAAATGGAATTACAAGCATGGCGGTTACCGCCATGCAAAACCGCCACTTCTACACTGTGACTGCCAGGGTGGTAACGACCGCCGGGCTGGAGACCAAAGTCTGTCACTAGGGCGTCGGCGGTATCAGGACCCCGCATACCGCCATGGATTTCGTGGGGTTTTATACCACCACGAAATCCATGGGCGTAGGCACTATCCGTGCCAGGGAATTCGTTCCCTGGCACTGATAGGGGTCTCGCCCTCCCCAGAGTCCTCCCCCAAAACCCACGACCCCCCTACCACACCCTAAAGGTGGCAGCGCCACCTCCCCACCCTCGCCCCCCCAAAAACATCTGTGGCTGAGAACCCTGGCTTGAGCCCTTTTGAAAAGGGAAAATGAAACCTGTAATAGGTGGAAAACACAAAGGGCCAGATGTAGCAAAGGGTTTTTCCCATTCTGTGTCAATGGGAAAATGTGTTTGTACAATGGCCCAAAGTTCTATTCCGCTAATGCACCTTTAATGCATCATAAGGTTGCTGGCATTCCCAGCATCCAGGTGTGCTCCACTGAGTCAGGTTGTAGTTCTGGGTTATCGGAGAAGGTCCTCAACACTGCTGGCTTTTTAAGGCTTATGTTGGAAGAAAATGTTATGTTTTTATTGTTTTGCTTCATTCAGTGGTTTAAACATCTACTTTAGGTTTTCTTAAGTGCCTAATTTTTCCTGTTTTTCTCTGAGGTTTTTCTTCTCACATTAATATCTGGAGCCACTATGCCAGCTCTCTTTGACAGATGCCCTTTGTTTGGAGAAAAGAAGTGCTGAAAGGAATAAACATGGGTGTGCTGTCTGTCTTCTCCACTCCCACTCCTTCACAAAGTCAGAAATAAGTTTAAAGACCATACGATTTTAGCTGAACTTCTAGAAACTCCCTTTTTTTCTTCCAACCAATAGACTTCACTGTTGAAGCTTATGTCCTTCTGTGCTGGAGTATGTCTTCGTATGAGCCTGTGGAGGGGCTTGAAAAAGTCCATAGCTACAATTTTTTGTTGGCTTTGATGTGTCATTGAAGGTAGGCTTAGCGATGATTAGTGGCTCGTGTTAAAGCCATAGCAGATTTTATTGAGCAGCAAAGTGAACTGAAACTTTTGCCATGCCTGTTGTCCGATGAGACATGATCATTCACTTCTTTGGAATCAAAATTCTTCTTTTTTTTCTCCTGGGAGACTGATCAGAAAAGCTAACTGGGAATCCTAGAGCTCTGCTGTAGTAGCCTGATATTGCTGTAAAGCTTGCCACTTAAGGCAGTAGCTGGTTGTGAAGACATTTTCACCCACTGCACCCAGCCTTTTTGCTTTCTGTTTTCAAAGGAAGAGGCACAATAAGAGAATCGGAAGGAGATTTCTGTCTCAAAATAACAGATCTGATCCAGGAGGCTTCTACTTCTCCTTTCTATGGTTTTGATGCATCCTCAAGTCAGGAAGGTATGCATTGTAGTCTCCAGAAGGCCTTGTATCAGAGCTACCATGGATGTAGTCTGTGGTTCATGAAGCAAAGACTCAAATTATTGAGGTTGCACAAAAAGGTGTACTTACCGCCTTGTTCAGTTTCCTTGCAGCTCTGTTGGTGACTTAAGGAGAGAGGCGTCAAACACTGGTAAAATCCTCTGACAGAGACCCTGGAGCTCCAGTAGATGGCTCACCTATGTACAGCGCTCTGCTGCCTTTTTGACCAAGTTCTCACTATCGAAATGCCACATACATACACAGCCATACGTATTAATAGAATAGAGCATAGGCCTTGGTCAAATTCTGTCAGCAATTTTTGGAGTCCACTTATGGTTGAGGACTGAGGACGATCAAAGTATTTTTTATTTTTTATTCTAGATTGTAACTTTGTTGTTGGTGCCAAAAGTAAATAATCATATGGAGGATTTCTAACTTCTCAGTGTAGATGACCAAACTGTTGCATCTTGTCCTGGAATGATTTGTCAGAGATCTGGTCAGTGGCTGCGTGGTTTATGCTTCACACTATCTGAGCTCTTCAAGATGGTTTCCCTCCTAAAGATGACATGGAGGGATGGGCTGTTTTCATTTCCCTTATGAGTACAAAAATGCCCATGAAAAGGCCATTGTTTGTAGTGAAAAAAGGTTGGTTATGTGTAGCTACAGTCCATCCTTTTTGGATTAACATACTGTGCGTTAGCTTGTGGTTGGATCCAGAACTGACTTTTCTCTCTCTCTTTTATGTTGAGTCGCTGCTGTTCACCAGCATTTGGTGGTATGTCGATCCCAGTGTGCCATCAGACTTACATTCTGGAAGTTCCTTAGTGTGGTCGTCATCTTTGGATTCTTTTTCCCACTTTTTGCACGGGGAACCTGTGAAGGAATCACATCAAATTTGACAAATCATCAACAGAAATTCCAAGAAGAGGATAAAGACCACAAGCAACAGCAGAGCTTCCACAGGTACACAGTAACCGGGTTTTGCCAAAAAATATGTTGGATACAAGAACATGCGGTTGGAGAATGCAGAGAGGTGTGGCCGCAAGGGGAAAAAGCAAGTGCCCCTTTTATATTCTGCCCCAACTGCCACCACAACTTCACACAGAAAGATCCCCACAAGATCTGGAACCTCCACATTCCTAGGGAACACTGGGCAGAGGAGTGTGAGGCCTCCATGGACTATCATCTGAAAACTCTGAAACTGAGAGAAAAGCAGGGTTTGGGAAAATTAGGCCATGATAGAGGTAGAAAAGAAACCATCCTCTTGCACAGACATTGGCCTGTCCTGCAATGAAGAAGAAAGCTACTAAGAAACCAAGCTTGGTGAAGTAGGAAGATAATACTCTGAAGAAAGGGTGATCATCATCCGAAAACTAAAGGCTGGGAGGAAGGCATCTAGGGCAGCTGACACTAGAAAGCGACATAAGATAACCCGGCTGAAGGAAAAAGTCTTGTAGTCCAGTAAGGTTGCCTCATCATTGAAACACTTGACGATGGAAGGACAACAGAGATAAAAAGAGCCATACACATCCAAACCCAAGGACACTGAAGAAAGCAAAACTTCGGACCCTCATCGATGCCTGGACTCTCTTGGGGGGAAAAAAAAGAGGAGGAGTCTGACAAGAAGTCACTGATGACAGAGAAAAGCTCCTCTGATGCCTGACGACAACTCTTTAAGCCGAAATGGTGGCACTAGCTCAAAGAAAGGAAGGATTTTGACAAAGTGATAAAAGCGTTTCTGATCCCAGCAACGCTATCAATGTAAAAAATCGTCGAAGACCAAACTGCCATCGAACTACCAACACCACTCCGGAACTCCACGTCTAGGCACACATTGATTTCTTTAACTAAGAGAATAGAGGAGGACACTACCATCCTTAAAGACCAAGAGCCACATGAGGAAGACTGGCAAGATCTTGGTGCTGACACCTTAGATAAAAGGGAGGATCCTTTGAGACCTTTGCCACCGGACAATCTGTCAATGTACAACGCACTCCTTAAGAGAGATGCAGACACCTTTGGGCTGCACCTCCAAGAAACACAGGCCAAATTGTTTCCTTTTTGAAAAACGCATACCTTCTCAAAAGATGAACCTCTACCTGCCAATGTCACCATTCATTTTCAACTAGAGGAGGGAAGCCTTTTGAGAGCTAGCCAAGGCATGACCTCTAGAGTCAAGTATAAATATAGACACTTATCACAGGATACAATCTCCGAGGGCAATGTAGTTGCAGACCCAGTCATAGTCATTGTATCCAGACAGAAAAGAAATGCCCGACATCAAGGGGTCTCCACCGGATGAAGAAAGTAAGTAGATGAAAATGGGGAGCAGGAAGATAGAGAGAGTGGAGGCCCCACAAAGGTGAATTGCTGACTCATGTTGAATCCTCTTCCGCAGTGGACACCAGCAGTTGGAGGAAATAGAGCAGACCATGCAGCACCATCCTGAGGAGTACAAGCGGATGGTAAAAACGGTAATGCAGCAGGGAAAGAACAGTGCCAACACCAGCCTCCAGTCAGCCCTTTATGTAGAGGATACAACCAGTAGATAATTGTGATCTGGAACAGCCCGGTTAAACACCTGGCTGCGAGTCTCTGGGTTGAAGCCTGAGGTACAAGCCTCATACATCAGTATGTCCTTAGTAGGGCATGCCCACTTTGGGCCAGCGGTGGATGATGTTGTACAACAAAGAAAGGACGACAATAAATAAAAAAAAATAAAAAAACAATGGGCGGGGCAGCAGCCTTGAACCTCGAAGGCCATCCATCACAAAGACTTTGGGGCCTGCAGAAAAGTGACTTGTGTTGCACACACCCACCCACAGCACATAACTAGTAGGGGGCAGGTTAAGGGGATTCCTTCAAAACTGGAGGTCAATCAGCTTGGACATATGGATACTGAATATGATAGAGCATGGGTATTGTATTTTGCTGCCATCAACCCCCATAATACCACCAAGGGAAAAGGCACACTCTAGAGAGGTGTTACTCTTCTTGCAACACAAAGTAAAGGAGCACATTAAAAAAACGAGCAGTAGAAAGAGTCCCCAAGCGCAGACTCCAAAAATGGGTTGTCATCCGCATACTTCCACGTACCAAAACCATACCACTCCTTGAGGCTAATATTAGGCCTCACATAGCTAAACAAGTACATAAGAACTCAACTCTTCAAAATGGCTAGGCTAGAAGAGGTCATTCCGCTCCTAAAAAGAGGGGACTACATGGCCATGGTAGATGTAAAAGCCCATTACCTGCGCATACTGATGTATCACAACCACAAAGAAGTATCTCCAGTTTGTTGTAGACCAGGCCAATTACCAGTTTAAAGTGTTAACCTTTGGCATAAAGTCTACGCCAAAGGTTTTCACAGAATTCTTGGTGGCAGGATACATATCTACCCATACATAGATGATTGGTTTGTAATGGTGAGCTTCCAAAACCAATGTCATAAGAACATTTATACTTTAACACGAACACTGAACAAACTGGGACTCACTGTAAAATTACACAAGTCCTATCATATTCGAGAACAGGAAAAGGAGTTTTTGAGTGTAACCCTAGATTTGAAGAATGCAAGAGCATAACTAATGACCAGTAGAATCATAACTTTAAAGGCAAAAACTCGCCTCTACCTGATGGTGCAATCTCCAAAGATGAGGACAGTAATTAAACTTATGGGTACAATTGCATCCCCCATAATGCTCATACCACATGCCAGACTACATATATTCCAATCCAGGAATGGTTGCAGAACAAAAGTACTACAACATAGAGAAGGAGGAGCAATATGCCACCACACATGCTCCTGATATACATTATTAACACACAAAAGGTATAGTGGACTCCCTGTACAGGGCTTAATTATTTTCTACCAGGGGCTAAAACAAATCCATTAATATTGGATAAGGAGTTCTCACCCACATAATGTGGCGTGCTTCATCATTGGCCATTTCACCCCACCCTGGTATGATGGTATTACCAGGCTGGACTCAACCTCACTGGTGAGGGAGTTCTTAAATATAGCTAAAACCTGGATATTATAGGGATCCAGATCATAAAGTGAAATAAAAATAACTCCGGGAAAACCGCGAGAATATTTCTTTAATAGGAGGTACCTGGAGTATGATTAAAAACAAGTAATTAAGGATGGCCTATGGGTATAATGGCCAAATCATCCTTAAAGATGCTGACATGTTTCTGCCCACTCCTATGTAAAAAAACGTGTTGGGGCGTTCCGCAGGGCTATGCGTGGACCCTAATTGTTGTAATCATATGGGTTCAAACATACACCAGGTGAGACCAGGATTCCTACCTTCACCTTTTGAGCCAACCCCACATAGGATTGTAAAGTGCTGCGTGTTCTGACCTGGGGTGGCGACTCCTGTAGTCACACATTCATTAAGGAGGTGCGCCTGGTATTTCCACCTACATTTTCCCCATCGTCAGCTAAAACTGTCAGAAATAGTCCCCATTCATGGGGAGTTGGGAGGATCTAGTGCTTGTCAGAGGATTCAGAAAGAGATAAAGTGCTGGAACACAGATCATATTACAGTGGAAAGAACTCTCATGAGCACCAACTTCTGATGGATACAACTACCTGTGGATTCCTCACCTAATGAATTCTCCCAATGCGTCAGCATTTGACGGAAATTTTCTTCCCAGCTCTGCACGTCGACGTTGATGTTACATTTGCCCGACTTCACGCAACGCCATCTGACATCATCGAGGCAATAAGATGTCCCCGCCGGCGTGCTGAAGTCAGTTCACTTTTTTTCCGTGCCTTCGAGTAATGTTTTTTTTTCTCCTGGCTTTTGAGGAGCTAATGTTTGTTGGAAGAGATACTTTCCAGTTTAAATGTCTCCCCCTCGGAAGTCCGGCTTCAAGCCTTGCAGGGAATGCGGAGGTCGTATGCCGGTCACTGACCCGCATAATGACTGTTTATGGTGTTTAAGCTCAGAACACGACGTGGAAGAGAGTGGCTCCTGTCAGCACATGAATCCAAAGGCATTGAAAGAGCGAGAAGCCAAGCTCTTTTTAGCGAAGTCGAAGAAGAAGGAAAAACATCGACATCGCAGATCTTCTTCGAAATCTTCGCGACATGATTCCCGACGTCGGTCGGGGAAAGATCGATCTCGTTCGATGTCTCCAGCTGCTCGGCGTCGCTCAACGGGGGAGGTCAGTCCGACAGTGACGCCACAGCCTCAAAGTCCTCAGGCGTCACCAGCGCCGTCGGTGTTCGAGCTGGACGAGCCTTCCCAGAGTCCTGCCTTCTCACCTCAGTCAGAGGTGCCGGATCCAGTACTGACGTCGCAGTCGGCACCGATGCCGCAGGGGTATCCTGCCTTCCCGTCTCCGGGAGAGGATCCGGCGGCCTTCTTAAATGCGATGTTCAACATCTTTAGTGCCATGGCTCCTGGCGGTGCGCTGGCTGGTCCTTCAGGTCCATTAGCTTTTGATCTGGGTGATCCGACTTCATACAAGTTGACGCCCTTTGCGCCCTTCTGCCCGGTAGAAGGGGCTGGTCCGGCGCCGGTGCCCTTGACGTCGCAGAGCAGACCTTCGACGCTGGTGGTTTCGGCTGTTCTGGTGGCGCTGTCGGCTTTGCCACGACTCCGACGCCAGCAAAGAGAGCTCGACTTCCCATGGTGCCGAGGGATCCGGCATCGGAAGAGTTGGAAGATCAGCGTCAGCCGGGGTCGTCGGCGCCGGCTAATTCTTTATCGACACTGAGGATAGAGGCCAGGTTGCTCTCGAGGAGGAAGGCCCTCAGACTTTTGGAGGAGCAAGAATATCAGAGACAGCTCCTAGAGGAAGGCGAGATCGCAGAGCCCCTGGGGGATTTTCAGGGCTTGGACTCTGACAGCGGTCTTGATAGTTCTGCAGAGTGGTACTTGGCCTCTCCAGGTAAATTCACTGAGGAGGCTGCTTCATTTCACTCCGTGGTAAGAAAAGCAGCGGACTTTTTAGATCTCCCGTTACCTGCAGCTGAGGTGAGAACCAATATTTTCACAGAGGTTTTACATCCGGCTTCAGCTGCTGCAGAGCCACTCCTGTCGTTTAATGAGGCTCTCACTGAACCAATTATGGAGGTTTGGAGGAAACAAGTATCTTCAACGTCAGTTAGTGGATCACTGGCGAGACGGTACAGAGTGGCCCCTGTGGATCCGGGCTTCCTCTCTAAGCATCCAACTCCGGAGAGTCTGGTGGTTCAGTCTTCCTGCTCCTCACGTTCAGCACCTGGTTCGTTCTCTGGGGCTCCTTCAAACAGGGAGTCGAAAAGGATGGAGCAGTCGGCCAAGAAGGTCTTTTCATCCTGCAGTATGGCCCTGAAGTCGGCTAATGCAACTTGTGTGTTGGGAAGATGAATTCATGCCTTGATGGACGCTGCTAAGGCTGAGATGCCAGATTTGCCCCAGGACATGCGGGGTCTTTTGGCTGATGCTCAGGCGGCAGCGACTCAAGTCATTCAGTCAGGGTTAGATACTGCAGATTCAGTGGCCAGAGCAATGGGGACATCCATTGTAACCAGGAGGCATGCTTGGCTGAGGTCTTCTGGTTTTTCCTCAGATGTGCAAACAACTCTTTTAGACTTACCATTTGATGGAGATAAACTATTTGGTTTGAAAGCTGGCTCTGCCTTAGAGCGCTTCAAAGAGAGTAGGGCTACGGCTTAGTCCCTAGGTTTGCAGGCTTCAGCCACGACCCAGTTTAGTTCATTTAGAAGGTCCAGGGGGTTTGATCCGAGGCTCTTCCTTTCGGGGCAGACTCCAGTCTGCAGGCCAACAACCATCTACTCTTCCCTACAGGTCATTTAGAAGGAGGGGTAGAGTCTGAACCAGAGGAGCCACCCAGCAGCACCCTGCCTCTTCCTCTTCCTCCTGGGGTTGCAACAGGGAAAGCAGCCTTAGTCCTCAATCCATTCCTTCCCATATTTCTTCTGTAGGGGGAAGATTGTTTCCTTTTCTCTGCATGTGGAAGCTGATTACATCGGATTTCTGGGTCATCAATATTGTGGAGCACGGTTATACACTTCCCTTTCAGGAGTTTCCTCCTGCCACCCCTCCCCGTCCCTCCCTTTGCACGGACGACCATCTCCTGTTGTTGCAACAGGAAGTTCAGACCATATTATCAAAAGGTGCAGTGGAGTTGGTTCCAGAGCGGCGAAGGGGTCAGGGTTATTATTCGAGATTTTTCCTGATCCCCAAGAAAGATGGTCGGTTGAGGCCTATCCTGGACCTGAGGGTTTTGAGCTGGTTCCTCAAGCAGGAGAAGTTCAAAATGCTGACCCTAGCGCAGGTGCTTTTGGCGTTGAACGAAGAAGACAGGATGGTGTCTGTCGACTTGCAGGATGCTTACTTCCATATCCCTATTCTCAAGTCACACAGGAAGTATCTCTGGTTTGTGGTGAGGACGCAACACTGTCAGTTTGCAGTCCTTCCTTTTGGTCTTACTTCCGCGCCTCAAGTTTTCACGAAGGTGATGGCAGTGGTTGCAGCGCATCTCAGGAGGAAGGGAGTAGTGGTATTCCCCTACCTGGACGATTGGTTGATCAAGGCAAGGTCTCCAGAGCTTGTGTTGGGTCACCTGCAGATGACAACCCAGTTGTTGTTCGATCTGGGCTTTTCGGTAAACGTGCCCAAATCTCACCTGGAGCCCTCTCAAAGCCTCCTGTTCATATGGGCCGTACTGGACACAATGTTAAATCGGGCCTTTCCTCCGCCTCAGCAGATTCAGGACATCCAGGCATTGATTCCAATGTTTCAAAGTGGAGCGGTTGTTCCAGTCCTCAAGTTCCTTTGTATGCTCGGTCTGTTCGCCTCATGCATTCTGTTGGTCACTCATGCACGCTGGCACATGAGGGCTCTTCAGTGGTGCCTCCGCAGGCAGTGGTTTTAACTCAAAGGGGATCTCGAGGAGTGGATAACAATCTCCTGAGACACTGCAGCGGATTTGCGATGGTGGGCTGTGGACGGCACCCTTTCCCAAGGAAGGCCGTTCTCACTGCTGCCTCCTGTGACCACAGTGATAACGGATGCTTTCACTTTAGGGTGGGGAGCTCATCTGTGGGACCTGGAGAGCAAAGGTCGTTGGTCTTCAGTTGAACAGATGTTTCACATCAATCTGTTGGAATTGCAGGCGATACGTTTGGCTCTCAAGGCCTTCCTCCCCTCCCTTCGATACAGGTCCTGACGGACAACACTACTGCGATGTGGTACATCAACAAGCAGGGAGGAGTAGGGTCGTACCTTCTCTGCAGAGAAGCTCTACAGCTTTGGTCCTGGGCTCAGGACCATCAGATCTGCGTAGTAGCAAATCATCTGGCCGGAGTTCAAAACGTACGTGCGGACAGTTTCAGTCGGCACTTCTCAGCCGATCAAGAGTGGCGTCTCCATCCGGACCTGATCCTGTACATCTTCAGGAGGTGGGGATTTCCTCAGGTAGATCTGTTTGCCACTTAGGAGAACGCACACTGTCAGTCATTCTGCAGCTTCCAGTATCCGGTGTGAGGGGTGCTGGGGGATGCGTTTCAGATGTCCTGGCACTGCCAGTTGCTTTACGCGTCCCCCATACCCTTGATTCCTCGGGTCTGAGGAAGATTTGCGAAGACCAGGCGCATGTTATTCTGATAGCTCCGGATTGGCCGCGAAGGGTGTGGTACACAGACCTTCTCCAACTATCACTGTGCCCTCCGCTCCGTCTTCCTCACAGGGCAGACCTCCTCTTGCAGTCGCAGGGGCAGGTTCTAAACCCCACCTCCAGAGTCTGCACCTGCATGCCTGGAGATTGAACAGGGCAATCTGAGTTCCTTTTCTCTCCCTCCAGAGATGGTGGATGTTATTTTATCGGCCAGGCGACACACCACCAAATCAATCTATGCTGGCAGATGGGCAAACTTTGTGGCTTGGTGTGGAGAGAACCAAATTGATCCCTTACGTGCCCATTTGTCGGACATTTTGTTATTTGCAATGTCCCTGGCGCAGAGGGGTTGTGCAGTTGCGACTGTTACGGGTTATTTGTCGGCGCAGTCGACCTTTCTGTGCCTTCCTGATCAACCCTCCTTGTTTAAATTCCCTATAGTTGTAAGGTTCTTGAAACGTCTTACTAATAAGTTCCCTCCCTCTCCCTTTATTATGCCGCAATGGGATCTGAATTTGGTACTCACATTCTTGATGGGCTCACCGTTTGAACCTCTACATTCATTCCCTTTAAGGTTTTTGGTGTTAAAAACTGTTTTTCTTGAAGCCATCACATCAGGCGAGAGAGTGAACTGCAAGCACTTAGCGTAAAACCCCCTTTCACTTCCTTCCATGCAGACAAAGTGGTGCTGAGGACCAGGGCGGCTTTCCTTCTGAAGGTTGTTACACCCTTCCATTTAGGGCAGTCCATTACGCTCTCATCCTTTTATCCTCCTCTCCATCCATCGAAAGAGGAGGAGAGACTTCATCAGCTTGACCCTAAAAGAGCTTAGAGCTTCTATGTTGACAGAACGAAAGAGTTTTGAGTGGAAGATGTGCTCTTCATCGTCTACGTGGGGAAGAGGAAGGGAAAGGCGGTCCACAAAGGAACACTATCCAGGTAGGTCATTCTTTGCATTAAAATGTGTATTCTTTGGCAAAGAAGGTTCCTCCTGCTGGAATTAGAGCCCATTCCACCAGGGCTAAGTCTGCCTCTTCAGCTTTGGCTAGAGGTGTTCCTGTGGCTGAGATTTGTAAGGCTGTAACTTGGTCTTCCCTCCATACTTTCGCGAAGCATTATTGCTTGGATTCAGAGGTTAGGAGGGATGGTCATTTTGCACGGTCCGTGCTGCAGGATTTCTTGGTGTGACCATTCAGGCACCCTCTTCCGAGTGCGGTACTGCTTTGGGACTCTATTCATTAGGTGAGGCATCCACAGGTAGTTGTATCCATCAGAAGAGCAAGTTACTTACCTTCGGCAGCGTCTTTTCTGGTGGATACACTAGCTACCTGTGGATTCCTCACGGTCCCACCCGCCTCCCCGTTGCCTGGTTGGTCTTACCAAGATATCCTAGGGAGTGTATATATGAAGAAGTGTGTATATGTGTATGTATATATATATATATATATATATATATATATATATGTTCGGTGGCATGTGTAGCTGCGGATACACATGCTGTGCACATCCCGCCATCTGGTGTTGGGCTCGGAGTGTTACAAGTTGTTTTTCTTCGAAGAAGTCTTTTCGAGTCACGAGATCGAGGGACTCCTCCCATTTCGGCTCCATTGCGCATGGGCGTCGACTCCATCTTAGATTGCTTTTTTTCCGCCATCGGGTTCGGACGTGTTCCTTTTCGCTCCCTGTTTCGGGTCGGAAAGTTAGTTAGAATCTCGGAAAAATCGTCGGTATTGTTTGCGTTCGGTATCGGGTTAGTTATAACAGATCGACACCGACTTTTGAAGAGCTCCGGTGGCCCTTTGGGGTTTTTTCGATCCCCCCGTCGGGGCCTGGTCGGCCCGGCCACTTGTTTCTTCAAGGCTGATGGAACGGACCCCATTCCGCTTCTGCCCAAAATGTCATAACAAGTATCCATATACAGATCAGCATCTGGTCTGTAACTTGTGTCTGTCTCCAGAGCACAAGGAGGATACCTGTGAAGCCTGTCGAGCGTTTCGGTCGAGGAAGACATTGAGAGACCGAAGAGCAAGAAGACTGCAGATGGTGTCGGTGCCGACAGGACAAGGGCGTTTCGAAGAGGAAGAAGAAAGCTTCTCCATCCATGAATCGGACTCGGATGAGCTCGATCCCAAAGAAACGCCGAAAACCGTGAGTAAGACGTCGAAACATAAAACTCATGAGAAGACAACAAAAGCCCAGGGGACGCCACCGCCAACAGGCCATGGCTTAACCCGAAAAATAGGTGACCGATCATCGGCACCGAAAAAGGGCATGCATGTGCGAAGTCATCCGACTCCGGTCGAGATACCGCCACACAGCTATCTCAGGCCCGAGACAGCGGCTCCGAACAGATTCGGCACCGAGACAGTGGCACCGAAATGGTTCGGCACTGAGACACCACGACGCCGAAAATAAAGAAGGTTGCCTCGGAGCCCAAAAAGGCGACCGAAAAGATTTTGATTCCGAAACATCCAGCCTCGGAACCGAAAACAGGTTCCTACATAGAGGAACAGGGATTGTCCTCCCAGATGCAAGGACATAAGTTTGGAGAGGAACTTCAATCTGTTGAGCCAGACTACACTCAAAGAAGGCTCCACATTCAAAAAGACACAGGAAAGATAAGCACTCTTCCCCCAATTAAGATGAAAAGAAGACTTGCCTTTCAAGAAAAGGACAAGCAGCCACAGGCAAAGGTGGCAAGACAAACAACTCCACCACCATCTCCACCACCATCAATGCACACATCACCGGTAGCCACTCCACCACTGATGCAATCCCCGACTCATACTGCAATGAGTCAAGATGATCCTGATGCATGGGACCTTTATGATGCTCCTGTATCAGATAACAGCCCAGACTGTTACCCTACAAGGCCGTCGCCACCTGAAGACAGCACATCCTACACGCAGGTGGTCTCAAGGGCAGCTGCGTTTCATAACGTCACCTTGCATTCAGAACCAATTGAGGATGACTTTTTATTTAATACACTCTCCTCCACTCATAGTCAATACCAAAGCTTACCTATGCTCCCGGGAATGCTAAAACATTCAAAACAAATATTTCAGGATCCTGTTAAAGGCAGAGCCATAACTCCAAGGGTGGAAAAAAAGTACAAGCCACCACCAACAGACCCTGTTTATATTACGCAGCAATTAACACCAGATTCTGTGGTTGTTGGGGCAGCTCGCAAGAGAGCAAACTCTCATACCTCGGGAGATGCACCACCTCCAGACAAGGAGAGTCGCAAATTTGATGCTGCGGGTAAAAGAGTTGCAGCACAAGCAGCAAACCAATGGCGTATTGCCAATTCACAAGTACTTTTGGCAAGATACGATAGAGCTCATTGGGACGAAATGCAGCATTTCATAGAACACTTACCCAAAGAGTTCCAGAAAAGGGCACAACAAGTGGTAGAAGAAGGACAAAGTATCTCCAATAATCAGATACGGTCATCAATGGACGCAGCAGATACAGCTGCAAGGACAGTAAATACTGCAATAACAATAAGGAGACACGCATGGTTGCATCCGTCAGGATTCAAGCCGGAAATACAACAAGCCGTGCTGAATATGCCCTTTAATGAACAGCAGTTGTTTGGGCCGGAAGTCGACACTGCTATTGAAAAACTCAAAAAAATATACTGATACCGCAAAAGCCATGGGCGCACTCTACTCCCCACAAAGCAGAGGCACATTTCGCAAGACACCATTTAGGGGAGGGTTTCGAGGTCAACCTACAGAGGCCACAACCTCACAGCAAAGGCCCACTTATCAAAGCCAATACCAGTGGGGAAGTTTTCGGGGGCAATATAGAGGGGCACAATTCCAAAAAAATAGAGGGAAGTTCCAAAACCCCTCAAAACAAACAGTGACTTCCAAGTCACACATCCCCAACACAACACCTGTGGGGGGGAGACTAAGACTATTTTACAAACATTGGGAAGAGATAACAACAGACACTTGGGTACTGGCAATTATCCAGAATGGTTATTGCATAGAATTTCTCAAATTCCCTCCAAACGTACCACCAAAAACACACAATATGTCAAAAGAACATATAGATCTTCTAGGACTAGAAGTTCAGGCATTACTACTAAAAGAAGCAATAGAATTAGTACCAGAACACCAGAAAGGAACAGGAGTTTACTCTCTGTACTTTCTCATACCCAAAAAAGACAAGACTCTGAGACCTATATTAGATCTCCGAACATTAAATACCTACATCAAATCAGATCACTTTCACATGGTGACATTACAAGACGTAATCCCACTACTCAAACAACAAGACTACATGACAACACTAGACCTAAAGGATGCATATTTCCATATACCGATACATCCTTCACACAGAAAGTACTTAAGGTTTGTATTCCAAGGGATACATTACCAATTCAAGGTGTTGCAATTCGGAATAACAACTGCGCCAAGAGTTTTTACAAAGTCCCTATCAGTCGTAGCTGCACATATCAGAAGGCAGCAAATACATGTGTTCCCGTACCTAGACGATTGGTTAATCAAAACCAACACGCTAGAAAAGTGTTCACAACACGCAGAGTATGTCATAGAAACCCTCCACAAACTAGGTTTCTCAATCAACTACACAAAGTCACACCTTCTGCCGTGTCAAACACAGCAATACTTAGGGGCGACAATCAACACAGCAAAAGGGATTGCCACTCCAAGTCCACAAAGAGTTCAGGCATTTCACAATGTAATACAGGCCATGTATCCAAATCAAAAAATACAAGTCAAAATGGTGATGAAACTCTTAGGCATGATGTCCTCATGCATAGCCATTGTCCCAAACGCAAGGTTGCACATGCGGCCCTTACAACAGTGCCTAGCATCACAGTGGTCACAGGCACAGGGTCAAATTCTAGATCTGGTGTTGGTAGACCGCCAAACATACACCTCGCTTCAATGGTGGAACAGTATAAATTTAAACCAAGGGCGGCCTTTCCAAGACCCAGTGCCACAATATGTTATAACAACAGATGCCTCCATGATAGGGTGGGGAGCACACCTCAATCAATACAGCATCCAAGGACAATGGGACACTCACCAAAAACAGTTTCACATAAATCACTTAGAACTATTGGCAGTATTTCTAGCGCTGAAAGCATTTCAACCCATAATAAGCTACAAACACATTCTTGTCAAAACAGACAACATGACAACGATGTATTACCTAAACAAACAGGGAGGAACACACTCAACACAGTTGTGTCTCCTGACACAGAAAATATGGCATTGGGCGATACACAACCACATTCGCCTAATAGCACAGTTCATTCCAGGGATTCAGAATCAGTTAGCAGGCAATCTCTCTCGGGATCACCAACAGATCCACGAATGGGAGATTCACCCCCAAGTACTACACACTTACTTCCAAAATTGGGGAACACCACAAATAGACCTGTTTGCAACAAAGGAAAACGCAAAATGCCGATACTTTGCATCCAGGTACCCACAAGATCAGTCTCTGGGCAATGCGTTATGGATGAGTTGGTCAGGGATATTTGCATACGCTTTTCCCCCCTCTCCCACTCCTTCCATATCTAGTAAACAAGTTGAGTCAAAACAGACTCAAACTCATACTCATAGCACCAACTTGGGCAAGACAACCTTGGTACACAACACTACTAGACCTCTCAGTAGTGCCTCATATCAAACTACCAAACAGACCAGATCTGTTAACTCAACACAATCAACAAATCAGACACCCCAATCCAGCATCGCTGAATCTAGCAATTTGGCTCCTGAAGTCCTAGAGCTCGGACACTTAGACCTTACACAGGAATGCATGGAAGTCCTAAAACAAGCTATAAAACCAACCACTAGACATTGCTATGCAAATAAGTGGAAAAGGTTTGTTTATTATTGCCATTATAATCAAATTCAACCCTTGCACGCGTCTGCTAAAGACATCGTAACCTACTTGCTATATTTGCAAAAGTCAAAACTAGCTTTTTCATCCATTAAGATACATCTTACCGCAATTTCAGCTTACCTGCAAATTACCCACTCAACTTCACTATTTAGGATACCAGTCATAAAAGCCTTTATGGAAGGCCTAAAAAGAGTTCCTTCATGGAACCTCAACATTGTCTTAACACGACTCATGGGGCCACCTTTTGAGCCCATGCACTCATGTGAAATGCAATATTTAACATGGAAAGTTGCATTTCTAATTGCCATCACATCTCTAAGAAGAGTAAGTGAAATCCAAGCATTTACCATACAAGAACCATTTATTCAAATACACAAGCATAAAGTAGTTCTCCGGACAAATCCTAAATTTTTACCAAAAGTCATATCACCGTTCCACTTGAATCAAACAGTAGAACTACCAGTGTTCTTCCCACAACCAGAATCTGTAGCTGAGAGAGCACTACATACATTAGACATCAAAAGAGCGTTAATGTACTACATTGACAGAACCAAACAAATTCGGAAAACAAAACAATTATTTGTTGCTTTCCAAAAACCTCATTCAGGAAATCCAATTTCCAAACAAGGCATTGCTAGATGGATAGTTAAATGCATTCAAACCTGTTATCTCAAAGCAAAGAGACAACTGCCTATTACACCAAAGGCACACTCAACTAGAAAGAAGGGTGCTACTATGGCCTTTCTAGGAAACATTCCAATGACTGAGATATGTAAGGCAGCCACATGGTCTACGCCTCATACGTTTACCAAGCACTATTGTGTGGATGTGTTAACAGCACAACAAGCCACAGTAGGACAAGCAGTACTACGAACTTTGTTTCAAACAACTTCAACTCCTACAGGCTAAAACCACCGCTTTTGGGGAGATAACTGCTTACTAGTCTATGCAAAGCATGTGTATCTGCAGCTACACATGCCATCGAACGGAAAATGTCACTTACCCAGTGTACATTTGTTCGTGGCATGAGACGCTGCAGATTCACATGCGCCCACCCACCTCCCCGGGAGCCTGTAGCCGTTTCGAAGTTGATCATGAGCATTTGTAAATTTGTAAATATATCACTTTAAACTACATTATGTACATACATATTTACTCCATTGCATGGGCACTATTACTATGATACACAACTCCTACCTCACTCTCTGCGGGGAAAACAATCTAAGATGGAGTCGACGCCCATGCGCAATGGAGCCGAAAGAAGAGGAGTCCCTCGATCTCGTGACTCGAAAAGACTTCTTCGAAGAAAAACAACTTGTAACACTCCCAGCCCAACACTAGATGGCGGGATGTGCAAAGCATGTGAATCTGCAGCGTCTCATGCCACGAACAGATGTACACTGGGTAAGTGACATTTTCCATATATTTGATGTTATTTGTAGAGGCGTGTACATATATTTGCTTTATGTGTACATATATGTGCTTTTTAAGTAGAGTTGATATTTAGATGTTTCTATTTTATTAAAGGTTTTCTTTTATATTTTATTGATGTATTTGTGTCAGGTATGTATAGTCGGTAGTCATCTGTTCACCTTGAAGGCACGTAAAAAATGGTGAAAACTGACGTCAGTACGCCAGCGAGGACCTCTTATTGCCCTCTGACGTCAGATGGCGTCGTGTGAAGTCGGGCAATTGTGACGTCCTCGTCGACGTGCAGAGCTGGGAAGAAAATTTCTGTTGAATGCTGGCGCATTGGGAGAATTCATTAGGTGAGGAATCCACAGGTAGCTAGTGTAGCCACCAGAAAAGGTTCTACCGAAGGTATGTAACTTGCTCTTCAGCAGTCACCATTACCACAGATGCATCCTAAATGGGATGAGGGCACAAATAAGCCTCAACGTCAGTTGCCTGTAGAACCCGACAGATGCAGTCAAGCACATAAATATGTTGACACTCAAGAATGTGTTCCTAGCACTGAATGCTAATAATCAACAGGTAGAGGGAAAAGTGGTACTGATAGAAACTGACAATATGACCACAATTTTTGTTCAAGCAGATAGTTGGCTCAGGACATATGGAAATGGGCCATCCAGAGAACCACCCTGGTAGCAGTACACCTACAGGGCTACAAATTTTACAGGCAGAAAAGCAGAAGCATCCCCCGAAGGGGAGCTAAAGCACTAAACGACTAAATCAATTTTTTGCAGGTGGAGTACAGCAGACATAGATCTGTTTGCAACTTCAGAGGATAGAAAATGCATCCAAATATCCCCACCTCCAGTCCTGAGGAAATGCCCTATTAATAGGTTGGTCAGGGACGTTTGCGTATGCTTTTCCTTCAGTATCATTGAGTTCAGTGGTAACAAACTCAAACTATCAACCATGGTACTGTTCCTAACATCTCCACAGTAGGCGAGACACACGTGGTTCTGAGACCTGGTGGAGATCTCTGACCAATAAGCCTCCCACCAGCTCAAAAGTACTTATGATACAGGGAGACCGGTCTATTATCCGGAACTGACTAGCCTCAACGTGGGGAGCAGGTTCCTGAGGACTTAAAATTTGGACAGCTCAACCTCCCGCAGAGAACCATGGTGATCCTCAAGGAGTCTAGGATACCAAGTACGCACAAGCATTACACCGCAAACTGGAGGAGATATATCCACTAGTGCAATAAATAGGGTCTCTAATAATAGAAATGGAGACACCACAATCCTAATATACTAAACTCACTTGCTAGAAGAAAGCTTGATCTAAGTGTCACTCAAGGTCTACCTCTGTCATTGTAGCATACACTAGAGGACTCGCAGGCTAATCCTAGAGGGTGCAAAATTGGTAGCCTCCCCCCAGCATCAGCACCCAAACCCATGTGAATCCTAAACATAGTCCTCACTTAGCTGATGAAAGAAACGTTTAAACCTGTGCACACGACGGAGCTAACATTTCTAACTCTAAAGACAGCAATTCTAGTAGCAGTTGCATCAGTGAGCTGCAAGCATTCTCCCTCAGGAACCATACTTGCAACTACAGGCGGCCAGAGTGGTGATGATAATAAGCCTGCATTTTCTTCCAAAAGTGTTTTCATTTGTATGTAAACCAAACTATACAGTTATTGGTGTTCATCCAACAACCACAGATGCTAGATGAAAGAGTTTTACACACACTGGATGTCTGGAGAGCAGTCGTGTTCTACCTTCGGGAAACTTAGCATGTAAGAAAATGAAATTATTCCCGTTTCCTTTGACCCATTAAGCAATGGGACACCAGTATCAAAAGATGCCTTTGCATGAATGGATAGTGCAGACAACTCAAACATACCACAAGAAGGTAGAGGAAACACTAAAACAAAAACCAAAGGCACACTCCATGCGGAAACAAAGGGAGCAACCCTGGCCTTCCTAGCCAATGTTTACATCAGTGTCATCTATATGGTAGCTACAGGTCCTTTATATTACTATGTGGACATAGATGTAAACACAGATGAAGCAGAGTGCTGATGCACCTGTTTACAACTGCAAACCCATTTCTAACCAGCCTCCCTCAGGATACGGACACAAAATCAGTGCACAGCATGTGACTCCAAAAAATATTCATGCTGCAAAAACAAAACCATTACTTACCTGTAGGGATAGTTTTGCAGCATTAACATTTTTTTTTTTTGATTTGCATGTGACTAATCCACCTCCCTGGAAATGAAAGAGGATCTCACAGGCAAAAAGCAAGAAAGAGATTGCACACAGGCCGATGTTAAAAAACAAATCTACAGGTCTCAAGGGGGGGAGGGAGAATCTTAAGGTGACTACCAAACACAGGAACATCTGGGGCTCAGGCCTGATGTTATTAGAGGAGGATGGTGGTCGACTGTAATGCCCATGACAAAAAAAGACACAGTTCTAGCCCCAACCACTAAAGGGAGGAGTAATGGCACAATATGTGAATCCAGAACATTCTTAAACCTGTTAACCTATTCTTACACGTAAGTAACCGTTTCGTTTGCTAGTATTGGCTTGTTTCAAATATTCACATGCTGTCCTTATCCCGTGAGAGGTTTAAAGATTCTCAGCGCACTTTAAAAGTTTGAGTTTGACCTCAAGGGGGTGAGGTTTACCTTTGAAACACTTCTAGGGTGTTATCAAAAACTAGTTGCCTGCATAACGATGGTCATACACCCTGTTGAAATAAAGTAATATTTAACTCACATATTTCTTCTAGAATATATTCCTTTGCACTCACCATTAGCAAATAGTGGGAAGGGAGAGACTTGAAGGGGCATGGAGGGTCAAACCAGTCTACCGGCATGCTGCGCTGCAGTAATAAGAAAAGTCCTCCTGAATACTCTTTCATTTCCCTTGCTTCAGGAATCAGTTGATACAGCTGCATTTTGTTGGTCTCCATTGGTAGATTTAGGATGCACCTGTAATGCTGTTAAAGTTCTGATTCTCTGCTTCCCTGTCTCGTTCCAGGTATGATTTAACTGACTATAGTTGTTTAAAGACAAATCATTAAATCAAGCATATTCTTTTGAGTTTCTCAGGGTGCCTCAGTGCCGCCTCCAGTCCAAAATCAGTTAGCTCCTCCTGAACACTCTGCAACTTCTGCCTCTGTTTGCGTGCTCTTATACTGTTGAAAAGTTTAATAACCAATACCCATTCATATGTGTTGTAGAGAGATTACTGGCCACCATTAGCACACTTGCATAACTGAGCACTGAACAAATCGTCTGTGATTGTGCCCTGGATATTGTTGTGTATTCTAGGTGGGAGGCAACAAGCATTTTAAACATAAACTTGACAGAGGTGTCTGGTGGAAAGGTTGCCATCTGTGTGGACTTCTGTATTACTGAGCAATTCGGTCCTGTCCATTTTCCTAGAAATAGTTGAAGGCACACCGACGAGCTGTGTGATGCTGTCTCATTGAGAAGCTTTCATAGATGATCTCTTTGTGTTTTCTAGCTTTATCAGGGCCAATATTGCGCTTTAATAAAAAATGTTGTAGTGCTTTGTCTCTTTTACAAATCCCTTCATGGAGGTGTCTAGCTTTGAGGCACTGATTTAAACACCTCATAATACTCTCTGTAATTTAGTTAACCTCTGGTCCAAGGAAGACACGGTCCCCTCAGTATATATCACTTTTCTCCCTAAGTTCATAGTGATCTGTTGTAATTCTAGAGTCACCACCAAAATTGGATTAGACGGGCCGTTGACTACAGTTGAATATGAACCCCATTTGGGCCTTCTTGCAATCTCCTGAGCATAGTGGAGATCTGTGTGGAAAGTGTCTTATTTATTTTTCTCGGTCTTCCTTTTGATACATTTTGCTTCAGGGCAGGTTCTACCTCTGAAGCAGTACTCCAGCTAGCAAAGGTGAAGTAAATTGGCTACTGTCCTACTGCACCCTAGGGGTTTATCTTGGCGACAAGTCACAGCGCCCCCCCCCCCTCTACATGGGCTTGTCTAGGCCCGAGATTTAGCACCTCTGTGGAAACCTTCTTGCTAACCTCCCTGTTTCCCACAGCTTACCTTTGCTGTGCTGGCATATTCAGGGTGCTTGGTTTACTCCCAGACCCACTGTTATGCTGCACTGTCTCTCACTCCTTGTTGTCGCTTGGCCATAAGTAGGCTTGCCCCTTCTCACTTGGCACTCTGGACCTCTCATGCCAGTGAGTTATAAGGCAGGCCAACTCCATCATGGATCTCTGGATAAGGGATAGAGGTGCTTCTCACTACTACCGGCACCAGTATTTGGACACTGTTGGTGACAACAGAGAACTACCCGTACCTGCATCCTTGATCTAGGTCAGCTGGCCTCTCACAAGCGCGTAGCTCCCATCTGGGGTGCTGGAAAAAAGAGCTGTGTCAGATCTCCAAGTGGGTACTCGCGCTCGGTAGCCAAGATATAGCTCTCTTAAAAAGCGCTCGTCCCATTTATGAGGTTTAATCTTGTCTTCTGCTTTGGTTGTGTGGCAATCACAAATAAGTGAGACAGAAACGGCATACTTCTATGAAACATTTTAGTGACCATTGAGCCTGGTTGGCTCTTGTTTCCTTCTTTTTGTTGCTTTGGGGCTAAGTCCAAGGCCTGCCTCCTGGGATGAGGCTTTTCACTCGCTGGCACAGTAGAGCTCCTCCTCTCAAAAGGTACCTGCAGTCGGGATGTCTGGCAGCAGGGCTTTATTATCACATTGGCCAAACTGTAGAAAACACTTGGGTAACTTTACCAAGAACATGTTACTCTTTAGGAAAGCCTAGAAGACCTTCCCAGGTCTAAATGTTCAGGGGCCATATTTCCCTTGTTTCATTTAGCTCTTTTTCTCAATGCTAAGACACCTGTATAGATAGCAGTGCGCTTGAAAAAACAATGACATAACATGACAATTTCTACTGCTGGTAAATAAACGTCTGTGGAGAGTGGTCTTCCATATTAAAATAGTGCTAGGGCAGAGACCACCCAAATTTGATGCTGGGCTCACTTCGGTTCAATACCCATAGTAACTAAAGTTAGTTGAGACTTACACCTTATGTTTCCAATAGGGGAGCAGGAATTCTTTCCCTTCTCTGTGAAACTGCCTTAAGAGACTGGTTCAATCTCTTTATACACTGGTGGCTTCGGGCCTCCACATCCCCATAAGAATTTGATCTCTGATTGACGGTGGAGCAGCATCTTCAAAGAAAGGAACCAAAAAATTGATATGTGGAATCGGACAGGAATCGTCCCTCAGTTCTACTCTGATCAGCATAGACATGAAACCGCTTGCCAAAAACTTCCAATCACAAGCCGTCATCATCCTCTCCTGCACCGATGACACCCAACTAATCCTCTCCCTGACGGACAAAACAACCACTGCCAAAACCAGCTTCACTACATGTATGACTTTGGTAGCAGACCAGATGTGAATCAACTACCTGAAGCTCAAGTATGACAAGACGGAAGTACTGGTCTTCAGCAACAAGATCTCACCATGGGAAGCGACCTGCTGGTTGTCGGAGCAAAAAACAACACCCACAGACCACTGAAGAAATCTAGGGACTATCCTGGATGATAAGCTCAGCATGATTTTCTCAAGTCAACAGTGTACACCTACTTCCACATCCTACGCATGCTGTGAAAAATATTCAAATGTTTGCCTCAGAACACCAGATGGACCATCTCGTATCCAGCAGACTAGTCTACAGCAACACTTTGCTGGAATCCCCAAACAACTCCTGCACAGACTCCAGACCATCCAGAATACTGCTGCAAGACTCCTACTTGATCTCCCATACCACAACCACATCACATCACACTGCACCTTAGGAAGATTCACTGGGTCCCCATTCACAAGCACTGCCAATTCAAAGTTCTCACGCACACATACAAAGCCCTACACAACACGGGGCCAGAATACCTGAACAGCCTCACCAACCCACCAGACACCTATGCTCTGCCTCACTCCCGCTTGCACACATTGCCCATAGCCGCACAATCAAGGCTGAAGGTCGCTCATTCTCTTACATCGCACTCAAGACATGGAACGACCTACGAGTGATTCAGGAGCGCGGCCAGGAGTAGGTTATTCGTCTGTCACCAGGAGCGTTAAAAGTTTTTTCACCCGGCTTTAGGCCTGCGTTGTCCCATGAAGCCCGTTCCTGAACAGCGAGGGGTGACTTGTAGGAATAGCAAGTTCGAGTTATACCGGACTAGTGTAAGTGACTGGAGACATTATAACTGACAGTTTCAGATTATAGGAGCCATGTTAGTTTAGTAAAGGAGAAGTTAAGATTCATTTGGTCCTGAAGAAGCGTCACGGGATCCTTTTGGACCATAGAGACGCGAAACATGTTGACCCCGTTCCAAGGATGGTCTGGAAGTTCCTGACCTCCTTATTCCCTACAAATGTGGTAGAGAGTGATTGAGCATTATCTCTACTTTACTCTCCTTATTCATTTTTAACCTTGGCCATTGCCCATCGTGGACTAATAAAATTATTTCTTAGGTTGGGTTTTGAGCCAATTTTAGTTTCTTTTTTGTTCTCTCCTTTTCTCTTCTTTTCCAAACTCACTCTTGGGGTATTGGCATCATCGAGAAAAGATCTCCGTCAAAGAGCCCCCCTTTGGGGGGTGCCCGTCAGACATTGCAGCGCCGGTCTGACGAGGAGCACATCCGATGATGAAGCATGTCACCCAGTCGGGTGTGTGAGGACTCTTGCTCCTAAAATTAGGACTCCCCTGTGTTTTCTCTCTCTTCTTTTTGGAACAGTGTATTTTGTTTTTTGTTGCATGGAATGACCTACCTCTACGCATCAGAGCCTCCTCCTCACTTTTTGAGTTTTGCCAGAAACTGAAGACTTAGCTCTTTGTATAAGCACCTTGGGGACCACAAAACTACACAAATGCTCAAGCACCTGGAAACCCTCTGGAGTGATTAGTTCACTATACAAATCAATGTTACATAAAATAACAAGGAAGGTGCACCCTTAAGGGTCATCTTCTCCTGAGCATTACATGCGCTGCACGATGACAACAGAGCTGGAACAAGTAATCAACTTGTGGTGGAAAGAAGGAAGAGATGATTGTTCAACATTTTACTTTAACCTTTCTGGGGTTACCTTAACGACTTGCTTGAGGATCGTGTTGGTGGCCTCTCAAGGGAGGGTCTGAGACGGGTAGGACCTACAAGTGTTCTCTCACTTTCAGGAAAGCTGCCTGGTATTGTGGTGGGTCGATGAATCCATGGACTTGCCCTATGGATCATCTTTCTGGTTAAGAAATCCAACATTGCTTTATGGATCGGTGCAGGCTTACTATGTATGCGTTCTGGGCGTATTTTGAGGGACGTCTTACCAATTGTTGCACACACAGTGCTTGACAGCACTAGATAACCATTAGCTAAGCACAAGACACCCAGTTAACATAGGTCAACTGCTGTAACGAGCATGAAGACTATATGGTTTGAAATCATTAGCTATCCCATTAGAAGTAAGGAAAAAATTGAATTTGGGCTAGGTCCCCCGTATGGAATAGGTTGCAGGAGGGAGACCAGACCTGATCCCCACTATTATGCAGAAAATGAAGTTGATGAGGGATGTTTACAGCAATATGTGGCGTATGATCTGTAAATAGCTCTTACACAATCTAAGCAGGCTGTTCCGAATCCGACCACTGACACCTACAGAATGATAATGCGAACGAGCATACACAGAGGTCAAGTTACCTTAAGTGCAGCTTGTTCATTTTGGGGTTACCCCAAGCTGCTTTTGAATTGCCATAAACTGAATTTATATGCAGTCGGTTTCACCCATGCTACTGTGAATGGAACAACCTCTGCGGATGCTTCTCCCTTCACCCTCTTTACTTTGAGTGAGTCATCCATCCCACCGTTCTGACAACACGATTATGGATAGTGACAGGAGCTGACTATCTTTAAGAAAAACTGAAATAACAAAACGGATGCCATGCTGTTTGTGCAATTAAGAGCACAATGTTATTGAGAGACGTAACCTAAAACATTTTGTTGCGGAGACTGCCAAGCATTTATAAATTATTGATATTGTGTTTTACTTTTACGCATTTGTTGTGGACTTATAAGTTTATTATGTTATCTTATGCATGTTCTCTAACATACAGGAACGCACAGAACAGCTCATAAACCTCATTCAAAACCAAAGGCTATTGATACATTTGAATCTGCTCTTGTTAATGGTGAGGGGAAACCCAAATCTGAGGTTGAAGTTTATCTTGAAAAGGATTTATGGGCCAGACTGGAAGAACTTGAAAGACAAGAAGACCTACAGAATGAACTAGAAAGGTACGTTTGCTTTAAATGTACAATTGTATCAATTTAGTCTGCATGAAAATGTCTTTATGACAGGGCAAATCATTTTCTCTACATACTGAGTTGGGTTCTTGAACAGTTATTGATCAAAGGAGCAGCAGGGTTATTAACAGACATTTGTGTTGTAGCAAGAGGATATCAAATGTGAGCTGTGTGATTATGCTTTTTTCTAGTTTTAGTGAGTGCTAAATACAGCAACCAAGATGGGGGCAGAAGCATGTAATTGGAGAGGATGCTTGATCGCATACTTAAGAGTAAGTTTGAATAAAACATATTTAATATTTGAGTAACAGGGATAGGGTGATTCAGCACCCAGCTTTTTGTTCAACTGCAGGAGCTAAGATTAGAATCTACATACTCGGGGTCCAATTCACAAATGGCCTCTGCACTTATCACGGCAGCAGGTACTGCACTCGTGGCAGCACCTCCATACTGCACTTACCCATTGCGGAATTCCCACCATGAGTGCGGACATGCCAGCCATTGGACTGCCGGGCCTCTACCATGAGTGTGGAGGCCCTTTGTGAATCGGCCCTCGGAGTCAAAAGAGAGCTGTTAACTAGCAAACAAAATATCTTCTCTCAAGGTTTGGAGTACCCTCTACAATAACTCTTTTTGAATGACTTCCCATGTCATATTCAAGGTATTAGCTGGATGGTGTTTCTTTATACCATTACTTCCTACTTTTTGTTGACAGTTTCAACTCAGTCTTACCCATATGCAAGATCCTGGAGCACTTTTTTCTGTTGACTGTATGGACAAAGTGTAATTTGCTCCACAGCATGAAACTGTAGGGCAAGAATATTCTCACTGGAGCATTTTTAAAAGTAAAGTTACAGATGAGAGAAACTGAGTTTACCATGGAGCAGTCTTTCAGAGCTGGATTTTGACAGGGGATAGTTATCACCTACAGAATTATTTCACACATATACTGGCAGTTGCATCTGTTCTCTTTTTTACAGCTCCTGTAAAATAATCCCTGAGCACTCGACTCTGAACGTTTTGACCATTTTTGTGATAGAGATTTGTTTTTCTTCTCTCCCTTGGGTCATCTTTATTTATAATCCCATGCAGTGAATTTCCTTGCCTGCATGCAGGAACCCAGAATGCCCTTTGTAAAATATACACTTTGAACTTTCCTTTTTGAAAAGCTTACATTTCAATGTTTTTAACTAAGGGCCTGATTATGAGTTTGGTGGTCAGACCTCCAGACTACCACGGCGGTGGTCCCAAAAAGACTGGTGCGCCGGCAGTCTCCAGATCAGAGTATTACGATGTATGTAGGCTGAATCACCATCTGCCAAACCAAATGGCTGCCCGCCAGTTGCGCAGCGGCCTGCAATCTTGGTGGTGCATACTCCTTTGCGGGACCGCCAAGTTCATTACTATAACACAGTGTATGTGGTGGTCTCCTTGAGACGGTCAGCTTATGGCATTCGTCCACCGCAGTACGCATTCAGCAAAGCGACAAACTGTGCCCAGTGAATGGATTAAAAAAAACACACAGCTGACATACATTGGCTCATTGGACACACCTGCAAATCACACTATAAAAGACACCCTTTGCCAGACCATGATCATTTGCCACTCCATTGCAAGAAAGAGACTAGAACCCACCGTTTTACTCCTCAGTGATAGATAAGGCACCTTTTTCTCACCATTCCATTCAACACCTTTCACCCACTTATGTCCATTTATTTCCTCTAACACTTTTTTTGTTAAGTAATTCCCTGTTACTCACTTTAATTTACAGCTATGTCACATCCCAAAACATTCCCATTTTTCTGAAGATGAGATGAGTCATCGTGAATGAAACGATAATAGTAGAGCCACAGTTGGTTGGAGCCCGAGTAAAGAATACTCCTCTCAGTAAGAAAATGGAACTGTGGCAAAGGATAGTCGACAAAGTGAATTCTGTAGGCAACACCCTGCGCACAAAGGAGGACATACGGAAGATGTGCACGACCTGAGGAGAAAGGTGCGTTCCCTGGCCTTCAGGCAAATGATGAAGTCCCTGAAGACTGGTGGTGGTCCTTCACGTGCCCCATTACAACTCTTTCCCTGGGAGGAGACGGTCTTGGCCATCCTGCATCCTGAGAGCTTGTCAGGAATAGCTGAGGAAGTGCAGTCTGGTAAGTTGCAACACAAAACTGTCAAAAATCTTCAGTGGCCTGCATACTCGCATCTCACCTTTTGCCACTGTGTAGTTCATCTACTTACCCAACATACAATACCCAGAGTTGCTGAGATGTAAGCTTGTCAGTGTGTGTTGTCGTACAGAACTTCATATGTATCAATCACCATCACATGCCATATGTTAGAATGGGGGTCTGTAGGTGTTTCACTATCAAAAGATCATCCAGGTCCCATGGTATGTGTCTGCATGTAAATGTATGAGCCAAGAATCCAGGAGGTATGGATGGCCACACTCCCATCACTGCCAGCAAGAAACCACATCCTTAATATCATCCTTTGTGTGTCACACATACACTCTGTGGACTGATCCTGGATGCCATTCAGTTTCTGATAGGAAGCGTACTCTGGCCTTTGGACGTCCAATGATGTGGCATAATTAACCATGACGGATCCCTTCACTTTTATTTTTTATTTTTTTTATCTATAGTACTTTTTTGCCACAAGTTTGTTTTCACCCCTAACACTGTAATAAATTCACCAGTCACAAACTCTTGCCTTCTGTCTTTAATTTTTTCATTTAGCAATGTGGATATGCAAGAACATGTGAACCATACAATGAACAAAAAGAAAATACTTGTGGATGCAGGGAAATGTTGCACATACAGTGTCCAGCTCAGGATTACAACCATTCTACACAAACACATGCATACAAGCGTCTTGTCAAGGAAGTAATTTCATTTTTTTGTTCAGCTCATAGACTGTCAATATGTCTGAGACGTAGCAAATCATACTCAATGAAATCATATTGGCTAAATGATCAAAGATACAGGTGCAGACCTCCATACCATGGAAGGAAGGCATATATCAGACATTGTCCTGTACAGTAGGCAAACATTAAATTGTGTGATGTCATCAGCTGGAGCCATATCGCCTACCTCACATAAGAAATACAACATAATATAATGCAAGACTCAGACAAATGGCAGTACAGCCATTTCTGATCACAGGGTCATTACAGTCTTTACAACAGGTCTTCTGCATCTGGTGGTATGACACAAACAATTGTCTGTGATGTTTCACAGGCACTTTGGCCTATGATGATGAAACACATCAACAACTACATACAGTTCACCAAAAAAAAGAATTTAGCCAATTTGAAGGGAAACGGACATGAAGTGGGCCTAGAACTCCATCTTTGCTGACTACATGATGCATCAGGGTCATTATTCGACAAGGAACGACTTCAGTGGAGTCTTCTAAAATTCCATCCTATCACAATGCAAGCTGTCTTGTGTCCCACATTCCCAGGTACAATCCATGTCCACTTCATATGTCGTGACAGCAACATATACCTTCCAATGTCACAATTTGGAAATGTCCCAATGAAAATGTCATGGCGAAGGTACCAGAACAAACGCAAAAACAAGGAGTAGAGTTATCAAACCATTCATAGGACACAGTTCACATAGGAAACACCAGGAGAGCAAAGTCCATGCCATATATCTAATACAAACGAAGCAACATCTCCAAAATGTGATTGTATCAAAGGCTTCCTGATCAGACACTCTTTGCCAGTATTTGCCAGAGCTACAGTTTCCAAAATGTTCCAATAAGTATACTCCTCACCTCATCACAACAAGAGTTGATTGTTCGGTCAAAGTCATGACATCTCAAGACATACTTAAACTCATGTGAAGAAACTGTTGATGGTATCAGTGAAATCTGGCCTTCAGGTGCCCAAAAGCCCACTCTACTGGTCACCATGTTATTCCATGGGCCTCATTAAAGTGGACTTCCCTGGCGTAGTTGGATTCCTCAGTGGTGTCAACAGTCAAGGACCTTTAATGTATGCTGCGTCTCCTGTTTTTTTTTTTAACAAGTCTTAAGTGCCACAGTGAGTCACACAGTTCCCTGATTGTAGCATTTAACATTGCACACGCATAATCACAACAGGTGTAACTTTCCAACAAGCCAGGCCCTCTCTGGTTGCTGTTGTGACATCAGCTAGAGTATGGTGCTGTTCCACGTAACAAAGGAATCAAGGGCTGAACTTGAGAGCTGGGCACAGACATTTGAAATGCACAGATCTGACAAGCAGACAACTTACATGTTGATCAAATGGAAGTGCTTTGTGTTACGATAGACTGGCATGCTGTGGCAGAAATACAATAGGGGTGCCATCAATGGCTCCCACCACATGTGGTAGGCGAACAAATCCATAGAAGTCAACCTTCACAATGGCTAATTACTCACTGCTGGGGAACTTGATGTAGCTTTCAAAGTACTTCATCATTGCTGATCGCTTGTCTTTTGAAACACAACTTAACATAGGTTGACATACCACCAGATACAGCCACTGTATATTGAAATGATCCTGTGGCCAGGAAATGTAATACTGCCATAGATCTCACCATGGGTGATATACATGTTGGTTACGGTTTTAAGTTATGAGATCTGGCTCCAGCTGACGACACAGATCTTTGATTGTTCGCCTATTTACACAGGACTGCTTTATTATGCCATGTTCTTCCATGGTCTGGAAATGGAAGATAGACTGGAGGTTGTCACGTCCTCCCTCTCCCAGGGTACCTAATTGTGGATTCAAATGATTTAGAACATTAGTCAGTGTGTCCAGACCAATATATCTGATGAGTGACGACAAAGTCATGTGACAAAACATTACTGAAAGAAAAAACATTACACCAATTACGCATCAAAACAGTCTTCTACCCAAGGTCCAGCTATGATCTCCTTGGTTGTTTAGACGTGTCTACAACATGTATGTGCACATAACACACCTATCTGCTCCTATTGTGCCCCTTGATATTGTAAAGTATGTTCCAACCGCCAGAAATACTGCACTACTACACTGATGGATTTTGTAGGAGAATATGGATATCAAGGGATGTTGGCATATTTTAAGATGTTACTGCACATCTTACAGTCTGCAAAACTGTAGTTTTAACTGCCACAGTGGTGGATGCCTGACCTAGTTCATTGGACATTGGGAACCTCCTTTAGCCGGTGGAAGTTGACTGCACAGTTGACGGATTCAACCGCAGCGGTCACAGCCATAGCTAAAGTTGTTAATTGTGAATGTTGTGTGCATATGGCTGTGGCCGTCAACGGTGATGACTCTGTACATGGCCTACTTGTATGCCACGTTTTGGAAAATGACTCACTTGCCTCCTGACACTGCTGCCATCAACACCTCCACCATGTCAACTGATGTGTGCCGCCTCTGGGAGCAATCATGCCAGGCCAAGTATTTGAAACGGCCCCTGTGTTCTCTCCGGATGAGCTGGAGAGGCCATTGGAAGATGTCCTTCCCCTGTATGGCCAACTCTATGGCTCACCAGAGGAGCAGGTAACTACCTCATTGGCATTTTTGACTCTGTTGACCACCACCATTTCCTTCCTCACAGGCTACAATGTGCCGCTGAGTCCTTATAAGCTATTTTGGTGCCTGTTGTCACAATCTGTGGTCCATACATAGGATTTACAGGTTGTGGAGTGTGGAGCCCTGTAGTCTGTGTATTTCAGATGACCATTGTGTTGTGTGACGAACCCTAGATCCTCCCTGTTTTGCCTTCATATGTCTATGCAAGTCAACTTTACTAACAAACAATGATATATGTGATGATCTGATGATAGTAAATGACACAGTAAATATATTGGCATTACAGCATGAGCTGTGTGCATATGCTGTTTGAGTCAGCTGGGGATGTTGGTAGCAATGTGTAAAGTCCCACTGATCACACAGCCCGGATGTGGCCTTGGCAAACTGGTATGACAAAAAAGTAAATCTCATGGAGCCCTTCAGAGTGCCAGGCAACCCTGAACTCTCATATAGGATGGCCACAGGATATACTGTCATGCATGAAAGTAATGGAAATGTGATGGTCATGTAGGTTCTGTGTGCTTAGCCCACAGAGGGCAAGGCATGTCAAAGCCTTATCACAGTATGAGACATAGCCCAGGCTGGTGCACAGTAACTGTGGCCATGAAAGAGGGGCACCAGGCCCACTCATTGCAGACTTTCAGATCCTTGGATGTGGCTAAAGTGAGCCTTCATAAGCAAGATTTGGCCAGAATGCTTTTACAAACACTACATTAGTAATCAGGATTGAGGTAAACACCTGACCTATTACTCATTTCCATTAACCCTCATTGTCAATGTGTGGTAATGATTTATGACAGGCCCCTTACTCCCACAGATCTGTTTTCACATTTTCATAAGTCATGTTTGTACAGTGCAGGCCTAGTGAACAAGTGACAAAGACACAGTGCAGATAGTTGGTTAATTCAAGGGAAATCAGGACATGTGAATCACTAGCTTTGTAAAAAATATTACCAATCCCACCAAATATACCTTGCTATGTTGGATCTCATCTCTGTCAGAGTGCTCCATCTGGTAACAGGTGTCTCCTGTGATACCAGTACATACCACAAACTCACTAAGAAGTGGTATGAGATTCCATTAGGCAGACAACATTTTGACACATCCACAGAGAAGAAGCTTTCAGTGGCACCTATGCCAGCCCTTTCATTGTCACCTAAGTCTTAAGGTGTAGTTGGTTACATGGTAGTTGTCTGTATGAAACGTATGCAGCAAGTCATTGTGCTTGGATATGAAGGTGTCTGTACAATCATGCACAAGTAGTCTACCCTTCAGAAGGTCACAATAGTGTGTTGTGTGTCATTGTGGCTCACATCACAGTACAGGTTGCTTGTGCCTGTGCTACATGATGTCAGTGGGCTTGCTTTTTAGTCAGTGTAGACCATGACCAGGAAAGTGTAAATTTAGTGGGTGACTCCAAGAATGTGTATTTGTGCCCCTGTACATATCACCATGTGTGCTTTGCACATGTAGCGTATTGCCATTTACAAAATGCTTGTGCTGGGTATTTCTAAGATGTGTATTAAACAACCAGTCAGCCATTTAAACAATGAAATAGTGACCTCATCATTTGTCTATAGCATACATTTAGGTCAACACCCATCAGAAACAAAGGATCTGGAGAGTGTACACTGCTGGAAAAGGTGGTCCTGAGATGCTGGGCCCTGAAGATTACACAAAGCCACCGCAGACACAGGCACTTCCTCAACCTCCCAACCCCAATCCCTCTTGTACAGTCCATTTTTTGCCCAAGGAAAGTTTCCTGTTTGGCCTGGCCCTTACCCCTGTGAAAGTCCCCCAATCTCAAAACTAAGAGGGACCCGCCCTTAACCCAACCCAACCCATCCCTTCCACGTTCTAGCCCTCCCCGGTGACACCAAATCCCTACCCTCCCAGATCTCTTCCCCTGACCCACCAGGGTCTTGTTTTGTTGGCCCACCAAGTTCCTGTTTGCAGATGGATACTTTTGTCTGCAGATTGCTTGGCTTTTGAGCTCCCATGTGTCACGCCCAGATCTGGAAACTGATGTAATTTCTTTTCCAATGTACTGGTAGGTGGCGCTGTCGGACTCTGCAGCAGCTTTCCTTCGCTTTCCACTTCCAGAAGTGACAAAATGGAGCAGTATTTAGACACCACCCCTGCACAGTAAAATCCGTTACTTTCAGAGCACTTTGATGTGGATCTGGAGTTCGGCTCACACAATTTCTGACAGTGTTCTACCATTACAAAACATTATTTTCAAACCAGTATGGTAGGAAATGTCCTCCTTGAAATTCACCGGGCTTCAAACCTTTCCGCGACTGTAGGAAGCAAATGCAGACTCACCTGACAAAGGACTGTGGTGTCTAAGGTCCAAGTGTGGCTCAAAGTCCTGCGATACATGCTTCCTGATTCTCCCAAAGGCCATTTGGGAACACAAGGTAAAACGGCCCGTTGCAAGGCAAATAAGCGAGGCAGGTTGCTCCAAGTTCCTGGAACGTCCCAAGTCTCTGTCCTCTGTTAAGTCAAAGTCAAAAGACAAGTCTCATTATAAGCACCTGAAGTCAAAACGTGATTCTTCTCCTTCCCGTTACTTCCACTCCTGGAAGAAGTTGTGTAGTCAACATCCTAAAGATCCAACACTTCCTCGCGCGTTGTTCTGAACTTATCCCAAAGCAGGTCCTAACCTATCCTGTGTTTCTCAGGCAATACAAGACCGCAGCAGGTAGATGTCTTTTTCTGGGAGGCCATCCTCCAAATCTGACAAATCTGAGTATGTCTAGAGCGCCTTGAGGCCCATTGACCTGTTACAAACGCAGGCAGGTTTCCACGATTCACAAACCTAGGAATGTAACTCTTGACTTCCACTTCAACATATGTTGTATGGGGAGTTCCTGACACCTGTAGGTTTACTACTTGGTAGTAACCTTTTTTAATTTAAAAATACATATAAAATGACTTGTTATTAAGATATAATTACGTTATAGTTTGTATATGAAATGTGATGGTTAAGTTAAATCATTTTTTATGTAAACTGAGATTTCTTTTTATTTAATCTTCAGAAAAATAGTTTGTTTAATATATTCAAACTACTTGCATTTTGAATTAAAATTTATAGTGCCCTAACATTTTTTTCAAACATTTTGATCTACGTTTTACTGGCTGGCATCTCTCTATAGTAAAGTGTAAGGAAAATTAAAGTTTATTAAACTTGAAAGAGTTAATGTAAATATTTTTGACAATTATTGTAAATTTAGGTATGTTAAATGTTGGTTTAAATAAAAAGCAGAACACTATTAGCCTAATTTTAAATGAAATAGGTAATTATTTCAATTATATTATTTTCAGTTAGAATGTATTTTATGATTTATTAAAGAAATATCCCACTAAAGTAAAATGTTTTAAGTATTAAAACTACAAAAAGTTGCAGGTAGAATGATTTTAAAATAATGTATTTTTTAAGTGAGGTTACATATATGTGTAAATGTGTTTACATTTTAAAAACTAAGTTAATGATCTCTCTCTCTATATATATATTATATGTTCGAAGGCATGTGTAGCTGCAGATACACATGCTGTGCACATCCCGCCATCTGGTTTTGGGCTCGGAGTGTTACAAGTTGTTTTTCTTCGAAGAAGTCTTTTCGAGTCACGAGACCGAGGGACTCCTCCCATTTCGACTCCATTGCGCATGGGCGTAGACTCCATCTTAGATTGTTTTTTTTTCCGCCATCGGGTTCGGACGTGTTCCTTTTCGCTCTGTGTTTCGGGTTGGAAAGTTAGTTAGAATCTCTGAAAAAACGTCGGTATTGTTTGCGTTCGGTATCGGGTTAGTTACAACAGATCGACACCGAATTTAGAAGAGTTCCGGTGGCCCTTCGGGGTTTTTTTGATCCCCCGTCGGGGCCTGGTCGGCCCGGCCATGTGTGAATTCAAGGCTGATGGAACGGACCCCATTCCGCTTCTGTCCAAAATGCCATAACAAGTATCCGTATACGGATCAGCATCTGGTCTGTAACTTGTGCTTGTCCCCAGAGCACAAGGAAGATACTTGTGAGGCCTGTCGAGCGTTTCGGTCCAGAAAGATGTTAAGAGACCGAAGAGCCAGAAGACTGCAGATGGCATTGACGCCGACAGAACAAGAGCGTTTCGAGGAAGAAGAGGAAGCTTTCTCTATCCACGAATCTGAGTCGGAAGAGCTCGAGGCCGAAGAAACGCCGGAAACCATGAGTAAGACGTCGAAACATAAGACTCACGAGAAGTCAACAAAAGCCCAGGGGACGCCACCGCCAACAGGCCATGGCTTAACCCAAACAAGCGGTGACCGAGCCAAGGCACCGAAAAAGGGCACGCTGGTGTCGAAGTCATCCGACTCCGGTCGAGATACCGCCACACAGCAATCTCGGACCCAAGACATCGGCTCTGAGAAATTTCTGCACCGTCACAGCGGCACCGAACAAATTCGGCATCGAGACACCACCACGCCGAAAATTACAAAGGTTTCTACGAAGCCTAAAAAGACCTCCGAAAAAGTTTCGGTTCCGAAACATCCAGCCTCGGAGCCGAAACAGGTTCCTATACAGAGGAACAAGGATTGGCCTCTCAAATAAAAAAACATAGATTTGGAGAGGAACTTCAAGCTGTAGAGCCAGACTATACTCAAAGGAGGCTCCACATTCATCAAGACACAGGGAAGATAACCACTCTTCCTCCAATTAAAATAAAAAGAAAACTTGCCTTTCACGAAAAGGACAAGGAGCCACAGGCAAAGGTGGCAAAGAAAACAACTCCACCACCTTCTCCACCACCATCAGTGCACACATCACCAGTAGCAACTCCTCCACTGATGCACTCCCCGACTCATACTGCCATTAGTCAAGATGATCCCGATGCATGGGACCTTTACGATGCTCCAGTATCGGACAACAGCCCAGACTCGTACCCTACCAGGCCGTCCCCTCCTGAGGACAGTACATCTTACACACAGGTGATCGCAAGGGCAGCTGCTTTCCATAACGTCACCTTGCATTCAGAACCAATTGAGGATGACTTCTTGTTTAACACGCTAACCTCCACTCATAGCCAGTACCAAAGACTACCTATGCTCCCAGGAATGCTAAAACATTCAAAACAAATCTTTCAGGATCCTGTTAAAGGCCGAGCCATAACTCCAAGGGTGGAGAAAAAGTACAAGCCACCGCCAACAGATCCTGTTTATATTACAACGCAGTTAACTCCAGACTCAGTAGTTGTCGGGGCAGCTCGTAAGAGAGCAAACTCTCATACCTCGGGAGACACACCACCTCCAGACAAAGAGAGTCACAAATTTGATGCTGCGGGCAAAAGGGTTGCAGCACAAGCAGCAAACCAATGGCGCATTGCCAATTCACAAGCGCTTTTGGCAAGATATGACAGAGCTCACTGGGATGAGATGCAACATTTGATAGAACACTTACCTAAGGAGTTCCAAAAAAGAGCACAACAAGTGGTGGAAGAAGGACAAAGTATCTCTAATAATCAGATACGGTCTTCAATGGATGCAGCAGATACGGCTGCAAGGACAGTAAATACTGCAATAACAATAAGAAGGCACGCATGGCTCCGCACGTCAGGTTTCAAGCCGGAAATTCAACAAGCCGTGCTAAATATGCCATTTAATGAACAGCAGTTGTTTGGGCCGGAAGTCGACACTGCTATTGAGAAACTCAAGAAGGACACTGATACGGCAAAAGCCATGGGCGCACTCTACTCCCCGCAGAGCAGAGGCACCTTTCGCAAAACACCTTTTAGGGGAGGGTTTCGAGGACAACCTACAGAAACCACAACATCACAAACAAGGCCCACTTACCAAAGCCAATATCAGCGGGGAAGTTTTCGGGGGCAATATAGAGTGGGACAATTCCAAAGAGGTAGAGGAAAATTCCAAAGCCCCAAAAGTCCTCAAAATAAGCAGTGACTCACAAGTCACCCATCCCCATCACATAACACCTGTGGGGGGAAGATTAAGCCAATTTTACAAACATTGGGAGGAGATAACTACAGATACTTGGGTACTAGCAATTATCCAGTATGGTTATTGCATAGAATTTCGAGAATTCCCTCCAACAGTCCCACCGAAAACACACAGTATGTCGAAACAACATATAAATCTTCTAGGATTAGAAGTTCAAGCATTGCTCCAAAAAGAGGCAATAGAATGAGTACCAAAACAAGAACTAAACACAGGAGTTTACTCACTGTACTTTCTAATACCCAAAAAAGACAAAACTCTAAGACCTATACTAGATCTCAGAATATTAAATACATACATCAAATCAGACCACTTTCACATGGTTACGTTACAATAAATAATCCCACTGCTCAAACAACAAGACTACATGACAACACTGGATCTAAAGGATGCATATTTCCATATACCAATACATCCTTCACACAGAAAGTACCTAAGGTTTGTATTCCAAGGGATACATTACCAATTCAAAGTGTTGCCATTCGGAATAACAACTGCGCCAAGAGTTTTTACAAAATGTCTAGCAGTAGTAGCTGCACATATCAGAAGGCAGCAAATACATGTGTTCCCGTACCTAGACGATTGGTTAATCAAAACCAACACGCAAAAACAGTGTTCACAACACACAAATTACGTCATAGAAACCCTACACAAACTAGGTTTCTCAATCAATTACTCAAAGTCACACCTTCTGCCGTGTCAAACACAGCAATACCTAGGAGCGACAATCAACACAGTAAAAGGAATTGCCACTCCAAGTCCACAAAGAGTCCAAACATTCCAAAATATAATACAAGCCATGTATCCAAACCAAAAGATACAAGTCAAATTAGTAATGAAACTCCTAGGCATGATGTCCTCATGCATAGCCATTGTCCCAAACGCAAGGTTGCACATGCGGCCCTTACAACAGTGCCTAGCATCACAGTGGTCACAAGCACAGGGTCAACTTCTATATCTGGTGTTGATAGACCGCCAAACATACATCTCGCTTCAATGGTGGAACAGTATAAATTTAAACCAAGGGCGGCCTTTTCAAGACCCAGTGCCAAATGCGTAATAACGACAGATGCATCCATGACAGGGTGGGGAGCACACCTCAATCAGCACAGCATCCAAAGACAATGGGACATTCAGCAAAAACAGTTTCATATAAACCACTTAGAACTGTTAGCGGTGTTTCTAGCTCTGAAAGCATTTCAACCCATAATAACCCACAAATACACTCTTGTCAAAACAGACAACATGACAACAATGTATTACCTAAACAAACAGGGAGGAACACACTCAACACAGTTGTGTCTCCTAACACAAAAAATATGGCATTGGGCGATTCACAACCACATTTGCCTAATAGCACAATTTATTCCAGGGATTCAGAATCAGTTAGCAGACAATCTCTCTCGGGATCACCAACAGATCCACGAATGGGAAATTCACCCCCAAGTCCTGAACACTTACTTCAGAATGTGGGGAACGCCACAAATAGATCTATTTGCAACAAAAGAAAACTCAAAATGCCAAAACTTCGCATCAAGGTACCCACAACATCAGTCTCAGGGCAATGCACTATGGATGAACTGGTCAGGCATATTTGCGTACGCTTTTCCCCCTCTCCCACTTCTTCCATATCTAGTAAACAAGTTGAGTCAAAACAAACTCAAACTCATACTAATAGCACCAACATGGGCAAGGCAACCTTGGTACGCAGCACTACTAGACCTTTCAGTAGTACCTCATATCAAACTGCCAAACGGACCAGATCTGTTAACACAACACAAACAACAGATCAGACATCCAAATCCAGCATCGCTGAATCTAGCAATTTGGCTCCTGAAATCCTAGAATTCGGGCACTTAGACCTCACACAGAAATGTATGGAGGTCATAAAACAGGCTAGAAAACCTACCACTAGACACTGTTCTGCAAATAAGTGGAAAACATTTGTTTATTATTGCCATAATAATCATATTCAACCTTTACACGCATCTGCAAAAGAGATATTAGGATACTTACTACATTTGCAGAAATCTAAACTAGCTTTCTCTTCCATTAAAATACATCTTACGGAAATTTCAGCTTACCTGCAAATTACGCACTCAACTTCATTATTTAGGATACCAGTCATAAAAGCGTTTATGGAAGGCCTAAAGAGAATTATACCACCAAGAACACCACCCGTTCCTTCATGGAACCTCAACATTGTCTTAACACGACTCATGGGTCCACCTTTTGAGCCCATGCACTCTTGTGAAATGCAATACTTAACGTGGAAAGTTGCATTTTTAATTGCCATCACATCTCTAAGAAGAGTGAGTGAGATTTAAGCATTTACCATTCAGGAACCATTTATTCAAATACACAAAAATAAAGTTGTTCTACGGACCAATCCTAAATTGTTACCAAAAGTAATCTCACCGTTCCACTTGAATCAAACGGTAGAATTACCAGTGTTCTTCCCACAGCCAGATTCTGTAGCGGAAAGAGCACTACATACATTAGACATCAAAAGAGCACTAATGTACTACATTGACAGAACAAAACTAATTCGAAAGACAAAACAACTATTTATCGCCTTTCAAAAACCTCATACAGGAAATCCTATTTCAAAACAAGGCATTGCTAGATGGATAGTTAAGTGCATTCAAACCTGCTATCTTAAAGCTAAAAGAGAACTGCCTATTACACCAAAAGCACACTCCACCAGAAAGAAAGGTGCTACCATGGCCTTTCTGGGAAATATTCCAATGAACGAAATATGTAAGGCAGCAACATGGTCTACGCCTCATACATTTACCAAGCACTACTGTGTAGATGTGTTAACTGCACAACAGGCAACAGTAGGTCAAGCTGTACTAAGAACATTATTTCAAACTACTTCAACTCCTACAGGCTGAACCAACGCTTTTTGGGGAGATAACTGCTTATTAGTCTATGCACAGCATGTGTATCTGCAGCTACACATGCCATCGAACGGAAAATGTCACTTACCCAGTGTACATCTGTTCGTGGCATTAGTCGCTGCAGATTCACATGCGCCCACCTGCGTCCCCGGGAGCCTGTAGCCGTTTAGAAGTAGATCTATATATATATGTTCGATGGCATCTGTCGCTGTAGATACGCATGTTCTGCAATAGCTCGCCATCTGGTGTTGGGCCGGAGTGTTACAAGTTGTTTTTCTTCGAAGAAGTCTTTCGAGTCACGGGACCGAGTGACTCCTCCTTTTGTCTCCATTGCGCATGGGCGTCGACTCCATCTTCGATTGTTTTTTTTCCGCCATCGGGTTCGGACGTGTCCCTGTCGCTCCGAGTTTCGGAACGGAAAATAATAGTTAATTTCGGAAGATTTTCGTCGGTATTGTTGCGTTCGGGATCGGCGTACTTAGATTCAACACCGCATCGAAGATCGAAGAGCTCCGGTGCCCTTCGGGGTAGTTTTTCGATCCTCCGTCGGGGCCTGGTCGGCCCGACCGCGTGCTGAGGAACGCCGATGGAACGGACCCCGTTCCGTTTCTGCCCCAAATGCCACAATAAATACCCCTACACAGACCAACACTTGGTCTGCAACCTGTGCCTGTCACCTGAGCACAGCGAAGACACCTGCGAGGCCTGTCGTGCGTTCCGGTCCCGAAAAACACTCCGAGACCGTCGAGCCAGAAGACTTCAAATGGCGTCCGCACCGACAGCCCAACGGGAGTTCGAGGAACAGGAAGAGGAAGGTACCTTCTCGATCCAAGACTCAGACTCCGAAGGATTCGACGATACACAAACCGTGAGTAAGACGTCGAAAACCACACAAAGAAACATTTACAAGGCCCAGGGGACGCCACTGCCACCAGGCCATGGCTCGACCCATAAATTCGGTGACCGACCGTCGGCACCGAAAAAGGCCCAAACAGTGCCGAGATCGTCCGACTCCGGTCGAGACACCGGCACGCAGCCTTCTCGGGACCGAGAAAGTGCTGGAGACAAGCCTCGACACCGAGATGCCGGTGTGGACACGGCTCGACGCCGAGACAGCGGCACCGAAACAGATCGACGCCGAGAGGTTTCGGCCCCGAAAAGGAAAAAAGTCACCTCGGAGCCGAAAAAACACACAGACAAAGTTTCGATGCCGAAACAGACTGCAAGCGACCCAGCTTCGGGCTCTTACACAGAAGAGCACTCGCTAACCTCCCAAATGCAAAAGCATAGGTTTGAGGAAGAGCTACAAGCAACTGATTTGGACCATACGCAAAAGCGTATCTTCATTCAGCAGGGGACAGGAAAAATTAGCACCCTTCCCCCCATTAGGAGAAAGAGAAGGTTGGAGTTCCAGACGGAACAAGCACCACAACCAAAAGTGGTGAAAAGGGTTACACCACCACCCTCTCCTCCCCCCGTGATTAACGTTTCACCAGCACAAACGCCATCACACTCCCCAGCTCACACCACCATGAGCCAGGGTGACCAAGACCAGGATGCATGGGACCTATACGACGCCCCAGTGTCAGATAACAGCCCAGAGGCATACCCTACAAAACCATCTCCACCAGAAGACAGCACCGCGTACTCTCAGGTGGTGGCTAGAGCAGCACAATTTCACAACGTAAGCCTCCACTCAGAACAGGTCGAGGATGATTTCTTGTTCAACACACTCTCCTCCACCCACAGCTCCTACCAAAGCCTGCCTATGCTCCCTGGTATGCTCCGGCACGCAAAAGACATATTTAAGGACCCGGTCAAAAGTAGGGCAATCACACCAAGGGTGGAAAAAAAGTATAAGCCGCCTCCTACGGACCCGGTTTTCATCACAACACAGCTGCCACCAGACTCTGTTGTTGTAGGAGCAGCTAGGAAAAGGGCCAACTCTCACACATCTGGAGATGCACCACCCCCAGATAAAGAAAGCCGCAAGTTCGATGCAGCTGGTAAGAGAGTCGCAGCACAAGCTGCAAACCAGTGGCGCATCGCGAACTCCCAGGCACTACTTGCGCGCTATGACAGAGCCCACTGGGACGAGATGCAACATCTTATTGAACATCTGCCCAAAGACTTCCAAAATAGGGCAAAACAAGTGGTTGAGGAGGGACAGACCATCTCCAACAACCAGATACGTTCCTCCATGGACGCTGCAGATACAGCTGCGCGGACAATTAATACATCTGTAACTATCAGAAGGCATGCATGGCTCCGAACGTCTGGATTTAAACCAGAGATTCAACAAGCAGTTCTCAATATGCATTTTAATGAAAAAGAACTGTTCGGTCCAGAAGTGGACACAGCGATTGAGAAACTCAAAAAAGATACAGACACTGCCAAAGCCATGGGCGCACTCTACTCCCCGCAGAGCAGAGGGAATTACAGCACATTCCGTAAAACGCCCTTTCGAGGGGGGTTTCGGGGTCAAAGCACACAAGCCAGCACCTCACAAGCAACACCGTCCACTTACCAGGGACAGTATAGAGGAGGTTTTCGGGGACAATATAGAGGAGGGCAATTCCCTAGAAATAGAGGGAGATTTCAAAGCCCCAAAACCCCTACTACTAAACAATGACTCACATGTCACTCACCCCCTCCACACAACACCAGTGGGGGGAAGAATAGGTCATCATTACAAAGCATGGGAGGAAATCACTACAGACACTTGGGTTCTAGCAATTATCCAACATGGTTATTGCATAGAATTTCTACAATTCCCTCCAAACATACCACCAAAAGCACAAAATTTAACAACACACCATTCCAATCTCCTGGAGATAGAAGTGCAGGCACTATTGCAAAAGAATGCAATCGAATTAGTGCCAAACACACAAATAAACACAGGAGTTTACTCACTGTACTTTCTGATACCAAAGAAGGACAAAACGCTGAGACCAATCCTAGACCTCAGAGTAGTGAACACTTTCATCAAATCAGACCACTTCCACATGGTCACACTACAAGAAGTATTGCCATTACTAAAACTGCACGACTACATGGCAACTTTAGACCTCAAGGATGCTTATTTCCATATACCAATACACCCATCGCACAGGAAATACCTAAGGTTTGTATTCAAAGGAATACATTACCAATTCAAGGTACTGCCTTTCGGATTAACAACCGCACCAAGAGTCTTTACCAAATGTCTAGCAGTGGTCGCAGCACACATAAGAAGGCAGCAAATCCATGTGTTCCCATATCTAGACGACTGGCTAATCAAAGCCCATTCGTTAATAGAGTGCTCAAATCACACAAATCATATCATACAAACCCTCTTCAAACTAGGGTTCACCGTCAATTTCACAAAATCCAAAATTCTGCCACGCAAGGTACAACAATACCTGGGAGCCATAATAGACACATCAAAAGGAGTAGCCACTCCAAGTCCACAAAGAATTCAAAATTTCAACACCATCATACAACGCATGTATCCAACACAAAAGATACAGGCAAAGATGGTATTACAACTCCTAGGCATGATGTCATCATGCATAGCCATTGTCCCAAACGCAAGACTGCACATGAGGCCCTTACAACAATGCCTAGCATCACAGTGGTCTCAAGCACAGGGTCACCTTCTAGATCTGGTGTTAATAGACCGCCAAACTTACCTCTCGCTTCTGTGGTGGAACAACATAAATTTAAACAAGGGGCGGCCTTTCCAAGACCCAGTGCCACAATACGTAATAACAACAGATGCTTCCATGACAGGGTGGGGAGCACACCTCAATCAACACAGCATACAAGGACAATGGAACGTACATCAAACAAAACTGCATATCAATCACCTAGAACTTCTAGCAGTTTTTCAAGCACTAAAAGCTTTCCAACCAATAATAGTTCACAAATACATTCTCGTCAAAACAGACAACATGACAACAATGTATTATCTAAACAAGCAGGGAGGGACGCACTCCACGCAGTTAAGCCTGCTAGCACAAAAAATTTGGCATTGGGCAATTCACAACCAAATTCGCCTAATTGCACAGTTTATACCAGGGATACAAAATCAACTTGCAGACAATCTCTCTCGAGATCACCAACAGGTCCACGAATGGGAAATTCACCCCCAAATACTGAACACTTATTTCAAACTCTGGGGAACACCTCAGATAGACTTGTTTGCGACAAGGGAGAACGCAAAATGCCAAAACTTCGCATCCAGATACCCACACAAACAATCCCAAGGCAATGCCCTATGGATGAACTGGTCAGGGATATTTGCTTACGCTTTTCCTCCTCTCCCTCTCCTTCCTTACCTGGTAAACAAACTCAGTCAAAGCAAACTCAAACTCATATTGATAGCACCAACTTGGGCAAGGCAACCCTGGTACACAACGCTGCTAGACCTATCAGTGGTACCCTGCATCAAATTGCCCAACAGGCCAAATCTGTTGACACAGCACAACCAAAAGATCAGACACCCAGATCCAGCATCGCTGAATCTAGCAATCTGGCTCCTGAAATCCTAGAATTCGGGCACTTACAACTTACCCAAGAATGTATGGAAGTCATAAAACAAGCAAGAAGGCCATCCACCAGGCACTGCTATGCAAGTAAATGGAAGAGGTTTGTTTGCTACTGCCATATTAATCAAATACAACCATTACACACAACTCCAGAACATGTAGTGGGTTACTTGCTTCACTTACAAAAATCTAACCTAGCTTTCTCTTCCATTAAGATTCACCTTGCAGCAATATCTGCATACCTGCAGACTACCTATTCAACTTCCCTATATAAAATACCAGTCATTAAAGCATTCATGGAGGGCCTTAGGAGAATTATACCACCAAGAACACTACCTGTTCCTTCATGGAACCTAAATGTTGTCCTAACTAGACTTATGGGTCCACCTTTTGAACCCATGCACTCCTGCGACATACAGTTCCTAACCTGGAAGGTGGCATTTCTCATCGCCATTACTTCCCTGAGAAGAGTAAGCGAGATTCAGGCGTTTACTATACAGGAACCTTTTATACAACTACACAAAAATAAAGTCGTCCTAAGGACCAATCCTAAATTTTTGCCAAAGATTATTTCACCGTTCCATCTAAATCAAACAGTGGAACTTCCAGTGTTCTTTCCACAGCCAGATACCGTAGCTGAAAGGGCACTACATACATTAGATGTCAAAAGAGCATTAATGTATTACATTGACAGAACAAAGAACATCAGAAAGACTAAACAACTCTTTATTGCATTTCAAAAACCTCATGCAGGAAACCCAATTTCAAAACAAGGTATAGCCAGATGGATAGTTAAATGCATCCAAATCTGCTACCTTAAAGCTAAACGACAGCTGCCCATTACACCAAGGGCACACTCAACCAGAAAGAAAGGTGCTACCATGGCCTTTCTAGGAAACATCCCAATGCAAGAAATATGTAAGGCAGCCACATGGTCTACGCCTCACACATTCACCAAGCACTACTGTGTAGACGTGTTATCCGCACAACAAGCCACAGTAGGTCAAGCTGTATTAAGGACATTATTTCAGACTACTTCCACTCCTACAGGCTGATCCACCGCTTTTGGGGAAATAACTGCTTACTAGTCTATTGCAGAACATGCGTATCTACAGCGACAGATGCCATCGAACTGAAAATGTCACTTACCCAGTGTACATCTGTTCGTGGCATCAGTCGCAGTAGATTCGCATGTGCCCACCCGCCTCCCCGGGAGCCTGTAGCAGTTTGGAAGTTACCTTCAATTATTTATATATGTATCATCTCAACCTTAAATAGGTGCATACTTAGTCACTCCATTGCATGGGCACTATTACTACAATTCAACTCCTACCTCACCCTCTGCGGGGAAAAACAATCGAAGATGGAGTCGACGCCCATGCGCAATGGAGACAAAAGGAGGAGTCACTCGGTCCCGTGACTCGAAAGACTTCTTCGAAGAAAAACAACTTGTAACACTCCGGCCCAACACCAGATGGCGAGCTATTGCAGAACATGCGAATCTACTGCGACTGATGCCACGAACAGATGTACACTGGGTAAGTGACATTTTCAATATATAGAATTTTAATTTATCATCATGTCCTATAGGGTTCTATTTAAAGTCCCCGACTCCATTATTTTCAATGGGACAGTGTTGATGTATCATTGGTTGGCCATGTGTGGTGCTAGACTAAATCTTTGTGGCAGAAATACCTTGCACTGTACATTTGACACCATTTCAGAAGGTGGAGCCATGTAAGTCTCCTCTTTTGAGTAACTTCATACTCTTAAATGGTGTATAGCAAAAAGTAGTAAAGTTACTCCAAAGTGTAAGAGTAAACTCACATGTGTTACTCACAACTATATGTTACCTTTGTGAATAACCCACTCAGTTCTTGAACATCTTCCTTCATTAGGTCAAGATCTAGATGTTGATTCTGAACCAGGTCCTTTCTGTACTAGACCTGGGGGGACTTTAGTGTCTTTGGAATTGCAGGATGCATACTTACATGTGTCTTTCTAGCAGTTTCACAGACCCTACCTTCCCTTTGTGGTGATTGATCCATACACTTAACAGTCCTGCCCTTTGGCTTCACCTGGCCCTTGGTGTATACAAAGGTGGTGGCGGTTTGTGCTGCCCATCTCCAAGGTTGGGCATTTATATATTCCTGTACCTCAGCAACTGGCTGTTGAAAGCAAGCTCACTTCAGTATTTTGTGGACTACCTGTGGACAGTCTGTCTGGTGTCAGTCTTGGCTTCTCTGTCAACGAGTCAGTATCCCACCTGCAACAGACACACCGGATTCCCTTCATAGGGACCATATTGAAAATGGCAGTTTAAGTTTTTCCACTGCCCAGAAACAGTCTGACATTCAGTTTATGGTCCTGAAGGTTGGGCCTCACCCCTGTGTCCCACTGCTGATGACACTGATGCTTCTTGGTCAGTTGCATCATTCGGTGTGTTATTTTCTGAACTGCTCTGCTTGTAATCCTGTGGGATTTAAGCTAAAATCTTATAAATGCAGCTCTCTTTGGGTTTATGAAGTTGTTACTGAAATTATTTTGTAACATGCAAAACAGAAATTCTGATCCTCATAAACATAACATTGGTTTATATTTTTGTTGCAAACATTCAGGTTCTGGCGGGGAATCATTTTAATCATTGCAAGGTTATGTCATACCTTTCATCTTCGGAAAGGGTTAAAATGAATCCCATTGAGTTTGGCGGTGCTGCTGTCGGTGGTGTCCTGGGCAGCGGTGCTGCTGTCGGTGGTGTCCTGGGCAGCGGTGCTGCTGGGGGCGGTGTCCTGGGCAAGCGGGGCTGCTGGCGGCGGTGTCCTGGGCAGAGGTTCTGCTGGCGGCGGTGTCCTGGGCAGCGGTTCTGCTGGCGGCGGTGTCCTGGGCAGCGGTTCTGCTGGCGGCGGTGTCCTGGGCAGCGGTTCTGCTGGCGGCGGTGTCCTGGGCAGCGGTTCTGCTGGCGGCAGTGTCCTGGGCAGCGGGGCTGGTGGCGGCGGTGTCCTGGCCAGCGGGGCTGGTGGCGGTCTTGTCCGCCATGAAGATCTTCCCAGACTTGCCGGTTTTACTGTGCCCCTTCCCCACCTTGGATGGTAGCGCAGCTGTCTCCACATTCCCAACTGTACCCCTGGAAGCGGCTTTGGTGGCTGATTTCTTTCCCCTCTCCCGCCAGGCACTTGCCAACTTTTTATGCTTTACAGGTGGGGGACTGTCCGTGCTCTGGCTCCTTGCCACACTGGCTGCCCTGCTGCCTGGTGCACTCCAGAAGCCGGTGACTACTGGTACCACTGGTCCCGCCGATGTTGTGGCTGAGGTGCTCTGTTGGGACCTGGAGAGTCGGGCCCTAGTAGACTGAAGGGGTGGGGGAGTTGAGGGAAAGAGGTCAAGGTTGGACAGGAGAAGTTTCTTAGGAAGACTGGGACTGGTAGCTGGAGGGGGTTTGGGAGTGGAGGAAGAGGTAGTGGTTGTAGGAGGTGTACGTTTGGTGACTTTGGGTGAAGGTGCATGGGCTGGAGGCTGTCGTGATGTGGATGGCTGTTGGGTGGGTGTGTGGCTGCGTTTGTGTACCTTGGGAGGTGGCCTCATGGACACACTGGGAGAGGACACAAGGGACGTGTGAATGGTAGTGGGGGTGGTGACTGCACGTGAGCGGGGTGTGGTGGTGGGTGTGCTGGTGATGGAGGTAGTGGCTGAGGGTGTAGTGCATGCAGGTTTGAGTGGAGACGAGACAGCGAGGGAGGAGGGAGACGAGGAGGAGGGGGACACAGTGGAGGCAGTGGATGTTGGTGTGTCTGCATGTGTCTGATGCTTGCGTGAGTGCCTGTGGGATGTGTGGTGCTTATGTTTTCCAGAGCTTCCCTTGTGTGTTGAGGTGTGTGCATGCTGGTCTGATGGTGTGCTTGGGATAGGCTGAGGTACAGGGGTTTGGGTCTGGGTGGAGGAAGTTGGAGAGGGGAGGCTAGAGACCGGGACAATGGCTGCCATCAGTGCTGAGGCCAGAGTCTGAAAAGCTCGCTGATGGGCTGCCTGACCAGAGTGAATGCCCTCCAGGTATGCATTGGTTTGTTGCAACTGCCTCTCTACACCCTGGATGGCATTCAAAATGGTAGACTGCCCAACAGTGAAGGACCTGAGGAGGTCAATGGCCTCCTCACTGAGGGCAGCAGGGGTGGCAGGGGCAGGGGCTGAGGTGCCTGTGGCGAAGGGGATGCCCACCCTCCTGGGTGAGCGGGCACTGGACACACGCTGAGGGGCTGCTGGAAGGGCAGTGCTGGTAGGGGGGGGTGGCGGCTGTACCTTGAGATGCGGGGGCACAGATGGGCCTGCCACTGCAAGGGAGCCCCCATCAGAGGAGGAGTCCGTATCGCTGGTTTCAGCTCCTGTCCCCGCCGTGGAGCTCCCCTCGCCCTCCGTCCCACTGGTGAAGTCAGACTCCGTTGCTTCACCCTCCAGGTCCATTTAGGATGCAGCTCCCTCCTGCTCCGGTGCCACTGCTCCTCCTCCTGATGATGCTATTGCACACAAGAACAGGGAGACCACAAAAAAGGGGGGGAAGCCAGAAGAAAGACATGTTGAGTGCATGCAATACCGCTACCGTTGGTGGACACTACAGAAACAGAAGCCCCCCTGCACTACGCCGTGCACTTGGAGTTCCCTATTTAATCCCAGGGACATGGGTTACAAGGCTATGCCCGATTTCTGCACACATGGATGTCACAGGAGCCTGAGTAGGTGTAGTTGGCACTGCACACGTGGGGTGGGGTGCCACAGGGCCTGCCTTAAGAAGGGTCCTTGCCTACTAAACTCGCCCTGGCCTAGGGGAACCCACAGCCCACCTCCCCCACCCAGACACCTACAGTGCGCACTGAATCAGCAGAATGAGAGTGTACTCACCCCCTTGTGGCTGCTGTGATGCCCTCAAGCGCCCATCCAACTCCGGTTACGCCACCGCCAGGATCCTGAACATCAGGGGGTTCATGGTGCGACGGGCACCCCTCCCACGTTGGGAGGCCATCCCCAGCTGGTCCTCCGCCGTCTTCTTGCTCCAGGGGCGATTGTCCTCCCATCTTTTCCGGCAGTGGGTGCTGGGTCTGTGGTAGACCCCCATGGTCCGGACTTCCTTGGCGATGGCACGCCAAATGTCCCTCTTCTGGTGGGCGCTGACCTACAGGAATAGTACAGGGGAAAAAGAGGAGTTATTACCGTCCGCACCGTCAGTCATTGGCCCGCATCTCTACCCTTGCCATGACATACATGCACTCACCGTCGTTTCATGCACGCCTAATTCTCACCCCCTCCTATCTTTCATCCACACCACTCCACACAGGCATTGCCCATACAGCATGCTCACAGTGTACTTACCTGTTTGTCAGGAGGACCGTAGAGTAGCGTGTACTGGGGGAGGACCCCATCCACAAGTTTCTCCAACTCCTCCGTGCTGAAGGCAGTGGCCCTTTCCCCAGACACACGAGCCATTGTCTCTTCCAGACTGAGGCCACAGCAGCACTTGCAGTGTAGGTCCTCTCCTGTCGAAGATAAGGTATCAAGTGATTGAACAGAGAGAAAATGGCAGTCACGTCCGCGGCGGTGCGTTCCATCACCGCCGGCGTACATTGTCATTGGCTCCTGGGACCCATAGGGTCCGATATTAACCAATGCAGGATTGCTCCGCGGTCTTCGACCACCTACCGCAACGGTGTACAACGGCAGCTCAGTTACCTCATATCCCCTTGTCCCACATTACAGGTCAGGCAGCCGCCATTTCATGGGCCCACATGGCATTATTTTGGACTGCGTCACACATATCTAGGCCTTGCCTAAACACTCATACAGGCATATGTCGATTTGCTAATATTTTCAGAGTAAGCTGTGTTCATGTACCTCAGAGTTGGTTGACTCTCTGCTCGCTGTTCTCCTCCATAGGCACCGTCCGCTGGGGCATGTGAGGAGATGGCGGCATCCTCTGGTGTACAGACCGCTGGTGGACCTGTCGACAATGGAGGAGCGACATGTGATCATCACCTACGGACTTGATCGTGCCACAATCCAGGAACTGTGTGCCCAGTTGGAGCCAGACCTGATGTCAGCTATCCGCCATCCCACAGGAATCCCCCCTCAAGTGCAGGTGCTGTCAGTACTCCATTTCCTAGCAAGTGGGTCTTTTCAAACTACAGTAGCCATAGCATCATGGATGTCCCAGCCTATGTTTTCCAACGTGTTGTCCAGAGTGTTGTCTGCCCTGCTGAAACACATGCGGAGCTACATAGTTTTCCCTCAGGTGGAGGATTTACCTACAGTGAAAGGTGATTTCTATGCCCTGGGACATATCCCCAACATCATAGGTGCCATTGATGGCACACATGTGTGGCCTTGGCCCCTCCCCCCCGCAGGAGTGAACAGGTGTACAGAAACCAGAAGAGTTACCATGGTGTGTTTGGCCGATCAGTACATCTCCCATGTGAATGCCAAATACCCTGGCTCAGTGCATGACGCTTACATTCTGAGGAATACCAGCATCCCTTATGTGATGGGGCAACTCCAGAGGCACTGAGTGTGGCTATTAGGTGAGGACATGGACCCAATACAGTGTGAATAGTTGTCTGGGGATGTCCCTATGAGTTAGTGTGTGTCTAACAGTTGTCCCTCGCCATTTGCAGGTGACTCTGGTTACCCCAACCTGTCATGGCTACTGACCCCAGTGAGGAATCCCAGGACAAGGGCAGAGGAACGCTACAATGAGGCCCATGGGCGAACTAGGAGGATTATAGAGCGGATCTTCGGTCTCCTGAAGGCCAGGTTCCGGTGACTCCATATGACAGGTGGTTCCCTATTCTACTCACCAAAGAAGGTATGCCAGATCATCGTGACCTGCTGTATGTTTCACAACTTGGCTTTGCAACGACAGGTGCCTTTTCTGCAGGAGGATGGTCCAGATGGAGGTGTTGTGGCAGCTGTGGAGCCTGTGGACAATGAAGACAAGCAGAAGAAGAGGACATAGACAGCAGGAACACAGTGATCCTGCAATACTTCCAGTGAGACACAGGTAAGAAGACAACACTGCCTGCTACATCTGATTTAGTTCTACTACCTCTCATCTATCTGTCATTTTCACCCAGTGTATGGTCACTGAGTTGTCACTTTCCCTTACGGTTTCACAGATGTGGGTCCCACTGTGTGACATCTGCTTTGTTTCCTCATGGACTACAGCTGTATGACATAGGTATGTTGACATTACATTTGATATAGCATTTTGCCACTGTAATTGATAATACACAATTTTGAAATCACAGACTGACTCCTGATTGTTTTGTGATTGAAGGTTGTTTATTTAAGTGCTCAATATTGGAGGGGGTTGTAAAATGGTCACGGGTGTTGGTGGAGGAATGTCCATGGCAGAGTCCAGTCTATTAGTCTCACAGGTGCATTGTCCAAAGGGGCATAGGAAGTGGAGCTGGGGCAGTTTAAGGATGGACAGGGTGTCTTTGTCCTGGACCTCAGGGACCACTTGCGGGGTGGTTCTCCATCTGCAGGGGAGTGGGGTACTGGTGTCATGGTCCTGTGGCGGTGCCTCCTGTCCACTAGCGCTGAAGGAGGTGGTGGGCAGTTCATCGTCCAGGCTAGTGTCAGGGGCCCCTTGTTGTGCCACAGTGTCCCTCCTGGTGTTCACGAGTTCCTTCAGCACCCCTACTATGGTGCCCAGGGTGGAATTGATGGATCTGAGTTCCTCCCTGAACCCCAAATACTGTTCCTCCTGCAGCCGCTGGATCTCCTGAAACTTGGCCAGTACAGTTGCCATCGTCTCCTGGGAATGGTGGTAGGCTCCCATGATGTTGGAGAGGGCCTCGTGGAGAGTGGGTTCCCTGGGCCTGTCCTCCCCCTGTCACACAGCAGCCCTCCCAGTTCCCCTGTGTTCCTGTGCCTCTGTCCCCTGAACCGTGTGCCCACTTCCTCTGCCCCCAGGTCCCCGGTGTTGTTGGGTTGGTGGGTTAGCCTGGGTTCCCTGTAGTGGTGGACACACTGCTGATTGACGTGCCCTGGGGACAAAGGGATGGGCCCGCTGGGTGGGTGCTGTGCTGGTGTTTCCAGAGGGGGGAAGCTCTGTAGTGGCTTGTGCCAGTGTGAGGGGAGAACCGACTGTCCCGAGGTCCCAGATGGGCCGGGCTGGTCATCTAGATCCAGTTGGACAGAGCTGCTGTCATCACTGTGGGCCTCTTCTGTGGGTGGAGTGGACATATCTGGACCCTCCTGTCCGGTGACGTTGGGTAGGGGTCCTGCAGGGGTGTAAAAGCATGATTATTGCATCTGTGTGCGCCATGGTGTGCAATGGGTGGGTGACCGTGTACCCCAGTGCTTGCATTCCTGTGTAGGACCTTGTGTGATGATGGTTTAGGGGGGTGTATGGGTATGTGCAGTGGCCATGCTTTGGTGTTACATGCAGGGCTTGGGTTTGGGATGAGTGGTTTGTGATATTGGGACATATGTGAGGAGTTGGAGTGATGAGGGTGAGGGTGGGGGTATGTGATGGCATTGCAGGTAGGGTGGGGGATGAAATAGTGAAAGATTTGACTTACCAGAGTCCATTCCTCCAGCTACTCCTGCGAGGCCCTCCGGATGCAGTATAACCAAGACCTGCTCTTCCCATGTTGTTAGTTGTGGGGGAGGAGGTGGGGGTCCGCCGCCAGTCCTCTGAACCGCGATGTGAGACCACGGAACGCACCTTCCCCCATAGGTCGTTCCACCTCTTCCTGATGTCATCCTGTGTTCTTGGGTGCTGTCCGCTGCATTGACCCTGTCCACTATTCTCCGCCATAGCTCCATCTTCCTAGCTATGGTGGTGTGCTGCACCTGTGATCCAAATAGCTGTCACTCTATCCGGATGATTTCTTCCACCCTGAGCTCCTCCTCAGAGAACCTGGGGTGTCTTTGCGGGGCCATGGGGTGGTGTGGGTGATGTTTTGGGTGTTATTTAGAGGTGTATTGTGTGAGGTGCTTGGATGTTGTGTGCATGGTGGTGTTGAGTGCCTGTGAATGCTAGTGTTGTTTCTGGTGGTGTCTCTCTCTCTGGCCTTCGGTCGCAATTGTGGTCGTAAGGGTTTGTGGGTGATGAGTGTGTTTTATATTGTATTGGGTGTGTGGGAGTGGTGTGTGTATGTGTATCAGGTGTGTGTATTTCGATTTGTCCAATGTGGCTGTGTTGTGTAAGTGTGTGTGTATTTTGAGTGCGGCGGTGTGTACCGCCAATGGAATACTGTGGTTGAAAGACCGCTGCGTGGATTCGTGGGTCGTGATAGTGTGGGCGTATTCCTGTTGTCGTGATGGTGGAGGTTTTGTTCTCGCCAGTTTATCACTGACCTTTGGTGTGGCGGACTTGTGTGGGTTTCTTGATTTTGGCAGATTCCGGTCTGTGGGTCATAGCGGCCGTGTGTTGGCGGTCTTCTGCACGGCGGTAAGCGGCTTTTACCGCCAATGTTGTAATGACCCCCTAAATGCTCGATGCCATAAAAATTTGCAGATAGTGGAGCTCGAAAAACTTCTCTTCCTACCAGGTGAGAGAAGAGCGCACACCTTGACTTCGTAATATGATCAAAGACAAAAGGGTAAAGGAGGGAGAGGCGCCCTCAGAAGGAAAGTCCCAGGGGGATAATAAAACCTCCGGAGTTGTCAAAGTAGAGAGGAACAAAAGTGTAAGAAAATGCCTCTTTGTTTCATATTTGCTCCATATTTTTGGATTGATGCTGCTGATTTTTCAAAACATAGAGTGCACTGAGGCTTGCTAACCAGACCTCCGTGCCAGTGTTCAGACAGTATACAAATAGCATGTCGAATTGGATACCCCCAATTGGCAAGGACTGACTTTCTTATAAGTCTCTAGTATATGGTACCCAGGGCATGTAAGGCAGAGTTTTCACTCAGGGCCGCAGCACCTTTTGTGCCAACCCTTGTGTGCCAAGGTACAAAATGGCCCTCAGCCTGCACCTGAAGACTGGAAGGACAGTGTTTTCACTGCCAGTTCGACTTTGCCATTCACTCCAATAGCAAAGCTACCCTTTACCTTGACACTATATGCAAGTCTCCCTTAAGGACGCCTATAGAGCCCTGTGGCAGGGAGCTGTATTTTGTTATGTGAGACGTATGTTTTTGATATGTCTTAACAGCAACAATTCCAAGCTGTTGTTTTGCTGTGGATAAAGTTAGTAGCCCCATTGAAGGAACTACAAACCATACCTGGTTTGCTACTACGTATACTCCAGCAAAAAATAAAAATCTGTTCAGAAGACATATGGGTGGTCTTACAACGTACGTTAAATTAGCTCGAGCAGTGAAATTAGCTCCTTGGGAGAAATCAACCAACGATGTACATGTAATAGCCATATATGGTCTTTCCCTGACCAAAAAAGTAACACCAATAGCAAATATAAATTTATACCTCAATCCTAACCAAGAAAACAAACAGACTAAATTTAAGTCAATCCTGTCCATAAAAGAAGGATATGTATATAAGTATCCAGAGCATGAACTTCTAATCGCAGAAGACTTCAACATCTGATATCTCTGACAGGTTCTGAGTCTCCCTGAAGATCCTTTAAGATCCGCCTGAGAAACTTTTTTCACAGAACATCAACTGAGATCATCACATGTAAAGACCATGAGGCTGGGCCCATCTACTCGAACTTTTAAAAACATTTCTACATTAGACTAAGTCATGAGGTGACTCGAAGATCGGAGAGTGACCACAACCCAGTTATAATAGAAATAGCCCTTGTAGGAGCGAGACAGCCTTCCTGTTTGGCCAGAGGTCAGCAACTCGAAACAAAATTATGCCCACTGACCAAGAGAATTAAATGGAATGAAAAGCAAATAATGAGCTTTGGAAACAGGACCATGGTCCTTTAATACTAGACAGAAAACCTAGTAATGTGGGCTTACAGTGGGCACACACAATAAAGAACTTACATACTTATTTAAGCTGCCAAGTGCTCCAAGGGCCCATAAAAAACAAAAGTCAAAAGGTATGGCTGTCCACCGCATCAAGGGAATATATTCAGAGCAAACAAAAGTGCAGGCAGTTAGAAAGAAGATATAGAAGGCATAAATCCTCTGCAGTAGAAAATCTCAGGAGACAGGCAAGGAAAGACCTCAAGGGCAACCATGGAAACTGAAGCAAAAGGAGTTTGTAGAACTCTGGGTCCACGTACAAGCGTTGTTACCCCCGAACAAAAGTAGAGAGTTTTGGGACTACATCAACTCACTAGAACATTGGTCAGTAGGTAAGGCCAGTGCAATCACCGCCAGCGCTTGGGAATCACACATAGGTTCCCTTTACGTGGATCCTGGATGCACCGAAGCACAGGGCATTACGGGAAGACAAATCGATTTTGATGGCCTAGAAAATACCACACTAGCGGTCATAGTTAAATCGACAAAACTGGTTCTTAATAGAATTAGGCGGGGTGGTGCCCCAAGCCCAAATGGACTTTCTGGGAGTATATTCAAAGACAACCAAGATTTCTGGGCCACCCCCTTGACTATCCTTTTTAACAACTGCCTTTGCCTATCTGGCGTTCCAGCAGATTGGAAAGGCTCAATATTGCATCCAGTCTTCAATAAGGAGACTCCACCCTACCGAGAAAATATAGGTTAATAGCTTTACTGGATGTGGATGGCGAGGCCTACGCAAGAGTCCTGCTTACAGAACAGGAACACTCGATTACAGAAAACAACATTATTCCACCATACCAAACAGGATCCAGGCCGCGCTCATCAGCTCTTGATAATATGCAGGCTCACGCATATTTGGGACAAAAAACTTTGAAACCAACTGCTCAACCCCTGTTTGCGTGTTTAATTGATTATAGTGCTGCCTTTGACGGCATAGAACGCAACATACAGATATAATGGCTCTTTATTCTGATACATGGGTGAGAGTCAAGGTCTCTCCTACGCATGTAACTTAAAGAATATACACTAACAAAGGCCTAAACAAGGATGTGTAATTGCTCCAACTCTCTGTAATCTGTATACGGCCGATCTCGGCAAAGTGTTACTTAGAGGAAACACCTCTTTTGGGAAAGACTGTGCTCCCAATAATCCAATACGCCGACGACATAGTCCTACTTGCCTCAGACTCAATTAAGCTTGAAAAGGAGCTTGGCTATCCTGCACGGTTATAACGAAACAAACGCATTGAAGGTCAAGATTTCAAAAACCAAGGTCCTTGTCTTTGGACGGCAGATGCATAAACACCCAAGAGTGTGGAAGATCGGCGTGGAAGAAAAGTATCAGTACCTGGGAGTGTGGCTATCTAACAGTGGTAAAGTTATTCACCAGGTAACGCCACTGAGAAGCAAGGCAGAGAGAACCATTTATGCTTTAGCTAAACTTCATCTCTGGCTTCAATCACCTACAACCGAACCACTAAGAAGAGTTATAAAAGCAAAACATTTACCCATGATTACCTATGGCCACTTAGCATATCCTGGCAGGTTAACGAAATTCCTGGAGAAATGTCAAAAGAGAGCATATAAAAATCTTTCAAGCTCCCAAATTCACCAGACATGCAGGGATTCGCTTAAAATTTAACATAACAAATATGGACACAAACTGCAAAAAGGATATTATCGAGTTATCGTATATTGTCTGCAGGGCCAATACCGACAGTTTGAGGACCTCGCTTAAAGTAATTTTTGATGATGCCTCGAGTAGTTGGGCCAACTACCTGAGGCAAGCCGTGGTTCCTTTTGACCTAGACCCCGCGCTTCTATCGGACCCCCGAATTTCGAGGGCTCATCTGAAAAAGCTATTAAAAGAATCTGGTATGCAAATCTGTGGAGAGATGGACATAATTAGGGGGGCTGAAGGCTTGGCTGACTCATATAGCTCGACCAATCTCCAGTAGTATATGAAAGCAGCCCTGAGAATTTGAACATTTCAGTGCATTCATTATCCGGTTTCTAACTCTACCTGCTTGGGAATTTAGATGTAATTGAAAGCCAAAATGTGGTCTCTCTCAGCAATGCATACTTTGTAACTATCATATCGAATCTATTGGTCATTTATCATGTTGCCGCCCGGGATTGGCCTCAGAGAGACATCAACTTCTAAAACCCCTTTTCCTGAAACACTGCTTACGGACATGTAAAGAGGCTGTTAAATACAAATTCACTGCCGAAATTCCCATGGAGTTGGCCCACCTTGGGAAATTTTTCACCATCACGAGGAGAAAACTACTGCTTGCACACGCCCATACAGGCTCAGAAATCAAAGAGAGGGCGGCAGCACCTAAAGCCACGTTATTATAAAAGTAGCTGTTGCATCCCCCTGTAATACTGACCCCTATCAGTTTTAACAGAGGATAATTGCTCCATACACTGGTCATTTCCAGAGGGGGTAGTGTTGTGTGGTGGTCATCGTAGGGTATTTGCATTTTCATTTTTATTCGTTAAACTTTTAAAGTTTAAATATCTTTTTAATTTTACTCTTCTCTGCATTGGCACGTATGTCTTGTAGATACCAAGAGAGTTTTAGGAAATTGTGTGATGATATACATCGAAGTTTATGGTTTTTATGGATGCACAGGTATTTAGCTCGTAGTTACCATAATAATTTTTTTTATGCCTTGTGTTTTTTTTTTTTTTTGCAAAGGTTTTAATTAATCATGCAAATAAAGTTATTCATTCATTCATTCATAGTAGCCCCATTGGCATTCTAACCTGACTAACTCCTGAATGGGACTACCAAAATGGATCATGTAAGGCATCAAATTAATCATGGCATTAAACCCGACCTGATGCCCAGCTTGAATTTAATACCACTATTAAAGATAAGCAACTTTTAGAAAGTTGCTACTCTGTGCTCTAGCTAGCCCAGCGGCATCACAAAGGTCCTGGCACACAGACGGGTTTCTGACAGCCTCGTGAGACATGTGAATGACTCACCAGCAGAGGAACAAAATCAGGTGCTGCGATGAGAGGTGTTGCCTCCTCCCCCAGAATGGACACTCAAGGGTGTTAGCCCAAAAGGCGAGCTTCAGAGGTGAAGCTGCCTTTGTGTGGAAAATAGTGCCAACACCCTTGAGAAGGATGCCTTTTGTTCCTGCAGACAAGATGGAGACGGGTCAAGGAGGGAAAACTTGTCCCCCGAGCTGGTTCTGCCATGGTTGTGTAGCCCTCTGGTAGCCACACCTCTACTGTGGGCTACCAAGCTCCTAACAGAGGAAGGGTTGTGCTATCTTGAATGGGACAAGAATGTGGCACTCTGGGATAGCCAGAAGCCACCCATCACAGAATCCTTGTCACTAGGTATGAGGGGACCCAATAGCCCATTGGCTAGTGATCATGTGATCCCTACAGGCACTTTCCTGTGACACATATGGCACCCCTTGAACTCTGACCCTCAGATCACGCTGGAATCAGAGAGAGGGCCGTAGAAAGACTGCCCGGCTGTCCTTGAACCCGCACAGAGACTGCATGCTTGGAAGGACTGCATCTACTGCACTTTGGGCTAGGACAGTTTGGACTGTGCCTGTGGTTCCTGGCTCAGGGAAAAAGTTGATTCCTGATATCCAACAACAGCAGTGACTCCAATGATCAGTAGGCTGACCTGGAACCAGTTCCAGGGACAAGAGCTGAAGTTGTCCAAAATGTCAAGTTACTAGTCACCACAGAGGTTTTGCTGCTACCAGTTATCATGCACACCAGAGGACAAATCCAGGATAGACAAAAATTGCACCCAGTCTACCTGACCAGGGAGTGCTATCAGAGTCCGGATTTGTTGCACCGAAGGGACACTAGCCCCCACCTAAGGATTTCACCCCAACCACGGTGCTGACTGACCAGTGGCCAAGCATCGGCTGACCTACTGTAACGTAGAGGACTTAACGGGACCCCAGTCTTTATGGCCAAGTTCGCCCCCACTTCACCCGTGGACCAAGGAGCACCAACAATGACACCCTGTCAACCGCACCTCAACCGGAGCATCCTCTAAGCATCTTCTGCCTGCACCCCTCAGCATCAGGACCACTCCATTGTTGTCTATGGCAGTTGTCCTGTAAACTTTAGATTTTGCTTCAAAACCTCCCAAATTGTCCACTCTGGGCCCCCTAGACCTCTGTCCTGCTGAAATTTGTTGCCCAACCCAGTCCGGAGTATTCAAACTACCTATTTAAAACTTTTCAAAAGTTTCCAGAGTTTTGTTGACTAGTACTTGTTTGAGGTTGCATTTAACCCCTTCACTGCCAGGCCTTTTCCCCCTCAGGTGCAATGGCCTTTTTTTGGCTATTTGGGGCAGTTTGCTCTTACGCCTTCATAACTTTTTGTCCACATAAGCTACTCACGCCAAATATGCGTCCTTTGATCCAACATCCTAGGGATTCTAGAGGTACCCAGAGTTTGTGGGTTCCCCTGAAGGAGACAAAGAAATTAGCCAAAATACAGCGAAAAATTAATTAAAAAAAAAAAAAAGGTGTGATCCCCGGTCGTTCTCTTGGCTTGTGTTGTGGGTTGATTAGAAATGGAACTACTCCTGCTGTGGCAGACACTCCCTTTGACATAAGAAAGCGCAGAGGAGAGAGTGCACATCAAAGGAGCTGACAGCCAAAACCTGAATTTAAAAGGATCAGATTCTAAATCATGTTTATGTCCCAAATGCGACATCAGTGCTAGGAGTATGAGACTCACAAGTGGCTGAACAGCACTGTTCATCAAGAGTTAGAAGGTTGCCAAGACCTCTGGCTCCTGGAAACAGGACTTCGGACCAAGGTCTGCACTTTATAAACTTTGTTCTCTAGTCCTCTATCCAGCAGCTAGAAGTCTTGGTGTCCTTCTTTTTCCCTGCTGGGTAAGGGGCATTACCCAGGAAGTCAAGACCTCTTAATTCTTGCCTGATTCACCTGTGATCTGTCTGTCTGCCTGCCTGCCAAGACCAGTGGACTATGTCAGGAGGAGGAGTGTGCCTGATGGTAGCAAAGCCCAGCCGGGATCCTGCCAAATGTCAAGTGTAGGTCAAGTGTGAGATGCTGGTCCAGTTGCACCATATGCAGGAGTGCAGGCTGCCTGAGCAGTCTTACCCATGTTTGAGACCCCCGTGTCACCTGGAAGGGTGGAGAGGGGGGCAGAACAACGTGTGAGCTATCATCCATGTAAGTACCAGAGTCAGCCCCCCTCCGTGTGACTAGGAAGGGTGCCACTCTTATGTGCTTGCCAACTTCAGGGGACCCTACTGTTACCAGGAAGGGGGGCACAGTGAAGACACAGCCATCGTTGTCAAGGTTTGCAACCTCTTCATTACCCCACTCCCTTGGATGACTAGGACGAAGGATGATGTGTCAGGGCTAATGCCCTTGATCGTCATGCTGAAGAATCCAGGAGGAATGCGTATTACTCCCCAGAGGAGCTGGACGAGTACATCCAGAACATTCATGGACCAACTGAATGGCTGAAGCATCATCAGGGGAAGTCTGCAAAAGGTCACAAACCCTTAGTGTCAGAAGATTGGGGTGCATGGAGGAACACCGGGTCCTGCTGGGATTGCTGACTGCCATTGAGTCTGGTAAGACTTATAGGCTTTTGGGGCTGCTGGGGACATGCAAAAACTTAGCACCTAAATGGTGTCATCATTGACTGTTAAGGTGTGACATATACTCTGTGGCATGAACGACTAGTGTGGGCGGCTATTATAGTTGCTTTCATTATAGAATGGGGCACTAACCAACCCAGCTAAATGGGACAGCGGGACTCTGGGATGGACTCTGGGTTGCTGCCTGGGACAGCTCCAGCACTCTGACCTTAAGAGGCTGTCTGGACTGTGTTGATTGTATTCCACGTGAGATCACATTAAAAATACTCCTTTTTATGGGCGAGCGCAAAGGGCTCCGTTCATTATGTAATCTCTCTTTGGGCTTCAAACCACGCCCATGTCACGTCAGTCACTTACATTGGTTTGTGGTCTTGCCTTTTAAAATCCGCTTGCTTTCATTTGTGAACCGCATGCATACTTCATGCCTTTTCCGGTGTTTAACCCACCTACACAGCACCGTTAAACTACTAAAAATATACGAGGCTCGATGTTTTCAGCCCGGGGTCCGGACTACTCCATCTGTTTATTTTCCACGCAGCGCCATCGCACTGCATTTTATTTAGTGCGATCGCGCTGCGTTTTTTTCTCTTTACAATGCTAATAGCTCTAACTCGAGCAAATGCGAGACCTGTTGCATTGAAAATACTTGGTTTTTTTTAATGTCCCACGCACAAACACTCTGACCTGTTGAAATCTATCTGTGAGCTTTTAACCACGCACACCTCATGCCCATCATTTCCACTCGTTCCTGGGCTTGCCTTTGAAAAATACTTTGTCATCATTGAAAATGCTTTACGTTTGTGCCTCCTTGGGCGGTTTGGTTTACCGCCTTGGACAATCGACCCTGTTACATGGATAATTGCACGATTCTCGATACATTCGATACATTTGACTGCAAGTGAACTTATTTTTCCTTTTGCGTCTCTCCTTTGTGCTCCCGGCGGCTGGGGTGCTTTGAATCGGCTCGCTTATGTCAACTGTTTTACTTTTCATTTTCTATTTATGTGGCATGAAATGTCCGTTTGGAATTTGCAATGCCAATAGCTCTAATTCGAGCAAACATGAGACCCATTGTATTGCAAAGGCTTGTTCATAAAAGCAAGTATTTGGCTAGACAATTATCGGATTGCTGTTGCTGTGTGTACTTTGAGTCTTGAGTCTATGCATGCCGCACACACCTACCTTCCTCTAGAAGAGCCTTGGGCTGCTCAACCACGCTACCACTGAGTCGAGTTATGAGAGGGGTAGTACTTACTGGTTACTTGGGATCCATATTAGGTTGGACCCAGGACACCAGGAGTAAATGGCCTAAACCCCTCACAGTTGGGACCAGCACCTCCTGCTTGGCTTATGACCTTCTGAAAGGGGTTCAACGGCTCGTTGTCTGCTCACCAAATGCCTGGCAGTAGTAGGTGTGCATTTGCAGTGCAATGCCATTCATCTTTCCATACCTGAAGAGCAGCAGTTGGGCTTAATGCCTCGCTTACACTCAGTACGCCATCTTGCTTCTCCCTACATTGGGGTTCACAGTCAATACCAAGAAATAGCACCTCTATCCCTATCAATAGCAACAATTCTTGGGAGCCATACCAAATACAGTAGTAGGCAAAGCCCCACCAGCTGAATGATGGCATTTCAAAGACTGCTTCCCTGTTTCCTGGTGTTCCTTCCTCTGACACTGAGACTGATAATGAAACAGATGGAAACTATGTAGTCTTATATTGTTATGCTACCAAATGCTTTGCTAGAAATACAGCTTCTGACGAAGTTCATTATGAGACAATAGTTAAGTGACTGGTCATTGAGAGGGTCTAGTGTTGAAGGGGAGTAGGATTCAGCCAAAAGTGCAGTGGTGGAACAAGAGGAGCTTATTATAGTATAGGTTATTCCTCAACCCTCCACTGTAAATGAGATGCTTCTCTCAACTCCCACAGAGTGGGAAAGATGCATAGGCCAGTTAATAATCCAGAGTCAGTGGTTCCAGTAGTAAAAAAACATATAGAGCAGTGCTCAGCAACTGATGGCTTTTCAGCTAGCAGGGAAACTCCTGAGACAGAACCCAGGACGATGTCTTTGTAGTCTTCTGCCAATTTCTAGATATCTTAGGACATTCCCTTCCCGGCCGCACCCCCTGAGACCCAGCGGCGATGGCGCTCTGCCTATGTTATAGTGCAGGGTCCTGGAGTAGTAGGACCTATGTATTATCCTGAGTTGAACCAGCCGAAACCGGGCCCGGATTGCAATGTACCTGGGGCTCTGGAGGGCCTCCACCCAATCATCACCCTCACCCCACCAAGCATCTCAGTGCCCCCCAGGCGTCAATGTAGTTGTTAACCAGCTTTCTATAGATTACATAAATCGCCTTATCAGGTATGGGATCTGTGTGAAGGTGGTCCTCCCGTGGGGACGCTTCGGGTAAGCTGCTCCCCCTCCACTATATGATGCCAGAGGGCATGACCCAGTTGAAGGTATCTATATTTCTCTAACTTAGCCGGTTCAAATTCTTGATGGAGAACCTCAAATTGTACAAGGGCCTGGTCTCGCCAGATGTCACCCAGAAGTTCTGTACCAATTAACTCCCACCTCAAGAAACCAGTTAAGCCACCCACCTCATGTAGTAGGTCACTGTCCCATAGTGGAGTCATATTGGCCATTTTATCTCTCTAGCCCAAGTAATCTATGGCCACCCTCCATACCCTAACTACTCCCTGAGTATGTGTCGGAAGGGCACACTGCTGCCTCCTATGGAATAGGATTGTTTTGTGCCCTCCATGGCCCATGACCACCTTGTCCACTCGATAGTCTGGTTCCTGGTAGTCCGAGAAGACCAAGTCGTTGACCACTAGCAGTGTCGCCCCATAATACCTCAGTATGTCTGACACTGCAAGCCCGCTGTCATATACTCCTCTCTGTAGTTTATTCAGAGCAATGCGTGGAGTACCCCCATTCCAAAGCAGTATGCGCATCTTGTGGTCAATTTTATTTTTTATTTTTTTTACTTGGCGGATCTGGTATGGCGTATTCTGGAGGACGTAAAGGAGGCGCTGGTGGGAGGGTCATAATTTGTATAATTCTGATATACCCATTAGGGATAATACGTTCCTGCGCAAACATTCCTGTGGGTTCCGGGTGACTTAGATCCCCAAATATTCAAAGCCCTCCAACACCAGTGGCGCTGTGCACCCAGTTGGGCAGTCCAACAAACTAAAGCCAGTTTTTACAGCTTAATAAAATGTTCCTTTTAAATACTTGTTATGAAGACAGGATACAGCATATCTGTTCTCCTTCCTTTTACTTCTATTATTATTATTACACGTTTTTGTCCACGCTTCTGGGTAATCCTTTATCATCTTTAAGGTACTAAAAGTGGAAGATTCTTTTAACTCTTGACCAATATGTAAGGTAAAACGAAGAGCACATATTTTTAGCCTCTGACAGCCTGCTGAGTCTGGAGGCCACGTAAAAATATCCAAGGGAGCCATCTTTGACTTCTGACCGCTACTCATGGAGCATAACTAACAAAAAGAAGCTGGGGACACTACCTAGAGTGGTTTGAGGACCATTTCAAAGAGCTGGCACACTACAGGTATTGGGTCAGGCAGTTCCTGTTTTTGTTTTGCATTGCAGAAATCCTGCCTCTGAAATGTTTACAACCTCAAGCCGCTGCATGCAATGTGGTGTATTGGGGCCCAAGTACTTTTGTACACTGTAGCATCAGCTTATCCATGGTGCAGTGTAGCGACTATACGGTATTGGAAAGAGGTAATATTGAGGATATATGAAATAGTGGAAATGTTGTTGAACTACATATTAAGCAGTTTATCTGTGCTCATCACACAAGACCTTGTAAAAGAAAAATGTGGCACAGATTTGCAGCACTGTTTCTGTCCTATTGAAGAATAGTCTTACACTGGCTGCAGGTGACTGCCCACCCTGAGTAATGTGGCATAAAGATGCAGTGGCAAGGACTGTCTAAGGGCTACAGGTATTTGAGGCCCTGACTAACCTGAAAGTGGGGTTGAGATGTGAGACATGAAGGGAATCAATATGTCCTTGATTGCATCCTGGTAATCTCTTCCTGTTGACTGCGTGTTTGTGTTCCCTGTAGCACTATTAGACACATGTTACTGGTAGACTAACCATGCCACTGATGTCGCCTGCATGAAATGGGCTGTGTTCTTTCACTGCGTCTTATTGACGCTAGCAGTGTGTGCGCTGTTATCAAATTTGAGATGTACTTTCTAGACAAAAGGGTTCCTGAAAACAATATAGTAGCTAGTCCACGGAATAAGAAGCTAAATCTATACACGAAAAAAAGCTACTCTATAATTGTGTTCCTAAATAAAGGTCATAATAGTAAATAGGCAGTCTTTCAAGTAGAAAAATCTGCGGACTGCTTGACATCCACCATATTGTCCACTGTGACAAGAAAGACGCACAGACCAGAACCATTCGGGTTCGTGCTTTTTCATCCAGCACGATCCATGTAGATATTGTCTATGTGAAAGCGATGGAGTTAAATTATTACTCCAGTTGGGGACAGAAGGTCTTCATTTAATGAGTGACAGAACTAAAAAGGCAATCCAATATATACAACACTGTAATGGACAATATGGTGGATGTCAAGCAGTCCGCAGATTTTTCTACTTGAAAGATCGCCTATTTACTATTAATGACCTTTATTTAGAAACATCGTCAGATATCACCCTATATGACAAATAACAAAGAATCGACATTTTGTGCAATATAAGTGTCCACCCCAAGGCAGTTGTATCTATTTTTGAGAACGAAAAGTTGGGAACAGCCCTGATGAAGGTGGCCTCCATATGAGAGCATCCCCGAAACGCGCGTAGGCTCTTGGTTCCTACTAGGTGTGTTTTGTAACGGTGTATAAAACCCATGATGTATTGGAAATTATTGCTATTTGTATATAGATTTATAATACATCATATTGTTATTACAATATTTTTTTGTAGCTATTTTTGTATGAAATCTGTATAACTATTTCTATACATAGGAACTGTGTGTGTATGTGGTATGACTGATTTAATTAATTGTTAACAATGTTTTTGATATGATATAACAAAACATGAATAAAATTATCATATGCCTTCACAAAATGAGATTGATTTATATGAAGGCCATGAGTAGAATGTAGCGTAGGACTGGACATATAGCTATCAAAGTAAATGTGGACATACATCATCATATGAATGTTGGTATATTGTGATTCTTTGTTGTATATTTATAAACAAAGTACAATTATAGAGTAGCTTTTTTTCGTGTATAGATTTAAATTTGAGATGTACACCTGTTTTAGAACAAATTAAGAAATGTCTTTAAAATAAATAAATAAATACCGATGGCACAGGTTTATGTTTTAACCCATCTGCAGGTGGTTTTCTGATAGAGACTTCTAACTGCAGATTCCTCATCTTGTGAATCTTCCCCCAGGCGCCTGACTGGATCTTGAGACTTTATTAGCAATTCCTTCATCAGTCGATAGGTGGTGTTTTGCAGCTCCATGTTGGAAGCGTCGGTTCTGGATGTGACGCCTGGGCCACTATATTACCACCACCTCAGCATGCTTATGTCAGTTGCTTTCTTACTGCGCCTCCCAACGCGGATCTGAAGTTACTAGTACTGCCTTTATAGCACAACATTTGCCCAGGAACATATTTTTTCCACTCTAAATTCTCTACTTGTGTGTCAGTATGGGCCAAAAAACAACAGGTTTCAAGCAGCATTGTGGCTGCCACCGGCAAATATCTGTGATGGACACCCACGATGTCTCTGTCTTAGTCACTTCACAATGTGTTCGCGTTTCTCGAAGATGAATTGGAAAGCTGTCTGAGACCTTGAGGTTAAGTTTGTATCACTGACCTCCAAAACAGGTTGAGGAAGTGGTCATGGTCAAGGTCGAATGCACGGACGTGCTCTCGCTCCCGGGACCAATAGTGAAGCTCCTGTACCTCGAAGTTCCAGGAGTTCAGATAAGTCCAAACATTCACACAACAAACACAGGAAGTCCAAGCATGGTTCACTGATGTCACTCCACGCAGAGTTGCTCGACATCCTGGGTTCATAAAGTCCTCTGAGCCGCTTTGTGGTGCCTGTTTCTCAACTGCTGCCACTTGATCTTCTTCCCCCTCAGAAGACAGCCACAGCAGATTAAATTTGATGCCACTCTAAGTGCGCTGGGTATGTCTGGGAAATGAGTCCAGGGCTCACTGGGACACTGAATTCAAGCTAGCCTGTCTGATGAGGGGTGATACCCCAAAAATAATACCAGGACGCTTGTTTCCAGTCCAGGGAGAACCTGGCCTGGCAATTTGTCTCGACTGTTCCCATGGGAGCAAAATCAACACTGATTTGCATAAGGCTGGGTCCAAACTGGGGTGGCATAGTGGGCAAAAAAACAGGTTTGGGATGCAGCCTGAGTGGTTGCCAGTGGCTGAGAATGTTTCAAGCATTTCATCCATCACCTAGTTGTTTCTGCAGTTACACTCGGGTCTTCCAACAATGAGAGAATCTTAGTTCAACCTCTTTGCCACTGCAGAGAATGTGCAGTGTCCAAACGTTTGTGCATTGGAGTTCTCAAGGCAGTCCTTCCTGGGAAAATCATTCGGTCTGCCTTTCGGAACGGGACTCCTGAATGCTTTTTTTTGCCTCTCTCCCCCCCCCCCCCCTCCTCCCACCTGCCCAGAGTGCTGAAAAAAGTGTGGAAAGACCAGGCCCAAGTCATCTTAGTAGCTCCAGACTGAGCAATGGGAGTGGTACACAGAATGCCTGGAGAAGAGTATTTATCCTCCAATCCAGCCTCCCATTAAGGCAGTGGTTCCCAAACTTTTTCGAAACGTGACTCCCTTGACTTATTGGCCGTTGGCTGCAGCTCCCCATTATGTTATGCATTTTTTTGGCTGGTGGAGGGGATGTAAGCCCAGCCCAAGGATTGCTTCCATTTTTCTCCCTCAAAATAAGTAGGATGAAGCTGATCAAAGCATTGTAATCATAGATATAACAAAATAAAAATATAACAGATGTTCAATAGAAAACTTTAATGGTTTGAGTCAGAAACAATACTCTTCAGCACGGAGGTCTGCATGCTATATGGAATTTTTTTAAACCATTTTTGTTTTGATAAATAGCTTTTGGTACACCACAGTGTACACAATTTGCAGGAGACTTCCTCATTTTAAATAGCTGCCACCCCCACCTACTATTACACTGTTGTAGCAAAACATATTCTGTTGTGTTTCTGTAGTAAATACTGAAAAAAAAATATTGAATAAGCCAGTCTTTTCTTTCTCTTCGAAGATTTTTTTTAAGCCATTTACCACCACCATTTTCTTTTCTTTTTTGGCCACTACTATTGTATCTAAGTAAACAAGATACCTAGGTTTAAACGATCTTACTGGAATTTTAAAAGCAGGGGCTCACCACTACAAGATAATCTGTGATGGAAAATGTTTAACCCCTTCGCTGCCAGGTCTTTTCCCCCTCCGGTGCCAAGCCTTTTTTTTTTTGGCTGTTCGGGGCAGTTTGCGCTTAGGCCCTCATAACTTTTTGTCCACATAAGCTACCCACGCCAAATTTGCGTCCTTTTTTGTCCAACATCCTAGGGATTCGAGAGGTACCCAGAGTTTGTGGGTTCCCCTTAAGGAGACAAATAAATTAGCCAAAATAAAGCGAAAATTTTGTTTAAAAATAAATAAAAAGAAAATGAGGAAAAAGTGCTGCAGAGAAGGCTTGTGGTTTTTTCCCTCAAAATTGCATCAACAAAGGGTTTGCAGTGCTCAAGTCACCATCTTCCCAGCTTTCAGGAACAGGCAGGCGTAAATCAGAAAACCCCATTTTTCAACACAATTTTGGCATTTTACTGGGAAATACCCCATTTTTACTATTTTGTGTGCTTTCAGCCTCCTTCCAGTTAGTGACAGAAATGGGTGTGAAACGCATACTGGATACCAGACAGCTAAACATTTCTGAAAAGATAAAATTCTGAATTCAGCAAGGGGTAATTTGTGTAGATTCTACAATGGTTTCATACAGAAAATAATAGCTGAAATAAACAAATATTGAAATTGAGGTGAAAAAAACCAGCCATTTTCTCCATGCTTTACTCAATATACCGTTACGTCTGCTGGACTCTTCCGGTTGCGGGGATATACAGGGCTTGTAGGTTAATCAAGAACCCTGGGTACCAAGGGCCAGTAAATGAGCTGCACCTTCCAGTGGGTTTTCCTTCTATACCGGGTATACAGCAATTAATTTGATGAAATATAAACGGGGAAGAATAGGTATCAAGAAAGCCTTTGTATTTCCGAAATCGGCACAAGATAAGGTGTTGAGAAGCAGTGGTTATTTGCACATCTCTGAATTCCGGGGCCCCATACTAGCATGTGAATTACAGGGCATTTCTCAAATAGACATCTTTTTTACACACTGTCTTACATTTGGAAGGAAAAAATGTAGAGAAAGACAAGAGGCAATAACACTTGTTGTGCTAATCTGTGTTCCCCCAAATCTCCCGATAAAAATGGTACCTCACTTGCGTGGGTAGGCCTAATGCTCGCGACAGGAAACGCAACATGGACACATCACATTTTTACAATGAATTCTGACATGTTTTTTGCAAAGTGGCTAGCTGTAGATTTTGGCCTCTAGCACAGCCAGCACCTAGGGAAACCTACGAAACCTGCGCATTTCTGAAAACTAGACACCTGGGGGAATCCAAGATGGGGTGACTTGTGGGGCTCTCACCAAGTTCTGTTACCCAGAATCCTTTGCAAACCTCAAAATTTGGCCCAAAAAACACTTTTTCCTCTCATTTCGGTGACAGAAAGTTCTGGAATCTGAGAGGAGCCACAAAGTTCCTTCCACCCAGCGTTCCCCCAAATCTCCCGGTAAAAATGGTACCTCACTTGTGTGGGTAGGCCTAGCACCAGTGACAGCAAATGCCCTAAAACACGAAGTGGTCACATCACATTTTCCCAAAGAAAACAGCTGTTTTTTGCAAAGTGCCTAGCTGTGGATTTGGGCCTCTAGCTCAGCCGGCACCTAGGGAAACCTACCAAACCTGTGCATTTTTTTAAACTAGACACCTAGGGGAATCCAAGATGGGGTGACTTGTCTGGCTCTCAGCAGGTTCTGTTCCCCAGAATCCTTTGCAAACCTCAATTTGGCCCAAAAAACTTTTTACTCACATTGCGGTGACAGAAAGTTCTGGAATTTGAGAGGAGCCACAAGACTACCGATAAAAATGGTACCTCACTTGTGTGGGTAGGCCTAGTGCTTGCGACAGGAAATGCCCCAAAACACGATCTGGACACATCAAAATGATCATTTACAAAACTACATGTTTTTGCCATGGGTTGGGGGGGAGGTTTGGGGGCACCTGCGTTTTTGGTCCTAGGCAGCCATCTAGGGAAACCTACCAAAGCCAGACATTTCTGAAAACTAGACACCCGAGGGAGTCCAGGGAGGTGTGACTTGCGTGGATCCCCCAATGTTTTCTTACCCAAAGTCCTCAGCAAACCTCAAATTTAGCTAAAAAATTGCATTTTCCCCACATTTCTGAGTGGGATCACCGCACCGGGTAAGATTTCCTACTACCCAACGTTCCCCTCAGTCTCTCAGTAAAAATGATAGCTCACTTGTGTAGGTGGGCGAAGTGCCTGTGGCAGGGAAGAGCGAAAAACATGTCGAAATTGAGAGGGAACCAAAGCGGGTTCAAAAGAGCAGTTTGAAAAAAATCATTTTTAGGCTGACAAGTGCAGCAGAATTTTAATCAGCATAAATGTGGCAATATTGAGGGGTAGGAATTTTGTGGATTCCTGCAGATTCCGGAAGGTTCCATCACAAAAATGTGGGAAAATGTGTGATTTCCAGCAAAGTTGGAGGTTTGCAGGGCATTGTGGGTAAGAAAATGGTGTGGGGTGCATGTGAAGCACACCACCCTGGAATCAACCAGAAGTTTAGCTTTCAGATGTGTCTAGGTCTTGCGGATTTTTCTACATGGCAGCGTCTCAAAGTCCAAAAGGTGCAGCCTTCACCATTCCAAGTGGGACGATTTTGAGAGTTACCAAGCTCTCATGGCCCAAATGTAAAACCAAAACCCAAAATAATCAAATGTCCTCTTGCTTGCCTTGGGATACGATGTTTTAGTGTGCGGGGGGAGAGCTGAAAGACTGTTACCCCTTCAGTTGAGGTGGGGGCATAACCAGACCCATACTGGTTGGTAGCCACCACCCTACTATCTTTTTTTTTGGTTTTTAATTCCCTGACATCTAGTAGACTTTCTGCCCCTCCTGAAGTGTGGATCGGGGTTGTTTCCCTTATGCGAAAGTATAAAAATAAATAAAAATTCCCTGGTGCCTAGTGGCTTTTTGGTCCCCTGGGGTATAAAAAAACTAAAATAAAGCAAAAACAATTATCCCTGGTGTCTAGGGGTTTTCTGCCCCCCTGAATATATTATGCCAATCTGCCCCCAGGAGGTGCAGAATTGGCCTTAAAATATTTCCAACCCCCGTGCCCCGAAAGCGGCTGCATACTGTGTATGTAGCTCTGGGAGTGAAGAGCAGACAGGAAATGGAAATACTGCACAAGCTTGGCAGTTTTTATCAGCTATAATTTTTCATTGTCCGTGTCTAATCAACTTTGCGGTCAAATATTGCACATATGTTTTAAGCATATTCAACCTTTGCCATTGGTAGCCTTTTCAATCAATAACATACGACAATTATCTTTTATGAGCCTTTTAAAGAACAATTATTCTACCGTTAAATAAAGCACAATATTACATTTTAAAAAACTTGACATCACACATGAGCCCTAGAAGGAGTGGCCTAGCTAGAGTGTTACCGGTGGCAGGGAGCATAGAGTTTTGCAAGTTGCAGCCCGTTCCATCCACTTCCTTTCTGCCTGCTGCTCAGTTTGTTCTGAATGTTGAGGCAGTAGAATTAAGAGCAAGGGTGGTCCCAGAGCCTACCAAGGGATGCCACATCAAACACCCCACACCCCTCACTCTTCCCCCTCTTCGAGCCACACTAAAACAGATGACATACTGATATTTTGTTGGGCTCTCCAGCATCGGAAAGCTGCTGCTCTCTACCACAAACATTTTAAAAAGCATTTATTGATTTCAGGACAACGCTAATGTGTGTTTGGTATTAAGAGTTCTTTAAAGTACACCCGGTTTCCATCGTCTTTTTAGTGTTAACGTTTTAATGTGAAGCTCTCAAATACAGGGAGAGGGGGGCACTAAACTTGAAATCTGACTCCAATGGTACTCCGTGGGCCAGTGGTTCCCAAACTGTGTCTGACACCCCTCGCTAGTTTTCACAGCACAGTGTGGAGCCGCGGCGCACAGATTGGGAACCACTGCCTTAAGAAGAACCTTCTATCACAGCAGCTAGACTGAGTAATGCACCTGACTGCGATCAGCCTACACTTCCATGCTTGAAAATTGAGCGGTGACAGTTGATGGCTTTTGATCTTGATCCAAAAGCAGTTTGAGATCCTTCTGGCAGCCAGGCGCCCTTCCAGTAAGTCAGTATTTTCAGGTTGCTGGTGGAAGTTTGTTGCTGGGTGCGTCTCTCACGATGTTCAACCCATGTAGGTAAGTTTGTCAGATATCCTTTTTTTTTTTGTCTTTCATTGGCCCAGCAAGTCCTTGCTATGGCCAAAGTTAAGGGATATTTTTTGGCTTCTCTGACTTTCGCACAGTTATTGGATCAGCCTTTCCTCTTTAAATATTCTCATCAACATCTTTTGTAATGCTGCTGTGTGACCTTCAGTTCATTCTCACTTATCTAATGTGGACACCATTTGAGCCTGTGCACAGTTGTCTCTTACACCCCTTACCATCAGGACGGTATTCTGCCTCAGAGTCAAGTCTGCTAGGCAACTGTGTGAACTCCAAGCATTGTGTGTCCAACAACTATCCACGTTGTTCTTTGTTGACAACCTAGTCCAGACAAAGGTTGCTATCTGAAAGAATTTTTGCTGCAGATTCCTTACTTTAGAATATTCCCAGTGTGTCAGACTGGATCTGGAAACTTATCGAGCTGTATCTCTGCGCGGTAGGTGACGTTGTTCGGCTCAGCGTTGCCATTGAATGCATCAAAAGAGACGTGCGCGGTATCTATGTAGGCGCTACCCTAGCATGCTGATCAGAATTCTTTTCTTTCCGTGCCAGTCAGCACAGATTCGGAGAGAGCTACCTCAAGTAATTTATTGACTGATTTTTTTTTTTCAATATTTTGTCAAGCCCTTTTATCAAGACTGTCTCCCAGTGTGTATAGGATGTCCCCCATAAAAACGGTGGGGATTAAGCCATGTGGTTCCTGTCACAGACAAATGTTTGAGACAGAATCCCATATAGTTTGCCTTTGGTGCTTGTAACTGGACCACGACTTCTGAGGACTGCCACACACTGAACTCTAAGGCCCTGAAGGAGCACTCCTTCTCACCGACACTTGTTGTCTCCTCGACATTTCAGGTCCTGGTAGCAAGGAAGGTTTCAAGCCCATTTGCGAAGTTGTTCCAGGTGCTAGTCATCATGCTGGAAATATTCTGGTAAGTCGCACAAGAAGTCAAAGAAGTCAAAGTGCTCTTTGACTTCACTATGCTGATCCAAATCTTCAGACGAGGCGCAGGAGCATCACTCTAGGCCCGTTCCCACATGGAGCCTGCCTCTGGGTCTGCGCCACGCCTCCTTAAGTTTCCTGGAGCCAGAGCTACCCCCCTCCCAACTCCATGAATTTTATGATGCCATGCACCTCATTTTTGGGTGGGCCTACCTCATTTGAGTGCTTTTCGGCCCTGTAGATTAGACGGGTGCCCCCACTTGATGTCCACCAGCGTGTCCCCTTGGATCCAGAATGATTTCAGCCGCAAGATCGCAACCTTCCACGGAGCATGTTTCAGTGACATTCCCGGCCCGTCGACAACTCACGACATTCCCGACCCCATAATCATATCCAACTCAGATATGTAGCTGACTCGGCAATGCCTAGTCTACTCCCACACTGGCCAGAACTCAGCCTTCCAAATCAGAGCCAATGCTTTTAAAAAAAAAAATGTTTTTCCAAACAGGCCTGGGGAGATATGATTGGGGAGGATCTGAGGATCCTTATCATGATACCAACTTCCTTAATGAGGCCAAAGGTAACTGGTATTGAGGACCTGGCAGAGGCAGTTGTCTGGACACCTCCGCAGACACTGGCCTGATCTCTCCTCCTGCTGTGTCTATGAAGGGATGGGCTTCCTTTGCTATGGTGGTGAGAAGCGCAGCTGAGGTCCTGGAACTTTCACAGCCCTCTCTGCCCTCGTTGGCAGTGAAGATGAATATCTTGACAAAAGTGCTTCAACTGCGACTTGCCCCCTCACAACGTCTCCTATCTTTTAATGAAGGCCTCAGTGATTACTTTATCTGGCCTGAACCAAGCCCTGCTTAGGTATGCCTGTGCACAGGCCAATTGCCTGCCCCTGTCCTCGCTCCTAGTGACCCAGCTTTCCTCACCCAGCACCCCACCCCAGAGAGCCTGGTTTTCCAGACCTCCACATCCAATGTCAACCCTGGCACTTTCCCTACCACTTCATGTGATAGGGAACCCAAGAGGCAAGATTTGGGCAAGAGGTTGTTCTCTTCTGCCGACCTGGCTCTTTGGTCGGTGAACGCTGCATGCCTTTTCGGCCAATATACACCCACACAGTTGCTGTATACAGTCTCTGAGGAGGCCTGAGCCATACTGACACAGGTTATTACCGATGGCAGAGATGCAGCAAAATTCACCATTAGCTGCAGTCTGGACTGACTCACTAGGCAGTTGGATTGCGTCATCAGTGGCACTGTGACGTCAGGCCTGGCTGAGGTCTACTGGCTTTTTTCGCTGGATGTCTAGACATTCCTAATGGGCATGCTCTTTGATGGCACCAGCCTCTTTGGCGACAAAATGGTTCTCTTTGACAGCTGGGCCATTGCCAGGTCCTTGGGCCTCTCCACGGCCTCATGTCAATCCCATTCTGCCTTTTGACCATTTTGTGGCTACGACTGGGGCAGCTGCGTCACTTCCTGTCCAGCCGCCAAGGCTAATAGCCTCCTCAGTCCTTTTGTGGCTGGGGTTCCCACAAGCCTCCTCTGATACGGAACCAGAGATCTACCCAGTTCTCCACCACACCAGCAGCTGCAGCCTCAAAAACAACTTTAGTTTGCCCTCATACCATCACTGGCAACCAGCTGGCTGCAGGATTCAACATCACCTGCCCTTATGGCTTTCCATAAAATCAGACATGTGGGTACTAAAAATTGTTCAGCAGGGTTACTCCATTCCTTCCCTAGAACCCCTGCCACCATCCTCAGACTGGCTGACTGAGGACCACCTCTCCCTGCTCTGTCAGGAAGTTCAGTCTCTTTTGGATAAAAGAAGCCATAAAGAGGGTGGCGAAATCAGAAGTAAGTTGTGGTTGTTTTCCCGCTACTTTCTGGTGCCCAAGAAGTAATGAGGCCTCCATCCTATTTTATACCCGCTTCCTCTCAATTTCTTCCAGAAGTGGAAATTCAAGATGCTCACATTAGCTCAGGTTCTGTCTGCCCTCGAACTCGGTGATTGGATGGTAGCGCTGGATTTGTAGGACGACTACTGCCATATTCCAGTCCCACAGACCCACATCCATTACCTGCGGGTCATGGTGAGCCACAAGCATGATCAGTCCGCTGTGCTCACTTTTGGCCTTAACACCGCCCCTCGAGTGTTCACCAAGGTGATGGCGGTGGTTGCAGTACACCTGCCGAGGTCTGGGGTTCCAATTTTCCCCTACCTCAGTGACAGTCTGTTGAAGTGGGTCTCCCAAGGCAGTCGCCTTCCACCTCCAGACTACGACGGACCGCATGCATTCACTGTGTTTCACTATAAATGTGCCAAAGTCACACCTGACTCCTTCTCATACCTTCCTTTCATCTGAGCTATTCTGAATATAATGCAGTTTTCACTCTATGCTCTGGAATGACAAGTCCAGGATGTTCGGGCTATGATTCTAATGTTTCAGCCTCTAGCCTGGATTTCGGTGAGACTGACTGACACTGTTGGGCCACATGACCTCCTGCTAATAAGTCATGCCCACTGACATATGCAGGCTTTGCAGTGGACCATGAATTCCCATTGTGTGCAGCATCAGGGGAATCTCGCTGACCCGGTCCAGATATTGGAGGGGAGTGCAGAAGACTTGCAGTAGTGGCTGACGAACCACGATTGGGTCTGCTGCAGACCCCCTCTGCCTTCCCACCTAGAGTTGACTTTAGTGAAAGATGCGTCACTCCTGGGCTTAGAGCTGCCATCTAGGAGAGGTGGAGATCAGAGGACTCTGGTTTCCGGTAAAGTCTGTGTTACATGTAAACTTGTGAGAGCTGAGAGTGATCCGACTAGCATTTAAATCCTTTCTTCATTCCATAATGGGATAGCTAGTCCAAGTGTTCACGGAAAACACCACTACTATGTAGTACTGCAGCAAGCAGGGCAGGGTGAAGTTGTGGGTCCTGTGTCAAGATGCCCTGTATCTCTTGACATGGCTGGAACGTCATGGCATTTCCCTGGTGGGTCAACATCTGGCGGGCTCCATGAACACCACAGTGGACAAACTCGGCTGTTAATGCATACCGGATCACAAATGGCATCTCTTTCTGGAGGTGGTGCAAGGTCTCTTGACAGATTAGGAAGAACCGTGGTTAGATCTACTCAAAACTGCTGAGAACGTGCAATGTTAAGACTTCTGAGCACTGGAGAATCCAATGCGACTCTTGCTCTGAGACGTTTGTCTCAAGTGGAGCTCAGGCCTGTTGTACACCTTCTGCTGAAACCATTACTGCTCTAAGTTCTCAAGAAGATCAGGAACAACTGGGCCAGATTCATCCTTGTGGTTTGGATCGGGCACCAAGGATTGGGTATCTAGATCTCCTGAGCATGAGCATTGATCCTCCGATAAGGCTACCTTTTCCAGGAGTATGTACTGTTGCAGCAGCAGGGCAGGGTCTTCCACCTGAACCTGTGTCCACTCCACCTTCACGCATCAGGTTTGAGCGACTGCAGTTACATTTTGGCCTCCCACAAGTCTGTGATGTGATTCTGGTAGCCAGATGTCACTCAGCTGAGACACAAATGCCTGCTTTTGGGACAAATTTGTGGCTTGGTGTGCTTCCAAAAATGCTGATCTTCCCTCTGCACCCTTGTCTGAGGTTTTGTTGTTTCTATCATTAACCCGGCAAGGCCTTGCTCTTATCAGTGTTAAAGGGTGTCTTTCGGCCATATCGGCATTCTTGCAGTGTCCGGCCAGCCCCCGTCAAGTCACCTGTTGTGATTAGTTATCTAAAAGGACTACAACACCTGTTAACTCCAAAACCCTTAATCATGACCCAGTGGGACCTGAACCTAGATTTGACTTTTCTGATGTGCTCACCCTTTGAGCCCTTGCACAGTTGCCTTCTACACCCCTTGACCTTAAAACAGCCTTTCTCTTGGCCAGAACATCGGCAATGAGCGTCTGCAAACTGCAAGCAATCTGTGCACCCTCCATACACTACTTTCTATCCAGACAAACTAGTCCTGAGAGCCCATGCCTTCTTCCCTCTGATATCTTAATTGGCGCCAGGATGTTTTTTTTTATGAGTAACACTGTGCTTGATAAATAACTCATTTCATTCCTTTCCATTTCAAAAGATGGACAAGTTACTTACCTTTGGTAACGCCTTACCTAGTTGAAACACTATGTAACTGCGGATTGCTTGCTGATCCTCCCTACTCTGCAATGGATTTCTGCATATAGGGTAACCCTTATGAGGTCGTGGCTCCACACTTTCAGTGTGAAAAGGTTGTAGAAAGGATCTGATGTCTGCTCGCTTTGGTGGCAAATATATAGGTAGCCACGTACTTCACTGTTGATGCGGAGCCTAACAACGCCACCTACTGATGTGCAGAGGTACTGCTTGAAAAGCTTCTGGGTGCAGTCTGACACCTGGGAAATATTCTAAGGTAAGGAGTTTACTGCTAGAAAAGACCATATAACACATTACCGAAGGAAAGAAACTTGTATTTTCTGTCAAAGGATGTTACGTCATTCCACATGGGGCAATCCATTATTCTACTGGCCTAAAATGATCCACCTTATCACTTTAAGAAGGAAGAACAGCTTCACCAATTTGACCCTAAGAAGGCTCTTAGTTTTGACATCAATCAAACCAGAGAATACCCTAAAGAGGACCAGCTTTCCCTTAGATTTTCTGCTCTGGAGCAAAAAAGGGAAAGCGGTAAAGAAGAGAACTATCTCATGATATATTGTCTTAAGCAGAAAGATCTGCTATGGGCTGGCTATGAAGTAGCCCCCCTGAACAGTAAAGTGCTCACTCTACCAGAGCAAAGGCTGCTACTACTACGCTGGTGCGCAGTGTGTCAGTGATGAACATTTGCCAGGCAGCTATGTCTGCATTCCTCCACATGTTCACAAAGCGCTACTGCCTAGACAACCAGGGGTGGCAGAGTGGACATTCCACCCGATCTGTCCTGCAGGATTTCCTGGTCAAAGCCTTTCCACATACCCACCACCTATGGGGGGGTACTGCTTTGGTATCTGTTCGCAGATAGAAACTGATATCAACAAATGGAGATGGAAGCCTTATAGGGGCCCTGTTGTTAACTTGGGAATCGATCGACCTGACGCAGAGCTGCACAGTGCTACCTGTCGGTGCGTGGTGGAATTGCTCTTAAATTATCCAGATCCAATCTGGCGCCTTGGGGAAATTCATGAGAAATCTGCAGTTAGTCTGTACGAGAAAAGGCGCTTCACAAGGTAATTGTTCATTAGAACATCTTAGTCCCTCATTATGAACATGGCGGTCTGTTCTGCTCTGTCGGTGGTGGCGGTAGAAACCGCCAACAGAGTAGCGGGCCGCGCCACCAAATAATGAACCAAACGAAACACACGCATACCGCGCACCACCCATCTCCAGGAAAGGAGTCCAGCTGATGACGGCAGAGTCTGCCCACAGGCCGTCGGAAAGGCCCAACCCGCCCATCAAATTATGAACCACCATTCCGCCGCCAGTTCCGGGACGGGAACCACCGCCACACAAAGCCAGGCGGAAATGAAACAAATAGAAGGAAAGACTCACCGGAGTTCCACAAAACGTGCAGCGGCAGCCATGGACAGAGAGCTGCTGATCATGCCAGCCTTGCTCCTTGCCAAATACCTACACGACCGAGATCGTCGAAGAAGATGACGACGGTAAGTACCGCAACCTACAACACAAGGAAGGAAAGGGCACAGTTACATACCCACCCACTCTGCAACGCCCACCCAACCCTTCCCAGCAGCACAAGTCATACACCCCACACCAAGAGGTACGTACCTGACCGAAGGCCACTGCAACTTGACCATAGCTCATACAACAGCCCCACACCCATAAAAAATTAAAACAAACAGCAGGGTGGAACTGCGTGCAGCCCAAACACAGGCCACACAGAAACTTTAATTAGTAGCTCACTGAGCTAAATAGTGCCAACAGGGCCAATGACCAGTCCAGAAAATTCACATTGTCCTATGGCCACAACTGGTCACACCTGACTCCCACAAGTGCTGGGTACTTCACTGAACGGGGCACCATATGGGGATCCAGGCACCTCACAGAAGAGGGGTGGGTGGGGCGATTTTAGACAGGGGTAGGACTTTCACTTGCGTGAGGAGGTTGGAGGGGGGTGGGCTTCTCTTTTGAAGGGGTGGGGGCTGTTTGGCTCTGGTGGAGCTGGATGGCCTAGGCTCTGAGCGGGCCTTCTTCTTCACCGGGGAAGGGGCACGGGAATGGGAAGGCTGGACCGGGGTGGGCTGTGATGTGGAAGGAGCGGAAAGGGCAAGGAGGTAGGCACGTTTGGGGACAAGACTGGGTGGGCCAGTGGGTTGGAACAGGTCTTCACGGGAGAGGAAAAGTTTCTTGGGAGCAATTGGGATGGGCGAGGGATTGGAGGCAGAGGGAGTTGATGTATGGGGTGTAGGTGTGCGTGTAGTGGTTGCATGTGACTGCTCAGAATGCTGTGGTGTGGTGGATGTCTGATGGGTGGGTGTCTTGGTGCGTTTGTGTGTTTTGGGAGGTGGGGGGGATGGACACAGTGGGAGAAGACAGACAGCTAGTGTGGATGTGTGTTGGGTGGGTGTCTGCAAGTCTGGTGAGTGTGCTGCATGTGTCAACTACAGTAGAGGAGTGCAGGTGTGGTGTATGGGGTGCATGTATGGCTGTCTGCTATCGTGGTGAGTGCAGGAAGAGGAGCAGTAACAGTGAGTGAAGGTGCAGTGCATGAGGGTGTGGATGTAGAGGGGATAGACAGGGAGGCGGAAGAGGTGGGCACACTGGGGGAAGTGGACTTTGTCGTGTGTGCAGATGTCTGTTGGCTGGGTGAATGCTTGTGGTGGGAGGTGTGGTGCTTGTGTTTTGGAGTGTGCTTCTTGTGTGTTGATGTGCCTGTAAGCGGGTCTGATTGTGTGCTTTCGACGGGTGAAGGGAGTGGGGTGCTGGAAAGGGTAGAGGAGGTTGGAGGGGGGACTAAATGGCCAGGGAAACTGGCTGCCATCCAAGAGGAGGCCAGAGCCCTGAAAAGATCTCTGTAGGGCAGACACAGCACTGTGAATGCCATCCAGATAGGCATTGATCTGCCGCACCTCTATATCAGACCCTGGATGACATTGGCGATGGTTGTCTGCCCTACAGAGATGGTTCTCAGAAGGTCAATAGCCTCCTCTGTGAGGGTAGCAGGGCTGACTGGGGCAGGGGAGTAGGTGCCTGGGGTGAAGGAGAAACTCGGTGGGGAGCAGAAGGGAGGGCGGTGATGGTGTGGGTGGTGGCGGAAGATCTCACGGTAGTGGTGTGTCCACTAGGGTCAGCCACCACCGGAGGACCTCCATCGGAGGAGGTCTCAGAGTCACTACCTCCTGTGGTAGTAGCCTCCCCCGTGGAAGTCCCCTCACCCTCCCACCCATTGGTCCCCTGGGCGTCCGTTGTCTCTGCCTCGGAGGATCCGTGGTCCGCTGCCTCTCCACTTGCTGATGCCTCAGCTCCCTCGCCTGATGTTGATGCTGTACCAAACGAACACAAGAGAACAGGGATGGGGAGACAAAACAGGAGAGACACTTGTAAATAGCTGAATGCTGATACACAATGGCCAGACATACACCCACTCAGCAGACACACTCAACAGGCAGCACCGTGCACTATGTCCATGGCCATGCCCCTGACTACTGAGCAGAATACTGACCTACACCCATCCCCTGAAATAGTATTGGAGCTGAGGTAGGTGAAACCTGACAGGGACACCCCTGCACCATTTGGGGAACATACAGTAGATGGACACCAATCAAATTCCCTGCTCTAAGCCCTATCGCACACACACTCATCCTTCTAGACTGAAGTATGGTCTGTGAGTACTCACCCCCTTGTGACTGCTGTGCAGCCTTCAAGCGCCCATCCAGATCTGGGTACGCCACCGCCAGGATTCGACGCATGAGGGGGGTCAGTGCCCGACGGGCACCCCTTCCACATTGGGAGGACTTCTCCAGCTGGGCCTCAGTGATCTTTCGCGCCTGGCGCCGCAGGTTCTCCCACCTCTTTCGACAGTGGGTGCTCCGCCGGTTGTAGACCCCCAGGGTCCGTACCTCCTTGACGATGGCATGCCAATGTGCCCTCTTCTGGTGGGCGCTGACCTAGTAGGGTGACACAGAAATGGAACACAGTGGTCAGGCACTTGCACGATGGGAACAGCTGGCAGAATCTCAAACATAGGACTGACAGTACTCTCAGACATGCAGGACAGTGGCACGCAGCATTCCATGCACCATGGCCCATCCTGGCTCACAGGAGCACACATATGTGCAAGCCACTCCATCCATTACTCACACAGTGCCCCCCAAACCCGGACTCACCTGTACCTCTGGCCGTCCGTAGAGTCTGTCATACAGGGGCAGGACTCCTTCCACTAGCTTCTCCAGTTCTTCCTGGGTGAAGGCCGGGGCCCTTTCCCCTTCACAATGTGGAACATCCATAGCCAGAGGCAGACGACAGCAGTACACAGAGTGGGGTACCTGTCCGCACGAGATCAGCGTGATCAAACGATGGCGAATGCGCGTACGTTCCGCGGGGGTATGCACCGTCACGGCGATCATGATACGCCAGGAATCCCCATTGGCATCCATGTTATCCATTGAAGGTGCGAACAGCGGTCAACACCGCCGTATGCTGTGATGTCAACCGTTAGCGGTATTAGGTCACTTCCACAACGAAGGGGCAGAACTACAGTGGGCAGACATTTTTCCATCACCTACGCATCTTGAAATTCATAGTACTCACAATGCAGGGCCTACTAGCCACATGAAACACCTAGGCCTCTAGCCATTGCGTATAGTAGCACACATGATTTACTCTGTTCCCTCCTAGTGATGTACATGTACATCTGTCAGGTTACAGTTATTGCACAGACACTACTATGAAAAATGCACTGCATGTATTTGGCAATATGCCACTGTATGTGTGCACATTACTCCTTTTTGTAACCCCTCATAGGTACCGACCCTTGTCAGATCATTATCACTTACAGACTCACACGTGCAACTATTCAGGACCTATGTGCATTACTGGATCCTGCACGGACTCCCGGAAATCGTAATCAGCATGCCATTCCAACTGAGGTGCAGGTGCTCTCCGCACTCCATTTCCTGGCCACAGGCTCATTTCAAGTGACAGTGGGCATGGGTGCTGGTTTCTCACAGCCAGTGTTCAGCCAGGTACTGACAAGATTTCTGAATGCATTTGTACAACATCTGCAATCCTATGTGCGATTCCCCCAAAGTGCTGACCTTCCTGCCATTAAGTCTGACTTCTGTGCCTTTGCAAACATTCCCCATGTCCTACGTGCCATCGATGGCACCCACTTAGCTATCATCCCCCCAAGAGTGAGAACAGGTGTACAGAAACAGGAAGAACTTTCACTCCATGAACATCCAATTGGTATGTACTGCAGACCAGTACATTTCCCATGTGAATGCCATGTTTCTTGGTTCAGTCCATGATTAATTTGTTTTGAGGAACAGTAGTGTGCCACAGCAGATGGAACAACTACAAAAGAACAGAGGGTGGATCATAGGTAAGTTTGCCTGTCACTAACTGACACATTGCAGAAAACCTGCCTGTCTGACTAAGGGACATTACAATGACGACTCTGTATTGACCCTTTTTCTAGGTGATTCCGGCTATCCAAACTTGCGTTGGCTCCTGACACCAGTGAGGAATCCCAGGACGGATGCAGAGAGGAAATACAATGAAACCCATGGATGTACTAGGAGGGTGATAGAGCATGCTATAGGTATCCTGAAGGCTAGATTCCGGTGTCTACATATCTCTGGGGGTTCCCTGGCCTATGGGCCTGATAAGGTGTGTAGAATAGTGGTGGCCTGCTGCATGCTGCACAACGTAGCTGTGAGACATTCTATCCCCCTTTTAGAGGTGGAAGGTGCTATAGGTCCTGATCAGCTACCTCAGAGAGGTGAGGAGAGTGATGGTGATGGTGAGGGTGAGGATGAGGAAGGGGAAGATGTCAATTCCAGGAACCAACTGATATAACTCTACTTCTACTTCTAATAACTGTCTGGGACTTAAGCCTGTAATTGTGGTTTGTGACTGATACTGTCAGTGTGCCATGTCATATAGGGGGGATTGGTCATGATAGGCGAGACATGGACCTCTTCTGAATGGTACTGACAGACAATATATGCATTCCCTCCTTGCCTAATTTGAAACACACATTACCACCACCAAGCACAAATTGACAAAGTTGTTCTCTGCCAGTTGCATCCATACTCCACTTTGTTCAACATTGAAGACAGGGGACAGTGTTACAGGTGAGAAATGTGTTTTATTGGTCGAATACAGTGAATTGTGCTATATACAGTGATGGAAGTCGTAAGGGTTGGGTGTCCTCAAAACCGACTTGGGGGCAGCCCTGTTGGATGTCAGAGGTGGGTCCTATTTGTAGTATAGTACTTCAATTTGCCCTCAGCTAAGTGTTGTTGGTGAAAGGGTGGGATGGTTGCTTTGCAGTAGTAGCAGTGTCAGTTGTTGGAGTGGGGCTTGTTCTTAGCTGGGTTTCCAGTGCCATATCTTGGCCTGAGAATATGTTTGGGCGCCTGCTGTGGAGCTTCTTGGGGTGGCATAGTTGGCCCTTGTGATTCCTCGGAGGGTATTTCCTGTGCTGTTTCTGCTGCTTGGGTCATCTGTTGCTGGTTGTCCAGGGCTGTTGTGGGGGCCTCTTGTCCGGTGTGGGTGTCTGACTGTTTGTTGGCCAACTGCAGCAGTGCTCCAGCAATGGTGGCCGTTGTGGCATTGTGTTCTTTCCACTGCTCCATGGCCTGTTGGTGTTGTTGCTGACTTTGCTCCAGGGTGGACACACTCTGTGCCATCCTGTCTTGGGTATGTTAGTAGGCCCCCAATACCTCTGCAATGACGTCCTGGGCTGCTGCATCCATCCGGTGCCCTACCCCCTGACACACTGTGGCACTTGAACTTGCCCTAGCCCCAGCCCCCTGTGCCTGTGTCTTCTGCGCAGGTCTTGACGTGCCACTTGTACTGGGGCCCTCGCCTTCCTGCATGTTGGGAGTGGGAGACTATGGCCTCTGTAGCTTTGTTCCACCTGTCTGTGCCCTGGGTACACGGGTGTGGGTTCGCCTCCCCTGGCCTGCTGGTCTTGACAGGTTGTTAGGGGTGACAGTGGTTTCCTGGGTGGGGCTGCTGCATGGTGAGCATCCAGGGCTATGTGAGGGGCCTGCCTGCTCATCAGTGTCCAGGGGTCCTTCGCCAAGGTCTTGTGATGTGCCTCTGTCTCTCTGGAGTGCTGTGGCACTCCTTGTCCCCTCCATTAGGGTTGCATGGGTGGTGGTGCCTGTTGGGGGACATAGACATGTCTGTTACATATGCCTAAGAGTTTGAGGTGTACAGAACTGTGCAATTTTGTGCTGGTGTGACTTTCAGTGGCCTTCCAGGGTGCCTTTGAGAGGTGGACATTGCATTTAGTGGCAGTGGTATTATTCCATTGTGGGTATGTGCGGGGGTGGTTGGCCATGCACAGTGGGAGTGATGTGGACCTGGTAGTGAGTTGTCGGTAATGCAGGGTGGTGGTTGTGGTGGGTAATTGCCGGGTGGGGTGTGGGTCGAGGTAGGTGTGGGTGGGGTGGGGTGGTGCATGCATTGCAGATGTGTTGTATATGGGGTAATTGTAGATGACTTACCAGAGTCAGTTCCTCCAGTGAGTCCCTCTGGGTGCAGGATGGGGAGTACCTTCTCGTCCCAGTCGGTGTAGTCTGGTGGTGTTGGTGGCGGTCCTCCCCCAGTCTTCTGCACTGCGATGTGGTGCCTAGCTGCCATGCCACGGACCTTCTCCCACAGGTCATTCCATCTCTTGCGGATGTCGTCCCTGGTGCGTGGATGGTGTCCCACTGCATTCACCCTGTTGACAGTGGTCTGCCACAGCTCCAATTTCCGCGCGATGGATGTGTGGTGCACCTCGGACCCGAATATTTGTGGCTCCACCTTCAGGATCTCGTCCACCATGGTCCTTAGCTCCCTTTCGGTGAAGCGTGGATTTTTTTTGTGGGGGGGGACATGGTGAGGGTGGTGGATGGCGTCGGGACGGGGTGTGGGTGCTCCTGTGTGGGTCGATATGCGTGTCCTATATGCTGGCGTTCGCTGTATGGCTCTGGTGCTCTCCATCTTCTGGTCCCGGTTTCGTTGCAAGGGATTGTGGGGTGTGTCTGGGGGTGTTTTATGGGGTTCTGGATGTGTCAGGTGTGTGGGTGATAGGCCTACCCAATGTGTGCACTTGTTGCTGTTGAGTCCACTTGCCGGCCGTGGCGGTCGTAGCCGCCAATGGTCGTCCGGCCTCCACTGTCCGCTGAGGTGATTTGTGCATCATTATTTGCAGGGCGGGATGTGGGTGTGCTTGGCGGTGGTGGGGTGGGGTGGGCCGGGATTCCCGCCAACAGTGTCCTAGCGGGGAGTGGTGGTCTGTTTTTTTTTTGGCGGGGTTTGGTTTTTCAATCATTATATGGCGGGTTTCCATTCGCCGCCACCGGCTGGATTCTGTTCACCGCCGACGGTGGTCTTTCCCACCATGTTCATAATGACCGCCTTAGTCTGTGAACCTTTGCATTTTTTTCCCGCTTGTGAGTCCCGTGCAGTTTGTTTCCCTTCTGCTTTGCCCTCCCAACACATAAGTAAGGAGTATTGAGCAGTTGTTGAGAGATATTGGCAGATCAGTGGGAGACTGAGTGGTACAGTTAGCCTTACATGCACGGTCAAGGTATTTCTAAGATTCACCTTTGAATATGCCTGTTTGCTTGAGTACCAACTGTATGTATCATTGTACTTCTTGTGTATATCCTTACTCTAATGTAATACTTTATTTGCCATAGTTATTGTGTACTCTCCCACTTTTAAAAAAAATTCTTATCTGTAAACGCAAACGAATGATCTCATAAAACTTGATGGCTGTGGTATCTTAAAGAAATGTGTGCCTTCATATTGCTATAAAATACAAATTAATAGTCTTGGTTGGAAGCACTTCCAAGAACAACTGCATCAATTTATAGGCTTAGCCAAGTGATGATTGCAACGTACGATAATCAATAGACATTCATGAAAACTGTGCATCTTACTCAAACAGTAATATCAGTTCAACTAAAGCTACATGGTTAAATAAGGGAAGATAGCAGTGGAAAGAGTAGCTTACCAAAATGGGTATGACATTTACTTCCCACCAAACAGATACTGTTCTTCACTTGCTGCCTCTAATCATTAGCCTCATTCTTAACCAATTCTACGGTACCCACATTTTATTTTGTATTTCCCCCTTTTCATGCACTGCCTTTAAATCAAACGACGCATATCTGGAACTGAATAGACACAGCATCAAAGTATTACAGTATGGACAAGTAAACTAGGTGCACAAATGGCTTCCTTATCAAATCCCAAACAGACATTGTGGATAAAAAATAAAAAAAGTTTGCAGTCTTTACACCAAAATGGACTGCATTGTGTTATCAGTTATTAGTTAGGTTAAGAGCCATAGAAGTTAGTGAACATACAAAAAAAAGACAAAACACATTTGCATCTGCATTGCTGGGCATACATGCGAGGTACAGGGACAACGTTTCTGAGTTCAAGTGTGTTGACCTTGCAGGCACCTGGGAAGTACAATGACATAGTGGTTTTGTGTGACCAAAGGGCCACAGCCTGGAGCGCACAAGGCTCAGTATGTACTGTCAAGGGATTTAGCTAGCTGTGAAGCTAGTTAAGTTGTGGACTGCCGTGCTAGGGAGGCCAAGTGTGAAAAATGGGAAATGAAAAAAAAAATAAGACACATGTTATACGTTTCCTATGAGTTTAGTAGAACTGTGTATTATATCAACAAGAAGTTCACAAAATAGAGACTTGGTCTGCATATATCATCAGTAAATGTTGATTTGTTTCGACTAGCTCACAGTACCACATCTAAACACCTAACCTTTCCGGGGTCATTGGTAACCTCGAACATGACCACTCTGATCCCCAAGGAATTAGTCCAACCCTTTCACTTGTTACTTTTGCATACCTTAGGAGTCAACAATAAAAGATACAAAAATACATTTTAAATATTTTTGAACAGATCTTATTCTTGTAATACAAACATGTTACAATGATTAAGCAGATGGCACAACATTGCAGTAAGCTTTATAAAATGGTAAAAATGCAAACGTTTCAGCCAGGTTAATTGTCACTAATGTTACTCCTGTCTGTCGCTAATACCTATCCACTAAAGAGAACACAGTGGGAGTACCCTCTGCCGGACCTTTTGGGATGGTCTTACCCCCAGGAAGCCTACCTCTGTGCATTCATGAATGCACTTGTCTAAGTGTGCATGCAATCTTTCTTCTCAGGATGAAGGTCGGAGTCAGCAGAGCTGCATCTCAGTCACAGCACACAGCTGTGGTTTCATCATAACCTCAGCACGAAGTGTCCCTCTCACCAAGTCTAGAATGGATGCTGTTTATATAATACAACTCTGTCCTTGTCATACTGTGGTAGAAGTGCAGAACCGCTTCATTGGTTTGCACAGAGTAAGAAAGTTGTCTCTGATGAGCACAGAGAATCAAAACAAGGGCATTGCATTCTGGTTCTCCATCCCTGGAACTAAATGTGCAGACTGGAAGGGTAAAAATGTCTACCAATAATAAATGCATGTGTCTCTTGTTAAAGAAAAACCTGTAAAAGTCACCACTAGAAAACCATGTCAAGTTAAAAAGGATATCCAAAATGGAGACAAGTTGCAGGCCCTAGAACAATTAGCACAGAGAGGAATGTTTTCTCCAGGCATTGTCACCAATGTCTCACCAGTATTTGCAGAAGCCCATCTCCTTTACAGAGAGTAAGGATGAAGCTGATGTTTGTGAACAACCTGAAGTCTTAAAAGGTCAAATTGTCAATACCTTCTCTGTCTTGTAGTAAGGGAGACAGCGGCTCTCATTGGTGTTAGAGGACTCCTTGGGTAGGTTGAGGGGCTTTCATACACTTCAAGGTCAACAGAAAGGCAGGCTGGCAGTGCTTAAGAAGGCCCACATGCTCAGTCCTAACCATAAAATGTGGGAAGCAAGCTGGCTCCACACTCTGAATTGTACCCTCACCATTGGGGTCCACAGAGGTCTTCAGTCCAAGCAATGTGCATTTAGCTGCAGTGCAGTTGCAGATTGTTTCCAAATTTGTCCAGTCAGTCAGATGCCACCAGGAGACATTATATCTTTGTAATTTCACAGGGCCAGTCAATCAAATTGGATCATGTTTTACGTCCTCTGGAACAGTAGTAGCTGCTGCCCGAGTGCAGATGCTCTGTTTTGCCTTATAGCACTTCATCTGGCAAGAAACCAAGGGCTTTCCCCCACACAGGCTAAAACTGAGAGGGAACAAGAAAATAATTGTAGCTTCCTTCTATAGGCCAAGCTTCTCCTCGATCTTGCAGACCCCATCTTTAAAGCAAAATTATTTTTTCAATCAGTTGTGCACAGGTATACCCTTATGTCAGGGGCACTGATGGCGTAAGCACCGTTTTCTTCCTAACTACTTACTAATATCCAAAAAGGGTTACTATGCCAGGCATTATTGCACATAGTAGTTGCTGATATTACACTTATTTAAAGGTAAAACCATGAAGGGTTGCCAGTTGGCCTGAGCAACTCTACTTCACTTCACTTTACTTTGGGAGGCAAGTAGGCAATTTCCATCACTGCTCATAGGTACCAAAAGTTTCATAGCAGTTAGAAGAGTGGATATACCTTTTGAACTATGGGTGGAGAGACAGATAAAGGTCTCTCTTTGCAGGACTAACCAAAGGGAGGACATTTAGGCGTACCTACCTGCAGTTAGAAGGGGTCTCTAGGATTGCCTTAAACTGCCTCGATGCCAAACGTAAAAATGGGGGCACTGATACTCAAGCTGCACTTTGGTTTTTACCGTTTACATTTGTTACATCATTGAAACTTCTTCCCAGTATGATATACAAATGGGCAAACCCTGCTGGATTTGGAGTCGCTCCCCTGTGAGTTGACTAATTTGATATACTCCATCCACCACTTCACCTTTAGAAATCTGTGGCTGCTGCCTGATTTCGCGCCATTAATTTAAGAGCAAATTCCTAGAGAACAATCACGAATTCCTTCATGCTTTGTTTTTTGAGAAAAAGTGAAGTTGCTATGCAGATGTTTCTAATATTTTTTCATGCCTCTTAGCATGATTTTTTTGCATTCACTACTTCAGTTCTAGTACTTCTTAAACCACAATATCCTGCAGTGTTAATGAGTGTTGGTGAGATTTAGACTTTCACATCCATAGCAGCTTTGTTGGAGATGTTCTGTGCCTTAACCTGCCACTTTTTAAATTAGCATGCCCACCTCATTTCATAAATTATGATTAAGAGACCCTGGTGTAGGCAGACAGTGATAGCTTGCTCTCTAAAACACCTTGACCTCTCCACTTCTTACCATTTAAGTACAATCACTCCACTTCATGCTTGAGATGCATTTCACTTCCTTCAAAGAACAGATCCGGTAGAGGAGTTTGAAACATCATTTCACAGACAGCTCCTTAAAGCATGCTTGAAATATGATATTCTTTTATCCCTGCAGATAATTTAGATCACCAGATTTCTCTCTCAAGCAAGATCAAATACCTCAATAATGTTTTGTGTTTTTTTTGGCACCTGTTAATTTCTACCCTGCACGTAGTGCAGGTCAGGTGGATGCTTCTTCCTACCTAGCTTACTTCACCCTCTACAGCTGAAATGGTCTTGTAGTGACCTTGACCACTAACGACTCCCATCTATTTTCCAAATAGTATTGGACAACTTGTTAGGTCATGTTTTAACTCTTTTCGTTTCTGTAGATTGCGTTAATTAATTCAGCTGAGCCATTAGGCTTTTGATCTAGAAGCTTGGTCTAATTTATTTTGGAGGCCCAGGTCTCATTCCAGTGTAGCAGCATCAACATCTACGTTCCTCACAGGAAACCCCTATCTAGATAGTTGAAGTGTAACTAAATGGCACCCTTAAAAAGCATAATCCTCAGTTAGCACAGCAAAGTCAATAGGACCACTCACACAGGGCCCTCATGTTTATTTACATTTAAATTCACACAATGTTAAGGGATGACGATGACACAGGGGATACATAAAGTTAACAAAGTGGTAGACTTTGCTGGCCCGATTTGTGAACTGCCTTCTGTAGTATGCAAAATCGTACTAGAATATTACTGCTTACATACCAAAAAATTAAATTCACAAACATATGGCTGTGAACTTCTGCCTCTGATCTTTTCTGTGCTGAGATCTTCCACAAGGTGGCGGAGAGCTCCTCACAATTAGGTGTATATTTTAGTAGTAAGTGTTTGAAGGATCAAGTGAAGTAGTGGTCAGAAAAATGAATTTTATTGAAGGTAGACCATATCTGCACCAGTTTAACCTAAAAGGTTCTGCTATACACATTTATATTACCGTAGGGGTCACAGAGCCTCCGCTGTTGTCTGTGTGAGTGGCTCAGGAGCAACAACAAAATTCTTAATGGGTGTTGTCTAACCTGAAGCACCATGGGAGCAAAATGAGTAGTTGAAAATAATTTACAGACAGAAAAGAGAAGTAAGAACAACTGCAACATTTTCATACTATCGCAGAATGGGTGATGAATAGATGAGCTGTGCCGAATAGATGAGCTGTGCCTGGTTGTCAGTAAGAGCCATCCTTTAGATGCATGTGACCTGTGCATTTAAGATGTTAAACATTTTGTTCAGTTTTCCTTCAATCTTGTTTCACTTAACGTTTAACCTGCTTTTGTTATGATAGTATACCTGAAGCTACCAGTGAAGATGTGATTGATTCTGAAGTGGAAAAGAAAAAAACAACAAATCTGAGTGTGACAAATGAAGTGGACAAATATCTAACTCAGGGCAACATTCAGATCAATGAATCAGAATCAGTGGTGTTTCATGAGCAAGCTAACGGCACCCATCCTTACCTTAGTGGTGGTGGTGGTGGTGGTGATGATGATGAGGAGGAGAATGGTGCTGATCAGTTGATACCAACTATATACTTCTCTCATACTATGGAACCAAAAAGGGTATGTATTATTCACACATCTTATTTTTCTGTTCCCAGTTTTCATGTGATGGTTAGAAGTAGTATTTTATTATTCGTTCTTAACATGACCAATGCAGTAAATAAGTTTGTTTACTTAATCACTTGCAGTGATGTATTGTTGGTATTACGTTTGTAATTTCATGATATCAATTAAGTTTATAGCCAGATGATGCTCTAAGGGTAAGAGAAGATTAACGCAGTTGTGGCATCAATAATTTCATGGTTATGGGTTTGGTAATTCATAGGGTTGCAATAATACCCAGGCCAGAGACCAATTAAGTTTGTAGTTCTCCTGCGTAATAGGGCAAATGGAATGATCATTAAAGGCTGAAGCAGACCAGCAGGTCAAGGCTTATGGACATAAGTATCCAATGGTCTCAGTTTAGCTAATTTCATGGGTGACCACGACATCATCCAAAGCATTTATTGTTGTACCAACATTAAATTAAGGTCATGGCCACAGCTATACAGCAAATGTTGAGGTCCAGTGTCAGCTAATAAGGCATGATGCAGGATGCTAGGTCTATAACATTTGGGGCTGAGTTGATTTGTGTGTGTGTGTGTGTGTGTGTGTGATTTTGTGTGTGTTGAGAACTGTCTTGCCATTCAACCTGCAGTCTGGACCGCACACTGCTGAATCCTGGAGGCAACAGTGTGAACCTTGATCTGGACCTTTCTAAAAGGCTGACGGAGACCCCAGGAAGAGCCGGCTGAGATAATGACTATCCTGTGCACAAAAACTTTGGAGGCCAATGGGATCTACATAAGGTGCCGACGCTGGCATGTAAGGGTGGAAATTTGAGTTGTCCTTGGTCCCCTATTTTTGGGTCAGTGAGGGATACTTAGAGTGCTAAGGCAAGGTATATTTTATTGCAATTTGCCCTTTTCTTACCTTTGCAGATCTTGTGTGTCATGCACAATGTCATCAGGTCAATACCACCACAGAATAATACATGGATTGTGGTGTTGCTTGTAGTAGGATGAACATAGTGATGTATGTTTTTATCAGGTGAACTAAGGCAAAAGGCATCAGAGCACTATACATGGTCAGAGTCCAGCATAAAGTCAACGGGTGATGGGAGAGGTAGCTAGTTTGTGGACTGTTAATGCATTGTGATGTACTGTTCTTTAATGAGGGGCATCTATATCTCGCAACAGCAAGGATAAGGGGGTGGTGTTTCAGATCCTGGGTACATAGATGGATAAGGCCTCCTGACCTTGACTTTCTCATATACTGTGAAGCTGCTTGTCCCTGCCCTTGGTTTGCTCTAGGAGATGTATAGCGACCAGAGTGTATATACCGCCTGATGAGGCTACTTGCCCTCCGAAATTTTGGCAAACTGTAGCAAACAGATGGCAGAAGAACATTAGTGCTATTCCCTTCCCCCTCTAAGCTTCCATATCGGGTTGATGCTCACTACAGCCACATCTGCATTTAAGGTCATACTTGGCTGTTCTCATGAATTTGTTATTTGTAGCCTTTGCTACTGCCGGTCCACTGTTGTCTTTTTTTCATCTAATCTCTAACTATGTAACCTGTAAATTTTGTTTATGGTGGGGTAGAACTTAAGAAATTGTGAAATTGAAAATTCCTTATATTTGGGTTGAGTCTGTCGATACTCAGAATTTTTTGGGGTGAATTTTTCTATGGTTGCCCCACTCTTGAGATGGCTGACTGTGCACAAACGTAGGTGTCCCTTTCTAAATACTGTATGAGTTCCTTTACCTTTTTGCATGCTATATCAGCCTTGAGAAAGTGTGTTGGCTGTTTCTTCTTCTTTTGGTTCATATCTTGGAAATTCATTTAATTTTATAGAGAAAAGATTATCCTTTACCAAGTCAAGACAACAAAAGTCATCAACATATTTGAACTACAAGTCAATGTATGATACAATCACTCAGTTTTGTCTTTATGTAGAACAAGGGAAGCCAATACCATACAAGGTCAAATGGGAAACAAAAAATGGGGACAAGAATGAAGATAAAACTTTAGGAAGGAGATGGGTGTTTGAATGGGATTTCTTTTGGGCCTTCTACTGAAATGATGACTGGGAATGCAGATTAATCTTTGATAGTGGTAGTGTCAGATCCATATGCTTCAAGAAACTTGATCTAAGATGCTAACTTGGAGCCACTTTATTGTATGTGAGGACCCAAGGTCATAACTTGTCCACAAACCACAGAGGTGTGTAAACAGGGTTCAAGATCAGAGCTGGACCTCAAACAAGCTTTAAGATCTCTAATAACCCAGATACCTCCTGTATCCAGACCCAGATTCTGATCCTGATGTTCCTAAGACATCAAACATTGAAGCTGACAGAGGCAAAAGAGACAACACCTGCCCAGTCTCCACCTGTATCTCCAGTCCCTTCACTTGCATAAACCTGCTAAGGACCACTGACACATGGAAGCTAAGGTAGCCAAGCACAGCTCTACAACTACAGCACACCTGACCAAAACCCCACCCCAGACAAAGGTGATATTTATAGAATGTTCACTTGGGCCTGAGCCTCCTACTAACAACACAGATTGCATGCTAAAAGTATATTAATACCAAGAGCGTGACCTCATGGATGTGAGCTAGCGATAATTTGTCAAGGCTGCAGCTAATTAATTGGAACTCTTAAAAAAAGGAAAAAAAAAAAGAAAAAAAACACTATTTGTAAGAGATGCGATAGAAAGGCAAATACCACACAGAGATTTGCAGGGTAAAGAACATGATATAGTTATTGTTAATTACCTTAATTGTAGTCCACACTAAACATCATCACCTCCAACCGTGAACAAGCCTCTATGGCTTGTGTAATATAGGGCCAAAGAATAGAAAGGATTTAAGCCAAATTACAGCAGGCAGTTATTGGCAGACAGAACAGATTGAGTGTCCAAAGGAAACTTTTGCTAAAAGTCCACTGAGCTCTCAGTCACCTTCACATTTTAGAAAATATCATGCCAGCTCTGAAAACTAAAAACTCGAAAAAGGCCACTACAGGAAAAACTGACATCACCAAGTAAGATAAGTATCTTTTCCAGCAAGGATAAAAGCTGAACATACCTCAGTTGGTGATCAATTACATTTTTGTGTGTTAAGGCTATTGCAGCCACATGGAGGACCTGACGTCTAGAGAGCAACCAGCATCTTCTAGTCCAAACTTCATGCTAACCATGAAAGAGACAATGTTCAAACAGCCAAACTACACAAATTTGCAAGTAAGAACTAAAAGAAAACTCCTCTGGGAATCCTTGAGAATGGCGAGTTGGGTACATTCTTATTTAACCATTCTTATATCTACTACTTAACCATGGTGCCGATGTCCTCAAACTGCTGTGCTGCATTATCGTTGGTGGTAATCAAAAACCTATAAAGAGATAAGTGAAAGACTCATACCTTAGCTGACCAGCAAAGCCTCTCTAAACCTCAAAAATATCTAAAGTCCGCAAAACAAACACTACATGGTTTGGCCCTGAGTGCAAAAAAGAGAATTCCTCCCTAAAACAAGCACTGAAATGAAGACTTTAAACACCTAAGAGAAGGATATAAGAAACTTACCCATGTGAAAAAAAGAAAGTATGACAGGCACCAACTTTTCTCTACCTGCTGGCTATAGACTGACTCATGAAGACATCCACGGCAAGGAGAAGAAATTGAATCCAGTGGACACCTTGGATGTAACTCAGCGATCTTGGCTTTGCAGGCAAGCTGCAATACCTGCAAGACTCTCCCATACCCATCTGCAGATGCAAGAGAAGCTCGACAAAGTAGCACCCACATCAGCGCCACTTGACCTCAACATCCACAGGGGAAAAACCAAGATCCTGAAGGGTAACACGGTCGCCACAAAATCTGCAGTCACTCTTGCAGATGATGCACTGTAAGAGGTTGAGGCCTTCACTTACCTGACAGTGACATAGATAAGCAGGGTGCCACAGATGCATAAGTCCGGGCAAGGCTCTGCAATGCACTGATTGCGGTTATTTAGCTAAAGAAAGTCTGACGCTCCAAGGACCTAACTCTGCAAACCTAGTTGAGGCTTTCTAACACCAATCAGTCCTTCTGTATGGAGCAGAAACTTGGAGGACAACTGTGACCACCACCAGACCTTCATCAACACCTCCCAATCAGCGACATATGGCAGCAGACTCTCCAACTCCCTGCTCGTTAAGAGATCATGAAAAGACACTTGGGCTGGATAGGATATTCCCTCCGCAAGTCAGCATCAAACACCACCAGGTAAGCACTCCCCTGGAGCCCTCAAGGGAAAAGAAAAAGAGGAAGGCCAACAAACACCTAGCATTGAGACTTTGAAGCTGACTACAAGGCGATTGATTACATCTGAAGTCAGATAGGTAAAAAAAGCCAAGGACAGATGGCTGGGGAGTCGTGGTTGGGTGGCCTATACCCCAGGAGGGGTAGTAGGCATAAATAAGTACAGCTACCAAAGATTATAAGGTGCTCGGATCCCTAAAAGAAAGGGGCACTGACAACTCCCAAATGAACATCAATGCTAACATCCTGGCAAAGGAATGGGGCTCACACTTCAAAGCAGTATTTATTTTGCAACAGTTTATCTGACAGACCAGCAATAGAAGAATGGAAACTTACAAAATGCAGCAGTGTAGAGCACATCACATGGTTCACAGCTAAATCTTTTTGAGGTGATTCCAGGCCTGAGAAATTAAAGTGCCATGGCTGAACCAGATTTCGCCTGAACATTAAAATGGTAAAAATATTTTCACAAAAATGATCTTGGACCAGCTTCCTGCATGTACTGATTGGAACCACTTTCTGAACTTGATGGAAGGAATCATCATGGGTGGTCTTTCTACCATACCTCAGATTTTAATCTCTATCACATCTGTGATGGGTTTTTTTTTAAGAGAGACACCCTTGTTTGCAGCCACTCTTGATTTCTCACAAGCATTTGACATGGTCAGCAGACAACTCTTTTGGACCAAATTATAAAACCCAGTGCCACTTCTGGTACTCCTCAGAATTTTGATTGGTCTTTAGTCAGACACTAATGCCCAAGTAAAAGTGGGCATCGAAGGCTAGAGAAGTAGATAGTTTAAAACAGATAAATGAAAATAAGTTGTATTATGGCTTTTCTGCTCTTCAGTACATACACAAACAAAATGTATACTACTGTGCACCTCCCCTGATGTACCAAGATGATCAAACCAAGATTCCTTTTCTTTTATATGTGGATAACTCCATCTTTCTTGCAGGAGCACAAAGTCCTGCAGTTTCAACTCAAGACAGTGAAAAATTACTGTGCAAAACATACTCTGGCACTCACTCCATTTACAAGCATCACACCAAAATAATGGTCTGGAAAGGAAGACAAAATAGGCCCTACACATCCCTCTAGTGCTGGGAAAACAGGCTCTGGAAGTATCTAGTACTTTCAGATACCTCAGTGACACCAAATGATCCACTGTCTTGGAAAATCCATGTTGAAGATGCTCTAATCCCGGCCAAATGTGCTTCAGTGGAACAGTACAGTTCACACAGCGACATGGCAGCAGATGTCCAGAGAAACTGGAAGGCATTTTATATTCTGGAGCAGAGAAATGGGCATTTCCATCAACCTGTTCTCCATAGGCAGCTTGAAGAGAAGCCCTTTAAAAGATATTCGGCCTATCTCAGTCAACTATTGCCCATCTTGACATAGGCTTAAAGATTGCAACTATTGAGGACAGAGTGATAATGGTCCCCTCTTCAGTGCAGTTAAAAGAAAAATCACTTCTACAAACCACCTGACTAACTGTACTTGGAACAAAGTCATGACACTGAAAAATAAAGCAGTGATGAATTTTGAGAAAAAAACAGGCCAACCTGAATATGCAACAAAACTAGCCCCTAACTCTAGTATTAACCTTATTATCAATCATGGCAAAGGTTTGGGTGTATTCATTGTTTACCACACAATCTGTACAGAAACTATATGTTAATCTTGAGGAAGAGTCAAGTGATGTTGGTCAGCTGGTCAATCTACGAAAATAATTTGTGCAACTTTTTGTGCTGTTTCCCTGAAGCCACACAGGTGGTTAGCCAACTTCTCTGTCCTGCCTACAGATGGATCACATACACAGCAGGTCCATCCTGTCCACATCTGTTCATTGTGACTGGAGTACAAGTGCTACTCTTGCATAATTCAGTATCCAGTGGGTTAGGTTGACTCCTGGACTCTCCCTAACCAAAGGGTAAAAAGTTCAGAAGGGTAGCCCCACCTTCTAATCCAGCACACCTTGTTTACACTACTGCAACGTATCCCGAGTACACCATATTCGGGGAGGCCCAATATGGTAGAACCCTTTCTGCCTTTCGTGGAGGCTTGTGGCACACCCAGGGGTATGTCCTGAGTAATGAGCAGTCCTCTCTCATTCAACCACTCCAGACTAATTCTAGAGCTAGCTCTCTCTCCCACTGAGACTGAAGGCAGGAGGGTTAAAATGTGTACTGGGATCAAAATACCACTCTTCTCCATGCTTCCTTTATCACTAAACTGTATTCACAAATGTCTCCCTATGGTCCTTTTTTATATTAGTGAATTTCCTGAAACCTCCTAAGTGCTTTTAGGTTTGTTGGATCAGATACCTCATCCAGGCCATTATCTTTGCTCTGGGAGCAGTATTTCACACCTCAAAGGAGAGCACTGAGCAGGACAGTTACAGGCAGGTTAGTGCTAATTAATATCCTAGAGATTTTGGCGGAACAAGTAGAACTTTCTATAAGTTACTGTTTCTCTATATTTATAGAAAATCAAACTTGGCTACTCATTTTAATAAACATTAAAAATAGTAGCTGAATGAACTTTGTAATTAGTTCTTAGCCAAAGATGCAAACAAAATAGTACTTTAATTGTACATTAACTTTCCTTATGAAACAATCCACGACCATATACATTGAAAATAGCTTTTGAGGGCTAGACACTGTAGAAACATGCCAACCCTTAATTCTTGTATGTCATACTTTTAAATACTGGGCACTGTACTTTATGGCCACATGGCCTAATTAAGGGGGAGCTTATTAATGTTAAAATGTTGGGTACCTCCTGTGAGAAAGTGTGATTTTAAGATGTCTGCCTGCTAGTTTAAAGGCGGCAGCAGTCAAGCTACACATGTAAGCTTGAAGAGATTTTTCCTTGTCAGCCTAGTGTGATGGTATAATCCATGCTGCAGTACACTGGTAGCATTTATCTTCCATGCCCTTTGTGTATTTTCAGAACTTCATACTACTGCCTTATAGAAACATTAAATGTGTCAATTGAGAGTTTGCCAATTATATCATCAGGGAAAATAGGACATGCACTGGGGCCTGAACAGCAGTGCTTCGGTGTGTAGTTTTAAAAAACAAAAAAAACTCAGGAAGTACTAGTCTATTAATAAGGGACATGACCACGTAAGCCATGCATTTATTTATTTTTTTTTTTAACAAACATGTTCCTAAAAAATGAACTATTTATTGAAGAAGCAAATATGTCAAACGTTGCATGCTAAAACACTTGATTAACTCTACCCAGTAAAGAGAATACTGGGAGGTTAGCCTCTCAAACCATTGTTGCATAGACAATAGAAGGAATTTGTGGATAAGAGACTCCTGATTCTTCCTAAATTTTAATTCAATTTAATCCTCTTCATAATAGAAAATTATCAGAAAATACCACACAGCTGGACACAGAAATTCACCCTTGGAAGACATATTAAAAAAGAATTGTGAATAAATAGAATTAGAACAAAGTATTTGAGGACCTTAAACAAATGATAGAGATCAGAACTTCAATAGAAGAAAATTCTAAATAAACAAGATAAATTTGATTATTGAAAAAGACAATCCACTAGACACAGACACAACAAGTAGTTAAAGTAGCATTATTGAAATATTGATCAACAAATGGCAGAACTTGTAACTTGAATCTACAAACCAAGACAATCTTCTTTGTTTGCACAAGTGTGTTTTTTAAAGGATTCAGCACTGAGAGGTAAACCAAAAAAAGCAGTTGGTTATGAAAATGAATCTATGATTTTACAGAATTACCTTCTACATGAATTGAGAAAATATACTTGGATACATATTAGAAACAACTATTGATAATTTGTGGATTAGGCATAAAACAAACAATCCCTTGTTATAAAGAATTCAGTAACACCAGTTTTATTGAGTTTTTAAAATGTTTATTAACCTCTTGGGTACTAAGGACGTGCTGAAGATGTCCACATCGCCACTGCTTAGGTGCTGAGGACGGCCCTGGTATCAGAGACAGTAAATTCCTCTGGTGCGAGCACCAGATTGAATGCCTTTTATTGAATTCAGCCTTAGGAGCTGGGGAAGAGCCTCTCCAGCAAGAGTTTTTTTTTTTTTTTTGTCTGAAATGATCATCATTCGGCTCATTTCACTTTCACAGCATTGGTGCTTGGTGTATATCTTAACACTGATTGACAAACCGCCCCCAGCCTCCCCACCCCCTTGAGCACCAATGCAGATGGTAGGGGTATGGTTGGAAAGAGGAGAATCTCCTCTTCCCAATGGTACCTTTTCTAAGTAGGTCCACCCACTAGATACCAGGGACAGTTTTTTAAGGAAGGGGAGCTGCATCCTTGCAGTGTGCTATTGATCTTACCCAAGGCCTGCAGTAAGGCTGTAGTTTTTGGTTTCTAGGTTTTTGATTACCATCAAAGATAATGCAGCACAGCAGTTTGAGGACATCGGCACCACTATTAAGTGGTAGATATAAGAGTTGTCTAATACAAATGTACCCAACTCCTCAATCTCAAGGATTCCCAGAGGAGTTTTCTTTTAGCTTTTACTTGTAAATTTGTAGTTTGGCTGTTTAAACAATGTGTCTTTCATGTTTAGTATGAAGCTTGGACTAGGAGATTCTGGTTGCTCTCTAGACGTCAGGGTCAGGTCCTCCAGGTGGCTGCAATAGCCTTAACACACAAAAATGTAATTTATCACCAACTGAGGTATGTTCAGCTTTTATCCTTGCTGGAAAAGAAACTTATCTTACTTGGTGATGTCAGTTTTTCCTGTAGTAGCCTTTGTCAAGTTTTAACTTTTAAGAGCTGGCGTGATATTTTCTGAAGTGGGAAGGTGACTGAGATCTGTGGATTTTTTAGCAAAAGTCTCCTTTGGACACTCAATCTGTTCTGCCTGCCACTAACTGCCTGCTGTTATTTGACTTCAATCCTTTCTATTCTTTGGAACTATTTTACACAAGCTATAAAGGCTTATTCACGGTTGGAGGTGATGATGTTTAGTGTGGACTGCAATTAAGGTAATTAACAATAACTATATCATGTTTCTTTACCCTGCAAATCATTGTGTGGTATTTGCCTTTCTATTGTGTATCCTACAAATAGTGAGTTTTTTTATTTTATTTAAAGAGTTCCAGTTAATTAGCTGCAATCTTGATGAATTTTCCTTGCTCACGTCTATAAAATCAAGCTCTTGGTGTTATTATACCTTTAGCAGGCAATTTGCATGGTTAGTAGGAGTCTCAGCCCCAAGTGCACATTCTATAAATATCGACTTTGTCTGTGGTGGAGTTTCGGTCAGGTTTGCTGAAGTTGTAGAGTTTACTAAAACAGCTGTGCTTGGTTGAGCCTTCAGCTAGTGATCTCCCCCAAGGCCTGGAGTAAGGCTCTAGTTCTGCATTGGCAGCTCCACTCGTCGTGCCTCATCCTTACAAATAGCATCAAAAGCTGGATCATGTTTTACACCGGAAGTAGGGATCACCTCATTGTGCATCGCTATCTACAATGCCATCAATGCTGGTTATAACGCAGAGTTTAAAGACTTAGGTTATTTTGAAGTGAGAGAAATCATCTGCCATTCGCACCACTAGAGGGTTCCCCACTTTAGAACCATAATTATGTGCGAGACAGATGCTTCGTGTTACAGAGGATCGAAAATACAGGTTTTGTAAATGGCAGGATTTAAGACAGTGTTCTAATTTCTCTTTTCATTGTTGGTTGAAAGACCATGTGGGTGTGGTAAACTGAGACCTCAACAAATTCAAAACAATATGGAAGTGAGATACAGCAAGCAACAACACAGGTTGAGACAACTTGGCAGTATACAGAGAGTTCAAATACGATCAAAAGTCCCTTTAATACATTATGTATTTACTGAGTGAAATGATAATGCATAGGTCTAACTAAATATATTTTGACTCTATCTCCCTTACTCATGTATCAGTGAGAATCCTCAGATAATTTTCTGAGCAGCACGATTTTGTTGCCGTCATAATAGAGATGTATTTTCATACGCATAATGACTGTCTCACTAGGAAAGTATTATGGAGTTCCCCGTGTCCCCCACAATTGCAGAGCTGTGAGAAGATTGCTGTTCCCATTAATGTAAGCAAACAAACAAAACCCTGAATTTGGGAACACCTTGGATAATCATAGCCACATTCGTGACACCAGTGCTCAGACCTCTTGCAGTGGGCAGATCTTTTCATTATAGGAAGTGTTTTCACAGATGGCAAGAAGTGGGTACCGAGAAGTGGTGATGTGTGAATGGCATAGCTGTCCGCATGATGTAGTAGCTGCATTTTTCTTCCCCTTAGTGAGGCGCTTATATATCATCTGGAAGTTGGAACGTGGGCTAAAGAGGGAGCTAATACATGACTGTCTTAGGTATGACATCAACCTCTCACTAGAACAATGCTTGTGATTTGACTTCATACAATACAGGCATTGAGTTTTGTCAAACGACTGCAAACCTTTTCTAACAGCTTATTAGTAACTTAAATGATGTGTATTCTCTACTACCATCATTGTCTTCTTCCATGCTGCAATTTCCCAAAATACCAGCCTTGTAGGGCTGACCCACCATGAGCAATGGCTGTTTTCTCTTGGAATTCTGATATTTCTGAAAACTGAAACCTAAATAATATCTATCATACCAAGGTTATTAGGGTTTTCTTGGTTCTTAACATCACTCTGATTCAGTAGGTTTATCTCTTGGACAGTTAACCATTTGGTGTATTCAGAGTGGCAAAGAGGGGTCTGAACTCGTCTAGCTGTTATTGCCAAAGTAACACCTGAAACCATAAGCTTGCCGGCTTTCTGTGACCATTCTTCTGCAGAAGTTAAATAAATGCTAGACACACACTTTTTGTGAAAAGGCCTCTGATCTTTTGTTTTTTTCCCCTAAACGTTTTATTGAGATATTTTAAACTGGGAGATGTGTTATGACTTCCCAATAAGTACATAAGTACATCATTGCAGTCAGCACCCAACCCCATAAGAATCATAAACATGCATCGACCTCCAACAAAGCGTAGCCCAAGGTTGTTTGGGTCTGCCTGATACAGCACTATGTTCCAAGATTTGGACCACCTACCCTTCTGACCGACCTAATTCAGATTTTGTTCCACAGTATTCTTTCCTGTTATCCCTGACCTTTGAGTGCTTATGTGGGCAAAACCGCGCTCAGTACATTGACTTTTCCAAAGACCTGCAGTGACCCATCACTCATACCCAGACTAATAGGTGTGAAGGCTCATCACTTCTCCACACCAGTGCAGTGTCACGTTTTGCCACCATAATTCCCAGCTTAAGTATGGCCAGCTTGTATCTTTTTATTTCAACACTGGAGGTGATGACTAGTAGTATCAGCTAGGGTCCAACTCAATTTGCCAATTAGTGATTTCTGAAAGAGTGTGGATTGCACCCTGCCAATATCCCTCCATCCTGGCGCAGGACCTCATACTGTGTGCAAAAAATCACCTACTGCAGCCTGGAATCTGAAACTACCATGGTCGAGTCTGTCCTACCATGGTCCAGTAATCACTAGGGTGTCATATATTTTCTATTTAGTAGTAACTTCAGTTGGATCACTCTCAAATGTGCTGCAGTGACGACTGATCTTGGTGCCTTCTTGGCTTCCTGCCCAGTATTGTCGGGAATTTCTCCCTCCCAAGCTGATTTTAATTTTTTGGAGGTTTCTGGTGTTTTTATCTCCAGTTACTTGTATATTTTTGGTACTTTCTATCTACCCCCTATCCCCCATCAGTAGTTTGACCTCCAGGGACTATGGTCCGGCAGAGCTGGAATATGCTTTGTTTAGGGACCAGAGTGAGCTCCAGTTGTTGATTTCTGAATAATTACTGTTATGTAGCTCGTACATGTCTGTAGGTCCCAGAAGGAAAAGACATTGGGCCTGATTACAACTATGGCGGAGTGGGTTAATCTGTCCCAAATGTGACGGATATCCCTCCCGCCATATTACAAATCCATTATATCCTATGGAACTCGTAATACAGTGGGCAGGATATCCGTCACAATTGGGACGGATTAACCCCCTCCACCAAAGTTGTAATCAGGCTCATTGTTCCTTACATAACATTCACCAGTTTGGACATACCAAAGTTATCCCCTTCATAGAATCCCTGCAGCCTGTTGAACTGTGGCTTGTAGACTCCTTCCCAGAGTGGGGTTTCTCTGGTGAGTTCTTCATGTAACTGAACGTATTGCTCTATTTCCTGTCGTAACTTTATCAGCATTCCAGTTGCAGCGGGCAGCCCAGGGCTAACTTTACACCCATATAGAAGTTGAACATGGCCCATCTCTTGACTACATGTGCCTGTGTCTTGTTAGACCTGACAGCCTTTGGTGGTCATCCCCTAACTTTTAGTCTGCCTCCCTACACTTTTCTGACACTGTTTTATGCTGGTTTTAGGACTCTGCACACTTTACCACTGCTAGCCAGTGCTAAAGTGCATATGCTCTCTCCTTTAAACATAGTAACATTGGTTCATTCCCAACTGGCATATTTGATTTACTTTTAAGCCCCTAGTAAAGTGCACTACATGTGCCCAGGGCCTGTAAACTAAATGCTACTAGTGGGCCTGCAGCACTGTTTGTGCCACCAAAATAAGTAGCCCCTTAACCATGTCTCAGGCCTGCCATTGCAAGGCCTGTGTGTGCAGTTTCACTGCCACTTTGACTTGGCATTTAAAAGTACTTGCCAAGCCTTAAACTTCCCTTTTTCTTCATATGTCACTCCTAAGGTAGGCCCTAGGTAGCCCATGTGGCAGGGTGCTATGTAGGTAAAAGGCAGGCCATGTAAATGTGTGTTTTAAATGTCCTGTTATAGGAAAACTTCTAAATTCGTTTTCCACTAATGTGAGGCTTGCTCCTTTCATAGGCTAGCATTAGGACTGTCCTCATATACTGTTTGAGTGGTAGATTCTGTGCAGAAAGGGATAAACAGGTCATATATGGCCAGAATGATAATTGAAAATCCTGCTTATTGGTGAGGTTGGATTTTATATACCTATTTTTGAAATGCCACTTTTAGAAAGTGAGCATTTCTCTGGTCTTAAAAACCATCCGTGCCTTACAGCCTGTCATCAATCGATGTCTGGGCTGGGCTTGTTGACTGCTTCCTTGTGCATCTTTCCCAGACAATCACAAACACAGGACACTCAGTCACACCTGCACTCATCTGCCTACTGAATGGGTCTTCCTGGGCTGGAAGGGTGGAGGGCCTGACACTTCTATTTCAAAGGCTAGTGGCCTGCCGTCACAAAATGGACTGCCAAACCTTCTACTGGGACCCTGGCAGACAGACCTGTACTGAAAGGGGAACTTGTGCACTTCAAAACCACTCTTTGAAGTCTCCCCCACTTCAGAGGCATTTTTGGGGATATAAACTGGGTCTCTGACCTCACCAACTCTGACACTTCTGGACCTGAACCTGCAACCTGTCAAGAGGAACTGCCTGCCAGCCCAAAGGACTCATCTGGACTGCTTTGCTGAGAAGGCCTGCTGCCCTCTGACCTTGCTGAGAAGTGCTCTCCCTGGGCTTGGATTGAGCTTGCCTATTGTTTTCTGAAGTCTGAGGGCGAACAAACTTCGGGGGTCATTACAACCCTGGCGGACGGTGTTAAAGGTGCGGTAATACCGCAAACAGGCCGGCGGACAAAAAAAGGGAATCATGACCCTGGCGGAAACCGCCAACAAAGACAGCCACTTTAACACACCGCCCGCCACGGCGGTACAGACAAGCAGCGCGGCGGTTACCGGTAACAGACAGGCGGGAGACAATGTACCGCCCACACTATTACAACCCGCCAATCCGCCACCTTTTCCGGGGCGGATGCACCACAGATAAAAACACGGCGGAAACAGCTTTTGCTATGGGAAAACGCTCACCTCAACACATCCCACGAGGAAGGAGGACACCATGGAGCCCGAATTACAAATCCTACCTGCCCTTGTTTTTCTGCTCCTTTACGACCAACAGCTACGTAGGCGCAGAAGATACCGGTGAGTACTGCACCTACGACACGGGGGAGGAGGGAGGCAAAAGTTAGGGGGACACCCACCAAACACCCCCACCCTCGCATATCACAACATACACACCAACGCAGTCACAAAAATCACAGTAACAACCCACAATCCCCCGGAAGAATGCAAAGACAATGCGAAAATCGGGCAAACATTGTAATGTGCCAATATACATGTCATACAAAAATATACAGATATACATATCTCAAAATCACTCTTATTTACACATACAATCCGAGAAGTAGTGCAGATATGTACACAACAATGTCCGTGCACCAACAGTCCAAAAAAGCATGGGCGAGGCCCACAATAGATACCTGACCAAAATCGGAGAGAACACTGCCGGGGCATCAGATAGAAACACTACAGGCACCTCAGGGGGAAGGGAAGGGGGGGCACCTCAGCCAGATGAATGCAAAGCCAGATCCACGACGGGGCTCCATGCCCATTGATGTATTCTGGGGAGTGCAAAGCCACAGTCTCTCAAGTCACTACAGTGGGTGGTTTTCCCACTGTGCCGTCCTGGGGAGTGCAAAGCCACAGTCTCTCAAGTCACTACAGTGGGTGGTTTTCCCACTGTGCCGTCCTGGGGAGTGCAAAGCCACAGTCTCTCAAGTCACTACAGTGGGTGGTTTTCCCACTGTGCCATCCTGGGGAGTGCAAAGCCACAGTCTCTCAAGTCACTACAGTGGGTGGTTTGCCCACTGTGCCATCCTGGGGAGTGCAAAGCCACAGTCTCTCAAGTCACTACAGTGGGTGGTTTTCCCACTGTGCCATCCTGGGGAGTGCAAAGCCACAGTTTCTCAAGTAGATGCAGGTCTCCACTGGTTCTGGAGGGGGACTGGTGCCCAGACTGGATGAGTCTCCACGTGAAAGTACCTGTCCTGTCACTGTCCCAGCTGCACATGGGATAAGGATGCCTGATGTGGCGGTCCATTCATTCCTAGACAGTGCATGCCCTGTTCAGCGGTGCTTTGACATGGCGGTCTTTGCCCTGTTCAGCGGTGTTTCGCCATGGCGGTCTTTGCCCTGTTCAGCGGTGCTTTGACATGGCGTTTCAGGACTGTTCAGCGGTGCTTTGCCATGGCGGTCTTTTCCCTGTTCAGCGGGGCTTTGACGTGGCGGTCTTTGCCCTGTTCAGTGGTGCTTCGACATGGCGTTTCAGGACTGTTCAGCGGTGCTTTGCCATGGCGGTTCTGATACGGACATTGGTGTGTGGCATGACGTTCTCTACACTGGGCATTGGTGTGTGGCATGACGAGCTCTACAATGGGCATTGGTGTGTGGCATGACGTTCCATCATTGCCCAGCGGGGCTGTGGCATCCTGGGCCCTCCTGGGCAATGACTCCGGCGGTGGTCTCCTGACCTGTGACGATACTTGTGCCCTCCTGGGCTGTGACTCCGGCGGTGGTCTCCTGACCTGTGACGATACTTGTGCCCTCCTGGGCTGTGACTCTGGCGGTGGTCTCTGGACCAGTGACGATATTTGGGCCCTCCTGGGCTGTGAATCTGGCAGTGGTCTCTGGACCAGTGACGATACTTGGGCCCTCCTGGGCTGTGACTCTGGCGGTGGTCTCTGGACCAGTGACGATACTTGTGCCTTTCTGGGCTGTGACTCTGGCGGTGGTCTCTGGACCAGTGACGACGGTGCTGGCGGTTGTGTCTGGACCGCCGGATATGATGGCGCACTTCTCCGCTGTGACACTCACAACAGGCTGGGAAGACTTCCTCTGGACCTTCCCCACCTTTGTTGGAGTTACAGCTGACTCACCAATCGCCTTCGATCCCATGTCACTTGTTGTCCCACCAGGAGTCTTAAGACGGTCCCGTCGTCCACTCTCCATTTTCAGAGCCTTTACAGGGGGTGGGCTGCCACTGCCTTGGCTCCGGGTCCTACTGCCTGCCCTGGTGGCCGGTGCACTCCAAAAACCTGGAACACGCACCACTGGTACTGGAGGCTTTTTGGCTGAGGCGCTACGACGGCACTGATGAATTTGAGGGGGGGGGGCAAAAAGGTCAGTTTGACAGAGGGACAGTTGCTGATGAACACTGGGATGGGTAGCTGGAGGGGGTCTGGGAGTGGAGGAAGAGGAGGTGGTTGTAGGAGGTGTCACATTAGGTGTTTTGGGTGCAGGTGCAGGTACTGGAGGCTGTCGTGAGGTGGATGGATGTTGAGTGAGTGATTGCTGGCGTTTGGGTACTTTGGGAGGGGGCGTCACAGACACATTGGGAGAGGACACAGGGGACGTGCAAATGGCAGTGGAGGTGGTGAGTGCAGGTGAGCGGCTTGTGGTGCTGGGTGTCCTGGTGCGAGTCCTAGTGCCTGTAGATGTGGTGCATGCAGGTGTGTGTGTAGTCGAGACTGGGAGGGAGGAGGGAGAAGAGGAGGAGGGGGACACAGTGGAGACAGTGGATGTTGCTGTGTCTGTATGTGGGTGAGGCTTGCGTGAGTGCCTGTGGTGTGTGTGGTGCCTATGTTTGCTTGAGCTACTTGTGTGTGTTGACTTGTGTGCATGCTGGTCTGTAGGTGTGCTTGGGATGGGCTGGGGTACAGGAGATTGGGTCGGGGTGGAGGAAGTTGGAGGGGGGAGGCTAGACACAGGGACAATGGCTGCCATCAGTGCTGAGGCCAGAGATTGCAGGGTTCGCTGAAGGACAGCCTGACCAGAATGAATGCCCTCCAGGAATGCATTACCGTGTTGCAACTCCCTTTCTACACCCTGGATGGCATTCACAATGGTAGACTGCCCAACAGTGAGTGACCTGAGGAGGTCAATGGCCTCCTCACTGGGGGCAGCAGGGGTGACTGGGGCAGGCCTGAGGTGCCTGGGGCGAAGGTGATGCCCACCCTCCTGGGTGAGCGGGCACGGGGCGAACGCTGAGGGGCTGCTGGGAGGGCGGTGCTGGTAGGGGGGGGTGGCGGCTGTACCTGTAGAAGTGGGGCGCACAGGTGGTGTCACCACCACAAGGGAGCTCCCATCGGCGGACGAGTCCGTGTCGCTGGTTGGTGATCCGGTGGCCGACGTGAAGCTCCCCTCGCCCTCCGTCCCACTGGTGCATTCAGAGTCTGTGGTGTGGCCCTCCATGGCCATGTGGGATGCAGCTCCCTCTTGCTCCGGTGCCACTGTACCTCCGCCTGATGATGCTGATGTACAAAAGGACAGGGAGAGCAGGAAAAGGGGGGGAGACAGAACAGGAAAAGGGGGGGAGACAGAACAAAGAGAGTTTTAGTGCATGGCATGCCGCTACCGTTGGCGGACAAGACAGACGCAGCAGCCCCCTGCATTACGCCATTCTCCTGACCTCTGCACATGCAATTTCTGGGACATGGCCTACATGGCAATGGTGGGAATCTGCGCACATGGATGCCACAGGGATACCTCAACTTGGCACTCTGCTGAGGTGGGGTTGAGTGCCACATGGCCTACATAACGGAGGGGCCTTGCCTACCTAACTCGCCCTGGCCTACGTACACCCACAGCCCACCTTCCCCACCCAGACCCCTCCACTGCACGCAAACTCCGATGAATGAGGTTGTACTCACCCCCTTGTGTCTGCTGTGATGTCCTCAAGTGCCCATCCAACTCCGGGTAGGCCACCGCCATGATCCGGAACATCAGGGGGGTCATGGTGCGACGGGCACCCCTCCCACGTTGGGAGGCCATCTCCAGCTGAGCTTCCGCCGTCTTCTTGCTGCAGCGGCGAATGTCCTCCCATCTCTTACGGCAGTGGGTGCCCCATCTCTGGTGGGCCCCAAGGGTCCGGACCTCCTTGGCGATGGCACGCCAAATGTCCCTCTTCTGGTGGGCGCTGACCTACATGACATGCACAAGGAAAGAGGAACAGTCATTACCAACTGCACCGTCAATGTGAGTGGCCCCCTCCCTACTCTGGCCATGTGGCCCATTCATTCTCATGCATAACTGTTCTATGTACTCTGCCCCCTTCCCTCTTCCACCCAGGCCTAGCCCATACAACGTGCTCCCTGTGTACTAACCTGTTGGTCTGGAGGACCGTAGAGTAGCGTGTACTGGGGGAGGACCCCATCCACAAGTTTCTCCAGCTCCTGTGCAGTGAAGGCAGGGGCCCTTTCCCCAGACGCAGCAGCCATCGTCGCTTCCAGACCGAGGTCACAGCAGCACTAGCAGTGTAGGTCCTCTCCTGTCGAAGGTCAGGTATCTAGTGAGTGAACAGATAGAAAATGGCGGTGACGTCCGCGGCGGTGCGCATCATCACCGCCGGCGCACCTGTTCATTGGCTCCTGGGACCCATAGGGTCCAATGTTAACCAATGCAGCATTGCGCCGCGGTCTACGACCGCCTACTGCGACGGTGTGCAACGCCAGCGCAGTTACCCCACAATCCCATTGTCCCAGTTTAGAGGTCAGGCAGCCGCCATTTCAGGGGCCCACATGGCTTCATTTAGTACTGCGTCACGCATAGCTAGGCCTATACTCAACACACATACAGGAAGGCTTTTTTGTCTAGTGTAGTCTTGTGTGTAACTGTGGGTACATACCTGGAGGAATAGTGACTGGTTCTTCACTGTTGTCCTTCTTAGGCACCGTCAGCTGGGACATATGAGAAGATGGCGGAATCCTCTGGTGTACCGACCGCTGGTGGACCTGTTGACAATGGAAGAAAGACATATCATCGTCACCTACCGGTTTGACCGTGCCACAATCCAAGAACTATGTACCCAGTTGGAGCCAGACCTGATGTCACCAATCCGCCATCAGAATGGAATCCCCCCTGACGTGCAGGTGCTGTCAGCGCTCCATTTCCTTGCAAGTGGGTCATTTCAGACAACAGTGGCCATGGCATCAGGGATGTCCCAGCCTATGTTTTCCAACGTGCTGTCCAGAGTGTTGTCTGCCCTGCTGAAACACGTAAGGAGATACATCATTTTCCCTGAGGTTGAGGATTTGCCTACAGTGAAAGGTGACTTCTATGCCCTTGGACATATCCCCAACGTCATAGGTTCCATTGATGGGACCCATGTAGCTTAGCTCTTTCCCCCCCCCACCCCCACCCCCCCCCCCCCCAGGAGTGAACAGGTGTACAGAAACCGGAAGAGTTATCATTCCATGAATGTCCAGATGGTCTTTTTGGCAGACCAGTACATCTCGCAGGTAAATGCAATGTTCCCTGGCTCTGTGCATGACGCATACATCCTGCGGAATAGCAGCATCCCTAATATGATGGGTCAACTCCAGAGGCACCGTGTATGGCTGTTGGGGGACTCTGGTTACCCCAACCTTTCGTGGCTATTGACCCCAGTGAGGAATCCCAGGACCAGGGCAGAGGAACGGTACAATGATGCCCATTGGCGGACTAGGAGGGTAATCGAACACACCTTCGGCCTTCTTAAGGCCAGGTTCAGGTGCCTCCATATGACAGGTGGATCCCTATTCTACTCACCGAAGAAGGTGTGCGACATGATCATCGCCTGCTCCATGCTCCATAATTTGGCATTGCGACACCAGGTGCCTTTTCTGCAGGAGGATGATCCAGATGACGGTGTTGTGGCAGCTGTTGAGCCTGTGGAGCCAGTGGACAGTGATGAGGATGAAGCGGAGGATGAAGAAAACGACAACAGGGAGTCAGTCATACAGCAATATTTCCAGTGACACACAGGTGAGAACATTTTCTGGTTTAACATTACATTAACTTTCACACGTCTACCTCTATCCTGTACCTACATTTCACTCACTATTTGTTAATTGAGTTGTACCCTTCCATTTCAGTTTCACAAGTGTGGTAACCTACGTGTCAACTGCTTGCATCCTTCAAGGGCTTGTGATGTGTGACATTGGTATGTTAGCCTTACAATGGGTAACCCATTATGACACTGTAATTGATAATACAAAGTTCCATATCATAGACTGACTCAAGATTTTTTTTGGCTTTCAAGGGTGTTTATTTAAGTGCTAAAAAAATCAAGGAAGGTTGTAAAATGGTGATGGGTGATGGTGGGGGAATGTCCATGGCAGAGTCCAGTCTATTCGTCTCACAGGTGCACTGCCCATCTGGGCATTGGAAGTGGAGCTGGGGCAGTTCCAATCTGGACAGGGTAACAAAGTGGGACAGTGGGGGGGACAATCAGGGTGGTCTTATTTCCTGGCGGGGTCTTACCATCTTGCTCTGTCCTGTTCCTGGATCTCAGGGACCGCTTGCGTGGTGGTTGTCCGTCTGCAGGGGATGGGGTGCTGGTGTGGTGGTCCTGTGGCGGGGCATCCTGTCCACTAGCGCCGGCGGAGGTGGTGGGCAGTTCGTCGTCCTGGCTAGTGTCAGGGGCCCCTTGGAGTGCCACTGTGTCCCTCAAGGTCTTTTGAATGTCCGTCAGCACCCCTACAATGGTGCCCAGGGCGGAGCTGATGGTCCTGAGCTCCTCCCTGAACCCCAAATACAGTTCGTCCTGCAGACGCAGGGTCTCCTGCAACTTGTCCAGGACCGTGGCCATCGTCTCCTGGGAGTGGTGGTATGCTCCCATGATGGAGGATAGGGCCTCGTGGAGAGTTGGTTCCCTTGGCCTGTCCTCCCTCTGTCGCACAGCAGCCCTCCCAGTTCCCCGGTGTTCCTGTGCCTCCGTCCCCTGGACCGTGTGCCCACTACCACTGCCCCCAGGTCCCTGTTGTTGTTGGGGTGGTGGGTTAGCCTGGGTGCCCTGTAGTGGTGGACACACCGCTGATTGACCTGTCCTGGGTAGGGAGGTTTGGGCCCGCTGGGTGGGTGCTGTACTGGTGTTACCAGAGGGTGGCAGCTCGGTGTTGGGCTGTGGCTGGGCAAGGGGAACCGACTGTCCTGAGGCCCACGATGGTCCGGGCTGGTCATCAGGATCCAGTGGGGCAGAGCTGCTGTCGTCACTTTGGGCCCCTTCTGGGGGTGGAGTGGTGTTGTCTGGACCCTCTGGTGTGGTGACGTTCCTTCGGGTTCCTGCAGGGGTATAAGCACATGATTATTGCATCTGTGTGTGTAATGGTGTGCAATGGTTGGGTGTGCGTGATCCCCAGTGCAGGCATTCCTGTGTGGGGGCTTGTGTGGTGATGGTTGGGGGGGGTGTTCTGGGTATGTGCATTGGGCATGCTTTAGTGAGGGGTGCCCATGCTTAGTTGTGTCATGCAGGGCTTGGTGTTGGGATGGGTGCTTGGTGTCATGGGTAGATTGGTGAGGATTTGGGGTGATAGGGGAGGGTGTGAGGGTGGGGGTGTGTGATAGCATGCAGGTAGGGTAGGGGATGTGATAGTTAAGATTTGACTTACAAGTGTCCCATCCTCCACAGACTCCTCCGAGGCCCTCGGGATGCAAGATGGTCAGGACTTGCTCCTCCCATGTTGTTAGTTGTGGGGGAGGAGGTGGGGGTCCGCCGCCAGTCCGCTGCACCGCGATGTTGTGCCTAAAGACCGTTGAACGCACCTTCCCCCGTAGGTCGTTCCACCTCTTCCTGATGTCCTCCCTATTTCTTGGGTGCTGTCCCACGGCGTTGACCCTGTCCACTATTCTGCGCCATAGCTCCATCTTCCTGGCTATTGATGTGTGCTGTACCTGTGAGGCAAATAGCCGTGGCTCTACCCGTACGATTTCCTCCACCATGACCATGAGCTCCTCCTCGGAGAAGCGGGGGTGTCTTTGGCGTGACATGGGGTGTTGTGTGATGTGTGGGGTGGTGTATGTGTTGATGAGTGTGGTGAGTGTAGTGGTATGTGGTGTTTTGTGCGTGGATGTTGTGTGGGTGATGGTGTTGTATGCCTCTGTGTGATGGGGTTGTCAATAGCTGTGCTGTCTCTCTGGCCTTCTCTCAGAATTTCTGGTTGTAGGGGTTTGTGTCTGATGTGGGTGTGTATTTTATATTGTGTTGGGTGTGTGGGAGTGGTGTGTGTATGTGTATCAGGTGTGTGTATTTGGAATTGTCCAATGTGGCGGTGTTTTGTATACATGTGTGTATTTTGAGCGCGGCGGTGTGTACCGCCAATGGAATACCGCGGTTAAAAGACCGCCGCGTGGATTCGTGGGTCGTAATAGCATGGGCGTGTTTCTGTTGGCGTGGAGGTTTTGTTTCCGCCAGTTTATCGCTGACCTTTGGTGTGGCGGTGTTGTGTGGGTGTCTGAATTTCAGCGGATTCCGTGTTTTGTGTCATAATAGCTGTGGCGGTCTGCCGCGGCGGTGTATTGGCGGTCTTCTGCAAGGCGGTAAGCGCCTTATACCGCCAATGTTGTAATGACCCCCTTCATCTCTTCAGGAAACTCCTTGTGTGCCAAAAATCGATGCACAGCCTGCCAGAAACAACGCAAAGCCGTCTTGCGACCGTAAATCACCGCACAGCTGAACCGGAACGACGCAGCCCTGACTTCCCTCTAACTAGCAGGGTCTGTATATAAGAGCCTGGTGTATTGATGACATTTGAAGCCTTAACTGACCTTTCCAAGTACATTAAATAAGCAGTCCTGCCCCACTTAGTCAAATGTCTTTTCGAAATCCAACAGTAGCAGGGCAGTCTGCAGCTGGCTAGATAGTCCTGAGACATTCTATAGCATCTTAATGTTATGCTTAATTGATATACCTGGCATAAAGCCCTATTGGTGAGATGGATGACTGATTTTGATGACTTTCACTAACCTAGTGGCCTGTACCTTGAAGATTTTCAACCCAGTGTTCGAGATGGGGGCAGTATGATGTGCTCAGATCCCATGGTGTACCGGATATATGGATCATTGTAATTTCAGATGTGTGCAGGTTTTGAGGGAGTGCACCAGACGTCCCTGCCTCAGTGTGCATGGTCTTGAGTGGCAGTAAGGCAGAACTTGACATGTTTAAAGAATTCAACCAGGAGGTCATTGGGCCACAACATTTTTCCACTTGCAGTTGCTGGCGGTCCTCCTTAAGCTCATTCTCCTAAATATCTCCTTCCAGCGAAAACCTGTACTTTACATTGGTTATCTTGGGTGGTGTCCCCATCCTGCAGTGTTATGCTACGTACATTCTGGTGGGACTCTTTTTGCTGGCATAGCCATTGTAGAAGTTTGCTTATCTTGTCGCCCCAGTGGTAGTCCCATCTTTGTCATGCTTGACAGGCTGGAGTTGCCTCCAAAATCAGGATCTGGGCAAACCAGTGCAGAAGTGTTCCTTGTACCTCAGGTTGTGTGACTGTTGCATGACAGTGTATGCTTCTTCCAACTCTAACAGGCATGCCTAAACTTGAGAAAGCTTAGGAGTCTGCCCCGCAATTACACTGTGAATGCCTTCCATAGTGTTATGTGAGAGTTTACAAAGCCTGCTTTAAGGGCTCAGTAATCCTTTATTCCTTTATCAATGTAAAGCTTAAAGTGCTTGCCTGTCAACCACCAGTCAGTCAAGCGGTAACTTCTCCTGTTGTTCCCACTTGTACCACCCAGTGTCAGTTTCAAGGAGGAGTGGTCTAGGCCATCATTTGTTTCTCTGAAGCCTTAGCCAAGTACATATCAGGTATAAATAAAAACATCTACTTGCAAGAAGGACCTCTGGACACCTGAGATGAAGGTGTAACTCCTCTGGGTTGGAGTACGGTGCTACACATCACTGAGGTTCATTGCAGATAAAAAATTAATCAGACGGTTCGGGCCATGCGGGTGCTGGGCCCAGGCTCTAGATATGTTCATTTCCAAGTCCACAACCCCATTAGGGGCACTGCAAATGATCAGCATTCCAAAAGGGTGCTGGGACAACACCCGACCTGTGCAATTCAGGAAAACTGAGGTAAGTGGGGGAGGTTCACAGACATTTGCAATGTCCCTGTGACATATCTGCTGAATTTACCTTCCAGAAACGGTTAATAATCGGAGCCATTTGCTTTTTGATTTGAATCCTTTGGTGAAGCCAGCATGCATCACCGTAGAAAAACCCTGTTGTGCTAGGAAGGGCACTTGAGAGTAGGATACTTACATTGTACTGTTTTGAGGCCTTAAGGATCACACCACTTGTTTTTTTAATTTTTTTTAATTCTTTTATTTTATTGAGCAACCTGTTTACTTTCCAGGTAACTATCTGTAGATGGACCTGTGCTATATCCGCTGGCTCTGTGCCTATAGAGTGTAATGTGCAGAGTTCAGGTGGTCTTCCACCCAGTTCCTTGGTTACTTTCCGCTCTTCTGATCACGTCGTAGTCCATTGTCTTTGTAGAGAGTCTGTCATCTTCTCCTGGGGATCCACCTGCCCGAAGGGCTCAGTGCTCAGCAAACTGCTGTCTGCCACAAAGCGACCTCCAGCTGTGGCTTTGCAAAACAAAAATCTCCTGTCTTCCTGGTGGGACTGGTCCGGCTCTGTCTTAGGGGGAGCAGAGGGCCGGAAGTAGTCAGGCCGCTGCTCTCAAGAAGATGGAAGTCTTCAGTGTCCCATCCCCACCTGTGTGCTTGCAGATCTATGTGCTCTGTGCGGCCCGATGAACTCTGGAAGACCACCCACAACAGCCTTTTGACCTGCTTGGTGGCCACTTCCATGTTCCTGATCCACCTCCCAGTAGGCTGAAAGCAAGGCCTTCCACTCCTCCACCTAATTGGAGGCACCCAGCCATCCACCATAGCCCACTTAGACCTCAGTATCCAGAGGGCCGTCACTGGCCTCCAGTGTGTACCCCACCACTGACCCCTCTCGACGCTGAAGAGCTTGCCACTGCGCTTCTGCCACGGTGTGCTCGCTCTCCCGCTGATCCTTAGTGTCTGTGCCATCTCCAAGAGCTGCCATGGAACAGTGGGGTGGGAGAACATAGCCAGGGTATTTTCGATGCCAGCTAAGGCAGAATGTGGCTGGATTATAGATGATTTACTGGAGCAAGGGTCAAGCACAAAGAAGGTCTGGACATTTTAGCAACGGTTTACTAGGTTGCTTAAGCGTTTGTTCCATGAAGAACAGAAAGCCACGGGCATTTTGGAAATGTTTCTTGAACATAGATATGTACGTTTTTCTACTGCCTCAAGTCCACTGCATCCTTCTGTAAAAATTGTGGCTTAAATTATCTCTAACCCCATTGCAGGTAGGATAGGATTCTGACTTGCTGACAGTATTGTGACCTTTGTGACACCCTTTTTGATGTTTACAGTTTTTAGGGTCGAATCTGTGAGTGCATGCGCTAGCGCAAGCGTCTCACTTGTGAGAGTGTTGTGTACAGTAAAGGGCTTGATGCCCACCTATCACTTACCATTTGTTAGCTTGGGTAGCACTCTTCTTTACATCCTTGTAATTTATCACTGCAGGGCTGGCATAATTTCTGTTCCTCTGTGTGAAGTAGGGACCAAGCACTGATTGATTGAACCCAATCAGTGCCCATCCACTGTTTCCAACGTGATTGAGGTACTCTTTTGTTATTTTTACCTTCTAGTGGCCTGGCGTGTGACTGGCAAAAACGTGTCCAGCAAGGCAAAAAAAAATACAAACTTTTATTTTCTGTAGCTAACTCCTTTTATTTTGCCAAGTCTTCTTTTCTCACTTTGCACTCATGTTTTCTTTTGTTTTTGCTTGTGGGCGCTGTTCTCAAAAGATTACAATTATCTTGTTCTAAATATTGCAAAGCGACATTGTTAATGTATGTGTAATTTCTCAAATTATGCTTAAACACATAATCGTGCAGTACACCCTAATCACCCCTTTCCAATATGCCCACTGCAATCTACCCCACACCAATCCGCCCCAGTCCAATCCTTCCATACACCCCACTCTAATCTGCAACAATATGCCCCACTCCAATCCAAAACAATGTGCCCCACTCTCACCTACTCTACTTCAACCTGCCCCACTCCAGTCCAAAACAATTTCCCCACTCAGTCCACAAAAATGTGCCCCACTGCAATCTGCTGCACCCCAATCCAAAACAATCTGCCCCACTGCAATCCAAAACAATCTGTCCCACTCCAATCTGCCTCATTCCAGTCTACCCCACTTTAATCCAGAAAAGTATGCCCCACCCCACTCCAATCCAAATCATTCTGTTCCACTCCAATCCATCAGAATCGAGTCTGCCTCACTCCAAAGCAGTCTGGCCCACTCCAATCTGCCCCACTCCACTCCACTCCAAATCAATCTGCCCACTCCGAATTCAAAACAATCTGCCTCACTGCAATTTAAAAACAAATCTGCCCACTCTAATCCACCCCACTGCAGCCCACCACACCCCAATCCATCCCATTTCAATCCACCCATCCCATTTCAATCCACCTCTCCGATCCACTTCACCCCAATCTACCACACCCCATTTCAGTTCAATCCACCCCACTCTACTCCAGTCCACTCTACTCCAATCCAGTCCACCACACTCATCCCCACTCTAATCCACCCCACTCTGATCCAACACACCCCACTCACTCCAATCAAATTCACCCCACTGCAGCCCACCACTCCCCAATCCAGTCCATCCCATTTCAATCCAGTCCACTCCACTCCAATCCACCTCTCCGATCCACCTCACCCCAATCTACCACACCCCATTTCAGTTCAATCCACCCCACTCTGCTCCAGTCCACTCTCTCCCAATCCAGTCCACCACACTCTACCCCACTCTAATCCACCCCACTCTGATCCAACACACCCCACTCACTCCAATCAAATCCACCCCACTGCAGCCCACCACACCCCAATCCACCCCACCCCACTTTAATCCGCTCAACTCCATTCCACCTGTCACTCCATTCCACCCCACCCCACTCGACTCCAATCCACCCCACTCTATCCTAATCTACCCCGCTGTATCCCAATCAGGCGACCCCATCCCAGTTCAGTCCACCCCCACTCCACTCTAATCCATTTACTCCACCCCACTCCAGTCCAATCCACCTCACTTTAATCCATCCTGCTCTAGTCCGGTCCACCCCACTCCAATCCAATGGATCCAATCCACCACAATCCAATCTAATCCGTTCCACTACAGTCCAATCCACCAGACTCCAAATCAATTTACCCCACTCTAGCCCTATCACTCCAATTCAAGCCACCCACCTCAATCCATTCTAATCCACGCCACTCAAGTTCACCCAGTCCACACCACCTCACACCATTTCATTCCACCCTCTCCAGTCCACACTATTCCACCCCTCTCTACCTCAGTCCAATGCACCCCACTGTACTCTGATACAGCCCACCCCACTACCTCAGTGCACCCGAACTCCACCTCACCCCTCTCCACTCTACAACATGCTCTGTCACTGAACCACTCAACTCTTCTCCCCTCCCCTCTACTTAACTTCACTACACTCTACTCCCCTACTCATCTCTGAAACTCCAACAAATCCACTCTTACACTTTACTGCCCCACTCCACTCTGACACTCCACACCACTAACATTTAGTCATGCTGGACAGCAGTTTCACTGGTGTACAACATGGCAAAACACATTGCAAACGCCAATAGTTCTTGTGTAGGCGAACCCTATTGGCGTTGCCAGTGCTTGTTGTTGTATGTTGGCAGCTTATAACTAGGGTTCGCTGCTTTCAGTAAAGGAAAGGCCATTTACCTGCAACACGAGTTCTAATGTGATGTAATTGCCAGGCACGCAGGTCACTCTTCTGTCTCCAATTTGGTTGAGTGGGTTGCATGTACTAGGAAAGCAGACAATTTGCCAGTCCGTAATGAACATTCGGGGGTGTTTCAAGCTTGGACGACTCTAAGCTTCTGCCACGAAGTCTGTTCCAGAATGTATTCTCGTGCTTTTGCCTGAATATGGAGGTCCTCTTATATGAATGACTTTGATGGAAAGTGTTGAGAGCAGAACAACTTTAAATTATTTTTTTCCTCTGATTAGGATGTTTTCGATGTATAATAATGCTTATGAAATTAGACTTTGGTAACAGAATTTGTATATTGTCCTGAATGAAAGTTTATAGTATGGGCTTGATTTCATTAATGTTCGCCCCTTCCAAATCTTAAATCTTGGCCTCTTAATTATTTAGTTTTCCAGTATTTTCTCAGAAATACATCTCTATCCACTTTAGGATCTGCCGTGTTATGTATGCTAATTTGATATCTTTAGTCACAGTAGTGAAGGTCTTTAGTTTAGCTTCCTGGCGCTGCAGATTGCTACATTTGCTATATATTGTCAAAATGCCAGTCTTGCATGTTATTTAACGTAAACATTCAAGTCGGAAACGAAACCAGTCTCGCAGTCTACGCAACAGTGTTTATCCAGCTTGATAAATTGTATTTATTGATTCAAAAATATGGACGATGAAAAAGCAGTGTTACAATGTACTTTCTACAGATATCTTAATTTGTGGTTATTTTGCATTTTATATTTTAGGTAAGAATAAACACAGGAAAAAATACTACGTTAAAATTCAGCGAAAAAAAGGAGGAGGCAAAACGAAAAAGGAAGAATAGTAATGGTAATGGACACACAGAACTGCCACATATTAAAACTCCTGCAGATATTTACAGGTAGAAAACACACTTCTTCATTGTCTGTCGCCTGTTAGACATTTAGTTTTGTAAAAAAAAAAAAAAAAATCAACAGTCCACCTAGTTGATAATCTACAGAGTTTATCAGTCTTTGGAAAGAGGGATACAATTCAAGCTCTTTTGGTCAAATGGCCGTGATTGTTTTCTCAAGATTTTGCCCTCTTAACGTTGCAGAACACCCTATACCCTTACTAATCCAAAGCGTCATACACGATTGACATTGCCATATATCCGTGCACTTTATCGTTTTATAACAGGTCTCAAAGAAATCAGCTCTTGTGAGCATGATTGACTAGTCTGAGTGCAATACCAAATGGCTGCGGTCACATAAGATCTCTCTGATTCTTAAAAAAGACTTAACAAAGATTATTAAATTGTTATTAACCCAAAGTTTCACAGTGAAAATGAGATTCTAATGCCGTCACAGTTTCTTATACGCATACTGTGATTGATTTAGTTTGGGGATTTCATTAGATAGTATTTTTAAGTAGGCCTTGAGAGAACAATTAACATATTTAGCTCCCACTGACAAAATGAAAACCGTGAAAACGGCTTTTATTCCTGTCCTTTGGAGGCAGAAACATTGATTGGGAAGTTTAAAACTTGATGTACTCTTAGATTAGTCAAATTTGCTCCATGTACCATACAAAATAGCACAATTAACAAACCGAGTAACTGAAAATTTGATTTTTCTGATGGATACTTCTAACCCTGCATTGTTTATCTTGTGAATACATCCAGGCTAGGACTAGATCCTGGTATTTTTCTCACCAGTGCCTTCTCGTGCCATAACGTGGCATGGTGCGTCTGTGTCCAGTCCATCCCACCCCAGAAGTGATGTCGGTGGCACAATATAAACCGCCACCTCTGATAGTTGAAGCTAGTTCTTTTCTTTCCACGCCTTTCAATGCTGATCTGAAGCTCCCTTTCTCGCTTCTGTCACTGGACAGAAATTTTATCCAGCTTTTTTCCAGTTTGCAAGACACATGTCTCCCCTTACGACTATAGGGTTTAAAACTGCAAGATTGCTGTAAAGAGATGTCAGTGACGGACCCCCACAAGGGTTCTGTCTGGGCTCTTCCCATAATTGGAAATTGTGAGACTCCTGATCTCAGATGAATCTGAGCCTGGAACCGCAAGGCCAAAATGCGGAGCAGGGCATTGTAGAAAAGTGCATTAGGCCCTTTCCCAGTTTAGGACGCGGATGCACTCGCAGTCGTGAGACTGATCCCGCGAGAGGTAGTCATCACATTCAGGCAATTCCAAATCGAATGGCAAAACAAACTAAAATGCAACTCGCCCTCTTCTTTCCATTCTCATCCGATGAAGACGGGCTTACCTTAGGGTATTCCATTGTTCCATTCCTTCCCCCAGACATATTTGTCCTGAGCTTGTTTCCATATGTTACCTTTATTTTCAGGGTCCAGTGGCAACACCTCAGCAGATCCAGGAGTGCACGGACTCCATGAATCTAATTTTTGGTACAGTGCTAGATCCTGCTTGTGTGCTTCCAGGTCCAAGGAAGCCTTGAGTCGGATTTCAGCCAGCAGATCTGTCCCCAGTGCTGACTGTGCCTGCTGACCCCTTTCCATGGTCCACCGCGACTCCGGATCTGACACCTACCTTGACTTCTCACAAGGTACGAGACCCAAGCTGGTTTCTTATGCGTTCATGCTTCTAACGCCAGAGAAAGAGCAGATGGTTCTTTTAGTTTTGGAAGCAAATCCACTCCGACCTCCAACAAAGCTTCATCCTCCTAGACCTCATCCGCAATGAGATTTGGAAGTATCATTTCCTTAACCACAACATTTTCTGAGTCTGATCCATATAATGATGATGAATTCGAACTTTATGATGACCAAAAACTATTTATTGGCACTCAGAATGCTAGAGGACTTGACATCTTCCGTGACTTTGGCCACAACTCTCCGCCTGGTCCCTCTTTGAAGGAACCTGCTTCTCCTGCTGTTTTGATCAGGAGGGTTGCAAAAGTCCATAGACAGCTGCCCTCAGTAGAGGTGAAAACAAACATCCTCTCCAAAGTTCTGGAGCCAGAGAAGACTTCAGCAGAGCCACTTCTACCCTTCAGTGAGGCACTCATGGACGCTCTCATGGATGCCTAAGCAAAGCCAGAATCTGGGCCTCTTGTCAGCCACCAAGTAGCCAGGAAACACAGTCCTACTCCAGTAAACCCACCTCTCCTCCTGCAACATCAAACACAGAAGTCTTGTAGTTCTTGCCTCCCAACAGTTGGGTAAAACTAAATGGGTTCCCGTCCATTCCACGAGACATAAGCATGGAGACCTTCAGAAAACACAGTTCTCTGCGAGCCTGGCACTAAGATCTGTCAATTCAAGTTGCGTCACAGGGCATTAGTCTAATACCTTGTGTGTCATGGCAGTTGATACCCTGCCAGCAGTCCCAGATGACCTTTGTGCCAATCTTCAACAAATTACTCAGGGTAGCAAAGATGCAGCGAATACGTAATTAAGTTGGGCCCGAACACAACAGACTGTCTACGTAAAGTAGTTGGTACAGCTGTGGTGCTTCAGCACTACACTTGGATACTTTCCACTGGATTCTTGAGTGATGTCCAAAAGTCGCTTACGGACATGCCCTTTGACACCGGTGACTTCAGAAACGAGGCAAACTCACTGTTTGGAGTTTTTAAAAAAGAAAAAAAAAAGTAACAGCACCCTCCATCAGTCTTGCACTGTGTGTACAGCAGTTTTCCTACGAGTATCGCCCCTTTCGAGCCTTCAGAAGAGGATAGCAGAATAGGCCATGGCAAACCTTGCTTTAGCAACAATAAACCTCACAAGCCATTGGAGTGGGTGGTCGGGAAGCTAGCCAACAGTGTTCAGACCCCAGTGACCACAAACTCACCATTTCCCTGCTCCCCATCAACTGCCGCTATAGTGAGGGTGCTGGCATCAGAAATCAAGACTGATTGCTACTTCTGTTGCTTCCGGGTGCCGAAGAAGAAAGAACAATTTAGTCCTATTATAGACCTTCGCCTTCTGAAACTAAAGAAAGACTAGTTCATGATGCTCACTTTGGTCCAAGTTCTGTCTGTCCTGGATCCAGGTGGTTGGATGCACTGGATCTGCAGGACGCCTATTTTATGCCCTGTTCTGCGGTCCCATAGTTACTACCTGCAGTTCCAAGTAGCCCTCGAGCACTATCTGTTCTCTGTGCACTCTTTTCTGCCTTTCCAGCACCCTTGAGTGTTCAAGAAAGTTATGGTGGTGATAGTTGCCCATTTTCAGAGACTGTCAATACCAGTCTTCCTGCACCTCGACGACTGGTTGCTGAAGGTGAGCTCACCCTAAACAGTTCTGGCCCACGCCCAGTTAACTGCCAACCCATTGAAATTGCTGGGATTCTCCGTTAATGCTCCAAAGTAGCACCTGACTCCTTCACAGAGGCTCCTTTTCATTGGCGCCATTCTGGACAAAGTGCTGTTTTGAGCCTTCTGCCTGCCTCAACGAGTCCAGGACATTTGAGCTATGATCCGGATGTTTCAACCCTTTGCTTTGGTCTCGGTGAGAGCAGCTATAAGTCTTTCTAGCTCCTGCAGCCTGTTAGTGGACCACGCCAGGTGGCACAAGCAGCGCTACCTCCATGTGATACTGCATCAAGCAGGGCAGAGTGGGATCATGGGCCCTGTGCCAGGAGGCTGAGTGCCTCTGGAGCTGGCTGGATCGTCAGGGCAGCTCCCTGATTGTACAACACCTGGCAGTGTCAGTAAACGCCAGTCCAGGCTGATTTAAATGGTGTTGCTTATTGGATCCCGAATGGCAGTAACACCTAGAGATCATACAGAGCATCTTTCATCGATGGGAAGAACCCAGGCTCCATCTTTTCACCACTGTCAAGTATTTGCATTGTCAAACATTTTGCGAGTTTGAGTTCCCAAGTAACTTCTCACTCTAAAATACCTTTTGATTAGACTGGAGTTCAGGACTCCTGTGCTCCTTTCTGCCCTTACCACTCATGCCCAAATTTCTGAAGAAGATCAGAAGTGACCAGGCCCAAGCCATCCTAGTGTGTCTGCATTGGGCCAGGAAGGTGTGCTACCCAGAACGTCTGGCCATGAGCATATAATCCCCTGATTTGGCTGCCTGTTAGGGAGGATCTACTGTTGCAACAGCAAGGGACAGTCTTGCACCCAAGTCTGCACAATTTAACCCTACAGGCTTGGACATTGAGCCGCGACAGTTAATGACCTTCGATCTCCCTTTTAAAGTGGTGAATGTGATTTTGGAAGCCAGGCGCCCCTCTGCTAAGACCACCTATGTGGGATGGTGGGAGAAGATTGTTGCATGATGTTATTCCCAGTATATCGAACCCTTACACGCTCAGTTGTTAGATGCTCTTCTTTTCTCCCTGTCTTTAGCCTAGCAAGGCATTGCTGTGGCAACCGTTAAGGGTTATTTATCAGCCTTATTGGCTTTAATCCGGTTGCCTGATCAACCATTTCTGCATAAATCACCTGTTGTGATGCTCTTTTTGAAAGCACTGCCCCTCTGTTTCTCATCCAAAATCCTTTCTGATGCCCCAGTGGGACCTCAGTCTGGTTCTCACATGCACGATGTGCACTCTATTCGAGCTAGTGCATTGTTGTCTTCTAAAGTGCTCATGTTGAAAAGTGTTTTCCTCATTGCAATCATGTCTGCTCATCATGACGGAGCTGCAAGCACTTTCTTTTTAGCAATCACTATTTTTTCCAGACAAGTTATTGCTAAGGACCAAGACAGCGTTCCTCATAAAAGTTGTAATGCCTCTCCATACTGGACAGTATGTTGCTCTGCCAATGTTTTGTGTTCTTACCCATCCTCCCAATGTGAAAGATGCTTCATTGCCATAACCTGAAGAAAGCTCTGAGCTTCTACATCGATCATACCAAGGATCACTAGGTGGATGATCAGAACTGTGGGATTTTTCTGGGGTGAAGAAGGGAAGAGCAGTGCTGAAAGAACCATCTCAAGATGGATTGTCTTTTGTATGAATAACTGCTATTGACTGGCCAACAGACAGCCATCAGAAGGTCTGCTGGGCTTATTAACTCGAAAGGTTGGGCAGTGCAGAAGCAGACCATCTCCAGATGGGTCATACTTTGCATTAAGGTTTGCTATGCACTGGCCAAAAAGCAACCACCTGAAGGTTTGCATGCTCATTCTACCTGAGCTACAGCCGCGACCACTGCGTTAGCACATGGAGTTCCAGTCCTTGACATCTGTCAGGTGGCAACGTGGGTTTCTCTGCACACGTTTACCAAACAGTACTGCCTAGATCAGGTCTGTTTGCTTGTTCAGTCCTGCAGGACTTTCTACTATAATCTTGTTTTGCTGACCCATCTCTGTGGTTGGTATTGCTTGTGTTTGGAATCTGGTAAGGAATCTGCAACTAGAAGTCTCTCTCCTTTGGTAACACCTTATCTGGTGGAGACAATATCTAGTTACAGATTCTTCACTGACCCACCCATCCTCCCTGCTCTGCAAACTGATTTCTAGGGTCAGGGACTCTTCTTTCAGGGCCTCAGTTTTGACACACCAGTAGTCAATTTTATTCATGCTCCGGACTTCTGGCGTGGAAAGCCGTTAAAAGAAACTGACGTCAGTGTGCTGGGGCAGTGCCTAAATGGGACCTGCGACGTAATTTCCTGTGCGGATGACCCAGAGCCAATTGACGCCTAAAGGCACGCAGGGGTACCGCTCAAGGAAAATCTCTGAATCCAGTCTGACGCCTGGGGGAAATTCAAAGGTAAGAAATCTGCAACTAGATATTGTCTCTACCAGATAAGGCGTTATTGACACATGTCAGATGACAAGTCCGAGGATGAAGGCCCCTTCAAAGTAGCACATAGTCCCTCTAAACTTCACGTAAAGTGTCAGTAGGAGGATGACAAGGACCATACTACAGGGACCAGTTTTATGCAGGTGAACAAAAACATTATGAAGAGGACTACACTACCCATAACCCACAGGAACAGGGGCATTCTGTGCAGATGCCATTATAATTGGTCAACAATTTCCAGTATATGCTTCAGGACTACTACAAAAGGTTTCCTGATCCAGCTGCCTCTGCACCTCCACCACCCATTCCATCTCCACAAGTTTGTACGCCCACTGATTGGCCTCGTACTAGCCATTACCAGTAGTTCCACTACCCACACTGACAAGTACATAAGCAGATCCTCCAGTGGACGACCCACCTTTCTCAGATAAAAGCAGAGAAGAGGGGGACATGAGAGATTTCGCTTCCACACCTAATGAGTGGGATGACTATTTAATTCTGATGCCATCCCTACCTATACCTCCACCAGTAGACTCACCACCAGAAAACATTGGTGGTTTCACAACATCCTGGAGAGGGCAAAAAAAAAAGATTCCCGCTTCCCCTGACCACCAAGCAGTGCGATAGCTGCCTATATGACTTCAAGGATTCAACAAAGAAACATGTAAGAGCCATCTGCATTGCATATTTCATTTGGGAAGAGAGAATAAATGCAGTGTGAAATCCAACTACGGTGGCAGCAGTGTTGCCTAGGCTGAAAAGGAGATATGAGGCACCTGGTGATTCCCCGACATGCTTAGTCAGCCATCCCAAGCCGAATTCTGTCATAACGCAAGTAGCTCAGCAGTGCTCAATAAATCCATCAACCACTATCACAACACCACTTGATAGAGGGGGCACCAACTGGATAACATCGACAAGCGTTTTTCCATCAAGGTAGCCACCACTGTCGAAGTGTCCCGTTCCCTGGCGATATTAGGGCACTACGATAGCTAGATGTAGCCTGATATGGCCAGTACCTAGACCTGCTGCCAGAGGATGCGAAGCTTGAGGCCATTAAAATTCTCCAGGAGGGAGAAAGGGCATTGGCGGAGATTGATTATGCCATTGATGTTTCCTCCACAGGGTTTAGGCAGTTGGAAGAGGAGCAGCTGTACCTTGGAAACAAAGCTGAAGGCAACATCTTTCAGACCTGAAATCAACAGCAAGATCCTGGATATGTTGTATAACAGTGAAGAGTTATTATTCAGCAAGCATGTTGACGATGCGCTTCAAACCATGGAGTCCGATCCAGACACGGCCTAGACCCTAGGCACTCTTCAGATGTGCAGACAACCCAAGGAGCATGGGGAAGGGGTTCCTACTCGTATAGAGGAGGATATCAACCCTACAGACAGAAGCACACTTTTCTAGGTCAATATTGCACACAATGCACACAGCTATATCAGCAGCCACCTCCAGCGGCGTACAAGCAGCAGCAAGAGGGAAACAATCTTCTAGAGGGAGAGACCCCACCAAGAAACGGTGACCTTACCGTGGTGCTGGTTATTTCCCCCAACTTCAGCAGACAACTTAGAGGCTGTGTAGCCCTTCATCTCCGTCAGTGGTCCTAAATAACCATGGACAGATGTGTCCTGGATGTCGTAGCTCAACAACGTGCTCTCAAATTTTATCAAGCTTCAGAATGTTCCCCCAAAAGGAGCACAACCTCCTCATCACAAAACATCTGCTGGAGAGTTCAACCATGGTGGCAAAGGGTGCAACAGAAGAGGTACAGGAGACTCAGAGAGGAATATTTCTACTCCAGTTTCTTCCTGGTATGGAAAAAGTCAGGAAACTGGTGCCCTATCTTAGATCTTCAGAAGCTCAGTGAATACCTGATAATGGAGTCCTTTTGCATGGTTACCCTGCAAGATATTTTGCATCTCCTCAATAACGGGTCTCATATAACCTCCAGGATGCATACTTCCATATCCCGGTTCACCCAAAACATTGAAAGTACCTAAGGTTCAAAGTGGCTGGCACCCACTATGAATTCTGAGTTCTTCTCTTTGGTCTAAAATCTGCTCCTCCATATCTTCACCGAGTGTTTGGCTCCAGTGGCAGTTGATTTGAGACAGAAAGGAGTTCAGGTATTCCCTTACCTGAATGACTGGCTAATAAAGGTGGTCATGTCTCAACAATTCACAGCAAATGCTTCCCTCTGCCTCTCCCTCTTCAAGATGCTGGGTCTCATGGTAAACGTGAATAATTCCTCTGTCACTCCAACAACATTAACTTTCCTAGGAGCTGTTCTGGACACTATACAGAACAAGGCATTCACATCACAAAAATGTCAAAACAGAACACAACAGCTGGCTCAACCGCTAAGCAAAAGAAGGTCTGTTTCAGTTTGACTGTACAAGTCACTCCTGGGGAGGCTGTCCTCTTGCATTCCTTTGATCCCTAATTGCTAGCTTCACATGTGTCCTTTGCAGGAGGCGCTAGACAAGCAGTGGGAGCAAGTGCAAGGCTCCTTTAATGACATTGTTCAGATCACCCCAACGCTGGCAGCATAAGTGCTCCGGGTAGCAACATTGCCAAGGGTCTCACGCGTCCTTGGAGGGTTTGGGCACTCACCTTCAGGACTTCACAGTCGACAGGAGATGGAACACCATAGAAAAGGAAATGTGCTGGAGCTCAAGACCATAGCACTGGCCTTACTATCTTTCCTCCTCAGGACAGCATGTTCATCAGTGCTTAGCGAGCACAATAAGCAGGACGCCTACCAGCTGCCACAAGTGGGTGCTTGAACAGCAAACTTTAGATATCTTCAATCTTTGGTGCAAACCAAACTTGTATTTATTTGCGACCAAGGTAAATTCTAAATGTCAATACTACGCAAGCTCCCATCACCAAGAAGGATCATGGGGGAATGAGTTTTCGTTCAGATGGTCAAAAATCTTTACACGCTCTTTTCCCCTGATCCCGTAATCCCCAGGCTCCTCAAGAAGCTAAAGAGAGAACCCTGTTGAATGATTATCATTGCTCCCAAGTAGCCCGGACAGTTCTGGTTCATGGAACTCCTCCTTCTTTCAGAGCAGGACCACATACAGCTGACACCCATAGCAATTTGAGTTACCATGATAAACGGCCAGGTACCTCATCTCCAACCAACATCGATGTATTTGTCGGCCTGGCTCCTAAGTTCAATGAATTTGTTCAAATAGATATACTGGAGGACTGCAGAGAGATCCTCACCAAAGTCAGAGCTGATACCACTAAGACAACATATAGGTTCAAGTGGAAGCGTTTCTGTCTCTGGTGTCAGAGAAAGACGTTTATCCCATTACAACAGCCTCCACAACCAATCCTACCATATCTTCTTCAGCAAGTGAAGTCTGGACTAGCTCACTCATCTATCTAAGTGCATTTAGCAGCAATATCCCAATTCCTTAGGTCAAGTCAGCTACCCTCATTATGGTCGGCTATGGTAATCAAACAATTTCGCAAAACACTTTTCAGAGTGTTTCCTCCTGTAAGGAAACCCCACCCTACTTGGCATCTCAATATTGTTGTAAGTCAGTTAATGAAGGCTCAGTTTGAGCCAATCCATAAAACTGACTTGAAGTACCTCACATGGAAGACAGCAATACTACTGGCACTAACATCAGTGAGATGTTAGTGACATCCAAGTGTTCATAATCGCAGAACCATTCTTGCAGTTTACCCAAAACTGCATCATCTTATGAACTAATCCACAGTTCATACCAAAAGTCTCATAGGACTTCCACCTGAACAAACTCATTATATTGAGGATGTTCTGTCCCAATCAGTAGACTACAACAGAAAGAACACTACATATGCTAGTTGTAAAGAGGTGGATTAAATTATTCTTGCATAGAACTTAACGCTTCAAGATGAACTGCTGTTTGTGGCTTATGGAGCACTACGTAAAGAATTACCAGTGTCAAAGCACAACATAGCCAGATGAATCACAACAGCTATCAAATTCTGTCACGACGAGCAGGAAAGCCCTTTTTACGCAAAGTTAAGGTGTATTCTACTAGAGGTGTTTCCACTGCTCCAGCTCTCTTTGCTGGTGTGCCTATCCAGTAGATATGCTGGGCAGCAACACAGTCCAACAGGCACACCGTTACACAGCATCCTTCAGACAAAAGTGATGTGGCTGTGGTACAAGCTGTGTTGTGCCATCTATTTCAATAAGGTGAGCCATTTCAAAACTGTTTCCCACCATAACATTGTATTGTTGATATTTTCAAATGCTAACTATTCAGATTCAAGCATGTGAATCTTTGAAAGATCCAATACTGGAGAGGAAAATACGTTACGACCCTGTAACTATAGTTGTCCAATATTGGTATCTTTCATAGATTCACATGCGACTCACCCTCCTCCCTTTATTTTTTTACAATTGGATATCTCACTTGTGCTTGAAAATTTGAGGGACTAAAGCCTCTATGGTGAGGGTTCTGAAGGGTGCTGCCGCCTGATTGGCTGGACTACAGGTCTTTTTAATTGATGTTAATAAGCTATTAAAGTGAATGCCTTTAACATTGAGTTCTATGCACGTTTGTTCTCTACTGCTTTCAATAGTACTGTGGGACTCCCATTTCGATGACAGGGATTGATTTAAACCTGTGAGTCTATGAAAGATACCAGTACTGGAGGAATACAGTTACATGTGTGTAATTTATTTTCTTAATGCTTATTAAGTAATTGAACTCTATAAATTGAGAACCTCAGCTACTATGCCCAGTAGCAGTTGACTTTGTTTAAAATTCCTACTTTTTCATTGAAAAGAATGTATCCATGTTGTCGGTTTCTCATAATCATAGTAGCATCCCACTACGAGTAGATGTGTGTTGTAGAATGCAGATTTTTCAAGTGACTTCAGTTGAAGCTTAAAAATTTATTGAGAGAGGTGCATAGTCAAACCTGATTCAAAACTAGAATGATATTGATATAGTTGCTCTTGTGAAATAATTGTCAATCTATAAACAACACAGCTAATAAAATAGGAAAGAAAGCAGTGATGATACTTTGCTAGAATAAAGTGGTATAATTTGCATACACACACAAATATATGTATATGTGTGTGTGTGCAATTATACTACAGGGAGTGCAGAATTATTAGGCAAGTTTTATTTTTGAGGATTAATTTTATTATTGAACAACAACCATGTTCTCAATGAACCCAAAAAACTCATTAATATCAAAGCTGAATATTTTTGGAAGTAGTTTTTAGTTTGTTTTTAGTTTTAGCTATGTTAGGGGGATATCTGTGTGTGCAGGTGACTATTACTGTGCATAATTATTAGGCAACTTAACAAAAAAAAATATATACCCATTTCAATTATTTATTATTACCAGTGAAACCAATATAACATCTCAACATTCACAAATATACATTTCTGACATTCAAAAACAAAACAAAAACAAATCAGTGACCAATATAGCCACCTTTCTTTGCAAGGACACTCAAAAGCCTGCCATCCATGGATTCTGTCAGTGTTTTGATCTGTTCACCATCAACATTGCGTGCAGCAGCAACCACAGCCTCCCAGACACTGTTCAGAGAGGTGTACTGTTTTCCCTCCTTGTAAATCTCACATTTGATGATGGACCACAGGTTCTCAATGGGGTTCAGATCAGGTGAACAAGGAGGCCATGTCATTAGATTTCCTTCTTTGATACCCTTTCTTGCCAGCCACGCTGTGGAGTACTTGGACGTGTGTGATGGAGCATTGTCCTGCATGAAAACCATGTTTTTCTTGAAGGATGCAGACTTCTTCCTGTACCACTGCTTGAAGAAGGTGTCTTCCAGGAACTGGCAGTAGGACTGGGAGTTGAGCTTGACTCCATCCTCAACCCGAAAAGGCCCCACAAGCTCATCTTTGATGATACCAGCCCAAACCAGTACTCCACCTCCACCTTGCTGGCGTCTGAGTCAGACTGGAGCTCTCTGCCCTTTACCAATCCAGCCACGGGCCCATCCATCTGGCCCATCAAGACTCACTCTCATTTCATCAGTCCATAAAACCTTAGAAAAATCAGTCTTGAGATATTTCTTGGCCCAGTCTTGACGTTTCAGCTTGTGTGTCTTGTTCAGTGGTGGTCGTCTTTCAGCCTTTCTTACCTTGGCCATGTCTCGGAGTATTGCACACCTTGTGCTTTTGGGCACTCCAGTGATGTTGCAGCTCTGAAATATGGCCAAACTGGTGGCAAGTGGCATCATGGCAGCTGCACGCTTGACTTTTCTCAGTTCATGGGCAGTTATTTTGCGTCTTGGTTTTTCCACACGCTTCTTGCGACCCTGTTGACTATTTTGAATGAAACGCTTGATTGTTCGATGATCACGCTTCAGAAGCTTTGCAATTTTAAGAGTGCTGCATCCCTCTGCAAGATATCTCACTATTTTTGACTTTTCTGAGCCTGTCAAGTCCTTCTTTTGACCCATTTTGGTAAAGGAAAGGATGTTGCCTAATAATTATGCACACCTGATATAGGGTGTTGATGTCATTAGACCACACCCCTTCTCATTACAGAGATGCACATCACCTAATATGCTTAATTGGTAGTAGGCTTTCGAGCCTATCAAAATACGAGCGAGAGAGAGAGAGAGATAGATATATATATATATTCCAAAATAGTCGCATTCCTCTCTCAATGTTTCAGGGTGATGATCTGTCAAATGGAGGCTGAGAAAAAGAAGGGGACCCAAAATAGCAAAACTAGTTTTCCCCATGCAGTTTCTCATAGGAACTCTAGACACCCAGTAGAAATGGTGGGGCCACTTCTGGCGCCAAAAACTTTTTTTTTTTTTTTTTTTTTTAAATAAAGTTTTACAGCTAATCTGTGGTAAAAAATTTAAAATAAAAAAAAAAATAGGCTAACATCCTATTTTTAGTTAAATGCCCCCTCCAATATCTCCAGGGTGGGTCAGTGCATACTTTATTTTTAGGGTAGAGGGGGCCCACCTCTCCAAGCCATTTGAAAGCCCCAGGGACCCTGTCACCAAAGGCCTGATGAATTGTAGTGTTCCAGGGACCCCATCCCGCAAGACACTGTAGACAGGAGCAGTAAGAAAAAGCTGCTCCCAGCCAGATGGGAGTAAAACACTGGACTCCTTTTGCCAAGTGGAAGCAAACTAGTGAAGCAAGCACCCTGGATGGGGGGAGCTGGAGGTACTGTGGGGTGATGGGCCCTAAGGGCAATAAAGATTGTGTGTGCTGCCAGTGGGACTGGGGCACCCATTTAAAAAATAAAATAAAAATTGAAACAAATTGCCTACTCCTACCTCACCATGAATGGATGTTTTCAGGAGAGCTGGCAGGCCATAGGGGCCCATGTGCCCTCCTGCCCAACCCTCAAAATTGCATACAGTTGTTGGGTGCCCTGGGTGAGACTAGGGCACCCAATCCCGAAAAAAAAAAAAAAAACAGGGTAAGTATGAAATGAGCAGAGTAGACACTCCTTGCATTTTCACTGCTCCCGCTAAGGAGCACCGTATAATTTTCTGTATAGATGTTTTTGGCCTAGAATTGGTAAGGACACTACTAACCATTTATTTTAATGTGGGGAAGCTTAACGGAGTGCAACAGCCCTCCTAAAAACAATCAATAAAACAAACAATAGAAATCCAGGGCTATTGAACACATGACCCTAGGAAAGCTTACAATTAAAGCACTCTTAGCGGGAGCTAAGTGCTCGACTGGAGTGTGGGCACCCCTTGTGGTTGGTCATGAGAAGTCATTGAATTATAGTAATGATAAATATTGTTGTGATTTATTAACAAAACTAATAGGTCTTCTTAATATATTTTGATGTGCTGGCCCCTTGATCAAGCCAATACATCTGCTTTTTCCATTCCGGACTTCTGAGCAAGTCAGTAAGTCTGCTTTACTTAAAACGACAGCCTTTACATTTTAAAAAACTGAAAAATTCACTAAAATATCAAAGGGTAAAGTGATGTTATAGTTAGGTATGGTAATAGCATCTTAATTTACATTAAAAAAAAGCCTTAGAAATTCATAGAAAAAAGATTAAAGGGACTTTATAGTTAAGTGCAAATGTCAGTTAAAACAAAAAATAAACTAACTAACAAAACTTCTGAAATTCACCAGTTATAGTTATGTCAGCTAACTTGAACTGGTGCCCTAAAGTAACTTTAAATCGTGATGCTCTGCTGGTAGATTCATATATCACATTGCTCATGACATGTTCAGTGATTGCATTGCTAACACCTCTAATAATATTACATAATTGTAGTTATGTTGTTGATAGTAGCTGGATGTCAGTTCAGATCACTTGATTGTCCAAAGCTTTTAACTTACAGCTCCCTCACCTACATAATACCCTCATGTTAGTCTCTGGTGCTGTGTTTTTTGACTTGATCATTGTGAACCTGTAACTGAACAAAATCAATTTATTTAATGAGCTGTAATTCTGAATCCACAAATCAGTAGTCATTCAACCGAATTGTACCATCGTATATTACTCATTATATTTAAACAAATTTCCCTTTTCTTTGTCTCACATTTGTTTCAATGAAAGAGACTTGGCAGTTGAGGGCATAGACCTCATAGGACAGTGTATTACATACATGGTAGATCAAAACATTTTGACGGATGAAAAAGTCCTACTATACAACGCACTTTTTTATCAAGATCTTTCATCACACAAGGAGAAGGTTTGGTTGAGTCTGCTACTTTTGAGACAGATTGTTACAGCTGAATGGGTAAAGACAATTACTTCTTCACTTAGAATCTACTAATATAATGTCTCAGCCTAGGAAATAATGTCATGCCTGCAATCATGAAGTATTTTGTAGTTGTGTCTATTGTTGTGAAAGGTATTGGGATTATTGAAGTTTAAACTCATACTAAAATACTTCTGTCGGTTTTCTTGTTAGAGTCTTCGTCGATGTTAAAAATGGGGAGTATGTTCCTAGAAAATCGATTTTAAAGTCCCGAAGCAGAGATGATAGCATCTGCAGTGATACAAGTGAGAGCAGTGCTGCTGAGTTTGAAGACAGGCGCGGAATGATGAGAAGCCTTAGCTGCGATGATGCCATCTTCTTTGATGCCAGTGAGGGAGTTCTTCCAGAAGAGTATCATTCTTCCAGCAAACATTCTCCTACATCCGGACCATTGGAGGTATAACACAACTTGCATTATTTAACCACTAATGTGTGCGTTACCGATGATGAGGCAGATTGTGTCTTCTTTCACATTCCAGTCCAGAGAAATAATGCTGTTATTAATAAAATATTATTTTGCTTAGTATGTATACATCTTAATTCGACCCACCCCTCCACCCTCCATTTCGGATGGTAGTGCCAAAAGACTGCTACTGAATTATGTTACATAACCCCTGTTGTGTGCTCATCCAATAGATGTTTCTTTAAAACAAGGATGGGCACAACCAGCAACTTTGTTAGTAAGGAGATCGGGTTTCATGGAAGAAAACTGAAACTAGTGAAATGGTTCGAAGCAAGATTGGGATGGGTTTCGACACTGTAGGAGCAAGAACTGAAGAGCAGCAGTCACCTACGTGGTATTCATAGTCTGTAAACATTTAGGCAGGGGGGCATATCTATATGAAGATAATATATTGGAAAATAAGGAATAATCCTTTACTTGATGAATGCTGGTGAACATATAACTACAGACCAATGAGCATGATTTTAAACACAGAGTTCATTAGGAGGCAGAAAGTGAAGAGATGTAATATAGACAGTATTGCAGCTGAATTGCGGCCGATTGGTGATCATGCAGACACATTATCACTAATTAAGAATTTGTAGATTAAATTTACATAGCCAAACCTGGTTCCAGTTGTAACAGCCATGACTAGTCTCCTAGTTTTCTGATTAAGGAAGGAAATAATTGTCTTAAGGTGGTGGAGATGAAAGCTGCAATTATAGACTACAATTGAGGGTTGGAAGGAAAGCTTGTGATTGGCATTTTGTTTTCAACTTTCATGACACAGTAGAAAAAAAGTGAAAGGCAGCAGCTGCAATAAGAAAATGTAAGAAAGGAAAATAGCACAAGCAGCACTGTTCTTCCAATGCAAAATTTAAAATCCAGAATAAATGAGAAAATATAAAGAGTACATGAAAACAATACAGGTAATACATTTTTCTTACATTTGCATACATTATAAATCATTGTATAATGTTTGTAAATTTGAGTCAAATGTGCCAAAGAATCCTAAGAATAGCTACTATTGTCCTAAAATGTCTGTGTTTGTAGCATTTGTATATGTTGATACACATGTTTTTCATACACTGGCCATCTAGTATTGAGCTCAGACATTACAACTTATTTTTCTTCAATGAAGCTTCGAGTCTCGTGATGTTGTGACTCCTCCCTATATTCAATACATGCATGAGCACCCACAACACCTTTGTTTCCCCCCCCCCCAACCATCTGGTTCAAATGTGTTCAACTACTGTTCTGAAACGTACATCATCCTAAGGGCTTTTTTGGGCCTAAATGCTTCACGTTTCGAGACCAATGACTCGGATAACAATCACTGTACTGCCCACCGCTATTCAACGATTCTCCTGACGTGAATACTGCTCCAAGCCCATCAGTTGCTTTGTTTTGGCACCCAGGCTACCAACACTTAGGTCTTCCACTCAGTTAAGTCTTCAGTCTCCCCAGAGCTTGTCCCGGAGAATGCAGACAAGAAGGCAATGATGGAATGCTCTCCCTTCCATTTTTGTCCAAGGTGCAGTACTAAGTACCTTTGAGTGGACAAGCATAGACTTTGTGACCTCTGTCCTCCCTGCCCTTACAATGAGGCCTCCTGCAAATTCTGCCTAATCTTTTGGAGTAAGAAGACAATGAGATCCTGAAGGGAAAGGCGCTGAGGATACTTCTTAATGAGCAGTAGTCATCCTCTGCGATGCTCAATATTATCAATAAACATGACCCTCTTGCCATCGAGGAAGAAGACGCAGGCCCCTCCAGAATCCCAGCGGCCCAACTGAACCTCAGCCTGGAGATGTCCTCAAGCACTTCTGAGGAAGATCAAGATGGGGCACCCTTGGGTCCACCTTAACAGGGCTTGGAACCAAAAATACTCCAAGTATTACTCCATCACAAAGCCAGAGGCAGAAACATTGCACAGTTGAAAATCCAAACTCTGATGCAGAGCAGTACTCCCACAGGACTTTAGGCCCAAGCAGGGCAGAACGAAAATCTCAGCTTCTGTCCCACTTCCTCCCTTGGGCTCCGGTCAGCACTGAGAAGGGGCTCATTGACCACTGCCAGTCACCACCACCAACTCTTCTCCTCATCCAAAAGGTACCAACCCCCCACCTCCCTGTCGCTGAAATTTATCCTGAGAGCACGTCCAAGAGCGAGTGCTAATATGCTTTGTGGGCCTCTACGACACAGCAATCGGAAGAATCTGCAGCTCCTAACCTGAAGAGACTGGCAGAGCAACTGAACTCCAGGCACAAACAGCTTTCATGTGCCCAGAATCTGGCACGATTTCCACTAATCTGCCTTCAGGAAAACAATCAATCACTCTGCCTTCGATTCCTAAGAAACAGACCGACCTTTGAGTTGGAGATTCAATTCAATGTTGCACATCATCCGTCCCCAACAAGCAGAGGACCAGAACTACAAGCTCTTAACCCCAACCTCCCTCGCCCAGGCAGTCTCCACCACTTCTTCCTCCACCACCACACTCAACGTCCACTTCCCTATACTTGCCCTCAGCAGAATCTCCTGGCAGGTCACTGCGTTCATATTCTGACCATGGTACCCCCTATGGGGAGGAGACTCTTCCAACCATCATCCTGAAGCAGGAGATAGGGACAGCCCTTGGGACAACTACAATGTTGATCCTGCAGATTATCCAGGTTTGGAACCCTACTTGACTAAGCCATCCCTCACAAATGATATCAGCTTGTATCATGCCATTATTAAGAGGCCAAGGAAAATCTTTGGTGGCAATCCCCTCTAAAACAGAACATCCCATCTAGTATCTGGCCTTGCTCACTTGGATGGTCAAGTCAGCCCCAGACAACTTCAGACACCCTGTCAGGGGAAGGTATTCGTACTACCAGTTGACAGGATATTTAAGGCATCTCCCAAAGAGCCATATTATGCCCAAAGCCACATCCCCCCAGACTCCCTGGTGATACAGAAAGACAGCAAGCCTCAATTCAAGCAACAAGGGAGGTCCCTGCCAGAGAAGAGCAAGCTCCTCCGCATTCCTAACAAGCTCTTGGATTTTGGTGCATACATACAATTGCGTATTGCCAGTTCATTAGGTTTTCTGTCTAGATATGACCACTTTCACTGGGAGGAGATAGTGGTACTGGTGCAGCTCCTCACTGAGACCTACTGACATAGGGAGGAAGAGCTAGTCACTGCAGAAAGCATTTCTATTGCAAACATCTGCTTCTCCATCAACAATGCAAATACTGCCTCCCACAGTGTAAACACTAGAATTCCGCTCTTTAGCCATGCATGGTTTTAGACCTCTGGATTCAAACTGGTGGTCGAACAGCACCTCCTTAACTTGACATTTGACAAGGAATATCTCTTTGGATTCCAGGTGGATGAAAAGTGGGAAGAGATAAACTAAAGAAAGACATTGAGTTAGTAAAATCCATGGTGTCCTGCAGTCTACCACTCAGTGAGGCAGCTTTCGTAGGCAGCAATAAGACAGCACTCTCAGGCAAGGGTTCCAACTGCATGCGTTTTACAAGTCAGCTGCTGTCTCTTTCTGTCCCCTCACCCGGAAACTGTTAGAATTATTTTAAGTTCTTGAGTATGATTGAATTCTGCATAGCCATTTTGCAGCACGCCAGGTTACACATTCGCCGCCTGTCTCAGTGGGAAGATCTAGTGAGGCCAGCACTCAACACTTTCTGCAGTCATAGAACAGAAACAGTCTGCTGCGCTCAGGCCTTTCCAGGACTGTCTCTTGCGGGTGAGCATTGCCACGTATGCATAGCTCACACGGGGTCCACATCCTTGCAACATCACTGTATGAAGTACCAGAGTTGTCTACACATCCACTACCACGAGCTGCCGGCCATCCACCTAACTCTCAGACCTCTTTTAAAGCATGTTCATAGCAAAGTGGACTTCAAAGACAACTTTATGGACCTTTTAAGTAGGACGCATCAACAAGTCCACAAATGAAAAAAAATGTCAAATCTTCATCTCCTGCTACCCATAATCCATGCACAGTGTACTGTGTTTGAACTAGTCGGGATACTTGCTTTTGTTTTCCTCCTCTCTTGCTTATCCTGTACCTGTTGAGGAAAATGATGCAAGTTTCCATGACCTTCACTCTAGTAGCTCCAGTTTTGGCCAGACAGCCATGGAACTCAATGCTTCTGGAGATATCCAGCAGTCGTCTGGAGAAGCTGCCGATCAGGCCGGACCTTCTTGTATAACATGGCCAAAACAGGTACCCAAATCCGAAGCAGCCCAACCTAGCAAACTGGCACCTATGGTCTTAGGGTTTGGCTACCCAAACCTCCCTGAGGAGTGTATGGCGATTTTAGCTTGAGACTCCTAGGCCTCACATATGTGATGCAGTCAAGGGGAAGAGATTGATCTCTTCAGGCAACTTTAAAGTTAAGGTCCAAAGCATCATCTCGTAACTTTTACACTTGCAAAAGACATATCTTGCATATACCTCTGTATGCCTCTTGTTTCTGTGGCTACATACATGCAGTGCAGGCAATATTAATTCCTTTTCAGGGTTCCTGTGGTTAAGGTGTTTAGGGGGGTGGGGGGGCTCAAAAACGTGATACCCCCTAGAACACCTCCTGCCAGAGTATGCATCCTTAACGTAGTTCTTCCAGGGCTTATGGGGCCACCTTTTGAACTCCTCTAGTCTTGCAACTTAAATGTCTTTCCTGGAAGGTGGCCTTTCTAATATCCTTTATCTTACAAATGGAACATCAGTGAAATACAAGCATATTCCTTTCAGGAACCATTTATGCAGGTGCACAAGGAGATGGTAGTGCTTAGAACCAAACCAAAAGCGCCTGTCCAGGGTAGTCTCACCTTTCCACGTTAACAAAGCTATTGAGCTGCCCTTATTCTTTCCACAACCTGGTTCATTAGCTGAACGGGTTTTACACACACCTTAGACATCAAAACAGGCACTCGTGTATTACATTGACCAGATGAGGAGCCTTATCTAGAGTGCAGAGTATGGTTTTTACTCTGTCAGTATGATGGAATAAACTACTCAGTTACACTGACTGAGTACCTGTACCCTGCATTTGAAGATGTCCCTCGGCGTAGTAGACATCCCACCTCATTGGCAGGAATCACTGTCACAGCTGAACTGCAGATTCCTTACCTTTGATTGTCCCCAGGTGTCTGATTGAATCCGGAAACTTTTTCTTGAGTAATACCCCTGTGCGTGCCATTGGGTGGCTCTATTTGGCTCTGTGTGGCATTGCTGGCGCCAGAAGCAATGTCAGTCACCTGTATAGGCACCACCCAGGCATGTGGGTGTCAGTTCTTTACTTTCCATGCCAGTTAGCGCAGATTCAGAGAGAGCACCCCCTCTCTCACTTTTTGACAGGTCTTTTTGCTAAATTTTGTCCAGTTTTTCTTCAAGTGTGTTGAGGATGTCTTCAAGGAAGGCTGGGTTCAAACGGTGTGGCACCTAGCACCGTGTTATGTCGATTATGGACCCCTATCTTGTTTTCCTCGGGTGCCTCGAGTGCAACCACAACTCCAAGTCATGCTCGGACTGCCAGGCCATGGCGCTGATGGCTTTGAAGGAGCGGTCTCTAAAGCTGCTTGCGGCCCGGCAGTCGGTGACAGCAGCATGTGAAACTCCTCTGTGCTCTCTGTCCCGCTCGAGAAGGAGGTCACAGGACCACTTCAGGAGCCCAAAGTCCTCTTCATCCCATTTGAGGTCCTCTGGACACTCTGGGAAGAGGCACAAAAAGAAGTAGTCCAAGTGGACTTTGACTTTACCTTCTCCATCGGCATTCCTGGCATGGTTCTGCCGGAGCTGTTACCCAGTTAGACTCCGCGCCTCCCCCCATTTCCGGGAGCCGGATGTACATCCACTCAAATTAAGGAATTTTATGAGGTCATGTACCTTGTATTGAGTGGGCCGACCCTTCTGACGCATCTTCGGTTCCCGTGGGTTCGGAGGAAGCCCCGTCCAGTTCCACGCCAGCGGCTCCAGCCAAGGATCTGATTCGGGATCCTGACCGGCACCCGTCGTACCCAGGCAACTTTCTCTGGTCCCAACGTAAATGCTCCCGGCACCCATCACCTGCACCAGTCCCATTCTGATTCACGATGATCCGGAGCCGAATGGCGCCCACAGGTGCCTGATCATTGCCTGAGGCTTATTTCACACAGCCAGGCATGGGAGAAGAGTGGGAAGGGTCACTGGACCCTTTAGAACACCAGTTAGAGAGTAGTTTGGGCTGGGATGAGGAGCTAGGAGAAAACAGCGGTCTCTACACCTCTCTGGATACTGGCTTGCTTTCTCCCTGTGCCTACAGAGGAGGGGGCTTCCTATGCAGTGGTGGTGCGTAGGATAGTGGAGGTTCTTGACCTCAAACTGCCCTCAGTGGCTGTCAAGACAAACACCTTGATGGAAGTTCTTCAGCCTAGGGCTTTTACATCTGAACCCCTTCTGCCCTTTAACAAAGCACTTACAGATGTCCCGCTGGGAACTTGGTCCAAGCCCAACACAGGGGATTTTGTAAATAGGACGATGGCCCGCGCCATCACTCTGCACCGTGTGACCCAAGCTTTCTCAGCCAACACCCCACCCCTGGTAACTTGGTGGTCCAAGCCTCCACTTCACAATGCGCATTCTCTTCCACTCCCCCAGACAAGGGATCCAAGATACTGGACCATCATGGGAGTAAGATGTTTTCTACCACTAGTAGGGCACTGAGGTAGATGCTTATTGGGCTGTTTCTCACACACCATTTAGGATACGGCATCGCAAGTGCTGCCTCAGGTACCGGAGGAGGCCTGTGCCATACTCTCCCAAGCAGTAAAAGACGAGAGGGATGCAGCAAAGTTCACCATTTGGTGTGGCTTAGATACGACTGACTCACTAGGTAGAGCGATTGTGTCGACAGTGGCCTTAGGGCACCAGGCATGGCTGAGGACATCTGTTTTTTCAGGGGAAGTTCAGGCAAACCTGATAGACATGCCCTTCATTGGCACTTGTTTGGTGAGAAGGCACACTCAGCGCTTGAGCACTTTGAGTCTCGAGCTGTGACCAAGACCTTGGGCCTCGCGGCGACCCCCTGTCTGCTTTCCACCCCTTTCGTGGTTACAGCCATTTCTTTCCTCTTTCAATGAGAAGTTAGTGCAGGTGTTTACGGACAACACCACTGCCATGTGGTGCTGCAACAGGCAGGGCGGGGTGGGGTTGTGGACGATTTGTCAAGAGGCCCTGCGCCTCTGGACATGGCTGGAACATATAGGTAACCACAGAGACCAGCGCCAACTACGCCATGTGGAGCCGAATGGAGCCACCTGATGACGTGCGCAGGGGTATTGCTTGAGCAAACGTATCCGGATCCAGTCTGATGCCTGGGGAAAATCAAAGGTGAGGAATTTGTAGCTAGATAATACGTTACCGAAAGCAATTAACTTGTTCTTCCTGTCAGTGTGTTAAAGTTTACTGGATAGCTCCATGAAACATGACGGCCTCCTGTCTAAGTGGGATTTTGTTTTTAAACAAACAAAAACTGACATCATTCAGTAGGAGGTATTTTGATGGTGTGGTGGAGGGAGGGTCATTATCATCCTCTAAGTCGGGCAGATGATGTTCTATGTAAACTTCGGGCTGCCCGTACTCCATCGGGCCGTCGAAGGAGTGTGTCAGCAACAGAACCAGACTAGGCTTCATTGCTGACATACTTCTAGTTAGACCGCCAGTAAATCACGTGGGCGGACCAAGGGTTTGGCGGAGCTCTTAGTAGCTTTTGCAAAACCCTACAAATATCATCCTGTTTCCAAGGCGAGCCTTGCAAGGTGAATTGTCAAATTAATCCACACTTGCTATATCAAACCTAAATGTGTACTTACTGCCTCTCTCAGGGCACACACTACACTGAAAAAAGGTAGCCACTACAGGGCACACTCTAGATTAGATTAAAGAAGGGAGCCCCTATTGCTTTTTTTCATATCATCCCATTAGCAGACATCAGCAAGGAAGCTACTTGGTCAGCACCAAATACATTTACAAAGCCTTATTGTGTGGACATATAAGACCGCCAGCAGGCCATGGTTGGCCAGATTGTTTTAAGAACATTATTTCAAACTTCATAGTCGGAGAACGCGTATTTACATCCATGCATCCTACAAACTGAAAATGGTACTCGCCTTGTAAGCATCTCTTTGCAACTTGTAGTGCTGTACATTTACATGTAACCACCCCTTTCCCTGAAAGCTGACAATGATGACATGTTTCTTATTTTCACAATATTTACCAACTTAAAATGCACTTGGCACATCATAGCAGACTTACTCTACTCTCTGCTTTCACCCTTTGAGTGAAAAAAGTCTGAGGTGGGGCCAGTGCCCGTGTGTATTGTTGATTAAAAGAGGAGTCACAGCACATCTCATGACTTGAAACTTCAAGTTGTAAAGTTTGAGCCCAACACTAGATGGCAGGAGTATGCAGATCATGTAAAGTTACCGCACTACACACTACAAACAGGTGTTTACAGTTTAAGTAACATTTTCCTTCTCCAGCATGGATATTTTTCTTTGACTCACATGTTTAGAATCTTTATCTTTCTGATCCTACTTTTGTAGGACTTTCATTTCTTAGGATTCGTGAATAACCCTTTCTTTTTTCCTTTTCACTTGAAGCCATGAATCTCCCATTCAAAAATGTTATTACTGTCATGGCAGCTTTGGATGGGCAGTCTATTTAGTGGTTCATTATGTGTGTTTTAATCATTCAAAGGATGAATTTACACGTTGTTGGTTAGGATCCTAACAGTGTGAAGGACAACAGCACTCTAGTTAATTGACTTTGCGTTAATGCTTAGAAGTTTCTCTTCTGTAAGTATTAGCAATGGCAATTACCTCTTCTGCCGTGTGGTCCACTGTCACCTTTTAAATATGGCTCCATTTTGAGTCCTCCTAACTTTATGGAATAGAATTTTGATTGTAGTCCTGTATTTGCAACAAGGTTGCTTCCTCTTCTAACCATTAAGGCATGTTGTATTTACAAAGGTAGGCATCAGTTCTTCTGCTAGGGCATTTCTTTAACACCATACAAATTTAAGATGCCTATTTTCTCCTAGTATTTAGGAAAGCAAATTGTAAATGACTGTGGTTATAGGAGACCGGAATATTCAGTTCAAAGTACTTCTTTTTTATTTTTAGGTCACACTCAAAAGTGCTCCCTAATAATTTAGCTTTGGTATGGGATCTTCTAAAAACATTTGTAAAGATCTGGTCAGTTGCAGAATTTACTTTTCACCGTTCTTCAACAGTTGGTCTTTTTATTTCATTGCTTGATTTTCCTAAACGTCTTCCAGCATGTTTGAACATTACTGTCCACATCCTTTAAGTGAGCTTTTCTCGGTCCTGTATCACACACAAGCCTTATCACATTCTTTCTTTAGCATGGCATATAATAAGCCATGACAAACAAGTTTCGGTATACCACCAGCTAGAAAATATGTACAGCCTTCCAGTTCCTCTTGAGCTTCATGCCGTCCTGGCCTTTTCTTCTCCTTTATACACATTGATGCACATTAACACCCCCTTGTCCCACACATGTATGTATCCACTTCAAGAATACTTGGCTGATCTATTTCTTCATGTCTAAATATGCCTATCAATCCAGTCCTCTCATACCAGAGAGACATCTACTCTTACAATTCACTTCTCTCACAATTCACTTCTCTCATTCTCTCTTTAGTCTTGGACAAATTCTCACAATTTGAATCACTTGAATTGCATTATTGGATGGAATCACATCATCCTCAAGAGTCTGCATTGTGACTCTTAACACCACAAAAAAATTCACATTTTTCTAGCTCTATGAAGCATTAGCTGACCGAATTATGATTTGTAAAGATTATCTGTCAAATGAGGAACCTGGATAATAAATTTTCTTTTGTTTAATGACTGGTTTGTACCTGTAGTTAAACAATTGTGAGTATCCAAATTTCTGGAAAAATTGTCATTTATTCCACGCTATCTTTGGATGGATTGTTAATTGACTGATGGGGTTCTATAGTAGTTGGCTCTTGTTTGGGATTTGCACCAGTATCTTGTCCTTTTTACTGTGGATAGTGAGCCAGATGTGTGACCATTATTGCTTCGGCTGCTACTTTTAACTTTACTGTTATACTACCACATATTTCCCAATAGGTTTGATGGTTGCATTAGCCCGTTGCCACTACTCTCACTTCTCTCACCTATCGCCTTTTCCTTCATCTTGGATTATTAGAACTCTCCCCCTTTTTTATTTCTCTCGTAGTTTCTATATAATTCCCAATCGCCAAACATTACCTTTCTATTCTTTTTGACTCTATGCTAATCCCAGCTGTGTACATAGGTCCTTAACACTTTTGAGTTCTCCTGCTAGTTAATTGTGAGGACTGCTTCCTGATGTGCGTTCCCTTCTCCAAGGCAGGTCATGATCTGTCATCCCCTACACCCCAATTAGTTCTTCCGGTTTCTGTTGTTTACAGTCATTAGACTAGGTAGATACTGAATGTTGTTACTTAGATGTCTCATTATGCGTTTGTCCCAGGATCCTGGGTCTCATGCAAGACACTACATCCAGCACCAGTCTGTCACAGTGAGGGTGATTATATTTAAATTGCAATGGCACATTACATATGTTTATTTTACTGCATTAAGCTTCACTCGTCTCTTACATTGTGTCCTCTGCGTATTTTGATCAAAGGCCTCTTCATTTGTCTCTTTGACAATCTTGTTCGGATGTGTTCTGTCCTGTGTTTAGCTGCACTTAATCCCCTGTGGATTCTCATGGGAATATTATAATGTTCTATTCAACAAAGCTTCACCTGTATTTTGCTTTCTACCATTCGCTTGCAAGGTCTGTTAATTCCTTGTTCCTATTGTGAAGGAAAGAACCATTTGCTTGCAAGGTCTGCTAATTTCTTCCTGTTATTATGAAGGGAAGGACTATGAATTTGAGCTTTTGTAATATAATTCCTGTACCTGTAAAGACATAGGTGGTATTGTGTTGGAGTGTTGGGCTATTATGGGCTCCTGGACCATGTTCTGTAGGTATTTAAGTTTTGGTTACTCTGTCACCGTGGCCCTACCTTTCCTTCAATACCTTCAGCAAGGCCGAAAAGGCAAGTAGTGCTCCACCTGGATTACATTATTTGCCTCTGCTAATTCTGTAACCTTACTGTGGCTATATAGCAGTGCATCTCCCTCCACTGTATTCTCAAGTTCTCGCTTTTATCCACCAGCCTTCCACCTTCAGTCTTTTGCCTGCCCTCGGATTTCTTAATTTAGTGAAGTCTTCTGATGTTGATGGATTCAACTTTAATTTACAGTGCAGTCATTTATTTAAAGGTCTGATGACGATTTTGTCTTTTACCTGCAGAAGGAAAGATCTTTTTTCTTTAGTTTTTTGTGTGTTTGTCATGTATGCTAGCATTCAGCTATTAGGTTAAATGGCCCACCTGCTGGTTCACATTCTGTGTGGTTTGTAAAACTTCAAATGGTGAGAGTTAACATGGTCTACCCTACTACGTAGTTGCTAGTGCATGCAGTCAGGATGCAAAGACTAACTTGTGGGTAATGTGTGTAATGAAGTGCTAAGAATTCCCAGTTATCGAAAACCCAATTTTCTCTTAACTTATCATGAAGAAGTCTGATCAAGTTAATGTCAAGTAAATTTACAGTTCTCGAGTTGTTATTTCTTCTCTTTTCAAGTGTTCATCTTCTGTATTTTGTAGCGTAGGAAATCAATTATTCAGGCAGAAATCTGAACAGTCAATTAATGGACCAAGAGTCAGTTTGTTTTACCACTCCATTTGGTGAGTGTTTGCCTTACCCATAATGCCCAAGTAAAGTCAAAATAGTGATTATAAACTATTATTCTTATGTCAAACCTTGTTAAGTGGGGCTACTGGACCGCAGCATGAGGGCTGGGGTCGTTGGCCTTTGATGTCCTGTGGTCTCTCCGAATAAGGGTCTGCAAAGTGTGCAAGGTACAACCCCTTTATGCACTTCACCCTCAGCGGTCGCAGTGGTGAGCAGTCACAGGTTTCTCAGGGAAGTTAGTGTGGGGATACAGCAAGCTCGTCCCTCAACCAACATCCAACAGCCCAGTGATCATAAAAAGAGAAGTACTTTAATAGACTTTAAAACATAATACTATAAAATGCAGTATCAAGACACCAATAGTCTCTGGTGCAGGGCACTGTTCCGGGGTGTGGGTATCTCCAGTGCTCTCCCTCTCTGTGATATGGTAAATCTGATGTGGGCATCAGTCAGAGGTGCAATGCTTCCCTAAACCTACTTCCCCCAGGCAGATGCGTGCTCTGTCTTAGGTTTCTGATAGATACTTCTAACTGCAGATTTCCCACCTTGGGTTATTTCCCAGGTACCAGACTATGTCTGAAAGCTTTAAAGCAGTAGTCCTGCATGCTGGTAGGTAGGGTCGTGTGGCTCTGCACTGGCGGCATTCCACTCAGGAAGATGAACAGAGCCGCACAGAAGTGCCACCCATGCTCAATGATGTCAGATCTTTTAATTCAGGGTCTTCAGGCACAGATCCATAGCTTTTCTTTAGTCTTCAAGACCCATTTTTTTTTTATCAAATAATGAACTAGAGTGCAAGGGAAAATGTGATCCCCTAAGACAGTAGGGTTTAAGCCATGTAGAGACTGTCGCAAACCGATGCCTGTGATGGACCCACACTGTGTGTCTTTGATGACTGGGGTCGGAGCACATCTTCAAGACCTGTGATGATTGTGCCCAGATGAATCCGAAGGCCATGTAGGACTGCTAGGCTAAACTTAATGTCAACAAACACAAGACAGCTCCACACTTCAACCAGTCAAAGTGAAGTTCCTGTTCCTGGCAGATCAACGTCACGATCGAAATCTTCTGATTAATCCAAGAATAAGAGGTTAAAGAGGGACTCTGCCCCTTCCCCCTACTCTTGGACCCCAGAGAGGGCATGAGGACATTGGTGTGTCCTTCAAAATTTCACTCCCGATCTTCATCTGAGCCGATTCAGAGTCTAGTCCTGAAGCACCCTAAGTTCCTTGGTCTGTCTGCAGCATCACATCAAGTAGAGGACTTCAGAAAGGCGATGCTGCACATTTTTGGCATATTCCTAGTTCCCTCTGATGGGCCTTTGAACTCCAAGGATCCATGGGGCCTTCCATTGGACTTCTGTGCCCCTTGAGCCTGCATCATGTTCAGCACAAGCTCTGGTGTTGACTTCCATTCAGGCTTCGCCGCCTGCGCTGCTTCCTTTTGCTCTGTCACCGATAATAACACTGGTTGAGGATTTGGAGCCCATTATGCTATCCAACTCTGAGCAGAATCCACCTTTAAAGAGGCTTCACTTGGCTCTAACCAGCATCCAGCCAGCAGGCACGTTTCCCTTAGAGCTTGGTAGGGCACCCATTTTCCCATTTTTTTTATTGTATTTTCAGCACTGATTTGGAAATTAACAATTGATCATCATGCATCAGCAGTCACAAAATCGCCTTACTGTGCCCTTGCCGGCACACAGCCACCCTGTTGGAGACAGGATGTGATATTTCTTCCAAGTGTGGCAGGCCATCACATCAGACAAGTGGATCCTCTTCATTGTACATCTGGGCTGCACCCTCCCAGTTCTTTCTAGCTGGGCAACCCTTACACCACCATCAGGGTGGCTGACTGAGGGCCACCTGTCCTTCGTGCATCAGGAAGTGCTGGCCCTTTTGGCCAAAGGAGCCATGGCTAGAGCTCCAGCCTCGGAAGTAGGAATTGGGTGTTTGTGAAAGTGGGAGGCCTTGGTCCTATTTCAGTTCACATTGGGCCAGAAGTATTTTCAGTTTGCAGTGGTCTCTTTAGGCCTCGTCAATTCCCCCCTCAGGTGTTCCTCAAAGAGATGGTGGTAGTTGCAGCACACATTTAGCGGTCAGCTATGCCATTCTTCACCTACCTCAATGGACTGGCTTCTGAAGATGGTGTCACCCTTGGCAGATGTCAACCACCCTCGGGATATGGCAAATCTCCTTACATCATTGGGGTTCAATAGCAACATGCTCAAGTCGCATGTGGCTCCTTCACAGATGCTCCTGTTCATTTGAAGTATTCTGGATACAGCATGGTTTTGTGCCTTTCCTCCAGAGAGGAGAGTCCAGTACATTCAAGCTGCAATCCTAATGCTTTGGTCTCTGTCCCGGTTCTCACTTCAGATGGCTCTGAGGCTGCTGGGAATGTTGGCCTTCTGCATCCTGCTGGTCAAACACACCAGATAGCACATATGGACTCTGCTGTGGGACCTCAAGTCTGTATAGCTTCCCGGTACTGCTTGTCCTTCTGGTTCGGAAGAAGACTAGAACCGACCCAATCTAGAAGAGTAGTGTTTCCAAACTCCTGGGTAGGAGCATTTGTCCTTCTATGAAACTGCTTCTTCTGGTAGATCTTCTGTCACAGCAACAGAGCAAGGTCTACAGCCGGGGTTGCATAATTTGCATGCCTATCCTTGGAGATTGAGGGGCATCAGTTGACCTTCTTCCTCCTTCAGTCTTTGATGTCATCATGGTTGAGAGGTCATCGCTCCTCGAAACATGAGAGCACCAATCGTTGGGGTAGATCCCAGACTTGGTGCTGCACTTGACAAATTTACCCACTGCATGGCAAGTTGTCTGAACTGTTGATGTTGGGCAGGGTTAAAGGCTGGTATTCGCTCATTTTGTAGTTATTTGATCTCTCTTTTTTATTTGTCACCAACTGCAGTGAGGTTTCTGAAAGGTTTGCAAAAATTTTTATCGCCTACACCTTTTTTGATGCTGCAGTGGGACTTAGTTCTCACTTTTTTGCACCCCATTTCAGCCTCTGCACATTTGTTCCTTGAGACTTTTGACTTAATATATTCATACCAAATTCAAGAAGTGCAGCTGTGCCTAAGGTGCAGGTCAATACCCAAACACTATTTTTTGTAATGTAAGTATTTACGTGAATATCCACATCGTATTCAATATGAAAAGCAATCAGCTTCATTATTATTATATAATATAATTAAGATCAACATTGGATCATCACCAGTCCAAAAAAAAAAAAAAATTATTATTACAAATTGTGGCTGAGGGACAACATCTAAAATATAGACATCTAACCTCGCCACGGAGCCAGAAACTATTAAAAAATGAACATTGATATTAAAGTGCAAACAGTATCAATATTAAAGTGCAAACAGTGCACATGATAGAAATAATCTCTGACAGCACTTAAGCCTATACACTTATTATTAGTAAATAGACAGATGTAGAAAAAAAATGCCAGATTGTCTAAGACTCCAGCCGAGGAGGCCCTGCCTCTCGATAATAAAATTAACCTGTCCAGCTCGGGACCAACCACCTAACCCTGGCCAAGGGTGCACCTGGGCGACTATTCAATAGAAGAAATATCTCCAGAGCGCCAAAAAGTGAAACAGCTGCCCAAATCACCCTATATTTTCTCACAGCCCCTACCTTCTTGGCGAAGGCCCTTTCAAAAGCTTATGTCCTTTTCATTTTGATAAACCATTGCTGAAATAATGAGGCCGCAATGCTTTCCAACTCTGCGAAATCAGAGAGCAGACTACTGCAACAGCAAATCATATAAAACACTGGTGATATTTTCGCAGACTACGCAGCTCATTTGAAAACCCAAAAAGCACCAACATCGGGATCAGGAAAATCTTGATCTGGGCACTGCACCTAAATGCCTTGAAGACTTTGCACCAAATTTGCTGAACGCTAGGGGCAATCCAAATAAAACATCCACCACACCCTATTGCTGAGCACCTAAAGCACTGATCGGGCAACAAAGGATATATCTTATGGAGCCTGTGGGGTGTATAGTATGCTAACCATCTTGATAGAAAAAGCCATAGGCTTAAAATTAGCTGCTCTTCAAAATATGTACCCTACTTCGGTAAGAAATTTCCATTCCTGAGTATTAAATCTACAATTGGTTTACTTAAAGATTTTCTGCAATAGTTCCACATTATCCCATGGTATCAAATTTGCCCCGTTGTTGAAATCAGCTAGTGTCCTAAATCCAAGTACCTCCCAAACCTCTAAGAACATTATTTAGATAGTAACAGACCCCAAACCTTGCAGTCTTATAATGGAGTAAAAGCTCAACAGGACGGGGTACACCATGATCTAAAAAAAAAAAAAAAAAGCCAGTATCTAGTACGCCAGGACTGATACTGTCTTATATCTGGTCTTTGTTTTGAGTTTGGCAGTACTTAGGAAGACTGGTAGCCCAATTTGGCTTTCATTGATCATTAAATTCAACAAGAAGCTGTCATAACTGGGTAATCAGATGCTAGTTGGCCCATATAATCAACTAATGTTGCCTGATAATATGCCTGGAGATGCTGTAAGGCTAAACCTCCCTGGACTACATCTAATTGCAGTATGTGGAGTTTACCCAAGGCTGCTTGCTTGCCGATCTAAAGGTTAAAAAAACATTGTACACCTCATTGAAATATAAGATTGAAATTCCAAGGGGCACTTTAGAAAATAAAAATAATGGGATTATAGACATCTTGATCAGTGCAACCCGGTCAATCAATGACAGAATTAGAACAGTCTACCTCTGTAACCAATTTTTGTCTTTTGACAACATAGCCCCATAATTTAGCTGAAATAATTGAGAATAAATATTCGACACATAGATACCTAGGTACCTAGTCGGATGATTCGGAATCGACTGCAAGCTAACAGGGAGTACGGAACGGGCTGCACTAAACAGAAGAAGCCCTGTTTTTGCTCAGTTAACTTTGTACCCGGCTAGCTGTGTGAAACATAAAATTTCGTCAGTGGCATTCTGAACATTTTGCCTCTCACCCTTTAAATATAAAATTGCGTCATCAGCAAACAGCTTCATCTTCGCCATTCCACCTTTAGGAGGCATTACCAGGGGGTTAGCTCAAATCCTACCTGCTAAGAGTTCTATAAAAAAAAGAACAAAAAGCAACAGACAAGCGACATCCCTCCCTAGTGCCACATTTGATCCTTACAACCGCCGCTTCTTTGGCATTGATAATCAGCCTCTGCACCATTATAAAGTTCTTTAAGCATAGTAATCAATGAAGGAGGGAATCAAAATGTTCCCAAAATAAGTGCATGCCAGTTTACAAGATCACATGCTTTTTCAGCGTCCATCATTAGGATTGCCGCCTTTTCCTTATTGACTGTAAAATAATAGCTTGAATAGGAAAATGAGTATTGGGGGGCCATCACCCCAATGAGTAAAAAGAAATTTTGGTCCTCATGGATTATCCACTGGACACAAGGTTTAAGACATTCAGCCCATATTTTCATAAATAATTTGTAATAAGCATTCAACAGGCTTATGAGACTATAGGAATTAGGATCTAAGGGATTTTTGTCTTTTTTCCGGAAGCTTACTACTACAAACTCTTTAAATGTTATTGGAATACATACACAACCTTTTATATTGTTGAAAAGTCGCATTAAGAATAGAAGGAGTTCTACCACAAAGGCCTTATACACTTTTGTGGGAATACAGTCACTCCCCCACTGCCTTTAGCATTTGCCTTACCCTTCAGGGCAGAAGTTATCTCCTCAGTCACTATTTTGCTTTGACAGAGCATTCTTCTGATTACTAGAAACTTGACGTAGCTGCACTGAAGAAAAATATCCGGATAATTGCTCTCGCAATACTACCTAATCTTCTTCATAAATCTGTCTATAATGAGGGCGAAATATCTCCATTATTCTTGCTGTATTGTACTCAGTCACCCCTGTGGCTGGATCTTCTATTTGATGAATTAACTGCCCACTCTGTTGACTTTTTGTTGTCCATGCCAAATACTTTCCCACATGCTGGATCCGTTCATAGAACTTCTGTTGGAAGGGATTGATAGCAAGCTCTGAGCCCCCGCACATGCCCCCCACCCACACAAGACCAGGAGATGCTTTTTCTGGAACAGGCAACCTGGAGGCAACGGCAGCCTGTGACTCCGAGCCGCAACTGACCCTGTTTCAGCAATTTAGTTCGCAGGACCCTTCATGTTTGAGTAAAGCTGCGCAATATAAGTATGCAGGAGGAAGAGGGTGTTTGTGAGGGGGGTTTAACCCTACTCACATTCCAGCTTCATTGCAACAAGATAAACTCAAGAAATTGGACAAAGGGCCCAGGGATTATCTGCTATTTACTAAATGCTTAAAAACTGTGGAAGAGGGTCCTCTAATTCCACACAAACCAGTGGCCTTAGAATCAATGCTTGAGCTAGTGCAAGAGATAGATACACCCGCTCAATCCCTGTCACCACCTGCTTCCAATCAATTCCAACAGTCAGCAGATGGGGTTTCTCCTCTGTTTCCAGGTACTTCAATTTCATCCCTGGGTGAAGTCCTGTATTCTGGACAGGTGAAGCAATGCAGTGCACAAGCATAAATGGGAGGGGAGCACCAAATGCCTGAGAGGCATTCCACTTCTGTTCTGGTCAATCAGTCAAGTCCTATGGGGAATTCAGGCCTGCTCCAGCCTCTGTTTGAAACTATCTTAACTGAGATTCGAGAACTTAAATCCTCACATGCTGCTGAAATCACAACACTTAATTTGAGACTGGATATGATTGAAGAGATGGTTTCACAAGTTCCTGAGCAACTGTTGGCACCTAAGCAGTGTGTATCTGATTCGGAAGACCACTCACTTCTTTCAGACAAGGAGCTCGCAAGCCTGCAAAAAACAAAAAAAAACTAGCAATTGAGAACGGTCTTCCTTATGGCCATAATATCAGCTAGCCATGTGAGTAAGCTGCAGGCTCTTTCTGTTAACCCACCTTATTACAACATTAATTCCAGAGTATGTGGTCTTGAGGACCCATGCTTCCTTTCTACAAAAAGTGGTCACTCTTTCATGTTGGGTAGGCCTTTACCCTTCTGGCCTTCTTACCCCACTTCATCCCTCTAAGGTGGAGGAGAGTCTTCATCGTTTGTACCCTCAGAGGGCACTCCGCTTTCATATTGATCGTACAAAGAAACATTGGGTGGACAATGTGTTTTTTTGGGGTTCTCAGGGTCAAAGAAGGGCAAGGCAGTGCAAACGCTCAACTTTCTCCTGATGTATTGTTTTCTGCATTAAGATTTGCTACACATTGGCAAAGAAGCAGCCCCCAGAAGGCTTTCAGGCTCAGTCCACCAGTGCCATAGCTGAAATCACTGTATTGGCATATGGAGCGCCTGTCCCGGACATTGGCCAGGTGGCTCCATGCGTGTCTGTATACATGTTCACAAAATCCGGTCCATCGAGAGGGGTATTTTTCCCGCTTGGCACAGCAGGATCTTCTTGTATGATCCAGTTCACAAATGCACCTACACCTTGGAAGGTACCCCTATGGAATCTATTGCCAAGGTGAGGAAATGGTGGTAAGAAGTATCCATCAGATGAACAAGTTACTTAGCTTTGGTAAAGCTCTTTCTGTTGGGTAGTCTCTCAAAGTGCAGATATCTCACTGACTCTCCCACCTCCCTGTTCTGTTTTCACATGGAAAAAGGTACCCACTTTTAGAGATGTTCATTCTGGCCATGCCAGTCTTTTAAGTGGCTCTCCATCTGAGGGCAAGGGCAGGCTAGAAAGCAACTGATGTCAGCATGCGTAGGTGGATCTAATATGCGGCTCTGTTCATCCCTTCCAGAGCGAAATGATGTCCGTGTAGAACCACACAATTCATCCTATCGTCGCACAGGAGAAATGCTCTAAAGTTTCCAGACTGATGTCTCAAAGATATTCACAAGATGAGGAATCTGTGGTTAGGTAAAGTATCTACCAGAAAAAGCGTTACCAAAGGTAAGTAGCTTTTTTTTCTAGGAGACCAATTTCCAGGTCCAGCCTGGTATCATGGGGATATTCCTAAGGTAAGGAATCTACCGGAAGCTCTAGTATGCACTAGGAAGAATGTTAGCAAAGTTAAGTAACTTATCCATTTTATATGGTAATATGTCCCTTGTCAGTTCAATATGAATTATCTGCTTCTCTCGCCTTCAAGTTCCATGCCAAATGCTCCCTGGGTCACATTAGGGAGCTTTCTTTCTGTTGTTTCCCTCTGTCTACTACAGACCAGGTAGCTTTTGTGCTGTGCTGTCGCTTTAAGCTGTGCACATCTTACCACAGCTATTTGTAGGAGCTTCCAGAAGTAATCTGTGTCTTATGTCTGAGTTGTAGTCACGGAGTGCAAAATCTTAGTGCTTCCTTTAATAAATGAGCACTTGGAAACCCTCCTCTGGAAGCAAACAATGGCAATTAAATACTAGCCCTCTTCCCCCCCCATTTTCTACTCCAGTGAGGGGAGCTGTATCTTTGCACAAGAGTAGACTGGAATCACAAGAGAAACATGGGTGCAAAAATTGTATCTCATGGGTATTCTTTAATTTTCAATGACATTCTGCTGCCCTTTCCTCCAGAATCAACATTGAAGAACCAGATTTCCACCTTGAGGAACAAAGCATCTGTTCTAACAATATGTGCAATTGAGCTGGTACTACATTGACAGAAAGGCAAAAGAGTTTTCTTCCAGGCATTTCCTGGTTCAAATGAAAAGTCCAAAGTGAGAATATAGACCGATTTTAGATATGGGGTTCATTAAAAGTTCTTACGATTGAAGAATTTAGGATATTTGTCCTACATCACATTAGTGTGCATCTAAGGCAGATTGGTTGTGCACAGTAGATCTTTCAAGATGCGTATTTTCACATACTCATAGCGACACATCACAGAAAATTATTTTCATGTGTTGTAGGAAGCAGTCACTATCTGCACACAGTCCTGCAATTAGCGCTGAAATTAGCTCCATGCTTGTTCTCTAAATGTAAGGCAGTGGTAATAGTCCATCTACAAGGGAAGGGAATTTTCATCTGCCCCTTAGTGGATGACTGGCTGCTCAAAGAGCACAGTCAGATGAAAGTGAAGTACGATTTCATAGGAACTTCACATATGCTCCACAAGTTGGGCCTTTAGATCAACCTGTGAAGATCTGTCTCGACACCGGCCCAAAGGCTGATTAGGTGCCACAATAGACACTATAGGAAGAAAAAATGTATCTTTTGGAGTAGTGTGTGCCGTCTATTCCCGGCAAGTGCTATCTTATGTGAAAAACTACCATTCCCAGAACTAGACATCTCTACTGCCTTCTAGGCATCTTGTATCTACATGATCCCAAATGAAAATCTACAAGTGACTCATTCATCAGTGCCTACAGTATCAGTCGTGTCAGAAAGAGATATTGGAAAGACAGACTACGTCTAACCGATGTACCAAAGCAGTCTCTCACATGATAGTGCAAGCATCAGAAACTACTAGAAGGTGTTCCCTTCCAAAAAGAGATACTGTTAGAGGTTGTAGTCACAAATGCATATTTATCAGGATGGAGGCTCATCTATATCATCTACTAATTCAGGGATGGAGATGGGAGATAAAAAGCCGCTATCACAAACAATCTGGAGGTGAGATGTTCATCTGGATCTCAAAGCCTTTCTTCTATCCCTGCAGAACAAAACAACAATCATGATTCAAACTCAACACAATTCCACCAACCATGTATTACCTGAACAGACAGGGAGGTGACATGTTCGGGCCTCTGTCCACAGAAGCACAGGTGATTTGACAGTGGCCCCTAGCCAGAAACTAGCAGCAGACAGACCTTCAGTAATTTTTATGAGGAAAAGTCATGAATAGGTCCTGGACTACAAAGTCATAAAAGATATCTTCAAAGAATGGGGAACGCCTTCTTTAGACTTCTTTGCACCAACTCTTAATAGAAAATGCAGACTTTGCATCCTGGTTACCAAAATAGGGCCACTGAGAGATACCATTTTGATGAGTTAGTGAAGAGGATTTCTGTACACCTTTCCTCCGATGCCTCTCGTACCCCCTGGGGTAGTGAAACAGTGACGATCGCCAGCAAAAAAATTATGTTAGTAGCCTAGACCGGCTGCAGCAGTAGTGGTACCAGGATTTTCTGCTCATGTCCACCAGGCTGCACAAGGGAATGTGGCAGCATGACTCCTGATGTCAGGCAGTATGGCCATCTAAATTGTGCACCAGCATACATAGAAATTTTAAGTGAAGCAAAAAGTAAGTCCACAAGAATCTGCTACTCCAGGAAATGGAGAATATTTCCTCTGTGGTGTCAGAAAAACTGGCATGATGTAGCTAGTCAGGAGTGGTGCTTAATTTGAGATGGTGGTTGCAGGTGAGGCCCACTGGCACTCATTTTTAGGGGTTCTCAACTAACTGTTTATTCAGAGCAAGAGAGAGAAAAACACAAAAGGGAAGGGAGGAGGAGGAAGAATAAGGACAAATAGTGACAAAGGGAGAACACAGCAATGAAAAAACCTTCAAGTGACCCATGGCTGGTAATGGGTTAAAGAGGCATGAGATGGAATCAAGATTATGCAGCTTTAGTATTTGGCATCTTGACCTTATATACCGCTGGCTGCTGAGTATTGAATAAAATTTTGGGCCCCAGCATATATTTATTTACAAATTAAGCCCTGGTCAGGGGACCGTTGTAATACCATATAATTGCAGTTCTCATTAAAAATAGTTCATTTGGCGGTAATTACGGCTACAGGAGCTACCCAAATCAATGTTTTTGTGTACCGGTCTTTAAAGATTTCTTGGAAGAAGGAAGTGTTTCGTCAAATCAGCTTTGTCTGTAGCACCCTGTGCTGGATTCCATGCTAATAGAGTGATGATGAGAACACCCTTCCTTCCAAAGCTCATTTATGATTTCCATAATAATCAATTTATTATGATCCTCTATTTCTTTACTAACCCATCCACGGCAGCAGAACATTTCCTTCATTTACTTGACATCTTTTGTTTCTATCTTGACATAACAAAAGACTTAAGAAACGCTAATCAGCTATTTGACTTAACAGTCATATTCTGGTAGGTTTAGCAACATCTAAACAGTCTATTACTAGAGAAATAGTAGCTTGTATCACTTTTTGATTTCAGTTAGCTAACAAACCACTTCTGGGGAAACCTAATGCTTACTCTACCAGAAAAAATTGCGGACACCTGCAATGCTGCAACACAGAAATCAGTATAAACGTTTGCAAGATTTTAGATTTAGAAACAGAAGCTGATGTGAGGCTAGGACAAGAAACTCTCAAACATTTTTTTTTTTTCTTTTCTGGTACCCATCCCATTCTCAGTAACAGTCATTAGTGACTTACATGCTGTTTTTACAGTTTTTTCGTTCATGGTACCAAGCAGCCACTTTCAATTACCTTAAATAGTTAGGTACTCTGTTCTAGCATATATGACTATCAGTGATGATCCTATGCTGAGAAAAAGGTGTTACTTTTTATCCCTGGTAATGCATCATATGAATCTTCATCTAAGTCATAAACCACCCACCTGCCTCCCCAGCTGAAACGAGGTGGGCATCAGACAAATATACTATTTCTATAAAAAAAAATAAAAAAAAAAATTGGCTGTATGACTCAGCTGACAGTATAGTGCATTATGGGGAGATGAGGCCCCTGGAATCTTAAAAGTACATAACACATCTTTCAATTTAAGCTTATTAGGCTGCATCTTACCTTCTTATTATAAACGTTCACCCTTTTTTGCAGCTAAGATGCTGCACTACAGGCCTAAAATTCATTATTTGGTGTACTACGGACTTAAGCCAGGAAACGCCTTCACCACAGGTAGGCTCTTAAATACTCGAATGGCAAGAGGCTGCTTGGAGGAACTGGACCCAGACACTACCTGCACTCAGTTGTGCTACCATGCAGTCATAACCAAAGACTAGCAGTTAACCTCCATTGCAACACTAGCTACTCCACAGGATGATATCTGCCTTATGTCTGCAACTGTACCTCTCACGAGAACAGCATTGGGCATAGAGCCTCCAGTCATCAAGTAGACCCAGGAGATTTCGGAAACGTCCTAAAATAGTCTGCAGTTTTCAAAACATTGGACTCCAAACATCTGTCTTCCCAAGCACAGACTGAGGTGGTTATGGCAGCTTCCCTGAAGATCAAAGCATCATCCTCTCTTATGGACAAGGAGGTGAACCTTCAGTAGATACAGAGCAAAATGATCTTTCAGGTTAGTGGTCTCTCTGTTACTGGCCAAAGCCAGTGTCATCATGGCCAGTTAAAACCAACACATATGGCATTATTTTGATTACTCTACAATGGTCCCTGAATATGTCCAGGGAGAGCACCAATTCATACTCAACCTGGCAAAGAATGTATTGATCAAAATTTGTTGAATTCCTGAGATTTCATTATCAGGACAACTAGCATCATGGATACCTATCTGACATGTGCTGGTTATAATGGCTGAAGTCCTTGGACATGAAGCCACAGGCCTAGTAGAATGTCAGTGGCCTTCCTTTCAATGGGAAGAACTTTTTTTGGCTTCATAGCAGGTGAGGCCCTCCAGCAGTGCAAGATAGGTTGGTTACAGCCAAATCTTGTAAGTGTCATTAAACCTGTACCTGCCATACCTTCTTTAATCCAGCTAGCAGAAGCTCAAGTCCCCAGCTGGACACACTTTCTCGAGAAGCAGTAAGGTGAAGAGGAGATGCTTCAGAGAAAGAACAAACCTGCTCCCTTTGCACCAACATGGTCAACATATTCCAGTGACTTATTTGTTGAGCAGACCACCTAATTGGCATCATTTCACTCTAGTGGGGAAGTTATTGTCAGTGGAGCCTACCAAATCCTCAGTAACGTTATGGCTGGCCTCTCATACACTCCATATTACTCCTGAAATTACCAAATGAGAGAGTTCTCTTAGATGGGCAAGGAACCCTGTTGGTTTGGGAGACTCCTGCCGACTTACTGGTATGGGGGTAATGTCTGTTTTCCATTGTTTCTAAGAGTTCTTAAGCGGATCAGGGAGAGGTTGAGGCACATATTGCACCAGATACACAGCCTTGCTAGTCTGGTATACTGATCAACTTGATCATCTATCAAATGAGCACAAAGACCTCTCCATGGAAGTGGCCTCGTTCCATTATGAGTGGAGAGTGTTCTAGCCATTTCATTGAATCCTCCGCTTTAGTGCATGGGTTCTGAAGATCGGACTTTTCTTCACCTAGACATTTCTGTAAAGAATATGGACTTCTTTTGGCTGCCTGAAAAAAAAAAACTACCAGAAACCACTACAAGAGCAAATGACCAGGTTCCTTCATTGTACTTAGGCATGGCACAGCTTCCTGCTCACATATTCAGTGGAATTTAAGTCTGTTTCATGTCATCTCACTGCAGCAGCAGTGCAGATAGACAACTGCAAGACATGGCTAAAGCAAAACAAGATTTGACACCATTGCACCACTCTATCTCCAAAGTAAAGGTGCTAGAGTGTCAAGATGTCAATCACATTCCATTGAGATCACTTGCCTCAGAGCAGATCCCTCAGTTGATCCTGACATTCCTCAAGTTTACAAGACTGCTGTCGACCCGAAAGCAGATTGAGGCCTTCAAAAAAACATGGTGCAAATAAATAGTGCACCTCTGGCTCCCTCTGGTGCACCCTTCAGAGACCCCCACACGCTCCTGTCTCTTTTTCTTCTCATAAACCCCTGGCTCATCCGTTCCTTCACCTGCTTTTCCTGGTCTTGCCTCATTGGCACCATCTAGATTCCACAACACATTGCCCTTACTGGCCAAAGCAGTGTAAACACGTCCCAAAAGGTAGTAAATATTAAGTTAAGAAACAGTTCCTCTGGTGCTCAATGTCCTTCTGCTCTCCCATCACTTGTCAGCGCTTACTTCAAAGCTATTTACCTGCCTGCCACTCCTTCGTTACGCCTCCCTCTGCCATTCAGTTTTTATTTTTAAATATTTTAAAGATTTTGTAAGCAACAAACAGCTACACTATACGCTGAAAAAACAAAGGTTACAGAGACGTTAGAGTTAGGTTCTGAATGTACTCGTACAAAACAGTTCTCATCAATAAATTTAGTGCAAATGTCGCATTGCCAGTATGAAAGATGGAATAGAATATAGGTAGCTTAGGGCGCGAGTTTTAGTTACTTGAAAGATTCGAACTATAACTGCTGAATTTCTGTGGTTTTGTACTAGTAAATTCAGAACCTAACTATAACGTGCCTGTAATCTTTGTTTTTTTTCAGTGAATTTCTATGTTTTTTTAACGGATAGTAATTTTAATTGCTATAAGTGAAACCAAAGGCCGGGCGCGGCAGGCCAGGGCCTTAGGCCAAGCCCCTTTAAGCACCCAACCTTGTACTATGCACTGCCTTCTCCCGTGCACAGTAGGGGATGCCCGCAAGGGCTGGCTTACAGCCAGTCCCTGCGGCCAACCCCACTAACCATCCAACTCGATGTTGTGCATGCCCCTTTGCACATGCACGTTGGAAGTTAGCTGCAGCCTCTGTGGATGTGAAAATAGGTGTGAAAGGCTGTATCTTGGTGTAGGAATGGCTGTCAGTGTCTGGCTGCGTACATCACTGTTTTTGTAGGTGTGTACATCACTGTTTTTGTGGGTGCGTCGGTGTGTGCACTGGTACATGAGTGGGTGCATCAGGGTGTCAGTGGGGGTGAGAGTGGGTGTGTGACAGTCTTGAGTGGGGGTGTGAGTGCGTAACTGAGTGGGTGCATGAGGGTCTGACTGGTACTGAGAGTTCAAGAGAGTCTGAGTGGGTGTGTTAGTGAGAGAATTGTTTGAAAGAGAAGGAGAGGTACAGTTTATAAGGCTTTGATGTCTGATATACTTGAGTTATTTGTCTCAAATTTAGAATAGAAAAATGTATTTGTTTAAAAAAACAATATATATATATATGTGTGTGTGTGTGTGTGTGTGTGTGTGTGTGTGTGTGTGTGTGTGTGTATATATATATATATATATATATGTTCGATGGCATGTGTAGCTGCAGATACACATGCTGTGCACATCCCGCCATCTGGTGTTGGGCTCGGAGTGTTACAAGTTGTTTTTCTTCGAAGAAGTCTTTTCGAGTCACGAGATCGAGGGACTCCTCCCATTTCGGCTCCATTGCGCATGGACGTCGACTCCATCTTAGATTGTTTTTTTTTTCGCCATCGGGTTCGGACGTGTTCCTTTTCGCTCCGTGTTTCGAGTCGGAAAGTTAGTTAGAATCTCGGAAAAATCGTCGGTATTGTTTGCGTTCGGTATCGGGTTAGTTACAACAGATCGACACCGACTTTTGAAGAGCTCCGGTGGCCCTTTGGGGTTTTTTCGATCCCCCTGTCGGGGCCTGGTCGGCCCGGCCACGTGTCTCTTCAAGGCTGATGGAACGGACCCCATTCCGCTTCTGCCCAAAATGTCATAACAAGTATCCATATACAGATCAGCATCTGGTCTGTAACTTGTGTCTGTCTCCAGAGCACGAGGAGGATACCTGTGAAGCCTGTCGAGCGTTTTGGTCGAGGAAGACATTAAGAGACCGAAGAGCAAGAAGACTGCAGATGGCGTCGGCGCCGACAGGACAAGGGCGTTTCGAAGAGGAAGAAGAAGCCTTCTCCATCCACGAATCGGACTCGGACGAGCTCGATCCCGAAGAAACGCCGATAACCGTGAGTAAGACGTCGAAACATAAAACTCACGAGAAGACAACAAAAGCCCAGGGGATGCCACCGCCAACAGGCCATGGCTCAACCCGAAAAATAGGTGACCGATCATCGGCACCGAAAAAGGGCATGCATGTGGCGAAGTCATCCGACTCCGGTCGAGATACCGCCACACAACAATCTCGGGCCCGAGACAGCGGCTCTGAGCAGACTCGGCACCGAGACAGTGGCACCGAAACGGTTCAGCACCGAGACACCACGACGCCGAAAATAAAGAAGGTTTCCTCAGAGCCCAAAAAGGCGACCAAAAAGATTTCGATTCCGAAACAGCCAGCCTCGGAACCGAAAACAGGTTCCTACACAGAGGAACAGGGATTGTCCTCCCAGATGCAAGGACATAAGTTCGGAGAGGAACTTGAATCTGTTGAGCCAGACTACACTCAAAGAAGGCTCCACATTCAAAAAGACACAGGGAAGATAAGCACTCTTCCCCCAATTAAAATGAAAAGAAGACTTGCCTTTCAAGAAAAAGACAAGCAGCCACAGGCAAAGGTGGCAAGACAAACAACTCCACCACCATCTCCACCACCATCAATGCACACATCACTGGTAGCCACTCCACCACTGATGCAATCCCCGACTCATACTGCAATGAGTCAAGATGATCCTGATGCATGGGACCTTTATGATGCTCCTGTAGCAGATAACAGCCCAGACTGTTACCCTGCGAGGCCGTCGCCACCTGAAGACAGTACATCCTACACGCAGGTGGTCTCAAGGGCAGCTGCGTTTCATAACGTCACCTTGCATTCAGAACCAATTGAGGATGACTTTTTGTTTAATACACTCTCCTCCACTCATAGCCAATACCAAAGCTTACCTATGCTCCCGGGAATGCTAAAACATTCCAAACAAATATTTCAGGATCCTGTAAAAGGCAGAGCCATAACTCCAAGGGTGGAGAAGAAGTACAAGCCACCACAAACAGACCCTGTTTATATTACGCAGCAATTAACACCAGATTCTGTGGTTGTTGGGGCAGCTCGCAAGAGAGCAAACTCTCATACCTCAGGAGATGCACCACATCCAGACAAGGAGAGTCGCAAATTTGATGCTGCGGGTAAAAGAGTTGCAGCACAAGCAGCAAACCAATGGCGTATTGCCAATTCACAAGCACTTTTGGCAAGATACGATAGAGCTCATTGGGACGAAATGCAGCATTTCATATAACACTTACCCAAAGAGTTCCAGAAAAGGGCACAACAAGTGGTAGAAGAAGGACAAAGTATCTCAAATAATCAGATACGGTCATCAATGGACGCAGCAGATACGGCTGCAAGGACAGTAAATACTGCAATAACGATAAGGAGACACGCATGGTTGCGTACGTCAGGATTCAAGCCGGAAATACAACAAGCCGTGCTGAATATGCCCTTTAATGAACAGCAGTTGTTTGGGCCGGATGTCGACACTGCTATTGAAAAACTCAAAAAAGATACTGATACCGCAAAAGCCATGGGCGCACTCTACTCCCCACAAAGCAGAGGCACATTTTGCAAAACACAATTTAGGGGAGGGTTTCGAGGTCAACCTACAGAGGCCACAACCTCACAAGCAAGGCCCACTTATCAAAGCCAATATCAGCGGGGAAGTTTTCGGGGGCAATATAGAGGGGCACAATTCCAAAAAAATAGAGGGAAGTTCCAAAGCCCCAAAACACCTCAAAACAAGCAGTGACTTCCAAGTCACACATCCCCAACACATAACACCTGTGGGGGGGAGACTAAGCCAATTTTACAAACATTGGGAGGAGATAACAACAGACACTTGGGTACTGGCAATTATCCAGAATGGTTATTGCATAGAATTTCTCAAATTCCCTCCAAACGTCCCACCGAAAACACACAATATGTCAAAACATCATATAGATCTTCTAGGACTAGAAGTTCAGGCATTGCTACTAAAAGAAGCAATAGAATTAGTACCAAAACACCAGAAAGGAACAGGAGTTTACTCTCTGTACTTTCTCATACCCAAAAAAGACAAGAGTCTGAGACCTATATTAGATCTCTGAACATTAAATACCTACATCAAATCAGATCACGTTCACATGGTGACATTACAAGACGTAATCCCACTACTCAAACAACAAGACTACATGACAACACTAGACCTAAAGGATGCATATTTCCATATACCGATACATCCTTCACACAGAAAGTACTTAAGGTTTGTATTCCAAGGGATACATTACCAATTCAAAGTGTTGCCATTCGGAATAACAACTGCGCCAAGAGTTTTTACAAAATGCCTAGCAGTCGTAGCTGCACATATCAGAAGGCAGCAAATACATGTGTTCCCGTACCTAGACGATTGGTTAATCAAAACCAGCACGCTAGAAAGGTGTTCACAACACACAAAGTATGTCATAGAAACCCTCCACAAACTAGGTTTCTCAATCAACTACACAAAGTCACACCTTCTGCCGTGTCAAACACAGCAATACTTAGGGGCGACAATCAACACAGCAAAAGGGATTGCCACTCCAAGTCCACAAAGAGTTCAGGCATTTCACAATGTAATACAGACCATGTATCCAAAACAAAAAATACAAGTCAAAATGGTGATGAAGCTCCTAGGCATTATGTCCTCATGCATAGCCATTGTCCCAAACGCAAGGTTGCACATGCGGCCCTTACAACAGTGCCTAGCATCACAGTGGTCACAGGCACAGGGTCAACTTCTAGATCTGATGTTGGTAGACCGCCAAACATACACGTCGCTTCAATGGTGGAACAGTATAAATTTAAACCAAGGGCGGCCTTTCCAAGACCCAGTGCCACAATATGTAATAACGACAGATGCCTCCATGATAGGGTGGGGAGCACACCTCAATCAATACAGCATCCAAGGACAATGGGACACTCACCAAAAACAGTTTCACATAAATCACTTAGAACTATTGGCAGTATTTCTAGCGCTGAAGGCATTTCAACCCATAATAAGCCACAAACACATTCTTGTCAAAACAGACAACATGACAACATGTATTACCTAAACAAACAGGGAGGGACACACTCAACACAGTTGTGTCTCCTGGCACAGAAAATATGGCATTGGGCGATTCACAACCACATTCGCCTAATAGCACAATTTATTCCAGGAATTCAGAATCAGTTAGCAGACAATCTCTCTCGGGATCACCAACAGATCCACAAATGGGAGATTCACCCCCAAATACTGAATATTTACTTCCAGAGTTGGGGAACACCACAAATAGATCTATTTGCAACAAAGGAAAACGCAAAATGCCAACACTTCGCATCCAGGTACCCACAAGATCAGTCTCAGGGCAATGGGTTATGGATGAGTTGGTCAGGGATATTTGCTTACGCTTTTGCCCCTCTCCCACTCCTTCCATATCTAGTAAACAAGTTGGGTCAAAACAAACTCAAACTCATACTAATAGCGGTAACATGGGCAAGACAACCTTGGTACACAACACTACTAGACCTCTCAGTAGTGCCTCATGTCAAACTACCAAACATACCAGATCTGTTAACGCAACACAAACAACAGATCAGACACCCAAATCCAGCATCGCTGAATCTAGCAATCTGGCTCCTGAAGTCCTAGAGTTCGGACACTTAGACCTTACACATGAATGTATGGAGGTCATAAAACAAGCTAGGAAACCTACCACTAAACATTGCTATGCAAATAAGTGGAAAAGATTTGTTTATTACTGCCATAATAATCAAATTCAACCCTTACACGCATCTGCCAAAGTCATCGTAGGATACTTACTACATCTGCAAAAGTCAAAGCTAGCTTTTTCTTCCATTAAGATACATCTTACAGCAATTTCAGCTTACCTGCAAATTACGCACTCAACTTCTCTATTTAGGATACCAGTCATAAAAGCATTTATGGAAGGTCTAAAGAGAATTATACCACCAAGAACACCACCAGTTCCTTCATGGAACCTCAACATTGTCTTAACACGACTCATGGGTCCACCTTTTGAGCCCATGCACTCTTGTGAAATGCAATACTTAACATGGAAAGTTGCATTTTTAATTGCCATCACATCTTTAAGAAGAGTAAGTGAGGTTCAAGCATTTACCATACAAGGACCATTTATTCAGATACACAGGCATAAAGTAGTTCTGCGGACAAATCCTAAATTTTTACCAAAAGTCATATCACCGTTCCACTTAAATCAAACAGTAGAATTACCAGTGTTCTTCCCACAGCCAGACTCTGTAGCTGAAAGAGCACTACATACATTAGACATCAAAAGAGCGTTAATGTACTACATTGACAGAACAAAACTAATTCGAAAAACAAAACAATTATTTATTGCTTTCCAAAGACCTCATACAGGAAATCCAATTTCTAAACAAGGCATTGCTAGATGGATAGTTAAGTGCATTCAAACCTGTTATCTTAAAGCAAAAAGAGAACTGCCTATTACACCAAAGGCACACTCAACTAGAAAGAAAGGTGCTACCATGGCCTTTCTAGGAAATATTCCAATAACCGAAATATGTAAGGCAGCTACATGGTCTACGCCTCATACATTTACCAAACACTACTGTGTAGATGTGTTAACGACACAACAAGCCACAGTAGGCCAAGCAGTACTACGAACATTGTTTCAAACAACTTCAACTCCTACAGGCTGAACCTCCGCTTTTGGGGAGATAACTACTTACTAGTCTATTCACAGCATGTGTATCTGCAGCTACACATGCCATCGAACGGAAAATGTCACTTACCCAGTGTACATCTGTTCGTGGCATTAGTCGCTGCAGATTCACATGCGCCCACCTGCCTCCCCGGGAGCCTGTAGCCTTTTATAAGTTGATCTTGAACATCTGTATATTTGTAAATATATTACTTTAAACTACATTATGTACATACGTATTCACTCCATTGCATGGGCACTATTACTAGCATATACAACTCCTACCTCACCCTCTGCGGGGGAAAACAATCTAAGATGGAGTCGACGCCCATGCGCAATGGAGCCGAAATGGGAGGAGTCCCTCGATCTCGTGACTCGAAAAGACTTCTTCGAAGAAAAACAACTTGTAACACTCCGAGCCCAACACCAGATGGCGGGATGTGCACAGCATGTGAATCTGCAGCGACTAATGCCACGAACAGATGTACACTGGGTAAGTGACATTTTCCATATATATATATATATATATATATATATATATATATATATATATATATGGAAAATATATATATAAAAAATTAGTGGGGGAGGGGGGAGAAATTAGTCCTGCTGGACTCGAACTCCAATAGCTCACACTAAGGTGTGTGTTTTTTTTTTTTATTCTAGCCCTGTATAGGTTTTCATATTACTTAAGATAAAAAAAACATCAAAACCCCTACACAGGCTATCTGGCACCACAGGGGAAACCTTAAGGGCTCCCCGCGGTCCCTATGTATATTTGTTAATTTTTTTTTTTTATTATTTTTTTTTTTAAATAAAACACCAATTACTGGCTAGCTGGCACTGCGGGAGAAGCCTTAAGGCTTCCCATGCAGGGCCATTGCCTCAGCAAGCTTGAAGCTACTTAGACAGCAGCTTTGTGCTTGCTGAAGCATTTAATCTCTGTCCCCTGCATGTGTGCAGGGGACAGAGATGAAACTTAGGATTTTGACAGCGGGACCTGCTTTAAAGGTCCTGCTGGCAAAACCTGAAGTGTTTGCTGTGGCTTGGCTGCAGCGCTGCAGCCAAGACACGGCAAACCGCTATGTCCCGGGGGTTGGCACCTCAGCACATAGCAGGAGCTGCCCTGGAGGGTGGCAGTCCCCAGGGCCATGCGGCCCCCCTCCAACAGGACATATCCCTGAGGGGCTGTCCTGGGGGGCGGGGCTGTGGCCCCCCCACATGTTATAAATAAGGCAGCCCTGGGGAGGTGGTGGTCCCCAGGGCAGCGGGGAGGCCAATGACCCCCTAATATGATACAGTAGAAGCCCCGGGCGTGGGAGGGCTGCAGCCTCCCCCAATATATACAAACCGAAGCCCTGGGGAGGTGGCGCTCCAGAGGGCAGCGGGCGGGACACAGACAAAAACATTTTTTTATGAAAGCTCTGGGGAGGTGGTGTTCCCTGGATTTGTTTGGGGGGTGGCGAGAGGCCACTACACACACAATTTTTAATGCCCACTGGACCTGGCCCACCCGGGGGCCTATTTAAAAAAAAAAATCAGAGAATCTCGCAAACTCACGAGCTCGTCTAAACTACTGAATGGATGTACTCTCAATAAGCGAAGGCGTAATGTGCGTACCAACAGCTAGCTTTCTGCTACATTTGGTATAATTCCGTCGGCCTGTAGTGATGTCTAAAGAATCCAATGGAAATTAACATGGGAAACGCTACGTTTCTTGACACCCCCCTGCTTGACGGATCACTCAGAAACTTTACATGCCCAACAAGAATCACTGCAACACTTTTTTGGGAAAAGTTTGTGAAGATTCGTCAAACGGTGCCAAAGGTATAGACAAGTCAAAAAACGCTTTTCCTATGCAAACATGGTCTGAATATATATGTGTGTGTGTGTGTGTGTGTATATATATATAAATACATTATATAGATATATATATACATATATATATATATATATAAATATAAATATAATGTATTTTTTTTTTTTTTTTGTGGGGAGGCATCCAGCACCTTGGACTGGTAAATCAATCATAATGCTCAGCACATTATAATGCATGTATCCATGTGCATATCAGGGTCCTTGAGGTTGCCATACTGTGATAACACGTGCGCATCCGCGCTGTTTTCCTCATGGTTTGCTTTTTGTTTGTTTTTTGTTTTTTACTGCGGTTTGTTTTTCGATGCTATTTTGCATTGCCTAACAACATCAGCAATATACATCGGCAAAGCTTAAAGGTCAAGAAACACCATTGAAAGGTGAGAGCTATTGACTTTGTTAGTGATTGTTGTATTGTTGAGCTGTAGTTAATACATTCAAATATTTCCAAACCTTAACAGAGGATGAGCTATACGTTATGCTCAAGTGTACTATGGTATGAATCTCAGTGTGATCAACTTTCAAATTCTTTTTCACAACATGGTCACTTGAATAAGCCTTGATATTTATTTAAAATATAGTTGGAATTCTGGCCAGTGAGGTGGGTTCTCTTGTTTATTTATTTAATTTTCCCCTTCACCCTCAGCCTTAAACGGCCACACCCTTATTGGTTTGTATCTTGTTATTGTGGTAGACATCGTTCCAGGATCGCTGTTTTGGGGTTCAGGTTTAGAGAGTGTCTGAAAGCTTCTGAAGATTTCTTTTTTTTGTATGAGGTAAACATTTATTATTTTTCTTGCTGCATTAAGCATTTTAAAAATTATGTTCAATTAAGACAGAATTTTGGTGTTATCCTTCTCCCTCTCTTCAAACTATTTTTGAGGTGCACCATAGAATTCCTGCCCACTGATATTCCCCGTAAAAAAAATTGTTGTCCAGAAATTTTCATTTTTGATTTGTGTTTTTGGATCCTTAGAGAAATAGTGAACTTGGGTAGACATTGCTGATGCAGGCCAAATTTTTCTGGATGACATTTTAAAAAATGGCACTTTTGTTGTAGTGATGGAATATTTCAGGAAACATGAGACCAATATACTTCATTTTGGTGTCAAAACATACGTTTTTGGGGGGTCAAGTAGTCTTCTAGAGACAGAAAATATCTCCTCAGAGCAACCCTTTGGCCATTTTCCAAAATTGCAGCTATAATAGAGGAAGAAGAGACATATAAAGAAATGAAACAAATTATGATGGTTTTTAATCCTTTTACATACACACCAAATAATGTTTATGATCTGAATATAAAATAATGTCTTTCACTCCTGTTTTAAACACATTTTCATAGTTCACTTCATTTGTTTCGGCAATAGCTGGTGGCACATTTGCAGATTGTTGAACATTTGAGAAGAACATACTGACAAAGGCATCTTTTGTACCACAGGTTTTGCAAGTATTTGTAAGTTCTGTGGGTAGAGGATTTAGATATTTTGTAGGTTTTAGCATCACATCAATATCATCCCAACCAAATTCACATAGATCGTTCTCTACATATGCATGATCCAAAACATTTACACATCTTCTGATCAAGTACAATGCTCTTTTAATGTGTCCACGCACAGACTGAATGATTTCAGTGGAAGGTCACTTAACGGGATTGATCTCTTAAACTCACTGTATCGAAGCTCGTCAAATGTGTGACCGTGAGAACTTGTTTTTCACACATGCACAAGGTATTTTTCCGTGTCTTTAAAGTCACATTCTTCTTTTGTCTCAGAAAATCCTTTTAGAAACTGCACAGGTTCAGCAGTTAATGCTCCAAGCTTTGTTCCAATTTTGCTCATAGCATCAACATGCTTAAAAATATGTGCCTTGATAAGAACACTGCAAGAATAACAGATGATGGAAGAAATGCTGAATAAAGTAAACATTCACCCCAAGTCACTAAGACATGGGTTTAATCCAGTGCTTTTTTTGCCCACCACACCACCCTAGTTTGGACCCAGCCATATGCAAATGACCCTGCTCCTCTTGGGAACAGTCCAGCTGGAACTGCCAGGCCAGGTCCTCCTTGGACCGGTAACAAGCATTCTGGGACCGGTTTTGTGGTATCATCCCTCATCAGCCAGGCTAGCTTGATTCCATTGGTGCAGTGAGCGTGGGACCCACGTCTGAGCATACCTTTCCCACTTAGGGTGACAAAAGCGAAAAGAACAGATGATGGACAGAATGCTGAACAATGCAAACATTCACCCCCCTGTCATAAAGAGCTGTGTTTAACCCATCTTTTTTTGCCCACCACACCACCCCAGTTTGGACCCAGCCACATGAAAATCAGTCTTGATCCTGCTCTCCATGGGAACAGCCCAGCTTGAACTGCCAGGCCAGGTCCTCCCTGGATTGGAAACAACCATCCTGGGACCGGTTTTGAGGCCTCCAAACTGGGGTGACATGGTGAGCAGAAAAATTAAGTAGGCTGTCAACATGTTTATTAAAACTTTCCCCTCTCTTTCCCACAAGTTTGTGATGAGGAACAGTTTCACAATAGCCCATTCATTTTGAATTTGTCATTTCTCTGAAAACATTGCAAATAGAAAGGCCTTCATGGTAAACTAGCTGCAATTGTGCCAACATATTCACTTTTACGTGTCTGACCAGCAATTCCCTTGGAGCTTTTCTATGATCTCTGGATCGTTTTTTCCGGTTTCATATCTGGAGTCACAGCTTTGAACTTTCTCTCTCTGTCTTTCATTCTTTTTGTTAGACTGACACATACAAATTCTGTCATTGTACATTCTCACCAGAACAATTATAATTTCATTATTATGGATCAATGCAGTTTCATCAATGTTGACCATTATTTCTCTGATCTCAGTGAGTGTAAACCCGTAGCCAGCATTCGAGTGGCTTTAAAACTCCATTTGCTTTTTCAAAGAGTGCAAACTTGACTGAATGCTTGGGGTTTCATTGTGGGTAGGAGCTCAGTGTATGTTCATTTTTTGAATGTATTCATGCATGGAATTCGGTTGGGTATACAAATCTGCTGCAGGTACTTTTACCTCACTGTTTAGATCAGCTACTCAGCTGAAAACGTCATCTCGGAAGAAACTATATAGATAAAAACATGCTTGCTTTTTCAGACTCACATACCCTGTACTTTGTTCTTTTGTCAATCCCCTTGGCCCTTGTTCTTGCTAAACTACAGATAAAACATTGAGGAACCTCTGCTTTCTGATCAGTTGTTGGAGGTGGATGAGGGGTTGCTGTTGATCTTCTAGGTGGATGGGCATTGGGTTTGGTTGTCGTCTCTTTCACAGAATACTCGGATTTTTGTAATTAACTGGTTTCACCTTCAGTTTCAATTTTTTTTTTAACTTCGTCTTGCCATATTTCTGCAGCTTCTCAAGCTCTCTTCTGTCCAGCCACAGTTGATGTTATCTTTTCTTTCAGATTAGTTTGGCATATGACACATTTTTCTTTGTTGAAGGAGTTTCCAGATTTTGTAGTTAGCAACACTGTCAGGAGGTAAAGATCCTCTGCTACCTGCTTTGTTCATGTTTATGAATTTGAATCAACGGAAAACCTGAAACAAAAACAATAATGAAATAAATTACCAATATGATGGCTAAAACACATCATTATAAAGCCACCATTTTGGAAAATGGCAGAAGGGTTGCTCTGAGGAGTTGTTGTCTGTCTCTATAAAACTACTTCACCCCCAAAACCTATGTTTTGACACCAAAAAGAAATAGTATATAGGTGTCACGGTTCCTGAAATCATCATCACTGCAAAACATCCGCCATTTTAAAAAATGTAATCCAGAAAAAATAGTCTGGGTTAGCAATGTCTACCCAAGCTAAATTACCTTTCTAATGGTCCAAAAACCCAGATAAAAAATGAAAATCCCTGGACAACAATTATTTTACAGAGGTATATTAAGGGGCCAGGACTAATACTCGCAAGCAAAAGGTTTTTCAGGCCCAGAAGTGTCATTTTTGTTTTAAAGCTGTCTGTTTGAATACCAACTATGAAAACCTTTAGGGTCAGGTGTATTGCCTAAAATAAGCATATGTACTGCAGACTCACTGTTGGAAGCAGAAAAAAACACAGCTACTTCTCCAATACTGGTAGAGTTTAAAAAAAACTTTCAGTGAGCATTCAGCTGCCTGTTATCACTCACTTGGTGGTTCACCCCTATGCTCATTTTGATGCACACAAACACACCTCTGCCACTTACAGGGGAAGGAGGAGCATTGATTTGATTGCCCTTTGAATCATTGTAATCCATTGCATGTGAGGGGAAAGGCGCACAGCTTTATTTGTAGAAAAAAAGATTTTAAAACTGAAGCCTAGACACTTCCAAAAGTCAAAGGGTTTACAATTGAATGGGTCTGGTCAGCCAGATGAATGCCTTCTCAGCCCAGTTTTAGTGCAATTATTTAAGTTTATATTTTCAGTATATGATTTGAAGCTGGAAATATGTCCTCTTAATTTATTATTATCTTTTTTTAACTTTTGAGATAATAGGAAATTTTTGCTGTTGAATATGATTAATTAGCAATGTGCTTGTGACATCCTTTGTTCATTTTAATCATCGTGTCATGGCTTGGTTAATTGAAAGTTGGTTGAGTGTGCATGATATTATTGATTTTAAGCTATTTTTTAGACTTTTATTATTCAAAATCACAATCTTAATAAGACTGTTATAAAGTATTAACCTTGTGGGCACAGTTGAACACATTAGCATTTTGATCTTGCTTTCTTTCTTCTTTAGGCTTTCTCTGGCACTGTGATAGAAAAAGAACATTTTTCTCCATCTATTCCTCTTTTAAGCATTGCTCACAGTACTCTACCTACGATTCCGGAGCGTAAAACTGAAGAAGCGGTTCCTGAAGTAATAGAAGAAACAACAAAGCGAATTTCAAAATTCAAAGCTGCAAGAATGCAGCAGAGAACATAGCTTTACCTAAACTATGAAATGTCTTTACTATCCAATTCTAGGAATATGGTTGGCTAGGAACATTGCATCAGTGTAATAATTAAGCCCACTGTATTTGGTTGGTGGAGCATAATTTCTGGCCTTTAATTGTAATTCGAAGCAAAACATTTTTATGTCTGATCTATAAAATGCAAATGTGTTACTTTAATTATGCTGCACCTTTGTGTGTGTGTGTGTGCTTCTTCAGCATTCACATGCAACTGTCTACTCTTATTTTTTGTTTCCTACTGTGCATTTGAAATTTAAATTTTGGGTTCAATTGTGTACGTATTTTTGAACCTGCTGCAACCATGATATACATATACAGTTCCTGACCATTTTTAAGAAACTGTCTACATTTATAGTGATAATGGTTACATTTCATGATTATCCTTTGCTTTGGAATAGTCCTATCCCTGACTTCTAGATAACTGTCGGATGGCTGTGTTGTGTAAGCCTTTAATCTTCTGTTTACTGTCCTCAAACTCTGTGTGTTTCAGTGTACAAATCTTTCACGGGATACCGTGGTTTTGCAGGAAAGTTTCTTAGATGGTAAATTGTATTTTGCAAACTACATTTTTGGGAAATAAAATCCTATTGAAATACAGTGCCTTTAATTCCTTATTAAGTGTTGTCCTACTTCAGAGGGTTATCAGTATTGAACTTGTTTTTTTGTGTGTGTTTTTTTTTTACTCTGTTTTATTGAGTTTAGAACAAACAATTTAACAACAAAACAAGCAGTGCATTTTCATATGAGATATCACAATGTCCATTGTTCTCCTGGGCAGAGGCTGATGATACCTATAGACAAAAACATGGAACATATCCAATCAGACCAGCAATAGCTTCCGCCCCCTTCCCCCAAGGGCCTCCTATGTAATCAAACTGTTCATACGCCATGTTTACCAGCGTTACTCTATTACCACAGTTGGTTGTGCATAGCATAACATCCTACTGTTAAGGATCCTCCTCCATGCTCCAATCGGAGCTGAAATCCTGGGTCCCCGTGAAGCGTTTTAACAGTGTACTCCAGGCCGTTATGTCTTCCAGTGCCCCCCTCTTCCCTGCGTGTCAATCTCATGGTTTGTTCTTCGGCCACACCCCATTCCAAAACATCTCTGGACCAGTTAGAAGGAGATGGGAAAAGTCGAACCATCAATGGAAACAAAGAATTCTAAACCAGGTAAAGACACTGCGGCAAGAACACCATCTTGGCCACAGCCACCCTTCCCATTAGGGATAGAGGCAGCTTATTCCAGAACGATACAGAACACTCCAAACCCTTCACCATCTGTTCCACATTGTGCCTCAGATGTGTAACCCATATGCCCAGATATTGAAAACTTTCAAGTTCCCACCGGAGCCCCACCTCAGGCAAATCCTCTAGCATGGCGTCACACAGTGAACCCAGGGGAAACAGCAGTGACTTCTTCCTCTTTACCCGTAGACCAGAGGCAGCCCCATGTTCTTCCATCAACTGCAATAACAGCAGGACCGAAACGCCTGGCTCTCGGAGGTATAGCAACGAATCCTCAGCATAGAGAGAGACATGAGTGGCTTGTCCCACCTGAACTCCCCAGGGCCCCAATTCCTCATGCACCAGGCTGCCAGCGGCTCAACCGCTAAAGCAAAGAGGAGGGATGACAATGGACAACCCTGCCTGGTACCACTACCAATCGTCCAAACATCCGAAAGCTCACCTGAACACGTGCAGTGGTAGCAGTGTACAATAAACAAACCCAAGCACAAAATTGAGGGCCAAATACCATTCCCTGCTGAACTGCCAATAAGAACTCCCACTCCACAGTGTCAAAAGCCTTCTCTAGATCCAGTGAAGCTAATACCAATTTGTCTACTGCCCCAGCTGTTTTATGTAAAACTTGCGCCAAATGGCATAAGTTGTACTGCAACTGGGAATTAATCCACATTGATCCTCGTGTACCAGGCCCCGTATCACTCCACGCAGTGGAGTAGCCAAAACTTTACACAGAATCTTGACATGTATTGAACTTGTTACTTGAGCTACACTTACTTGGTCAGTTGTATTTCATGTTTCGCTAAATGACTTTACAGTCCTTACGCTGATTGGAATAACTACTTGAAAAGAACAGTTTCACTACAGTTTTCATTACAGAGAGGAGCCTAATCATCATTCACCATTTACACAGACCCACTCTTTAGAGAACACTTCCTGTTAAGAATTGCTTTACACCTAACACCTGTTTTACCAATTCTCCTAGACCCCTAGCTTTTCCTCCACACCTTTCCAACGAAAACACAATTCCTCCAGTTTCACAAATAGTAGGTCCTTCCTATTCTCCTTTGTTCTCCTTCCCCTCTGATACATACCAGCCTCCATGAAACCTCATCTTACTTTTTTCCTTGCATGAAACCCACATTTTAAAATAACACCCCTGTCCATTTTTCCACATGTAAAAGTTACCTGTAATCCTAGTTCTCCTCCAGAGGAAACCTCATCAGTCATACACAGTAAATTATCCCACCCAACTGTGGAATCTCAGATCACTTAAAAATAAATACATAAAGATTATACATTTTATTTGCTTTCATTATGAGAAAGAAACCAGTTATATAAAAAAATAACTCCTTATTTAAAAAGTGCTTCAGACTATTTGCACAAACCTTTGTGGAAACTAAGGAAAATCAAGGAAATGTTAGCCCCTAGGCTGCCATAGAAATTGAAAAATTGACACTGAAACTTTGATTAATCATCCCCCAGTATCCCATCATGCCCCTTAGGTCACAGTTGGATTAGTTCATTTTTATGAGAAGACACACATTTTTCTTTCATTTGTCTGGGGGTGGTGGGAGGGTTGCTTACGACTGAAGATTTCCCTGAGGGAGAACTATTACACATAAGTAATCATTAATTATTTTCAACAGGATGCTCATCAATCCTAACAAAACAGAAAAGGAAGTAAATGCTGCATGAAGAAGGTGGAGAAGAGAATTAAAAATCACTTCATCATTACCCAATAAGGTTCCTTAACAAAGCCTTTCCTACCTGGGCTTCTGTCTTGGAGCCTGAATCAAGACAACTGCGTTTTGTAACTTTACGGACTGACCCTCAGATGGGGGAGTTTACAGATCTTTGAGATAGATGCATTTCTCCAAAGAGATGACGTAGTAACTATACATTTTAGAATGGCCTTTAGACCAGAGAGTCCTATGTTTGTTTGTCATTGGATAGCTCAGTAAGGTACAACAAACTATTTGTCTGTTTACAGCTTTGTACTGACAAACCTGTTCTAATGGCTCTATAATTTACAAATAAACATCGGGCTTGCCTAACAGCCTTAGTTTTGTGCAAATAGAATATCAACACTCTTAATAAGCCAGAGTATGAAAGGACCTTTCTACTGGGGATGACAGACTTAGAAAGAAAGTTGTCAAAGAAAAGGTCTGATTGATCTGGAACTCTCATCACCATTGTCTTCGTATGAAACATGGTCTATATGGTTCCTAACTGCAAAAGCCCTAAATCTCGCTAAGATTGTGGTGAAGCTATAGCTACTAGAAAAGCAGCACTTTCTAAACACATGCTATAGAGAAGCCTTTTGGGTAGGCTCAGAAGGGGGAGCCATGAGTTTAGAAAGGACAATGATAAGCTACCAAAGAGGAGACGAAGAAACAGGAGGTAACACTATTCTTATAGCCACCTAAGATTTTTTTCATTTACCTCTACAGTGCGGGTGTCGGCCGCTTTACCTCCCTGGTGCGGATCACGACCCGGGAGACACGGAAGATCTTCTCTGTCTCCTCCTGCCCCTTTGGGACATCACCAATGTTCCCTGTAAAGCGCGCAGGCCCCTTCGGCAAGCGCGCACGTTAATAAATAAGCCTTTTAGAGCGATATACGTGCTCCCCTAAAGCAGATAATGCTCATATTTTAATCCGGATTGAAGTGAATGAAAACAGCGTTTAAAGGCCGCGGGAGTGTTTTAAACATCATTTGGTGTACTTTAGCATACAAGCGAGCAAGTGATATTTATGTTGAAAATTAATGGTTAATGAGCTAGGAAATGCTTCAGAACAGTAGGAAATGTGCTGTTATCAACTTTTCCATCATTGTCATACTTCATAGTTGTTTATATGCATTATCACTTTCTCAGCTCAAATAAGCCTTTTAGAGCGATAGTCGTGCTCTCCTATGGCAGAAAATGCTCATATTTGAATCTGGATTGAAGTCAATGAAAACAGCGTTTAAAGGCCGCAGGGAGTGTTTTAAACATCATTTGGCGTACTTTAGCATACAAGCGAGCAAGTGATATTTATGTTGAAAATGAATGGTTAATGAGCTAGGAAATGCTTCAGAACAGTAGGAAATGTGCTGTTATCAACTTTTCCATCATTGTCATACTTCATAGTTGTTTATATGCATTATCACTTTCTCAGCTCAAATAAGCCTTTTAGAGCGATAGTCGTGCTCTCCTATGGCAGAAAATGCTCATATTTGAATCTGGATTGAAGTCAATGAAAACAGCGTTTAAAGGCCGCAGGGAGTGTTTTAAACATCATTTGGCGTACTTTAGCATACAAGCGAGCAAGTGATATTTATGTTGAAAATGAATGGTTAATGAGCTAGGAAATGCTTCAGAACAGTAGGAAATGTGCTGTTATCAACTTTTCCATCATTGTCATACTTCATAGTTGTTTATATGCATTATCACTTTCTCAGCTCAAATAAGCCTTTTAGAGCGATAGTCGTGCTCTCCTATTGCAGAAAATGCTCATATTTGAATCTGGATTGAAGTCCATGAAAACAGCGTTTAAAGGCCGCGGGCAATGTTCCTCTGTTTTCTCTAACTGGGGTGTAGGTGGCAGTTAACAGGTCATGTCCTTGGGATGTGCAACCAGGTCACAAAACTGCCTTGATGCCCTATTGCATGGAGCAATGATATCCCTTTTTTGCTTTAGTGGTATGGAGAGGCTAATGCCAAAGATCTTGGCTAGTTATGCGCTGCGCGCGCGTGAATAGTCAATTTCTTGGCGCACGTATCCTTGGCTGCAGCGCCCAGAGACCACACACTGCCACACACAGTGGAAAAAAATTAGAGGGAACATTGGACATCACTATCTGTTTTCCCTTGCGGGCGCTTCCTGCTATGGTGGGGAAAACAGGCCCAAACGGTCCGACGTTCGGTAAGGCCTCTTTTGAAAGGGGAGACTCTCCCCTTTCAAGCGAGGCCTTCGTGAACAGGTTTCCTGGCTGGCAGCTGCAGTCGAGGACCAGGAAACCTCCACCAGGGATTTCACTCTGCAAACGGGCTGACCACACCCATCCCAATAGAATTCAAAAGGAGACTGGCTTTCCAAGGACGTTCAGACACTGAGCAGCCAAAGGTTAAAGTGCCCAGAGAAAAATCTCCGTCACACCAATTTTCCCTAGAACATTCTCCTCCACATTCTCCGCAAAGAACAATGTCCCCTATTGCAACGCCCACTGCACAGTCACCCACACACACCGTAAAGTTGCAAGACCATACAGACCCCTGGGACCTCTACGATCCTCCTGTGTGAGACAATAGCCCGGAGTGCTATCCTTCGAAACCCTCTCCACCAGAAGATAGCACCTCATACACTCCGGTCTTGGCTAGGGCTGCCGCATTCCACAATGTGAGCATGCACACAGAGCCATTGGAGGACGACTTTCTCTTTAATACTTTGTCCACAACGCATCCTTCCTTTCAAAGTCTTCCTATGCTCCCAGGCATGTTTAAACATGCCCAACAAATTTTTCAGGAACCCGTGAAAGGGAGAGCCATTACACCACGGGTGGAAAAGAAATACAAGCCACCACCGTCGGACCCAGTGTTCATCACACAGCAGCTGCCCCCAGACTCTGTAGTGGTTGGAGCTGCGAGAAAGAGAGCCAACTCGCAGTCATCTGGAGATGCACCACCTCCAGATAAGGAGAGTAGGAAGTTCGACGCGGCAGGAAAGAGAGTAGCGTCACAAGCTGCCAATCAGTGGCTCATAGCAAACTCTCAGGCCCTTTTTGCACGATATGATCGAGCTCATTGGGACGAGATGAGTGATATCATCCAACATCTCCCCAAGGAATACCAGAAAAGAGCTCAGCAAGTGGTAGAGGAGTGACAAGCAATATCTAATAATCAGATACGATCTGCATTAGATTCTGCCGACACTGCCTCAAGAACAGTGAACACTACAGTGATAATTAGACGCCATGCTTGGCTGAGATCCTCAGGTTTCAAACCAGAGATTCAACAGTCTGTCCTCAATATGCCATTCAATCAGCAACAGCTATTTGGCACACAAGTAGACACGGCCATTGAAAAAATGAAAAAGGACACGGATAACGGTCAAAGCAATGGGAGCACTCTACTCGTCCCAATACAGAGGGACATTAAAAAAAACACAGTATAGGGGATGTTTTAGACCACAGTCATCAGAAACATCCACCTCTCAACCAAAACCCTCCTACCAATCACAATATCAGAGAGGGGGGATTTGCAGGTCCTTCAGAGGACAATTCCCAAGGTCCAGGGGAAAATTCCAAACCACAAAGCAGGCCACTAATACCAAGCAGTGACTTGCCCATCACCCTTCCCCAACACACATCCCCGGTGGGAGGAAGACTGGGAATGTTCCACAATCAATGGTCAAACATAACAACGGACACATGGGTTCTATCAATTATCAAACATGGTTACTGCATAGAATTCACACATTTTCCTCCAGATATTCCCCCAAGAGTGCAGAAACTGTTGTCGCAACATCTAACACTGTTACAAACAGAGGTGCAGGCATTATTGACAAAACAAGCCATAGAACTAGTACCTCATCAACAAAAAGGAATTGGGGTCTTTTTCCTGTACTTCCTTATTCCCAAAAAGGACAAAACACTAAGACCAATTTTAGATCTCAGGACTCTCAACCTATTCATCAAATCAGAACACTTTCACATGGTGACCCTACAAGATGTAGTCCCATTACTAAAACAGGGAGAATACAAGTCAACACTGGATTTAAAAGATGCGTATTTTCATATACCCATCCATCCATCCATCTCACAGAAAATATCTTAGGTTCGTTATACAAGGAAAACATTACCAATTCAGGGTATTACCCTTCGGGATAACAACAGCCGCCAGAGTATTTACAAAATGCATGCCCCAAACCGTCACTATTGAGTGCTGGCGGTAACGGTCCGTTGCACCTACCCTCGGCGTGCTCTCCCGAAAATGAGCACTCAATAGTGACTGTTTGGGGCATACTATTTCCCAAGGGGCCCCCCGAATGAAGAGGGATGGGCGACCTCTTTTGTTTAAATTTTTTGACAGACAGTTTACTAAAATGTAAGTGACTGCAATTCATTTTCATACACACACTAAATAGTTTTCCCTTCACTTATTATAAGTCAGGAGAAATTTATTTGATTGTTGGTCCTGAAGAAGCGTTATAGGATCTGTATAGACCACAATACGCGAAACATGTTGACCAGACCTTTGGGGTCAGGTGATAATTTTCCAGATCTCAAGGCTTCGTTAAAAAGTGGTTGAGCATGAATCCTCATTCTCCACTTTCCCTATGTTTTTAATCTTGCTCTTAACCTTCTCTTTTTGATAATTAAATAAAGCAGACTCCTGTGGGGTTAAGAACCAATTTTAATTTTTTCACTCTCCTGCCGCAATTAGTGTCTGACCATTACGATCACGACGACAGCCACTTTAAAAAAATCTCCGGCAAAGAGCCCCCTAAAGGGGAGCCCGTCAGATATTGCACTGCCAGTCTGACGAGGAGCAACCCGATGATGAAGCATGACATCTATTTGGATGTGTGAGGGCTCTTGCTCCTGAACATTAATGTTCCCTTAGATATATGGAACAGTGTACTTATTTATTGTGTAATAAAATCCAGCACCATTCTACAGTGTCAACAACACACTCAATACATAAGATACCCTACACACATTAGGGTTCACAATCAATTACCAGAAATCTCATCTTCCACCAACACAGATTCAACCTTATCTAGGTGCAATTATCAATACTTAAACAGCATTAGCCTACCCAAATCCACAAAGGATACAGGCTTTTAAATACCTCATATCACAAATCCTGGTCAATCAGACTTACACAGACTTAAGATTTATCATGAAACTATTGGGAATGATGGCATCATGTATAGCAATAGTACCACATGCATGACTAAACATGAGACCATTTCAACAGTGTCTCTCACAACAATGGTTCCAGGCACAGGGTCAGTTACAGGATCTAGTGTTGGACCACCAAACTTACAAATCTCTGCAATGGTGGAATCACAACAACTTAACAAAAGGGCGGTCCTTTCAAGACCCAGTGCCACAGACCATAATTACAACAGATGCGTCAGTGACAGGTTGGGGAGCCCATCTCAACAACCTAACCATACAAGGGGAATGTGACTCAACACAATCAACTTACCACATAAACCACTTGGAATTATTAGCTGTGTTCTTGGTCATCAAAGCACTCCAACCTCAGATCATACACAAGACAGTCTTAATAAGAACAGACAACATGACAACAATGTAGTATCTGAAAAAACAAGGGGGGACACATTCATCCCTATTGTCCCTGCTAGCTCAAACAATATAGAAATGGGCAATTCACAATCAGATTCACTTACGAGCAGAATATATCCCAGAGATACACAACCAGCTAGCAGACCTTCTAAGCAGAATGCAGCAACAAATACATGAGTGGGAAATTCACCCACAGGTACTTCAATATTACTTTCAAATGTGGGGAACACCAAACATAGACCTTTTCACAACAAGCGAAAACGCAAAATGCCAAAACCTTGCATCCAGACTCCCACACCCTCAATCCAAGGGCAATGCTCTATGAATCAACTGGTCAGGGATATTTGCTTACGCTTTTTCCCCATCTCCTGTTAATTCCATTTCTAGTCAATAAAATGCGTCGCACCTCTCACTATGATACTCATAGCTCCCACGTGGGCACGTCAACACTGGTACACAACACTTCTGGATCTGTCAGCAGTGCCCCATCACAAACTTCCACACAGACCAGATCTGTTAACCCGGAACAAAGGGAAAATCAGGCCTCCCAATCCCAGTGTACTCAGCTTAGAGATTTGGCTCCTGAAGTCAGAGTTTAGATATTTACACCTTCCACAAGAATGTATGAATGTTCTAGAACAAGCACATAAACCAACAACCAGACAATGTTATGCAAGTAAGTGGAAACGGTTTGTATACTACTGCCAACCTAAAAATATAGATCTGCTTACAGCATCAGTACAGGATATAGGCCCTCATTACAACCCTGGCGGTCAAAGACCGCCAGGGCTGTTTCGACGATTGCACCGCCAACAGGCTGGCGGTGCAATCTTTGGTATTACGACAGCAGTGGAAGCACCGCGGTCGCACCGCCAGGACCGGCAGTTTGCCGCCACAGTGGTCCCGGCTGATTTAATCCTCCAGGGCAGCGCTGCTTGCAGCGCTGCCCAGGGGATTACGAGTCCCCCTCCCGCCAGCCTTTTCATAGGAACTGCTATGAAAAGGCTGGTGGAAAGGGGAGTCGTGGGGCACCTGCACTGCCCATACCTTTGGCATGGGCAGTGCAGGGGCCCCCTGTCACAGCACCATGGAGCTTTTCACTGTCTGGATAGCAGACAGTGAAAAGTGTGACAGGTGCAACTGCACCTGTCACACCGCTGCAACACCGCTGGCTCCATTTGGAGCCGGCTCCCGTGTTGCGGCCGACATCCCCGCTGTGCCGGCGGGCGAAAACTCAGTTTCCGCCCGCCAGCCCAGTGGGGATGTCGTAATGGCCACCGCGGAAGTGCGGCCGCATGGCGGTTACAACTTGGGCGGTTGTAATAAGGGCCATAGTGTTCTATTTGCTTTAATTACCAAAAGCAAACCTGGCTTTTTCCTCTATTAAAATTCATTTAACGGCCATATCAGCCCATCTACAAACCATACAACATACTTCTCTCTTTAGAGCTCCTGTCATAAAAGCATTTATGGAAGGACTTAAACGCGTTATTCTACCCAGAACTCCACCAGTTCCTGCATGGTAACTTAATGTTGTACTCGCAAGACTAATAGGCCCACCATTCGAACCCATGCACTCTTGTCCTATTCAATTTCTCAGATAGAAGGTTGCTTTCTTTAGTTGCAATTACTTCATTAAGAAGAGTAAGTGAAATTCAAGCATTTACTCTAGAGGAACCGTTCTTCCAAGTACACAAACAAAAAGTAGTACTTAGGACAAACCCAAAATTCTTACCTAAAGTGGTTTCACCTTTTCACATTAATCAGTCATTGGAATTGCCGGTCTTCTTTCTACAGCCAGACTCTGCTGCTGAAAGAGCTCTACACACTCTTGACCTTAAGAGAGCTCTAATGTATTAGATAGACAGAACAAAAGACGTTAGCAACATGAATCAGCTTTTTGTTGCTTTCCAACAACCACATCAAGGTAATCCCATTTCAAAACAAGGATTAGCTAGATGGACTGTGAGATGTATTCAAACATGTTACCTTGAGGCAAAAAGACAACTATTAACTCCAAAAGCACATTCCACTAGGAAGAAATGTGCTTCTATGGCCTTCTTAGGAAATATACCCATGGCAGATATATGCAAAGCTGCCACGTGGTCCACACCACATACATTCACAAAGCATTACTGTGTGGATGTTTTATCTAGACAACAAGCAAATGTTGGACAAGCAGTGTTAAAAACACTATTTCGGACCACTTCAACTCCTACAGGCTAACCACTGCTTATTTAGGTGGAGAACTGCTTTTCAGTCTATGCACAGCATGTGTATCTGTAGCTACAAATGCCATCGAACGGAAAATGTCACATACCCAGTGCACATCTGTTCGTGGCATATAGTGCTGCAGATTCACATGCGCCCTCCCTCCTCCCCGAGAGCCTGTAGTCGTTGTAGTGCTCATTTGTACATATGTTTATATATATATATATAATATATATATATATATATATATATATATTTATATTTGATGGCATGTGTAGCTGCAGATACACATGCTGTGCACTGTTCCTGCCATCTAGTGTTGGGCTCAGAGTGTTACAAGTTGTTTTTCTTCGAAGAAGTCTTTTCGATTTACGGGACCGAGTGACACTCCCTTTCGGCTCCATTGCGCATGGGCATCGACTCCATCTTAGATTGTTTTCTTTCCGCCATCGGGTTCGGACGTGTTCCTCTTCGCTCCGTTATTCGAATTGGAAAAAGACTAAAATTCACTGAAAAGCGTCGGTATTGTTTGCGATCGGGAAACATCTTGCATCGACACCTCGACACCGACGAGACACAGCTTCGGTGGCCCTTCCGGGCTTCCGCGCCCAGCCGGGGCCTGGTCGGCCCGACCACAGAAGACATCGAAGCCTAATGGACCGGACCTCCTTCCGTTTCTGCCCACAGTGCCACGCCAAGTATCCCTATACAGACCAACATCGGGTCTGTAATCTGTGTTTGTCACCGCAGCACAGAGAAGATATTTGTGAGGCCTGCAAGTCCTTTTGATCGAAGAAGACCTTGAGGGATCAGAGGGCAATATGGATGCAAATGGCGTGGAAACATTCAGAGCACCTCGACATCGAAGAAGAGGAGATGGCTATCTCCATCCAAGGTTCGGACGTGGACGACTCCGACGCAGACCGACCACCTACAGCAGGCCAACACGTGAGTACGCCTGCCCCGACCCAAGCCCACAGTCAGCCTAAGAAGCATAAGGCCTCAGGGACGCCACTGCTTGAAGGCCATGGCTCGACCCATAAAAAACAAAGCGGTGACCAAGCAACACCTTCGGCACCGAAGAAGGCCAAAATCGTGCCAAAGTCTTCGGACTCGAGCTGAGAACCCATCATCAAAAAAAGTTGACATCGGCTTGTCGAGTCGAAGAAGCTTTGAAAAAGTCTTTCGGAGCCGAGGCCTTCCATCAGCATGGGCATTTCGGTGCAGAAAAAAACGGCTTTGGAGCCGAAATAAGCCTCGTACACTGAGGAACATGGACTCTCTAAGCAACTAAAAGAGAGACACAGATTTGAGGAGGAACTTCAAATGGAGGAGTTTGATGAAATGCAGGCAAGGATACAGATCCATAAGGATACTGGGAAGATCCAAACTGCACCTCCTCTCAAATTAAAAAGGAAACTGGCTTTCCAGGGACGATCAGAGACTGAACAGCCAAAGGCTAAAGTGCCCAGGAAAAAATCGCCGTCTCGCCATTTTTCACCAGAACTTTCTCCTCCACATTCACCACAAATAACAGTGTCACCTCTTGCCATGCCCACTGCACAGTCGCCCACACACACTGTGCAGTCGCAAGAGGATGCAGACCCCTGGGACCTCTACGATCCCCCTGTGTCGGACAATAGCCCTGAGTGCTACCCTTCAAAACCCTCTCCACCCGAGGATAGCACCTCATACACCCAAGTCTTGGCTAGGGCTGCTGCATTCCATAATGTAAGCATGCACTCAGAGCCATTGGAGAACAATTTTCTCTTTAATACCTTGACCTCCACGCATGCTTCCTACCAAAGTCTGCCGAGGCTCCCAGGCATGCTTAAACATGCCCAACAAGTCTTCCACGAGCCCTTGAAAGGAGAGCCATTACACCACGGGTCGAAAAGAAATACAATCCACCACCGTCAGAACCAGTGTTCATTACACAGCAGCTGCCCCCAGACTCTGCAGTGGTTGGAGCTACGAGAAAGAGAGCCAACTCGCAGTCATCTGGAGATGCACCACCTCCAGATAAGGAGAGTAGAAAGTTCGGCGCAGCAGGAAAAAGAGTAGCGTCACAAGCTGCCAATCAGTGGCGTGTAGCAAACTCTCAAGCCCTCCTTGCATGATATGACTGAGTTCATTGGAACGAGTTGAGCGATATCATCCAACATCTCCCCAAGGAATACCAGAAACGGGCTCAGCAAGTGGTAGAGGAGGGACAAGCAATATCGAACAATCAGATACATTCGGCATTAGATTCTCTGACACTGCCGCAAGAACAGTGAACATGGCAGTCACAATTAGACGACATGCTTGGCTAAGATCCTCAGGGTTCAAACCAGAGATACAACAGGCGGTACTTAAAATGCCATTCAATCAACAACAACTGTTTGGACCACAAGTGGACACAGCCATCGAGAAAATGAAGGAGGACACTGATAAGGCCAAAGCCATGGGCGCGCTCTACCCGTCCCAATATTGAGGGACATTAAGGAAACTGCAATATAGGGGAGGTTTCAGACAACAGCCTTCAGAAGCATCCACCTCTCAAACAAAACCCACCTACCAACCACAATATCAAAGAGGGGTGTTTCGCGGGTCCTTCATGGGACGATTCCCAAGGTCAAGGGGTAAATTTCAGCCCACTAAGCAGGCCACTAATAACAAGCAGTGACTTGCCCATCAGCCTCCCCCAACACACATCACCTGTAGCAGGAAGACTGAGATTTTACCACAAACATTGGTCAGACATAACCACGGACACATGGGTCCTATCAATTATCCAACATGGTTACTGTATAGAATTCACACATTTTCCTCCAGATATTCCCCCAAGATAGCACACACTGTTGGCGCAACATCTGGAAGTGTTACAAACGGAGGTGCAGGCACTATTAACAAAACAAGCCATAGAAGTAGTACCTCACCAACAAAAAGGAACAGGGGTTTATTCCCTATATTTCCTTATTCCCAAAAAGGACAAAACACTAAGACCAATTTTAGATCTCAGGACTCTCAACCTATTCATCAAATCAGAACACTTCCACATGGTGACACTACAAGATGTAGTCCCCTTACTAAAACAGGGAGAATACATGTCAAATACCCATCCATCCATCTCACAGAAAATACCTCCGGTTTGTCATACAAGGAAAGCATTACCAATTCAAAGTATTACCCTTTGGGATAACAACAGCCCCCAGAGTATTTACAAAATGTCTTGCAGTAGTAGCAGCCCATATAAGGAGACAACACATGCACGTATTCCCGTATCTCGACGATTGGCTAATAAAAGCCAGCACTCAACAGCAGTGTCAACATCACACATGTTACGTAATAGATACCCTACACACACTAGGGTTTTCAATAAATTACCAAAAATCACACTTGCAACCAGCCCAAGTGCAACAATACTTGGAAGCAACACTCAACACTCAAAAAGCGATTGCCAGTCCAAGCCCACAAAGGGTACAATCATTCCACACCATGGTACCAAAAATACAACCAAATCAGCACTACACAGTCAGATTTGTGATGAAACTCCTAGGCATGATGGCATCATGGATCGCAACTGTCCAAAACGCGTGGCTACACATGCGGCCCTTACAGCAGTGCCTTGCAAAACAATGGACGCAGGCACAGGGTCAACTCCAAGATCTAGTGTTGATAGACCGCCAAACACACTATTCGCTTCAATGGTGGAACCCTGTACATTTAAACAAAGGGCGGCCTTTTCAAGACCCTGTGCCTCACGCCATTCTCACAACAGATGCATCAATGATGGGGTGGGGAGCACACCTCAGCAATCACAATATACAAGGACAATGGGACAGTCAACAGAAACAACTACACATAAATCACTTAGAGCTGCTAGCAGTCTTCCTAGCACTAAAAGCATTTCAACCTCTTCTAGCTCACAAACACATTCTTGTCAAAACAGATAATATGACAACAGTGTACTACCTAAACAAACAAGGGGGAACAAACTCATCACAACTATGCCTTCTAGCACAAAAATTGGCATTGGGCAATTCACAACAACATTCGCAAAATATTCCAGGCATTCACAATCAATTAGCGACAATCTCAGTCGAGATCACCAGCAAACTCACGAGTGGGAAATACATCCCCAGATACTCCAAAATTACTTTCACCAGTGGGGGACTCCAGACATAGATCTGTTCGCCACAAAACAAAACGCAAAATGCCAAAACTTTGCGTCCAGGTACCCACACCCTCAGTCCAAGGACAATGCTGTATGGATCAATTGGTGAGGGATATTTGCTTATGCTTTTCCCCCTCTCCCACTCATTCCTTATCTAGTCAACAAACTGAGTCAAAACAAACTCAAGCTAATACTCATAGCACCAACGTGGACACGCCAACCGTGGAACACCACACTGTTGGACCGCTCTGTAGTACCTCACATCAAACTTCCAAACAGACCAGACCTGTTAACACAACACAAACAACAGATCAGGCACCCAAATCCTGCGACGCTCAACCTAGCAATTTGGCTCTTGAAGTCTTAGAGTTTGGCTATCTAAATCTTCCAAATGAGTGTATGGAAGTCATTAAACAGGCAAGGAAACCTACCACCAGGCATTGCTATGCTAATAAATGGAAAAGGTTTGTTTTCTACTGCCAAGCAAAACACATCACACCGTTAGATGCCTCCATACAAGACATCGTAGGTTATTTATTACACCTACAAAAAGCAAATCTCACTTTTTCTTCCATCAAAATACATCTCACTGCAATCTCTCTTACTTGCAGATTAAACACAAAATCACTATTTAGAATACCAGTCATTAAAGCCTTTATGGAAGGACTAAAAAGGATCATACCTCCAAGACCCCCAGCAGTACCCTCGTGGAATCTTAATATTGTACTTACACTACTCATGGGTCCACCCTTTGAACCCATGCATTCTTGCCAAATCCAATTCTTAACCTGGAAGGTGGCATTTCTAGTAGCTATCACTTCACTATGAAAAATTAGTGAAATACAAGCGTTCACTATTGAAGAACCCTTTATACAAGTACACAAACATAAAATATTTCTCCGCACAAATCCAATATTTCTGCCAAAAGTAATTTCACCGTTTCATTTAAACCAAACTGTTGAGCTCCCAGTCTTCTTCCCACAGCCAGACTCAGTAGCAGAAAGAGCACTGCATACATTAGACATTAAAAGAGCACTAATGTACTATATAGACAGAACAAAAGCATTTCGTAAAACTAAACAATTGTTCATCGCTTTCCAAAAACCCCATGCTGGTAATCCTATATCCAAACAGGGCATAGACAGATGGATAGTCAAATGCATACAAACTTGTTACCTGAAAGCTAAAAGAGAGCTACTCATTACACCAAAGGCACACTCCACTAGAAAGAAAGGAACAACAATGGCCTTTCTAGGTAACATACCAATGACCGAGATTTGTAAAGCAGCCACTTGGTCCGCACCTCATACGTTTACCAAACACTACTGTGTAGATGTGTTAGCAACACAACAAGCCATAGTAGGACAGGCTGTACTAAGAACATTATTTCAAACGACTTCAACTCCTACAGGCTGACCACCGCTTTTGGGAGGATTACTGCTTTGTAGTCTATGCACAGCATGTGTATCTGCAGCTACACATGCCATCGAACGGAAAATGTCACTTACCCAGTGTACATCTGTTCATGGCATGTTCCGCTGCAGAGTCACATGCGCCCTCCCATCTCCCCGGGAGCCTGTAGCCGTATTAGTTGCAATTTGAATTTGTATATATATGGAAATAAACATTCCTTTAGCACAAACTATGTACATACATATCTATTCCATTGCATGGACATCTTTACTATTCTCATTCTACCACTCCTACCTCACCCTATGCGGGAAAACAATCTAAGATGGAGTCGATGCCCATGCGCAATGGAGCCGAAAGGAGGAGTCACTCGGTCCTGTGACTCAAAAAGACTTCTTCGAAGAAAAACAACTTGATGGCAGGAACAGTGCACAGCATGTGAATCTGCAGCGGAACATGCCACGAACAGATGTACACTGGGTAAGTGACATTTTCCATATATATATATATATATATATATATATATATATATATATGTTTGATTACGTGTAGCTGCAGATATGCTATGCATTGCTTCTGCCATCTAGTGTTGAGCTTGGAGTGTTACAAGTTGTTTTTCTTCGAAGAAGTCTTTTCGGAGTCACTTGCATGGGTATGGGTATCAACTCCGTTGTTAGCTTGTTTTGTTTCCACTGTCTGGTTCGGACGTGTTTCCTCTCACTCCGAAATTTCGAATCGGAAACTTTAGATAACTTTCTTTGACTGTTGGTATTGTTTCGATCGAGTTTCCACCCAGAGTCGAACCCATAGTACAGTTGAAAACCAAACTTCGCCCTTCTGGACGCGTGCACCCAACTCGGGCCTGTTCGGGCCTACCACATCGAAGTCTGATGGATCGGACTCCATTTCGATTTTGTCCCGGATGCCACCCAAAATTTCCATACACAGACCAACACCTTGTACGTAATCTGTGTCTCTCTCCCGATCACCGAGAAGAGGATTGTGAGGCCTGTCGATCGTTTCGATCCAAAAAGACCCTGTGTGACCAGAGAGCCAGGAGACTGGAAATGGCGTCTAAGAGTACAGAGTATACCGACACCTTGGAGGAAGAACAGGCGCATACAGCAGTTTCCATCAGAGACACCGACTCCGAAGAAGACTCGGAGGAAGATAGGCTCGCCACTGCCAGTCAACATGTAAGTACGACTGCCCCTACGCCCACTCCTAAAAAGGCCTTGAAGGCCTTGTGTGCACCACTGCCAGAGAGCCATGGATTGGAACCGCAAGAAAATTCTCGTCGACCAACCTTGGGTTTGGCACCGAAAAAGGCCACACCTCCGTCGATACCGGAGTCAAGCAAGTCCACCAAAAGCTCAACTTCTGAAGCGAGCCGGTGTCCACACTCTTCGGAGCCGTAGCCTCGATGTCCTGCATCGGAGCCAAAACAACTGGCTGTATTTTCGGGCCTGAAAAAACTGTCATCTTCGGAGCCGAAAAAGTCTTCTTATTCAGAAGAACAAGGACTTTCGAGCCATCTTAAGCAGAGCTCTAAATCATTTAAAGAACAGTCCTCTAAAGCATTGAAACCATCTGATGATGTTTCTGAGGACACAGATTCAACCCGTTCTTGAAGTCATGGATGAGAGACATTCAAGGATCCATATCCATAAAGAGACTGGTAGAATAATTACTGCATCTTCTGTACAGACCAAGAGAAAGTTGGCTTTTCAGGAACATTTAGATACTGCACCACCATCAAAGATTTTCAAACAGAAGTAGAAGCCATTACTTATGCATACTTCTCCCCCTCATTCACCACAACTTTATTTTTCGCCACCACCGACTAGCCCACCACGTTTGCCTTCACCAACTCATTCACAAACATATTCTCATTGTGATATGGTTGATCCTTGGGATCTGTATGGTCCAGATCCTGTTCCTGCTAATGACCCATACTTATATCCTTCCCCACCAGAAGACACTACTGCATACACACAGGTTATTTTTAGGGCCGGAACGTACCATGGGGTACTTATGCACAGTGAGCCTTTGGAAGAGGATTTTCTTTTTAATACCTTATCCTCCACACATTCACGATAACAGTGCCTCCCAATGCTACCTGACATGATTCAACATGCGGATTAGATATTCAGTGAGCCGGTTAAAGCTAGGGTTTTAACACCACGCATTGACAAAAAATATGAGCCTGCACCTACAGACCCTGCTTACATTACCCACCAAGTACCTCCAAACTCAGTGGTTGTTAGTGCCTGCAGAAAAAGGGTCAATAGTCAGTCATCAGGGGATGCTCCTCACCCTGACAAAGAGACAGGGAAATTTGATGCTGCTGGCAAGAGGGTAGCTACACAAGCAGCTAACAAATGGCGAATTGCAAACTCACAAGCCTTGCTAGCAAGGTATGATAGAGCCCACTGGGATGAGATGCAGGAACTGTTACAACACCTGCCAAAAGAACACCAAAAAATAGCTCAACAATTTGTTGAGGGTCAGGCCATTAGTAATAACCAAATACGGTCTGCCCTTGATGCTGCAGAAACAGCAGCTAGAAGCGTGAATATTGCTGTCACCATACACAGAAACGCATGGCTACGTTCCTCTGGATTCAAGCCAGAAATACAGCAGGCAGTGCTGAATATGCCTTTCAATAAAAAACACCTGTTTAGTCCTGAGGTTGGTACCACCATAGAAAAACTCAGGAAGGACTCAGACACTGCCAAAGCAATGGGAGCCTTATATACAACACGTTACAGAAGCTCCTTTCGTAGGCAGCAATTTAGAAGAGGATTCAAGCTACAATCGACAGAGGCTTCTACTTCCCAGTCTAAACAAGGGCAACAACAGCTGTACCAGAGAGGGGGATTTAGAGATTCTTATAGAGGCCAACACTTTAGAGCCAGAGGCAAATTCCAGGCCTCAAAGCAAGCCACTACCCCATCAAAACAGTGAATTATTAAGCATGCCACAACCCCACACATCTCCTGTGGGCGGCAGACTGCAGCAATTTCACTCCCAATGGCAAAATATCACCACAGACCAATGGATACTGTCAATTATCTGCAGTGGTTATTGCCTAGAGTTGATTTCTACTCCTCCAAACATTACTCCACGTTATCACAGGTTGTCCCCAAAACACAATGTTCTATTACAAGGAGTACAATCGCTACTACTAAAGCAAGAAATAGAATTGGTCCCACATTCTCAACAAGGAACAGGCGTATACTCACTATACTTCATTATTCCCAAAAAGGATGGCACTCTCAAACCCATTCTGGATCTCAGACCCCTAAATCTATATATCCTGTCAGAGCACTTTCACATAGTAACTCTGCAGGACGTCATTCCACTCCTACAAAAACAAGATTACATGACTGCATTAGATCTCAAGGATGCTTATTTCCATATACCCATCCATCCAGCTCACAGAAAATACCTAAGGCTTGTGATAGCAGGAAAGTATTACCAATTCAAAGTTCTGCCATTTGGCATAACAACAGCTCCAAGAGTATTTACAAAATGTCTAGCGGAAGTTGCAGCTTACCTAAGAAGACAACACATACATGTCTTTCCTTGTCTAGATGATTGGCTAATAAAATCAAGCAATTCTATACAATGTCAACACACGCAATACACAATAGAAACCCTACATACATTAGGGTTCACTCTCAACTACCAAAAATCCCCATCGTCAGTCAGCACAGGTAAATCCTTACCTAGGTGCTATTCTCAATACACAAAAGGCTTTGGCCTATCCAAATACAAAGGATAGAAGCTTTCCAAAATCTCATACCACAAATGCAGCCAAATCAACAATACACTGTAAGATTTATCATGAAACTATTGGAAATGATGGCATCCTGCATAGCAATAGTATGCAAGACTAAACATGAGAACACTACAACAGTGCCTCTCAGAGCAATGGTCTCAAGCACAGGGTCAGTTGCAAGATCTAGTGTTGTTAGACCGCCAAACACACAGGTCCCTTCAATGATGGAATCTCAGCAATTTAATGAATGGGCGGTCATTTCAAGACCCTGTGCCTCAGACCACATTAACAACAGATGCATCCATGATAGGTTGGATAGCTCACCTCAACAACCTTACCATTCAAGGGGAATGGGATTCAAAGCAGCTAAATTATCACTTAAACCGTTTAGAATTATTAGCTGTGTTCCTTTCCCTAAAAGCGTTTCAACCACTTCTCAAACACAAGACTGTTTTGATAAAAACAGACAGCATGACCACAATGTATTACCTAAAGAAACACGGCGGGACACATTCATCTCAACTGTCCCTTCTAGCCCAAACAATATGGAAATTAGCAATTCACAATCACATTTTTCTACTAGCAGAATATATCCCAGGAATACAGAATCAGCTACCGGATCTCCTAAGCAGAACATACCAACAGATACACGCATGGGAGATTCACTCTCAGGTGCTTCATCTGATAGAGACTTTTAGTTGCAGATTCCTTATCTTAGAATTTCCCCCCGGCGTCATACTGGATCCGGAGATTTTTCTTTGAGCAATACCCTTGTGCGTCGATAGGTGGCGTAAGTCACTCTGCGGGTGTTGTTGGTGTCGTAGTCGCCGTGATGACATCAGGAGTATATAGGCGCTGCCTTCACGCAGTAACATCAGTTCTTTTCTTTCCGTGCCACGTGCTGATCCAGAGAAGAGCTACCCTGGTCTTTTTTTGACCAACTTTGACCGTTTTGTCGAGTTTTTGTGAGAAATTTGGTGCGTTGAGGATGTCCCTGAAGACCGGTTTCAAGCCGTGCGAGGACTGTAATCGTACGATGTCAGTGACGGATCCTCATCGGGTTTGTCTGTGGTGTCTCGAGCACGACTATGACCCGAAGTCGTGCTCCGAGTGCCGGGCCATGCACCCAAAGGCTTTGAGGGAGCGGTCCCTAAAGCTCATGGCGGCGGGCACTTGACTTCACATAAGTCCTGGTCTCGAACGAGAGCAAGGTCTCAAGACCAGTCTCGGAGCCATCACTACTAGTCTTATTCCAAATCCTCGGGGTCAAGGTAAGAAGAAGAAGTTGAAGAGATCCCATCCCTCTCCGACTTCGCCCCATCGCTCGACTGACGTGACGTGGGAGGAGCGCCCACGCACAAGGCCTCTGTCCTCAGAGCCTGCGTCTGGGTCGGCTCTGCGCTTCCCCGAGTTTCCAAGAGCCAGAGCGACCCCCGCCCAGCTTAAAGAGTTTTATGAGGCCATGTGCCTCATCTTTGGGCAGTCCGACCCCAATACGGCACCTATAGGTCCAAGGGGTTCGGATGAGGGGCCTTCTGGTTCCTCGCCGGTGGCTTCAGCTCCGGCCACTGAGGTCACCTGCAGATCTGCACCGGCACCAGTCGCACCCTTGAGACCTTCCCCGGCACTGGGTCGATTGTTGACGCTCCCGACGTCGGTAGTGCCCACTATCGACGTTGACCCGATTCTTATCCCCGACGACTCGGAGTCAGAGTAACGTCGGCCGATGCTGCCTTTGACTTCGATGGGGCCTATCGCCCCCCGGTCGGATTCGGACCCTTTTGGGTACGAATATGGAGAGGGATTGGAGGGGTCCCTGGACCCTTATGAATACCAGGATGACCCATCTTTGGACTGGGCTCAGGAATTGGGCAACAACAGTGTTTGGATACTTCTCCTGATGCTGGCATGCTGTCTCCTCCTTCTGTGGCTACGGCGGAGGGAGCGACTTATGGTATGGTGGTCAGTAGGGCAGCTGAGGTCCTTGGTCTTGAGCTTCCCACTGTTGAGGTCAGGTCTAATCTCCTGACGAAGGTGCTTCAGCCTGGGGCTGCTACTTCAGAACCCCTTTTGCCATTTAATGAAGCCTTCACCGATGTCCTTTTGGGTACTTGGTCCAAACCCAACACGGGGGCTCCTGTGAATAGGACTATCGCATGCCGCCATTGGCCCGCTCCGAACAACCCTAAATTCCTGCCCCAATGCCCCACGCCTGAGAGTCTTGTTATCCAGGCTTCCTATTCTTCAGACGCATTCCCTTCCGCACCCCCGGACAGGGAATCCAAAAGACTGGAACAGTTTGGCAAGAAGTTATTTCCTACCTCCAGTCTCGCCCTGTGGTCTGTGAACACTGCATGCCTTTTGGGCCGCTATTCCCACTCTTTGTGGGATACGGTTGCGCAAGTCCAGCCGCAGATACCAGAGGAGGCCCACGCTATCGTCTCCCAAGCAGTGAACAATGGGAGAGATGCGGCCAAGTTCAATCCAATCCGTTGTGGGCTGGACACGACCAACTCTCTGGGCAGATCGGTTGCTACAACGGTGGCCTTAGGATGCCACGCCCGGCTGATCACTTCTGCTTTTTCTGGGGATGTCCAAAAGTCACTCATGGACATGTCCTTTGGCTCACATCTCTTCGGAGACAAAGCGGACTTGGCCTTGGAGAGATTCAAGGATTCCCGGGCTATGACTTGGTCCCTTGGTCTTTCCTCTGTCCCTTCCCCCCACAGTTATTTTTTTGCCCCTTTCGTGGCCATGGAAGGGGCTCCTTTTCCTGTCCTCCACCGTGCCATCCATGCTGTTCAGCCTCTGCATGGCCGGGGATGTGGAATCCCACATGGCCGTGTGACAAGGGAACCAGAGGTCTGCCCAGTCCACCTCTGCCCCCGCTGCAGTCTCCAAACCCTCCTAGTCCGTCCCCTCACTCCCATCCAGTTGGTGGCAGGATTCGCCATCACCTGCCCCACTGGGAATACATCACCACGGACAGGTGGGTTTTGCAGATAGTTCGAAAGGGCTACTCCCTCCCTTTCGAGTCTGCTCCACCAACCATTCCTCCATCCTTCAGTCACCTTCCAGAAGATCATTTGGTACTTCTCCGCCAGGAAGTCGCAGCTATCTTGGCCAAGGGAGCTATTGAAAAGGTCCCTGTGCCCGAAATAGGTTGTGGTTGTTATTCCCGCTACTTTCTGATACCAAGAAAGGACAAGGGCTTACGTCATATCCTAGACCTTCGGGACCTAAACTACTTCCTCAAGAAGGAGAAATTAAAAATGCTCACCCTGGCTCAGGTTCTGTCTGCCTTGGACCCAGGAGACTGGTAGCGTTGGACTTGCAGGATGCTTATTTCCACATCCCCATCCTTCCTGCCCACAGACGTTACCTACGATTCGTGGTAGGTCACAAGCACTTTCCGTGCTCCCCTTCGGTCTTACCAGTGCCCCTCAGGTGTTCACGAAAGTGATGGCGGTGGTTGCAGCTCATCTGCACAGGTTAGGGGTCTCAGTCTTCCCCTACCTCAACGACTGGCTGTTGAAGGCGGACTTGCCCCAGAAAGTCGTCTCCCACCTTCAGACTACGGCGAACCTCCTGCACACGCTGGGGTTCACTATAAACATGCAGAAGTCACACCTGACTCCCTCGCAGACGCTCCCTTTCATCGGAGCTGTTCTGGACACAGTGCAGTTTTGGGCTTATCCTCCCGAAAGGCGAGTCCAAGACATTCAGGCTATGATTCCGATCTTTCAGCCTCGGTCTTGGGTTTCGGTGAGACTGACTCTGAGGCTGCTGGGCCTCATGGCGTCCTGCATCCTGCTAGTAACACATGCCAGATGGCATATGCGGGCTCTGCAGTGGGACCTGAAGTTCCAGTGGGTGCAGCATCAGGGGAATCTCTCCGACATGGTCCAGATCTCGGAGGGGACTGCAAAAGACCTGCAGTGGTGGCTTTTGAATCCGCATTGGGTCCACAGCAGATCCCTCTCCCTTCCCCAACCAGATCTCTTTATAGTGACAGAGTTCTTCTGAGTTGGGGCGGCCACATGGGAGAGGCGGAGATCAGAGGACTCTGGTCTCTGGCGGAGTCTGGGCTCCATATCAGTCTTCTGGAGCTCTGGGCGATCAGGCTTGCGTTGAAAGCATTCCTTCCCTCTCTCAAAGTGAAAGTGGTGCAGGTGTTCATGGAAAATGCTATCGCCATGTGGTACTGCAACAACAGGGTGGAGTAGGGTCCTGGAATCTTTGTCAGGAGGCACAACGCCTCTAGACATGGCTGGAACATCAGGGCATTACCATGATGGTTTAACATCTAGCGGGTTCCCTCAACGCAAGAGGGGACAAACTCAGCCGTCGATGCACAACCGATCTCGAATGGCATCTCCATCCGGAGGTGGGGCAAGGTCTCTTTCAGCAGTGGGGAGATCCTTGGTTAGATCTGTTCGCCTCCGCAGAGAACGCGCAATGTCAGCTGTTTTGCACGTTGGAGTTTCCAAGGCGGCACTCGCTCAGAGACGCTTTTCATCTCGAGTGGAACTCCGGCCTCCTTTCCGCCTATACTTCTTCTGCCCAGAGTTCTCAAGAAGATCAGCAACGACTGGGCCCAAAGTCTTCTTGGTGGCAACAGGGGACGGTTCTTCACCCAAACCTGTTCAACCTCTGCCTTCATGCGTGGAGATTGAGCGGCGACAGTTGATCACTTTTGATCTTCCACCCGAAGTCTGCGATGTTATCTTGGCAGCCAGGAGTCCCTCAACCAAAACTGTATATGCCTGTTGTTGTAATAAATTTGTGGCATGGTGTACCAACAAATCTGTTGATCCCTTTCTGCCCCTCTATCCAAGATTCTGCTGTTTATTCTTTCTTTGGTCCTGCAGGGCTCTGCTTTGGGCACCCTTAAAGGGTATTTATCTGCCATTTCGGCCTACCTTCGGTTACCTGATCAGCCCTCACTTTTTAAATCTCCTATTTTGAGTAGATTCCTAAAAGGCCTCACCCATTTATTTCCTCCCACTCCATTTATCATGCCACAGTGGGACCTCAATCTTGTCCTTACTTATTTGATGTGTACTCCCTTTGAGCCAATACATAATAGTCCCTTCCAGCTCCTCAACTCTTTGTTGGGTATGTGGGTGTGAAAAAATGGAAGGCGGTGCAAAAGCGTACCATCTCTTGATGGGTGCTTCTTTGCATCAAAATGTGCTACGCTTTGGCCTAGAAGCAACCTCCTGAGGGCTTGCATGCTAATTCCACCAGGGCAGCTGCTGCTTCCACTGCGTTAGCACTCGGAGTTCCTGTCCTGGATATCTGCCAGGCAGCTACGTGGGGGTCCCTGCACACGTTTGCTAAACACTACTGTCTGGACAGTCAGGTCCATCGGGATGGCTACTTTGGTCGTTCAGTCCTCCAGGACTTCCTAGTATGATCTGGGTCGCAGCCCACCACCAAGGATGGCATTGCTTGGGTATCTATTCTAAGGTAAGTAATCTGCAACTACAAGTTACTTACCTTCGGTAACGAAATATCTGGTAGAGACATAGGCGGTCATTATGAACATGGCGGTAAACTTCGCCGACTGCCGTGGCGGCGGTGAACAGAAGACCGCCGTTGGCGATGAATGCAAACCTGCCATATAATGAACCAAAATCCCTACCCCACCAAATATCACCAGACCACCAGTCACCACCAGGACCCTGTCGGCGGAAATGCTGGACCTTCTACACCGCTGATAACATCCACATCCCTCCCTCCAAATAATGATGCACAAATCACCTTGGCGGTCAGTGGAAGCTGAACGACCATTGGCTGTGCCGACTGCCACGGGCGGCAAGTGGACTCAACAGCAAGAAGTGCACACATTGGATAAGCTTGAAACCCACACACCTGACACACATCCATAACCCCATAAAACACTAACAGACACACCCCACAATCCTTTTCAACGAAACTAGGCCAATGAAGACGGAGAGCACCAGAAGCAGACACCGAACACCACTATACACGAGACGCACACCGACCCACAGAAGAGTACCCTCACCGTGTTTCCAGCCCCGACACCATTCACCACACCCACCATGTCACCCACCAAACATCCACGCTTCACAGAAAAGGACCTAAGGGCTATGGTGGACGAGATCCTGAAGGTGGAGCCACAAATATTCGGGACTCAGGTGCAGCACACACCTCTTGCAAGGAAGATGGAACTATGGCAGACCATTGTGAACGGGGTCAATGCAGTGGTACACCATCCACGCACCAGGGACGACATCCGAAAGAGAAGGAACTACCTGCAGGGGAAGGTCAGGGCCATGAGATCCAGGCACCACATTGCAGTCCAGAAGTCTGGGGGAGGACCACCACCAACACCACCTGAATACACAGACTGGGAGGAAAAGGTACTGGCCATCCTGCACCCTGAGGGACTCACTGGAGGAATGGATTTGGGTAAGTCGTCTACATTTACCCCACATACATCATACCTGTGATGCATGCTCCACCCCACCCCACCCACACCCACACCCACACCCACCAGGACCAATACCCCACCCAGGCCACAGCAACTGAATCCACCCCCCCGCATGACCACAAACCCACTAACTTGCCCACAGCCCTCCCCCTGTGCACAGCCACCTACCCCTGCAAGGATTCACAATGGCACTACACCACCCACAATGCAACTCCACACCCTAAGCAAAATGCAGTGAAAACCTCACAAAGGCACCCTGGATGGCCCCAAAAAGTTACACTAGGACAAGACAGCCCTGCCCTGTGCACCCCATATGTTCATGCATTTGTAACAGACATGTCTATGTCCCCCAACAGGCACCACCACCCATGCCACCCTCACAGACAGGACAAGGAGTGTCAGTGCCCCCCATGGAGACAAAGGCACCTCACAGGACACTGGGGAAGAATCCCTGGACACTGATGAGCAGACAGGCCCCTCACACAGTCTTGGACTGTCACCATGCAGCAGCCCCACCCAGGATACCACTGACACCCCTACAACCCAGGCACGAACAGCAGCCCAGGGCAAGCGTCCACACACCAGTGTACCCAGGCCACAGACTGGTGGAACACAGGTACAGAGGCCACAGTCTCCCCCTACCAACAGGCAAGAAGACGAGGGCCCCAGTACAAGTGGTACCGCCAGACATGTGCAGGGGATACAGGCACAGGGGGCTAGGGCAAGTGGTAGGGCCTCAATGGGCCGGGGAGGCCACAGGATGGATGCAGCAGCCCAGGACGTGATATCTGAGGTATTGGGGGCCTACCAGCGTACCCATGACAGGTTGACACAGATAGTATCCACCCTGTAGCACAGTCAGAGCATGCAGCACGAACACCACCAAGAGGCCATGGAGCAGTGGAAACAGCGCCACGCCACAATGGGCAGCATAGAAAGATCACTGCTGCAGCTGGTACACACCCAGTCTGAGACCCACACAGGACTGGAGGCCCCCACTACAGCACAGGACACAGACTGGACAATGACACCATCAGCAGCAACATCCCAGGAACTACCCTCAGAGGAAACACAAGGGCCAACCATGTCATCCCCTCAAGGTTAACAGCAGGCACCCAAACGGACCCTGAGGCCAAGATATGGGACTGGAACCCCTGCCAAAAACAAGGCCCCCTTCAAGAAGTAACTCTGCAATAATCTGCACAGCAACCACCCCACACAATCAACCACCACACAGTGCTAAGAAGCAATATGAACTAATGTAAGCATTGATCGACACATCAATACTACCAACAAGGCTGCCACCATGTTGGCATTGAGGACAACCACCTATGACCAACTACCATCACTGTAAATTGCACTATTCAATCCCTGCCACCAATGAAACACATATCACACATGTAACACTGTCCCCTGTCATAATATGTGAACAAAGTGAAGTATGGATGCAACTGGCTGATAACCACTTTATTGGCAATGTGTTGCATGAAATGACTCATGTGTGCCTAAATGTGGTCCCCAAATGAATGCACTAAATTGTATTCAGTACCATGCAGACCTGGACCCAGTTGCAAATAGAAGATTCAAAACCCCCTCCCAGATGACAAACCACACTGACAGTATGTGTCACAAACCCCAATTTCAGCCCTTAGTCCCACATAGTTACTGGAAATAGAGTTGGATCAGTTGGGTCCTGGAATTGACATCTTCCTCATAATCACCATCACTCTTGTCCCCTCTCTGAGGAAGCTGGTCAGGACATACAGCACCCTCCCCCTCCAAGAGGGGGATAGAATTTCTCACAGCCACATTGTGCAGCATGCAGCAAGCCACCACTATTCTACACACCTTCTTAGGCCCATAGGCCAGGGAACCCCCAGAGATATGTAGACAACGAAATCTAGCCTTCAGGAGACCTATTGTGCGCTCTATCACCCTCCTAGTACGTCCATGGGCCTCATTGTAATTCCTCTCTGCATCTGTCCCAGGATTCCTCACTGGTGTCAGGAGCCAACGCAAGTTGGGATAGCCAGAATCACCTAGAAAAAGGTACAATACAGAGTAGTCATTGTCAAGCCTCTGAGTCAGACAGCCTGGCTGTCTGCTAGGTGGCAGTTACTGACAGAAGCACTTACCTATGATCCACCCTCTGTCCTCTTGTAGTTGTTCCATCCTCTGTGGCACACTACTGTTCCTCAGCACAAAGGAATCATGGACTGAACCGGGGAACATGGCATTCACACGTGAGATGTACTGGTCTGCAGTACATGCCAATTGGATGTTCATGGAATGAAAGTTCTTTCTGTTTCTGTACACCTGTTCACTGACTCTTGGGGGTATGATTGGTATGTGGGTGCCATCTATGGCACCAATCACATGGGGAATGTTTGCAAATGCATAGAAGTCCGACTTGATGCCAGGGAGGTCAGTACTTTGGGGAAACCTCACATAGGGCTAGAGGTGTCGTATAAATGCATTTAGAAATCTTGTCAGTACTATGCTGAACATTGGCTGTGAAAATCCAGCACCCATGCCCACTGTCACTTTAAATGAGCCCGTGGCTAGGAAATGGAGTGCAGAGAGCACCTGCACTTCTTTAGGGATGGCATGCTGATTACGATTTCCCAGTTAGTGCCGGATCCAGTAATGCACAAAGTTCAAGAATAGTTGCACAGTGAGTCTGTAATTGATTATGATGTGACGCTCCACCATGGTCCGCATATCCCCAAGTGGTCTGTACACCGATGGTGCCCTTCCTCGCCACAAGGGTCGGTACCTAGGAGGGATTTTAAACATGTGTGAGGAACATACATACATAGGCACACATTGTCATTAATTGTGCACTGCATACTTGATTGTAGGGACTCATAAGTTAGATGTTCTTGACAGATCTTCATCTACACCTTAATGAGTGAACAGTGTTTGTCATGTGTGGTTTTGTTAATGGTCACATGTATAGGTGCATTATGTGGGAAACAGGGCCTCCATTGTGCACATTTCTTTTTTATAGATGCATATTTAATGCCAAAATGTCTGCCCCCTGTAATCCAGAACTGTCGTTGTGGAAGTGACCTCATACCGCTAGCAGTTGATGTAACAGCATAAGGCAGTGTTTACCGCCGTTCCCACCGTCATTGGTTAACATCGATGCCAATGGGGAATCCTGGCGTATCATGATCGCAGCTGGTGGTGACGCTGCACACCCCGCAGTACGAACGCAAATTCGTAATCACAACTTCACTTGACTCCCTGATCTCGTGCACGCAGGTACTCCGCTCTGTGTACTGCTGTGTCCTGCCTCTGGTCATGGAAGTGGCTCATGTTGCAGGGGAAAGGGCCCCGGCCTTCACCCAGGAGGAACTTGAGAGGCTAGTGGACGGGGTCCTGCCCCTGTATGCCACGCTCTATGGGCGGCCAGAGGTACAGGTGAGTCGGTGTTTGGGGGGCACTGTTTGGGTGTAATGGATGGTGTTGAAAGGACATGTGTGTGCACCTCTGAGCCTGCATGGGCCATGGTTCATGGCATGCTGCGTGCATATGTCCTGTAAGTCTGACAGTACTGTCCGTCCCATAGAAGACGTATAGCCAGCTGTACCTATTTTGCTAGTGCCTGACCTCTGTGTTACATTTCTGTGTCACCCTTTTAGGTCAGCGCCCACCAGAAGATGGCACTTTGGCATGCCAAGGACTTGCGGACCCTGGGGGTCTACAACCGACGGAGCACCTACTGCGGGAAGAGGTGGGAGGCCCTGCGGCACGAAACATCTGTGAGGCCCAGCTGGGGAAGTTCTCCCAACATGGAAGGGGTGCCTGCCTGGCACTGACCCCCCTCATGCTACGCATCCTGGCAGTGGCGTACCCAGACCTGGATGGGTGCTTGAAGGCTGCACAGCAGTCACAAGGGGGTGAGTACTTATGTAACAATCTTAACCCTTGATGGATGTCTGTGTGTGCATTTGGGTTCATGCTGCTTAGTTGCAGGGACTCTGACTGTTGTCCATCTACATGATGGCCCCCGTAGGGTGTAGGGGTGCCTTGGTCAGGTTTCCTACACGTCGGGTCTTTAGGTAGGTCAGGGGATGGGTGTAGAGCAGGGTTCTTGTCAGTAGTCAGGTGCATGGCCATGGGCATAGTGAACAGGGCTGCCTGTTGGGGGTGTCTTCTGGGTGGGTGCATTTCTGGCCACTATGTTCACTCCTTTTAGCTATTTACAAGTGTCTCTCCTCTTTTGTCTCCCCATCCCTGTTCTCTTATGTTGTTTTTGTACATCAGCAACATCTGGCGAGGGAGCTGAGGCACCGGCAAGTGGGGATGCAGCGGGCCACAGATCCTCCGAGGCAGAGTCATCCGACGCCAAGGGGACCAGTGGGTTGGAGGGCGAGTGGAGTACCACGGGGGAGGCAACTACTACTGGAGGTAGTGACTCCAATACCTCCTCCGATGGGTGCTCCCCATGCCATCACTGCCCTCCCTTTTGCTCCCCACCGAGTTGCCCGTGCCCGCTCACCCAGAAAGGTGGGTGTCTCCTTCGCCCCAGGCACCTCCTCCCCTGCCCCAGTCAGCCCTGCTGCCCTCACAGAGGAGGCTATGGACCGCCTGAGTACCATCTCTGTAGGGCAGACAACCATCGTCAATGCCATCCAGGGGCTAGCATCAGAGATGTAGCAGACAAATGACTATCTGGATGGCATTCACGGTGCCGTGTCTGGTCTACAGAGATCTTCTCAGGCTCTGGCCTCCTCTTTGAGGGCAGCCAGTTTCCCTGGTCATTCCATCCCCCCTCCAACCTCCTCTCCCCCTTCCAGCACCTCACTCCCTTCACCCGTCCAAAGCACACAATCTGACACCCAGTCAAGCACCTCAACACACAAGCACATATCTAAACACAAGCACCACACCTCCCACCACAAGCATTCACACAGCCAACATACACATGCACACACAGCAACATCCACTTCCCGTAGTGTGCCCACCTCTTCCGCCTCCCTGTCTGTCCCCTCTACATGCACGCCCTCATGCATTGCACCTTCAGTCACTGTTGCTGCTCCTCTTACTGCAGTCCCCACAATAGCAGACATTTATACATGCACCCTAGACACCACACCTGCACTCACCACAACTACTGTAGTTGACACATGCAGCACACTCACCAGACTTGCAGACACCCACACAACATACATCCACACTGGCAGCCTGTCTTCTCCCACTGTGTCCACCCCCCCCTCCAAAAACACACAAACGCAGCAAGACACCCACCCATCACACATCAACCACACCTCAGCATACTGTCCAGTCACCTGCACCCACAACGCGCACCCCTACACCACCTACATCCACACCCTCTGCTAGGCCAAACCCAATTGCTCTGAAAAAACATTTCCTCTCCCATGATGACCTCTTCCAACCCACTGGCCCACCCCGTCTTGTCCCTAAGCGTGCCCACCTCCTTCCCCTTTCCACTCCTTCCACCTCACAGCCTGTCCCTGTCCGGCCTTCATAATCCCATCCCCCTTCCCCAGAGAAGATGAAGCCCCGTGCAGAGCCAAGTCTATCTGGCTCCACCCGCTCGAAACATCCCCCCATCTTTCAAAGCCAAACCCACACACCCTCCACCTTGAAAGCGCAAGTCCAAGCCCCACCTCCCGTCACCCCCTACCCCTGTTCTATGAGGTGCCTGGATGCCCCATTGTTGCCCCATTAGGTGGAGTACCGTGCACTTTTGGGATTCAGGTTGGGGCCATTGTGGCCCATGGGACTTCTTGCACTACAGACTGACCATTGGCCTTGTTGGAAATAGTTGGCTCTGTGAGCTGGAATAAATATTTATGTGTGGCCTGTGTTTTGGCGGCACGCTCTTGAACCCTGGTCTTTCGTGTAATTGTTTGTGGGTGTGGGGCATTTGTATGTACTATGGTCAGGTTGAATTTGCCTTGTGTCGGGTAAGTACCTCTTGCTGTGGAGTGTATGGGTTGTGCTGCTGTGAAGAGTTGGGGGGGCGTTGCTGGGTGGGTGGAGTCGGTGGGTTTGTAACTGTGCCCTTTCCTCCCTTGTTTTGTAGGTTGCAGTACTTATCGTCGTCATCTTTGTCGGCGATCACAGTCGTGGAGGTATATGGCAAGGAGCAGGGCTGGCATGATCTGCAGCTCTCTATCCATGTCTGCTTCGGCACGTTGTGTGGGCCAAAGTTTTCATACCCAGAATACCCTGCAAAGCTAAATGTTGAATGAATTTTTTTTTCTTGATTTCTGTCACAAAAACAACAGGAATATGCTGGGATCCACAGAATTCCTACCACCCAGTGTTTCCCCATCTGTCCTGATAAAAACGCTACCCCACTTGAGTGCCTGTACCTAGTACCTGCGTCAGAAATGGATCACCCCAAGGTCAACAGTTGCCCTCATGTAAGGACCAACATTGACTGTTGTGTAGTTTCCAAACATATATAGGTTACCTAGGTTTCCCTAGGTACCGGCTGAGCTAGAGGCCAAAATCCACAGCCAGGCATTTTACAAAAAACGTCCGTTTTCATTGGAAAAATGTAATGTGTCCACATTTTGTTTTGGGGCATTTCCTGCCTAGGTCACTAGGCTTACCCACACAAGTGAGGTACCATTTTTATCAGGAGATTTGGGGAAAACAGAATATCACAACAAGTGTTATTGCCTGTGGGAAGGTAGCCTCTTTCTAGCCTTTTTACCCCCACTTTTGGCCTGTTTGTGAGTATATGTCAGGGTATTTTTACTGTCTCACTGGGATCCTGCTAGCCAGGGCCCAGTGTTCATAGTGAAAGCCCTATGTTGTCAGTGTGTTTGATATGTGTCACTGGGATCCAGCTAGCCAGGACCCCAGTGCTCATATGTTTGTGGCCTATATGTGTTCCCTGTGTGGTGCCTAACTGTATCACTGACCAGAACCTCAGTGTTTATGCTCTCTCTGCTTTTAAAATTGTCACTGCAGGCTAGTGACTAATTTTACCAATTCTGATTGGCACACTGGAACACCCTTATAATTCCCTAGTATGTGGTACCTAGGTACCCAGGGTATTGGGGTTCCAGAAGATCCCTATGGGCTGCAGTATTTCTTTTGCCACCCATAGGGAGCTCAGACAATTCTTACACAGGACTGCCACTGCAGCCTGAGTGAAATAACGTCCACGTTATTTCACAGCCATTTTACACTGCACTTAAGTAACTTATAAGTCACCTATATGTCTAACCCTCACTTAGTGAAGGTTAGGTGCAAAGTTACTTAGTGTGAGGGCACCCTGACACTAGCCAAGGTACCCCCACATTGTTCAGGGCAAATTCCCCGGACTTTGTGAGTGCGGGGACACCATTACATTCGTGGTAACTCCGAACATGGCCATGTAACATGTCTAGGATCATGGAATTGTCACCCCAATACCATTATGGTATTGGGGGGACAATTCCATGCATCCCCGGGGCTCCAGGATAGAGCCCGGGTACTGGAAAACTAACTCTCAGAGGTTTTCTCTGCAGCTACCGCTGCTGACAACCCTTAGAGAGGTTTCTTCCCCCCGGGGGCCTGGGCAGCCCAGTCCCAGGAAGGCAGAACAAAGGATTTCCTCTGAGAGAGGGTGTTACACCCTCTCCCTTTGGAGATAGGTGCTACGGGCCTGAGAGGAGTAGCCTCTCCTGGCCTCTGGAAATGCTTTGAAGGGCACAGATGGTGTCCTCCTTGCATGAGCGAGTCTACACCGGTTCAGGGATCCCCCCAGTCCTGCTCTGGCACAAAACTGGACAAAGGAAAGGGGAATGACCACTCCCCTGACCAGCACCTCCCAAGGGGAGGTACCCAGAGCTCCTCCAGTGTGTCCCAGACCTCTGCCATCTTGGATGCAGAGGTGTGAGGGCACAATCGACACCTCTGAGTGGCAAGTGCCAGCAGGGGACGTCAGAGACCCCTCCTGATAAGTGCTTACCTTTCTCTGTAGCCAATCCTCCTCTGAGGGCTATTTAGGGTCTCTCCTGTGGGTTTCTCACCAGATAACAAATGCAAGAGCTCACCAGAGTTCCTCTGCACTTCCCTCTTCAACTTCTGCCAAGGATCGACCGCTGACTGCTCCAGGACGCCTGCAAAACCGCAACAAAGTAGCAAGAAGACTACCAGCAACATTGTAGCGCCTCATCCTGCCGGCTTTCTCAACTGTTTCCGGGTGGTGGATGCTCTGAGGGCTGTCTGCCTTCATCCTGCACTGGAAGCCAAGAAGAAATCTCCCGTGGGTCGCCGGAATCTTCCCCCTGCTACGCAGGCACCAAACTTCTGCATCACCGGTCCTCTGGGTTCCATCTCAACTTGACGAGTGTGGTCCCTGGAACACAGGAGCTGGATCCAACAACTACAAAGTTTTGAAGGATGCACTCTTGGATGGATTTGGCATAACCACTGAACAATACAGAATTAAGTTCAGAGACACCAGAAAAGAATCCCCTCAAGACTGGACAGACTTTGTAGACTGTTCAGTGAAGGCCTTGGAGGGTTGGTTACATGGCAGTAAGGTGCCGGACTGTGAAAGCCTGTATAATCTAATCCTGAGAGAGCATATTTTGAACAATTCTGTGTCTGATTTGTTTCACCAGTACTTAGTAGACTCAGATCTGACCTCTCCCCAAGAATTGGGAAAGAAGGCAGACAAATGGGTCAGAACAAGAGTGAACAGAAAAGTTCATACAGGAGGTGACAAGGATGGCAAGAAAAAAGATGGTGAGAAATCTCAGGATAAACATGGGGATAAGGGTAAAACTAAAGATCCTTCTTCAAATCCTAAACACTCTTTAGGGGGTGGGGATAAATCAACTTCTTCCTCTTCTTCACAACCCACACACATTAAAAAGCCTTGGTGCTTTGTGTGTAAAAAAAAAAAAAAAAAAAAAAGGCCATAGGCCAGGGGATAAGTCCTGTCCAGATAAAACCCCCTGAGCCTACCACCACTAATACACCAAACTCTAGTGCCCCGAGCAGTAGTGGTAATAGTGGTGGGGCTGCTGGCAACAGTCAAAATAAGGGTGTAGTTGGGGTCTCTTTTGGGTCCATCATAGAAACTGGGGTAGTCAGTCCCAAGACAGTTTCTGTCACACCTAGTGGCATTGGCCTTGCCACACTGGCTGCTTGTCCCCTTACAATGGATAAGTACAGGCAGACAGTTTCAATAAATGGTGTTGAGGCTAAGGCCTACAGGGACACAGGTGCCAGTATCACTTTGGTGACTGAAAACCTAGTGTCTCCTGCACAACACATCATTGGACAACAGTACAAGATTATTGATGTCCATAACTCCACTAAGTTTCTGCCCTTAGCTATAATTCAGTTTAGTTGGGGTGGAGTTACTGGCCCTAAGCAGGTGGTAGTATCACCTAGCTTACCTGTAGACTGTCTCTTAGGTAATGACCTAGAGGCCTCAGGTTGGGCTGAGGTAGAGTTTAATACCCCTGCAACCATGCTGGGTATCCCTGAGGAATTGCTTCCTCTCATTTCAGCTCAAATGAAAAAGCAAAGGAGAGAAAAGGGCCTGAAAACTCAGGATCCTTCTCCAACAACAGGTGAAAAGGGCATCAAAGTATCCCCTACCCACCCTGCCATTCAGGATACCATTCCTGTGGTGGGAGAAACCTCTCCTGGGGTGGCACCTGTACCAAGGGAACCATCAGCTGGCACAGCTGTACTCCCTGAGGTGGAAGTACCTCTCTGTGGGATAACTAATATTGGTGAGAAAAAGTGCACCATTTTAGTTAACACAGAGCATCCCTCCAACCCTCCCAGAGAAGCTTTAGTGCAGCAACCCTGCACTGCCTCACAACACTTAGGACAGCAGCCCTGCCCTAGTGTGGAGCTCATAGGATAGCATCCCTGCCCTGCTCCAACTCAAGAGAAACAGCAACCCTGTTCTCTCTTACAGCCATATGGACAACGTTTTTGCCCAGCTATGGCTTTACTGAGACAGCATCCCTATCTGACATCCTCATCATTTGATATAGGTCCAGTGGACAATTCCCACTGCTCTAAACTTAAACATACTAATAGGAAATCTGAGAATATGACTTCACATTGCTGGCTAGCTAAAAAGCTTCAAACAGGGTGGTTCCCATCCCCACAAGCAAGTAACCATATAGTGGATGATGAAGGGAGTAACCAATCTATTGCAGAGCTACTCTCCACTTATCACCACTTAGACCATAAAGACTCAACTGGACAAGGTTAGCCTTATTGTCCTTTATTTGGGGGGGGGGTTGTGTAGGAAGGTAGCCTCTTTCTAGCCTTGTTAACCCCACTTCTGGCCTGTTTGTGAGTATATGTCAGGGTTTTTTTACTGTCTCACTGGGATCCTGCTAGCCAGGGCCCAGTGCTCATAGTGAAAACCCTATGTTGTCAGTGTGTTTGATATGTGTCACTGGGATCCTGCTAGCCAGGATCCCAGTGCTCATAAGTTTGTGGCCTATATGTGTTCCCTGTGTGGTGCCTAACTGTATCACTGAGGCTCTGCTAACCAGAACCTCAGTGTTTATGCTCTCTCTGCTTTTAAAATTGTCACTGCAGGCTAGTGACTAATTTTACCAATTCTGATTGGCACTGGAAAACCCTTATAATTCCCTAGTATATGGTACCTAGGCACCAAGGGTATTGGGGTTCCAGAAGATCCCTATGGGCTGCGGCATTTCTTTTGCCACCCATAGGGAGCTCAGACAATTCTTACACAGGACTGCCACTGCAGCCTGAGTGAAATAATGTCCACGTTATTTCACAGCCATTTTACACTGCACTTAAGTAACTTATAAGTCACCTATATGTCTAACCCTCACTTAGTGAAGGTTAGGTGCAAAGTTACTTAGTGTGAGGGCACCCTGACACTAGCCAAGGTGCCCCCACATTGTTGATGGGCTAATTCCCCAGACTTTGTGAGTTCGGGCACACCATTACACGCGTGCACTACATATAGGTCAATACCTATATGTAGCGTCACCATGGTAACTCTGAACATGGCCATGTAACATGTCTAGGATCATGGAATTGTCTCCCCAATACCATTATGGTATTGGGGGGACAATTCCATGCATCCCCGGGGCTCCAGCATAGAGCCCGGGCACTGCCAAACTAACTCTCCGGGGTTTTCTCTGCAGCTACCGCTGCTGCCAACCCTCGGACAAGTTTCTGCCCCCCTGGGGCCTGGGCATCCCAGTCCCAGGAAGCCAGAACAAAGGATTTCCTTTGAGAGAGGGTGTTACACCCTCTCCCTTTGGAAATAGGTGTTAAGGGCCTGAGAGGAGTAGCCTCTCTTGGCCTCTGGAAATGCTTTGAAGGGCATAGATGGTGCCCTCCTTGCATAAGCCAGTCTACACCGGCTCAGGGATCCCTCCAGTCCTGCTCTGGCACGAAACTGGACAAAGGAAATGGGAGTGACCACTCCCCTGACCAGCACCTCTCAAGGGGAGGTGCCCAGAGCTCCTCCAGTGTGTCCTAGACCTCCTCCATCTTGGATGCAGTGGTGCGAGGGCACAATGGAGACCTCGGAGTGGCCAGTGCCAGCAGGTGACGTCAGAGACCCCTCCTGATAGGTGCTCACCTTTCTCTGTAGCCAATCCTCCTCTGAGGGCTATTTAGGGTCTCTCCTATGGATTTCTCACCAGATAACGAATGCAAGAGCTCACCAGAGTTCCTCTGCACTTCCCTCTTCGACTTTTGCCAAGGATCGACCGCTGACTGCTCCAGGACGCCTGCAAAACTGCAACAAAATAGCAAGAAGACTACCAGCAACATTGTAGCGCCTCATCCTGACGGCTTTCTCAACTGTTTCCTTGTGGTGGATGCTCTGAGGGCTGTCTGCCTTCACCCTGCACTGGAAGCCAAGAAGAAATCTCCAGTGGGTCGACAGAATCTTCCCCCTGCCAACGCAGGCACCAAACCTCTGCATCACCGGTCCTCTGGGTCCCCTCTCATCTTGAGGAACGTGGTCCCTGGAACACAGGAGCTGGATCCAAGTGTGCCCGACAGTCCATTGGCTCTTCTGTCCAAATTTGGTGGAGGTAAGTCCTTGCATCCCCACGCCAGACAGTAATCCTGTGTACTGCGTGAACTGCAGCTGCTAGGGCTTCTGTGCACTTTTTGCAAGACTTCCTTTATGCACAGCCTAGCCCAGGTCCCCAGCACTCCGTCCTGCATTGCCCAGCTCGCTGAGTTGGACTCCGACTTCGTGGGACCCTCTTTTGTTGTGCTGAGTCGACCGTCGTACTCAGATTTCTGAACGCCTGCTCAGGTGCTTCTGCGGGTGCTGCCTGCTTCTGCGTGGGCTCTCAGTGTTGCTGAGTGCCCCCTCTGTCTCATCCTCCAAGGGGCGACCTCCTGGTCCTTCCTGGGCCCTGGCAGCACCCAAAACCTTCAACCGTGACTCTTAAGGCTAGCAAGGCTTGTTTGTGGTCTTTCTGTGTGGAAACAACTCTGCATCCTCCAGCACGCCGTGGGACATCTTCTGACCAAAGGAGAAGTTCCTGGCACCTTCTGTTGTTGCAGAATCTTTGGCTTCTTCCACCCGGAGGCAGCCCTTTTGCACCTTCATCCGTGGTTTAGTGGGCTCCTGCCCCCCCTGGACACTTGCGTGACTCTTGGACTTGGTCCCCTTCCTTTACAGGTCCTCAGCTCCAGGAATCCCCCTTCAGTGCTTTGCAGTCAGTTGTTGTCTTTGCAGAATCCCCTATCTCGACTTTACTGTCTTTCTGGGGTAGTAGGGTAACTTTACTCCTACTTTTCAAGGTCTTGGGGTGGGGTATCTTGGACACCCTTAGTGTTTTCTTACACTCCCAGAAACCCTCTACACACTACACTAGGCCTGGGGTCCATTCGTGGTTCGAATTCCACTTTTGGAGTATATGGTTTGTGTTGCCCCTAGGCCTATTGTCTCCTATTGCATTCTATTGTGTTCTACAGTATCTGCACTACTTTGCTAACTGTTTAATTACCTGATTTTGGTCTGTGTGTATATTTTGTGTATTTTACTTACCTCCTAAGGGAGTATATCCTCTGAGATACTTTTGGCATATTGTCACAAAAATAAAGTACCTTTATTTTTAGTAACTCTGAGTATTGTGTTTCTTATGATATAGTGCTTTATGATATAAGTGGTATAGTAGGAGCTTTGCATGTCTTCTAGTTCAGGCTAAGCTGCTCTGCTATTGCTACCTCTATCTGCCTAAGCTGCTAGAACACTACTAATCTACTAATAAGGGATAACTGGACATGGCACAAGGTGTAAGTACCACAAGGTACCCACTATAAGCCAGACCAGCATCCTACATTGCCCCTTGTCTTTCTCTACATTTTTTCCTTCGAAATGTAAGACAGTGTGTAAAAAAAACACGTCTATTTGAGAAATGCCCTGTAATTCACATGCTAGTATGGGACCCCAGAATTCAGAGATTCGCAAATAACCACTGCTTCTCAACACCTTATCTTATGCTCATTTTGGAAATACAAAGGTTTCCTTGATACTTATTTTTCATTTTTTATACTTCACCAAATGAATTGCTGTGTACCCGGTGTACATTGAAAACCCATATCAAAGTGCAGCTCATTTATTGGCTCTGTGTACCTAGGGTTCTTGATGAACCTACAAGCCCTATATATACCCGCAACCAGAAGAGTCCAGCAGACATAACTGTATATTGTTTTTGAAAATTTGCATCGCAGGAAAAAGTTACAGAGTAAAACGTGGAGAAAAATTACAGTTTTTTTTGGCTCAATTTCAATATATTTTTATTTTAGCTGTTACTTTCTGTAGGAAAACCTTGAGGGATCTACACAAATGACCCCTTGTTGAATTCAGAATTTTGTCTACTTTTCAGAAATGTTTAACTGTCCGGGATCCAGCATTGGTTTCACAACCATTTCTGTCACTAACTGGAAGTAAAAATGGGGTATGTCCCAGTAAAATGCCAAAATTGTATTGAAAAATGTGGTTTTCTTATTCAAGTCTGCCTGTTCCTGAAAGCTGTGAAAATGTTGATTTTAGCACTACAAACCCTTTGTTGACGCCATTTTCATGGAAAAAACACATGCTTTCTTCTGCAGCCCTTATTTCCCCATTTTTTTAAAAAAAGCTAAATGTTTGCTTTATTTTGGCTAATTTCTTGGTCTCCTCCAGGGGAACCCACAAACTCTGAGTATCTTTAGAATCCCTAGGATGTTGGAAAAAAAGTCTGCAAATTTGGCATGGATAGCTTATGTGTACAAAACGTTATGAAGGCATAAGTGCGAACTACCCCAAATAGCCAAAAAAGGGCTCTCAGCACAGGCGGAGGTGGGGGGGGGGGGGAAGCATTAAGAAATATTTTTGTGAACTAGATTTCTTCTCTGTAGGCAGTAATAGTTGCAGGGTGTACATTAATTGAAGAAAATTGCATCCAAGTTCTAAATAATCGTATATGGTATGAAAGTGCCACTACTCCTTGGCACGTGGAAGCCTCATAGTTGTTTGGGGTGCCCCAGATGCAAAACCTCTTCCATTAGAAACTGCATGACGTTCTGGTGTAGAGAAGCTTTGCCTCTTTCACAATGCCCATATTGTCCAGTGTTAATTCAGATGCCCTTATTGTATGAGTTCAAAAGCCAGGCTGCTAAAGTCAATGATGGGAGGTTGACATGCAGGCTCTGTCCTCTGAACATGTGAAAGAGTTCCGGTATACATGGCCATCTCTTCTGTGGTTACCCCAAAAGACATAAAGGAGGTCATTCTGACCCTGGCGGTAAATACCGCCAGGGCGGAGGTTGGCGGTAGCACCGCCAACAGGCTGGCGGTGCTCCGCCGTGCATTCTGACCGCAGCGGTACAGCCGCGGCCAGAAGCGGAAAGCCGGCGGTGTACCGCCGACTTTCCGCTGCCCATGGGAATCCGCCATGGCGGCGCAGCTTGCTGCGCCGCCATGGGGATTCTGACACCCCATACCGCCATCCTGTTCCTGGCGGTTCGCCCGCCAGGAACAGGATGGCGGTATGGGGTGTCGTGGGGCCCCTGGGGGCCCCACAAAGAATTTCAGTGTCTGCTTTGCAGACACTGAAATTCGCGACGGGTGCAACTGCACCCGTCGCACCTTCCCACTCCGCCGGCTCCATTCTGAGCCGGCTTCCTCGTGGGAAGGGTGTTTCCCGCTGGGCTGGCGGGCGGACTTTCGGCGGTCGCCCGCCAGCCCAGTGGGAAACCCAGAATGACCGCCGCGGTCTTTTGACCGCGGTACGGTCTTCTGGCGGTTCCCGCTTGGCGGGCGGCTACCGCCGCCCGCCAAGCTTAGAATCAGGGCCAAAATGGCTGTATGCCACCTAGGCATGGCTGCTTCACAGCTATGAGGGTCATCTTGGCTTTTCAGTAGGACATTTTTATCAATGCTTTTGGGTGAATCTAGCTCAGCTGCCACCTGCAGGGCATGATGGAACATTGGTGGTATGCTATGCCTCAAAGGAGCAGCATGTTCTAGTGATATTGTTTTTTTTTGTTGTTTTTTTTTAAATGTAAATCGTTTTTTAAAAAAGTAAATGCCAGAAAATTGTCCAGAATGCCCTTTCAAAGGTTTTATTTTCCTTTTCATATTTACGTTTTTTTATGTACAATTTGTTGAAAGAAATGGGCTTTAGAATTCCATGTAAGAACATTCTGGAGATTGGTACAATTGGGTGTGGATATAACTAACCTTAGATTGTTCGGTTGCTTTAAGGAGCCTGAAGAAAATACTTAGAGGATACATATGGAATGAGTCACCCTAAGTTACAGGGGAATATGTGGTAGGTGGTGAGTTACTGAAAAATCTAATGCTTACAAATATAATGAACATTTTAAAAATCCTGTCTCTATAAAGAGATGCAGTCCCAGATAATATGCCGATACTAATGATATAAATTAATGAAACTGGTGGAGTGAGATTTTTGTGATACTATTTAGAGCAATAACTTTGACCATCCAAGTACCAGAAAGCTCGATGGGGGCAATCTTCAAACTTATACATAAAAAGAACCCCAACCTCGAACTAAAGAGTGATAGATTGATAAGTCTCATGGATGTTCGGGAGAAAGTATTTTGGTAAACTAATCTTAAGAAGATTGAAAGACTGGACAGACTAGTAAGGATGGATCTGTATGGAACAGGGTGGCTTTAAAGACTGTCATGTGACAATAGACCACTCTTTCAGGTTCTGGACTATTGTGAGGAAGGGCATCTTTAAGACAACAAATCTCTGCTGCTGATTCATAGACTTTTAGGCATCTTTTGACTTGGTCAACCGTGGGTTTCTATGGGATAACTTGAATAAGTTCAATATGTCTAGGGGCCTTTTGAGTATACGTAAGGAACTCCACCAGGGGAATTGGACACAAATAGAATTAGAAAAGGATGGAACTTTATCTGATAAGCTTGAGATGTTGATTGGTTTACGGCAGGGGTGTGTGCAGGCCCTTACACTGTTTGAATTATATTGAAGGGATCTTCCAGAAACCTTAATGGGGCCAGTCTCCATTTCCCCCCAAATGGGTGGAGGCCATATATCCTATCTGCTTTATGCAGAAGATTTTGGCCCTCATTATGACATTGGCGGTAAATCCCACTTAGCACAATGCTGACTACCGCCAACATACCGCTGCCGCAGCAGATATCCGTTCACAAAATTATGACACACACACACCAATCCATCACTATACAGCCACACACACAACTCAGCCTCACCAAAGGTTAGTGATAAACTGGTGGTATCAAAACCCACACCGTTACGCCAACAAAACAACGCCCACCACATTATGACCCACCAATCACCACGGTGGACATTCAATGACGTTAAACCACTGGCGGTACATACCGCCACGCTCAAAATACACACACACATACAAAACAACACCACATTGGACAATTCAAACTACATACACCTGACACACATACACACACCACACCCTATAAAACACACACCCACATTACCCACAGGCCTTTGCCATTACAAACCATTGCGACGAGATAGATACCACAACATCAGACAAGACCAGAGCCACACACCACCTACACCTATACACCACGCACCTCACAACACACACCCCAACACATCACCCTGCACACCCTCATCGACACTACTCACTCAACACCCATAGCACCACAAAGACACCCCTGATTCTCGGAGGAGGCTCTAAGGGTCATGGTGGAGGAAATCATCAGGGTAGAGCCACAGCTATTTGGAGCACAGGTGCAGCAGACATCCATTGCTAGGAAGATGGATCTATGGCGAAGGATCGTGGACAGGGTCAACACCATGTGACAGCACCCCAGAACAAGGGATGACATCAGGAAGAGGTGGAACGACCTACGGGGGAAGGTGCATTCCATTGCAGCAAGACACCAACTAGCTGTACAGAAGACTGGCGGTGGACCCCCACTTCCTCCCCCACAACTAACAACATGGGAGGAGCAAGTCTTGGCAATTGTGCATCCTGAAGGCCTGGCCGGAGTAGCAGGAGGACTGGACTTTGGTAAGTCAACTCTATACTACTACTACCCCCTACCTGCATGTCATCACATACCCCCACCCTCACTCCCATCACTCCACTCCATCCCACACACCCCACCATCACAACGCACTCGGCCCAATGCCAAGCCCTGCATGCACCACCAATGCATGGACACCACTCACAGCCCTGCATGGACACCTATCACTAAAGCATGCACACTAGAGAGAAACAGCTGGCCCACCACATACCAACTCACACAAGTGAAAGCTGCCAGGGCATATAAAACCAAAGAGGGCAACCCACCGATGCACAATATGTCACACACAGAAACAATAACACTGCATTTACATCCCCCCAGGTACCCCAGCCAATGTCACTAGAGAAGAGGTGCCAGCACTCTCCAGTCCCCCCACAGAAGAGGCCCACAGTGATGACAGCGACTCTGCTCGACTGGATCTGGATGACCAACCTGGCCCATCAGGGACCTCCGGACAGTCGGTTACCCAGGCACAGTCACACACCACCACAGAGCCTCCCCCATCAGGAAACATCACCACAGCACCCACCCAGCGTACCCATACCTCTGTCCCCAGGACACGTCAATCAGCAGTGTGTCCACCACTACAGGGACCCCAGGACACACCTCGCCCCCAAGACAATCAGGGACCTGGGGATCAGTGGCAGTGGGCACAGGATTCAGGGGTCAGAGGCACAGGACAACTGGGAAGCTGGGAGGACCGCTATGTGCCAGGGGGAGGACCGGCCCAGGGAACCGTCTTTCCAGGAGGCACTCACTGAGATCCTGGGAGAATACCAACATTCCCAGGATACGCTGGGCCAGATCTTGGACAACGTGCAGGAGAACAGGCGGCTGCAGGAGGGACAGTACCACTGGATCAGGGAGGACTTGAAGGCCATTAACACCACCCTGTTCTCCATTGCAGGGGTGCTGGCAGACATGGCCAACATTGAGGTAGGCAGTCTTACAACAGCGGGCCCCTACCACTAGCCAGACATCTGAACTGCCTTCCACCTCCGCTGCCGCTAGTGGACAGGAGGCCCCGCCACAGGACCAAAAGGCCACCAGCACCCCTCCCCATGCAGAAGGAGAACCACCCCGCAAACATTCCCTGCGATCCAGGCAGAAGCCAGAGGCTATTGTCAAGACCCCCGCCAGAAAATAAGACTCTCCTGATTGTCACCCATGTGTCCCACTCTATCACCCTGACAACTTTGAACTGCCATTGCTACCCTTCCTATGCCCCCTTGGGCAATGCACCTGTGCTACAAATAGACTAGGACAATACCCTGGACTTTCCTCCATTATTACCCCAGCCCATTGCACTTCCCCCTATTCTTCTTAATACTGCAATAAACACACTTTGAATAAATACAAGTATGGAGTACGTCAAATGATTTGAGTATGTATTTGTTTAACAAGGTTCAAACATTGCAAATCAACTGTACAGTAATGTGCACATAGGATAGACCTTTAGTTGACTGCAGTGAACACACCAGGAGCGATAGTGGGGCACCGACATCTGAAAAAAGAGTTGTTAAATGGTACAGTGAGTGGGCATAGAAGTGGGAAATAACAGCCTGCCACTGACAATGTTAAACAAAAAAATTACAATGAAATGTGAAGTACCACTGTCTTACCTGTGTGTCATTGGAAATATTGTTGAATCACTTCAGTTCTGTTGCCCTCATCTTCATTCTCTGCCTCCTCATCATCACCGTCCACAGGGTTCACTGCTGCCACACGGCCATCTTCAGCCCACCTCCTCCTGCAGAAAAGACACATGACGTCTCAAGGCAAGGTTATGCAACATGCAGCATGCCACGATTATCATGCAGACCTTCTTGGGTGAGTAGCACATGGCGGCACCGAAACCTGGCCTTCAGAAGGCCATAGGTTTGTTCAATGATCCTTCTTGTTCACCCATGTGCCTCATTGTAATGTTCCTCTGCCCTTGTCCTAGGATTCCTCACAGGGGTCATTAGCCATGATAGGTTTCAGTAACCAGAGTCACCTGCAAATATTGAGGGACAACATTTAGCCACACACTATTCTATATGGCCCACACCATGGCCGTACACAAACATATACAGGGTTCACCTATTGGCCACACCCTGTGCCTCTGTAATTGGGCCATCACATTTGGGATGCTGCTATTCCTCAGGATAAAGGCATCATGCACAGACCCAGGATACTTCGCATTGACGTGGTAGATGTACTGGTCCACCAGGCACACTGTCTGGACATTCATGGAAAGAAAACTCTTTCGATCTCTGAGGACCTGTTCATTTTGCCAGGGGTGGGGGACAAAGGCAATATGTGTTCCATCAATCGCCCCAAATATGTTGGGGATATGTCCCACTGCATAGCCTTCACTGTGGCCAAATCTCCACCTGGGGAAATACAATGTAGCTGCACACGTGTTTTATCAGGGCAGATTACACTCTGGTCAGCACTATTAAGAACATTGGCTGTGACATTCCTGCTGCCAAGCCCACTGTCAGTTGGAAAGAACCAGTTGCCAAGAAATGGAGGACAGATAGCACTTGCACAAGAGGGGGGATCCCAGTGGGGTGACAGACAGCAGACATCAGGTCAGGCTCCAGTTGGGCACACAGCTCCATGATTGTGGCCCTGTCAAGTCTGTAAGTGAGGATAATGTGCCTGTCCTCCATTGTTGCCAAGTCTACCAGGGGTTTGTACACAGGGGTATGTCTCCATCTCCTATTCATCCGCAGCGGTTGCAATCTATGGGGCAAAAAAGTGAGTAGCCGGTCATAAACTGTACATTGTAGCCACAACAGTACAATACATGATGTTATTTTTAAATGAATTTGTCCTGTTTGTACAATTGTGAACTGTGACGCAGTTATTATACAGGGCCTGCCCCCGCCACCCCCCCCTAAAAGGATATCCTCCTGTCCTGTGTGGATGGACTGGTGGAAGTGATGTAATTTCGCTGATTTTGTGCGCCGTTGGGGGAGGCAGTCGGGAACTGCCGTGCAACGCCTCATTGCATAATAATGGGCCCTATGGGGTACAGTGGCAAATGGTGCTGTACGTCGGCGGTGACTGTATGCACCGCCGCGGATGTCACCACCATTTTCTTTCTGTTCACTCACTTGCCACCTGACCTTCAACAGGAGAGGACCTACACTGCATGTGCTGCTGTGACCTATGTCTGGAACCTACCATGGTTCATGTGACTGGGGAAAAATCCCCTGCCTTCACCTTAGCAGAGTTGGAGCAACTGGTGGATGGGGTCCTACCCCAGTACGGACTACTGTATGGGCCTCCAGGCCAATAGGTGAGTACACCGTGAGCACGATGCATGGGTCATGAATGCATGGAGTGGTGTGTGTGAAGGCCTCATGTAAGGGGGGGGTTTGTGGATGTCCCCTGGGTGACGTGCAGCTTGTGTGCTGGGCAATGTCTGTGCAAATGGGGAGGGTGGGCCATGAGTGTAACAGGCAGGACGGTCTGACTAATACCTTTTCCTATGTGTATTTTCTCTGCAGGTCAGCGCCCATCAAAAGAAGGGTATATGGTGTGCCATCACCAAAGACGTGCGGCAGGCGGAGCACCCACTGTCTGAAACATTGGGAGGACCTGAGATGATGAACCCCCTGATAGCCTGCATACTGGCAGTGGCCTATCCGGAACTGGATGGGCGCTTGAGGGCATCACAGCAGCCACAAGGGGGTGAGTACAGTTCCCATCATTACAACGTACGCATGATAGGGTGGTATCCGGGTGGGGGATATGTGTCTGTGGGTGTCCCTAGGCCAGGCCTGACATTGCAGAGTAGGTCCCATGTTGGCCAGGGTTCTGATGTGATATTCCTCCTAACTAGCTAGCTATTAGGCATCCACTACTGGGCAGAGTTGTATGGGTCCCAGGTATGCTGCAGTTGGCGATATGTGTCCCTACCCATGTTCTGGTGACTAGCATTGTTACTAGTAGTGCACTGCATAGTGCATAGGGCTGTTCCCTGTGTGTGAGGGTGCTGTGTACACCAATGGTGGTGTTGGTGCAGCCATTGACCAAGTGTTTCCTATGTCTCTTCCCCCCCTCTTTTTGTTTTGTCACCCTGTCCTTATGTGCATTAGTATCATCTGACGGAGGAGCAGAGGCACCGGCGACGGAGGGAGCTGCATCCCACAGGACCCAGGAGGCAGAGTCCACCGATGGTGAGGGCACCAGTGGGATGGAGGGCGAGGGGAGCACCACAGCGGAGATTGGAAGGGACAGTCTGGAAACAGATATCTCCTTTGATGGAAGCTCCCTGGTGGTGACAGACACCTCTCTGCCCACCCCAGCTACAGGTGCAACCGCCACCCCCATACCAGCACCGCCCTCCCAGCAGCCCCTCACCGAATTGCCTGTGCACGCTCACCCAGGAGGGTAGGCATCTCCTTCGCCCCAGGCACCTCAGGCCCTGCCCCAGTGAGCCCTGCTGCCCTGTGTGAGGAAGCTATTGACCTCCTGAGATCCATCTCTGTTGGGCAGTCAACCATTGTGAAGGCCATCCAGGGGCTGGCAGCCCAAATGGAACAAACCAATGCATTTCTGGAGGGCATTCACACTGGCTTGGCAGCCCAACAGAGATCAATCCAGGCTCTGGCCTCCTTTCCGATGGCAGCCATTGTCCCTGTTTCCTCCCTCCCCCCTCCAACTTCCTCTACCCAATCCCATTCCCCTCAACCCCAACCTACCCCAAGCACACAGGCAGACCAGCATGCACACAAGACAACACACAATAGTGGTTCAGGCAAACACAAGCGCACCACACTTCATCCCACAGGCACTCACACAAACACCATCCAGATGCAGACATACCAACATTCACTGCCTGCACTGTGTCCCCCCCTCCTCGTCCTCCACCTCCCTCCCAGTTGTGTCTACACTCACACCTGCATGCACTACATCTTCATCCACTACCGCCATCAGAACACACACCTCACTGGCAGACACCACCGCAAAAGCCATGCACACGTCCCCTGTTTTCTCTCCCACTGTTTATGTGCCCCCTCTCCTAAAGTACACAAACGCAAGCACTCGGACACCCAACAGCCATCCACCTCACCACAGCATCCAGCCCATGCACCCAAACACAGCAGACACCTCCTATAACCACCCCCTCTTCCTCCACTCCCAAACCTTCTCCCTCTTCCCACCCCAATGTCCCTAAGAAGTCATTCCTCTCCACCATTGGCCTCTTCCATACCCCTCCTCCCCCATCCTTCACGTCTGGCCAGGGTGGCAAAAACCCAGGCAAGCACCTCAGCCACCCAGTCCATGGGCCCAGTAGTGTCAAAAGCAACTCATGAGGGGGGAAGGATCCAGGACACCAAGCAGCCTCACAGAAAGGGTGCCTGCCCTAAGTGCTACCCGGAAGAGCAAGTAGCCATCCCCAGCTGCTGCCAGGAAGGGCAAGGGGCCTGCACCAGCTGCTGCCCTGAAGAGCAAGGAGCCATCCCCAGCTGCAGCCATGAAGAGCAGGCGGCCTGCACCAGCTGCTGCTCTAAAGAGCAAGGAGCCATACCCAGCTGCAAGCAGGAAGGGCAAGGGGCCTGCACCAGCAGGCAGGAAGGACAAGGGGCCTGGTGCATGGACTCAATCGGAGCCCTCACCACCGACCATGGTTGTGCGGCTGTCCGAGGCTGCAGGGGAAGGGCTGGAGCTCCCCCCCACCACCACCCGCTGTACCGCCACCAACAGTGGGCAGCTGTCCAAGGCTGCAGGGGATGGGCTGGAGCTTCCCCCCCACCACCACCCGCAGCACCTCCACCGCCAGTGGGCAGCTGTCCGAGGCTGCAGGGGATGGGCTGGAGCTTCCCACCACCAGCAGCACCACCACCACCAGTGGGCAGCTGTCCGAGGCTGCAGGGGATGGGCTGTAGCTTCCCCCCCCCACCACCACCAGCAGCAGCATCAGTGGGGAGCCGTCCGAGGCTGCAGATAATGGGCTGGAGCTCCCCCCCACCAGCAGCACCAGTGGGCAGCCATCCGAGGCTGCAGGGAATGGGCTGGAGCTTCCCCCCACCACCACCAGTGGGCAGCCGTCGGAGCCCTCACCACCGACCATGGTTGTGCAGCCGTCCGAGGCTGCACGGGAAGGGCTGGAGCTCCCCCCCACCACCACCCTCAGCACCGCCACCAACAGTCGACAGCTGTCCGAGGCTGCAGGAGATGGGCTGGAGCTTCCCACCACCAGCAGCAGCAGCACCACCACCACCAGTGGGTAGCTGTCCGAGGCTGCAGGGGATGGGCTGGAGCTTCCCCCCACCACCAGCAGTAGCACCAGTGGGCAGGTTCGAGGCTGCAGGAAATGGGCTGGAGCTTCCCCCCACCACCACCAGTGGGCAGCCGTCCAAGGCTGCAGGGGATGGGCAGGTGATTCCCCCCCACCAGCAGCAGCACTGCCACCACCAGTGGGCAGCCATCCGAGGCTGCAGGGGATGGGCTGGAGCTTCCCCCCACCACCAGCAGCAGCAGCTGCACCACCACTAGGGGGCAGCTGTCCGAGGCTGTAGGGAATGGGCTGGAGCTTCCCCCCACCACCACCAGTGGGCAGCCGTCCAAGGCTGCAGGGGATGGGCAGGTGATTCCCCCCCACCAGCAGCAGCACTGCCACCACCAGTGGGCAGCCATCCGAGGCTGCAGGGGATGGGCTGGAGCTTCCCCCCACCACCAGCAGCAGCAGCTGCACCACCACTAGGGGGCAGCTGTCCGAGGCTGTAGGGAATGGGCTGGAGCTTCCACCCACCACCAGCAGCAGCAGTACCAACAGTGGGCAGCCATCGGAGGCTGCAGGGGATGGGCAGGTGCTTCCCCCTACCACCACCAGCAGCAACAGCACCACCAGTGGGCAGCCATCACCGCTGGTGGACAGTCTGTAGTTCTGCATCCATGGTCTGTTGTGCAGCCTGCACCCTACAAATCCAGTGGGTATGACAGCCAGCTGAGAGACTGTGACCTTGCACTCCCCAAGATCTGCATCACGGGGCTCAAAGCCCCCTCCAGTACCAGTGGTAATGGTACTCACTCACCCAATCCTCAGCAGGATCAGAAGCAAAGGGCACGATGCCCCCTCCAGAACCAGTGGGTATGGCACCCACTCACCCCATCCTCAGCAGGATGAAGATCACAGGGCATGTTGCCCCCTCCAGAGCATGTGGGCAAGTCACCCACTTGAGAGACTGTGGCCTTGCACTCCCCAGGACCAAGCACAGGGCATGTTGCCCCCTCCATGACCAGTGGTGTTGTTCCATCTGCCCGCTGACGCGCCCCCCCGTTCCCCTGAGGTGCCTGCCTATTTTCCAACTGATGCCCCTGCAGTGTTCTCTCCATGTTATTGTAGAAGACAAGTGGGGCCTTGGACTTTGTCATGTGGCCCATGCACATTGAGGGCTGGGCAGTGTCCCTTGATTTGTACATATGTATATAATTTTTTATTTGATGTACGTATTTTTGATGTATTTATATTATTACACTCACTTTCATCTATTCGTGCTGTCCTTGCATTATTCCTGAGAGGTACGGGGTATATATGTTTTATTACTGCATCTGATTGTGTGTATGGTGCTGGGGGTGGGGTTTGTGTGTGTGTGTTGCATGTATGTGCGTCACTCTTATTTTCCTCCCCCCCTCCCCTGTGTGCTAGGTGGCTGTACTCACCGTGGTCATCTTCGCCGTCGTTGGTGTTCGTGGTGGATCAGGACGCAGAAGATCTTTGGAAAAATCTGCAGCTCGGGCTCCATGGCAGAGTGGTTCTTTCCTGTGTCTCCAAAGGTGAGTCGTTTCCTTTCTGTGCAGGGTTTCTGCCAGGCTTTTGATGTTGTTGGTACCGCCCCGGAAAAGGTGGTGGATTGGATTGGCATAATACGGTGGGCGGACCATTGTCTTCCGCCTGGCTGTAAGCGGCTACCACAGTGGTGGCTCTTGTTTCCGCCCTGGAGGTCGGTGTGGTAAAATGGCTGTCCATCTGAGCTCTTTCCGCCATGGTCGTAATTTGGCAGTATTTACCGCCACCTTATCACCGACCTTCAGGTTTGTAATGAGGGCCTTAGTCATTTTGGATATGAAGAAAATCTGGCCGCAGCGGAAATTAGACGCCTTTCAAAAGTACTGCAAGAACAAAAAACATGGTGCATATGGAAAACAACAAAATTTTGGTATTTAGTCAGACGAAGAAAGTATTTAATTGGTACTTGGAGAAGACAGAGATGGAAGCGGTGAAAACATACTAACATCTGGGCATATATTTTACATCAAATGTAAGTGCATTGTGAATTGGTTAAAACAAAAGCGATGCCTACCATAATGGGATACATCAATTTAGGAAGGAGTTTGCTGGGACTGAATTGGGCCTTGTTATAACAGCTTTAAAAGCTATGATTCAGGCAGAATGGTTGTATGGTGCTGAAATCTGATAGACGTCTAGTTGCAGATTCCTTACCTTGGAATTTCCCCTAATTGCCAGTCTAGATTTGAAATTTTTATCAAGCAGTACCCCTGTGCACTGTTAGGTGATGTCAGTCGGCTCCACATCTGTCGTAAACATCATCCACATTGAATATGACGTTGTGGATCGTATATAGGCACCAGCCAGCACTGATCTGAAGAAAGAGCTACCCCTCAGTAATTTTTTTCACTTTTTGAGGACGCTTTTTGAGTTGTTTGACTGTGCGTCAAGGGATGTTTTCGAGGAAGACCGGTTTCAAACCCTGTGGATCCTGTCATCTGGCGATGTCTGGGACAGATCCACACCTCGTGAGATTTTGGTGCATGGGGCGTGACCACAAATCAAAAACGTGCTCAGAGTGTAGGGCCATGCATCCAGAGGCTTTGAGGGAGCGGTCCCTGAGCTGATGGCGGCCAATGTTCTCGGTCAAGAGGAGGGTCTCTGGATTGGTCGCGATCCCCCTCCTTGTAGTCATCCCTCCTTGTCGTCATCCCACTCCAAGTCCTTGGGATGATTGGGTAAGTCAAGGCATAAGCCGGTGCTGCCCGTGCCCCCATCCTCATTGCCGACTCCAACACAAAGCCGGATGGGTGTTGTGCGATGCCAGCTCTGACAGGGATCTTGCCCTCTATATCGAATCCTGAGCCTTATTCCTATGGGCTAGGTTACAGTGAGGAATGGGTGGAGTCACTGAAACCTCTGGAATACCAGCACCAAGAATCTATGGACTGGCATACGGACTTGGGTGAAGCCACAGGACTGGATAGTTCTCCAGATACTTGCATGCTTTCTCCCCCTACCATGGCTACAGAGGGAGGAGCATCATACTCTATGGTGGTGAGAAGAGCGGCCGAGGTTCTGGACCTTCAGTTGCCTTCGGTGGCAGTCTGGACTAACCTCCTGACAGAGGTGCTTCAACCTGCAGCTTCATTCTCTGAACCCCTGCTCCCCTTCAATGAAGCCCTTATGGATGTTCTACTTGGTACTTGGTCCAAACCCAGCACAGGGACTACTGTGAACTGGACAGCTGCTTGCTGCCATCGCCCTGCTCCGGGTGACCCAAGTTCCCGTACGCAACACCCCACCCCTTAGAGCAGTGGTCTTCAAACTTTTTACTGCCGCGCCCCCCCAGTTGAAAAATAAAAATCATTGGGCCCCCCCTCTGAATTTTTCACAATTATTTTAGAAAGATGGCAATGTTTAAATAGGTCTAAACCTATTTAAACATTGCAGTTAAGTACTGTTACCTTTTTGAAGCTGCAATAACATGCTTCTGCTTAAAACAAAGGCATGTTATCTGTATAATATTTCTTTTGGCCAGAGTTTGGCGCCCCCCCGGGATCACTTCAGGCCCCCCAAGGGGGGCCCGCCCCCCAGTTTGAAGACCTCTACCTTAGAGCTTGGTCATCTAAGCCTCTATCTCCCATGGCACCTTCACCTTCCGCACCCCTGGATAAGGAATCCAAGAGGATGGACACACTTGAGAAGAAGATGTTCTTTTCCATTAGCTTGGCATTACAGTCTATCAACACTGCATGCCTTTTGGGCTGTTATTCCCATATGCTATGGAATATGGTTGTGCAAGTGTTGCCACAGGTCTCAGAGGAGGCCCGGGCTGTACTTTCCCAAACAGTTGCTGATGGGAGAGGAGCTGCAAAGTTCACAATCCGATGTGGACTGGGCACAACCACTCACTTGGCAGAGTGGTTACATCGACAGTGGCCCGAAGGCGCCACACCTGGTTGAGGACATCTGGCTTTTTGGGAGATGTCCAAGCCAAACCTATGGACATGCCCTTTGATGTCAACTGTCTTCTCAGAGAAAAAGCAGACTCAGCTGAAGCGCTTCAAGGATTCTTGTGCTATGGCCTTGGGCCTCTCGGTGGCCCCTTGCCCCATTCAGCCTGCTTTTTGCCCCTTTTGTGGCTACAGAGTGGCTCCCAGCCATGTCCATTCCCATCCAGCTACCGTGCTGTGCATGCTGCCAAGTCTCTGCTGGCTAGGGACATGGGATCCACTGCCCTTGTCTGTCCAGTCCACTACCCATCCTTCTGACCTTCCTAGTCTGACTCTTCCCCACCGGGGACCAGTCAGCGGCAGGATCCACCATGACCTGCTCCACTAGCAATCCATGTCAGACAGGTGGCTTTGCAGATAGTCTGAAGGAGCTACTCCCTCCCCTTCGAGACTACTCCTCTATGCATGCCACCATCCTACTATTGGATGACAGAGGATCACTTGGTACTTTTTCAAGAGGAAGTTACGGCTCTCTTGGCCAAGGGAGCCATAGAGATGGTTCCTGTGCTAAAAGTAGGTTGTGGTTGCTATTCCCGCTACTTTCTGGTACCCAGAAAGGACAAGGGCCTCTGCCCTATCCTAGATCTTCGGCCCCTTAATCTCTTCCTCAAGAATGAAAAGTTAAAAATGCTCACTGGCTCAGGTTCTTTCTGCCATGGCCCCAGGAGAATTAATAGTAGCGTTGGACTTGCAGGACACTTATTGCCATGCTGCCTGCCCACAGACGTTGCTTGCAGTACGCTTATTTCCATGCTGCCTGCCCACAGACGTTACTTGCAGTTCAGGGTAGGCCTCGAGCACTTTCCGTTCACTGTGCTCCCTTTTGGCCTTACCAATGCCCCTTGGGTGTTCACCAAGGTGATGGCGGTGGTCAACGCTCATCTGGACAGATCAGGGGTTTCAGACTTCTATCTCGACAAATGGCTATTGAAGTCGGACTCACCCCAGGCAGTCATCTCCCACTTCCCGACTACAACGGACCTCTTGCATTTGCTGCCGGTTCACTATATAAAAACATGCCAAACTCTCAAATGCTCCCTTTTATCAGAGCTGTTCTGGACACAATGCAGTTTTGGGCTTATCCACCAGAGTGGCAAGTCCAGGATATTCAGTGTTAGAAATGGGGTCTCTGGTTGGTAGTCAGTTTGCACTGTGTCCAAGCAGGAACCCTCACTCTAGTCAGGGCAATGGACATACATGCGTAAGAGAACCCCTACTCACACCTTGGTAGCTTGGCACAAGCAGTCAGGCTTATCTCAGAGGCAATGTGTAAAGTATTTGTACCAACACACGCAGTAATACAGTGAAAACACTACAAAATGGACACAAAACCAGTCTAGCAAAACAGGCAATATTTATCTAAATCAAACAAGACCAAAACAACACAAATCCAACTTACACAAGTAAAGTTATGAATTTTTAAATTAAAAAGACTCTTATTTCATAGGAACAATCAATATGTTGATGTTAAACAAATTACCTGGTTTGCGTAAAAAAATAAAGCCGCCCGGGGTGAGCATGCATCGGAAAAGTCAGCAATGCCTCGATTTCTTACTCGCAAGTGAGGCCGTGCGTCTTTTTTTTCTCAGGTCGGGTGGGTGATGCATTGTTTTTTTTCTCCCACAAGAGGTCAATGCGTCGATTTGCAGACGGGCACCTCGGGTCTTGGCAGGTTCACATAGATTTTTATGTCCAGCAATGTTGCATGCGCAATCCGGCCGTACAAGGATGAGAATCTGCGATGCATGGGGTTTGCATCCTTTTCAGCAGCCACAAGCGGGTGTTGCATTGTTTCTCCAGCCGCGATGCAGGGGATGCGTTGATTTCTTGGCCGTGATGTAGGTGGTGTTGTTTTTACAGCATTGTTTCAGGAGGTGCATCAAATTATTCCCCGCATGGCTCCTGTGCGTGGATTTCCACCTTTGTTCCACCAGCTTCACCTTTCAAGGGCTCAGGGACTCGATGGGCACCAGTTGGCAGTGTAGGAGTCTCAGCAGAGAGTCCAGGTGCTGGCAGAGGAGGTCTTTGATAGCCCTGAGGCTTCAAAACAGGAGGCTCAGTCCAAGCCTTTGCAGACACTTCACAAGCAGGAATGTACCACAAAGTCCATTCTTTCAGACAGAAGCAGCAACTGCAGGTCAACCTAGCAAAGCAGAGGTTCCTCTTGAGCCCAGAAGTAATCTAAAATCTGGGGTTTTGGGTCCATTACTTGTTTCCCATTCTGCATTTGAAGTAGGAAAACTTCAAAGTAAAGTCTCTGTTGTTGACAAGATCCTGCCTTGCCCAGGCCTGGCTCCAGACACACACCAGGGGGTTGGAGACTGCATTGTGTGAGGGCAGGCACAGCCCTTTCAGGTGTAAGTTTCAGCTCCTCCCTCCACTCTAGCCCAGATGACCCATCAGTATATGCAGGCTACACCCCAGCTCCCTTTATGTCACTGTCTAGTAGAGATTCACAAACAACCCAACCCAACCGTCAGTTTGACCCAGACAGAAAATACACAAGCAGGCATACTCACAGAATGGTTTAAGGAAGAAAATACCCACTTTCTAAAAGTGGCATTTTCAAACTGACAATCTAAAAACCAACTTTACCAAAAGTTATATTTTTTAATTGTAAGTTCAGTGACACCAAACTCCACACCTCTATCTGCTTCCAAAGGGAAACTGCACTTTAAAGTATTTAAAGGCAGCCCCTATGTTAACCTATGAGAGTGAAAATCAAACAGTGCAAAACAAATTTGCCATTATTTCACTATTAGGACATGTAAAAACACACCCATGTCCTACCTTTAACATACACTGCACCCTGCCGATGGCGCTACCTAGGGCCTATCTTAGGGGTGCCTTGCATGTATAAAAAGTGAAGGTTTGGGCCTTGCAAGTAGGTACACCTGCCAGGTCGAATTGCCAATATGAAACTGCACACACAGCCCCTGCAGTGGCAGGTCTGAGCCAAGTTTACAGTACTACTCAGGTGGTTGGCACAATCGGTGCTGGAAGGGCTGCTAGCAGCATTTGATTTGCAGACCCTGGGCACCTCTAGTGCACTTTACTAGGGACTTGCTTGTAAATCAAATATGTCAATCATGGAAAGGCCAATTACATAATTTACACAGGGAGCTCTTGCACTTTAGCACTGGTCAGTGGTAAAGTGCCCAGTGTACCAAAACCAGCAAAAACAAAGTCCAGCACACAGTCAAAACTTGGGAAGCAGAGGCAAAAAAAGACAGTGGAGACCACACCAAGGATGCCAAGTCTAACATTGAGGCTATGATACAGATGTTTCAGCCTCTATCCTTGACATTGGTGAGAATGACGGAGGCTGCTGGGCCTCATGACCTCCTGCATCCTACTGGTGACTCATGCCAGGTGGCATATGTGGGATCTGCAGTGGGACCTGAAGTTCCAGTGGGCACAGTATCAGGGGAATCTCTTCAACATGGTCCCGATCTCAGAGGGAACTGCTCAAGATCTGCAGTAGTGGTTAACGAACCGCGATTGGGCCAGAGGCAGATTCCTTTCCCTACCCCAACCATATCTAACAGTAGTGACACTCGGCACCCATGGGATAGGGCGGCCATCTGAAAGAGGTGGAGATCAGAGGCATCTGGTCTCCGGCAGAGTCCGGACTCCACTTGAACCTATTGGAGCTCTGTTCAATCAGACTAGCATTGAAAGCTTTTCTTCCCTCTGTCAATGGGAAGGTAGTGCTAGTGTTCACAGCCAACAACATTGCCATGTGGTACTACAACAAGCATGGTGGGGTGGGATCATGGACCCTTTGTCAGAAAGCTCTGCACCTCTAGACATGGCTGGAACATCAGGGCATGTTCCTGGTAGTTCATTATCTGACAATCTCCCTGAACGCCAGAGTGGACAAAGTTAGCCGACAATGCTTAGTTGATCACAAATGGTGTCTCCATCCAGAGGGGGCGCAAGGTCTCCTTCAGCAGTGTGGAGAGCATGGTCAGATCTGTTTGTCTCTACAGAGAACGTGCAATGTCAGCAGCATTGCGTGTTGGAGTTTTCAAGGTGGCAATCACTCGGCGATGCTTTGTCTCAAGTGGAATTCAGGCCTCCTGTTCGCCTTTCCGCCCATACCACATCTGCCCAGAGTTTTCAGGAAGATCAAGTATGACCAGGCCCAAGTAATCCTTGTAGCTCGAGACTGGACATGAAGAGTCTGGTATCCTGAGCTACTGAGCATGGCCACCGGTCCTCCAATCAGGCTGCCCCTTCGGGAGGATCTTCTTTTGCAGAAGCAGAGGAGGGTTTTCCACCTGAACCTGTCCTGTTTCTGCCTTGTTGCTTGTAGATTGATTGGCAAAAGTTGACAGTTTTTGACCTTAAGCCCCAAGTCTGTAACATAATCTTGGCAGCCAGGCACCCCGGCACCCCTCCTCTAAAACAGTATATGTCTGTTGTTCAAAGACATTTGTGGCATGGTGCACATACAAGTCTGTTGACCCACTTTCTGCCCCTCTCTCTCAGGTCCTATTGTTTATCCTTTCTCTGGCCCAGCAGAGCTCTGCTATGGGCATTCTCAAAGGTTATCTGTCTGCCATTTCTATTTTTTATTGGTTGCCTGATCAGCCTTCCTTGTTTAAGTCTCCTGTTGTATATGGGTTCCTTAAAGGCCTTACTCATGTTTCCTCTATTCCCATTCATTATGCCCCAATGGGCTTTGAATTTAGTTTTGACATTTCTGATGTGTGCTCCTTTCGAGCCTCTCCACTATTGTCCTCTCAGACTTCTCGCTTTGAAACAGCCTTCCTTGTGGCCATTATGGGCCTCATTACGAGTTTGGCCGGAGGGATTACTCCATCACAAACATTATGGGTAGCCCGTCCGCCGTATTACAAGTTCCATAAGATATAATGGAACTTGTAGTACAGCGGACAGGATATCCGTCATGTTTGTGATGGAGTAATCCTCTCTGCCAAACTCATAATGAGGCACATTTATCTGCCTACAGGGAAAGTGAGATTTTAATCTAAGTCGCCCTACCTTTCCATTTATCCTGACAGAGTGGTGCTTCGCACTAGTACCTCCTTTCTGCCAAAAGTGGTTACGCCCTTCCATGTAGGTTAATCCATCACCTTGCCTACTTTTTACAACCCCCACATACTTCTAAGGAAGAGGAGAGGCTCTACCATCTGGACCCAAAAAGAGGGTTGGTGTTCTATCTTGATCGTACCAAAGAGTTCCGGGTGGATGATCAACTCTGTTGGGCATGTGGGTGCGAAGAAAAATCGGGCAATGCAGAAGTGAATCATCTCCAGATGGGTCGTACTCTGCATTAAAATACTCACTAGCTAAGAAGCAACCCCCTGAGGGTTTGCACTCATTCTACCAGAGCTAAAGCTGCTACCACTGCATTAGTTTACAAAGTTCCAGTCCTTGACACCTGTCAGGCGGCAAAGTGGGAATCTCTGCACACATTTACCAAACACTATTGCCTGGACAGTCAGGTCTGTAGAGACTGGCACTTTGCCCATTCGGTGCTGCAGTACTTTCTGGTATGATCTTAGCTTGCAGACCTTCCTCTCGGGATGGGATTGCTTGGGTATCTATTTTAAGGCTAGATGTCTCTATCAGACAGGCAAGTTAGTTACCTTCAGTAACACCTTATCTGGTAGTCACCATACCTAGTTGCAGATTCATTACCGACTCACCCATCCTTCCCGCTCTGCAAACGGATTTTTAGGGACAGGAACTCCCTTTCAGGACCCTAGTTTTGACACACCAATGGTCAGTGCTCATCATGGCTCTGAGCTTCTGGCCTTGAAAGTTGTGAAAAGAAACTGACGTCAGTGCTTCGGGGTGGCACCTATATTGGACCTGCAACTTCATATCCTGCACGGATGACGACGGATGTGGAGCCAGTCAATGCCACCTAATGGCGCTCAGGGGTACTGCTCAAGAAAAATCTCCAGATCCAGACTGATGCCTGGGGGAGATTCTAAGGTAAGGAATATGCAACTCAATATTATCTTTACCAGATAAGGTGTTGCTGAAGGTACGTAACTTGTCCTTTTGTGCGAGACGCATAGTTGGGAAGGAATTGAAGCTAAGTGCTAGAAAAGGGTTCTAAAAATGTCCAAATCGGTTATGGTCGAAGTGCTAAGGCTGGAATTGGGAATGACCTCATGGACCTGACTTCCGGAGAGGGCTAAGTTGAAATTTTGGAATACGTTGTTAGTACCCAGTGAGCTTGAGATATCCCAGTTGTATAAAGATGATCATTTAAGGAATGAGAGGTATTGGGAGGCAACCCTCAGGAGTTTATAGTAAAAAAGCACCACTCACCTGGCTCTCACAGGTGCAATGTCCTACTCCAAAGGTTGAGCAAAGACCTACAGATACAGATAGAAGAAATCTCCGGAGGGAGAGGTTTTTGGTATATTCTCATGAAAATGTCTACCTTGCATTCCAGGGACTCATGGCAAAAACAAAGTATCCCCTTATACTGTGATCATTGGACAACCCTGTTATGATGGTCTGAGGTAGGAATTCTTAAAGATTTTGATTTGAGATCATCCCTATAAATGTGGGTTGAGATGGCTAAGAGGTTCAAAATAAACAAGGGTTATGTGAATGTGACTAAACAGAAGTTTATGCAAATGTGGCTTGCAGATTAACTCCAATAATGAGCATGTTATTAGATTTTTTGTGTTTTATTTTTGGTGGGAACGGTGGACATTTTTAATACCAGTTTTAAGGAAATATGGAATATCTAAACATTAGCTTCTACATTTTTATTTCATATGCAATTTTGAGATGTGATCCATGAAATAGGTGGGTTCTTATTAGCCGGTAGGAAAATTTGGGATAACTTTCAATGGCATAAGGATGTGCATGACTCCTGGAAATATTGTGGTCTGGTACAATTGGGGTCGTGAGTAAGCAGATCAGCTCTTGCTGCATTTTAATGGTATGCATTTCTGCAACTAATGGCACAACTAACAAAGTATTAAGTTATACATTGGCCAGATTTTATTCGTATTGTTTTTATAGTTTATGTATTGTTATGGGCTGTTTTATGGACTAAGGTCCATAATAAACATACTTATGATTTGATAGTAATCCAGAGAGAAAGCAGGGGGAAGGTGGTCGATGACTTAAGTGACAATTCCAATGCTGTAGAACCAGGACTACAAGTAACTATTCACTTCTTCTGCATCGCAGGATCTTCATTGATAGTCATAAACATTCAAATACAGTAGCAGGCAAATCCCTGCATCTCTGTCATAAGGGATACAAAAAAATAACAATTGGATTAAATGGGTTCTCAGAGCAGTATAGCAGTGTGACTCTTGCCAGCTCATTATGAGGTGTGTAATAAAGCCACCCTTACGCCTATTTAAAATTCACGTGCAGCAGCCAGAAATAAATATTCCCTTTGTTCTGTTGAAGGATGCAGTAAAGCACATCTTCTGACTGGAGAGTGGAGGCTGATTTCTAGAGTTACTATTTCCACAGCACATTTGTTTGAACAAAGCTGTTGCCTCAGCAGGAGGATTTATTGACACCTTTTGAACTGAACTTGTATTTCAGTCTGAAACACAAGAAGAATCTCTGCATGGTGAACAGCTAGCACTGTTTGGAGTAGACAATTGGGCACCGAGTGAGCCACATTGCCTGTTCCTCTGCCTGGACTAATTCCTGGGGTAGCTTAGTCTAGTTTCTGCCCTTTCCAGCTGTTCCATGATTGGTGGCGGAGGCACAGGTTACAGTTACCTTAGGGCGTGAGTTATAGTTACTTGAAATAACTCTAATTACAAATTGTGAATTTCTGTGGTTTCGTACATGTAAAATATGAGCCTAACTATAATGTACCTGTAACCTTTGGTTTTGTAAGTGAATATATATATATATCTACTTAGATAATGTTAAAGATTAATGTTCTGATTTAATTTAATTTTAAAATAAATGAAATTAATTTGTAAGTTATTTGTTTGGTATCAGATAATTCATATTTAAACTAGATTATGTTTGAATTTTAATATTTTGAAAAGATAATACACAAGTAAATGGTTTTAGGGTTTGGGGATAGGCAGAGTTTAGAGGTAGCTGGGAGTTTTTAGGGTTCTATGATGGGTAGAGCTTTGGGGTAGTGAAGCTTAAGAATTCAGTGATGGGTAATATTCATTGGTAAAAAGGGTTTGCAGCGTGATTCTTTTCTTGATTCACATTGTACATTATTTCCCCAGCTAGTGCTTGCGTCCGGAATTTCTTGTATTTAGTAGTCCTCTTTTTTGCTTTTTTTTGTTGGAAATTGACGATCTCCACCATTTAGCACGTGTTCCATCCTCCTGTCATGTCAGATGCCATCCCCGGAAACCTAACTCTTGGTCGCCATCTTCAGATTCTCTTTTTTCCGCCATTAGGTCTGGAAGCATCGGGGGGAGATCTCCAACCTTCAGGAAGGTTAAAAAGAAGAAAGGGAACGGGAGAAACTCTCCAGAAAATAGGAGTGATACCTGCAAGATCAAGCAAAACTGAAGTAGGTGGAGTTTTTTGTCATTGAGAGTCAGAATGCATCACCAGGGGGACCCCTGCTCATTGTGGAATGGGGAACACGGACAGCCAACATCGAGAAAGACACCACTGATGTTGAGAGAGAACACAGAAGATCAAAAGAAAAACACAGACAGGTAACACCGAAGAAGATAATGGTGGTCAAGTCAAAAACAGACTCCCGAAAACAGAAGTTTGCATCGGTGCAAAGGTGTTGCTGACTGAAGGCAAGACAAAGCACTAAGATCCCCTCGGGTCCCATCCAAAGGATACCACAGGTGGCAAAACACTTTGACGTTGAAGGACAAAGCAGTAAAAAGAAAGCAAAATGGCAGCTACTACAACAGCAGCTGAAACTTTGATGTCGAAAAAGAGGACACCACCTACCCTAGATGCTGAGAAACGCAAACTCGAGATACAGCACAAGAAAAGAATGCTTGAAGCTGAAATTGTGGCCATTTTGCAAAAGAAGAAATATTTTGACGCCTTGTTACAGGCTTTGAAAATTCAATTGAAGCCTTCAACGAAAGACTCAAGAGAAGGGAAGGATATGAGGGAACTAGAACCAACCCTCATGGCTGAGCCTCAGGAGGAAGAGAAACAAGCTCTTCTACGAAGAAGAGGAGACAGAGGGACAAAATCTATATCAAGAAGTCAAGGAATCAGAAGGTATTAAAAAGCAATGGCAAGATCTTAAGGCAGATTACCCTGAGGAAGCCATTGACATGTATCCTTTGAGTCCATTGCTTCCAGATGATGTGACTGTATAACCAACTGGTCGAAAAAGGCACAGGTGAAGAAAGATGGCGGAAACAAATATCAGACTTGTTTCTTGTTTGAAATAATAATACCATCAGAGAACAAAGTCTGGTACTTTTCTGTACTACCAAGCATTATGGATCAAGGAAGAGTGGCTTTTAGGGAGCCAGCAACATGCAGGGCAGCATCTCCTAGGGTGGAGAAAAAGTACAAGCACTCCTCCAAAGATCCACCATACATCTGGGGCAATGTAGTGGCAGATTAAATCACCGTAGCCAAAGCCAGGGAGACTGCATCACTACCACCTCTTGCCCCCCCACTAGATAGAGAACCCAAAAGGACTGAAATGGTGGGAAAAAAATTTGAAAGAGGAGCCGATACACAACAGAGGGTAGGGAACTCAAACGCTTTGTTAAACAGATAGGCCCATCAAAACTGGGAAGAGATGGGGGATTACTGAAACACCTGCCTAAGCAATATCAAAAAAGAGCAAAAACCCTCGCTAAAGAAGAAAATGGCATTGCAAACACATGCCTAAAGTCATCACTAGATGCTGCAGACATAGCAGCAAGACCAGTGGTGGCAGGAACAATGCTGAGACATCATGCATGGATCAGAATACCAGGCTTTAAGAATGAAGTACAGGTAAACATTTTCAACAGTCTGTTCAAAGGTGAACAAAGCAGCAGATGACAGGCCGCAACAAATTGAAGATGATACAGCTAAATCAGTGGGGGCCATACAGTTCAGGGGTCAGCCACGAAGGGGAACTCCATCAACTAGAAGACCCACAGTAGGAGGTGGGTTTCAGACATTGACACCACATCAAGGCTTCCAAATTATGAGCCAGCCACAGCCTGCATCACATCAGTTTCAAACACCACAAAGACAGTCCTTTCATTGTCGAACAAGAGGAAGAAACCTGCGATCGAGAGGGAAGCAACAGCAAGGAAGGGGATTCAGTTGGATTTCCACCTACATGCACTACCAGGGGGGGAAAGGATTGGAAACTTCCTCTGGAAGTGCAGGCAGGTGACATCATACAAGTGGGTGCTAAACATAATACAACACGGATACTGCATAGAGTTGGAGAAACACCTGCCAATACATTATCCAAAGCAATAAATACATACAAAGGAAGAGATAATGTACCTTCAAAAAGAAGTTAAAGAATTGCTACAAAAACAAGCAGCAGAAAGAGTGCCCTCCGTAGAGTAAAATCTGTGAGACTAGGCAGCATATTTTTTGGTTCCAAGACAGGACATTGAAGCCTACACTGGACCTCTGTTTCTTAAACAAATTCATAAGAGCACCAAAGTTCAAGATGATAAATTTACAAGAAGTTATTCCTCAACTCTAACAGGGGGATTTCATGGCAACCATAGATCTAAAGGATGCCTATCTACACATTCCCATGTATCCAAAAGATTTCTGCTTTTTTTAAAAACAAAACACACTACCAATTGCAAGTATTACCTTTTGGCATAAAGGCGGCCCGGCCCCAATGGTTTTCTGAAAGTGCCTGGTTACAGTGGCAGCATATCTGAGAAGAAAAGGAATACATGTCTATTTATACTTAGACAATTGGATGGCGAAAGCAAACTCGGCATGCAAGTGCAAAAAGTATATAAATACAGTGATGCCAACACTGCACAGACTGGGATTAACAGTAGAAATGGAGAAGTCCTTGCCAAAACCAGAACAGAAACTCTTCTTAGGTGCAAAGATAGACACAATTAGGGAGAAAGCTTTTCCGTGTGCCAAGAGGATACAAACAGCAACATAAGAAGCTATCCAATACCTGAAGGGTTAGTCTCTGACATTGAGAATTGTGTGAACATTATTAGGAATGATGGCTTCAGGCATACCACTAATACCACATGCGTGCCTCTACGTGAAACCAGTTCAAGAATAGATACAGAGCCAATGGTCACAAGCATAAGGGAGCTGGTAGGATCGAGTTGTTGTAACAAAAATATAAGAGAAGATGAGTTGGTGGAACGTAAGAACGTAAGAGGTTGAAGACCATTTATGACTACAACTCCAACAGTGACCATTACCAAAGACTCCTCACAAACCAAATGGGGCGCACACATGGGTAAACTCATTTTTAGAGGAATATGGAATCTTCATGAAGCAGTACAGCAAATAAACCTGCTGGAGTTAAAAACTGTGTTGCTACCCTTAAAAACATTTCAACAGTAGTTGTGGAGAAAGTCAATACAAATTAAAACAGAAAATACAGCAGCAATGTTTTATCTCAACAAACGGGGGAAACAGAGTATTTTCCCCTATCAAAGATTGCACAACAGATATGGACAAGGGTCAATCAAAGGCAGATAACAATAACAAGTAATACATCTACCAGGAGTAGACAGTGTGCTAGCAGACAAACTGAGCAGACAAAGCATGCATCTCACACAAATGGGAACTGAGTCGGACAGTATTAGAGACAGAATTCCAAAAGTGGCGAACCCCAAAAACAGACCTGTTTGCATCACCATAGAATACAAAATGCCAATTCTTTGCATCCAAGCATCCATACCCTCAGTCCGAAGGGAATGCACTGTTGATAAATTGATCATGAAAATTTCGTTATCCTTTTACCCCCTGATACCACTATCAAGAATGATAAACAAATGCAGACAGTCATAGATGATTCCTACTAATAGCCCCACAGTGGATGGGAAAGACCTGGTACTCTGATCTGATGGAGATGGCACAAGAAATGGAAAGGTTGCCAGTATTACAAGACCTACTCTCTGTGGAAAGAGGGAAGGGTTCTACATTCACAACTAAAAACATTGAACAAAAGAAAACGGTTACTTACCTGCAGGAGTAGTTTTGCAGCTTGAAGAATTTTCTGGATTCACGCCTTCCCAGGAAATGAGGCGACACAAGTAAACAAAGGACATTCAGATAGAATACAAACAGGGAGCTAAAAAACAAAAAAGAATGTGATGATGGCAACCAAGAGCGAGGCTTGTGAGGAGGGCGTCGGACATCACAAGAGGACAGAAGCGCCAAATGGTGGAGACAGTCTACACCCACCAACAAAAATACAAGAAATTCTGGACCCAGCTGCTAGGTGGCGGAATAATGCACAGCATGTAAATCCAGAAAATTCTTCAAGCTGAAAAACTACTCCTACTAGAAAGTAACCACTTTGCTTTAGTTTTCATCAATGGGTAGTATTTAAGGGTAGTAATGGGATTTTTAGGATTCATGGATGGGTCATTTTTAGCTTTGGTATTGAGCTTTAGGCTTCTGGGATGTAATCCGTTTATTACTAGAAGTATTTATTAGGGTTTGGGAACGGACAGTGTTCAGGGGTAGTAAGGTTTTCTTAGGTTTCAGGAATCAGTACTCTTTAGGTGTAGTTAAGGGGTATTACTTGGGTTTAGGAATAGGTAAAGTAAAATTACATTACATTAAAATAACTTAAAAATCATAAAGAATTACAATTAAATTGATTACATTGCAAGTAAACTAAATATCTGTTAGAGACATCTAGTTGCAGATTCCTTACCTTTGAAATTCCCCAGACGTCAGACTGGATCCAGAGAATTTTTCTTTGAGCAGTACCCCTGCATGCCTTTAGGTGGCGTTGGTTGAGACTGCGGGCGTCGTTGGCATTGTGGTCGCCGTGATGACGTTGCGGTTGTACATAGGTGCCACCACGGCGCCCTGACGTCAGTTCTTTTCTTTCCACCCCAGCCTATGCGCAGATCCATAGAAGAACTACCCCAATCTTTTTTTGACTAACTGCAACATTTTGTCAAATTAGTTTTTGATGAGTTTTGATGTGTCGAGGGATGTCCCGTAAGACCAGATTTAAACCCTGTGACTCAGTGTCAGTGACGGATCTGCAACTCGTGTGCCTCTGGTGTTTGGATCGCGACCACGACAGGAAGTCGTGCTCCGAATGTCGGGCCATGAATCCGAAAGCTTTGAGGGCATAGTCCCTGAAGCTTATGGCAGCCCGACACTCGACTCCGCGACATTCCCAGTCCAGTTCGAGAGGAAGGTCAGGAGACCGGTCACGGAATCACCTCCATTCTTCTTCGTCCAAGTCATCTGGACATTCGGTTAAGAAAAAGAAGCCGAAGAAGGCGAAACATTCTTCGACTTCGCCCCGTCGCTCAGGCGAGGCGCGATGAGCTTTGACGCTTCATCTTCAGAGCCTCGGTCTAGGTCTGCTCCGCACCTCCCCGAATTTCCGGAACCTGGGGGTAACCCTGCCCAACTAAAGGAGTTCTGTGAGGAAATGCGCCTCACATTTGGGCAGCCCGACCCATCCTCGGTGCCTTCGGGCCCAGGGAGGTTGGTGGAGGCCCCTTCGGGTTCAAGTCGGCAACTTTGGTCCCGACTCTGGAGGGCACCTCAGGATCTGCTTCTGGATTCGTCCTGGGTCAGACGTTGACGCTCCCGGCGCCTATTGGGCCCACAATCCATGTCGACCTTATACTCATTCCCAACGACCCGGAGCCGGAACAACGCTGATTCCATTTTCCATGGGCTCTACTGTGCCCAGGATTGATCCTGAACCCTATTACTCTGGGTATGGATACGGGGATAGTGTAGAGGGGTCACTGGACCCTTTAGAAGACCAGCTTGAACTTGAACTAGACTGGGTATGGGATTTGGGTGATGCCAGTGGGTTGGACACCTCCCCTGACACTGATATGTTGTCTCCCCGTACCGTGGCTACGGAGGAGGGAGCGCCTTAATCTATGGTGGTGAGAAGGGCGGCTGATGTTTTGAACCTCAAGCTTCCTTCTGTGGAGGTCAGGCCTAACCTCCTGACTGAAGTGCTTCAGCCTGGGGCCTCCACCTCGGAACCCCTTCTTCCCTTCAACGAAGCGCTCACGGACGTCTTACTGGGGACCGGGTCCAAACCCAGCACAGGGGCTCCTGTGAATAGGACGACTGTCCGCCACCATCGGCCTGCGCCGAATGACCCAAATTTCCTTACCCAACACCCTACCCAACACCCTATGCCTGAGAGCCTTTTCATCCAGGCTTCTTCATCATCTGGCGCATTCCCTACTGCTCCCTCAGACAGGGAATCAAAAAGACTGGACTTAGACTTAGGGAAGATGATGTTTTCTTCTGCCAGTCTAGCGCTGCGGTCCGTGAACACTGCATGCCTTTTGGGCCGCTATTCCCATACTTTCTGGGATGCTTTCTGGGATACGGTCATGCAAGTGCTGCCCCAAGTTCCAGAAGAGGCCCAAAACTTTCTCTGCCAAGCCATGACAGATGGGAGAGACGCAGTCAAGTTCATGATCCATTGTGGACTGGATAGGACGACTCACTAGGGAGATCGGTTGCATTGAGGGTGGCGTTGAGACGCCATGCCTGGTTAAGGACTTCTGGCTTTTCGAGGGATGACTAGCAATCTTTGATGGACATGCCCTTTGATGGCACTCATCTCTTCAGAGACAAGGTGGTTTCGTACGTTTTAAGGATTCCAGGGCTACGTCTCGGTCGTTTGGCCTCGCAGCCACTTCTCGCCCCCCTCAGCCCACCTCTCGCTCCTTTTGTGGCTACCGGAGGGGCACCAGCTGCGTCATTTCCACTGGGCGACCTACCTGCGCATGCTGCACAGTGCCTGCACAGACGCGGGATCCAGGACCTCCCTGCCACCTCTGCCTCAATACCTTCCTAGTCCATTGGGACATCCGGGACCATTTGGTAGCAGAATTCACCATCATCTGCCCAGAACCACGGACATGTGGGTTCTACAGATCGTCCAAAGGGGCTACACCCTCCCCTTCGAGACTTCTCCTCGAGCCATGACACCATCATTCGATCATCTGTTGGAGGATCATTTGGCACTTCTTCGTGAGGAAGTCGAGGCTCTTCTGGCCAAGGGAGCCATAGAGAGAGTCCCTGCGCTAGACGTAGGTCGTGGTTGCTTTTCCTGCTACTTTCTGGTGCCCAAAAAGGACAAGGGTCTTCGCCCTATGCGAGACCTCCGGTCCTTCAATCTCTTTCTCAAGAAGGAGAAGTTCAAGATGTTAACCCTGGCTCAGGTCCTTTCTACCCTTGACCCTGGATGGTTGCATTGGACTTGCAGGACGCCTATTTCCTTATTCCCATCCTGCTGACCCACAGACATTACCTACAATTCGTGGTAGGTCATGAGCACTTTCAGTTCAACTTGCTCCACTTCGGACTTACCAGTGCCCCTTGGGTGTTCACGAAAGTGATGGTAGTGGTTGCAGCTCATCTGTGCAGGTTAGGGGTCCCAGTCTTCCCCTACCTTGACAACTGGCCGTTGAAAGTGGACACTCCCCAGAAAGTCATCTCCCAACTCCACACTATGGAAAACCTCCTGCATTCGCTGGGGTTCACTATCAACGTGCCGAAGTCACAGCTGACTCCCTCTCAGACGCTCCCTTTCATTGGAGCTGTTCTGGACACAGTGCATTTTCGGGCTTATCCTCCCAAAAAGCGAGTCCAGGATATTTGGGCTATGATACCGATGTTTCAGCCTCTATCCTGGATTTTGGTGAGAATGACTGAGGCTGCTGGGCCTTGTGGCCTCCTGCATCCTGTTGGTCCAACATGCCAGATGGCATATGTGGGCTCTGCAGTGGGACCTGAAGTTCCAGTGGGCACAGCATCAGGGAAATCTCTCCGACATGGTTCAGATCTCGGAGAGAACTGTGACAGACCTGCAGTGGTGGTTGTCGAATCCTGAGTCGGTCAATGGCAGATCCCTCTCCCTTCCCCAACCAGATCTCACAGTAGTGACAGATGCATCACTCCTGGGATGGGGCGGCCACATGGGAGAGGCCTCTGGTCTCCAGCAGAGTCAGGGCTCCACATCAACCTTTTGGAGCTCCGGGCGATCAGACTTGCATTGAAAGCATTCCTTCCCTCTCTCAAAGGGAAAGTGGTGCAGGTGTTCACCGACAACATCACCGCCATGTGGAATTGCCACAAGCAGGGTGGAGTGGGGTTGTGGACCCTTTATGAAGAGGCTCTTCCCTTCTGGACATTGCTGGAACACCAGGGCATTTCCCTGGTGGTTCAACATCTGGCGGGCTCTCTGAATGCCAGAGCAGACTAACTCAGCTGTCGATGCGTAGTCGATCACGAATGGCGTCTCCATCCAGCGGTAGCGCAAGGTCTCTTTCAGCAGTGGGGAGAGCCTTGGTTAGATCTGTTTGCCTCTGCAAAGAACGCGCAATGTCAGCTGTTTCGCGCATTGGAGTTTCCAAGGCAGCAATCGCTCAGCGACGCTTTTTTGTCACGAGTGGAACTCCGTCTGCATGTATGCCTTCCCGCCAATACCACTTCTGCCCAGAGTTCTGAAGAAGATCTGGTAAGACCGGGCCCAAGTAATCTTGGTAGCCCGGGCTGGGCATGAAGAGTCTGGTATACCGAGCATGGCCATCGATCCTCCGATCAGACTGCCCCTTCGGGAGGATCTTCTGTCGCAGCAGCAGGGGACGGTTATCCACCTGAACCTGTCCAGTCTCCACCTCCTTGCATGGAGATTGAGCAGCAACAGTTGACGGCTTTTGACCTTCCACCCGAAGTCTGTAATGTCTTCTTGGCAGCCAGGCGTCCCTCCACCCAAATGGTATACGCCTGTCGTTGGAAGAAATTCGTGGCATGATGGATCAACAAATCTGTTGATCCCCTCTCTGCACCTCTCTCAGAGGTTCTCCTCTTTATTCTCTCTCTTGCCCAGCAGGGCTCTACTCTGGGCAACCTCAAGGGATATTTATTTGCCTTCTCTGCCTTCTTAAGGCTACCAGACCAACCTTCTCTTTTCAAATCTCCCATTATTGGGATGTTTCTTAAAGGCCTCACTCATGCTTCCTCCTGTCCCGTTCATCATGCCCCAGTGGGATTTGAACTTGGTCTGCACATACCTCATGTGCACCCCTTTGTAGCCGCTCCACAACTGTCCTTTATGGCTCTTAACCCTTAAAACAGCTGTTGTGATTGCCATCACCTCTGATGGCAGAGTAAGTGAGCTTCAGGCTCTTTCTTCAAAGCCACCATTCCTAGCAATGTATCCTCACAAACTGGTGCTTCGTACCAGGGCTTCCTTTCTTCCCAAAGTGGTAACGCCTTTTCACGTAGGCCAATCTATCACCCTGCCTACTTTTTTATGCACCCCCAGATCCCTCTCATGAGGTGGACAGACTTCACCGTCTGGATCCAAAAAGAGTGTTGGTGTTCTATATAGATCATACCAATGTCGGTGCGAAGAAAGGGAAGGCAGTACAGAAGAGGACCATCTCATGATGGGTAGTCTTCTGCATCAAGATGTGCTATGCTTTGGTGAAAAAGGAACCCCCTGAGGGTTTGCGTGCTCATTCTACCAGAGCAACTGCTGCTACCACAGCGTTAGCATGCGGACTTCCAGTCCTGGATATCTGTCAGGCCGCAACGTGGGCGTCCTTACATACGTTCACCAAGCACTAATACCTGGACAGTCAGGTCTGCAGGGACGGCTATTTTGGCTGTTCCGTCCTGCAAGATTACTTGGTGTGATCTTAGTTCGCAGCCCACCATTGAGGATGGTATCGCTCGAGTCTCTATTCAAAGGTAAGGAATCTGCAACTAGAAGTCCCTATCAGATGTACAAGTTACTTACCTTCGGTAACAATATATCTAGTAGAAACATATTCTAGTTGCATATTCCATACCAACCCGCCCATTCTCCCTGCACTGTGAACTGATTTCTAGGGACAGGTACTTCCCTCTAATGGCCCTAGTTTTGGTGCATCATTCTCAGTGTTCTTCATGGCTCCGTGCTGCTGGCATGGAAAGTCGTGAAAAGAAACTGATGTCAGCGCGCCGGGGTGGCACCTCTATATACGACTGCGACATTATCACGATGACCATGACACCAACAACGCCTGCGAAGTCGACCGATGCCACCTAACGGCACGCAGGGGTACTGCTCAAAGAAGAATTCTCCGGATCCAGTCTGACGCCTGGAGAAATTCAAAGGTAAAGGCATCTGCAACTAGAATATGTCTCTACTAGAGATATCATTACTAGGTAAGTAACTTGTACATTAAAAAGTGCATTTAAAAAAAAAAAAACCTTTAAAAAAAAAAACAATCCTGTTTAGATGTTATATATATATTATATATACACACGTGTGTCTAAATATATATATTTATTTATGTATATGGTTAGAAATAATTATTTCCAACTAACATGTGAAGTAAAGAAGTCACTCCCAATGTAAGCCACCATGTAAAGATACTCCCGAAATAAATCTGTGCGAAGTAAGTACTGAGTTTAGCCTGGCGTCTAAGTATATAGAATTCAGAAACCTACTGGTTTAAACTTCTATTCAAAGAAAAATATTGATTCGCTGTGTTATTAAAGAACAGCAACCTTTTTCGTTATTATGACATCAAAGCCTCCCCTAACCCTTTGAATTCAGGGTTGCACCATGTCTCCACCAAAGGTTCATCTAGTACCGATTTCGAGCTGCAGTAAGTTTGGAATTCAAAGCCTTTTTACTGAAAAAACCATTGAAAGCTTTGTCTTCAACATTTGCGAAGCCTACAAGCGCAACCGACAAGCGGGCCTGTAAAATCAGTGCATGAAACATCGGTGAAATATGAAAGACCTCCAGCTTCAGCTTTGTATGCAGGTAAACCATAGGTCTTGTCCTCCATAGAACCATATTTACTAACTTGATTTCTATTTCTATTTTTTCGTTTAAACTAGTATCTTTATCAGCATTTCGTTATTAAGCCCACCTAGAAGAGTTCCTCAGGCCATTGGTGATAATGCTGGAGCACCATACCTTGTAGAAGGCCATGCTGCACTTCTGTGGCAGTCTCCCTGCTCCCATTCGGCACATCTTCGGGCTCCAAGTATCTGTAACGACTCCCATTGAGATTGCCGCCGGTGGATCCATCCTGTGCACTTTATTAAACCTTTGCACCCATCACAGGTTCAGCCCCTTCTCCTGTGTAGAATACCACTCCAACTCTGAGATTGAGCAATGAATCTGCTGCAACATACCTGGTCCAGGCACAATTGAAGTCTGATCCTATGGCTTCCATGCCTCAGAAATGTCCTCATAGGCTCCATCATCTTTTTTGACTCTGGCTGACCAGAGCTTGCCATCTCTGAGAACCTAAAATAATTGGAATGATTTACAACCCCCATTATGATGACTTCTTTACATTGACTTCACAGGAGGCCAGTGGTCTTGATACTTTCCCACACACAGATTAGTATTCACCTTTTGGGCCCCCAACAGAAGAGAGTGCTTTCTTTACTGTTTACATTTTATGAGTGACTGAGGTCCTGGACCTTCAGTTGCCTTCAGTTGAAACCAAGACAAACGTCCTTACTAGAGTTTGCAACCTGAGTGAGCCTCATCAAATCCATTACTTCTGTTCAATGAAGTCACTACTGACCCCTAAATCAGCACTTGATCCCCGCCCTGCTCACGAATGGGCAGATGGTCAGATGCCATAAACTGTCTGCTGATGTCCTTGATTTGCTTACACAGTATCCTACTACAAGGAGTTTGGTGGTCTAGACTTCCATCCGCAAGGTGAATCCCAATTGTTTCCCTCTGACACCCCGTGCCCTTGCCCCCACAGGTTTGAGGTATTTAGAAAACAAACTCTCTTCTGCTAGCCTTGAATTGAGGTCTTGCATTGCTGCCTGTTTATTGAGATAACAAATTCATGCACTCTAGGATATGCCCCCCCACACACTTTATGTCAGGTTTCTAGTGCAATTTTGATAGACATCACACTTGGACCCTGCTAAACAGGTCCCCAGTGCCAGATATCTTTCCCTAAAACTTCACAGTTGTTTTTTCCATTTAGCAAACCTTTAGTTGACACTGTACGTCCTTAGTAAATGGTACCCCTCTTATCTAGGGCATGGGGTACTAAAGGAAGTCCCCTGGAGCTGCAGTACATATTGTGCCGCCCTCAGGGACCCTCTCACCTAAGTGCACACAGTGCTGCCTTCGCAGGCTGCTTGTATTGGTGCTTACCTAAAATAAAAACACGACATGGCACACATCCTGTGTGCCCTGTCCCCTGAACATTGCGTGCAATATATGTAAGTCACCTATCTGGCAGGCCTTCCAGCCCTAAAGGCAGGGTGCATTATATTACATGTGAGGGCATACCTGCATGAGCAGATATTCCCTTGCTATGTCTTTTTGTCGATTCTCAGACATAGTAAGTGAACAGTGCAGCCATGTTAAGTGCATGTGCTGGACACTGCTCATTACGAGTTCCCCAGCTACATGATGGCCTCACTGACAATAGGGATGTTTCATATCAAACATCTCATATTAATAAACCCTCTCTGAATCCAGTTATGGGTTTATTAAAACATGCACTCATAGGGCAGCTTAGAGGTGCCCCTTGAACCCTACCAGCTCCTAGAGTGGGCACTGAATGGTCAGAACCACTGCAGCCACTTTAGTCAGAGTTCTGGCCCCCTGAGGTGAGAGCCAATGCTCTTGAGGGCTCAGAACAAAGGCCTGCTCTTGGCAGAGGTGTGTTCTCCTCTCCCAGACAGGATAGACATTCCAGGGTGAGGAGCTTCAAAGGCCTTGCCTCCTTTGAAATGTGACCCAGGCCCATCCAAACAGTGGAGGAGACCAACCCCTAATTCCTGACCCCACTTTTGGTGGCAGGATTGGGGAAATTAGGTAAATTATGAGGAGTGCCCACTTCATGCCAGTACCACCCCTAGAGTGCAAGTTGAAGTGGACACTACTTTTTGAATTCCTCCATCTTGCATGGAAGAAATTAGGCAATTATTGTTAGGGCTATGCCACTTCACAAAGGAAGTGGTCATAGGAAGGGTGTGGTTACCCTAAAGGTGAGTAGTCCATTGGCTACCACATGGCACTCAATGTAAAAACCCTAAATTCAGTATTTAGGTGGCAACACTGAACCCTAGAATCAGATTCCTTTTGACCTAAGAAGAAATGGACAAAACAGAAGTCGCCCAGCAGAGAAGACTGAAGGCACAACGGACTTGACCCCAGCCCTACCGGACTGTCTGCAGCCTTCAAAGAAATGTGTGCCCAGAAAATGACTGTCCTGCAGCCCAGTGACCTCCAAAACCTTGGGAGGACTGCCTGCCTTCAATAAAGAACAAGAACTCCTGTGGACAGCGGACCTGCCCAAAAGAAACATATCCAGAGAAGAAAGAAGTCTGCCTGAAGAACTGCGAAACTGCCGTCTGGAACCACCTCTGTAACCGATGCCCACGGCCCGCGTCCAAGTAGCCCACTAGTCCAGTAAAGGCTCCCTAGCGATTCTGACCCAGGGTCCATCATGAGCCGACCCCTGCCAGACTCCACAACAACACCTGCAGCCTAAATCTGAGAGCTTCCCCTGACTGCAAACTGCCTGGTAAGCTGTTTCTGATGCCAAAAGACACCCCTGCACCCAGAGCCCATGGGCTTGGGGAAGTAGACCGTTGGTGTTCCTAGTACCCCTGGCATCTTTACTTACCTGGGCAGCTGTGGGTTTACCTCCCCTGGCACCCTGGCCAGAACCGGCAGCCCATTTCTGAAAGTGATCTCCTACATTGACTAACATTGGGAGCCCAACGCTGTGTTGGCACTCTGTATCCGGCCGCCCCTGTGCCACTGAGGGTGTAGGTTTGGTGCTGCCTTGTGCCCCCCTTGTCCTTGCTTCAACCCCAGGAGATCCTCCCCTGACCCCGCTCTACTCATCTATATGCAGCGCTGCAGCAGATACCCCCTGTCTTCATTAAATAGCATTAGGCGCCTGATACTGTGTTGGCACACTGCACATGGCCTCTCCTGTGCCACTGAGGGTGTAAGTTTGGTGCTGCCTTGTGGCTCCCCATCCCCGAGTGCTTACCTCAACCCAGCCTCTGACACCGCCTGCGCTTACCTGGGAGCAGCGTGTCATCAGCCCCCCCCCCTCGTCTCCATTGACTAACATTGGACACCAACTCCGTTTCCAACCTTGGCACCCAGCCGCCCCTCTCCCACTGTGGGTGCACACTTGGTACCAACCTGAACCTTGCCCGGTGCTAGCCTGAATCCCTGGAGAATAGAGTTTTGAGTTGTGTACTTGCCTGAGAAACTGCATTCTTGGTTTCCTTCCATAGGCCAACATTGAAGACTCTGAAAATCGATTGTTGAAACAGCAAGGTATTTTTAATTTAAAAACTGCTTAATTTATAATGAAGTTCTTTGGGTCAAAGCATATATAAAAGCAACTGTTGCTTTTCTAAATTGATCTCACATTTATTCTTTGAGTGTATGTCTTGTTTATTGCCTATATAAGTACAACAGATGCTTAACACAACTCCTTGTAAGCCTAGCTGCTTGCTCACACTACCACAAAAAGAGCACTAGACCTATTTCTGCCTTTGCAAACCTTTGAGGATCCACTGGACTCTCTACACAGTGTACTTCATTTTAGTGCACTATATAGTGAGCCAGCTTCCTACGCTTGTCACGGTTTTGGGCGGGTCTGATCAGGACTCCGGTTGGGACACCCCTTGAGGTCACCAAATATCCTAAAGAGGTAGTGTACTGGGGCAGAAGAGCAGCTAAAGGCATACACGGAAAGGACAGCTATGGGCAGACACAGGAAACAGGAAAGTAAAAGCAGAGCAACCCTTGTGTAAACAAATAGGAAACAGATTACTAGTGGACAAATACACTGGGGTTGTACACAGAGTAAGGCGCAGACCCTCCCACAGTGACAGGGAATCTCAATGCCTCTGTGCAGTTTGCTCTTACAGATAGTCACCCTGCCAGCCCCATAGAAAGGAGGCAGCAGAAGTGATTCTGTCTCTGGACCCTAGAGCACAAACAGGGATAGTACTTACATACACAGGACACGCTCTTGTGGGTCCAGCTGGAAACACAGTGGCGATTCCTGAGAAAACAGCAATAGCACACTGTCACTGTTAGGCACGAAAGACAACGTATAACACTAGACAAGGATGGGGGCTGGAATTGCCTCCTGGAAACCAGGAACCAACCCCAGTACAAAGGAGGACACTTATACACTGGTGAAGACTGATAGAACACTTACCAGACACAAAGAACCAAGAAGAAACAGAAACAGAAAGGAACAAACAAAGAGGCAGAGGCAAGAACTGGGAACAGGCTCAAACTGAAGTAAAGGCAGGACTAGGACTTGAAAACAGGGTGCAAACTTCTGGTTGGAACAAACAGAGATAGGACTGGGAAACTGAGAGCAGGCTCTGGCTGGAACAGGCAAGGACAGGACTGGAATACAAGGAGTAGGAATGAGTAGTAAACATGTGTGGGAAACAGAGAGCAGGTTCAGGCTGAAACAAGGCAGGAGCAGGGCAGAGAAACAGGGAGCAGGCTCTGGAAGAAACAAACAGGTACAAGGCAAAGAGATAGGGGGAAGACTCTGGCTGGAACACTCAGGAGCAGGGCAGAGAAACAGGAAACAGGATCAAGCTGGAACAGCACAGGAACAAAACTGGAACACCATCCGACAAGGGGTCTGTAACACAAAGGAATCTAACTCCAATGCACGACGGGGATCTTGAGGAAAGGGCTGCTTATAAGCAGTTCCAAGCTGGGCTGCACAGGAGAGGTCTCAGGTGTGTGTAGTTTCAGACACTTGCAAGTCCTGGAGGAGAGGATCCAGTGAAAAGGGGCAACTGGACTTCTACCATAGAAAACAATGGGAAACAGAATCCGGGCTTTCCTGACTACAAGGCTGTGCATTATGGGATTTGCAGTCCCAGGAAGCAAATGTAGTACTATACAAGTGTACCATGGAGAATAGGGAAACAAACAGGAGTCAGCAAGGGACTCTAGATAAGTGTTGAAGGTGATTCCCAAGCTTCCGACAGTCCCCTTACAGCGCTCCCTAGAAATGGGACGACAGAGTGGTAAACAACACTACCTTATGGATATGCCTTTGTTTCTATGGTTCAACTATATGGGCAACCATTACTGTCATAGCATTCTTTGCCCTGCCTCAGTCATGAAAAGACTAGGAGAAACTCCTTCAGTTGGACCCGAAGAGCTTTGAGGTTTTACATTGACCGTACCAAGGGCGATCAGCTTTGTTGATGTGAATAACCTTCTGCAGGAATTGATGTGCATTGGCATAAAGGCAGCCTCTGGAATGTCTGAGAGCTTAGGATGAAGGCTGCCACCAGTGTGTTGACACACACAGGTGCTGCTTGTACGCTGCTACACTCTTTCACTTCCTAGAACAGCACTCTGGAGGACAGCTGTGAAATGTGCCCAGATCCAGTGTGGCATCTGTGGAATATTCTAAAGGTGAGGAATCTGCAGTAAGATAGTGTTATCCATTGCAAAGATTGTTACCAAATTTAAGTAATTTGCATTTGTGTGCCATTTTATCTAGTATCCTAAACTTCTAAAATTATCACAACATGCTTTGTATTTTAATGAGCCAACTGCCATCCTAGAAAGTCAATTGGACATGCTTTCTTCATTTTCATTATTAATCTCACCGTCGGTTTATAAAGGAGACCCTATTTTAGGATGGATTCAAAACAACGCTCCAAGGCATTATCCAGAGAGTTTTTAATTACTTTAGGGCAAGTATTTTCTAAAGCAAAGGCTTGCGACTGGAGTGACGTTGTAGAACAGTTGAGCATTAGGAGAGTGGTCTACTGATAGCAGTGTCTCCCATCCTTAATGGAAGGCGAAACGTTGCTGGTGGGGACAGGGACCTCCATTACTCAGTTAATGTGTCCATATTATGTTCTTTGGACCCTGCCCTAAACAATTGAGGTAGTTCTGGCAGCTTTGTAGAATGGCGGGAAAAGCTTTTTTTAACAGGTATGCTGTCCCTTTTTTTTAAACACATAGTGAAGGCACCTGAGTAAAAGGAACAAGGCATTCTAGCGTGGAGTGCTTAGCAACTGGATCAGTCTCCCTCTGTGACTCTTGCAATGGATTCTGCTTTACTAGATAACAGGCTGTGGATGGATGTGTACGGGAGGAAAATAGATAGTAAATATTTAGAACCATAATGCACCTGTGCCTTTACTATTCGTGTACAAGAGTTTGAATTGCATTATTTGTGGTATTTCAAGCAAGTGAAGATCATTGAGAAGAGAATGCTATGGTACGATTTCTTCAGGTGGAAACAGAGTCTGCCTGTATGTACCCTCGGAAGTTTGCAATATCTTTCTTGTGGGCACCAGTGTTCGCAATATTGCACTAATCCAATCCAAGCACCAATGCCACGGGTGTTTCAGAATGATGTGACGGTTTCAGCAACGAGAGGTCCTACTCAGTAGCGTGAAGTTGATGTTTAACTGCCATTTCAATTTCTTGTTCAAAAGAAAGATTTAGATTGAACTTTATTTCCGGGTCCTTCACTGGCTGAGCAGTACTTATGAGGCTCCTAACCTGTCTGGCCACGGGCACAGCAGCCTACAATCAGCTAGGTCACTCACCTCCAAAATTTTGGTTTTCAACTAGTTCAAACAAAGGGAGCACTGCACTTATTTGCAGCACGTGATCTCATGGTAGATATTTACCTGGAGATTACTGTCCCAAATCCACAACTGTTTTTCTTCTGCATACGTTTGGAATTTCACATCAGGCTTTACATTTTATTTTGGTTAATAGATTCATAATACATCATCTTACAATAAAACATCCTTAAGCTTTCGATATTAATCCTAAAGATAAAAAAGTAAATGTAAAAAATAATTTCGTTAGTCAGTAATGTACTTCCACGATTTACTGTTGGTAATTTCATTGCTCTGACTAACATGCCCAATCTTCCTGCAAATATTTAGACGCATTAATCACGATAGTGCAATCTTTTGACACTCTTCACAGGCCTTATGCATTCTTGGTGGTTCTGACCATTTTATTGCAAAGGATTAGTTTTAACCTATACACTTGTAAGGACTTACATAGGAGTTTAAAAAGGGCAATACTTCATTTAGCAGCAAAATAAACTGGGCAGCTATTTCGAGGTCGATGTAGAATGGGCATGATTCCAACATTAATTTAATATAGATGTTCCATGGACTTGTTAAATAATTATCCAGCCCACCCACTAGTATTATCCCATTATGTTGTCTCCTCAGCCTAGAGCCTCCAGTATCTTTTAGGCTATTGCGCTCCAGTAGGCCTCCTTCGTTTAAACTATGCATATTTTGAAAGTTGCTTTGGTGTTTACCAATAAGGTGCTGTGCCCACCTTAAAAAAAATAAGCTCTTTATAAATGAGAGCCACGACAAATTATCTGAGCGACCTGCCTCCAAAATGTTGCTCGTGACTTCAAATTAAGAATTTAGTAATGCCTGACCAGTTATGAATCCTAAATTATAATGGTTTCTGACCAACATGGACCATGATATTGTGTGCACTCGAGTTAAGTCGGAGTGGAGTGCGTCTGGACAAATTTAGAATTCTTCTAAAGAAAATGTTTTCCGTTACTGCTGCAGCTTGACATTTTAATCATGCACATACCTTCCACAACAGTTGTGTCTTAGTTCTATACACCTCCTAGTGTGCTCACAACTACTGCTCTCTCATCTGGTCTAATAAGACTAAGGGCAGCCTCAAACTGCCTCTTAACATACTTATAAATGTGGGTTTGTTTGAGAGAGTTAGCCCCAAATTGGTTTCTCCGTACGATCTGATTCACTTTAGAAGAAAGATTGAACATTATTCAAGGGATTATCCCTTTTTTGTTTTAACCTTGACATAGGTTCACTTTAGGTCTTTAGCAAATCTATTTTCAAACCTATAGTCTATTTTAATTTCACTTGTTGCTGGTCCTTGTCACACTGCATTGATTCTGGCTTTCCTAATCAAACCATCTCCTGCAAACAGCCCCTTAGGGTTCAGGCATTGCAACTCCTAAAATTACCGGCCCACTGATTGAGAGTTATATTAAACATACCCTCATACATTTATGGTTGGCACATTTTTTAACCAGCAAGTAATCACGGACTACTTCAAATGTGACCAGGAGATGAGTATCCCATGGTTGTCCTATATCAAATCATGATTAGCATCTTTATGCTGACTTTCCAGATCTCTCAGATCCTACTACACAAATTCGTCTAATAAGAGCTGGCTGAAGCATGCCTTTTTTTGAGGACTGACAATTGAAGAGAGATAGAGCCAAACTCGACAAGCCCACTAACACGCAGCTCATTGTGCTATAAACCAGTGCTTTGACTGAGCTTTACCTGCAATTTGCTGTCAATCACTGGGAAAGGGCTTTGTGTTAAGGTTCAGATTAGGCACCATCCATAGCCTGCTTTGCGTCCCCCGGGGCAGTATGATAGGGTTGTTTCTCAGTGTGCCCGTGTGATGATGCTTCTCGACAATCATTACTTAATTTTCTCTTTTTTTGTAAATATTATGTTATCTACACTAGATGTTGTTATTACCTTTTTTGAAAACCCATAATTTCAGCCTGTGCAGACTGGCGCTTGTTTTTCTTCAGACATTGCAATACACAGGAATATGTGCTGCTGTGGAATCCTTTTTAGGTCGAGTGCGCAAGCGCTTTGACCTGTTGTAAGTATTGTGGGCTTTTCATTGCTTTACGTTTCTCTCCCCTTGGGGTGGTTTTGTTACCGCCTTGCAGACTGCCCCATTTCATGGATAACTGCACAATTGTAGATACGTCTGACTGCGAGCCAACTTCTTTTTCTTTTTGTTCCTTTCCTTTGCACTCAAGCTCATTGTGGCCATGGCGCTTTGAATCGGCTCGTTTATGTCAACTGTTTCACTTTTCCTTTTCAATTAAGGTGGCAAGAAAAGTCCAGTTAGTAATGTATAACGCTAATAGCTATAATTCGAGCAAACACGAGAAGCATTGCATTGCTAATGCTTGTTAAAATGTGATCTTCGTTATTGAACCAGTATATACTTTTAATGTCAAATGCGTTTTATTGTATGCTTCAATTGTGCACTTTCGTGATTATTTATTTTTAATCGAATAAAATATTGTTTGTTGATTCACAGTGATAACGCCTTCAAAGAATTGAATCAGCAACACATTTCTCAGGAGCAAGCATTTATTGGGCGTAGCGGTGTGAAAAGGTTTGGTTTTCCTGTGTATTGTCAACCTCCCAATTTCGCGATAGGAGCGCACACCCAGTGGGGCTCCTTGGTCCCCAAGGGGCTAAAGTGCGTCGCATCCCCGTCGGAGAAAGGAACAACAGACAGATGTCTACCTCTCTGCTCTGTGACACATTAGACGTATCCCGATTTTTAGGAGTCAGGCAGCCCTGCCAGCAAAATTATCTTTCTGTATCTGCACGGCATTATATTTATATGGGTGAACCTTCACCCCAGCCTCAGTAAGTAGTAGAAATACACAGCTGTTGGTGTGCACAATCAGCACATAAACCTTAAGTATCAGAATGATGGAAATGGTTATGTTAGTTGAGCTGTCATTGAATAAAATGAGATGAACATGAGGAAAAGAGAGAGGGCAGAACATATCTGAGACTTTTGGGAATCTGAGACCACATGCACATGGAAACAATAATTAGCTGGTCATAGGAATACCCTAGGTTGTGAGATGACAGTTGCTTAAGTGCCCAGGCAGTGCTACAGTTCGAACGACAGCTGACCAATTGCTAAATAATGGTAAGACGTAAGAGTGCCACCCTGGGCCTCACCACTTTCCACAAAGGACAAATCAGCTCAATGGGTTAAATATTATTTGGCCTTGTTCTGCTACTTACCCTGTACGAACGTGAAAATGCTAAATGCCAGGGCTGAATGCGCACTGTAATAGTTATTTGTTGTTTTATGAAAATCATTAAAAACGTTTTTAAGATTAAAAAAAATATGAAAATCCCAAAACATTTTACATCACACACCCCTAACCTGTTTGCTGTAGTAGATTAGCCTAATCCCTAACTAACACACACAGGCGCGCGCGCGCGCAATTAGATTAAAATAAGACGTGCTCTCGCAGTTGATGCTGATGTGGGAGGCTGGATTTATGTCCCTCTGTAATTCCTTTCACAAAATGAGCGTGTCACACTCCAGAAAATGTATCCGTTAATCTGTTTACTTTACCAAAGACAGCATTCACTGATGCATTTCAACCATAAGGTCTTGGTCATAGTGCAGTGGTCCTTTTTTCCTTTCAATTTAGATATTCATTCCATTTTGCCCATAATTAGGCATTCTGGGTGTTGTAGTTCTTTCAGAGAACAGAGTTACTTCACGAGGTTCCCTACTCAATTTAAAAACATCTTATAACATACTCTTCCTGATTTAAGCATTCATCTCCATTGTCATGAGGCAACCAATTGCACGGTGGACAGTGTGTGAATCGAATTCGATGTTATCATTTTTCCGCGATTGTGTGTGCGGTAGGGAGACTAATGACACTGGGATACGTTTACACAAATAAGTAGAAATAACAAAGTAGTGAAACATGCGTCAACAATGACATCATTACAATCAACAAGTAGGCGGAGTGATTAAGATTAACAAACCACTTAGGCTAAAAGAAAGAATGTATGGAAATAACAAAATTGAAACACACTGCTTAATTGTGATACTCTGCCAGGGAGCAAATACAACATATGGACTTTCACTTAGTATAATGATGTATGGTGAAATGTGGAAAAATGATAATATTGATTTCGATACACAGACTGTATACTACATAACTAGTTGCTGCCTGACAAAAGAAAAATATTTGAGTATTGTGGAACATAAATGTAATATTATGGATGCTTAAATTAGGAAGAGGGTATATATGTTATCAGGTGTTTTTAAATTGAGAAGGGGACGGCATGAATTAATAAGGGTCTCACATGAACTACAGCACCCAGAATGCTTCATTCTGGGCTATATTGAGGGAATGTAAATAAGATGGTAAAAAGGGGACTACTGCACTGTGTCTAAGACCTGTATGTTGAAACGCCTCAGTGAATGCTTTCTTTTGTGAAATAAATAGATTACCTTAAGAATTTTCTGGAGTGCGACAAGCTCGTTTTGTGAAAGGATAAATACATATTTTATTTTATGTCAAGCTGTGTAAGTATCCCCCCATGCCTCAGAAAGCTGCTGAAAATGTTGTCAGATAATGGTGCTCCAGCATGTTCACTCAATCATCTAGTGTTTGAGCATGCACTGCCCAAGTTCCCGGGCCTGTTGATAACTTTCTCCCCATTTAATCTGTACGGAGAGAGAAGGGGGGGCTTCAGTGCAGACTTTCGTATCTGTACCGTAAAGCAGGAACAACGAATGTCTGCTGCTTTAGAAAAAAACAGCGACTGTAACCAATTCTGCTTCCTCCTTCCTTCCACACTTGTTTCATGCAAGGACAGGTATCGAAGATTCCTCTCTGCTGGGAGAGCGTACAGTGTTTTGACCTCATTGCTGTTATTTTGTTAGCACGATCAATGTGAACCTCTTGTATAAACAACATTGTGATATGCACACTGTTAACGAGCATCACCATTCAAAGCATACGTTTTCTAGACTCTCAGCCATACCCATACACAATCTAAAGAGTTAGCATCCTTTATTTTGCTTTGCAACTAGGCCTGGTTTGTGTCTAGCCTCTATGTATAATCAGGAATGCCCTGCGAAGCTCAAGACCCTTCCTGTGTGAATGTCAGCAGATAGATATTTACTGCTGTCTTGTATGCATTAATCATGTATGCATTATCCTCCCTTAATAATGGGAAGCATTTTTTGTTAGTTTAAGATATTTTATTCTAAATTAACAAGTTACCTACCTTCTGTAATACTTTTTCTGGTAGATACAGTATCTGCCTCTGTATTCCTCGCCTTTTGAATATCCCATGGGATAGCTTGGAACCAAAACTTTTTGATACCTCTCCCTCACCAATTAGGGACTGTAATATCTGGCATCCTTGGTATGTTCTGCTCTGTCTTTTCTGCCTCTGCTTCCCATGTTTGGAATGTGTGCTGGACTCTGTTTTTGCTGCTTTTGGTACTCTGGGTACTTTACCTCTGTTGACCACTGCTACAGTGCAAGTGCTCCTTTGTAAATTATATGTGTCATTGGCTTTTCCATGATTGGCATATTTGATTTACTATTAAGTCCCTAGTAAAGTGCACTAGAGGTGCCCAGGTCCTGTGCTACTTGTGGGCCTGCAGCACTGGTTGTGCCACCCACATGAGCAGCCCTATAAACATGGCTCAAATCTGCCACTGCAGTGTCTGTGTTTGCAGTTTTAAACTGCCAATTTCGACCTGGCAAGTTTATCCACTTGCCAGGCCCAAACCTTCCCTTTTTATATAAGTAAGACAACCCTAAGGTAGGCCCTTGGTAGCCCCATGGGCAGGGTGTAGTTTATGTTAAAGGTGGGACATGTACTGATGAGTTTTACACGTCCTAGCAGTGAAATACTTCCGAAGTCGTTTTTCACTGTTGCAAGGCCTATCTATCTCATAGGTTAACATGGGGGCTGCCTTTAAATAACTTTTACGTGCAGATTCCCTTTGGGAGCAGATAGAAATTTGGAGTTTGGTGTCTCTGATCGCACAATTTAAAAATACATCTTTTAGTAAATTTGGGTTTTAAATTGTCAGGTTGGAAATGCCACTTTTAGAAGGTGGACATTTTCCTTCTTAAACCATTTTGTGACTCTGCCTGTTTGTGGATTCCCTGTCTGGGTCAGAATGACAGTTGGGCTGTTTGTGTAATCCCTTCTAGACAGTGAGACAAAGGGAGTAGCCTGCATATCCTGATTGACCATCTGAGCTAGAGTGGAGGGAGGAGTGGTCACTTAAACCTGAATGGTCTGTGCCTGCCCTCACACAATGCAGTCTCCAACCCCCTGGTGTGTGTCTGGGGGCTGGCCTGGGCAAGGCAGGATCTTGTGAACAACAGAGACTTTCCTTTGAAGTTTTCCTACTTCAAAGCCAGAAAGGGGTATAAGTAGTGGACCCAAAACCCCTGACTGTGCTGGGTTGGGCTATCCTGCAGTTGCTGCTTCCGCCTGTGAAAGAGGACAAAGACTAGACTTTGTTGTGCATTCCTGCTTGAGAAGAGTCTCCGAGGGCTTACATTGAGCTTGCCTCCTGTTTTGAAGTCTCAGGGCCATCAAAGACTTCCTCTGCCAGCACCTGGACTCTCTGCTGAGAATCCTGCCCTGCTAAGTGGTGTCCTATCCAGTCCCTGGGCCCTTGAGAGGTGAAGTTGGCAGAACAAAGACTGAAATCCACACACAGAACGCGTGTGGGGAAATTTTTGACGCACCACCTGCAATGCGGCTGAAAAACGACATGTCACCCACTTTGCAGCAAAAACTGATGCTCCACCTGCATTGTGGCTGGGAGATCGATGCATCACGGCTGGAGATCAACACAACACCCGCTTGCGGCTGCTGTTAATGATAGAAACCCCACATAGCACGGTTTCCCATCACTGTGTGGCCGGCTTTCACACGCATCATCGCTGGGTGTCAAAAGTCAACACAAGCCTGAGCGAATCCGAAGTGCCTGTCTGGAAATCAATGCATGGCTCTCATGCAGGAGATAAGAACGACACAGCGCCTACCTGACCAAAGAAGAAAATTACGAATGGTCTCGCTTGCGAGTAAGAAATAGGCGCATCACTTTTTTTTTTTATGCCCGCTCGCCCGCACAACTCTGTTTTCAATGTAAACTAGTTACCTTGTGCAAAATCAACATTTCCATTGTTTCCTATGGAGTAAGACTCTTATTCTTTTGAAAGTTCATATCTTGACTTGTGTATGTTGGATTTTTGTTGTTTTGGTCTTGTTTGATTTAGATAAATATTACCTATATTTCTAAACTGGTGTGGTGTCTGTTTTGTAGTGCTTTCACTGTATTACTGTGTGTATTGGTACAAATACTTTATGCATTGCTTCTGGGTTAAGGACCACATGTACAAAAATGAGGTTTTGCGGCTCGCAATTTGCAAGTCGCAAAACCTGATGAACAACAGTGTCAATGACACTGTTTGTGATTCCCAATGGGGTCGCAAATGGCCTACCTCATGAATATTCATGGGGTAGGTCGCAATTTGTGACCCCATTGGGAATGGCCGCCTTCACAGGGATGGTGGCCTGCTGGAGACAGCAGACCACCATGTCTGTGACTGCTTTTAAATAAAGCAGTTTTTTTTTTAAATGCAGCCTGTTTTCCTTAAAGGAAAACAAGATGCATTTTAAAATCAAAAATGAAAAGTTTTCTTTTCATTTTTTCAGAGCAGGCAGTGGTCTGTGGGACCACTGCCTGGTCTGAAAAAAATATTTTCTCTACCATTCACAAAGGGGAAGGGGTCCCATGGCGACCCCTTCCCGTTTACGAATGGGTTAGCACCAGTTTGAAACTGGTGCTAACTGCGATTGTTTTGCGACCACATTCGCGGTCACAAAACAATCATACATTCCATCTGGATTCGGTATTAGGAAGGGATGCCCTTGTCACGCCCCTTCCTAATACCGAATTGCAAAACCCAAACTGCAATTCGGTAACAAGTTACCAAATCGCAGTTTGGGCTTTGTACATCTCAAATAGCATTTTTCAAGTTGCAAACAGGCCGATTTGCCGTTTGCAACTTGAAAACTGCCTCCTACATCTGGCCCTAAGCCTTCCTGCGCATGCCGAGCTACCAAGGGGGAGAGTGGGGGTTAACCAGGTGTGCTTCTCCTTTGCCCTGACTAGAGTGACGGTCCTCGCTTGGACAGGGGGTAACCTAACTGCTAGCCAAAGACCCCATTTATAACGGGGGCATTTTCTTAAACGCAACTCCTCAGGTGACACAACATGATGTCACTGGAGCCATAAAGCAATATCATCAGCATGCTGAAGTTGGTTTCCATTATTTTTTGTGTGCTTTCGGGACAAACTTCAGAGGACTGCTCAGGAGCTGGCTTTTTCCTTTGTGGCCACCATATTTGGGCAGCAATGGACTGCATATGCCTGTGTTGATGAATGCTTTTAATCTGATTGTGTGTATAGTCTGGATATGTGTAGTTCTTTAGGAAATATGTATCACTACTATGTCATAACAATAAATTATACACATACTCGTTAAACCTGTTTAACAAATGTATATTTACTCACGGTTAGCTATAATGTGTGTGTGTGTGTGTGTGTATATATATGTGTGTGTGTGTGTGCGTGCTTGTGTGTATGTTTATATGTGTGTGTGTACATACATATATATGTGTTTGTTGTTCTGTGCTTGACATGTTCAGGGGTCATTGCATAGCTCCTAGATAAGTTGGTATAGTAGATACTTATGAGTCCCTGCTTTCGTTTTTATATCACACTGATCAAATGATTTATTATGATAAGCATTTCGCTATTCAAAAATGTAGGAAAAATAACTAAATCTTAAGTACACTTATTAAATTAACTTCAAATATTACAAATCTTGAAAGTCTGTGTTTATACAATACTACTTTTCTTCTCACATTAGTATACCCATTATTATATTCCTTGAACATACATTCCCTTACTATGTATTTACATATCTATTTATTTATTACTCTGGCCCTACTGTATTAAAGAAAAATTAAATAAAAATTAAATAAAATATATAAATAAAAATAAAATTATAAATAATTAAATCAAAGTAAAAACTAATAATAAATAAATAAAAGACAAATTAAAATAATAATGTATATATAAATAAAATAATGAATACAAATAATATAAATGTACTCTCTTGTAAGCCTTACTTTGTCTACCCATCACCCTATGTCAAGTCTCTATCAACCTGTTCTCCATCCTCACTTTGACTCAACCCAAACCCATTCTACTACTTTTCTCCTAAATAACCCTGCCTAAGCTCCTTACTCCTCTTCCACATATAGCTCACCTCAAACCTCAGTCTACCATGATCTCCCAAACAACCCTACTAACTTCTCCTTCATTTATCTAACCTTTGACACATCCAAAACCCCTCCTGCTACTATGATCTCCCTAACCCTTTCCACATACTCTTCCCTCCTCCATCTCTCCCTCATCCTATTACTATAAACTCCCAATTAACACTTGATTCTTCCCTCCTTTATCCCTCCATTACTTTAGTCAATCCAACTAACAAACTCACATATCCTCTGCTCAAATTAACTCATAATAATATTCCCATATTTCCCTATACTAAAACTACACTAATTCCTCTTGGGTTCCGGAGTAGGGTGATACTCGCCGAAAAGCGCTTCGATGCCTTGTTAGGGGTAGTAAGCACTATATACTTACAATTACAATTACAAACAGATGTAACTAACATAAAAATTGTAGATGCATTTATCTATTCAAATAAAAGCTTTTTAACATGGTCTCTATTCCATATACATGTATAGACTTCAAGCAACGGAGCAGAGGGTGGTTCAGTGAGGAATCCTCAGGTATATACAGTATCCACCAGAAAAAGTGTTAACAAAGGTAAATAAATTGTTCTTCTGATGGATACATTTACCTACTTATTTCTCAACTTTGAGGCATACATTCTCCAAGCAGTCTCATACCCAGAGGTGGGTACATGTCATTTTTACCAAACAATACTGTAAAACAGAACAAGCAAAGTGACTGTCCCTCCTCACTTCAGATTCCACACAATAATGTTTTGCAAAAGTGTGAAGGAAAGCCCAAGATGCCGCTTTACAACTTTCTGCCACGGGGGCTCCTCTAATTAACCCTGAGCAGCAGATTTAGGTCTATTAGAGTGAGCACAAATACCTTCAGGAGGCTCCTTGTGCACCAGGCTTTAGCAGATCCTGATGCAGAGAATGATCCATCTCAATAGAGTCCTTTTATGTACTGCCCTCCTTTTAATTTTTCTATTGTACCCAGCAAAGAATTGGTCTCAAGTCTGAATTCATGTGTCCTGTTCACGTAGGAACTTACAGCTCTTTTGGGGTCTAAACGATGCAGTCTTTTCTCCTCCTTGGTTGGATGTGGAGGAGGATAAACTGTGGAAAGTGTGATTGACTGACCCTAATTGAAGGGAGTGACCACTTTTGACAAAAAAAACAGCCCTGTTTCTCAACACAACCTTGTCAGGAAATATTGTGATGAAAGGAGGTCTTATACTCTAAGCTTCAAACTTGCTAACTCGCATTGCAGATGTCATGGTATAAGAAAAATGGTCTTAAGTGTCAACAGCCACAAAGGACAACTGTGAAGGGGTTCAAATGGGGAACACATCACATACTTCAGAACCAAATTAATTTCCCACTGAGGTCAAATAAAGGGAGAGGGAGTATACTTATTTGTAAGCCCCTTAATGAATCTCAAAACTAAAGGAGCTTTAAATACAGTAGGCTGATATAGCAAACAGATAAACGCCGAAATGGCTGATAAATCCCCCTTAACCTTGGCAACTGTGCAGTCCTGCTGCACTAAAGAGGACACCCTGTAACATACCAAATGAATAAGCTTTTAAAGTGTCTAATGAATTATCATCACACCATTTAACAAATGACACCCATCTGCCAGCATGAACAGATTTGATGGAGTCTCTTCTGGACAATAAAATTATATCCCCCACTTGAGGGGGAAGTGAAAATTAACTCAGGTTGCCCTGTTCAATCTCTAGGAATGTAAGTGCAAGCTCTGGAGGTGGGAGTATAAAGGCAAATCTTTTTCAGCATCTGAGGAATCACAATTGTGGGAGTTAATACATAAAGGAGATGGAAGCTCCAGCTCAACTGAACTGTGACCCCCAAAGCTCCCTGCATTGGATACTAGAGGCTGCAGAATGAAGGGCATAGTGTATTCTCTCGAGTGACAAGAGGTCTAACTAAGGAGTCCCCCATAGACGGAAGATGTAAAGTGGCACTTCCGGGTGGAGATGTCCCTCATGATTGCCTAAATGAAGCCCAATGGACTGTCTGTATGTATCATGAGTACTCTGGTCAGGTGATTTTCTGTCACATAAATCTGATGAACCTGAGCGCAGGACAAGTGACAAAGAGTTTCTCTGCAGAGAAGAGACAACCCTAGTCCCCCTTGCTTGCTGTTGAACCACATCGCTGTAGTGTTATCCGTCAAAACCTGGACTACTTGACTGGGAAGGAAAGTGAGAAAGGCTTTGAGAGCCAGGCCAATCACCTGTAATGCTAACAGATTGATAAGAAATAACTGTTATTCTACAGACCAAAGACCACTGGTCTCCAGCTCTCGCAGATGAGCTCCCCACCCTATGGTGGAGGCAACTGTAATGACTGTGGTCATTGGAGGGAGTGTGTAAAATGGTTTTCCTTGAGAAAGTTTATCGGTCACAGTCCACTATTTGAGATCCACTGCAGTGTCTGTGGAGATGTTAATACTGGCCCATAGATTTTCCATTGTTTTGAAACCACTGCCTGCGGAGGTACCACTGGAAGGCCCTCATGTGCCAGCACATTTGACCAGTAAAATGCAGGAGGCTAAAAGACAAAGCAGGCATAGGACCTTCAGGACTAGATTGAACCATCAGAATCAGAATCTAATGTCATGAATTTTCTGAGTAGGCAGGAAGGCTCCATTTGGAGTTGTATCCAGTACTATTTTGGGGCAGTATACCACATACCCAGATTATAGGGTTTGTGGTCACTTGACACCATATATGAATAGGGTAAAATAGACATTATTCTGATTTTCCCCTTACTTATTGTTTTTAATCATGACAGAGGCTTATTTTTCAATACATTTTTCTATTGTTATTTTCCCCTCTAGTCGTATTTAACAGCACCTTTTTTTTACCAATCCCACATAATTGCACTCACCCACCGGCAAATATCCTTAATAAAAGATCTCCGGCAAAAAGCCCCCTTGAGGGGCCCGTCAGGCATTGCAGCGCCGGCCTGACGAGGAGCAAAGCCCGATGATGAAGCATGTCACCATTTGGTGAGTGAAGGCTCTTGTTCCTGATTTAGGATATTCACAGGGGCCTGCTCTTCTCTCCCATATTGGGATTAGCTTTCACTTTTTTTATTGTGGAACTGTGAATTTAGTGTTTTTTGTATCCAGTGCTGCCCCTCTAAAAAAAAAGGTGGCCATCACATTGAAATGCATAAAGGCCACTTATTGGTAAGGCAATGGTAAGGCCCCCAGAGAGTAGGCCAAAAGGCCCATGGGATTCGCAGGTGCACCAAATGAGACCATTGAGCTTTTGAAAATACTGAACCTCGTGTTCAGGAAATGGCTGGGATCTGTATTCAGAGTATGAAAAGCTGGGGTCCCTTGTTCTTGTTGGGGGTCGCAAAACTGGATCCGAAGGTGGTTTGGTGTCCAGTATCACAGATGTTCAAGTCAGAAGTAGCAAAGGCGATGCCAGTTGTTGAGCTGGAGATGGAGCCTTTGTGACGACCTTCTGATATTCTTCTGGCCAGGACAAGTTTTTGCTCCTGTTTCCAGTAGGAACAGGAGCCAACATCATGTTGCGATCCTATGCAAAAAAGACATATGTCATGCAGATCAGTAATAGACATTTGACCTTCACAGTCACTGCAAGACTTCAACCCCTACTTCCTTGGTGGTGACATTATAGTGAAAAAGGAAATCTCCAAACAAAGAAAACATTGAAAAACCACAGTTGCCTAACTGAGATTTTGAAATACCGTTACAGGTCGAAGGCGCGGAAAAAAGAGGACTGACATCAGCACACTGACAGGGGTGTTTTATGGCTCTAATGATGTCATGTGAAGTTGTGTTAAAGTCAGCTCCCCCTATCGGTGAGTACAAGCTAATAAAATGTTTCTCTTCCGAGCTGCATATGGTATATTCTAAATGTGAGCAATCCACAGATAGATATACTCATCAGAATTATAATTATAACTATGTAGTTTAGTTGCAAGGCATCAAGAAAGCACTGAGAGCAAAGAAAAAGTCAGTCGGTTTTAGACTTAGACCATCTTGTTTAGTGATGTTATTCTTCAATTGATAGGGGGAAGCACCAAGATAGTCCTTGACATTTCCTAAGGAAGACAACTATCAGACAATATATGAAATGAAAATAGTTGTAAAGTACATTAATACTCTCAGTTACCCTGATGCTAAAAAGCAACTAGCCTATAAAAGAAGGACACTGCAGAGGCAGAAATGGGAATGACAGAGCCTTCCTGAATTAATTATGACTATGGAGTTGATGTAAAGTGCCAAGGAGTTCAAGCTTTCGATGAAACAAAAAAGAAGACTCTGCAGCCCAACCGGTGGCACACCACTTTGGGCACTGCAATGTTCTTATTAACAGTGGAACAGTGGCCTCGCTTAGTAACGTAGCATTGAAGTTTGGATCTGATAAACCCTGGGCCTGAGTTGTATAAGGCTTTCTGGGCTAAACATAGACTCTTAAATATAATGTGTTTCCTCACAGGAAGCCAATAGAGCTGGAACAGTTTCTGAGAGACATAAGGGGTCATTACGAGTCTGGCGGTGCAAGGCCCATATGACTCATGGTGACGGTCGGACCGCTGCAACGTTGGCGCACGGTCTGACTGCCACATTATGACCTTGGAAGGTAGACACACCAGGAGACTGCCATCCCCACTGGGAACATGGTTCCCGATGTGGTGACGGCAGTTGGAGTTGTAACTAGCCTTTTCATGGCAGGAACCCCACCATAAAAAGGCTGGTAGAAAGCCAGTGTCAGGGGCCTCGGGGGGGCCTGCACTGCCCATGGCATGGGCAGTGCAGGGGCTTCCCTTTCTAGCACCTTCGGAATGCGCACTATTGCAGACAGTGTGCATTCCGAGGGTGCTGTTATGCAAGGATATTGGCCTCGGCTTCCTTAAAGGAGCTGAGGCCAATATCCTAGCACTGTTCTCACTTGTAAGCCTTGCGGGAATGTGTATTACAATGTTCCAGCCGGGCAGGAACATTGTAATATGCTTGGGGGGGGGGGACGTCACGGCTACAGCTTTGGCTGTCCTGTGGTGGACCACCAAAGTCATAATAAGGCCCATAGTGTCTTCATCCCATTGGCCTCCTGTCTGGAAACCCTCAGGTTTTCCATCACTTTAGTGCACTTTTGAATGTGGGTTATAGTCTAACTGATTTCCTTAACTTGGACCTACCCACACGTGGAGAATCTTGTTTGGTCCATGTAGTCATTTTATTTCTTCCTAATCAGTATTACAAACTATGCAATCAAACCCACTATTATGATTGGAGCCAATCCTTTGAAGAAATGTGAAAATCTGTACAGTAGTGTATGTGAAAAGTCGACATTGTAAATATAGTTTTAAACTGTTCTTTTCGTATCTATACCTTTTTAGTATGTTTTCCATTATATTTAAAGCTACTGAAGTATTTTCTAAAATGTATTATATTTTTATTGTTTTTAAATAATTTTCTGTTAATCTGAATGCTCCTGGAGTATTTTCTTCATCGGTATGTCTTATCTTCTGAAGAGCTTTATCAGCATATTTATTTGTTATAGCTATAGCGGCTAATGCAATCAAGTCAGGCTTTATTCTTTGCTGTTGTTTTGGACCTTCAAGAAAAGCATAAACATTAATGTTTCCTTGCTATGTATGTATGTGTGTGGTTCCACAGCTTTTAATGATAAATCATTTACCCAACATAGACAATTTGCCTGCTCTATATGTGTCAATGTGGACTCTGTTACACCTGCAGTCTGCTTTGTTCGCCGTTTGTCCTGCTGCTCCTTTAGAAAATCTATTATAATATTCACTTGTTTGCAACTCCAAACACACGTTCTACCAGATTAAGGAGACACATTTTTAAAGTCACATTTGCAATTAATGCTTGGATTTCATAATTAATCAATACTCTTTCCCATTTCCAATTTGAGAAGTTAGAATAATTTTCTATTGGTATTCAGGGGATTAGCAAAACATGTACATGTTACTTGTGGAATAGTATCATACATAAATACTAACTATTCTGGAAAATAATGTCGAAAGTGAAGTGAATGACCCTTGAATCTGCTAATTGTCTGACCTCCTGTTTTATTGATATGTTTGTATTGCATGCTTAACCTTTTCAGCATATTCACCTAAGAACAACTAGATCACTTTATGTTAAGAAATAAACATACGAGTAAGGTATGTTGCCTTTTGATTATAAAAATACATCTAAGCATTATTTTTGTATCTCAATGGGGACTTGAAATACATACATTTTCCTCAAAGTTAGGCCTACTCCTTACAGTCAGATCACGGCACTGTTTCTGTTGTTTGTGTCGACCTAATGTGCTTGTTGCTTTCATTAGAAATGCAGATAGCAGTCAGACTATAGAATGTAGCCGAACTTTAGCTTGGAATTTTCTATGATAAGAAGTGGATCAGCATTATACATTGAAGCATTTGTCTGTAATGCCATAAGTTAATTATTCACAGTGTGTCTGTCATATTAGTTTTCAATCGGGCTTGGATGCAAGATGCAATCTAAGTTAAGATGAAGAGAGTGTTGAAGCAGCTGAACAGTCTCTGCTGGCCCTAGAATTTGATGCTCTAATTTCTACCAGTAAACATCATCTTATAGCAGTATGGCTACTTTTAATCCTGGAGGTACTTCTTTGGTAACTCGCATATTTTGTTTTGCTTGTTTTACATTCTAAGTGTGGCAGCTGGGTTCTCTACATCTGGAGTATACTCTCTATGCACCATCACCACAAGTAATACCACAGTTGTGAGCCAAACCACCAGTGAAATTGATGTTAATTTGTGCAAGACATAAGTCCATGGTGGTGCCATGTATTTGATCATAATTTCTTTAAATGTGTTTGTTTATTTTGCAAAAAGGTACTTCATTAGCTTTTTTTCTTTGACTAGGTAGACACTCTAACATTGTCATTTAATGGAATTGTCTCACACTGTGATAACTCTACACTTGAAACATGGGAGATACAAATATGGGATCATACAGAATTTTCATCTCACTCACTTTCAAATTGTAGCTGTGGAGTAGTTAGTAATATCACATTATCAACACGTTTGAGTTCTTACTCCTTTTTGATTTATTTGTTTTGGACTTCAGTTATGTGATGAGAATCTGATGGGGAACACTTTGTGAAAGATTTGTTGATTGGACAGTCAGAGGTAATTTCGAAGTTGCACTGATCTGGTGTGTAGGATTAGCTGCATGATATAGTTTCACTGTGTACACCAATGACACCAGCCTTGTCCTTTTCCTCCTGGGTAATGATGGCAGATTTACATTTCATCCTCACAAGTGATAAAGAACTTTGATAGGTTAAAGTAAGCTCTACCGTCAGTCCTAATCTCTCTACCACATGCTCACCAGCCTTAAGTAACCAGCAAGTAATTGGATGCAGCTTTGGATTTGGAGTCTGACTTAGCTATCCTAGACATGCTGCAAATTCCGCTGCAGAGTAGGACATGATTGATAATGCAGACCCGACACCGGAAGGCCATGCTGATACACTTTGACTCCGAACATTGTCTCCTTTGGAGAGAGGTTGGATAGTACATGTTGTGGCATAGTATTTAAAGCTCTTTGTGCACTAAGCAGGTGCTAAATACACAGCTGACAATTTTATAAGACCCTCACAGTCTAATCTTGCTTTATGTGGCATTAGCTCTCTCAGTGACCCTGTTTGAATTGGATTAATAATTGGCAACCTACCCCCACCTGAGCAAGTGCCTCTGCTAATGCCTTAGAGGTAAGATCTGTCCCTTGTTCAGAATGATATATATGAACTCCACCTACGGCTACTAAGCTAACAAGTCTTTTATGACTGTGCAAGCCATAACCAAATATTGGGGCCATACACACCTAAATGTTGTGCAAACGTCTCTTGCTACCTATCTACTGGCTGAACCGGTTTCACATGGTCGAAGTACACTTTTTGGAAGGTATGCGCTGCTTTCTCCAGCAGCATTTGCAGGGGTCTTACAACCATAGAATGTTTTATTTTTTGACAAATTTTACTTTGTAGCAGATGTTGTTTGGCTTGCTTCAGCATTAACGGCCACAAGTAACACTTCTGTACGATTTATACCATCACAGACACTCCAGCAAGGGCACAGCCTATTCTTTTGTGAGTGGCTTCTAATAGATTTAATTGGATAGACTCATTTTGTATGTAGCATTCCCCTAGTTTAGGTATACCAGCAGTAAAGAGCCCTTTGTGTCCCAGGAAGTAATTGTACTTTTCCCAAAAGCCATGAGGTGGGGCTTTTATACTTTACAATGATTCGACACGACACCTGAGTGTATATCTGGTTAGATCCTGGCTTTTAACGGATACTTCACTGGTGCTTTGTAATTCAAATCTACACCTGCATGGCAGATATTGATTCTTGATCAGCTGCAGGAGAGCCTTCCGAATGAACTCCCACAGTATTGTGTGCCTGTGTGTGGTGGACCTCCACCAATGCAAGCTGTTGTTGGAAGGTAGCTCTCTGAGCCCACACCTGCTGATCTTGTATTGCCTTACCCTGTGAGCCTTTGTAGTCAATGGTCTCCCAATGCTATAAGTAAACATTGTATCCTAGGACACAAAATGATAAATCAGATATGACTAATGTAGGAACAGATTTATCGTTTTTTTGTGCAAGGCTAAGAGTAGTGCATTTATCTCTGCAATTTGTGATATTGAGACACCCTAAAGTCTTCACATATGTGGTTTTGATTTAAAATTCAGAACTATTGAATTGCCCTTGCATTGCTACACAGGCTGAGGACCACCATGTCTCGTTCCTGTTGCTGCCTGCACTGATCGATCCATCATGATAAAAATCTTCACAATACTTGTGCAATTGTCTTGTTGATGTGTCTTCAGGTACTACCTGTCTATAATGTAGGAATTCTTGTATTTTTAATGTAGGATCACACTCATATGGGACATCACACAATGACTCGCAGCACGTTTCACCCGATGGGTATGTAACACTTGTGAGTTTGGGATGATTGCTATAGTTGCAGCTTGCAAGAATGGTACTACTGTTACTACAAATAGTTTAATTCCTTGGGCTGTGGATTGCTCTTTGGTAATTGCTGTTTGTAAAGCAGTATTTTTTTTTCTATCGGAGGAAACTGCATTCCTGATCAGGTATATAGTTGTTGCAAGGTGCACTTGGTTTGTTATGCATTTTGTAGGATATATGTGTGGCTGGATTGACCCTGTACTATTCTCACAATCACATTACGGCTGTTGTCTTGCATTTACAAACTTGCTATTATAAGTATGTCATTGTGCAAGTCTCCTAGTACTTGCCTATGTACTTACTTACAATCATTTATGCAAAACATAGGTGTTATCACCTGACATAAAGGTCTCACACTCTCAGCATGTTTCAAAAGTGTTTGGCCATAATTCAGGAATCTCATTTAATGCCTTTACGTTCCTAAAGTAGTTCAGCTCAAGCCTACAAAATATTTCCAAGAACCCTAGTTCAAGTCATTTCCCTTCACTGGATATTTTGTATCCTAGCAATATTAAATTCAAAAAGTATGTTTCAGACTTTCTGAAATTCATTGCATACCCTATTTCAGCTAGTATTGTAACTATGCTGTCCACATGTTGTAAGAGTTCTTCCAAAACATCATCTGTTATGTAACTGTTATGTCTATGTCATTGATGTAAGCAACTATACTCAGGCCACATTGCAATAATTCAGTTATTCTTCCCAGGAATAATCCAGGGCTTATTTATACTCATGTGAGAGCTCTGTAAAACCAAAGTGGATTCCTCGTAATATAAAGGAAGTCAAATAATGATTCAGGTGCTAAACCTTGTGTAAAACCCCGTTTGCTATATTTAAAATGGTTTTGAATTGTTTTGAGTGTTAGTTGCATCAATAATCGAGTGCTATGTACATCGTCTATTGCATACGTTTTGCAATGCAAGGTAAATTGGGATTGTCCTATACAGTTGTCCAAGACTTCTCAGAATTAAAAATCGGGTACACAGGAGTGTTCATTTGTTGATGAGCACAAAACTACAGTTCCCTGATTCTGTAATTCACCTATAGTTAGATTAAGATGTGTTGTGCCTCCAAGGCTTTTTTTAGATATTGTTGTTTAAGTTGTGGTTCATGTTTCAAAGGAATCACATGTGGCGTTGCACCTTTATCCTAACCCGCTTGTTTTTCACATAACAAAGAAGCCAGTTGTAAAGCTCACTTTGTGGCAGACAGGTCCTTAAGGAGCTGGAGCAGTTACCCAATTGTGCTGCATCACTTTCAATATTTCCAAGAACTATCTCAGCTATTCTGTCTGTTACACTTAATTCCTAAATCTGCTGCAGATGAAGCTGCAAATTCTTCTTGTATTGAAAAAGGAATATTTAATATCCATTGCTTAACATGTGAAGTAGAATCATGAAAAAACGCTTCTTTATAAGTCTTACTTACTAATCGAAAAACTATTTCATTCCATTTGATCAGGCATCACCCCATTATAGCATTTATTATCTGCTGTTACTATGCCTCATGCAAGTTTGCTTTAGCTTGGTGCCTGCATATGGACCTTCATAGAAAATAGATTAATGATTGGATAAATGTTTGGACGGCACCACCGCTGGGGAATTCCTCATTGGCTGTGTATTGTTTGTGCAACATCTCTATAATCTATAAAAATCACATGCAACTTCTGTATTTTGGAGTCTGGTCCACACTGACACATGGCTCCTCGCAGCTGTCAAACAATAAGATACACTAGAAATCTAACTGTCTCGTGTCTTCATTAATTTCACTCTGTCACATATTTAGTGGAGAGATGTGGACGTCTCTCATGCTGAGCCAGGGAAGTATAGCAGTTGAAGAACGCCTTCGCATCGGGGAGAGTGGACCACTGGAGGGCTATCTTCGGCGCCTCACTTGTTTTCCTCTTTGCAGCAATTTCTGCCTGCTCTCTGCCTCACCAAAGGTTAGTTTTTCCCGGCCTCACACTTTCATTCTTTCCCACTTTTTAAATTGACACTTTGGATCTAACTATAACTTTAGATGAGCACATTTACTTACTTCCACTTTTGCTCTTTGCACAAATTGCTGTGGTGCTTTATTGAAATGTTAATGTGATCACCCAAAGCCCCTCCTACTGTTTTGCATGCTCCTGCAAACGAATGCCAATCTATATATGTGAAGTGGTCACATAGCTGCTAATATCTTTATGCTCCTATTTTAGGTTGTCTACTGTATATAGTTTGTTACCAGATAGACATGTCACATTAAACAGGGCACTAAATTGTATATATATGCTTATGAGGTGACATGAGGGGGTATTAACTTTAGCAAGTAGAAGGGCCCCCAGTTGTACGAAACTTATGTGGTCACTTCAGGAGATGTAAATCAGTAACATGCTTTGATGGAAAAGCATGCTTTTATGATTATGATGTAGAAACATTTCATGCGAGTAGGGCAGGGCAGAAAGTGCTTCACTGAAACAGCACAGGGCAAGAGGCTTTTATCTGACACTGTACGACTAGGGTTCGCATGATACCCAGGTGTAGAAAAGTGTGTTTTTCAGCAGGGTCAAAAGGGATTTGTGTTAAGGGTACCAAGTTGTAAATATGATTTAAGTTTGACACAGGTAATGTTTGGTTAGACCAGGAATTTAAGATGTCAAATTGGCCAGGAAAGAATTGTGTTTGTATGTACCGACAATGCACAATTAACTTTTGATGGACTTATATGGTATTGATTTGTAATTGTTGCATAGATTGATTTCACGTATTTATTATATGAGTGGAGGTGGTGCCAGGGTAAGATAAGAGCACCAGCCTAGGGACAGTTTTAGAATATATGTGTATGAAAGAGTAAGGTGAAAGGAGGTCCACCGTTCTATGTGTTGGTTCCGGTTATATCAAAAATGTTTTTTCAGTGTTTCTAAGGAGGTGGTCAGAAGCTGCACCAAGGCGGGGCTTTGTCCTCACTTTGAAAGCAAGGGCTGGCCGCATCCCTGACTCCATAAACTTTCTTTTTAAACTTTTTCTGCCGTCCTGCCTTTCTTTTGGGTGGTAAAGATGCGGGTCCATCCTTGAGATCACACACCCTAGCACCTGCTTTCTCTTTTCTACGGCAAGGCTGTGGGTGTTTTTAAAGACCAGACACCTTTCACCCGTCTCCTTCACATCTATACTTTTTTACTAATGAAGAATGAAAGTGCGTCTATTGGTGGACCGATGGCACATGTCATTGTAAAGCCATGTCATACTGTTTTTCTTTTCATTTGGTATTCTGTGGCATCTGATTATTAACACTGCACAGTGTTTCTTTGTCCCTCCATCTTTATTTTCTGTACGTTGTCCAGTTGTCTTGGCTGGCAGATATGAACCTCGGAAATAGTTCCAAGGACTGTCCAGCACCTTGATGCAAGTGTAACTGATTGTCTCAGCTGGAAGGCAAGCTAGTTGCAGGTTGAGTAAACTGGGCTCCCAAAACAGTAGGAGACTGGACAAGCGCAGACCGGCCCCTCTCTAGAGTTCATCAGCACATAAAATGGAAGTTTAACACAGACTTAATACTTGTTTATAGATTTCGAAATGGCATACCATCACAAATAAAAGGGTGGAGTTACAATTTCCTATGAGTGGTACCTTTGAGTTGTAACGGTTAGGTTATCCGAAACAGATGTTATTATTGTTGAAAGGTAAGAAGGTCCACCCCGTGGAATGGGAAGCGTTTAATTTGTGAGACCTTGCTGCTAGAGATATGTGACTGACCAGTGATATTAAAGGTAAAATGCATAAGAAATTGTGGAACCTACATACGTCTGTAACATGGTTAGTATATAAACAGAAAAAGAAGGAGAATAGGAATGAGGAGGTCCTGGATTTGGAAGAGGTTTATCTCTCTCTCGGTCCTGTGTGCATTGGCACCGGGAGACAAGGATGAACTTGACCCTGTGCTGATGAATGTTCTCTTTGGGCGAATTCCCAAGCCACCACCCTGCACCCCACAGCAAGGCCCCATACCCTGTACTGCTCACTTGTCACTTATTGACACAACAACTACATAACCAAAAATAGGAGAAATGTGCCAGGGATTGGTAAATACGTTATGGAAAGGAGATTTATTTGAAACTCATGTTCAGTGATGAAGAGTATCTTTCTGCCTTATGTAAAAGTGTCACTGAATGTGCTCACACTGCTTATGAAGAAGTGTAAGTCAGGCTCACAAAATGTTGTGATAGGCAGATACTAATGACCCCCTAAAGCTACAAAAGGAAGTGCAGTGGCAAAAAAGATTTGATGATTATCATGTTTCTAGACCAATCAGTGCAACAAAGAGCTAAAAATGGACATACAAGGTTTTGCTAAATTATGCCATGACAACATTAAGCACTATGACAATTTATTGTGCAACTGTAACCCCTTCTCGAATACACTGTCACCATTGCCATTTCTTTTCTGGCTATGGTGCAAAACAAACCCTTCCTGAGAAGTGAAACAAACAAATGTCCAGAAATACTCCAACAAACATAGCGACTGCTTGAAAAATACTCCCTGGATCGCTGCCGAGAATTGTTACCAGCTAAAAACTATCTTTTTGATATGGCGCTCAAGGTACGTAGTACCCCTGCTACCAATACATCCATCGGTGGTGAAAGTATTTCCCTACCATGGTCGTACCCTCAACTGGCTCTGTTTGAATACTATCTCACCCACACTGAAAAGAAGCATGGGATGCCACTAGAACATTATTGGTCCCAGAAAAAGCCATATGATTAATAAAGGAAAAGAGGGAAGTTATGGCTAGTCTCTCAGTCCAACAGATGGGTTAGATGTATTGTTAAATATTATACTACCAAAATATCTGTGGGAAGATTCTAATAAAGAGTTTAACTGGCCAATACAAGAGCTGTAGAGGGCTAAAGACAACAGGCCAGGGTCTGAGGTGGTAGATAAGTTAAAAGTTGTTATAAAGTATTAAAAAAAGAAGGTTCCTGAAGATAGGGTGGGATGGTCTAAAATAATAAACACAATTCAATGTAAAGATAAGACAGTACATGCTTATTATGAATGCTTATTACAGATATATCAACAAAATGGTGGCATGCATAACTTGCTGGGTGAAGGTCTGTCTGCCTTTGTCAGTAGCTTGTGCTCAGTCTCCACCCTAATATAAAAACACATCCGAAAGCCTCTTTTGTTTGTTAGCAACAAGAACCATTGAAAAAAACACACTAGCTGCCGCCAAATATTGTGCAGGTTTTCAGGATAAGCTGTTAGAACAACAAGAAGGTAAACTAAAAAAAAAAAAAAAGGAGCGGTTGATGGTGTCTCACACAGAATACTACTTAGGGCATGGTGCCAGAATAATGCATGAAATTCAGCTAGAGGAGAATCTGGTAGAAGAAGAGGGGAGGGTTCAAGGTAGAGTCAGGGGAGGATGGACGGGGCCTGATGACAGCAAGGAAAACAAGCATTTGCAATGCAACGGGTCTCACATTTGCTCGAGTTAGAGCTGTTAGCGTTTTAAACTCCTAACCAGACTTTTCTTGCCACACAATTTGCAAGAATAAAAATGAGCGCAATCGCGCTATATAAAACGCAGTGCGATCGCGCTGAAATTGACAGCAAAAAAACCGCCATGTAAAACCCAGCGTAATCGCGCTGCGTAGAGAATAAAAAGATAAACTAGTGCAGAAACCAGGCTGAAAACATTGAGATATTGTACGTGTTCAGTAGTTGGCCAGTGCGCTTACGGAGGGCTAAACACCGGAAAAGGCATAATGTATGCATGCCTTTCACTAATGAAAGCAAGCGGATTTAAAAAAGAAGCCCACGAGCCAATTACAGTGACAGTGACAGGCATAACATGGGTGTTGTTACAAGTCCAAAGAGAAATTACAACAGAGACTGAGTACTTGTGCGCTCGACCCTAAAAAATGTCCCTTTTGCAGTGAGCCTGGAAATTGGTGCAGTGCTTTCCCATTGCTACAGAACATGTACAGATGAGGGGGGCCAAAGCAAGCAGGGTCAGTGGTTGCTCAGTATCCCCTCAATCCTTTTGATGCTTATGTGCCACCTCTCCTGTCCCCTCTGCAAGGGAGAATTCCCCTTCCTCCCCAACCACCAGTGCCTCACCTGCCAGCACACCAAGCTAATCAGTGGTCTTCAGACCCCGACGCAACTGATTGCTATCACCCTCGTATCCGCCACACAGAATATTCTAGGGCTTCCCAAAAGGTAACGACTGTCTTCTAGCTCTTGCAATTCAAATATATTGAAAGGGCTTTTATGTGAATGGCAAGATACTGGGTCAAGAAATTTCTCTACTTGCTGATATTGGAGCTACGATATCTATGTTAAAGGCATCTGAAATACCCATCGCCCCCCCTTTTGGGAACTACTATATCTGCAGTCAGTTTAACCGTGTATTAGTAACAGACTGGGAGGGGGGGGGAATAACGCTCCGCTAGCGGAGTTCTCATAGTTTTGCCCACTCTGTGCTCCGCTTGGAGTGTGGAATTCCGGCATAACTCCACCAACTGCCACATGGCAGAGTCTTTTCTTGTGTGCGTCTGGCCAACATACTGTTGCCTTGCGCGAGCTCCAACTGGCGTCCACTAGCCCAATTTTCAGGTGCTAGAACAACTCCTTGTTTTTGATAGTATAATTGTATACTCCAGTTTTTAATGTAACTAATATGAATACAACCTGTCAAATGTAAACATCTCACAGATATTTGTTTAGACACGCTATGCTTCAGAGTCTCTCACCAGTAACATGCTTTATTTGCTACTTTCTCACAAACGAGTTAGTTGTAAATGTCCAACAAGGACAAAGGCCTCGAGCTTGCCCTGTCATACTTGACACCTTTAGTCAGCGCTGGCTGTTTAATGAATAACATTACATTCCGCTATTACTTTTCTAATCGTAAACACGGTCTCAAATATCCATGCATTCAAGGCGTTGATTGCTACGGAAACCGAAGTGATTGAAAATGGCCTGCAGACCAAATATCAAGTACCAAATAAGTAGCCTCCCTGTCACTTTTGAAACATCTGTGCTCTTTTCTACCTTTTTATAGCGCACATAATATTTTTCTAGGCCTGGCCACTCGACTCCCAGGAGCAGGTAACTTTACCGCAAATGTTAGGTTAGGTCTAATTATGTCAAGTTATATTTAAACCACTTTGTATCTTTTAGATGTGTTTTAAGCATGAGACACAGTGGTGGACATGAAGGGTGCCATATATATTGTATTATTTTGATCCTATCATATTTGTTGTAATTCGTTTTGTATTCCAGTAGGTGGCAGGACTGAGCAGAAACATAGATGGAGAGCTGCCAGTCACCGATTGTAAGTTATTATTCATTTCTTGTAGATGTGGGGTGCGCAGACGTACTTACAGTAATAATTACCAAGACGAGAGTGTTTCCAAGGCAACAGGTCTCTCTCAGCTTCATTCATGCTGGTGCAGAGTGGCGCCTGGAAAGCATGACATTGCTGTATTCTGGCGTTTTCTGCCCTCCCGCTGCTCGGGGTTGGAGGTTAGTTACAGCATCACAAGGTTCTCTCAAGCATAAAAAGACTCGGGCTGCGTGGCGAGCACACACTCGACACGAAGGCTGGCTACAATCTGTCGCCGTTTCGCATTCCGCAGGGACAGGCACTTTTACAATGCGAAATCCTGCGCCGCTTGTTAGATTTGCAGTACTCTAACTTCTTGTAAGTTGAAAACGCATTTTCTTAAAGCGATTATTAAACGTTCACAATATTTTAAAGCATTCTTGTGAAGTTTACAATGAAAATTATTTTTCTGTCCCCAGCCGACTGAAAAATATTCACAGTAATTTATGGGGTGCCACATTTGTTCCATTTTAATTAAGAGTCGTTTGACAATTTCATGCACTGTGTCCAAGTGGAGCTCATCTTTGGGACAAGAATGTCCACCTTATGGTAAATAGGCATATGCACCATCTCTAAGTGCCTGACTGCATGTGAAACTGCTATCCTGATTTTTAATCTGGCACTGGTCTCACTCTAATTTAAGTTTGCGTGCAGAAGTCTAGGCAGGCCCTAGACAGTGTGATGCCCTGAAACCTGAAATAGCTCACTAACCTGGAAGGGCTCACCAAGGGTGCCTTTAAATTAGGTAAAGGACTACTGTGCTAGCTTTGGTACATCACAAAAAGCAGTCATAGCTGGGTACACTGTTTTGGGACTTTATAGTGTGACAAGACATTTTTTTCTGTGTCTGAGAGAGCGAGGTTTACTGACCATTCTTGTTTCTGTGAAACCCAAAACCTTACTCTAACATCTTGTGCAAATGTGTGTGTGTGTAGTGTATGTGTAGCACATGCATGGTAGTAGGTCTCTGTGCGTTGTGAGTCTAAGTACTTAAGCAAGTGGAATACATTTTGGGTGCCCCTGATTTAGGATGGCACAAGATGAAGGCTGAGGATTACTTCCCCGGTCAACAGAAGTGTATTGCATGCATTCCTGTAGATGCAGGATGACGACCCAGACACTGGAGATAGGAGTGGTGAAGACAGGGCTACCGTTAGAAATTCTATGAGAGCTGTGTTAGCAAAAGTCTGCTGATTACACTTTCCTGAGGAATGCCATTTGGTAGATGGCAGAAGTGAGGTATAGCACTGCAGTTTTGTAGTTCAAGATGAGGAAGGTTCTAGGCAGTCTTGCCCTTTGTCTTTGATTACTGCTTCAGGAAGGTGAAGGCAGTCAGATAACGAGAATTCACATTTCATGTGCCCATCTTTTGGATACTTCTATTTGGATCCAGACCCATTGCTACCTCTTGTAAGAACTCTCACTTAGCACAGAGGCTGGGTCTGGAGAGCACCCTGGAAATGGCATTTGAAAGAGAACCAACTGAAACCAGTTCTAAAGCCTTTGACACTGGATATACTTTCTCAGTCAAGAAAATGTATTTGAAAGTGGGCTCCAAACCACCTACTTTTTTCCAGTTCCATGTCCGTCATGATCAAAGAACTCTGAGACTGCTGTGTGACCAAAACGTGCCCTCTGCTCAGAGAGGGAAGGAGTGTACCTGGCCCTGCAGGAGGAGTAACCATCCAGCAGGAAAAGCCCAGCCTGTTCCTGGGTTTTTGGGCACTTACAAGTAAGCAACTCCAAGGCCTCCACTGCTGGGGATGAGTGTCTGCCTGCACCAGCCCCAAGGGCCACACAGCTACAGACGAATCCCCTGTTTTGTTGGCTTGAAGGCATTGACCACTGACAAGCCTGCTGAGCATGTTTCTTAGTGCCCGTGAGCCTGAAGGGGGATAGACCACCATCTATGTTCATGCATCCTGGCATGGAAGCTCAAGCATGTGAAGATGCTGATCATACCAGCCCAAACCTGGGACTCGTCAACCTCACTGAGCAAGTAATGCAGTATTGTGTCTGTACGAACTGAGAAGACTATTCCTGAATGAAAGGAGAGGAAAACAATTGACACTAACACAAATCTTTACTAGGAGGAACATGTTGAGCTTAAAGGAAATGTAACTGTCCTATGGTCCAATCTTTGAGTTAATCTCTAGTGGTCTGCACCTGTGCGTAGCCTTTGCCAGTACCCCCATTCTTGCCTGATTCCCACGAGACAGAGAAGGGGAGAGGAAGTAGGCATCAAAGGAATATCTGCATTTCATTCGATCCCTGAACTACATTTGGAATGTGTAGTGTTTGGTTATGCTGGGTGAATAAAGTACCTTTCTTTTACCTAAATGGTTAACACATGGATAGATAACATTTTATTGTGTCTATTGTTTGATTTTGGAATTATGAGCTCTTGCCCCCATATTATCTCCCCAAATATTCTCTGATTGTTCGCCTTTACGACTCTTGGAGTCAAGTGCAGAAAGGGCTGTACTTGGCCCAGTTCACAGAGCAAAAATAGGACAGACCACAGGACTCTTATGCAAAGAACCTCAACCACCTCGGCTGCTGCCGAGAATCCCCCTGTCTGCGTTGTACGCTGACGATCAGGGTCTGAGAGTTATGCTCTGTCATGAAGGAACATTTAGTCAATAGACTCCATTGCATGCACCTAACAAACCTTCAATGTGCCATTATCAGCTTTACTCAGAGAGCCAACAGCGCTTTCCAGCCAGAAATACCCACTATAGGATTCTGGAGAGTACTCTGGCACCTTCATGCCCATAACATGACACCTAAACTATGTAGTTTCAAAAAAATACAAACCCAACAGCCCTTCCCTGCACCACACCAAAATACATCTAAGAACCATTCAAGTAAAAGTACTGTTAGAAATTGTGTTACTGGTCGGCTTGGATGTGAGCCCTGATAAAGCAGCAACCACAATCCTAGTCAGGGTAAGGCACAAGCAAACCCCAAATTAACCGTGCTCACCCCTCTGGTAGCTTGGCAAAGAGCAGTTAGGTTTAACTTAGGGGCAATGTGTAAAGTACTTGTGCAACAGTTCAAACAGTGAGCCAGTAAAAACACCACACAAAATATCCCACACCAGGTTAGAAAAATAAAGGAAAATGTAATAAATCAAATAAGACCCAAACAACACAAATCCAATCAATTGAACTGGAGTTATGAATTATTAAAGAATAAACTGCAGTATAGCGCCGGAAATCATAAACCGCCAACACAGCTATCTGGTTGTGCTAGACCAGGTCATATTTAAAAGCTGAAGCCGACTGCAATGGAGTGCGGGTTGGATACAGTCTCAGATTGGTCCCTCTGAATGTTTACCTTCTCAAGTTTTGTGCCTAGAGTCCCGCTCACATTGAAGAGGATCACGAGGAGCAGGGAGAGTATCGCTAGAGCCTGTTGCCGTGGTGTGAATTGCAGGGCAGGTGTCACAGTCAGGCGGGCTGGTGCTTCGCGCTGGCAGTTCCCCGTGAGCGGTCAATGCTGCTGTGCGAAGAGATGAGCTGGCAGGGTCTCACTCTGATTTTCGATGTGAGCTACATGTTTTCTGTGCGAATGGGTCCATTTGCAGTCGGGAAGTGCCCAAAAGCTTGAATTTAAGAGCTCTAGAGCCACAGCAAAGGTCGAGGACCTGAGAGACACTTCTTGGGGGTCAAGAACTCACTGAAGACGGGGCCAGGAGCTTTTGGGGAGCTTGTTATGTCCCTGAGGCTCAGATCAGAGGCCAGCAGTTTGAGTCAATCTGGGGTCCTGAGTTCAAGATAGGTTGCAGCTCCACTTCTTCCCCCCCAGGCAAGAGGGCAGCAGGCAGCAAGTTAGCACAGCAAGGCAGTAGCAGAGTAGCAATCCACGAGAGTGGCAGTCCTTCCAGCAGCAAAACAGTCCTCTTTCCTGGCAGAATATCCACAGGTCCAGAAGTGTACTGAAGTGGTGGTGTCTGAGGTCCTTCTTTATACATTGGTGCCCAGGTTGTCGAAGGTGGGAGTGTTGTGTAGCCATTTTAGTTATAGCTCCATGCACGTTAGTTTAGCAAAACTAGGCCTGCAGCTGTGCGCTTTAACCTAGATATATTTTATTCATCTTTGTTTGTTATTTTAACACCAGCCACATTTGCAGTCTTCTTTTATTTCTCTCTATCTAGCTGTTCTTTGCCTAGGCCAGCACTGTTTTCTTAAAAAAAACATTTCTTTCAATCTGTGCTTCTCTCAAGGCTGCAGGAAGATAGGTTGCCAGTAAAGGTGGTAGCATTTTGTCTCTGGTATTCATAGAAACATACACATCCTCACATAGGGACATTTTCTCAGAATATCAAATGTTTTATTATAAAAACACTTCCCTGTCCCATACACGATGGAGGGAGATTCCAGCCAGATGACCACGACTGTATGCTGATTGCTGAATGCTTCGCTACAGCTGCTTATGCAGACGTCAGGCTTTTGTTCAGGTATGGGGGATGATGTCTTCCCAGGGGAACCTGAAGGGCAGAATTAGAGCTTAACCTGCTGTGCTCTAACATAGCCTAAGTAGGAATAGTCGATTGACTCTAGTGACAATATGGTAGCGTTCTTTCTATGCTTCACTCACCTTGTCACAATTTTAATCCTGTCATGCTTTATCGTTCTGGTTATTGCAGTACATGCTTTATTATCTAAGATGCAGTTGCTTCATTAAAAACCTTATTGAAACATATACTGCCTCTGCTTGTCCTTGTATATTTGAAACTAATGTAAGTGAGAGAAATGGATGAGATCTGAGTGACCACGATTTCCCTGAGGAGTCAATTGTGTCATGCGTTCGGCTGCACAATCATCCCTGCTCTTGGGTAGAGATGAGGCACTGCTAGTTAGCCAGAGAAAAACCCGGATTGGGGAGACAGGTGTCATTTGTAGTGGGTTCAGACTCAGTCCCCCACAATGCAGGTGATTCTATCGCTCAAATCCAGTAGTCTCATCAGAATAATGAGAGCCTACGCGACATGGAGCCCAGCGTTTGCTCAGGCTCTAATTTTCAGGTCCTCCTGAGTATCTTTGTCTCACTACATACAAAGACACCTCAGTACTATATACATAGACATTCATGGTATTGAGGATTCTCCTCAGCTAAGTAGGAAGTACCAAACTAATGCTGTAGATTGTTCAAGCTTGAACCCTAAAAGAATAATCCCCATTTGGTGTGTCTATCTCTGAACAAATTTGCCATTCATTGTGGCGAATCCACAACAGGTAGTAATTGCAGTCAATGTGCGACCACCCCTTACTGCACATCACCTGGCACATGGCCTAACGGCCCAGGGGGGTCCAGTCAAATTTGTTGTTGAGGATCACCCAGCCTATAGAACATAACTTTTTTATTCTTCGGTCAAATTTCCAGTAGTTGATTGGAACACCAATACATTTCATCACTATACACATGCAAACGTACCTGCACAATACAGAGCATATGCATATTTAGAAATACTTCTGTCTTATCAAGAACGTAATAATTGGCTTGATGGCGCCCTACCCCACACAATTTTACACGTTAGGTTAGGTCCTCTAAGTAATGATGGTCCTACCTGGCCTTTAATGGCTACTTATACACCTCATCCTGCTGCAGCGAACCTAACGGTTGCTGAACTCCGTCGCTTATATGCTGACCTGACGGCAATATACAGACAATTAGTACAGTTTGTGAAGCAAACATTAAACACAAACCCAGCACGTGCTGCTTCAGTGCAACCACATGCATTAGCAGCAGGTATCAATCCTGCGACTGTACATTCGATCATCGGTAAAGTACCTGCCAAACGAGAAGAAATTCCTTTTTGATTAGCTCAAAAAATAAATGCACTGGAAGCAGTATTTCACCATACAGGACCTCAGGATAAAAACAGAATACTAACAAAGTGCTTGCCATTTGGGATGGTTCCCACTGTAGATAACTGTAGTACATGAGGCACAGTATTTGCCACGCTTTCTACTACTGCACACGGTACGCCGACACTTGCCAATTTACCAGAAGTGTTAAAGCAAATTCAAGATGAATACAGGGCTGCCCCGGCCCTGGACTTGGGAATGCAATTAATGGCCAATTTTGCCACAGTACCTTTAATTCTAGTAAGTAACCTTAAAGGGGAAGTGGTCGCACTAGCAGTGCGCATGCAGCTCTGGGACGTTCCTCCACAGGATCAAGAACGCGAGCTGCCAAAGATTATCGTGGGGACCTATTTTAGTATTGGTGAGATAGTCTGGGGGCCAGACCAACAATACCACAATTTCTGGGTAAATCTAATAAAGATTCTACCAAGCAAGCTCCTGAAGTTACTAAGAAACGCTGGGATAAAAAGCAACAAATATCCAAAAAAAGAAAGGGGAGACTCTCCCCGTCTAGAGACCCCACAGAATAGATATAGGCCCTCTTTATGACATTGGCGGTAAATCCCACTTATCGCCACGCTGACGTCTGCCAATATACCACTTTGGTGGCGGATATCCGTTCACCATAATATGAAACACACACACCAGTCCATACACAAATCCCCCAGACCAAAGGTCAGTGATAAACTGGCGGTGTCAAAACCCACACGTTACACCAACAGAAATACGTCCACCACATTATGACCCATGAATCACCACCGCGGACATTAAACGGCGGTAAACCATTGGCGGTACATACCACCGCGTTCACAATGGACACACAGAAACAAAACAACACGACATTGGACAATTCAAACAACACACACCTGACACCCATACACATACCACACCGACACACCCACACCACTATAAAACTCACACCCACATTACCCATAACCCTTTACCATTACAAACCATTGCCAGCAGAGAGAGACCAAGACCACTGACACAACTAGAGCCACACACTAGTCAGACCTATACACCACTCACGCACCCCACATCAAACACCCCATCACATTACCCAACACACCCTCACCAACACACCTCACCCCAAAGACACCCCTGTTTCACAGAGAAGGAGCTAAAGGTCATGGTGGAGGAAATCATCAGAGTAGAGCCACAGTTATTTGGAGCACAGGTGAAGCAGATATCTAAAGCTAGGAAGATGGAGCTATGTCAGAGAATCGTGGACAGGGTCAACGCCGTGGGACAGCATCCAAGAACTAGGGATGACATCAGGAAGAGGTGGAACGACCTATGGGGGAAGGTGCATTCCATTGCAGCAAGACACCAGCTCGCCATCCAGAGGACTGGCGGTGGACCCCCACCTCCTCCCCCACAACTCACAGCGTGGGAGGAGCAGGTCTTGGCAATACTGCATCCTGAGGGCCTGGCCGGAGTAAGAGGAGGACTGGACTCTGCTAAGTCAACTCTCTACTACTACTACCCCCCTACCTGCATGCCATCACATACCCCCACCCTCACCTTCAGTCCCATCACTCCACCACTTCTCACACAGCCCACCATCACATCTCACTCATCCCAATGCCAAGCCCTGCATGCTGTACCAATGATTGGACACCACTCACAGCCCTGCATGGACACTCATCACTAAAGCATGCACACTATAGAGAACTAACTATCCCACCATACACCAACGTACACAAGTGAAAGCTGCGAGGGCAAATCCAACCAAAGAAGGCAAACCACGGATGCACAATATATGAGACACATAAACCATAACACATCATTTACATCCCCACAGGTACCCTAGCCAATGTCAGCGGAAAGGAGGTGCCAGCAATATCCAGTCCCCCAACTGAAGAGGCCCACAGTGATGACAGCAACTCTGGTCTTCAGGATCTGGATGACCTACCTGGCCCATCAGGGACCACTGGACAGCCGGTCACCCAGGCCCCAGGCGCACACCACCACAAAGCCTCCCCATCAGGAAACACCCTGCAGCACCCACCCAGCGTACCCACACCTCTGTCCCCAGGGCACGTCAATCAGCAGTGTGTCCACTTCTACAGGTAATCCAGCCAACACCTCACACACAAGACAGTCCGGGACCTGGGGTCAGTGGCAGTGGGCACATGGTTCAGGGGACAGAGGCACAGGCCAACAGGGAAACTGGGAGGACTGCTGTGCACCAGGGGGAGGACAGGCCCAGAGAATGCTTGTTTCCTGTCCAGGGAAGACCTGACCTGGCCTGGCAGTTCAGGCTGGACTGTTCCCATGGGGAACAGGGTCAAGACTGATTTGCATATGGCTGGGTCCAAACTGGAATGGCATGGGCAGCAAAAAAAACGATGGATTTAGGCCGAGATCTCTGTACTGGGGGTAAATGTTTGACATTGTTCAGCATTCCGTCCATCACTTGTTCTTTTTGCATTTGTTGCCCTAAGTGGGAAGGGTATGCCCAGACGTGGGTTCTGTGCTTACCATGCCACTGGATTCAAGCTAGCCGGCTGATGAGGGGTGAAACCCCGGAACCGGTCCCAGGATGCTTGTTTCTTGTCCAAGGAAGGCCTGGCCTGACAGTTCGAGCTGGACTGTTCCATGGGGAACAGGGTCAAGACTGATTTACATATGGCTGGGTCCAAACTGGAATGGCATGGGCAGCAAAAAACGATGGATTTAGGCCCAGATCTCTGTACTGGGGGTGAATGTTTGACATTGTTCAGCATTCCGTCCATCACGTACTCAGGGGTATGTTTCCATCTCCTATTTATCCACAGCGGTAGCAATCTAAGGGACACAAGAGTGAGGATCCAGTCACAAACTGAAGAAAGGAGCTACAACAGAACTTTGCAACTTGTAAACATGTAATGGGTCATTGTGATTTGTCCTATATGTCCTAATATATCATGTGACACAGCATTATTGCAGGGCCTGTCCCGCCTCTGAAATGGCATCTACCTGTCCACTGTGGAGGGCCAGGTGGAAGTGAGGTAATTCCGCTGACATTGTGCGGCATTGCGGGATGCTGTCGGGAACCGCCGTGCAACTCCTCATTGGTTAACATTGGGTCCTATGGGGTACAGTGGCCAATGGTGATCTATGCCGGAGATGACGGTATGCACCACCGCGGACATGACCGCCATTTTCTATTATATTCCTCTCTTGCTTCCTTACCTTCCATAAGAGAGGACATACACTGCATGTCCTGCTGTGACCTCTGTCTGAAACCTACCATGGCCCGTGTGACCAGGGAAAGGACCCCAGCCTTCACTTCAGAGGAGTTGGAGAGACTGGTGGATGGGGTCCTACCCCAGCACGAACTGCTGTATGGGCCTCCAGACCAACAGGTGAGTACACTGTGGGCACGATGCATGTGGCATGAATGCATCGAGTTGTGTGTTTTGGAAGGCCTCGTGTAAGAGGGGTGGGTGGATGTCCTCTGGGTGGCATACAGGTTGTGTGCTGGGCCATGTGTGTGTAAATGGTGATGGAAACGGGTATGGTGGGCCATATGTGTAACAGGCAGGACTGTTTGTCTAAATCTATTTTCCTGTGTCTATTGCCTCTGCAGATCAGCGCCGATCAAAAGAAGGGTATATGGCGTGCCATCGCCAAGGAGGTGGGGACCCTGGGGGTCTATGGCAGGCAGGGCACCCACTGTTGCAAACAGTGGGAGGACCTGAGACGCTGGGCTTGGAAGATGGCGGAGACCCAGCTGGGGTTGTCCTCCCAGCGAGGAAGGGGTGCCCATCGAACACTGGCCCCCCTGATGGCCCGCATACTGGCGGTGGCCTATCCTGAACTGGATGGGTGCTTGAGGGCATCACAACAGCCACAAGGGTGTGAGTACAGTGCCCATCATAACAACTTACGCATGGTAGGGTGGTATTCGGGTGGGGGATGTGTGTCAGTGGGTACTCCTAGGCCAGGCCTGACATTGCAGGGTATGTCCCCTGGTGGCTAGGGTTCAGAAGGGAAAATCTTGCAACCTAGCTTGTAGACATCCACTACTGGTCAGGGCTACGTGGGTCCCAGGTCTGCTGCATTTGGCGGTGTGTGCCCCTCCCCATGCCTTGGTGGCTATTTCTCTGGTAGTGCAATGCATATTGCGTAGGGCTGTTCCCAGTGTGTGAGGGTGCTGTGTACGCCAATGGTGGTGTTGGTGCAGCCAATGACCCAGTGTATCCTTTGTCTCTTCTCCCCCCGTTTTTGTTTTGTCATCCTGTCCTTATGTGCATTAGCATCATCTGGCAGAGGAGCATCCAGCAGGACCCAGGAGGCAGAGTCCACCGACGGTGAGGGCACCAGGTGGACGGAGGGTGAGGGGGGCACCACGGCGGGGACTGGAGGGGACAGTTCAGACACAGATACCTCCTCTAATGGAAGCTCCCTGGTGGTGGCGGACACTTCTGTGGCCACTCCAGCTTCAGGTAAAGCCTCAACCCCCATAACAGCACTGCCCTCCCAGCAACCCCTCATCGAGTTGCCCGTGCCCGCTCACCCAGGACGGTGGTTATCTCCTTCGCCCTAGTAACCTAAGGCCCTGCCCCAGTTAGCCCTGCTACCCTGAGTGAGGAATCTAACAATGGGGGTGGATTATGAGTGATATGGCGCTCCTGCCTCTATAAATATAACAACACTAGTATTGTGGTGCACGGTGCCAAATACTGGGGTTGCACCCTCCAATCTCCCCTAAAGAGGTAACCCAAAGTTACCTGTAGTCAGATAAACGGTATTAGCACACATGCAATAATACATAGAAATTGTATAACGATCAGTAAATTATCATGCTAATTATTTGCATAGAATTATACACACCCCAAAAGGAAATAACACATTTAGTATAACAAAATTAACACACTTAAAGGAGAAGCACAGGGCATGTTGCCCCCTCCAGAACCAGTGGGTATGACACCCACCTGAGAGACTGTGGCCCATCACTTCCCAAGATCAAGCACAGGGCATGTTGCACCCTCCAGAACCAGTGGGTGAGATACCCACATGAGAGACTGTGACCTTTCACTCCACAGGACCAGGCACAGGGCATGTTGCCCCCTCCAGAACCAGTGGTCTTGTTACATCTCCCAGCTGAGGTGCCCCCACATCCCCCGTGCCCATGAGGTGCCTGTCTATTTACCAACTGATGCCCCTGCAGTGTTCTCTCTGTGTTGAAGCAGGTGACATGTGTGGCCTTTGACTTTGGCCTGTGGCCATGTGGCCTACGCAAATTGAGGACTGAGCTTTGTCCTTTTTTCTGTACAGATGTATATATCTATTATCTTGCATAACTTATTTTTTCTACTGTGTTGATCTCATTACATTCAGTTTTGCAAAATCGTTTTGTCCTTGCATTATTCAGCCGAGTTACTGGGTAAAATTGTTTTTGTAATGCATCTGGTTGTGTACGATGTGTGTGTGTGTGGGCGGTGTGTGATGTGCGTGTCACTCTCTTTTTCCTCCCCCTCCCTTGTGTGCTAGGCGGTTGTACGCACCGTTGTTGTCTTCGCATTGGTGTTCGTGGTGGAGCAGAACGTAGAATATCATTGGGAAGACATGCAGATCAGGTTCCATGGCGGCGTGGTTCTTCCCTGTGTCTCTAATGGTGAGTCCTTTCCCTTCTGAGTTCAGTATCTGCCAGGCATGTCTTTGGTACCGCCCTAGAAAAGGTGGCGGTTTGCAGTGTCTTAATATGGTGGGCGGATCATTGACTTTCGTCTGGCTGTAAGCGGCTACCGCCATGGTGGCTGTTGTTTCAACCCTGGCGGTCGGTGTGGTACATTGGCTGTCTATCGGAGATCTTTCCTCCATAGTCATAATTTGGCTGCAGTTACCGCCGGCCTGTTGGCGGTATTACCACTTTATCACAGACCACCAGGGTCATAATGAGGGCCATAATCTCAGAAATAGAGATAATATAAAAAAGCCTGACAGATATCAATATACTGATACGTGCCAATCTCATTCCTTTCAGGACTCATCAGAAAAACGCAGTGAGAGAGGTGGGTGGTCAGGGCGAAGAACTGAGTACGTGAAACCGAGACAGGAATCACAACGCTTAACAGAAGTTTCTGTAAAAAAAAAAGAGAAACTTCCCCAACAAAAACCACAATTCAAAAAGAAAAAGGTGGCAGTAGTTGCAGTTCGACACTCAAGAAGATGGCTGTCTTGAAGAACAGGAAGTGGGCACTAGCGCCATTAGACAGTGCAGCAGAGGTCACAAAAGTTCACCAGAATCTTCTGGAGGTAAAAACAACTGATGGCTTCCTACAAGTAGAGACTGCAGACATACGTGTCTCCACACCTGATAAGGTGTACAAAGTAACACTACAGTTAGAAGGAGACATAGAGCGCACAATAGACGCAATCTTTTGGGACCGCCTCATAAACATATATGATATTTTGCTGGTCGAAAAGGATTGGCCATACTTGCCCATACGGGGAAGATGTTATTAAACCTTCTTTCTGGCCCCTTGTTCCTCAGGAGCTCGCTGAATCCGATGCCATCAATTGAGCATTGGCACAGGCACCTGCGTTATATCGCAACCACATAGGATGGGATAAAGATTCCCCCTACCATGTTATCCCTATTAAAAATAAACCTCAACCCCAATATGCAATAAAACATTATACTAACACACCCGTGAGTGAAATCCTCAGACAACTAGAGTACCAGGGCATAATCAAACCCTCCGTCCCACCAATGAATAATCCATTATTCCCAGTAGCTAAACCAGACCATTCGTACAGAATAGTCTTAGATAACAGACATTTAAACAGTCATACACGCACATATGCTATACAAAACTCACATAGCACAGAACTCATGAACAACATAGTGCACAAAAATACAAAACAACACTGGACATTTCCAATGGCTTCCTCTGCCAAAATATAGCGCCTGAGAGTAGAGACTTAACCAGTTTCAGTGCACTAGGCTCCCAGAAAAATTCTGCCATTTACCCCAGGGGTACAAGAGCAGTCCAGGACTGTTCGCAGCTCGTGTGACTTTAATATTGAATGACATGACATGACCCTGGAGCATTGTCCTATGTAGATGATATCTATCTCATGGATGATGAATTGCTGTAACATTTAAGACGGGTAGCCCGCATTGTTGTGGGATTTGCCAAGTCCGGCTATAAATTCAATTACAAAAAAACTAAAATAGCCTTCCTTAGCGTCCTGTTTCTGGGATATGAGCTATCAAGTGAATGGAAGAACATAGTGCCACTATTCTTGGAAAAATGTGCACAGTTACAAACTCCAAATACTATTAAAAAACTCCAATCCCTATTGGGTTTTCTACATTTTGGCAGAACTTACATTCCTGATTATGCATCACACATAAAACATTTATATGACTTAATACGTCCTGACTTTTCAATTAAATTTTGGACAGTCAAACACACATGCATTCTCAGAAATTTGCAAACAGGCATGCTTGCAGCACAACACTTACACACAAGGGACAACAAAACACATCTGGTCATCAGAGTAATTGCTGGTGCCATTGGTTTTACCTATGTAACTTTCAATGAGGGTGAGACAGTCCCGATTGCATACAAATCATATTTATATTCAGCAGCAAAACAACGCTTTGCTCCCACTGAGAAAATTCTCACTGCTGTTCAGATGGCCGTCATTAAGGAAAGACCACTAGCCTAAGGCAAACGCATTATTGTCGTCTCTCTAATCCCAGCCCTTGAGGCTGTTACCAAAGCCAGCGTTCCAAATGCTAAAGCATTACATCCATGTTGGATTCAATGGGCAATGTCTTTGACAGCCACTGATGTTGCCTACATCTTTGACCCAAAATTACAAACCCAAGAATTTTTGCAATGTAAACTAGAATACCCAGTTCCAGCAAATACACTGCCTATTGATCAATATCATAGCCATGTACACCGATGGCTCAGCGCAGCCTGCAATTGGCACAAAACATCAATACGCTGCTGCTTGCGCAGTTGTATGTTACTGTATGAAGGATAATAAATTTGGTCCTCAACATACATACACGCAAACCCTAGAGGATTGCACAGCACAATTAGCAGAGCTAAAGGCTCTGGTAATGACACTGGAACACATGGATCCGGCACAGCTAACACTGATTGTCTGTGATTCGTACTACTGTGTCTAGTCCTTCAATGAATACCTGCATTACTGGTGCCAGCATGGGTTCAGAGATTCTAAAGGCAACCCCATCAACCACAGATTTGTGTGGGGGAAAGTAGCGGGTCTGAAGGAAACGTTACCAAACGTCCATGTTGTACGTACACTTGGACACCAGCGTGTTGCCATACACGTTGCTGGAAATACACTGGCTGATGAAGCCGCGAAATAAGCTGTAGCTATGGTACTGTTGCTGCAGTAACCTGCTCAGGAGTGAAACCGGACGATGACATATGGGCTGCCGTGAAAGCTACGGCTGAAAGTACGCCCTATCCAAAAGCATTTCCTGCTAAATATTCCTACCGAATGGGAGGCTTCCTAGAAGTTGAAGTAGAAATACCAGGCGTGGGGGTTCAAGTAATTCCCAATAAAGACATAAGATCATAGTTGATTAAAGCAGCGTATGAGGGGGTAGCATCTGCCCATGCTGGTTTGACGGCTACAATGTCATTGTTGCAAGCACGTTATTGGTGGCCAAGCCTATACAAACAGGCCAAGCAGTATGTCCTTTGTTGTGACATCTGCCAACAAATTAAGGATTCCACGGCCAATCGCCCACAGCGGGCACCCATCCTAATTTCCAACAGACCATTGCAATGCGTGTACTTGGACCATTGTGGTCCCCTAACACCGGATAGTGCATACAAATACATTTTAGCCACTGTTGACTCCTGCTCCAGATTTCTATGGGTATGGTCACGACGCTCGGCTGACACTCGGACTGTTATTAAAGAGTAGCAAGTCTTTATTGGTACATATGCAGTTGCGGATTTCCACTCAGACCAGGGCCCTGCTTTCGCCTTAAGGCATTCAGGGATGCTATGGCTTCATTAGAGGTCCATTTTTCTCCATTTCATCCTGAGGGAAATAGTGTCGTTGAGCGACAAAACCGTGATTTAAAGCAGTCCTTAACAGCCAGAGTCTTAGGTCTGGGTCGTAATTGGATTAATCACCTTTATGGAGTCCAGAGATCACTTAAAAATCTGCCTAAAAGGTCCCTCGGGGGTCATACTTCATACGAGTGCCTGTTTGGAACTCAAATGTATGTTCCAGATCCTAGTGGTCCTGGCGTGGAGGTGGCAGAAACACCTTTTGACATAAATGAACATGTCACTGTCCTGTAGGAATTACAGCAGTTGAGTGACAACAACACTTTTGCCAGTGCTGCCTCCACAGGAATTAAGGATTTACCAATAACACCCACTGGCTGGATTCCTAAAGTTGGGGATCTAGTACGTGAAAAGGTTGCTGTGAAAAAGGGGTTTGGTCCTTGTAGGAAGTTGGCTCTGTATGTACTATTTCAAAGTAAGAAATAGCATGCACAGAGTCCAAGGGTTCCCCTTAGAGGTAAGATAGTGGCAAAAAGAGATAATTCTAATGCTCTATTTTGTGGTAGTGTGGTTGAGCAGTAGGCTTATCAGAGGGTAGTGTTAAGCATTTGTTGTACACACACTGGCAATAAATGAGGAACACACACTCAAAGACAATTCCAGGCCAATAGGTTTTTGTATAGAAAAGTATCTTTTCTTAGTTTATTTTAAGAACCACAGGTTCAAGATTTACAAACAATACTTTAAATGAAAGGTATTTCACTTAGGAACTTTAGGAACTTTGAATTAGCAAAATAGCATATACAGTTTTCACACAAATGTCAATAAGCTATTTTAAAACTGGACACTGCAATTTTCAACAGTTCCTGGGGGAGGTAAGTGTTTGTTAGTTTTGCAGGTAAGTAAACCACCTACAGGGTTCAAAGTTGGGTCCAAGGTAGCCCACCGTTGGGGATTCAGGGCAACCCCAAAGTTACCACACCAGCAGCTCAGGGCCGGTCAGGTGCAGAGGTCAAAGTGGTGCCCAAAACGCATAGGCTTCAATGGAGAAGGGGGTGCCCCGGTTCCAGTCTGCCAGCAGGTAAGTACCCGCGTCTTCGGAGGGCAGACCAGGGGGGTTTTCTTGGAGCAGAGCCGCTGTCCTCGGGAGTTCTTGGTCCTTTTAGGTGCAGGGTAGTCCTCTGAGGCTTCAGATGTTGCTGGACCCTGTGGAACGCGTCGCTGGAGCAGGTCTTTTGAAGTGGGGAGACAGGCCGGTAGGGCTGGGGCCAAAGCAGTTGGTGTCTCCATCTTCTCTGCAGGTTTGTCAGCTCAGCAGTCCTTCTTCGTCTTAGGTTGCAGGAATCTAGTTACCTAGGTTCTGGGAGCCCCTAAATACTCGATTTAGGGGGGTGTTTAGGTCTGGGGGGTTAGTAGGCAATGGCTACTAGCCCTGAGGGTGGCTACACCCTCTTTGTGCCTCCTCCCTGAGGGGAAGGGGGCACATCCCTAATCCTATGGTGGGAATCCTCCATCTGCAAGATGGAGGATTTCTAAAAGTCAGAGTCACCTCAGCTCAGGACACCTTAGGGGCTGTCCTGACTGGCCAGTGACTCCTCCTTGTTTTTCTCATTATCTCCTCCGGCCTTGCCGCCAAAAGTGGGGCCGTGGCCAGAGGGGGCGGGCAACTCCACTAGCTGGGGTGCCCTTGGGTGCTTTAACAAAGGGGGTGAGCCTTTGAGGCTCACCGCCAGGAGTTACAGTTCCTGCAGGGGGAGGTGAGAAGCACCTCCACCCAGTACAGGCTTTGTTCTAGCCACAGAGTGACAAAGGCACTCTCCCCATGTGGCCAGTAACATGTCTGGTGTGTGGCAGGCTGCTAAAACTAGTCAGCCCACCCTGGTAGTCGGGTATGGTTTCAGGGGGCATCTCTAAGATGCTTTCTGGGGTGTATTTTACAATAGAATGTACACTGGCATCAGTGTGCATTTATTGTGCTGAGAAGTTTGATACCAAACTTCCCAGGTTTCAGTGTAGCCATTATGGTGCTGTGGAGTTCGTGTTTGACAGACTCCCAGACCATATACTCTTATGGCTACCCTGCACTTACAATGTCTAAGGTTTTGCTTAGACACTGTAGGGGCATAGTGCTCATGCACTTATGTCCTCACCTATGGTATAGTGCACCCTGCCTTAGGGCTGTAAGGCCTGCTAGAGAGGTGACTTATCTATGCCATAGGCAGTGTGAGGTTGGCATGGCACCCTGAGGGGAGTGCCATGTCGACTTAGTCATTTTATCCCCACCAGCACACACAAGCTGGCAAGCAGTGCGTCTGTGCTGAGTGAGGGGTCCCCAGGGTGGCAAAAGACATGCTGCAGCCCTTAGAGACCTTCCCTGGTATCAGGGCCCTTGGTACCAGGGGTACCAGTTACAAAGGACTTACCTGGATGCCAGGGTGTGCCAATTGTGGAAACAAAGGTACAGGTTAGGGAAAGAGCACTGGTGCTGGGGCCTGGTTAGCAGGCATCAGCACGCTTTCAAATCATAACTTGGCATCAGCAAAGGCAAAAAGTCAGGGGGTAACCATGCCAAGGAGGCATTTCCTTACAGTCCTTCTTATCGTGCACCGGTCCCAGTCTTGGGAATACACGGTACCAGAACTGTCATTCTACCACCATTGGCTAGTGCTAAAGAGAACTGCTTTGTATCTATCAACAATGTCAAGTTACACCATGTGACCGATCCTGCACAGCAGACTAAGAGGAACAGCCAGTAGCTCCTGAATCCCTCATTACTGGTAAAGAAGTCCCTCTACAAGTTGTAGGAAGCAACGCTAACACCTCTCCGAGCTTGGGGAGGGTGGAAACTGATCTTGGATTAGTTCCACTAATATCTGTTTCAACAAACAATACAGAAATAACTGATCAATTTGACACAAGTTCAACACACACGCATGGCGTCATTTATTCTGAACCACCGCGGGAGACCCCCACCGGTTTTCCACCTACAAATACGGCTAAAACCTTTGCACGGACAGCTTCTGGATACTTCGCTGACGTCAACGACACCGTCTCCGACTCATTCGCCTCTTCTGCACCTGATCTGTCCAAAACACGTAAGCTGATAAACTGCCTTAAAACAAATTACTTTATTTTACCATGGAACTCTCTATGGCTCTCCTTGACTGTACTAGCTTTCCTCCTTTGGATTGGTTTTGTCATAACATTCTTTTTATTAATACATGGTCATTTTCTTCCTGAAAGATCAACAGTTAAACTGGTGGATGAGGTCCTAAAATCCAATTTTTTTTTCCCACAAGGTCCGCAGAGGCTTGTCTTTTGTGAACATTTCCGCTATACCAATTCCTGATGGGATTGTTTGGGATAAAGCAACATTTGATATATACAGCCATTCAAATACCATATATGTTTAAAGTTTCAATGAATGACTTAATAATACCCAGAGTTGTTTCTGATGACTGGGATGTGAAAACAGTTAATTCCATGATGACTGAATTGCAGTATTATACTGTATTTGAAAGTGAAGATGTTTATCAATCTAAAGAGAATTATGGTGATATGTTTTGCTATAATTATTATGGACAGCATTTCGTTGATAGAGCAAGTACCCCAAAGACTATTTTTAATTACACGCAATGGAAACATTGTCCAACTCCACCACAAGGGAGCTCTAAAACGTATTCGGAAAAGTTTGCATATTTCTCTGGGCACAATGTTAAAAATGCCGAGTCATATTATTTTAAATTTCCATCAATGGAAAATGTACATATATTATTGTCAGATACGAAATTCATTTATTCGGGTTCCTTTGTTTCCCAGTTGGCTATAGAAGGCTGTTAATATTGGCTGAAGTTGATTGACTTGGAAAGTGTGTGGGGAACTAGAAACTGTCAAATAAGGGGGAAGGAAGCTTTGCTTAGAGCATGCCTGATACCTGTTCAAATGATATTTTTTAATGAAACTGTACAACAAACAAGTTTTTTAGGCTTAACAAAGATTAAGGAATTGAATGTGCCCAGTTTTCATTTCACAAATGGCAAAAATATATAAATGCAACTGAAGATCAGCTCGATGAATGGGTCCAGAATGGTACGTTTAATGCTTCACTGTCATGTCCTGGCAGGTGGTTATTGTGGCCAATAGATATCAATGGGTGTCATAAACGTTTTATAAACTCCACGGGGTTTTGGAACCAGTAAGCCGGACCCTCGCTATGTATCATCCGAACATGCGGGTTTAGTAACAACATAAAGTGTGGGGAAACTATGCCAGCAATGGTTGAAGAGTTCTTCACTAGATGCTGTTAGAGAACACCTCAGTTCTCCTGTCTAATAGCACTGACTTACAGGACTTCCTGTTAGGCCCCAGAAAACAACACAGGAAGCGCTTCTTATATGCAGTATATAGTGACATTTAGAAGCTTTCCCAACAAGAAGCTGCTGCCCAGTTAAGGCAAAAGGACCAGGAGAATTTATAGAAGGCATTATCTGTTGTAGATAATGGGATTAATACCCTGTTTGACCAGATATACACCTTAAACAACATTGTTTCTTCTGCAATAGACATAATACAAAGTGATATGGCTTCCTTACACCATGACAAAGTCAACTAGGGTCCATAATGCTGTTGGGTTGGACACTTCAAACACTGAAGGCAGGTCGTGTTCCCTGGCAACACGTTAGCACAAGGGACATATTTTCTACATTTAATTTAATGCGACAACAACAACTAATGGCTGAGAAAGAAGCAACTTATGTCATGTTAAACATCCAAAAGTTAGAAAAGGTGCCTTTTACTGTGGCTGAAATACCATCTGCTGAATGGTTAATACACAGGGTCATTAATCTGCCTATTTCAACACTTCAATTCACGTCCTGTTTAAAACACATTCCGGTAGGCAGATATGAAAGGCTGGGAGATAGTTACATCCATGAGTTATGTTAGCTGCCCTTCATAAATGCCTCAGTGGCATGAAAGAGGTCTTTCTTAGCAGTAGTGAATGCAAGACTTCTGTCAGCCATTTAATGGTTTGTAAACAGCTGTCCTTCCACGGGTTGTGTAATGCTTCAACAGTGAACTTGGCTTGTTATCTGAAGGGAGTTCCAGTCCCCTTGATTAGACCTGTGTTCCAGGTGCTTTCAAATGGCAGCTATAGTGAAGACTGTTGTGGGATGTGAGCCAGAATATTTTATGTTGTTTCAGTCTCTAAGATTGTTACATGCAGTGGGAATGTACTTTATTGCTACGTCTAATGTGAATTTTGACAAGTTGAACAGACTCAAGGCTTTATTGTTCCAAAAACATTGGCACTCACATCTGCATGCGAGACCTACGCACTTCAGGTGGCAAGGTCATCAGCAGACATACAGTCCCTTTTAAGTATCAACTTTCCGAGACAATGTTAAAATTGCAATGTTGGTGAGCTCGTGGGATGAATATTTAATGTGTCCAGTACTACTGGAATCACAAATTTCTTTAAGGCTGTTGGTTCTGGTTTCATTCACACCTTCTCCTCTATATTTGGTTTAATACCATCAGCCATTCACTCAATATTCACCATTATTTGGGGGGGGATTTCCAATAACTTTGGCTATAATAGGTGGCATTTTGCTATTGCTACTTTTTCTGCGCCATGTCTGATCCACCGCAACAAGGAGGAATGAAAGTGCTCCCACCAGCGCAGCTGTGTCGTGAACGCACGATGCAGTACTTCGGAGCAACAGTCCTGGAGCAATTGGAGTGTGACTGGTCTTTGTCATTCAGACTGGTTTTGCATTGTGTGCAGCCGGTGTTTCGGTGCCTCTGGTGCTCATTCGAACATGCACTGAAGATTTGTCTTTTTATTCAGCGCTTGCTTTCATTGGACGCTGATCTGTTGATGTTCTCACTGAGGGCTCCTTATCAGACATGCGCGTTGAGGTTGCGTTTGCTACGGGAAGCTGCTTATGAGTTGCCCTTCACGGAGGATGCAGCTGTAAACTAATCATTGGGCACACCATGGAATGCTGCTGCCTTGGCTGATGCTCAGGTTTTGGAACACGAATGCTCCTTGGTTCTTCTTGGCGATGCATTTCTTATTTTACCACCTGCCGAAGTGGAAGATTTCCTGTCTTCAATTGTCCCGGATTCGATTGACAACTTCTAAAATTACTATGACTCGTGAAATTTGACCTTTTTTTATACCACAAGTTAATATTTTAAATTGTCCTTTTATATTTGCTTGTGTCTTTTAACTTGCCATTATTGACTTTTTTTTATGTATATCTTAGGTTGAATGTTAGTAGCTTTTATACATAATTAGGCTTTTGAACCACCTTTAAACCGGCAAGGGAAGGGTGTTGTGTAGCCATTTTAGTTATAGTAGCATGCACATTATTTTAGCAAAACTAGGCCTACAGCTGTGCACTTTAACCTAGATATATTTTATTAAACTTTGTTTATTATTTTAACAACAGCCACATTTGCAGTCTTGTTTTATTTCTCTCTATCTAGCTGTTCTTTGCCTAGGCCAGCACTGTGTTCTTAAACAAGACATTTCTTTCACTCTGTGCTTCTCTCAAGCCTGCAGGAAGATAGGTTGCCGGTAAACGTGGTAACATTGTGGGGGTCATTTTGACCTCGGTGGTCTTTTTGCAAGACCGCCGAGGGACCGCCGTACGGAAGACCGTCAGTGGTGGCTGTTTTCCGCTCGGCCTATTATGAACGTTGGCAGCTCTCCGTCCTTTTTCGGACGGAGAGCCGCCAACTGCCATACTGGCGGGAGGCGGGGAAGTGGAGGTTGCTCCACCACCACTGCCACGACAACAGAACTCCGCCCAGCGAATCACGTCCTGTGATTCGCCGTGGCGGTGTTCTGTTGGCGGTGTGGTGTCGGCGGAGCTGCCCCCATGGCTCCCGTCCCCTCCCGGAGGATCGTCGGACCAGGTAAGTCGATCGTCCGTGAGGGGAGGGGGGTGTTGGGTGTTGTGTGCGTGCATGGGGGTGTGCGTGTGTGTATGTGAAGGGGGAGTGTGAGTGCGTATATGCTTGCGGGAGTATTGTGTGTATGGGAATGAGTGCGTGTATGTCTGTAGGTATGTCAGTATGGATGTGTGCGTGAATGTTTGAATGTGGGTGTGCGTGTCTGCCTGTGTGTGTGTATGTAGGCATGTGTGTTGGCGTGTGTGCGTGTGAGTGTGTAGGTGGTGCCTGCATGCGTGTCGTGTGTGTGTGAGTTATGTGATGTTGGGGGTCGGGGTGGAGAGGGGGAACCTGCCACTTTTGGGAGGTGGCTGGGGGGTGGGGGAGACCCCTATCAGTACCAGGGAAGGAATTCCCTGGCACTGATAGTGCTTACCGCCATGGATTTCACAGCGGTTCAAACCGCAGGAAATCCACGGCGGTAAGCCGGGTCAAAATACCACCGGTGGTATAGTGACGGCCGCCGGGCTGGAGACCCAGGTCTCCAGCCCGGCAGTCGGAACGGAGAACCGGTGGATGACCATGGCGGTAACCGCCATGGTCATAATTCCATGAAGGGAGACCGCCAGCCTGTTGGCGGTCTTACCGCCGGTTCTCCGCCTTCCGCCAGGGTCGTAATGACCCCCTGTGTCTCTTGTATTCATAGAAACATGCACATCCTAAACTAGGGACATTTTCACAGAACATCAGCTGTTTTATTATAAAAACACTTCCCTGTCCCATACACGTTAGAGGGAGATTCCAGCCAGATCACCACAACGGTATGCTGATTGCTGAAAGCTTCGCTACAGTTGCTTATGTAGACTTCAGGCTCTTGTTCAGGTATGGGGGATTATGTCTTTGCAGAGGAACCTGAAGGGCAGAATTAGAGCTTAAAATGCTGTGCTCTAACATAGCCTAGGTAGGAATCAGTCTGATTCTAGTGACAATATGATAGCGTTCTTTCTATGTTTCACTCTCCTTGTCATAATTTGAATCCTGTCATGCTTTATCATCCTGGTTATTGCAGTACATGCTTTATTATCTAAGATACAGTTTCTTCATTAAAGGCCTTATTGAAACATATACTGCCTCTGCTTGTCCTTGTATATGTGAGACTAATGTAAGTGAGAGAAACGGATGAGATTTGAGTGACCATGATTTCCCTGAGGAGGCAATTGTCTCTTGCGCTTGGCTGCCCAATCATCCCTGCTCTTGGGTGGAGATGAGGCACCGCTAGTTAGCCAGAGCAAAACCCGGATTGGGGTGACAGGTGCTACCTGTAGTGGGTTCAGACTCAGTCCCCCACACCACTGGTGATTCTGCCACTCATATCCAGTAGAATAATGAGAGCCTACATGACAGGAGAAGCTTCTAGACAGTGTCTTAGAAATGCAGGGAATTCCCTACCTCTCCAACCCTGGCACCAAGCTGGCTGAAATGACAATGCAGGGTGGTTAATGCAGTGCACGGTTGTGTGGAGGCAGGACACAGCCTATTCAGATATAAATGAGGCTGGACCAAGATCCTCCCTCCCATCCTGTCAGTGATGGCCCAACCAGTCAACCTAAGCTCCCATTGTGTGTGGCTATCTAGGAGAAATACACAAAGCTCAACTGCCAATCATAGCCAGTCATGTGACCTGAGGCTGGCTGCAGGCACCAAGTGGCTAAGGAAAGTAAATTACATCTTTCTATAAGTGTCATTTTGATGATTGCAATTTAAAATTGGACTTCATATGTCAGGATTTTAAATTGTGATTCCAGAGACACCCAACTTGAAGGAAATTACACTTATAAAATGTGATAAGGTAACTCCAATGTCATCCTAAGGGAGTAGTAGGACTTGCAGTAGTGGAAAACAAATGTAAGACTTTTTCATTGCCAGGGCATGTAAAACCTAAAAGTACATGTCCAACTTTCTAAATATATTGCACCCTGCCCTCTGGGCAGTTCAGGTCCTACCCTAGGGGTGACATATGCGTTAAAAAGGAGGGTTTGAGCCTGACAAAGGGTTTATTTTGCCAGGTTAAAATGACAGTTGAAAACTGCACACACAGGCTCTGCAGTGGCATGCTTGAGACATATTAAAGGGCTATTAAAGTGGGTGGCACAACCAGTGCTGCAGGCCCACTTATAGCATTTAATTTAAATGCCCGGGGCACATGTAGTTCATTTTACTAGGGACTTCTAAGTAAGTTCAATATGCCAATTGGGTATGAGCCAATGTTATTATGTTTAAGGGAGTACAAGCACTTTAGCACTGGTTATCAGTACTAAAGTGCACTGAGTCTTAAATCCAACAAAAATGAATTCAGCAAAAACAGGGGTGGGGGAGGAAGGAAGGCAAAAAGTTGGGGGATGGCCATCCAAAAAGGACCATTTCCAACAGGTTCCTCAACCCATTTGATATTGAGGCTTTTTCTCTCTCTCCCAATGCTGAGCCCTTTTTTCCTGGGTAGGGCACTTTGCACTTAAGACTTCATACCTTTGTTTCCACAAAAGTTATGCAGACCTGGATTTAGATCTTTTCTTAGAAAATCAAAATAGAATAAAATGGGAAAGTAGTCGGTTTGCACATTATGAGTATGGGGAAGGGTGTAGTAAACTTTTAGCTTGGAAGGTTAAGTCAGATCGCTCAAAGAGGTATATTTCATCGATGAAATTGGACGCTGCAGGTCGGCTTTGTACTGAGCAGTCAGAAATAGAAGAGGCTTTTGTGTCCTTCTTTCAAGCACTTTATTTAGAGACTCTCGAGAATCCAGCGGATCAGGTCAGAGAATTTTTTAAAAAGGAAGCTGACCTTCCCGTTTTGGACGATTCGGCATGGCAGCTGTTAGGTAGTGAGATATAGGAGAAAGAGTTGGCTGAAGTTATAAAGGCTCTGAAGAGAGGGAAAGCATCTGGGCCTGATCGTCTACCAAACGAATGATATAAGATCTTAGGAGAGGAACTTACACCAATCCTATTGGAATTGTTTAGCAATATGCTTTTAGAGGGGGCACAAGCATCTAAATCATGGGATGAAGCTATAATTTCCTTACTGTTAAAACCAGGTAAGGATCCAGAGCAGTGCTCATCATATAGACCTATTTCGTTACTTAACTCGGCTTATAAACTTTATACCGGGATTTTATCTAGAAGACTAAGGAGAGTTATTCCTAATTTGATACACCCTGATCAGAAGGGATTTATTAAGGGTAGACAGATGTATGAATTAACCCATGAGCTACTTGCCGCAGTAGATTTGGCATTGCAGGGGGAGGCTCCTTTGGCGGTTATGACTTTTGATGCAGCCAAGGCATTTGATCGTGTTAATTGGTCTTTTCTGCAGGTTGTGATGGAGTTGTTTGGATTGGGAAATTCCTTCATTAGAACTATTAGGGAATTATATAGGTCCCCGACAGTGAGGGTTTTGGTTAATGGTACGTTGTCTCAAGAGTTTAGGATTGGTCGAGGTACTAGACAGGGGTGTCCTTAGTCACCCTTGCTTTTTGATTTGTATTTTGAACCTTTGGCGATAAAGTTAAGGGCCTGTGGGGATATTCTTCCTTTTCTGACTAGTGTGTGGGAAAAGAAAGTAGCACTTTGTGCAGCTGATCTGATGATTTATACTAGTGATGTGGTGGATTCTTTACCTATTATTAATTCATTGATGGAGCAGTTCGGTTGAATGTCAGGGTATAGTGTAAACACCGAGAAGACGGAGATCATGTGTTGGAATATGGCCTATGATTCTTTATTAGTTAAAAAGGAGATTAAATATTTGGAAATTCAGCTCACGGCCAACTTTAGTGAAGTTGCAAGGGTTAACTTTGACAAGGCCTACATCAAAACCAAAAAACCTTTGAAGCCATGGGCCGTTCTCCCCATTTCTCTAATTGTCAGATCTAATATTTTAAAGATGTGTATTCTTCCAAAGTTCACTTTTCTATTTGATGCTATCCCATTAGAGTTTAAGTCATGTTGGTTTAAAAAATTACAGGGTGATTTATCTACGTTTATTTGGGCATCCAATGGAGTTAGGGTAGCATGGAAGAAGCTATGTAAAAAAAAGGAGTGGGGGGGATTACATCCCCAGACTTTTATAAGTATTATTTGGCGTTCCAACTAAAGAATATTAGAATTCTATTGAATAAGAAGCTAGATCATATTCCTGTATGGAAGGCTTTGACGGTGCACCTCGCGGAGGGGGCTGAAAATTTCTTGTATAAATTTGGACAACCGAAATTCTTTAAGAAGGTTCGACTGGGGCTAGGGATAGCTTATTATTGTAGTTCAGCCCCGATTTGGGATTCACCGGCTACCCCTGAGTGTCTTATGGATAAGTTATCAGCCCCACAAAAAGCCAATGGGGTGGAAAAGTGGGGACAGATTATAGAAGATTCTGAACTTGTATCTTGGTCTACATTTCAGGAGCAAACAGGGGGGACAGTTTCCAAGTTTAAGTATTATCAGCTATCCAGCTGGGTTAAGTCTCGTCGGGTTGGAGAGATAGGGGGAAGCCCTGGGGAGGAAAAATGAAGCCAGACATCTATAAACAAGGAGGTTGGTCTATGGTATCAGGTGTTGCTGGATGCTGTGGAAGAGGTTCCGCCTCTCCCAGTGCTGAAATGGGGGAAGATTTTCCCGAATATAGATGTTATCTCCCTATGGCAAAAGTCTTTTTTAAGACTATGGATTACTATCAAATCTGCAGCAATGAGGAAAAATCACCTATTTACTCTGTACAGAGTATACTGGTCACTGGCTAGATTGACGGCTATCGGGGAAAATCAGGAAAAGTTGTCCGCGATGTGAGGATCTTAATGCGGATGATCTTCATATGTTTTGGCAATGCCCAGGATTGACTAGATTTTGGGAGGACATAGGAAGTATACTTAAGGTTATTTTTGGGAGGAATTTAGAAATAAGTCTTTGTTTGGTTATGTTTGGGGTATGTGATCAAGAATCTATAACTCAGAAAGTCTCTGTACAGGAAAAATACTTGTTGTTTGTTGCTTTTGGCTAGACGGGAAATATGTTGTAAATGGGTGGGTTCAATACCTCCGACTGTTCAGGAGTGGCAATTGTCAGTAAAACGGTTAAGTAATATGGAAGAGGTTGGCCCTTTTAGTAGAAGAGATGATTTCTGGGCGCTCTGGGAAAATGTGTAACAGCACTAATTATGGGTGGATCGTGGTATGTTGCTTTTTCTTTTCCAAGAATTAGGCCCAATGATTAGACTCCCTCCACCCAATGGGTGTTATCTCGGCATGACCGCCATCTGAGTTAAAGAGGTAGTGGACTCGTTGGTATTGAGGGGTCTGCTCCTTGCAAGCTCAAACCAGTTGTCTTCTTTACCGAAGCAGGGGTTGTGGGATGAGGACAAAAAAAAAAAAGTTATGCAGACCAAATTTGCTTCCTTTTCCCACATGTTGGGTATTCTAAAGGTACCAGGGTTCGTGGATTGCTATTGACGCAACCCAGCAAATAGCCAAACTGTATAATTTTTTTTTTTTTCTGAATGAAAAAAGGTTCTATTTAAAAAAAAACGTTGAGGCATTAACAAAAGTCTTAATGTGCTAACATAATTTCTGTGGAGCAAGTTGTTAAAAAATGCAGTGTGTAGTTGAAAATGGTATTAATCCCATGAATGAACCCAGAAAACTATACATTTCTAAAAACTAGACAACACTCTGAATTCATCAAGGGGTCATTTGTATAGGGCAATTATGGTTTACCCAAAGAAACTAATTGTTGAGTTTAAAAAAGCAACAAAATGAGAAAAAACACAATAGCTGTCGTTCTTCTCTGACATTTTTTGCCTGATGGATGATTTGGAAAAGATTGATGCCACTCCCCTTCCAATACAAAATCTATACTTCAGAGAATGCACAGACCCTTGCACTATGTGTTGGCACTTGACAACCAAAGGTGCCACAGTGTAGGGGAGAGAAAAAATGCATCATATCTTAGTAGATATGGTACATTTATTTTTGCATGGCAGTGAATCAACGTTGGTTGATGCACTGCATTGTATCAAATATTGGTAAATCTGGACCATTGTATTTGTTGGTTGTCAAATTATACGCAATACCCAGAGCCAACAACAGAGCTGGAGTTTATAGTGAATTTCTCTGTGTACCAACTATGATTCAATTCATATGTTAAGATCTAACGGATGGAAAAATAGCACAAAAGAAACGTATTATTTAGGAAATGTGTCAAAGATGCTGAGTTTGGAAATAGTGGCCATTTGTACAACTCAGCCCTGCCCCTTTTTTTTTAACCATTTTCCCATAGTGTCTAGTGAGAATCCATTTCCTCCTACCAAGAAGTCTACTAGACTCATTTTGTAGCTAGGCCACAACCCAATGCCTCAGCAGGCCACCCCTGTCTTTTTTTGGCACACTTTTTCCTGGTGTCTAGTTGGTGCTCTTTCCCTGTAGAGTGCCAGAAAGACTGTGGGGATCTACCCTTTGTGACTACAGGTGAGTGCAGGAGTAGGTTGATAACACAGTTGAAATCAAGTCCCCAACTGTGGTGTCCACCAGCACCGATCTAGCCTCCAACATCTCCAACGCCAGCCCAGAAGCTCCTCCTGATGCCATTCAGTATGGGAGCTCCTCGTCCCCCATGTTGCTCTCCAGGCCTGCGCTTTATGCTAAGGGGGCTGTCTGATGACCTGCAGGACAGCTACTTTAGCTTCAAACCAGTGAGGTCTATGTAGGCCCTGCAACATAGCTCTGCCATTCTAGCTCTCTCCTCCAAGCACAATCCTTGTAATATGGGAACACTCTAAAGGCACCCACCAGTTCATCTATGGGCCAACAAATAAATGACCCAGGTTCAACGATAAATTACATTGGGACAAAGCAGGATGTTCTTGTATGTTGCAGGGAACTGACGGAGGTGAACTAGAACACAGCTGTCATCTTGCTGGCTGAACCGCACTCCCCTCAGTACCACTATTTTTGATGGGCTGAATAGCAGTGATTTAAATGATCATTCTACCAAAACTCCATTTTAAACTCCAAAAACACCCCTGGATTCTCCAGCATGACTTCTTTATGTGACTAAACACCCTACCGTTAAACCTCCTGTGGAATAGTAAGATACTCTCGGTGTGGATGTTAAAATGTAATAAATCTACTCCTGACAGGGTACAGGATGGCCACATTTGTGTTCAAGTACCAGGCATCATTCTTAATCGTAATCAATGACTGAATGCTCAGTCCCCACCTTTGCAACCAAGAGATGATCTATGGACTCAAGCCCTTAAAACTTTATACCGATGGCTCACTCCAGGGGGACTTGTGTGAGCTACGAGCACAGATGTAAAGCAGGGGTGAAACTCTGACAGCAATTAAATATGAAGATATATTTATAAGAGAGAATCCCCTGTGATTGAGCACAATGCTTGGCAAAGTAGTGACACTAGAAGGCTTCTCAAGTTGGGACAGTGTTAAACCTGTCAGCTTTAGGGTAGTCTTCCCCCAAACGTTTGGCTGCTTGCCTCCATCTTGTCTGGATTTTTGGTCTGTTGGCCTTAAGACTCTGCGCATGTTACCACTGCCAACTATTACTGAAGTGTAAGTGCTCGCTCCCCTAACCATGGTTTAATTGGTGGTTTTAATTTACATATAAGTCCGTTGTAGAGTGGTATACCATATACACAGAGCCTGTAAATTAGTGGGCTTGCAGCATTTATTGTGCCACCCACTTAAGTGGCACATTAATACTTGTCCCAGGCCTGCCATTGCAGCCCAAAGGCAGTGTCCCACTGCATGTCGACTTGGCATTTAAAACCCCTTGTCAAGCCTGAAACTCCCCTTTTAATACATATGTCACCCCTAAGGTAGGCCCTAAGTAGCCCATAGGGCAGGGTACTGTGTAATTGAAAGGTAGGACATAGACCTTTTAGTTTCCCATGCCCTAGTAGTGAAAAACTTCCAAGTTAATTTTCTCACTACTGAGAGGCCTACCTCTCCAATAAGGTAACATTGGGGATTCCTTATTGAAATGAATAAGTTGTAATTCCTAAAACAGAGGTGTTAAAGTCATGTTTGGTATCAAAAACTTGCAATGATAAATCCCCTTTAATGGTAAAGTCAGATTTATCATCACACGTATGAAAATGCCACTTTCAAAAAGTTGCCATTTTCCGGCCCTTAGCCCTCTGTACCTGTAACCTGCCTTAGGTCACACGACTGATTGGAACTGACAGTTAGGAATTAGTGAATTCACCCGGACAGTCACCCCAAAGAGGTTAAGCAGAGCCTGAATGAGCCATTAACTGACTTGATGGGGGGGTGGATCTAAACACAGCCCTACTTGCAACTGAACAGACTGTTCTCCGCCACCCCACAATAGGCTTAAAAACCCTGTATTGTCAGTGCAGCCAGGGCAGGGGAGGCATGAAATTCCTGGAACTTAGAGAACCCTTCTGGAAACATCTATCAACTTCTACGAACAGGGCACCAGGGTATAAAAAGAGCACTCTCAGGTCTGCTCCTCGGTTTACTACTGTACCTGTGGAAGGACTCTCAGAGGACTGCCTACAGCTGTGACCTGCTATGCACTGTGCCAGACTGCTGTTGTACCTGGAAGGACTGCTTTGCTGCTTGGAGCCTGCTTGGAACCTTCAGAGATCAGCCCTGCTGCAGAGCCCTACACCCAGGACTCCAGAAGTGACTCCAAGGGCTAGTTCAGCTGATCTCCTGTTTTGAGCCAGAGGGACATAACAGGGTCCCATCATCTTACATCTGCACCTGGACCCACCCTGAGTCAGTCTGGCATCCCCAAGAGGTCCCCCTCCACTCCTGGACTCTTGGCTGTGGTGCTAAAGGTGCCCAGGTGACCATTTTCTAAAACTAAGGACTTAATAAAAACATCACTCCAGTTCCACTAATTGGATTTTGATGTTTTTGGTGTCAAATAATGTATTAACATTTTCCCAAGTTTTCTAAATTGGTTTGGAATTTGTATTATGTTGTATTTTCACTGTGTTGCTGTTTGTGTACTGCATGCACACTTAACACATTGCCTCTAGGTTTAGCCTGACTGCTTTTCGTGCCTAGCTACCCAGGGTCAAGAACAGATTAATTTAGTGACCTTTTGTGGTTCACCCTGCAGGGGATTGTGGCTGTTGCTTTACCAGTGTCAGAGCCCAGTCAACCAACAACCCAATTTCTCACAGACAATATGTGCATATCAACATCAGGACAGTGCGCGCTCTATGGGCGAGGTAATGCAATAAAGCAACTCAGATGAAATGTAATAATTTATGCATTATCTATTAATGCAGTGTATTAACCTTTTGCATTGCAGAGATTCATGTTGAAACATCATTAATGATGTTTGCAATGTATTGCTCATTTTTAAGGCTTTGCTGCAGTATTACAGGGTGTGGTTAGGGTGTGGTCCCTATTCTAAGCCTTTCTAGATTCACTTCCTGCAGCTTGGCTGGGTGTGGCAGGTGGGCAGGGCCTGGGCCTATTTAGGGGACCCAGCCCAGCTCCATGTGCTCACTATTCAGAGGTCCCGGTGCAGAGCAGCAGCATTTTCCTCAGCTCCTGTGCCGAAGGCCTATCTAGGATTTCCAGGCCCTGTCTTCATTTCCTTTGGTGATCTTCAAGCAGGGCAGTAAGACAAAGGTCGGGTTAGGCCCCCAACTCCGTTTTCAGAAATACTCAAGTTTTGGGCCTTTTGGTTACATCAATGTTTTTCTTGGCATTTTGCCTTTGCAGTTCGGATCGGCAGTGTGTGCGATCGTATCATGGCATTTAACTCTTGATGGTTGAATCGGCAACAGAGTGCTCGATTTATTCTTGGCATTTGAGTCTTGCAGTTCGGATCGGCAGTGTGCGCGATCGTATTTTGGCATTTAAACCTTGATGGTTGAATCGGCAAAAGGGTGCACAATTCATTCTTGGCATTTAACTTTCACAGTTCGGATAGGCAGTATGCGCAATCGTATTCTGGCATTTAAACCTTGATGGTTGAATCAGCAACAGTGTGCACGATTCATTCTTGGCATTTAACTTTCACAGTTCGGATCGGCAGTGTGCGCGATCGTATTCTGGCATTTAAACCTTGGTGGGTGAATCGGCAACAGTGTGCAGGATTCATTCTTGGCATTTAACTTTCACAGTTCGGATCGGCAGAGTGCGCGATTGTATCCTGGCATTTAAACCTTGATGGTTGAATTGGCAGCAGTGTGCGCGATTCATTCTTGGCATTTACCTTTCACAGTTCAGATCGGCAGAGTGCGCGATCGCATGTTGGCATTTAAACCTTGGTGGTTGAATCGGCAGCAGTGTGCTCGATTCATTCATGGCAATTAAAACTTGTAAGTCAGATCAGCAGAGTGCCCGATCGTGTTTTGACATTTGGATCCTGATGGTTGATTCAATGGCAGAGTGCGAAAGTTATTCTTAGCATTTAACCCTTGTGTTTCAGATCGGCAGAAAGCGTGATTATTTCTAGACATTGAAATCTTGATGCACAGTTTTGATATTTAAAGTGTATAATAATTCTTAAGCAATTGAATCTTGAAGATCCAGACAAAGTGTGTCCTTGCAGTATCATTCATGAGATTATCACAGTTTATTCCTAAAAACCAATGTGTTCATTGATTACTGTTATAGTGTGCCTTTGCAGTATCATTCATGAACCTAACGCATAATATTCTTGAAAACTAATGTGTTTATTGATCACTGTTATTAAGTAGTTTCTATTCAAAGAATAACTTGAGTTAGTTCAAGGTTCAGAGCCTCAGATTGTATTCTAATCCTTATTTATTTTCCTGGTACTCAGAGCTAATAAGGTTATGATATATAAAGGCTCTTGATCATTCATGTTATCAGTCCATAGCTATCCTGAAGAAAGTCTATGAAAGTCAAAGTGTATAATCTGATTATTGTGTTCTTCACTTTTCCTTTCAAAGATCTCCTTCCACGCTGTTTCCAACCTAAAACCCCTTCCCCCACTTGGCCATTCTTTAATTCTGTGGTATAACGGCTAGTAGAGTTTGGAGCTGCCAAGAGGTGGACATATTGGGAACAGGCGCAAACCCCGAGGATCTGGACTCCTTGACAGTGCATATTTAAACTTGTGGACCTTATTGTCCAAAGCTACACTCTGCCCTTTGCAGATATAGAGGTGGACTTTGGTCTCAATAAGCATACATTTATTTTGCTTTCTCTTCTTAACCTGTACACATCTCCCTTATACTCCAGCATTAGTAGATCTTCCAGACTTCAACCCTCTAGAGGCTAAGCTGTTGAGTGGTGACATGGTTAACTACTAAACCTCATAGCTGTATAGGAGACTGGTAATCAGCACCTCAGACTCCTTCTTGATGAGTAGAGCAGCTTGGGAGGTGAACATTGGGCCTTTGTCAGATGAAGATTGGTGGGAAGCTTTGATGGCTCCAAAAGAGGCAACAATTGGAACCCAGTTTTGCTTAATCCAATTGCTTAATGTACTTTGATACAAATAGATACACCCAGTGAATAGGGGAACATGGCATCCTGCTGACAGATCAGGATGGGAGCGTGAGTGCAGAGTTGCTCGGTGGCTGATTATCTTGACCTTGTTAAAAGAATCTGATGAGTCGCGTCAAACAATAAGGTAGGGTAAGCTTAAAGATAATTTAAGAGACACCAATGGCAGTGGTAGTGGCACTGGCATCAACAGTGGTAGTGGCAGAGGCAATGCTAGGACTCAAGAAAAAGTGTTAATTCAGCTCCCACCTCAAGATGTGTGTCTGGAGCAGCATGAGGGAAACGCAGTGGAGGGAGGCAGACAGCGGAGAGACCAGCATACATAAAATGCAATGGACTTTGTTGGTGAGATGAAGAAAGGGTTTGAGGCTTCAGAATCCAATCAAAAATAAATTCAAAGTATGTGTGTGAATTTTGAGAACAAGATGGACAGCTTAGCAGCTTGCACTGAGGCTCTGGAAAAGGCTGTTGTGAGATTAAGTGCAGCAGAAATTGGGCATTGGAGGCAAGAGAGTAAGGAGACCTTGGACAGAATGGAGAGACTGAGAATAATGCTAGAAGAAACATGTGCCATCGGGGCAAAGGGTGAAGATCTTAAGCTCTTTGTGATGAGTTTGGTGAAGGAAGTGGTACTACCAGCAGATTCCCAGACAAATCTAGCACAGGAAATTCAGAGAGTGCATCAGGACCTGTTCAGGCTAGCACCTGGCCATAGCAAACCCCAAAAGATCTTGTAAACCTTTTGACTTACACTGAAAAAAGCAGATCTTTGGGACTCACTCTCAAAGTGGGGCCTTTTCAAGTTAAGGTTGTCAGTTTCCAGATACGCTTAGATATCTTCTGGGCAACAGCAGATAGACATTGGGAGTTGGGGAAGCCTATAGATGAGATGAAGGATCTTGGGTCCAAAGCTCAGGTCAAATTCTCTGTGATTTTTAAATCTATGTATGACAATCAAATGCACAGCATTAGGGGGCCTGAAGAAGTGGACCTATTTATTCTGTGAATTTAGACAATTAAGCACAAGTGAGTTTGGTTTAAGTGATATAAGGAAGGCCAGTACTTTAAAATAACAGTGGCAAAATAAAAATGCTCAATTATTTATGCATGCTAGCTCAAATACAACTTGAGATTAATATTGTATAAGTGAAAGGGAGGGTTGGAGCATATGGGGTAAAATGAAAAAACAATAGTTCCTCTATCAAACACATAGCATCGGGTGGCATAAGGAGATGTTGGTTTTGGGGTTTTTCGGGCTTAGATCTGGGTGTCTTGAATAAGTAGACCAGATTAGAAGGGGGGATTCCGCTATCATTTCTAACTCGGAATGATATTACAGGAGACTCATCTCCAGAGATCAGAATGCTTAGACCTCTTCAATAAACAGAAATGGGTGGATCAAACTATATGCAGTACACAGATGGGATGTACAAGGGGAGTGGCAATTATAGTTAGGAAAAAGTCTGGGTAGAAGTATTGAGTTTGAGGGAAAATGTAAGGGGTAGGTGGGTGATAGTGAAGATAAGAGTAGAATATGGATGATCCTGGCCTTCTGAGGGAGGTCTTTTCAAATATATTGAATTCTAAAAAAAAAGTTATAATGGGTGGGGATTTTAACATTCGGTTAGATAACTTTCTCGACGGATCAATAACGTATAATTGGGTACGATAGTCTAAATCCTTTTCATACTCGTCTTTCATGAAAGAAGAGCTAGGGCTTAGAGATATCTGGAGGCTAAGGGGTGGAAAAGAGGAGAGGCTACACCCACCACTCTAAAAAAACATGGACATTGTTCATGTATAATTTTCATTTTTGTTGATAGGAGAGTAATTCAAAATGTAATATGTGTAGAGCACCACCCCATTCATATTTCGGACCACACAAATGTTTTTTTGGAGCTAGGTATTAATCTCTTGACTGGGGAGATGAGGTGGACTTTAGACAGCAGAGTGCGTATAGAGGAGTGCCCTATTTTAGAACTAAGGAATAGTATTGATAGTTTCATGGATTTGAATCTGAGCTTGGCCGAATTGCATATAGTTTAGGACACCTTGAAAGCCTTTCTCAGAAGTTAAGTGATGGGTATAGATTCTTACCTTAATAGAAGGAGGGGGCAGAATTTCAGAAAATGGTGAAGTGTGTTCTGAGTATTATGGGCATCCAACAGGAGCTAGCAACTGACAATCTTGACGCAGATACAAGGGTGGGTCTATTCAACACTATTCCTCGATAAAAAAAAGGCAAGAAAAAGGATTCAGGATGAGATGAGTAGTTTCATTTGGGCATGCAGGGAGGTAAGAGTAGCTTGAAAAAAGTTGAGGAGAAAATTAATTATGGGGGGTGTCTGGGCCTACTGAATATTCAACTTTATTGCTGGGCCTTTTAACTGAAGAACTGTAGAAGGCTAATTTGGACAGTAATTCCCTGTGGGACTGCGAGACACTGCACCATATGACAGAGGGCAGATTGAGTCTGAGTTCATGTACAAGTTTGGAGTGCCAAATGTTTTTTAAAAAGTGAAGCTGAAAGGCCTACAGGCAGCTGCAAGGCTATGGTTTGAAGTCAGAAACATGCTTAGCATTCCGTATTTTAGCTCACTGGCACCTATGTGGAATTCATTGAGGACCCCACCTAGAGTGCTTTAGTGACAGGCTGGGTGGTCTGATCAAACATGATAGAGTTGCAAGTAGGGGGGGGGTTGTGGCGTGAAGATAAACCTTTTCCATGGAAACAATGGATAGAACCAACTGAGGGTTCAATTACAACCTTTAAATATCTGCAAATAACTTCCTGGGTAAATACTAAAGTGACTCCAGCACCTGGGATTTGCCAGATGGGAAGGGACTTACAGGATATGGCCCCCAAGAAGAAAAAAGTATCAACCTGGTACTGGTTTTTAGTCATAGCTGCAGATGAGAAGCTGAAGGCTCCATATGTAATTTGGGCGAGCGATATGCTGAATATGGAGATCAGTGAACTATGGCAAGTGTTAGTAAAATTGTTATGTAGCACAGTGAAATCAGCTGCACTTAAGAGAAACCATTTTTTTTTTTTTACAAATGACGTGCTATTGGACTCCCTTGAAAATGGTTAAGAATATGAGTGAAGTGTTTGCTGTAGATTTGTAGGAAGTGCATGCAAGCTTGCCCTCCCATAACAGCAGAATGGTTTTAAGCCATACAGCAGCTGTATGTTATAGAAAATACCTGACGAGTCAGAGGCTCGGATAGGTTGTGGGCCCTTCTTGAAACTTGGCTTTCAGCACAGAAAAAGGATATAACTGTCGTGTGATTACATCTGCCCCCACCAGGAACAGATGTTGTGGTACCAAACATCCATTTCGGTACCATACCGGGAGTTGGAGCTCCTGAACACGAAATTCGGATGCTGTCAGGCTCCCCGATGTTGGTTGCACTTATTAGAGGGTGATATGATGACCAAAAAAAAAGACTGTCGCACAATCTTAGGTGGAGGCATAGCAGGTGCCTGGGCAGACTGCCATGCTTTCTTTTTTATTGTTTTGTCCATATATCTCTGGTATGCAGTGGGCTTTCTGCCTCCTGGTGTGCAGTTTAGGGGGTAACCATTCTATTCTGCCCAGCGGGGTGTAGCACTAATTCTATAGAAACGTTTTAAGGGTGGGTCACAATGCCAGGGTGAGCTGACCTTAACCCTTTTTTTTTAACAGAAAAATGCCCGGTGTAGAGACATGGAGGAACTGGCCGTGCGACTATCCCTGTATGTTAGGAAGGCCTTTGATTTGGTTGAATGGGACTTCCTACGGGCAGTCCTGGATAAAATGGGATTTGGCATATAATTTATGTCCTGGGTCCTGCTGTTATACACGCCGATGATGACAAGTGTGCAGGTTAATGGGGTGCTCTCTAGTAGATTTTCCATAGAATGGGGGACGAAGCAGGAATGCAAACTCGCCCCCTTCTTCTTGCCCTTGCCCAGGAGCTCGTGCTTTGCTTGGGGGTCAGATGACCAGCGCCCAGATTTGAGGTCTGAGATGAATGACAGGGTGGGAGGATATTGTCTTCCTCTATGTGGATAATATATTGCTATATTTAGCCAGCCCCAAGTGATCGGTTCCAAGGAACCTTGAGATTCTCGAAACATATAGCAAATACTCTGGGATATTCATTAAGTGGCAGAAATGGATCATGTTTCGGCTGGACCCTGGATTCCTCCTCAGGAATGGGAATGCCAGCTTCAATGGTCCCATGAGGGCTTTTGGTACTTGTGGGTATAGATTACATGTGATCCTGGGGAGCACCTGGAACAATCTGGGTTGTGTCCTAGGCAGTTATAGGAGAGGTGCTCAAAACTGGAGGACGTTCCCTTTGTCCCTGATGAGTTAGCCGACTCTGTACAAGATGATGGTGCTCCCCAAGTTCCTTTATCTTCTTGAGACAACATTGTATGACGTCCGACAGAAGTGTTTTTTAAAAAATCTGGTGACCTTCCACATGGACCTTGTGATGGGATAGCGGGACTGCCTGCATCACACTGCAGATCCTGACTTTGGACCCATACAACGGGAAGCTTAGTCTCTATGATCTCCATTTGTACAACTGGGCCACAAAATCGCATATTGAAAACAACTGGATGTTTGCGCCACCCCCCCCCTCCCTACCCCCCAAGAGGAACCCTTCCTAAAAGCAGATCAATGACAATTCGGCCCCTGCTGGTATCTCTAGAAGTTTTTGATGAATGCAGACCACCCCAACTCCCCTCCCCAATGAAGTTGGTGATTACAATTTGGGAAATGCTATCAAAAAATGGCATTGCAGGGAAGGCTTATGTTAGGCTGTTCTGGGAGACCTGCAGAGTTTGGAATGTAGACACCAATGGCACATAAATGGGATATTGGCATTGGGTGATATCTGGGGCCCGCATGACCTGATCCTCTTCTCTGATATGCAGTCCCAATATGAGATGACAACATGTCAACATTTCCGATATTTGCAAGTCCAACACACTCTCTGAGAGTACCAGGACAAGATACTCAAAGTCCCAGCTGAAACATCGGCTACTGTCGACTTCTTTGCACTTTTACACAATTTCCCTCACATACAACAGACTGGGGGCCAACTGCAAACCCTCCCTGGCCACACTTAGTTGAGGCTGGGAGGCAGACCTGGGGGGTTCTGATGGGCGATTGAGGGGAGGCATGTCCCCACCCCTGTCAGGTGGCTATCAAGGACAGCTACCAGCTAATACAGCTGAAACTCCTCCACTGTTCATGCAGTACTAGAACTTGGTTCCTGCTAATGGGCAAGGTGGACAACAATAAATGTAGTCCAGTAGAGCTAGCACAAAACTTGTGCACATTGGGGATATGAAGGGACCAAACACTGCCTAGACGCACAGTACGCTTCTTGTAATGCAGCCCTTATCACAGCCCAAGAGACATTGGTTGCCAATAAAGAACAGGGACACACGCACACTTTCATTATGGCAGATGGGGATGGATTGGTGGATGCAAGTTGAACGCATGATATACAAATGGAGGGGATGTCCAAGAAAATTTGAAAAAATATGGGGCCCATGGTGCGAATATAGGAATCTTAATTGATATCTCAGATTGACATAACAGTCTGTAACTAGTCCAATATATATGAAGTACTGAGGGTCAGATACTGTGTGATATCAGTGTTACATGTTTTTCTCTATGTTGTTGTTTATGGTATAACAAAAAGAATTAAAAAATACATGGGGTAAAGCTCCCAATCTGCCTTCAGTGAGACAGAAAGTCTTTTGGGGCCTTTTCAGTGTGGGTGCGCAGCCAGATGCTGCGGTGGGGTTTATGATCCCTTCTTTTTTTTTCCAAGGCTAGCTCTGATGTTTAGTTGGATTTCTTCCCTCTTGGGGGGGAATTGGGGGTAAATGCCCCAAAATTAAACCCCTGGAGGCAGAAAGACTGTCCCAGTTGCCAACGTTTGGCACAAGCATTTGCCCATGCCTAGGGGCTACTAACCTCCCACTGGTGTCTAGTGCGTGGATCGCTGCTTATGGATCTTAGTCCAGGGGTAAAATCAGATCATGCATCCTCTTGGTAGGGGTACAATTGGAAAAGAAAATTTGTACCTATTCTAGCTGTACCCCTCATGTACAGGTTGGTGCTCAGAAGCACTGATCAAAGTGCAAGCAAATGGTGCCTAATGGCTCTGTGTACTTTTACTTTGCTTGCTGTAACTTCAGGGTGCTCAGCATGCTGCGCGTGACAGCAGACAAAGAAACCCTAACTTCGGAAGCAAGTGAAGCTGTTCATATTTTTTTTAAAGAAAATCCGACTGGTTTAAACACCACAAGGATGTTTAGAAGCACAATCGTGATTGCACCGTTTCCATCCACCACAGTGAGATTGCTCTGTTGTGGGCAGGAATGGTTTGGACACCATAGTAAAGAGGTTAAATATACCACACTCGCATGCATATCATTGAATCATAACTATCTGGCTAGCAATGCGTGGTAAGCGAATAATCTACAGAAAGTGGGTAGTTAACCACCCTCTCATATGTACAACACTGCAAATATCTTTATCATTTTACTTTCACATTACCCAAAATGAGTAATTACTAAATAAGAAATTTAACAATTGTTCCAACCATATGGAGCAAAAACAAATTTACAAAACCAGTCAGTGAAAATTCCAGAACTATCTTAAAGGGACACCCAGATTATGATAGTGCTAAGATAGTAAACAAATGGCAGAAGGTGCTGTTCAAATGCTTATAACATAACAAAATATCCGAGATTGAAAGATGGTGGACAAAAACCGCAGGGTAACATATGGTCCTGCAACCCTCGTGCTGCACCCAGGGCAGGGTAATACCAGTCAGGGGTCCTGAACCAGATGCAGGCTTCTGGGTCTCTGCAGGAGGCATGAATCTCAGGCACCCCTCAACAAAGTTTGAATAAGGAGGGGGAATTGGGGTTACATTATAGCTGATCCAAAGGGCATTTCAACTCGAGTCCTAAACTGAATGCGCTGTAAACTGAAAATGTACTTCCTGCCACCGATCTGTAAAGCAGTATCAGTAAAGCATCCCGACAGCTCTGTTTTACAAACGCTAACAATAAATTGTTAAACTTGTACTCCTGTAGGATTACACCTGCACTTGATTCAAATCTCTAACCTTTAATGGAGTTACAGAGGATCTTAGGGGCTCTCCAGAAAATGTACAACATTCATAGTTTTAGCAATAGGATCCCAACGTGTAACATGTAACAAATGTTCCTCTCTACAAGTCATTTCCATTTGTCTCCTATTCGAAATATGTATTCTCATGGAGAAAATGCTCCCCATTCACCACCATCAAACTTCTCCATTTCTTTAATGGATTCTCATTTGATCCTGTCATTAAGGGGAGCAAATTTACTTTATATCCAGGATGGGAAACTAGCTATATGCGGTATGCGAATACTCATAAACATACAAGTCTGGCTACTCAGCTACTTATGCAAATTGTCTCTCACACGAATGCCTCAAATCCTACCCTTTACCCAGACTGCATCAGTTTTATCATAGTAGCAGCATTTTTACACTGTGTCTTTCTTAGTAAAATGTCACCAATCTATATTTTGCGAATCAGCAAGGATTGGGGTTTTACAACTGTAAAATTACTTACTTCACACATGTGCAAATGACCTGTGGATTGTGTCTAATGAGCCTGAACTCTGCTGTAATGCGTGGCCTCTCTGCCAAGAATGCTGTTACTTTCTTCTCTTCAGGGCTACAAACAGCAGCGTTAATCAGTCATAATTGTGATTATGGTTCTCAGTGAAGCATATAGCTGCTCACTGGACTGAGACAAATTAATTCCCGTTTTCTAAATAACAAGGGGCAGGTGGGTATACATTTTGAGGAAATAACCTAGCCGTTATGACTATAAGGCATACTCAAGATACATGAATTAACCATCCTTTGTTCCATTCCATGAAAGTTCAAAACCATTTACCTTTGGTAATCTCTGTCATTAAATAACAACACACATTTTCAACCGTGACTATTGCTTTGAAGCCAGTGAATGAACATGCATCTGCATTAAAGTCTTCATGTGTGTTCAAATATTAACTACTGAATTTTTCATGAGTTAATTGTTAAAAAAAGGTCAGCTTCAAAGAATGTCAGTATTATTAGAAAATAACTGAGACCAGACTTCACTGCAAAGGCCAAGATATGTGTGGACTCTGGCCTAGAAAAGCTGGAGGTGCTCTGGGTGAAAATCAGAGTGCAGTGTGAGAAAATGAACTCACCCGCATATGTGCCTTAATGCTTACATGTTGCTACAAACATACAAATGCCTTAAAGTGTGCTCTTACATTTTACTAATCCAATTTTATTTCGTTTCTCTATCTGCTCGTAGACCACTATATCCTTAGTATTATTGCACACTTATATAGTTTATAATCGAGTCTCTGCCATGTTATCCTGTGTAGTACTCAGAACATTTTTAATGAACCATTCCAGCAAAGTGTAGCCTCTTCTAAAGTTGATGAACAATGCAAGTATTTTACAAATCACTTGGCTTTTGCTGATGCTAGTTGTATCAGTTCGCCTAGATCTTTTTGCCTTCTTCCCGGGAAAAAAAGCCCTGGCAACTGCTCCTTAATATCTAACTGCAAGATTCATTTCTGTCGCATGCTCTTGCTTCCATGGATTTAAAATGACACACTCCAACTGATCAAAGGCAAAGTTCTGGCTCATTGAAATGGCTTTGCTTTGTATATTTAGGATCTCTGCTCGGTATTTTTGCCTAAAATGCATGCTAGATGTATTTGCTCTATCCAGAATGATGTGTTTTCTTTTGCAATTGTCATGTTTCATGAAACCTGTAGGAAGAGATCGGACACAGACAGATCGCAAAAACCTAGATTTGACCTCTGTAATTTTAGTGGATATAGAAACCGAATGGTTGAAATTAGGGGTAGTGATGCGGGATGCCAGAGACACTGCGTGTTAGTATTAAACAGAGAAACTGACAGAGTTGAAATTTGGATTAGTGAGGCACAGTGCTGTCATTGAAGTAAATACGGTTGAAATCAGGAGTGATGAGCTGGATGCAAGTGACTGGTGTAAATCAAAAACCCCTTCAATTGGTAGGAAATATAAATTACAATTTATGACTAAAACAATTACCATCATGATCATGCAACTGCTTAATAAGACACAGGGCTTCCAATAATTTGTCTCTGCATTTTTTAGACAATGGAAAATAAAATCAATTAACTTGAGGTAAAGGCATATAATTAATTATCTGTTAAGCAGCAAAGTTCGATCTTAGGAGCCTCAATAATTGCACCCATATTAAAGAGGCATTGACAAAGCGAATAGGCCTTTTTGACCTATCAGCTTTGCTGGATTTTGTCGATGGTATTAAACATCAGCAAAAAAAAAGTAAAATGACATGCACACACCATGAAGCTACGTCAGCCCACCATGATGAAGTGCATGCACATGCAGCATGATTAGACCGCCATTTTATTTTTTATTTATCATTCCAAAATGAATAAAAAAGTAATTTAAAGTGTGCTATAGCACCTTTGAAAAAAGGCTTGGTATCAAATGGCAGTGGCCAGGCACTCCAAAAATGTGAAAAGAGTGTGTTTTGAAAGGACGGCAGGGGCAGGTCAAGGGAACAACAGCAGGCACCTCAGCAAAAATCAATGTGAGGTACAACAGAAGCAACGGGAAGTGGATGGGGAAACAGCAGTGGCCCTTGAGAGGGAGATAAATACAATAGAAAGCAAATAAAAGGCCAGGGTTGGCACAGGGGAAGTGATGGATGAGTTAGGGGTTCTGTGAGGAGGGAGCAATTCGGATCGTGTGTGGGGTAGTATTTGAGGTTGGAAGCATCACACAAGGGAGAGAGCAAGTAAACACACACTCTTACGGACTGCTGAAAGAAGAAAAAGTGTTCTATGAATGTGAATAGTGGAAGGTTACAAGTGATCTTATCAAAAGGATAGTAAAGTATCTTCTTCTCCAGAACGACAAACACAAGAAGAGGAACGAAAGCCGTCGAATATGAAGCAACCAAATGAGAATGATAAGAAAGCTAACCAATGGAATGCAAGGTTTGGGTCTAAGCCCACTGCTTGTTTTAGGTATGGTGAACAAGACGTCTTTCACAGACAGGTGTCTATAAGACCTAAAAAGGCAATGAAACAGAATTTGTTTTAGTAACTCTCCAGAACATAAGTGCTCAAAGGAAACAAAAAGCAAAAATGTGAGTCTGGCTTAGAAGAGTTAGGGTTCAGAACTGGATTCATACCTAAGGCTCCTTACATGGTTAAGAAAATCAATTTATTTTTGGCAAGAGTAATCTGATTCATAGTTAAAGGGACAAAAACATGGCACTAAGATCAACCTGACTGTTGAAATCAAACCTATACTTTTTTCAAGAATGATATCCATGCCGCTGCATTTCAGATGTGTTTATGTAGGTGACTGTTGCTTGCTCTTCGCCCCCCTTGGCACCTTCCTAGAGCACTACAGTGTCCATGAAAGTAGAATTCGTACTAGAAAGAAGTGGTCACACATAAGGATTCTAAATTAATCACAAAGAGGAGCCAAACAATACTGCTACGATATATCCTCCCTCTCCCTCATGATCCTTTCTCCTTCGAGGCTTACACATATCCAATTATCATCAGAGCAGGTTGCAGAAGGTAGAGTCAGGGAATGTTATCTGGATTTTTTTTTCTTTTTCTACAGTTTTTCTTTAAGAGCCAGGAAAAACGATCATTTTTGCGAGTAGTTGTTCCTCTGAGCCTCAAGCTCCCTTGAAAGAGGGACATTCAAAATAAACTACATGCTAGGACTGTCCTAACCTGGGTGACCGGTGCTCATTAAATAACAATGGATGCTATCTGATTGTAAAGGCATTGGTTCATCAAACGCAGGATTCTGTCTAATGCCTCTCCGGATACACACCAAAACAACTAGACCTTCCTACATACAGGACATCTGTAGCGGGGGAGGAGCTGGTGTTGTATTGTAGAATTGTACTAACCATGATAAACCTTCCTAAGCCTAACGGGGGTGGGAGGCATTTTCCTTCCTTCTTCCCTCCCCGTCGCAATCAAGAAAGAGCTATAACGAGATAGCATCCAGGCCTCCGTGGACGAATGGACACAGTGTCCCCGTTTGCACTATGTTGCATTTTCATGAATTCCTTATGTGGCTGCAAGGCGGGCTGAACATGTCTCCAGTGCCTGCGTGTCTCAGTCTGTGATCTTATTCTTGTATTGCTAAACAATGTGGCTAGTGATTTGTTCGAAACAGAATAACAAGAACAAATGGGCTACAAAACTGTACAATCTCGTGGACTCAAGGATTGCGGATTTAAGTATTAGATGGAATTTTGATGTATTTTGGAATGGAATTATTTATTTCAGAAGTTTTTAACACTTTTTGTACATGATATTGAGAAATCAAAATCATTTAAATGATTTGGCAAGACATGTTCTCCCAGTGCTATAAAATATGTTTTATACGTGTGTTGCCCCAAACGCCTGGATATGGGTGTAAACTTTTTAGCTATGAGGCAATCCGTTTAGGGTGCCTCAGGAACTGATTACACCTGTCAGGGGTGTTGTGACTGTAGTATAATGGCTTATTAGATTGTAATGTAATTGGTCATGAGCATGTGTTACTCCTGGAAAGACCTTATATTGTTTTCAACAAGTCATAAAAAATATGTTGTAGTTCATGGAGAAACTATTATCATTAGCAGAAGATAAGGTAAATTGAGCAGCCTAATTTTGGATGGAATAAGATCTTGGACTAAATCAGGCCATTTCAGTACTGGGATACCTTTGTTATTGTTAGTGGTCTTGTTAGTCTTGGGTGATATGGATACAATAATGTTGTTGGAGATTGGAAAGTGGCCTGATCAATTATATACTGCTCAAGCGGGGATCTCTGTTTAAATATCGATTTGCGAGTTAAATCTTACCAACTCCTCAGGGAAAAATCGATGCCTTATAGGCCACATGGATCTTTGATGTTAGATTAAATGAATCAGGAGCTGTTCATAAGTTAATTTATCATCACAATTTCATGTTATTCTCAGTCAGTAATAAGAGTTGATGTGAGTTTAAAAGTTTTACTAATCAACTTCTTTAATACCTCATCTTTATCGAGTCAGTATCAAATCCATCAATACCACTCATCAGTTTAGTCAGTGATCAAAATAAGCAGTCAAAAACTCATAATCAATGCATAACGCTTGTTCCATAAAGGAAAGAATCCCTATTCTAAGACTGAGGAAAGTTAGGGGAAAAAGAAAAAGGTGTCAGTCAAAACCCATAGAGAACTCCAATTAGAGCGGTCAAAGTTTAAAGCTGCGATATCAAATATCAGAATCAATCAAAGCAGAACTTCCCACAAAGAGAGATTCAAGAAACTCAGTAAAGTCTCAGCATGAGCAGCATCCTTCCAGGCATGGAAAGAGGCAAATGCAATGTTGTGACCTACTCTAGGAATACGCTCTATTATAGACAGAATAATCTAAGCATTTGAAACATGTTGCTTCTTTGTTCTCCAGTCAGCCAATCAGCTTTCACTGTCTTCATGCGAACAGGAACACTCTTTCGTTTTCTCACCAGTGAAACAGTTTGATCAACTACATTTTATAAGCATCCAAGCTTTCTCACCATTCATGTGCCTTAGGAAACTGCAATTTCATGTTTAAGATTCTGCTTTACCTCAGTAAATTATAAGCTAGCTATTAATTAATTCTACAGTGTTCTTTGTGTAAGTAGAAACAATTGCAGGGTTAAACGGCAACATTTTAATTCAAATAGTGTATTATTATAAAACATATGCCTATGGGAATGTCAGGAGGCATAATATTTCACATTCTTGAACCAAGTCAGTCTGTCAGAAAATGCTGCTTCACCTATTCAAGACTGATATGTGTAACTATGACTGCCTAGTACATTTCTCTGCAATTTAAAAGCATTATTTTCTACTAAGGACTACTTGTTAATCCTGCACATTATTGCATTAACCTTTCAACATTAAAAATGTGTCTGCAGCACTGTAGGATGGAAGCATCTGGTACTGGTGTTGATAGGCAAAGGTCTGCATTTGTGTGTGTGCAGATTGGGAAGATTATAGTAGCTGCTGTGCAGGAGTTGCAAGATTTTCATAGGTTGATATTTGGTTTGCCCTTAGTGTTGTCCCACTTAAGATTGAAGTCTCAGAGAAAGATGTTATTAGATGCCTGCATTTGATGAGAGGTGATGTATTTGGTGAACTAGTAATTGAAATTGGTCTTTATGTATTCATTGGTGAAATATTTGTGCAAAGTTCGAAGCAAGCAAAATTCCCAGGCTTTTTTACACATGCAGAGCAGAATTAGGGTTGCGCTGTGGGCTGAAGAAAGCCCAAAGCCTGTACATTTTAGGAGCTCTATGATGACTCAAGAATGTTTTAATTTAGTGATAATCGTATTAAGGTGAATATTTGGGTCAGACCACTGAACGTGCTTTTGAAAGCAAATTCCCCAGCAGGAAAGATTGTGCAGCATCTGTCCGCCGGGACACCCTCGCGCTCTAGAAGACAAGTACCATACACAGGCTCCTCTGCTGGGAAACTTGCTTTCATGCACTATCAGGAGCTGGGCCGTGTAATTAACATTAAGTTGAAAACATTGTCCGACGCCTATCAGTGCTGAAATGCACAAATACTCCTTTTTCTGCACATCTATAACTGTGTGGAATTAGATAGTCTTTTGCTGCATGGCATTGTGCTTACATTACACCTTTTTTTTTAAATGGGGCAGGCAGATGTGTAGCAAGTCAAAACAGAAGGAATTACTTGAAGTTTTTCATCCACTTACTGCGCCCAAAAAAAAAAAGAATTTGCCCATTCTTGGGTACTGATGTATGGTTGAGAATAATGGTCCGGACAATTTGAGGCAGTTTTTTTAATTGCATCAGCCTGCAAGAAAATTCCTAATCAAATGGTTTGCACACAATTATTTTCTTTTATAAATCTTTTTATTGAGTTTAGATAAGAAAAACCTAAACAGACTGTCACTAATTGCAAGCACTGTGGTGCCTGTCAAGGGTAAATTCCAAGGAAGCCCCATTTAATCCCCTGCCCTTCACTATCCTCAGTGGGACCACCATACTGACCAGATTTTGCCACATTTCTTGAGGCATCCCCGACCCTCATTTACCACCCTCTTTGCCAACATACCCCAGGCCATATCTTTCTCCCATTTGGCAATTTCTGGTGCAGCTTTCTCCCCAAAGGTCGGACTATTTCTGTTTTGCCACTATGAGACCCAGTGCCTTCCACAATTTGGGGTGTTTAGATATAGGCTTGCTAGCACGGATGCTTGGAATGAATACTTTGTTAAATCTGTATCATTTGAAATTTCCGCTTACTATGGGACCCTGGGTAATGGGCCTTTGTGGTAAGTAAACAGGGAAGAGCTGCAAATCAAAAACATCAACTATTCTCAATGATATTTATTTTCAGCATTCAATGATGAGAGTTAGAAGAGGGTTTAGAATACTTATTATCAGTCTTCAGCATCTCATTCAGTATCTCATCTTTATTGTCAGACAAGAATTTAATTATCAAAGATCATTAGAACCAATAATAAACAGAACAATAATGCCTGATTCATGTTAGTAAATTTGATTAATCTAATCTAAAGGATGGTTTTGTAAACAAAAAAAAACAAAAACAATTAGTTGGAATTCATAAGGAGTTTGTAAATCAAAGATGTGAAGGTATTAAGAAACTCAATAAAGTTTGGAGAGCAAAATACGTTTTGGCAAAAAGTCTCAGAATTAATCTGTGTGTGAAGTTTAAAGAATCTGAATGTGAGTCTGAGAAATATCCCAGAGAGTGTTTGCCAGAAGTCTAGTCAGAAACCGGAAAACCCTCAAAGGACATAAAATTAATCTCTTTCTATACAAATGGGAACAGGACAGATTCTGTCCATCTGAAGAAAGCAGCTATGAAACATTTTTATTTATCTTCTTCCAGCATTGCAACTAAACTCACACAATTGTAAAGAATGGAAGAGTAAAAGTTAATGGTTAGTGTGATGCATATTTGCACATCACATTTCCTTTTCCGTACACTTTTTCTATCCAACTTTACTCATAAAGAAACAGATTTTGTGATTCCAAACTAAACATTTTATTCATTTAATGAACTTATGAATCTGTGAAGGATAAAAGAATATATTTTCTTCATATAGCTATTGTTTAGCGTTTCTAACCGAATTAACAGTTATTCATAATACATTGAAAGCACCTAACCGAGAAATAAACATATTTCTCTTTTGATTTTAGGCCTACATGTTATTTCTACAAAGTTAATCCTGCACCTAATATTTTAGAAGTTAAATACCCTCTCCCAGTCTTGTCATCTCATATGCTTAGCACAAACTATTTTGCCATCGTATAGGAAGAGCTGTTACTGTGTCGCGTAGTCCACCAGTCCCTCCCAAAAACTCTGTAATTTGGGGAGTTCCCACACTATATGGAAGAAGGTGCTTACTTGTCCACATTCCCTAGTGCACATCTGCAAGGTGCCTCTTCCCATCTTATAAAAGGTTGTATGGGAATAGTAAACTTTGTGTGGTATCCGGAGTTGGATTAATCTAAACCCTGCCCTAAGGGGAATCTCTCTTGGGCTTCAGAGGGTTTACTCCCACTCTTCCTCCTCTAAGTCCCCAAGATTCCATTCCCCAGACAGTTTTCAGTTTTTGTATGATGTCCAGGGAATTACTAAGTATTTTCTTGTATACTAAGGAGGTTGTGCCCTCGGTCATATGGTTGGCTAGCAGTCTGTATAACATTGTGGGATATCCTCTTTGCTCCATCGCATGTCTATTCACCCGGACTGCTGACTCCTCCTGCACTGTGTACACCCAGTTATTTATGACTCATTGTTGAGCCGCCCAATGGTGTTTTTTGAAATCAGGAAGGGGGTGTTCTGCGTGGCATATACAAATTTGGGCAATGTCATCATCTTAAAGAGGGCTGCTCTACCTAGTAGCAATAGAGGGAAGGAGCACCAGTGTTTCAAAGGCTTTCTGAATCAGTTTAGGAGTCAGTATAGGTTTAGGTCCATACATTTGGCCCTATCTCTGATGATGTAGATGTCCAGGTATTTGAAGCACTCAGTCACCAGTGATAACCCACAGATGGTGGGGAGCTGCAGTTTGTGCCCTGAAAGGGGGAATACCAGTTGATCCCGTAGTCTGAGCACCGACTGACGTTTTGAAATATCTGAACTATTCTTGGCATGGATTAGCTTGGTTTTGCTGCATAAAGTAGGTTTGCACAAGATTGAAGACACTTCTTTTATCAGTTATCATGCCAATGGAAGAAAATGTGGTTCAGTTTAGAAATGAAAGATCACAGTGCAGTGTGGCGTGCTTGAAGCAGTGTGCTCGTCTATGTCAGTATATACTTCAGATTGGAGTTGGAAGGGGAAAGAAATTGGGTTATTGCTTGAGGGAGGTTGAAGTCCCATTCAGGCAACAACTACAGTCCTTGTCAGGGTAAACCACAAAAAGTCACTGGATAACCTATACTTAACCCTCTGCTAACTTGGCATGAAAGCAGCCAGAGTTAACTTAGAAGCAATGTGTGAAGAATGTATGCAGCACACAGTGAAAATCTCAAACCAACTTAGAAAAGTCTAGTACATTTTAATAAATAAAATGGTACCACAACTACACAAATCCAATCAATAGAGTCAAAGCTACTCAGTTTTGAGGTTTTTAGTGACAATAGCACCTAAGAAGTCAAAGCCCTATTTGCGGTCATTTAGTTGCACTAGACTGGCAGAAAGTCAGCCAGTCAGGCCCACTGGAGCGCTGCCAGATACAGGGACCAGATTAGTTGCACTGAATAGTTACCTTCTAAGCCTGCTGCGAAGAGTTCCATTCAAATTGGAGGAGTTTTAGAGGAGGAGGCTGAACATCGCAGATGTCCTTACTGTAACACGAACAACAGGTCAGTGACATTTGTCACTGTAGTGGGAAGAGCAAGTCAAGCAACGTGGATGGTCATTGCTGTAGGTAGCTTTGCTTTGGTGGTCATCACAGGCTGTCATTGTTGTGGTGTGAAGTGCAGGTCTTGCACTGTAGGTCACTGTGGACAGATGTGGTTGGCATTAAAAACCGGTTTGACTGGAGCTTCGCATTGGTGGTTGTCGCAGGTGGCGGAGTCTTGGTGCAAAAGGGCATGTTCACGGTTGCAAAGATCCCAAACTTCACGATTTTCACATTTTGTTTCAGAAGGAGTTTCCACTAATGCCAGTCAATGATTCATGAACTGGAGGGCACTTCTTTGTGATCTTGGGGATTATGACTCACTCCAGCAGAGGCCAGCAGCAAGGCTAAGTGAGGTTCAATTGCAGCAGGTTAGCTATGCAGTGGCAGGAAGTCTCTGAAGCTTTTTTGTGTCCCTGTAGTTCACACAGAAGGTCAGCCAACTGACCTTTGGAGTTACTTTGGGTGGCCTGGTATGAAGGCAAGCAGGTCAAATATTCCTTCTCATTCAACAAGGCAGTCCCTCAAGCAACAGGGCAGTCCTCTGGCAGAAGTCCTTCTTCAGAATTTTCCACAGGTGTAGGAATTTTCTGATGATTGACTTTAAAAAAACAAATAGTACTGTACTTTGAGCAGATAAAACAAAAGTGGATAGATTACAATTCATAATCGCAATAGGGCTAGACATACACATAATTTGAGCATCAAGTATCTTATCATAAATCATGATAGAAATAGAAAGTAGGTATACATCATAATTAACCGTTCATTTAGTCGGTTGTGAAACTATGCCTACTGGGTCATATTACTTCAGTGGTGATTTGTCTAAAATATCTCATTTTTATCATTCCCCCCTCCCAAATTTTTGGAATTTCATTAAAGCCACCACTCGCAGAGTATACAGTTCTTTCCTTGCTTTCACCTGTTGCATCTTATACACCCATCTCTCAAAAGAAGGAGCTTCTTCGGGCTTCCATTTTTGAATCATTAAAGATTTAGTCACCAAAGATGCTGTGAAAAAGAGTTGTTTTTGCTGCTGGGATAAGCTTCATGAATTACATATCCCAAAGAGTGCTTCCAAGGGATCATGTACAACTGTACTCTGAAACTTGCCACCAATCCACTGGAAAATCTTTTAAAAAAAGTTAAACAAGACAGGGCAAGTAAAATATACATGGAGCCAGTCTCCTTTGCTAAGCCCACATCTGGCACATAAATCGGATACAGATGGAAACATTTTATGAAGCCGAGATGGCATATAATAAAGCAACCATTTAGTGAAAAAGGCCATTCTTTTGTAGTTGGATCCTCTAATAGCTTTATTGGCCATTGAGTGTACTGATTCAAGGTAGTGGACTCAATCCTATACTCAGTGGAGAACTACATCTTATTCAAGACGGCCTGAACCAATTTGGTGTGTAGTTGTTGCATTAGTATTTGGTACCATTTGCCTACTCCTGTTAGTCCGGTACCATGATAGGCTTGACTAATGGAAGAAGCTAATGTATCCCTTGGAGGCTGAATTTTTTTGGAGAAAGTTTTTAAACTGGAGATATGAAAAAAGTAATGCGTCTAGAATTTCCAGATTGCTCAACGGAATCACTCTCCAGGACTTCATGGCTCCTGCCATAAACAAGTCATTAAAGCAAAATATCCTCATTTTTCCCTAGTCCTGAATGGTCTCTTTTTCTACCTGTAGGCCTAATAGATTGCAATCTTTTAACAAAATATCAGAATGAAACATGGGGAAAAATCCTCTTCCTTCAATTGGATATGTCTCTAAAGCACAATGGAAGAGAATTTATATCTAAAGTATTTGGGGAGATTAGGAATTTTAAGGAACGGGGAAAGCTTCATTCCAGTTTCAGTGAACATTTGCTCAAGATAAAAAATATTGCAACTATTCTGTGTAATTGCTGCCCTAACACACCAGTCTAAGAAAACAGTCTGATATTACTTCTTAAATTGGGGAACACTAATCCACCATCCTCTATATTTAGGTATAAGTTTTCCAGCTTGGTGTGTGGTTTCTTCCTGAGCCAAATAAAATGCTGCAGCATCTGCTGTAATTCGGTAAAGAATATCTGGGGCACCGTTATCATTACGTAAGTGAAAATCAAGAGGAAACGTGGAAGAATCATAATTTAAACCAGTGCAGTTCGTCCATTAATAGTAAGAAGATATGACTGCCGTTGATGTAATAGATTCTAAGCTTTAGATAAAATAGGCAAATAGTTATTTAAGTTGACATAATTCCGAAAAATCATGAGATATACAGATGCCTAAATATCTAATAGGGCTTCATACCTTAAACTGTGGCCGCATTTCTATTGGTAGTTTAAGGTCAGAAGAGTTAAGCAAAAGGGCTTCCGACTTAGTGTGGTTAATCCTACAGCCCCCTAAATCGGAAAATGGTTTAATTTTTGCAAATGCTCTGGTAACGTTATGTCCTTTCGCTTCCAGATATAAGATCAAATCATTTGCAAATCATTTTAAAGAGTCTTGCTGGAGGTCTAAAGCCTAAGGCAAATAAAAAGTGCAAATAGCACCATGGACATTGGGCAGCCCTGTCGAGTGCCTCGACTAATTGAGAGTGTTCCTGCCATATGTGCATTCACTATGACTTTGGCTTGGGCTCTACCATAAACATTGCCTAAAAGTTGCACTAGCTTTGGGGGGATGCAAAAACTATTTAAGGTGGCAAAGAGAAGCTCCCATTGAACTAAATGAAAAGCTTTCTCAGTGTCTAACATAAGGCTAGCCACTTTGGTCTTGTTATTTGAAAAAAAGATCAATGGCTTGTTGGGAAATGTTGGTATTAGACGAGATGGTTCTCCCTTGTAAAATAAAAACCTGTCACTTGATCCCTGAGAACCAGTACTTGAACTAAAAAAGGCGAATTTTTGCATTGCGACCTTGTTTTGCGAGTCGCATTTTGCTATTCGGTATTTCCAGTAGGAAATTGCGAGGTGCAAAATGTGAATCGCAAAATTCCATTCGCAAATAGATGCATCAAAAAATCGCAATTAGCGATTATTCGCAGAATGGCATTTTGCACATGCAAAATACCACTAAGTGAAAGCAGGTGGTAACCAGGTGCAACCTATATAAAGAGGCCCAGAATGCCTCACACTCTGTTCCACAATGGCTGCACTCTACGTCATGGCGAGGAGGATGAGGATCCTGGCAGGTTTGAGGAGATGGAGGAGGAGACAGGAGCGCATTTTCAGAGTGCGCATTACACTTTTTGACCTGACTTAGGAGGAAATATATGAGAGGTATAGGTTGAACTCAGCCATGATTTTTGATCTGATAGCTGAGCTACAACCCATACTGCAGCGCAGAACACTAAGGACCCACAGCATTCCCACCCATGTGCAGGTATTATGCTCCTTACACCTACTAGCCTCAGGGAGCTATCAAGGGGTCATAGCAGCGGCTGGGGTGGGGTGTCACAGAGCACCCTCTCCAGATTTTTCAATGCATTTATCAACACCATGCTAAGCAAACTCCAACAGTACATCAGATTCCCACACACCCCACAGGAAATACAGCAGACAAAAATAGAGTTTTATCAGATAGCACAGTTCCCCCACGTCCTAGGTGCCATAGATGGCACACATGTGGCAATATGTCCACCATCAGTCACAGAGTATGTGTACCGCAACCGTAAACACCAACATTCCATGAATATACAGGTGATATGCAATGCCTCCTATATCATAACTGATCTCGTGGCCAGGTACCCAGGGAGCACACATGATTCATACATCTTTCGTCACAGCGGCATTCACACAAGACTGCTAGCTGGGGAGTTTGGTGAAGGATATCTACTAGGTAATGTCACTCTTTACTCTGGCGCATAGATAACAAACCCATGTCAGATGGCTGAGGTACTCATCACACCTTCTGTCCCTTCCAGGAGACAGTGCCTACGCAGTGCGCACCTACATGATGACGCCCTACCTCAATCCCACAACACCAGCAGAACGGAGATACAATGCATCACACAGGGCAACCCGCAACTTGATGGAGTGCACATTTGGCCTCCTGAAGAGTCGCTTCCGTTGCCTCCACAAGAGTGGAGGGGCACTACAGTACAGTCCAGAAACCACATGTAGAATAGTGGCTACTTGTGCAATCTTGCACAATATGGCAACAACCAGGGGCATACCTATAGAAATCAGTGACACTGAATCAGATGAGGATGACGATCCCATACCACCTCTACAGCCAGCAGACAGGACCAGTGCAGCAGAGGGAAGCAAGGGCGTGCTGACATCACACACAACCATTTCAGACGTGAGTATGAATGACAAAACTCCACTAACAACTGTACCTGTAGTGATAGAAATTTATTACCTTATGTCAGGTAATGAATGGTGAAAATTGAAGTAAACAAGTAAATTCAAATACTAAAAATAACAAAAGTACTGTGTCCCACACTTTTACATCATAGTGGGAACACCAGTGTCACTGCGGCAAGAGTCACTTCCTACTCCCACGCACACCACTGGGGTGCCCAGTTGAATCACTGGCACCCTGAATGTCACCCTCAGCGGCAGTGCTGTGCCTGGCACTGCGCCGTCTGAGGTCTGATGCAGTACTGCCACACTACTAAGGCTCGAACTGTCCTCAGTGTCCCCCAAGGCTACCTCACTGGGAGTAGCCGATCTCTGTCCCATGACTAGTTCAATCACATTAGTGATTTGGACAAAGCCCTGGACCACATCCCTGCTGGTGTGTGCGGCCTCTACTTGGGCCGCCACAGCGCGACAGGCGATGAGTGCTGTGGAGTTTGCCATCCTGTTTGAGGACCTGCAGTAGTTAGCAAACATGGTTCTGAAGCGGTGTTCATATCTGCGTCGACTCACCCTTTCGTGGCGCAGCTCCTCACACAGGTCACGCACTGCACTGGTAAGCTCCCTAGTGTCCTGAGAGGCCTGCACCTGTCCCTCACGCAGCTGGGTGATATTGCTGTTCAGGGTGTCAAGTCGCCGATGCAGGCCAATCATATGTCTATTGTGGACTCTCAGGTTCCTGTCCAGACTCAATATTCTCCTGTTTTGCAGGTGCTGTTGCTGCAACATAGCAGCCTCAAGTACCCCAAACAAGGATGGACCCTCACCTGCCTCCTGTGGTTGCTGCTGGGAAACTGTGGCACTTCTGCAGTGTGCTGCATGACCCCTGTCCTCCGGTATCTGGCTGCGCCTATCTGGTGCAGATGGTGTGCTTGCCCCCTCCTGCTGCACATCGGAGTCAACACTGAGGTCTGGCAGTGGCAATGGCCTGGGCCTGCAGCGCACAGTGGAGATGTTGACTGACCCACTGGTGTTGGTGTCAGAGGGCTGCTGTGTGTCCGTCTCCCCTACACACGGAATTTCTGTGGCTGCTGGACCAGGCCCACCTGCAACAACAATATGCAGCATGTCAGTTCTGTATGTTACATTCTCTGTCCAAAAATGGCAATAAAGCTACAGGTAATGCTCTACATGGTGTAGTGTGTGTTGTGTTACCTTGAGTGTCACTATGCTTGCTTACATTGTCATGCTACTGTCTGTACTAGTTTGTGGACCACAACTCCCATAACGCATTGTTGTGATGCTTCTAAGATGTGGACTGGACTACTTCACACACTACCACACATTACATGCTAATTCCTAAGGGGCTTTTATGCATGCACATATTGGGTTCACACGACAACATTGCACTTACCTTGGCTGGTACTCGGTTGAGCGGAGGTGTCTATATCTGTGACCCCTGTCACTGCTTCCGGGAGGAGTGGGGATTCCACCAGGTCCTCCAGTGGTGTGGCAGGTGGCTCGGTTGGTGGTCCTCCACCTGTGCCCCTGGCCTCTGCAAGTCTCCTTGCCACCCTCTCCTTTCCCGGGACCGCAGGTCGTACCACCGTTTCTTAATCTCCTCAATGGAGCACTGTGCCACTCCAATGGCGCAGATTTTACCCTGGATCTCAAGCCATAGCCTTCTCTTCTCGCTCTCAGGAACCCGGAGTGATGATTTACCGAACAGGTGGTCATGGCTCCTCACAACCTCTTCTGTTAGTACCTCCAGCTCCTGTTAACTGAACTTGAGTTTGCGCTTCCTCTCCTGCTTCTCCTGTGATGTACCTTGGGGCTCCATTGTGGCTCAGGTGATGCTGCTCCTTCAGAGTGCTGCTCAATGTGGCTGGGCTGCTCTCACTCAGGATGCTGGTTTGGGTGTGGCATCTGAAACTGCCTGGGATGACTCCTTTCCTGCTGGTGATGTCATCAGGCTCCTCCAGGTGTGCATTCTCGAACTTTGTCGCATTTTGCGATTTTTTTACCGAATCGCAATAAAATCGCAATTTGCGAAAATGCAAATTGCGATTCGGTATATGGGCCTCTCAAACCACAAATAGCGATTATTAAGAAATTGCTAATCCCGAATCGCAATTTTGTTACATGGCAAATTGTGACTCGGAAACAGCGATTTCTTAATAATCGCATTTTGCGATTCGCAGACCCCAGTTTTCATACATCTGGCCCTTTATATTTACAAATATACTCGGACCCCCAGACTTGATAATAGCATCCTAATTGTTGTACCTGCCCTTTTGCCCCCTCTGACACCTCCCAAAACCCATCCTCCTTCTCCTCCCTGTCTTTGAGCCCCACCCACCCGGCCTGGTCCCCCTACCTGGCCATCCAACACCCCCCTCCACCACCTCATTTCCCCCCTTGTTGAGTGCTTTGACATGGCACTCTAGAATCCACTATCGCGGAGGCAGTGAAAGATGTGCATCGGCTTGATTGCTTACTAAAGGAGAGTTATGATAAACTCATATGAACTCATTTAAACTTATGTAATAGAAAAGGATGCCAAAACAATAAACACAGATAATATACAGTGCAAGTCCCCCTCCCCAAATCCCCTAGAATTAGTCAATGCATTCAAATAGTTTTTGCAAATATGGTCCTCTAGGAATCATGAGAACTTCCTATTCCTGCTTCTTTCTTAACGTAATGCAAAAGGTTTCTAGCGAGTTCGACCGATTGAAAGATGTGAGCTGACCCCTTGGAAAAGGCCTTACGTTTGGACTGTTGGACAATGCCAGCTGGAACTCCATACCACTTGTCTATTAATGCCACAAATTATTTCGCAGACATGCAGCTAGAATAGACGTTCCTGAAAAAATGTGAAATGTAAAATCAATTAAGGTAGTAAAGGATTTCTGCTTGATTGTAGTAGATAAAATGTATTCTTTAACTCTAAAATACCCCAAATTTGCCAAAATCATTCTGGGATTCTTAGGCCCTCCTTACGGGTTCGGCGTTGACAGGACTGCCACGCCGGCGGTAGAGATCTGACCACCAACAGGCTGGCGGTGCAGACCACCGTATTCTGACCACGCTGGTGAATAGGCCGGAACACACCCAGTTCACCGCCTGTACCGCTAGTGTGGGCCAACCGCGTTAACGCCGGTTGCCATCTTCAGGCCGGCGGATAGGACCGTACCGCTCAGCAACCTGCCATGATTTCCAGGGCAGGTCTACCACCACCCAAAGCCTGGTGGAAAGGAACATTATATAAGGAAACACTCACCGTAGGGAGGCCACCGACGACATGTAGTGGGAACTGGAGATCTTCCCAATGCTAGTACTTGCAATCCACCTTCAGGACTTGCAGCACCTATGAAGATGGCAATTGTGAGTACCCCTCCTACCACACAAGGGAGGGAAGGGGACAGTTACACACCCACACACACACACACACCCAACACTGACTGCCATGCCCACACACAAAATCACACACAGCACCAGCCCTACCCATACACACATGTGCACTCACACTACACACGCACAACCAGAATACGTACAATGCCCAACACACGTCACTCACACACCAAACAATAGCACACACCACAACACTCGTAATCTGCCAGAACTGATTACAAAACCACAGCCGACACAGACATCAGGTTGAAGACAGGCATACCAGACACACATACGACACACAACCACATGTGCCATCCACACATACACTGGTATCATACCATGATGCCATTGTCCATACCACTCACTCTACCCACACCATGCACAACAACTGAACACATATCACAATCAATCACCCCCACACACCATCCTCACCAACTCCCAAACCCACCACCACACATACACCTTTTCACACACAAATACAGACAGGGCAAAGCTAGGAACAGAAATGATGTTGCCACACAATCGCAGTACACATGCACATATGAGGAAATTTATCCACATACCTGTGTGCACGAGGCAGCCATAGTCAAATGCGGGACAACTTAACCAAATTGCACCAACTGGACAGGTTGGGCAGATATATTAATGTGAACAACAAAAGGGGAAACAGCAACTGTGTACAAAGATGCCCATTGGGCAGTTCATATGTACATGTAACACAACAGTGCCAACAAGGCCCCAACTTGACTCGCAACACGACCATGGCCTCGACAGGGCAGGGGTATCAATGGGGCAGGCACCTCAGGGTGCAGGTGGAAGGGTTGGTGGTGGGGACACAGGTTGTGGGGGGCTTGGGCTTTGCTGTGGAAGGGTGGGGCTTGGCCTTATCTTTGGATGGTCCAGGAGTGGGTTTAGACCGGTGGGTGGAGCAGGATCAGACCTCTTCACAAGTTTCTTCTTGGAGGTGGAAGGAAATGGGAACCGGATGGAAGGTCTAGGAAGGATTGTGAAGCGGAGGGACTGGGTTTGGGGAGGCCATGGGAACGTGCATCGACAAGATGGGGTGGGCCAGGAGCTTTGAACAGGTCAATGCTAGAAAGGAAAAGGTTTTTAGGAGCATGTGGAGGGACTGTGGAAACAGGCGTGGGAGTGGAGATAGAGGGAGTGGTCGTAGGACATGTAGGTGTGCTGGATGTGGCGGCAGGTGGGTGCATAGTCTGCTGGTGTGTGGTGGATGAATGTTGGGTGCCTGAGTGGGGGGCGTTTATGTGTTTTGGGAGGGGTGAGAAAGGGTGGACGAGGACAAGCAGGTAGTGTGAATGGATGTTGTGGTGGTGTCTGCAGGTCAGGTGCGTGTGCTGAAGGTGTCTGTTATGGTTGTTGTGGTGAGTGCGGGTGTGGTGTCTGGGGTACATGTCTGGGTGACTGCTGTTGTGGTGATTGTGTCAATGGGGACAGGATCTGGGAGCACGAGTGTGTATGGTGAGGACACTGTAAGGGAGGATGGGGAAAGACACTGGAAGACGAGTCTGTTGTCGTGTTTCATCTGTCTGTTGAGTGTGTGCGTGGCTGTGGTGTGACTTGTGGTTGCTGTGTGTGCATGTGTGCCTTGTGTATTGTTCTGTGTGCATGCTTTTTGACTTGTGTGCTTGGGATCGGTAAGGGGTGAGGGGTGCTGGATGGGGCACAGGTGGTTGGAGGGGCGAAGGAGGTAGTAGGGACACTGGCTGCCGTCAAAGAGGAGGCCAGAGCCTGAAACTATCTCTGGAGGCCAGACAAGGCACAGTGAATGCCTTCCAGGTAGGCATATGTTTGCTGCATCTGGAATGCCAACCCCTGGATGGCATTCACAATGATTGTCTGTCCCACAGAGATGGTTCTTGGGAGGTCAGTAGCTTCCTCATTGAGGGCAGCAGGGCTGACTGGGGCAGGGGCAGAGGTGCCCATGGTGAAGGAGAAGCCCACCCTCCTGGGTGAGCGGGCACAGGCAACTCGGTGGGGATCTACTGGGAGGGCAGTGCTGGTAGAGGGGGGGTGGCAGATAAAGATGTCATTGGGGTGGTCCCAGAGGGGTCTATCACCATCAGGGAGCTGCCATTAGAGGAGTAATTAGAGTCTGATGTTGCAGTGGTAGTAGGCTCCCCTGTGGCGCTCCCCTCGCCCTTCAACCCACTGGTTTCCTCGGCTTCGGTGGACTGTGCGTCCTGGGTCCCGTGGTCTGCAGCATCCCCACTCGCCAGTGCCTCTGCTCCTTTGCCTGATGATGCCAATGCACACAAGGACACAAGAAAACAGAGAGGGAGCAGGGGACGAAAGAAAGGTATGAAGGCTGTAAGTAACTCAACTATCATGCAGGACAGCACACATGCATTGCACTTCAGTCCAAGACTTCACCTTACCATACCCTTTGCACTACAGGAATATGCCATTGATAGGGATTACACTTGCCTCTTTGGAGTACACGACACTGACAGTGGTGCCCTACAGATTCACTGTATGTGTCCTGCAAATCCAACTGAGGAATCCATTCTATGGTCAGATGCTTTGAGTACCACTACGTCACTTTGCAAGACAACAGGAACACTACCTGACTGACTGTTCTACCCAATTCCCACCTTACCTGGGTAAACATGCCACCTACACAGCTAAGTAACGAAATCTGGTCAAGAAGCTGAACACCTGCATCCCCTGACATCTATGAGTCACTGTTACAACATCCTTTCTTCACATTACCTACCCCCCCATACAGTTGACATGAAGGACAGTGTGAGAACTCACCCCCTTGTCGCTGCTGTTGTGCTTGCAAGCGCCCATCCAATGCTGGGTTGGCCACTGCCAGTATGCAGGCCATTAGGGTGGTCAGGGTCTGACGTGCACCCCTTCCTCGTTGGGAGGACATCTTCAGCTGGGCCTCGCCAGTCTTCTGGGCTCAGTGTCTCAGGTCCTCCCACTGTTTCCTGCAGTGTGTGCTCCGCCGGCTATAGAACCCCAGGGTCCGCACGTCCTTGGCGATGGCTTGCCATAACCCCTTCTTCTGATGGGCGCTGACTTGCATTAGAGACACATAGGAAAACACATTTATGTAGACTTACCACACGCATGCTGACATAGGGTGCAATCGTACTGACATTAGTCCACCAAAAATTCCATCATCTTCCTACAGGTTCACATTGATTGACTATTCCACTACCCCTATACGCTTGGTAACCCTACATACACACAAACACATGCACCCACAGCAATCGCACTCACTGCTAGGACACTGTTAATCCACTCACCTCTGGTCGCCAATACAACTTTGTATAGAGGGGTGGGACCACGTCCACAAGCTTGGTCAGCTCCTCATGGGTGAAGGCTGGGGCCCTCTCCCTTGTTGCATGTGCCATATTCGCAACCAGATGCAGGACACAGCACACGCAGTGAGTTGTGGTTGTGTTGAGTGCAGGAGACAAGTGGCAAAGAGAAATCAAAATGGGGGTGACGACTATGGTGGTTCGCACCGTCACCGCTGTTCATCATTGACCCCTGTTCCCCATAAACGCCAATGTTAACCAATGAGGAATTGCACGGCGGTGCAGACTGCCTAACGGCATGACGACTAACGCCAGCGGAGTCATGTCACTTCCATCTGTCCTCTGCATGTAGGAAAGGCAAGTACCATTTGAAGTGCAAAATGTGTTAGAGTTCAATCTCTATGCGCTGTCCATGCTGTCATTAGATTGGAATTGTTAGGTACATCAGTTATACACTGGTATACATGCTATATGTGATGTATGGCACTAGGTGCATGCAAATGTAGGTTGAATACCACTGTGATCACTCGTCGATTGTTACAATGTAAGCTGTATACAGCTCTTCCACGCTACATTAGTGCAGTTGTGTGTGCATAGACATAATTTGTAATGTGTTGTTATGGTGACATATGTGTGTTGGCCCTCCCTAGATACCAACCCATGTGGAGACTGAGGAATGCCCTGGCGTACCAGCTCCTAGTTGACCTGATAACCATGGAGGACCAACACATTTTACTGACCTACCATCTCAACCAGATGACTATACGTGAACTGTGTGCCCAATTGGAGGCAGATTTACAGCCAGCTCTATGTAATCCCCATGCTATTCCCCCTATTGTGCAGGTACTATCTGTGCTACATTTTGTGGCTACTAGGTCATTTCAGGTGACAATGGGCTTGGCAACAGATGTGCCACAGCCAATGTTCAGTAACATCTTAAGGGATGTCCTGACTGCCTTGCTGAAACCCCTCCACCGCTACATCAAATTTCCCCAAACTGCTGACTTGCCCACTGTGAAATCTGCTTTCTATGCCATTGCACACATTTCTCATGTGATTGGCGCCATAGATGACACCCATATTCCCTTCATTCCTCCCAGGGTAAATGAACAGGAATAGGAAAAATTATCATTCCATGAATGTACAGGTGGAGTGTCTTGCAGACCAGTACATCTCCCAAGTGACTGCAAAATTCCCTGGATCTGTGCATGACTCTTACATTTTGAGGAACAGCAGTGTCCCACACCTGATGGCTACAAAGAAATAGAGCCTGGCTTGTGGGTGAGTGAGATGTGAGAGTGCACTAGCTAGCAACCTGCCAGTCCTACTCTTTACCCTCTACACAATGGTGACATGTGCTATGTGTACTCACTCTTCCCAGGTGATTCTGGCTATCGTAACCTGTCCTGGCTGTTAACGCCAGTGAGGTATCCCAGGACAGGGGGTGACAACTGCTACAATGAGGCACATGGCAGGACAAGAAGAGTCATCAAAGAACCTTCAGCCTACTGAAGGCAAGATTCCGGTGCCTGCATATGTCAGGCAGATCCCTGTGATACTCCCAAACAAGGTTTGCCAGATCATCATGGCCTCCTATATGCTGCACAATTTGGTGCTAAGAAGACATGTACCTCTACCGGGAGAGGAGGAATGACCTGATCCACTGGTGGAAGCTGAGGGGACAGAGGACAGCGATGAAGAAGGGGAGGAGGATAATGCGAACACCAGAACTCAGCTCATTCAGCTGTACTTTCAATGAGTTGAAGGTACATCTTGCCTACTGTTTCCCACAACATTGCCTATGTAGATTTGGGTTCAATTGACAGATTGTACAACTAGTGGTGCGTACGGGGAGACCAGATCGGGACGCGGCTGGGGCCACGGTGCATCTCCTGGACTGCGGGGCATGCCGCGTCCCTTTTTTCTGGCATTACCTCGCACGAGACCCTATATTGGGCATCGGGCCTCGGCGAGATCGGGCGTGGTGCGTCCTGGAGATTAACAGTGGACCCCATTCCCCCCACCATCTCACTTACCTGGTCTTTTCTGTTCTGTTCTGTTCTGTTCTGTTCTGTTCTGTTCTGTCCTGTTCTGTCCTGTTCTGTTCTGTTCTGTTCTGTTCTGTTCTGTTCTGTTCATTTCTTTTCTGTTCTGTTCTTTTCTTTTCTTGACGGCATCTTCTTGGGTGGAGCCATGTTCTTCTTCTTCTCCCAGCATGTCTTCCTCTTCCCTCCATGCATCAGGATCCCTTTCCAATATGGTGTCTTCATCCATGCTCCCTATGGTAGCTTTCCCAATCTAACATGGCATTTTTTTCCTTCCTAAATGTCACTTCCTGTTCTTGGGTATAAAAGGAATGAGACTCTTGGTCTCATTGCGCTGCAACACTTCCTTTGGTGGTGATCACACTCTGGCTATTTCCAGCCTTTTTCTTGCCTTTTTCCTGGTCCTTCCAGTTATATTTTTGTTATTTGAAGACTTATCTTTGCCTGTGCCCATTTGTTTGTTCCAGGGAGTTCCAGCTATTGAGGTTTTTTCCCCCTTGGGTTTTTCCTCAGGGACTCCTTCTGGAGGGCACGGACTGCCTTTATGTTCCCTTGTCAGCAGCACCATGGCTACCAGAAAGGGTCGCCCATACCTCGGTCAAGGCAGGACCTACAAGAAGCAAAACCATCCTGCAGTTCCATCTGGTCCTCTTTGTGAGCGATGAGTAAACCGTGACAGTACTGTCACATACCCCTTACTGCTTCATGTGTTTGAGGACTCCTAAAGGTAGTTCACACACAGAATTTATGTTTTCCTAAATGTGTTTCCTGCCTTCACATATATGGACTGTTGGGCATACTGCATGGATATAGGGTGTGTGCCAGTTATGCTGTCAGTATTTCTCAATCAACATCTCCTCAATAGTTGCACACCAACCTCAAGTCCCTGACAATGTGGGTGGAGGTAACCTCAGCTGATGTAGATGGCCCTACAGTTGTACTAATATACAAAGCTGTATTTTGGAGTTACCTACTGGTGTGTAGTGCAGCTGGCATGTGGTAATACTGGTCAGTCAAGAAGTGACAGTACTCTGCCAATGATGTTATACTTTGGACACAAAGCAGGTGCACAGGTCATGTAATAAACTGTACCTAAATGTGTGTTACAAATCTGTTCCTCACAGGTCTTTCTATGGTGGGATTCACTTTGTCATGGCTTGTACATGGAGGATTTGGGCATTCCTGGTGCAAGTGTTGGGAACCTATACACAGATTTGGAATGAAACATACCTGCAAACTATCAGGCTAGCCATTTCCAGGTACTGCTTCTACATATTACCTTAATTAAGCTGTTCATCCCATGCATAATAAATAAAGCACAAATACGTTGGGTGTAATTGTACAGTGTTTATTAAGTGAATCAACATAAGGGATGTGGAAATGCAAGGGAGTGGACAGATGGTGGACAAAATAATCAGTTTGGTGTTCACAGCTGTTGGTAGCGCAGGTTCAGAATCCATGAGGCCATTGGATATTGGAGCAATGACAGTAGAAAGTTGACAAGGTGTGTTAGTTTCACACAAGGGAGACAGTTCATGAGAGGATCACTTCCTGGCGGTGGGTTTGGTCATGGCTACAGTCTCTGAGGGATGTCTTGCTCACCGGCCATGTTTGTGAAGGGGTTCATGGGCTACAGACGAAAGGGTGCTTGTGTCCTGTGAGTTCCCTTGCAGGGCCACCAGTCCACTACCAGCAGCAGGGCTGGGGTGTCTTGTGCCTTGTGGAAGGGTCCTGCATGCAGGTGGAGATATTACGCAGGACTGCTGTTATGTCCTGCAGCACCCCTTTGATGGAGGCCATGGTGGCATTGTGGGACTCCCATTACTCCATGGCCTCCTGATGGTGTTCACTCTACAGCCTCTCAATCTCCTGCAAAGAGGGCAGGATTTGGCCCATCCTGGCCATGGAGTGGCGGTTTGCTGTCAGGACTTTGGAAATTACCTGGCCAGTCATTTCCCTGGTTTGCCCACTACCCCCTTTGGCCCAAAGATGGCCTCCCACGAGGCTGGACCCCCTGTGCCTATGACCCCGTCACAGTGTGCCAACTCCCACTTGCACCAGGACTTTCATCTTCTTGTCTGATGATGGGTGCTGACTCCGGTCCCTGTACAGGTGAGCACACAGTAGCTGACCCGTGGACACTGGTTTGGGGGCACTGGCCCCTAGCCGTAGGGGGTGGCTGAGTGGTGGGAGACTCTCTGGTGGGCTGGGTGAGGCTTCTGGAGGGTGACTGCCCAGAGGTTCCTGATGGGCCAGGGTGGTCATTCCACTGCATTCTCCATTTTCCTAGCTATGGGTGTCTGCTGGACCTATGCACCGAACAGCTGTGGCTCCACCCTTATTATTTTCTCCACCATGGTCTGCAATTCCCTGTCAGTGAAACAGGGGTTTTTAGGGGGTGACATAGTGGGTTATGTGGGGAGATGTGTGCTGTGGTGTGGTGGTGGTGTTTGGGGTAGTGGAGTGTGTGAGTGATTTGGTGGCAGGGGTGGAGATATTTGAAGATGCTGTTGTGGGATGCATGTTTGTGTGTTTGTGAGTTGTATGAGGCATGTGAGGTGTGCAAAAGTGTGTCTTGAGTTTGTGGTGTCTCTTTCCAGTTGGCCGAGAGTTGTGTGGCAGCATATAGGTGTGGCTAGGGATTGTGGGTATTGTGGGTGTGTGTTTTTAAGTGGTGTGTGGGTGTGTGAAGCGTGTGTATGTGTATCAGGTGTGGGATTTTCAAAATGTCCAATGTGGGATGTTGTTATTGGTGAGTCCATTTTGTGGCCGCGGCAGTCCGTACCGCCAATAGCATACTGCTGTTAAACGACCGCTGTGCTGATTTGTGAGTCATAATTGGGAGGGCGGTTTATTCTTGCCTTGGTGGGTTCATAATCGAATGTTTCCCGCCGTCGTTAGGCCTGGCGGGGTCAGATACCTGGGTATTTTCTGACAGTTTTTTATTTTGGATTCGTAATACGGTGGTAAGTTTCCTGCGTCCATGGCAGTCTTTTGCCAGCCGCAAGCATGGTGGTCGGTGGTATTTACCGCCGAACTCGAAATGAGGGCCTTTGTGTTGATTGATCGAGTTGCCAGGACCCGATGTGCATGAGTAATGGTTATGCCACGTGGAGCTCCCGTAATGCTCCGTGGCTGAATCAGCTTCTGGGTAGCAAAATGCGCATTGGAATGGCCTTTGCTTAGCGAGATGAGATACTGCTTGCCGCTTGATGCGTGTAATCGATAATCACTGAGGAAACTCACGGCGAGCTGTCTTCTGTAAAATAGGAGATTGCAGGGATTTTGCACATTTTAAACCCACACTTTGGGAAACCTGATTGCAAGGACTGCAGCAGCAGTACAAGCAGCAGTACGAGCCAGCAGTTGTCTACAATTGTCACAGTCAGTGGCTTACCCTCCCCCCAGCTCTTGGCTGAAAAGCAAAATGCACTGTATGGATAAAAACACAATAGAGACAACTCTGGTGCTCTGTAATTGCTGGGTGTTGGACGCATCTGCACTGATCAGCTTTAGAGCCCAGAGCTTTATGGGAGTTAAATGCAGTTTTTATTTTGCAAAGCTGGTATAACACTTCTATCGTCAATTCCAGAATATCTACGGGCCTTATTACAACCTTGATGGAGGGGTTTCCTCCATCACAAATATGGCAGCTATCCAATCCCCTGTATTATAATCCCATTATATTCAATGGCAATCATAATACGGCAGATGGGATATCTGTCACATTTGTGATGAAAGAAACTCCTCCATCAAGTTCGTAATAAGGCCCTAAGGCCCTCATTACAACCCTGGTGGTCGGTGGAAAAAAAAATGGAATCACGACCATGGAGGAAACCGCCAACATAGACAGCCACTTTAACACTCCGACCGCCACGGCGGTAGAAACAAACACTGTGGCGGTAACCGCCAACAGACAGGCGGAGGACAAAGTACTGCCCACTGTATTTCAACATGCCTATCCGCCACCTTTTCTGGGGCGGAACCAACGCATTAAAAAGCATGGCGGAAACAGTACACAGGAGGGAAAACACTCACCTCTTGACACCCAACGAGGAACAAGGACGCCATGGAGTCTGAACTAGAGGTGTTACCAATGCTGCTCTTCCTCGTGCTCTATCAGGAGCAGGACAGACGCCGTCGACCACCACGGTGAGTACTGCACCTACAACACGGGGGGAAAGAGAGTGACACACACATGCAATACCCCCACCCCCACCCTTACCCACAACAACATACACACAAATACATGCAGCAACATTGCATATACACCCCATCACTCCCTGGAAGAACGCAAGGACAAAATAAAATGATTGTAACGATTGTAATAATGAAAAATCTGATAGTCAAAATTCAACTTCAGTATATACAAATATGTACACCAACTACACAAGTCCGGATAGTGTACCAATCATTGCCCGTGGACCACTGGTCCCAAAATGCATGGGCGAAGTTCACACAAGATACCTGACTGGAAACGGAGAGAACACTGCTGGGGCAACAGATCGAAAATAAACAAGGCACCTCAGGGGGAGGGGGGCACCTCAGCCAGATGAACGCACAACGCCACTGCTGCACGAGGGGGCTCCATGCCCATTGCTGTATCCTGGGGAGTGCAAAGCCACAGTCTCTCAAGTCTCTCCAGTGGGTGGTTTGCCCACTGCTTTATCCTGGGGAGTGCAAAGCCACAGTCTTTCAAGTCCCTCCAGTGGGTGGTTTGCCCACTGCTTTATCCTGGGAAGTGCAAAGCCACAGTCTCTCAAGTGGATGTCATTCACCACTGATTCTGGAGGGGGCATAGTGCCCAGAGTGCTTCATCCTGCCAAGGACTGAGGTAGTGGATGTCATTCTCCACTGGTTCTGGAGGGGGCATGGTGCCCAGAGTGCTCCACGTGCAGTGTGGATGATACAATTCCCTCACCTGGGTGTGTGTGCCACGAGATTGCTGATGAACAGGTAGCATGATATTCCATGGAGGCAGCGATATACCCCACACTGCTGCGGCTTCGCCTTCCACCTGCAGGTGCAAACAGTGATGGAAGTCATGCCTCATGGAAGCTGGCCAGGGTCCAGGAACTCTCCTCCAGCCTCGGACGACTGACCACTGGGGATGGTAGCCATATCAGCGGTGGTGCCACTGTCCGAGCACGTCATGGGGCTGGTGGCGGTGCTTGCGGCAATGTCTGTGGCAGTGTTGCTGGCGGTGGTGCATGGGTCAGCACCTGCTGACGGACACAGCAGGACATCTCCTGCAGCCTCGGACGGCTGCCCACTGGGGAAGATGCTGGGGACTGTCACTTAGGCTGTAGACATGCTGGTGGCTGTGCAGGTGGCTGTGGAGTTGGCGGTGCTGGTGGCGGGGCAGCTTGCAGTGTTCGCCGCCATACAGGTTGGTGTTGTCGTGGACAGAAGTGGTGACACTGGTCCCTCAGTCGGTGCCACCTTGCCCTGTCCTGACCTTCTCTTCTGCTTTTGTCCCTTCCCCACCTTTGATGATGCCGCAGGTGTCTTGCCACTATCCTCTTTTTTTTGCGGAGCCCTTGGTGGCTGGTAGGTGCGGCTTCTCCCTTCGGGATGTAGGCACCGTCTTTACCTTGGCAGGTGGCAGAATGTCCTTGCCCTTGCTACGTGGCACACTGGCAGCCCTGATGGGTGGCGCACTCGATGACCCCACAGTTGCTGGCACCACTGTGCCTAGGGATTTGGTGGCTGAGGTGCTGGGACCTGGAAAGCCTGCTCCTAGGGGAAGGACGGGGGAGTGAAGGGAAAATGTCAAGGGTTGCCAGGAAAAGATTTTTAGACACACTGGGACGACAAGATGGAGTGGGTTTGGGAGCGGAGGAAGAGGTAGTGATTGTAGGAGGTGTACGTCTGCTGAATTTGGGAGAAGGTGCATGGGCCGGAGGCTGTTGTGAGGTGGATGGCTGTTCCGTGGGTGTGTGCCTGCGTTTGTGTACTTTGGGAGGAGGGCTCACAGACACACTGGGAGAGGACACAGGGGATGTGTGAATGGTAGTGGGGGTGGTGATTGCACGTGAGCAGTGTGTGGTGATGGGCGTGCTGGTGATGGAGGTAGTGGCTGAAGATGTAGTGCATGCAGGTGTGAGTGGAGACGAGACAGGGAGGGAGGAGGAGGACGTGGAGGAGGGGGACACAGTGGAGGCAGTGGATATTGGTGTGTCTGCATGGGGATGGTGCTTGTGTGAGTGCCTGTGGGTTGTGTGGTGCTTATGCTTTCCTGAGCCACTTTTGTGTGTTGATGTGTGTGCATGCTGGTCTGATGGTGTGCTTGGGATAGACTGAGGTAGAGGGGATTGGGTCTGGGTAGTGGAAGTTGGATTTGGTAGGCTGGACACAGGGACAGTGGCTGCCATCAGTGCTGAGGCCAGAGCTTGAAATGCTCTCTTTTGGGCCACCTGCCCAGAATGAATGCCCTCCATGTATGCATTTGTTTGTTGCAAATACCTCTTAACTCCCTGGATGGCATTCAAAATGGTAGATGTCCCAACAGTGAGGGATCTCAGGAGGTCAATAGCCTCCTCGCTGAGGGAAGCAGGGCTGACTGGGGCAGGGCATGAGGTGCCCGGGCCGAAGGAGATGCCCACCCTCCTGGGTGAGTGGGCACGGGACGCACGCTGAGGGGCTGCTGGGAGGGGTGTGCTGGGAGGGGGGATGGTGGCTGTACCTGTTGATGCGGTGGGCACAGAGGTTCCCACCACCACAAGGGAGCTCCCATCAGAGGAGGAGTCACTGTCACTGGTGTATGCTCCTGTCCCCGTCTTGGAGCTCCCCTCACCCTCCGTCCCACTGGTGGCTTCAGACTCCATTGCTTCACCCTCCAGGGCAAAGTGGGTTGCAGCTCCCTCCTGCTCCAGTGCCACTGCTCCTCCGCCTGATGATGCTATTGCACACAAGAACAGGGAGACAACAAAAAGGGGGGGAAGACAGAAAAAAAACATGTTCAGTGCATGCAACACCACTACAGTTGGTGGACACAACACACAGGGAGCAGCCCTCAGCACTACCATGCACTAACAGTTCCTAGAAAATTCACATGCCCATGGGGTAGGAGGCCTAAGCCCAATTGCTGCACACCTGGAAGTCACAGGAGCCTGACTAGGTGTAGATGGCTCTTACAACTAGTGGGGTGGGGTGCCACATAGCCTGCCTCACAAGGGACCTTGGCTACCAAGTTCACCCTGGCCTAGGGGAACACACTGCCCACCTCCCCCACCCAGACACCTTGTAATGCGCGCAGAGTCAGCTGAATGAGAGTGTACTCACCCCTTTGTGGCTGCTGTGATGCCCTCAAGCGCCCACCCAACTCCAGATAGGCCACCGCCAGGATCCGGTACATCAGGGGGGTCATGGTGCGACGGGCACCCCTTCCACATTGGGAGGCCATCCCCAGCTGGGCCTCCGTCGTCTTCTTGCTCCGCAGCGCAGGTCCTCCCATCTTTTATGGCAGTGGGTGCTCCGTCTGTGGTAGACCCCCAGGGTCCGGACGTCCTTGGCGATGGCACGCCAAATACCCTTCTTCTGGTGGGTGCTGACCTAGAGGAATGGTACCGGGGAAAGGAAATTACTCACCCGTCCGGACTGTCATGCTCATTGCCCACCAGTTCCCACCCATGCCCTGACACACACACACTCACCATCCGCACATGCAGGCCTCAGCCCCCCCCATGTATCTTCCATCCACACCACTCAAAGCAGGCATTGCCCATGCAGCATGCTCACAGTGTACTCACCTGTTTGTCTGGAGGACCGTACAGTTGCATGTACTGGGGGAGGACCCCACCCACTAGTTTCTCTAACTCCTCCAAAGTGAAGGCAGGGGCCCTTTCCCCAGACACTGTAGCCATTGTCGCTTCCAGACACAGGTCACAGCAGCCCTTGCAGTGTAGGTCCTCTGCTGTTGAAGGTCAGGTATCAAGTGAGTGAACAGACAGAAAATGGCGGCCATGTCCGCGGCGGTGCGTACCGTCACCACCGGCGTACATCATCATTGGCTCCTGGGACCCATAGGGCCCAATGTTAACCAATGCAGAATTGCGCCGTGGTCTTCAACCGCCCACCGCGACGGTGTACAACGCCAGCGAAGTTATCTCATTTCCCCTTGTCCCACCTTACAGGTCAGGCAGCCGCCATTTCAGGGGGCCACATGGGATGGATAAAAACTGCGTCACACCTATCTAGGCCGGGAATACAGACAGATACCGGCACATTGCGGATTACAAATGTTTCTGCAAATAACACATTGTGATACCTCAGTGTTGGATGACTCTCTGCTCGCTGTTCTCCTCCATAGGGCACATCTGCTGGGGCAGGTGATGAGATGGCGGCATCCTCCGGTGTACAGACCCCTGGTGGACCTGTCGACAAAGGAAGAGAGAGACACATCATAATCACATATAGACTTGATCGTGCAACAATCCTGGAACTGTGTGCCCAGTTGGAGCCAGACCTGATGTCAGCTATTCGCCATCCCACAGGAATACCCCCTCTAGTGCAGGTCCTGTCTGTACTCCATTTCCTGGCCAGTGGGTCTTTTCAAACAACAGTGGCCATGGCATCAGGGATGTCCCAGCCAATGTTCTCTAACATGTTGTCCAGAGTGTTATCTGCCCTGCTGAAACACATGCGCAGCTACATCGTTTTCCCTGAGGTGGAGGATTTGCCCACAGTGAAAGGTGACTTATATGCCCTGGGACATATCCCCAACATCATTGGTGCCATTGATGGTACACATGTGGCATTTGTACCCCCGCAAGAATGAACAGGTGTACAGAAACCGGAAAAGCTGCCATTCGATGAATGTGCAGATGGTGTGTTTGGCAGACAAGTACATCTCCCATGTGAATGCCAAGTATCCTGGCTCTGTGCATGACGCTTACATTTTGAGGAATAGCAGCACCCCTTATATGATGGGGCAACTCCTGAGGCACCGTGTATGGCTAATAAGTGAGGCCAAGGTCCCAATACAGGGGTATGGGGTTGTCCCTAAGGGTTAGTGTGTGTCTAACAGTTGTCCCTCAACATTTGCAGGTGACTCTGGTTACCCCAACCTGTCATGGCTACTGACCCCAGTGAGGAATCCCAGGACAAGGGCAGAGGAACTCTACACTGATGCACATGTGCGAAGTAGGAGGATAATGGAATGCACCTTCGGCCTCCAGAAGGCCAGATTCTGGTGCCTCCATCTGACAGGTGGTTCCCTATACTACTCACCGAAGAAGGTGTGCCAGATAATTGTGGCCTGCTGTATGCTGCACAACCTGGCTTTGCGACGCCAGGTGCCTTTTCTGCAGGAGGATGGGCCAGATGGTGATCTTGTGGCACCTGTGGAGCCTGTGGACAGTGAAGAAGAGGAGGCAGAAGAAGAGGATATCGACAACCGAAACAACATCATCATGCAATACTTCCAGTGAGACACAGGTAAGAAGATGTAACTGCTTCCCACATCTCATACTATTGTTGGAGCTAGCATAAGTCTGTCATTTTCACTCAGTGTATGGACCCTGACTTGTCAGTTTGACTTTCCATTTCACAGATCTGGGTTCCACTTTGTGCTCTCTGCTATGCTTACTGCTGGCCTACAGCTGTATTACATTGGTATGTGAACAAGTACATTTACATTGCTATATAGCATAGATATTGCGATTACACATTTGTGAAAGCACAGACTGACACCAGATTGTTTTGTGATTGAAGTGTGTTTATTTCTGTGCAAATAAGTGGAGGGGGTTGTAACATGGGCTGGGGTGATGGTGGAGGTATGTCCATGGCAGAGTTCAGTCTATTTGTTTCACAGGTGCATTGTCCAAAGGGGCATAGGAAGTGGAGCAATGGCAGTTTAAGGTGGACAGGGTGACATAGTGGGACAGAAGGGTGACATTCAAGGGGGTCTTATTTCCTGGCGAGGGTCTTGGCAATGTTCTCTGTCTTGTTCCTGGATCTCAGGGACCATTTGTGGGGTGGTTCTCCATCTCCAGGGGGTGGGGTGCTGGTGGCCTGTTGTTCCTGTGGTGGTGCCTCCTGTCCACTTGCGCCAGCGGAGGTGGAGGGCTGGTCATCGTCCAGGCTAGTGTCAGGGGCCCGTTGGTGTGCCACTGTGTCCCTCATGGTGTTGACAAGGTCTGCCAGCGCACCTGAAATAGTGACCAGGGTGGTGTTGATGGACTTCAAGTCCTCCCTGATCCCCAGGTAGTGTTCCTCCTGCAGCCGCTGGGTCTCCTGAAACTTGGCCAGTACCATGCCCATGGTCTCCTGGGAATGGTGGTAAGCTCCTATGATGTAGGAGAGTGCCTCGTGGAGAGTGGGTTCCCTGGGCCTGTCCTCCCCCTGTCGCACAGCAGTCCTCCCAGCTTCCCTGTTATCCTGTGCCTCTGTCCCCTGAACCGTGTGCCCATTACAACAGACCCCAGGTCCCTGATCATTCTGTTTTAGTGGGGTTGCCTGGGTTCCCTGTAGTGGTGGACACACTGCTGATTGATGTGTCCATACTGGATATGCCTGGCACCTCCTGTCCGGTGATGTTGGGTATGGGTCCTGTTGGGGTGTAAATGCATAGTTATTGTATCTGTGTGTGCCATCTTGTGCAATGGGTGAGTGACCCTCTACTCCTGTGCTTGCATTATTGGCTTGATCCTTGTGTGATTGGTGATTTTGGGGCATGAGTGAGTCTCTGTAAGGACATGCTTTGGTGATGGGTGTCCATGCCTTGGTGTTACATGCAGGGCTTGGTTTTGGGATGTGTGAGTTGTGTTAGTGGGGTATCTGTGGGTTGTGGGGTGATGGGTGAGAGGGTAAGGGTGGTGGTATGTGATGGCATGCAGGTGGGGTGGGGGGGATAAAGTAGTAAAGATATGACTTACCAGAGTCCAGTCCTCCTGCTACTCTAGCGAGGCCCTCAAGATGCATGATCGCCAAGACTTGCTCCTCCCATGTTGTTAGTTGTGGGGGATGAGGTGGGGGTCCACTGCCAGTCCTCTGTACAGTCATCTGGTGTCTGGATACCACGGAACATACCTTCCCCCGTAGGTCGTTCCACCTTGGTACCCAGAGCAAGTAAAGGAGCAGCACCTTGCAATGGGTGTTCATTGTTTACCTGGTATACAGCAATTTATTTGGTGAAATATAAACAATGAAAAATAGGTATCAAGGAAACCTTTGTATTTCCAAAATAAGCACAAGATAAGGTGTTGAGAAGCAGTGGTCATTTGCACATCTCTGAATTCCGGGGTGCCCATACTAGCATGTGAATTACAGGACATTTCTCAAATAGACGTCTTTTTTACACACTGTCTTACATTTGGAAGGAGAAAATGTAGAGAAAGACAAGGGGCAATAACAATTGTTCTGCTATTCTGTATTCCTCCAAGTCTGCCGATAAAAATGGTACCTCACTTGCATGGGTAGGCCTAATGCTCGCGACAGGAAACGCAATATGGACACATTACATTTTTACAATGAAAATTGACGTGTTTTTTGTTAAGTGCCTAACTGTGGGTTTTGATCTCTAGCTCAGCTGGCACCTAGGGAAACCTACCAAACCTGTGCATTTTTGAAAACTAGATAATTAGGGAAATCCAAGATGGGGTGACTTGTTGGGCTCTCATCAGGTTCTGTTACCCAGAATCCTTTGCAAACCTCAAAATTTGGCAAAAGAAAGCCACTTTGTCCTCACATTTTGTGACAGAAAGTTCTGGAATCTAAGAGGGGCCACAAAGCGTTCCCCCAAGTCTTCCGATAAAAGTTTTACCTCACTTGTGTGGGTAGGCCTAGTGCCTGCGATAGGAAATGCCCCAAAACACAACATGGACACATCACATTTGCCTAAAGAAAACAGAGCTGTTTTTTGCAAAGTGCCTAGCTATGTATTCTGGCCTCTAGATCAGCCGGCACCAAGGGAAACCTACCAAACCTGTACATTTTTTAAAACTAGACACCTATGGGAATACAAAATGGGTTGAATTGTGGGGGTCTCACCAGGTTCTGTTACTCAGAAACCTTTGCAAACCTCAAAATTGGGCAAAAAAACCACTTTTCCTCACATTTCAGTGACAGAAAGTTCTGGAATCTGAGAGGAGCCACAAATGTCCTTCCACCGAGCCTTCCCCTCAGGTCTGCTGATAAAAATGGTACCTCACTTGTGTGGGCAGGCATAGTGCCCGCGACAGGAAATGCCCTAACACACAATGTGGACACATCACAATTATCAAATACAAAACTACCTGTTTCGCGGGGCAGCAGCTCCATTTTTGGTCCTCGGCTCAGCAGCCATATGGAGAAACCTACCAAATCCATGCATTTCTGAAAACTAGACACCCGAGGGAGTCCAAGGAGGTGTGACTTGCGAGGATCCCACAGTGTTTTCTTACCCAGAATCCTCAGCAAACCTCAAATTTAGCTAAAAAAAAATCACATTTTTCCCACATTTCTATGTGGGATCACCACACCAGGACAAATTTCCTACCACCCAACGTTCCCCTCAGTCTCCTGGTAAAAATTATACCTCACTTGTGTAGGTGGGCCAAGTGCCTGTGACAGGGAACAGCCAAAAACATATCGAAAATTGAGGGGGAACCAAAGCGGGTCCAAAAGGGCAGTTTGGAAAAAAAACAGTTTTAGGCTGTCAAGTGGGGCAGAATTTTTATCGGAATAGATGCAACAATGCTGGGTGGTAGGAATTTTGTAGATTCCTGCAGATTCCGGAAGGTTCCATCACGAAAATGTGGGAAAATGTGTGATTTCCAGCAAAGTTAGAGGTTTGCAGGGCATTGTGGGTAAGAAAATGGTGCAGACTGCATGTGAAGCATACCACCCTGGACCCAGATGTTTAGTTTTCAGATGTGTCTAGGTCTTGTGGATTTTTCTACATGGCAGCGTCCCAAAGTCCAAAAAGTGCAGCCCTCACCATTCCAAGTGGGACAATTTTGAGAGTTAGACAAGCTTTCATGGCCGAAATGTGAAAACAAAACCCAAACTAATCAAATGCCCTCTTGCTTGCCATGGGATAAAATGTTTTAGTGTGCGGGGGAGAGGTGAAAGACTCTTACCCCCCTATAGTTTGGGTGGGGGCATAACCATGCCATACTGGTTGGTAGCTACCACCCCACAATTTTTTTTGATTCCCTGGCATCTAGTAGGCTTTCTGCTCCCTCCGGGGAGTGGATCAGGGGTAATTGCCCCATCTGCCCACCGGTAAGCAAAACAACTTTTGCCCCATTTGCCCCATACCCCCACCTTCTTTTTCTGGAGAAAAAAAAAATCTTCCCTGGTGGGCTTTCTGCCCCCCTTGAGGGTAGATGGGCCTTCAAAATATAGGCTGATCTTCCCCAAACAGTAATGTGTCCCCATAGGGATTAACTCTTGCCCAAGGGACTGCCCTCCCAAACAAAACACACATGCACACACACCAATCCTTGGTCCCTAAGTGGTTTCTGCCCCCCCGGGGGCAGATTGGCCTAATAGAATTAGAAAAGGCCTAAAATAAATTTGCCTCCCAGAGAAACAACCCTTGCCTAAGGGGTTGCTCCCCTTGCGTGAACTTGGTGCAAAAATAAATTCCTGGTGCCTAGTGAGTTCTGCCCCCCTTGGCGGCAGATTGGCCTAATAAAAATAGTCTGATCTGTCCCCAAATGGGACAGAAATGGCTCAAATAAATTCGTCCCCCAGGGGAATGACCCTTGCCTGATGGGTCTCTCCCCTTGCATGAAATTGACAAAAAGAAATCCTGGTGACCAGTGGTTTCTGCCCCCCTTGGGGGCAGATTAGCCTAAGAAAAATAGGCCGATCAGAAATGGCCTAAAAAGATTTTTCCCCCCATGGGAGCGACCCTTGCCTAAGGGGTCGCTCCCCACATCTAAAAAAATAAAACATTAAAAAATGATCCCTTGTTCCTAAAGGTTTCTGCCCCCCTAGGGGCAGATCAGCCTAATTACAATAGGCTGATCTTCCCCCAAGGGTGGCACCAATGGCCTAAAACAAATTTGCCCACTCCATGGGAGCGATGCTTGCCTAAGGGGTCGCTTCCCTTGCATGAAATTGATAAAAAAAAATCCCTCGTGTCTAGTGGTTTCTCACCTCCTTGGGGGCAGATTGGCATAATAAAAATAGGCCGATCTGCCCGAGGGAGGCAGAAATGGCCTAAAAATAATTTGCACCCAGGTGAGCGACCCTTGCCTTAGGGGTGGCTCCCCTCCTGAAGAAAAAAAAATAAAAGTAAACAATTCCTGGTGTCTAATGGTTTCTGCCAATTACAATAGGCCGATCTGCCCCCAGGGGAGGCAAAAAAGGCCTTGAAAAATGTGCCCCCCCACAGAGCAACCCCTTTCCCAAGGGGCCGCTCCCCTTATTCACAAATAAATAAAATAAAAAACTCCCTAGTGTCTAGTGGCCATTTCTGTAGCCCGATGATCAGGCTGCAGAAATGCTTTCAGGGACATGAAAGGAAAGGCCTTTCCTTTCATGCTTCTGCCTGCCCCCACCACCCGGTCGGAAGAGAAATGCTTAGCATTTCTCTTCTGCATCCCGCTGGAAGCACAGCTTCCAGCGTGATGGGAGGTGACCTCAGATGAGGTCAGCATGCGATTTGAGTGCTGACATCATCAGATGACACTCAGGTGGTGGAGGGGTGGAAGGGGAGAAAGGGAAACGATTCTCCTTCCATCCCTGATCTGGCGGGTTGGTGAAAGGCTCATAGGGGGAGCGCTAGCGCTCCCCACATGAGCCTGGTGCAGGACGAGCTGGTGTCGTCCTTGGCACACGGCGACTGTGGCCGAGGATGAGACCAGCTCATACCGGGCACTGAGGGGTTAAAGTACAAGGACTTTCAACACTTCTTGCCTTTTAGCTTTCAGCTTGGGCCTGGATAAGACCAGGAAGGGTCTGTCTGAGCAGTTACAAGTTAGTTGGTGGGCTAAGTGGGTGTAGCCTACACTAAGACTAAGAAAAGTCTACTTCTGGAGCTCCTTTTTTGCGAGAGTGGCAGTGGCAGTGGGGAAAGTCTCCTCTTAAAAACAAAAAAGAGAAAGGAGAGAATGCGTCTCTAAGTTTTGTATCTTGAGGACACAAACTGTGAATACTGCATAGTCTAGCACCCTTTAGCAAGGCCGAGGGGGGCCTGATGTCTGCTGACTAGCAATGAAGGTCAAGGCCATGACCAAGCCGTCCAAACTTATTTTTGATCTCAGCAGGTCTGTCTCTGGGAAGGTGGGAAACAATTTCCATTATCAAGAGCGCTACCACGAGTGAAGTAAGCAGAGCAGAGCAGAGGAATCGAAGAGGCACTGGAAGGGAGCTTCAGCATCTGCTGAAGAGGACTATGAGTTGAAGCAACCTGTGGTGGTACTTTAGACCCCATCATAAGGGAGCAGGAGCTAGAAAATTGCGGAAGTGGTCTATGTAGCACAGATGCTGGCTAACTCAATGGAAACCATCAATGAAGCTCATTTCAAGGGATTTATCAATGAAAACGTGTTCTGTAACAAATCCTAATGGCAACAAGGGCTGAGTTTTGCCTGCCCTCAACTCGGTGTCTAACCTCAGTGGGGCAGCCTCCTACACTCAATAAATCAAGCTATCATTCACCCTGTCAAATGAGCCCTTCAATTAAGCCTATTCTTAGTTCCAAAGGTATGGAAGCCAGCCAGTTGTCAACGATCTCGCAACCACTGAGTCAGCTCACTCTTGCAACAAGTTTATCACTCATCAATATAGAGAAACCTATGAAAACCACTTACCCTTTGTTTTCTGCAGCTGGCTCTAAGGAGGGCCAAAAGAAGACTGAATGGGGAATCTGTCACAAATGGGAATCAATTTCAGGTGGCAACTCTAATCAAACTATGAACTCCTCCATATTGGAGGCACCATCTTCGCCACAGGTCTCCTCACATGAGACAATACTTAATCAGATTCTATACGAATTGCATAGGATGAAATTGTCTCAGGAAGACGCCAACAGAAAAACTAATGGGCAGTTGAGCCAGATTGGTATAAGTATCCAAGAACTCTCCTCCTGTATGAAACAGGTGGAACAGAGTGTCTCTTTCCTGGAAGACTCAAGCAACGACCAAGAAGGGATCAACTCCAAAACGCAAATAGAATTAGAAGAGTTGCATATGAAATTAGACAACATAGAAAATAGATCACAATGCTCAAACCTAAGATGTGTAGGTATTTCGGATGATCGTGAGGTGGGCCAATCAGTCACAGCACTACTATCAGATGTTGTTTTTAAGCATGTTCTCCCAGATAAAGTAGGAATTGACTTAAGGATTACTCATGCACATCAGGTCCCGGCAACTCGACTTATCAATGATGAGTAGCTTTGGAGATCAAATATTTATACTTAGTGTCAACCTTCATGTGGGAAGGCTCCTTGTCGTCTGGAAAGTTCTTCTTCCCCTGGTCAAGAATCCAAACTGTCTGGGGGTGACAAAAGGCAGGACAGGTCTTGTATCAGGTTTCTTTGTGTGTTCTGTAGGCACCTTTGAGGTGCAAGTGAAGCTAGGTACACCTCCACTCATCATGTCAGGATAGCCCATCTGATCAACAACCAAGCCTCTTTTGTGTGACTATGTTGAAGTAATACACAAACTCCAACAGCAGAGCCATTCACAATCATGTTACCTAGAACTCTGCCAAAGGACACAGTTGTTTGGGTCAAAAACATGCCACTTTTCTAAAAGTAGTGTTTTCAAAATTGTAACTTAAAATCTGACTTAATCACTAAAGAGGTTTTTAAAGTACAATTAATTTGAAGAAAAACTATCTGCTCCCAATCTAAAGTTAGCATTTATTAAATGTAATAAGGTAAGCCATTGTTTGTCAATGGGTGAGATAGGCCACATAACAGTGAAAAAGGACTTTAGGAGGTTTTCACTGCCAGAACATGTAAAGCTTAAATATACAGGGCCTTCATTTTACATACAATGCCCCCTGCCCTATAAGTCTTTAGGGGGCACCTAAGCATTACCGCTAAGTAATACAAAGGATGTTTTAGGCCTGGCAAGTTTTTTTTTTGCCAGGTCGAAAAAGCTGTTGAAAACTGTGCTGACAGGCTGCAGTGGCTGACCTGATACTTGTTTTAAAAGGCTACTTTAGTTGGTTTCACAATGAGCAGTGAAACCCAGTAGTAGCATTTAATTTACAGGCCTTGGATACATGTATTACCATTTACTAGGGACTTACAAGCAAATTTAATGCACCAACCAGGTGGATGCCAAAGTACCTTGTTTTAGGGAGAAAGCACAAGCGCTTTACCACAGGTTAGAAGGGAAAAAGTGCACAGAGTCCTAATGCCAACATAAATGGTTTCAGTCACAGAAGGCACAAATCTACGGGTAACCCTAAAGAAAGGGCTAAGCCCAACAGAAGGAGAATTCCATTCAGTGAAACGTGGAAAGACTGATAACTTTAAAACTTTATTCAGGGTGACCACTGCAAGTGTGTTCAATAGTGTATTCATTCTGTAAAATGATTAAGCAGGTGCATAGCCCTAAGCTCCTACGTCTTCCCTGTATCTGGTCCTCCGTCTGAACAAGGCCATTGCCGTCCCCATTCCTGTGTGTTTTAGCACCTAACTTTATCCACTTCTTCCCGCCTCTCTCTTTCTTTTTCTCTTTCTCTTTCTCTCGCACACATTTAAGTTTGTCTGTTTTTATTATTTGGCTCTGCCATTGTTTGTGTTGTCATCATTTATTTGCCATTTGCTGGTCTATCTGTGCCTCTTTTTGTTTCTCATATTTCGTTTTGTCATTTCCTAGACTATTGTTGCCTCTGTTTGTTTTGTCATTGCCTGGGTTGCCACTGTCCGTTTCTGCTATTTCTTTTCTTGTCTTGACCACTGTTTTTCTTTGCCTGTGTTAGTTCTCCTACTGTCTCTCTGTTCTGACTCTGTCTGACTTTTGCCTTCTCTTTCTACTTTTCTGACTGTGCGATTTAATCACCCTCTTCCCAGGTAGTTTTTTCTCCTTTGCTTATTTGTCACCCTGGCTTTGCTCCTTGTCGGCTGTTTCCTGGTCTTTCTGCTCCCTCCTTGCCATGCCTTACATCCTCCTCACACATCTTTTGTCCCACATGCCTGCATGTTTTCCAGTCTCTCACCTCCTGCTGCCTGTACCCCAACTAGCCCTGCACCCTGTGCTGCTCCCGCAGCTGAATGGTAGTCACACATAGCGGGTGTGCCGGTGGTGCTCCTAAGGGTAACCAATCTGTGTCCATCCTCACCTAGACCATGCACAACACCAGGTCTTGGTCCCTCTCCCTGGCCCTCCACTGACCCACCTACCACTACCATACTGAGACCCCTCACACCCTCAGCCCTGGCAACCCCATGCAGCTGCACTGTGCCACACAACATGGAAGAAACTTTCCCCTGCACCTCTTGCAGATTCTCTTGCCCTCTGCCTCCTCCAGCCCTTGCCACTCCTGCACCAGCAACACCAGCAGCACCCAACACCCCACCTGCTTATACACTCACCAACCAGACACTATGCACAGACCACTTCACTCTCACATAGATACCTTCTCAACACCTGCTCTCTCAGCAAACACACCACAGAGAAACTTGCTGTACGGTTGCACACCAGAACTTCTCTTCCTCACAGACACGTGGCTGAACCCAGCCTCTGCACTGGACATCACCACAGTGATTCCCACTGACTACAAGAATACCAGCCAAAACTGCCAGCAAAACTTCAGAAGAAGAGTCGCCATTACCTACAAGGACACCTTCGCCTGCACCACCTCAATAGAAACAGTGACCAGCTACATGGAGCGCTTCACTTTTGAGCTATGAATCACCGCCAGCTTCTTCTTGGTGGGACTCTTGTATTCAGACAACCTCGATCCCACAACACCTTCATTGATTATTTCACAGACTTTGTCACACCCCTTAGCATTGACTCCAGCATCTACATCCTCAATTAGAAGACCCTACACATCCCCATCTCAGTCAACCTGCTGGAGAGACACAGAAACTGTCACCTTTCCCTGCATGCCACTGGACCACACCATGTCACTGGAAACATCCTGGACTCAATTTTCATCAGCTTCAGAAACACATTGATTGATAAACTGTTGCCCATCACCTGGACAGATCATGCCTTCATTGGTTTCAGCATTACTGTTCCAAACCATAGAAGACCCACAAACATGGGACCGGCCTGCCACTGCCGAAAAAACATCACAGAAAAGGATTGTGCTACTTCTCACTCCATGCACTGTCTTGAACAGATCAGCAATCTGATGGAAGACATCAAGAAAGTCAATGGCTGGATCATCACCTGTGCCTACTCACGAGCTCCCCTTCAAGCACAACAAAACAATAGAAACAAGAACACAAGCCAGCTGCTACACAGAAGGAACTCAGAACGGGGAAACAGCCCTGCAAACAACTATAATGAAAACAGAGAATGAACAAGGATACCAAGAATAAGGACACCTTCAAATCCACCCTGAAATGCTACCTCCAACTAACCAGACACCACAGCCTTAAATTTTTTGCCATTTTCAAAGATATTATTGTGCCCACAGCCAACTCCAGTCTGTGAGGTGCCTCAAACATTGCCCCTCAGAACCACCCTCTTTAATACATACTTGACTCCACTGGCCAACTTCATCCCTGCCCACAATTTCTACATTCTCTGGTACGCCGATGACATGCAACTCATATTAGACCTCTCAAACAGAACCCACAGCACGACTAACAAATTCACCACCTGAAAGGCATCATCTAGGTGAAATCCAACTGTCTTGAGCTCAACACAAACAAGAACGAAGTAGTGATCGTCAGGAAAAGCACCTCACCCCAAACTGCACCTTGTGGCTCCCATGACACCACTCCCAGCTCCCATGGCTTCCCACTTCACATCAAACCCTCCTATTTGCTTATAGATTTCTGCAAGAAGCTGAAAACCGAGGTCTTTGATTAACCCCTCACTGCCCTACAAGGCAAGGCATCAGGATACCCTAACGGATGATAATGCACTCTAAAAATACATATGACATAAGATAACATAACATGAAGTATTATAATGAAATGTGATATGTTACATCCATGCTGGTGGCAGCGCTCGGTCTGAAGGTAACTTCCTGTCTATGAATGCTCCCCTCTAGTTGAGTGAGGTATGTGTGAGTGTGATGTGACAACATTCCACAGCAAAATCAATTTACATTGTAATACCTTGTTTTTCTATTATCGTAGCACCATGCTGGGGCTAGTGTAAGTCAGGACTTGTCATAGCAATATGCGGGCTTAGTGAAAGCCAGGACATCTGATGTGCTGCACCACCGACTTAAGGTAAGGGTGCTAAGTGAGTGAAGAGTTGCAGGATGTTTGCAACCATTGTTATATTAATTTTAGGTTCATGAGCAAGGATGGGGAAAATTTGTGTAATTTCTATAGCATAAATTATGCAAAGTTACGTGCATGTCCTCACCTTCAGCCAAGCTCTGCAACCCACCCCCTATTATGAGGGGAGCGGGGGTCTGTGATAGAGGATGGGGTGTAGTGTCTTGAAAGAGACCATGCTCTGTGCCTGACCGCTGCTGCTTATACTACCAATTACTCACTTCATTTTATTGCATCCACAGGTCCTTCGCACAAACGTCATGGGATCTATGGGAAAACCATGAGGTTTTGACTTGGAACCATGGAGGGTCCTGAGTTCCAAAAAATTGCAAACAATATTTGTAGTTAATGCATTTATAAAGTAAAGGTAGTGCAGAATAGAGCCTTTGTGTTCAAGGTATTTGTTTTGCAAACTTATGAATAGAATAGACACATTCCTTCAGGTTGCTGTGGAATATCAGATTTTCTTCTGCAGTCAAACTTACAGAATCCCTTTGTAAAATTCCAAACTCATTCGTTCAAATATTATTGTTATAGAGAGATCCCATGCCATGGTCCTGAAGGTATGCAGAAATCACTTTGTTGACATGTTTCTATAATTTGACTATTTGCAGACAAAACTAGACAGTTCATTATAACTGTTGACATTGCTAACTGTTAAAATAGGCAAAGGATATGTTGGGGAAGACATTTATTACATTTCTAAAAGTTTAGTTCATTTCAAATGATGAAGAAAAACCAGCAGCTGTGCCTAAATCATTCTCTTCACAATGTAGAATCATTACATCTACAATATACAATCATTACATCTGGTTCCTCAAATTTTAAAATGCATCCCACCAAAAGTTTAGCTGATGCCATTACATCAACGGATGCTGTTAGAAAGGGTTTCTTTGGTTGGCAGTCAGTTTATCCCCTGTCCCAGCAAGGACCGGAGATACACACTTAGATAACGCCTGCTCATTCCCTTGGTAGCTTGGCACAAGCAGTCAGGCTTATCTCAAAAGCAATGTGTAAAGTATCTGTACCAAACCACATAGTAATACAGTGAAAACACTGCAGAAATGGCCACCACACCAGTTTAGAAAAATAGGCAATATTTATCTACATCAAACAAGACCAAAATGACAAAAATCAAACATATACATATACGAGCGTGCATCAGAAAAGTCAGCGATGCATCATTTTTCTCCCTCGCAAGAGAGCGATGTGTTGATTTCTGGACAGGGCACCTCGGATCCACGCCAGTTCACAATTACTTTGATGCCCAGCGATGACGCGTGTGAAATCCGGTCGCACTGTGTTGAAAACTGCACTGGAGTTTGTGTCGTTATCAGCAGCCGCAAGCGGGTGTTTCGTCATTTCTCCAGCCACAATGCATCGATTTCCCAGCTGTGATGCAGGTGGAGCTTCGATTTCAGCCGCAAAGCAGGTGGCACGTCATTTATCAGCCACGTTGCAGATGGTGCGTCGAACATTTCCCCACACGGTGTTCTGTGCGTGGATTTCTGTTCCTGTTCTGCCAACTTCACCTCTCAAGGGCCCAGGGACTGGATAGGGCACCACTTGGCAGGGCAGGAGTCTCAGCAGAGAGTCCAGGTGCTGGCAGAGGAAGTCTTTGATGGGCCTGAGACTTCAAAACAGGAGGCAAGCTCTGTCCAAGCCCTTGGAGATTCTTCTCAAGCAGTAATGCACAACAAAGTCCTCTTTCACAGGCAGAAGCAGCAACTGCACGATAGCCCAACAAAGCACAGTCATGGGCAGGGGCAGTGCTTCTCCTGAACTCTTCAGCTTGGCAGAGGTTCCTTTGAATCCAGAGGTGATCTTGAAGAAATCTAAAGGCTGGGGTTTTGGGTCTACTACTTATACCCTGTTTCTGCCTTTAAAATAGGCAAACTTCGAAAAAAAAGTCTCTGTTGGTCACAAGATCCTGCCTTGCCCAGGCCAGGCCCCAGACACACACCAGGGGGTTGGAGATTGCATTGTGTGAGGGCAGGCACAGCCCATTCAGGTGTAAGTGACCACTCCTCCCTCCACCCTAGCTCAAATGGCTCATCAGGATATGCAGGCTACAACCCAGCTCCCTTTGTGTCACTGTCTAGAGGAGATTCACAAACAACCCAACTGTCAGTCTGACCCAGACAGGGAATTCACAAACAGGCATAGTCACAGAATGATTAATGCAAGAAAATGCCTACTTTCTAAAAGTGGCATTTTCAAACTAACAATCCAAAAAACAACTTCAGTAAAAGATGTATTTTTAAATTGTGAGTTCGGAGACCCCAAACTCCATATTTCTAGCTTCTCTCAAAGGGAAACTGCACTTTAAAACTATTTAAAGCAGCCCCCATGTTAACCTATGAGAGAGATAGGCCTTGCAACAGTGCAAACCAAATTTGACAGTATTTCACTGTTAGGACATGTAAAACACATCATTACATATCCCACCTTTAACATACATTGCACCCTGCCCATGGGGCAACCTAGGGCCTACCTTAGGGGTGCCTTACATGTATAAAAAGGGAAGGTTTGGGCCTGCAAGTAGGTACACTTGCCAGGTCGAATTGGCAATATAAAACTGCACACACAGACACTGCAGTGACAGGTCTGAGACATGTTTACAGGGCTACTCATGTGGGTGGCACAACCAGTGCTCCAGACCACTACAGTAGTAGCATTTGATTTACAGGCCCTGTGACCCACTAGTGCACTTTACTGGGGACTTACTAGTAAATCAAATGGGCCAATCATGGAAAAGCCAATTACACATACATTTTACACAGGGAGCACTTGAACTTTAGCACTGGTCAGCAGTGATAAAGTGCCCAGAGTACCAAAAACAGCAAAAACAGAGTCCAGCACACAGTCAAAACAGGGAAAGCAGAGGTAAAAAATACAGGGGAGACTACGCCAAGGATGCCAAGTCTTAAAGATGTCCATCCATTTAATTCAATTCATAATCAATTCATAAAGCTTTATTCGGCACATATAAATGACCATGAAAGCAACAGTACATATTTACAAAGACATTGCAATTAAAACTTACAGTTATTAATTATAGTTAATGGCTCATTGAGTAATTCATAAATATATAGAATGCATAATAAAATACATTAAAAACTCATGCTTTTCCTGGAATTGATGCACTGATTTAAAAAGGTGGCAGTATAAAAACAAATATCTGCCGATTGCAGATTAAAAATTAAAGCCATAGCATGTTTAACTGTACGTGTTCCGTATCTAACAAACAGAGGTTTCAAAAATACTATACGAAAACATGTATACAGTTTACAGAACAGCAGAAGGTGCACAGTGCTCTGTGTAGATACATTATCGCACCTACATGGCCCAATCGGGTGTTTCTTAATATTTGGATGGGCTACTAGACAATGTGCCATCCCAAATCTTAGTCTGGTTAGCACAAATTTATGTGAATTCCTAGTCACCATAGTTAGGTAAGATGGAAAACCCTCCATTAGATTATATCTATTATAAAAAATGACGGAGGACAATGATCCGGCTATGATTGCTCGTTTCCTCTCTGCGTAAGTTAGAAATATACTTTTCATTTCTAGTTTGGAGATCGTGGTTGCTGCACTAGGATTATTTAAAATATTCAGATTAAAAATGTCTGAAAAACAGACAACAACATATTTAACCCAGGGAATATCTCGATATTTATCCAAACGTAAGCAATCCTCAACAATAGTTCTATTAAGTAGCTTCTCATCGCCAAGCCAAAAAGACCGCCAGATCATCAATGGTCTAAGTGATATCAGATCAGTTAAATAATTAATGGCTAATTCGCGATGGCTTAATTCAGTTGAGGCAGAGATGGGCAAAAACAGGAGCTTTTTTAAAAACATATTTTCCTCCAACTGTAAGTTGTAGGTACAGCTATAACCCCATACTCCTGCCCCATACAGAGCGATAGTCACACATCTAGCTTGGTAAATCTTGTGCATATCCCTGGTTCGACGATCCCCAAGTTTTGCAGCAAATCTATAAATACCATAAGCATTGTTTGCCATTTTATTCCGGATGTTATTAAATTCATTGTTCCATTTCCTGTCGTTAGAGAAGGTAATACCTAGGTAACAAAATGTATCCACCTGTTGCACCTTTTCGCCGTCTATAAAAAGGGCATTTAACGTTTTGGCTTTAGCTCCGCAGGTCATGGTATGCGTTTTTCCCTTATTGATTACTAGTTTTCTATCTTTAATAAAGGAGGAAAAACTATCCATTAGTCGTTGTAATCCGACAGGTGTTCGAGAGAGTAAAACAGCGCCGTCGGCATATAGTAACACCGGCACCGGAACACCGTTGATCTGAGGAGCATCAGCATTAACCTTTTTTAAAATATCATCAATTCCATTAATAAATAAAATAAATAAAAGAGGAGCCAGAACACAACCCTGTCTAATTCCTCGTGTAACACAGATTTTTGGAGTACATTCTCCTCTGGTTCCAAAACGTACGTTGGTTTTCAATTTCTCGTATAACCTAGCGAGGAAAAAGATTATGCCTTCTGGGGCTCCTAAATTTAAAAGAGTTGGCCATAAAATGGAATGATCTACCATATCGAATGCGCTGCTCAGGTCAGCAAAACAAAGATACAGGGAACCGGGTTTCGCTTCAGTATACTTCCCGATCAGTAGATCAAGATTGATGCACTGGTCGAGCGTACCTCGTCCCTTCCTAAAACCATACTGGCTATCAGCCAGTATGCTATCCTGCTCAACCCATTCCTCTAATCTTACTAACATCACTCTACTCATAACCTTGACTGAAGAGTCAAGGAGAGAGATCGGGCGGTAATTCTTAGCGTCAGATCTACTTCCCTTTTTATGAATTGGCACAATGATTGATTCACCCCAAGTTACAGGGGCCTCGGCACACACGGCAACGTTAAAAACAATGGTTAAAAGGGGGCCCCAGACATCTGGCGCAGCTTTATAAACGTCTATAGGTACCCCGTCCGGGCCCTGAGCTTTCCCCCCTTTGCTAGCCCGTATACCATGTTTAACCTCACTAACGGATATATCCAAAGGCAGAGTAGGCCACTTAATGGGACTAGGATCATTGACTTTATCAGAGTCAAAAATGCTGGAGAAATGTGCAATCCAACCATCACTAGAAACATTAGAAGTCAACTGTGGTGTTTTTTCATCCCTTAAAAAAGGCGAGTTGACCGTGGCCCAAAATAATGTACAATTTGATAATTCAGCAGCTTGGTTGAGGGAATCCCAAGCCTGTTGCTGCAGTTCACCCTTCCTCTGTTTGAGCGCACATTTATATTTCATTCTTAATTTATTTACCAGTTTTTTGTCCCTGGGCCTCGCTGCTAAAGCCTGTTTGAGGCTAGTTAGTGCGGAAGTACAAAGGTGATTGAACCATCTCGGTCCGTTCCTACTTTGCCTACTATTGCAACTGGTAAACTTGGCATCAATAGCTTTATTAATTTGGTTAAAACAATATAAAACCCTCTCAGAGTCAGATCTATTTTTTAAAATAGAGGCAATGTCCAGCAGGCTCTCATTAATTATGGAGCTAGTTAAATCATCGGCTCTTTCACCAATCCATTTTAGCCTAACACCGTTAGTCCTATGTGGTTCTACATTAGAAATATTAATTCCCACATTCACCGAACTACCGGTCCAAAGGGTAGTGTCCAAAATAATACGGTTGTGGTCACTCAGGGTAGTTACTTCAATTCTTGGTGGTTCACAGTAAGAACTAATATTAGAAGATGTGATCACATGGTCAATGACCGAGCTAGTGTGCCAATTTTTATAAGTGGGAATGGGTAAACCATTAACATCTTTACAGCACTCCACTATTTCTAGGTCATAGCAGCCCATAAACTTATGCAGTGCTTCCCCATAACTGTTATGTCCAAAATGCGGGACATCCCAGCCGGCACTGTTAGTAACCCCACAAACCCTTTGTGTAGACAAATCACACAGAGTAGTATTGAAATCCCCTACCCAGATGAAGTCAAATACAACATTCTGTTCCAGACATAGATTTTCGACAGCGCCGGCTAAGTCTGTTACTACTTTGACCTGGGTAACATCAAAAATGTTATTATAATAATTAATCAATAAAACATTATGGTCTTTGTCATCCACAAGCCAGAGGATCTGCACAAGGTCCCCTACAGGTATATACTTTTTAACCACAATAGGACGACAGATCGTTACAAGTATAAGGAGACCGCCTTTCGCTCTACCTATACCACCTCCCAACGCCGGTAAATTGTAAGAAACGAATCCCTCATAGTTAACATCATCTTTACACCATGTTTCTTGAAGACATAAAATGTCATGGGCATTAACAAACGTTAACCATCCCGGGTCCCTCTCCTTTGATTTCAGCCCTGCCACATTCCAACAAACAATAGTAACAGTATCCTTACCCCTAACACAATTACTATCAGGCACCATACGATTGTTTCGTCCCCAATTCGCAATCTGGTTTGAATAGCTTATGTCCCCACAATCGGGCGGTGCCCTTATATCCACCGCCAATTCAATTTCTGTATTGTTGGGCATCTCTTGGGCCATGGTATTATCTATACCGATATCCACACAGGGAATAATAGTCACCTGGGGTAAGAACTGCCCTCCCTCATTAAGTCAATCATTTGTATCCAGAGAACTTAGGGGTTGAAACCGGTTTTGCATTGAAATATCAGGGTATAGCCTGTGTGTAACAGGGCATAATCTGCTACCTCTACTCCCAAAAGGGGCATTATTATGATGGCTGTAAAAGAAAGCAAGCGAGCGGACACACACATTATTATCAGTAATTGGTAATGAGGCAGCTTTTAATAATACAGTGGCAGCATGTTGGGGGTGTTTAAAGTTTATAATGACACAGTCACCACCAAAACTTTTCTTAGAGCTCCCTATCCAATCTACCCTTCTGGTAGTCAAGACTTGATCTGAGAGTTCAGTTGGAAATCCACAATGCCTGTGCATCCAGGAAACGGTTTTATTTTTTAAAGACTCGTGGGTTTCCTGATGGTTCCCCTTTACAACAGGGGGAACATTAGTTAAAACTACCACATATGGTGCGCAATCAGGAGGGAGATTAATGGCGCGCCTTCGCCTTACCTCAGTCCAATCCTCTTTTCTATCAGGTATTAAAACAACCTGGCTATCATTACAGGCTAAGGGCTGTGCTGTCGAGTAGTTCTGTACAACATTCCTACTAGTATCAAAACCTGTAACAACACCGGGGGGAGCAACCTGAGTATCATGATTGTTTATTGTTATTGGGGCTGACACACTATCTGCTTCCACCAGTGTTTTTTTGAGGAGATCGCCTAATCTATTAACCTCCGCGGTTAGCTGATCAATTTTTACCATAAGAGGTTTGACAATACCCTTAATCTTTGAGTCAATAATACTTACTAAGTTATTTGTTTTTTCTGCCTCTAGTTTAACGTCGTCGATATTTGCCGTATTATCCTCATCCTTATCTGGATTCTTGAGGGGGCTAACTAATCTTTTTTTTGCGGGCCGAGCACCCCCACGTTTAGTCTGGGTCTTTCTACATGCTCTAACCACTCTGGGTAGTGGGGTGGGTGGGGTGGGTGGGTGTTGCACTATGGGATCAGTAGAAGCCTCTAGATCGACTAAAGTAGAAGTATTCTGCATAGTCATTTCCCTATCAGGAACACCGGAATTAGTGCAGACACTACTACTGTCATCCAGAGCCAATGGAGCAGGTGAAAGTTGCACACTAGATAATGGGGAGGGGCTGCTAAGCCCTAGGGATTGTCTCCTCTCGCAATTAATTTTACTAACAATCTTCACTAAATAATTATCCAATGTCTGGGGTATAGAGGGGACTTTTTGCTTTGACATGCTTAGCAGTCACAAATTATCACTTTTAAAATCGAATAAGGCTTTTCCCAATTACGCACAGATAATAAGATGATAAGGGCTGCTTGAAAATATAAATAAAAGGCCGGTTAGCCTCTTGAGGGCCCCGCTCCCCGCTCCCCCGCTCCCCCAATGAAACACAAAGCACCCCAGTCCTTACTGGAAACAGAAACTGAGTGTCGCTTGGGATATCAGTCCTTGCGGGCTACGATGATCCCTTACAGGCCTCCGGAGCGTGCCGGTGGTACCGAGTCCTTTACGAGATGCCGGGCTCAAACCCTCAGTCCTTCTGGGGAGCCAGGCGTCCGTGTTGAGCGGACTGAGTGCCGTCAGTCCGAAAGTCCGAAGCCCGAAAAGTCAAAAAGTCCAAAAGGGATGTGGGCACAGACAACTCAGTCCTTTCCGGTTATCCGGGGAATTGGGTCAGTCCTTTTCCCTCTGCGGGTCTCCGCGTGTATCCTAATTTACGGTTCCCCGTCTTCCTTTTCCCGCTCTCACTCTCCAGCGGGCAATGTCGGCAATGTCGGCGGCTTCTTCCCGAACGTCACCTTGGGCAGCTGCTTGGGCTAAAAAGGGATGCAAGGATCGGTGCGGCCTACCGTGAGTTGTGCGGGCTATGGGCCCCCGAGGCCCGGCACAGGCACGGTCCTTTACGAGGCCTCTCGCAGGCCGCCGGCTTATCCTTCCGTCCCCTTGCGCCGGGCGCTGGAAGGCGAAACTGGTTGCTCCGGCGACGTTTTGGTCTTCTCTTGGTAGCAGCAAATGGCGGCTATCTGTCTGTCACAGGCGCGGAGTTTCCAAGGCTGGCAGGGCGGCGCGTCACAATGACTGTGGCAGTCTATTCCCCCCCGTAGAGGGCACCTCTCCCTGCACTGGGTTTACGTTGGGCTCTGCGGCGGGCACGGAACCTCTTCCGGGCTAGGGGCTCACCTGCACTACCACAGGGGAGTGCGCCATGGCGGCGGTGTGTTTCTACGGCCCTCAGCTCCTCGGCAGCGCAGTCACTCCCGGCCCTTGCCCTTGCTCCGCCGAGACTAGCCTTCTCCCTGGCTGCTCCTCAGGAAGGAGCGGGTGAGGCCTCGGGAGGGTGGGGGGTGGTTTGTTAAGGCACAGAGTACCCTCCAGCAGTCGTTGCCCGTAGCAGTCCCCCGGTCTCGTACCTGGGCGGCAGGGCGTGCGGGCACTAGCAGGCACTAGCAGGCACTAGCAGGCGCTCGTCGCCCCGAGGAGCCCTCCCTCGGCCGGCAGCAGCGCGGGGAAGGAACCCTGCCTTCTCCTCCACGGCAGAGCCTGTCACGCCGTCAGAGCCTGCTTCCCACTGGTGCTGCCTCCGCTGACCCGGAACCGTGAAGGGCGAAAGTCAACGTGAAGGGCACGAACAGGCACAAAGGATGCCTCAATGCAGTGGCAATCACGCGCAGTAAAACAAGAACGATCTGCCGAGGATAGTTTCCATCCATTTAATATCCACACTAGGCAATCCCATATCATTGTCAAAGCCACAAGATCTATTAATACTCCTAAGCCCTGTGGACAAAGGAGTGACCAACTAACCACAGACTGACTAAGCTGCTGCAGTCCTTGTCAGCCTTGGAGAAGGAACTGCTGAATATTAAGTCTTCACTAAGATCTAGGCATTTTGATATAACAAAATATTTGCTATTAAGGTAGTTGCATTGTGATTGTCTAGTTACAAATACAGATATGGAGTTAGTAGACAATAGAATGTGGTGCTGTCTTCCAAGCAAAAGCCAAACAAAACAGATTCCACTTTTCAGCTTTAAAGATGGGCACCATGGGGGGCGTGGCCTGCTGAGCAGCGAGATGGCCGCTCTCTGAGTGAGCTCTGCCGGCCGGACCGAAATCCGGCAATTATCCTACATATTGGGGCGAGTCTAAGCTGCCAAAACCAGTAGCAAAAGTATAGGAGGCGGTGAGGAACAGGCGGAAGTACAAGATTCCCACCTTCCATCGCCTGAGAGAGGCTGGGGAACTGCGCGGCCTGCAGGCGGATTTGACGGAGGCGCTTGCCGGGGCTCGCTTGTAGGCGAGCCGTAACTCGGGCCTGAGGCGTGTGCTGACGGCGGGGCCTGAGCTGGAGCGGCGCAGTGCACTGATGGATCCAGGCGTTACTGAAGCCGCTCGATGAATCCTGTGAGCGCTGAGGGGTTGGGGCGGCCCCTGGGCTGCCTAAATGTGGAGTTTTGCAGAGCCGTGTAGCCGAGTTGCGGCTTGGAGGTCGGAGCGCTGCTCGCCGACGCGGATGACGCCGGTCAGACTTGGGACCCCTATTGAGGTTATTTACGCGGCATTTGGGCTGAGAGCCGACGGCCGGAGGTGGCCCGCTGGGCGCCGCTGCTGACCCTGCGACGGATGTCTAAGTGGAAGATTTTGGAGGCGGCGGCCGCCATTTTGGAGTCAGACTCCGGTGAGGTGGTGAGTGGAATAGTGAGCGGTTGGGTGCCGACGCGGGATCGCACGGATGCGGGGGGCGCCCTGCGGGGGTCATCTGGAGCTCTGGAGGAGACGGAAAGTGCCTGGTCTGCCCGGGCGCCGTGGGTGGCGTGCTTCGATGAGGCGGAGGTGAGGCGACTGGGAGCCTGTGCGCAAACACCGTGGTGCAGAGGGAGGAACGTGGATCACAGAGACAGGAGCTGCTACGGACTATCTGGTTGTCTCGTGAGTGTGGGGGGTGAACGGAAGGGCTTCCCCCCCGCCGCTATGCGCCTGCGGAGGGCCTGGTGGACATTTGCTTGTGCCCTGGCTGAGGTTCTGATCCAGTGCGGGGAGTCAGTCTAGGATAACCCAGTGCAGGTGCTGGTGACGTTGTCGTGGCCTGTCAGAGTGGACCTGCTGCCGGAAGGATTGCGTGGTGGTCGCTGCCCGAGCCTCAGGCTCCCATTTTGAAATCAGTCAGTGGGAGTGCAATGGAGGGGGTAAAGGTGCCCTGCTGCGGCTATTCGGTTGTGTTGGTGGCTGGGGGCCTTTGCTGATAGCGCACGACAGGGCCCGGTGGGTCTCTCTCTGCCATTGGGAAGCATGATTCTAAGCAGCCGAAGCTGAACTTTGACCATAAGCGCTCCACGCGTCCGGGAGAGTTGGAGCAGGGGCCCCAGGCGGCGGAGGGGCGCGACCTGGCCGCTGAAGATCATGGCGAAGATTTACGCACGCTGATGCTTGAGATGCGCTCTAGCCTCCGCAATATTGATACTAAACTGGACAATCTCACCAGTCAGTTAGACTCTGTGAAAACACAGGTGGCGACGCACGAGACGAGGTTGGACACGCTTGAGGCTCGCCAATCTGAGTGTCATGAGTTTCAAGTGGAGACGAGGGACCAGCTCCTGCACATGGACAAATTATTGGGAACAATACATGCGAAGAATGAAGACTTAGAAGCGCGGTCCCGGCGTAATAATCTATGCATAACGGGGGTCCCGGAGACCACTGCCATAACTAAAATGGAAACCTATATCACTGAACTCCTACACGAACTGTTTGATCCTGGTCTCTCGGCGGTGTTTGCGGTGGAGAGGGCGCATAGGTCTCTGGGTCAGAGGCCCCCAGTTGGAGCGCCGCCCCGGCCCATAATTGCGAGAATCTTGAACTACCAAGACCGTGATTTGATCCTTAAACTGGCAAGGGAGAGAGGAACCATCACGCATAAGGGTAATAACATCTCCTTTTACCCTGACTTCACACCGGCTGTCCAGGCGGCCCGCTGGGAGTTTCTACCTGCAAAGCGGCTTCTTCTGCAGGCGCAGATTCCGTACTCTCTCCTATACCCGGCTAAATTAAAGGTGTCCTTCGAGGGATCTGCCCGCATATTTACTGATGCCAAGGAGGCAATGAAGTTTGCCAAACATGTGGGACGCAAATCCGTACAACGTTCCAGAGATGTTGCGGAGGCAACGGATAGCAGGCTCTGCGACAATGAGTAAACGCGGATCCAATCTACTATATCCTGTGGGGAATGGCTCTTATTTGTATGTGGACTTCTATCCGCTGGAGCGGGTAATGTACTTGTGATGCCTGGGGTTTAATCGTAGACATCTACTATTTTTCGAGATGTATAACTTATTAGGTTTTGAGCGGCTAGGATCCCCTGCAGATCTTCCGGCCACCCCATGTCACACGGGGGAGTAGCCGACATCGCCACACCCCCTCGGGAATGTTCCCTTGTTTCTTAAAATGTTGCTCTGGGGTTAGTGCGGGGAGGGTTAATCTACGACCCGGTTGGGGGGTTGGAGTGGGTGGGGGGCGGCTGGTTGGGGTTGTTACTTTGTTGTTTACTGCCAACATCCATTGTATGCTATTTGTGAGGTGTCTTGTGCGTACAGCCTGGTCATTGTCAACATGTCTTACTGCACTTTACATGATGTGTGTGAGGAATGCCTAGAGTAGATAAAACTTTGAACTGTCTCACCTGGAATGTTAGGGGGCTCAACGACCACAGGAAGGCTAGGTTGGTACATGCATATTTGGTGCGGCAATGTGTGGATGTCTGCCTATTGCAGAAAACTCATTTGAACACCGCCCCTGCTCAAAGACTGCGTCACACCAGATGGGGGCACGTTTATTCAGCTATCTATTCCAACTATGCCCGGGGGGTGGGGATACTGATACGACGCGGGTTGGATTGGCGGGAGAGCGCTGTTCAATGCGACCCAGAGGGGAGATATGTTTGGGTACAGGGCATTGTGTGTGGTGTTTCGGTAGTATTCGTGGCTGTGTATGGGCCTAATGCTGACTCTCCAGGTTTCTTCCATAGGCTTTGGGGGCAAGTGAAAGCCACTGGATGCGATACAGTTATATGGGGAGGTGATTTCAATGCAGTACTTGATGACAAAGCAGATAGGAAAGGGGTAGCTCGTACATTGAATCCGTTGGCGGGTTCCGCGCTGCGGGAAATAATGCTGGAAGGCGCGCTAGTTGATGTGTGGCGAAGTAGGCCTGGGGACCTGAGGGAGGGCACCTGTATATCGACCTATAGCGGCGCGTGGTCCCGTCTAGACTTCTGGCTGGTGTTGCGAGATGTTTCACTTTGGACGGCGCAGGTAGAGCACATGCCCTGTACGCTGTCCGACCATGCACCCTGTATATTGAGGTTACTACTCCCTGGTGGTCCTTTTCCTGCGTTTTCGTGGCGGCTCCCACCTCAAGCACTACTGGATGTTGCGTTCAGAGAGGAAATACGGACTGATATCACTGACTACTTTGAGCGCAATGAGGGATCGGTGGACACTGAGGCGACTCTGTGGGAGGCCTTCAAGGTCGTTATTAGAGGCCAGTGTATAGCTCGCCAGGTGGGTGTACTGAGGGCGATACGGGGCACACTGGTAGCGCTGGAAGCCAATATAAAACAACTCGAATGCACTTTTTAAGAGGCTGGAAAATCAGAGGTGGCGGGGCTGCTGAAAACCAAATTATTGGAGTATGACGAGGAGGCGATGCGGGAGGTCAAATTTCTAGGGAAATATGCGGAGGCGAGGCGTTACGGCGAGGGTGGGAGGCTGGGGAAGGTCCTGGCAAATATGATTAGACCGCCGCGTCACGCGACGTATATTCATGAACTGCGCACGACTGATGGCGAACTGCTTCATGACAAGGAGGACATTGTAGGAGCATTCTCCAAATTTTATTCTCGTTTATATACCAACACCCAGGATGAGTGCCCGGAGGGGCTTGCATCCTTCCTGGATTCCATTGCGTTGGTATGGTTTAATAATAACCACAGAGAATATATGGACCTCCCGATAGACGCCGGAGATGTGGCACAAGTTATCATGAGCTTGCCGCCTGACAAGGTGCCGGGACCCGATGGTCTGACCACGGCTTTCTATAAGGCGTACGTGGATGAGCTGTCGCCCCGGTTGTTGGAAGTGTACGAGGAGGCCCTGGAGAGAGTGGTGTTGCCTGCCACCATGCGCGAAGCGCTGATTATCACGCTGCTGAAGCCGGATAAACCTGCTGACGATCTGGACTCATATCGGCCCTTATCTCTGATTAATGTAGATGTGAACATTTTAGCCAAACTGCTCGCGAACCGGGTACAGCCAATGTTGCCTATGGTCGCACTCCCTGACCAATCCGGTTTTATACCGGGAAGGGCGACTTTTCACAACCTGCGAACGATATTCGCCGCATTGCATTACCTACACCCTGAGGTCAGGGCTGCCGTGGTGTTTTTAGATGCCACTAAGGCCTTTGATACGCTTGAGTGGCCCTATTTATTTCATATACTGGAAAGGATGGGTTTCAGTACGCTGCTGCTTAGGAAAATTCACCTGCTTTACACTTTGCCTACAGCCAGAGTGCGGGTGAATGGCCTGGTGTCTGATCCGTTCCCTGTTTTGCGTGGTACGAGGCAGGGGTGTCCCCTCTCCCCGCTGCTATTTGCCATGGCTATGGAGCCGTTGGCAGCTAGGATTAGGCAACATCATACTGCAAGGGGGATAGGCTTCAGTTCTAGAAACCTTCTAATATCATTATACGCGGACGATGTGACCCTTTATCTTATCAATCCTGCTGATAACTTGGATCCCATCTTGCGGGAATTTGTCCGCTTTGAGGGCTTTGCGGGCATCTCCATCAACTGGTCTAAATCGGTGATCTTTCCCTTCACGGACAGCACTGCGGAGGTGTCATCCGAATACCCCCTGCGCTGGGAGGCGGAAAAAGTTAAATATTTGGGGATTTGGATTAGCCGGGACCTTCAGGAGATCTGGGGCCTTAACTTTGGCAGGGCTATGATGTGGCTGAGCGAGAAAGTGAAAATATGGGCTTCCCTGCCCCTGTCGCTAACTGGGAGGATTGCGTTGACAAAAATGATAGTGCTACCCAAATTTATTTATTTATTCGTCAATATACCTATACCGCTTACGTCGCACTTCTTTACCACTCTGCGGTCCTGCCTGGTGGAGTTGGTGTGGTTGGGGGGGACAGGCCAGGGTAGCGTGGGATACGCTGGCACTGCCACTGAGACAGGGAGGTCTGGGTGCCCCAGATATAAAACTGTATGCCCTCTGCGCTCAGGCTCAGTTCTTGCATTTTTGGACCCACCCTGTCCCTTTTCAGCCCCACGTGGCAGTGGAACGAGATGTGGTGGCGCCCCTTCCACTCGGAGTGGTGATATGCGCTAAGGCACGGCGTCCTAGAACAGATGTAGATACGGCTGGAATGCTGCAGTGGGTGTGGGAGGAGTTGCGCAGGAGGGCGGGGGTCCCATTGTTGTATGCTCCATCGCTCCCTTTGTTGCATAACCCGATGCTGCCTTTTGTGGCTGATGGAATAGCTGGTCACCTAGTTGACAGGCTGAATCTACGCACCTTTGCGGACCTCTTTCCCAATGGCAAGTTCATGCCTCCCCCGGCGCTGGAGGAGGGGGGTACGGTGCCTTTTTCCGAATTATTTCTGTACCATAAACTACGTGCGACGTGCCGGGCACTGTTCGGAGGGTTCCCTGACGCGCCACCAGTCTTTGCAGCTTTGGAGGCGGTGGTGGGCTCCCCGTCTCCCCGTAAGCTGGTAACTCGTATCTATAGCCATATGCAAAACAAGACACCGGGGGTGACGCCTAAATCTATGCTGTATTGGAACGAGGAGCTCCAACCTGAGATATCTGTGGAACAGTGGGAGTTCTGCTGTGGGCAGCTTACTGAGCTTTCGCCAAATTACAAGCTGCGTTTAATACATTTTAAATACCTGCATAGGTTCTACAGAACCCCCATCAGCCTGAAAAGAATGGGGATTAGGGAGACGGATGAATGTTGGCGATGTGGGTCGGTCTCGGCCTCTTTTCTACATATAGCATGGTCCTGCCCGAGGTTGGAGGATTATTGGTCCCAGATTTGTATACTGGTAAATCAGATTGTGGGCCGCTCGGACGTCCCCTCCCCTCTGATTGGGCTACTAGGATATGTCAGAGACACTCCGCCACCGTCGCGCAGGCTGCATGCATTAGTTCTACTGTTTGCTAAGCGACGGGTGGCGATCCACTGGGGTAGACGAAGGGTGCCCGCGGTGAGGGACTGGCTGGTGGATGTAACTTATGGGCACACGCAGCTAACCACATTCTGGGAGTTACTGCCGGCTGCATCCAGGCCCCGTGACATCTGGGGTCCGTTTGTGAGTTGGGGGTTCAGGAACATCAGAGCAGGGAATCAGAAGGGGATATTTTGTGTGAATGATCTCTGGGAGGTGGGTGGCGGTAGGGACATATCGCACTCCTTTCTTCTCACAACATGGAGGCAGTGCTTGTAACACCAGCGTGACCCTAGTCGCTAACCCTGTTTGACTCCACGGCTGCCCTCTCTATACACTAAGGCAGAGTGCTGTGTCCCTCCGTGCTCCTGTGTCCAATCTAGTGGCTTGGAATTCCTATTGATATGGACATGATGACTATTATAATATGTTCCTTTCTGTATGACATCTAATAGCATACTGTATGTAACACACTAATGATGATAACTGGCAAGTTTGTTTGTTGTATATTTTTTATATCGCAAAATGCTTAATAAAAAAAAATAAAAAAAAGATGGGCACCATGCAATGCAAATTATGGCATTTGTAGTATTTAGTTTAAACTTATAGGTTGATACTAAGCACTATCCGTGATTTTAAAGTTGCATTCTCCTGAAGAATGGGCAAAGCATGGTGAGTTTTTGACCTGACTAGAAACTGAGAACTTACTCAGATCTGGTACCCTTGGAAACTGATATACAGAAGAAAGGGAGTTATTATTATGGGATAAAGGTATTAAGGTTATGCCAGGTTTAACTAATGCCTTTATTTTCAACAAATAATTCAAAAAAAGGTCATCTTACAGATATTACAGTCTGATCTTAGAAATTCATATGAGGGTAGCATCCCATAATAACTCTGAGATGAGTTTACAGACTTGATGGGGGTATGTGCTTATCACCATTTTCATAGGAGTATTTGAAAAATCTTTCCACACAGGGTTATGGAATGTGTAGTTTAATAACTACCTATTGTAGGGGGCTGGCCCTCTATGTAGTTTGCAAAACTGGGCACACAGTGTAAAGGGTCTGGGCAACCACATGTTGGTTTACAGAGGTAAAAACTAGACCACCTAATGCTAATAGTTATGGTAGCTTGCTTGAGCAGTTAGGTTAATCTTGGAGACGAATAGAAGAAGAAAAAAAGACATAGGGCAGTTCTATTGTTTGAAGCAAGAGCCCTCACACATCCAATGGATGTCATGCTTCATCATCGGGTCTGCTCCTCGTCAGACCGGCGCTGCAATGTCTGACGGGCACCCCACAAGGGGAGCTCTTTGCCAGAGATCTAGCTAATATTGCTCCTAATGGTCTACTTGTATCCAATATGCCTAAGATCTTTTTTACAAGATCTGATATTCAGAAAAGATTGGGCCCAGATTGCTTGGAAGTGCGCAAGGGACTGGTTAGTCCTCATAATTAACACAACCAAACGGCTAGCAGAATCAATCACTATACAGTTCAATCTGATGGAAAGCTCACTGAAAACTACTGTTTCTTTGACAGCATTCAAGAATCGGTTAGCGGAGATCAATTCTGAACTAAATGAGACAAAATAATTTTTGACCCAACAATAGATCACTAAACTACAGAAGGATATAAATAATTCTAGTTGAGAGAAGGTTTACCCTTACCTTAAGGAAGATTTTGAAGTTGACACCCAGTCACACTCTTCAGATGAGTCAATTTCTTCCTTTAAGAAGTCTCGCAAATATAGTAACAGCTCCTCCTCTGATGGTTAGAGTACCGATGACAACAGGCCACAACCATATTTCAATTTTCCTCATTACCCCCCTGGTCAACCAATAGCATGGCAACAGCCCTTCCCCTTTTATCAACCTTGCCCCATGATGCCTTTTATGCCTTTTTTAGGCAACGGCCAGGGCAGAGGAAGAGGCAGAAGGAGAGGAAGAGGCAGACGGGTACACTGGGACAGGGAAGAACCTCAAATGGTGACTCGGAGCCAGGGGATGAATCGGCTAGGAAAAACGTAGTGGTCAATTTATCATCCAGACCTCTTTCTCCTGACAAAACTAAAGTTCTCAACAAAGGTTTGGGCTTTGTACCTACTCCAAAAGATTTCTTTTGTCTTCATTGTGAACTTTCACAGTTCTTTAGAAACGTTAGGCTACATGTCTTCTTCAAAGATAAACCTGTCGTTCCCTTACCAGAGGACTCTGGACTCAAGAAACCGTCAAGGTTCATGCCCCCTTCACCGGCTATGCCTCGCGAAGTCTTGGCATTTGAGAAATCAGTGATGACTGATTTAATCAATTTACTACCTAAACAAACTTTTGTGAACATTACAAATTTAGATAGGGATGCCCTGAAAACTCTGGCGACCGACCAGAGTATAGTCATTAAACCAGCGGACAAAGGAGGTGCCATCGTTGTGATGAATGCAGATGATTACAGACACAAATGCATATGCCTCTTAAGTGACTCTACTTATTATGCCCCAATCACAAGAGACCCTACGGAGAGACTACAAGTTGAGATACGGAGCATGATCAAGGAAGCTCCTATCGATATATGGATATCTCACAATTAAGCTGAATTCTTAGATACTACCAATCCCCGTATCCCCTATTTTTATTGTCTTCCTGAGATACATAAGGGAAAGATACCTCCTCCTGGGTGTCCTATTGTCTCAGGGATAGGATTGGTGTTAGAGCCCCTATCCATCTTTTGTGACCACTTTTTGCAACCAATTGTCCAAAAAGTCTTCTACCTACCTGAAGGACACAAAGGATGTCCTAAATTTGATTGACTTCATTAATTCCACTGTGGATGTACATGCACTTATAACACTAGATGTTGAAGCATTATATACCAACATACCCCAAGAGGCTATTCTGAGGGTAATTGAGACTGCACTCTTGGCCGACACATGGGATTCCCCTACTCCTGTTCAATTTATCATGCACTGCGCCACTCTAGCCATGACTGAAAACCTTTTCAAATTTGAGGATCTTCTTTTCCACCAGATACGTGGGACCTCGATGGGGAGTACCTTTGCTCCCAGCCTGGCTTGTCAATATATGTATTATTTTGAAAAACGACATATTGGTGACCACCAATCCTTTCTGTGACAACATCAAATTGTGGTGTCGCTATATTGATGAAATCTTGATTGTTTGGCAAGGTTAGATCACGGAGGTGAATGCCTTTACGACATGGGTAAATAGCCTTGATCCTTTCTTGAAGTTCACCTCTTCTGTTTCATTGACACAGATTCAATTTCTGGATCTGATGATCAGTATTGAAAAGGGTAAATTGAAGACAAGTACTTACCAAGAGACCACTGATCGTAATAGTTTACTCCTCTATGAGAGTCATCATCTGAAAGCGCTATTTGACAACTTGCTTTACTCTCAGTTTCTGCGACTACGCCGGAACTGTTGCAACATCCAGATATTTGAGACTCAAGCCAGTGACCTTACAACCAAGCTATGTGAACGTCACTATCCGAACCACGTTGTGAACATGGCCCGTAAACGGGCAAGGAATTGTAATAGAGATGCATTGATGACTTTTATTTCCAAGACACCAGACACCCATCTGACATGTGTTTCTACATTTACTCCTTTGTCTAACACTATTAAGAAAGTGATCAACAAGAGATGGCTTATTCTTTTGAGCGGAGGGGAGAATATTCCGAAACCGATTTTCGCTTTCAAATGGACAACTAACATCAAAGACATGTTGGTACATACCCGTCCAAGAATTCAACCTGCAGATACCAAACAATTGATCCTTTGGGATCTCCCCCCTGTTGTGGGTCATTTTCCTGGCGGCAACTGCAATGTTTGTTCACTTACCAGACGCCTGGATACCCTTGAGCTGGCACCAATAGGGACTTGGCGACTAACTAAACATACCAATTGCAATATCCGGAATTGCATTTATATGATTACCTTTCCCTGTGACTTTTGTTACGTTGGGATGACCACCAGGGCAGTGAAAACAAGAATTAACAAATAATGCAGTAACATTAGATGCGGCCGTGCGACTACAAAACTAAGGGCCAGATGTAGCAAACATTTGCGACTCGCAAACGGGCCGATTCGCAATTTGCGACAGTGCAAAATCGGAAATGGGATGCAAAAAGCCCATTTCCCCATCGCAAAAATCGATGGGACCCGTTTGCGAGTCGCATCCGTTGCGACCCCATTTTGCGACCCGCAAATTGCAAGTCGCAATTTGCGAGTCGCAAACCTTATGCAATTGCAACTCGCAAATTGCGACTAGTCGCAAAAAGCCCAGTTTGCAAGTCGCATTTACCACTAACTCAGAGCAGGTGGTAACCATTACCAAAGTATAAAAGGAGACCCAGAAGGCATCTGGGTCACTCAAGATGGCGGACATATACCTGATAGCAGTGAGGAGGAGAGTCTACGCAGCCCAGCAGAGGAGGAAGAGGGGCCACAGACAGGAGAAGATATATAGAACAAGGCAGACCCTTTTCCAGCAAACTGAAGAGGAGATCTATGATAAATACCGCCTTAGCAGCGCTGCCATTCTAGAATTAATAGATTTACTAAAACCACAGCTAGAACACAAGACTCTGCGTGGCTGCGCCATCCCTACGCATGTGCAAGTACTATGCGCACTGCACCTCTTGGCCTCAGGGAGCTATCAGGGGGTAATTGCCGTGGCAGGTGGGGTATCCCAAAGTGCAGTGTCAAGGTTCCTCAGGGCATTCCTAGATGCCTTAGTAGCGCACAGGTCTCAGTTCATATACTTACCAAGGAATGAGGCAGAAATTAACAGCACCAAGCTGGACTTTTACCGCATTGCCCACTTCCCCCATGTAATTGGATGTGTAGATGGGACACACATTCAAATATGCCCCCCGCTAATCTGGAACATATTTTCCGCAACAGAAAGTGTACCCACTCACTCAACATACAGGTTGTTTGTGATGCCCATTACGTCATCACGGACATCGTAGCTAAGTTTCCAGGCAGTACCCATGACTCATACATTTTTAGACATAGTGGGATACATCAACGCCTTGAACGTGGGGAGTTTGGAGACGGATACCTCCTAGGTAGAGCTGCATACATGTAGTGCTTTCCTCTTATCTAGTTTCTAAGCACTAACATAACACAACAGAAATGCACTTCTGAGGTCAAAGAAGACTTTTATTGTTGTTAATTCTTCCCCAACCACAATATTTATGAATGACGAATTAGTAGCTTTCAAGTCCGCGTTAATCAAACAAAATATATCAGTTTGCAATATACACAGCAGGTTATATTTATAAGATATTGAATGCAAAGCAAAACAAATACTTCACCGTGTGGGAACTATCTACAGCTTCATCTTTCTAAGGTCTGCAAGCTGATGACCCCTGTCAGCCGCGAGAAAGAGAGATTCATCTACCCACACGGGATTGCTGGCAGCCTGCGCCAAGCTCCAGCACGAGGTCCGGCAGATTCGAATCTGACCCTCTGCAGCCTGTTACATTCGTTACAAAGGTGTGCCCCCTCCTCTCAGACCTGGGAAACTGAGCAAGCCTTTTGGAGACTGGCCAGGTCTCCAAGACTACTCCTGTTCCCAAGCTCAAGCAGAGAGAACAACACCATGTACTCTCTCTTATCATGTCTAGTCTACTGTGAGAAAAACATCTTGGTTCTCTGGTGCAAAAACACAGCTTGGAAAAATACAGCTTGGATTCTCAACTGCAATGTCTAACTCCACGTTAAAGGCAATAGGCAGCTAACCTAAATATCAAATGCAATGTCATGTTAAAGGCAATAGGCAGCTAACCTAAATATCAAATGCAATGTCTAGTGTCATGTCAAAGCCAATAGGCATCTAAACTGAATACAAAATGCAATGTCTTATATCATGTCAAAGCCCATAGGCAGCTGAGCTGAATACAAAATGCAATGTCTAATATCATGTCAAAGCCAATAGGCAGCTGAGCTGAATACAAAATGCAATATGTGATATCATGTCAAAGCCAATAGGCAGCGGAGCTGAATACAAAATGTAATATATGATATCATGTCAAAGCCAATAGGCAGAATATCTAATAGCATGTCAAAGTCAATAGGCAGCTAAACTGAATACATCATGTCAAAGTCAATAGGCATGCAATGTCAAAGCCAATAGGCGGCTAGACTGGATACAGCATGTCAAAGCCAATAGGCAGAATACAGAATGTAATGGCTAATGCGATGTCAAAGCCCATAGGCGGCTCAACTGAATACAGAAAGTAATGGCTAATGCCATGTCAAAGCCAATAGGCAGAATACAGAATGTAATGACTAATGCAATGTCAAAGCCCATAGGCGGCTAAACTGAACAAAACATACCATGTGCTACTGGTGAACATTGAGCAACTAATATGCGCAGTGGTGAAACACAAAGTCATTGGTCAAAACAAAATTTAACAAATGGCAGTACATTCCGCCCTTTGACCAATTAATTTTTGTTTCACATATCTCTTGTTTCAAACAAAAACAAAAAACATCAGCACAAAAAAAAACATTATCAGCCAATCAGATTTGAGTGATCAAAGCAATCCCTGTAAAGCAATAGAAGTGAATTAACACATTGATCTCATAACCTTTCACATCAGATACATCTACATAGAAAAGACTGGGCAATTTTTATACTCTGAGTGAGTCTCTAATTCAACAGTGTTAGCAATTTGATGTGGCATGAGTTCTGCTCATGTAAAGGTGCACGGTCCACCTGAAAGGTTTGCTGGAAGATAAGCAAAAGTCAGAGTTCCATACGAGAGGGGAAAAAAAAAAACACAGCTTAGTTCCAGTGGAAGAATGCAATCAAACAAGTTGAACTTGAACTGAAGGCGCAGTTTGCGCAAAATGGATCCATGGTGCTGGCACTTTACTCAGCCAGGTTCAGGTTGGGGATTCGGTCCCTTCCCCGACCCCACACGCACACACCGGAAGGGGGACCACACAGCACACTCAGGGACAGTGGCGAAACGTGGTAGGATCTGCAAAAGAAACAAGTATGACTTTTCTTGCAAATAACATTTTTCATTTAAACTGCACCCTTCCTCTTTCTTTCCCTGTTTTATAATCAGCAGGACGTTTTTGAGGCCCTTTGTTATATTTTCTGCAGGTTCTGGAGGATCACTTGGGGCTTCAGCCCACACATCAGCACTGAGGTTTTTATCTGCTGCGCCACAGCTTCCCTTTTCTTGCACTGTCAGAAGGGCTGGGGCAGACTCATTCTTTACCAAACCTCCATTCACTGCACTTTTGTCAATTTGGGCCATTCTGTCTCCAATTTGTATGAATAAATCAGATTCTTTTCTAGGTATCAGCATAATTTCGATTTTTCCTTGGTAATTTGCAGCAATCACTCTCCCTAAAACCTGATCAATTTGCCATTTCTGTTCTGGTAACTTTCCTCTCCCCAACTGCTCTGTGACTGCTTGCATGACAGATTGCTTTTGTGCGTGCTGCACAGTTTTTATCAAAACTAGGGGAATGTGCATCTCTCTCATCTCTGCCCACCTGTAAGTGGCTTTTTCTCTCAGCTGTTCACATTTCTGGGGCACCCACTTAGCCATCCCCACTAAGGCAGAATTCTGGGTGTACACTTCTCTCTCTGCATTTTTCTCATTAACATCTGCAAGGTAATTGAACCAGTTAGGTGCTAAAACATTAGCAATGAACCAAAAATCAGCGTAAAAATGACACATCTCACGTAGCTCTTGCTTTAAAATCTGACACACATTATACAACTCCATTCCTTCTCCTGTGCCAGAAAACAACATTTCAGTCAATGAATCATTAGTAAAACAAACATGCTTTTTATCTTCAGTGGACACGAATTCAAATGGTGCACACAATTTCACCGGTAATTCTTTTACCTGTGGTACTCTAGCCCTGTCTTGCAAGTACCAGATCCAGTGTATGATCCTAGCTAGGGGCACTATTTTCTTTCCTTGTTCTTGATTTAAATGTACATAAGTTTTTCCTTCTTGCACTGCGCAAAAACCTAAAGTCTGCATTATTTCATTTGCCAAATCACAAGCGCGCAACTGCATATAATTTTTCACAGTGACCATATACAAAAGTGTTAGGATTTCACTCAAATGAGGGCTATTCTTTTTCCAAAAATCAAACAAGCTAATGAAAGTCGGCTCTTGCTCTAAAATCTTTCGTTTTACTTGTGCATTTTGCAACGGTAACTCGTAAATCACATTCTGGTCTCTCTCGTCCATGTTATCAGTTAAGGAATGCATTTTGGCTGCCAAAAACCCTGGCTCACACGAAAACTCAAAGCAGCTCGGAGCTGTCTTAACCCCCTCATTACTGGAATGGGACAAGAAAGATTCTTCAAAAACAGCCCTTTTATAACTTTCAGTCGGGCTAATTTGCTCACGTAAATTCCTATTTTCATGTTCCAACTTCCTACATTTCTCCTGCATTTCTCTGTAAGCAGATAAAGGTATCCAGACCTTTCTGTCATCATTACTTCCAAAACACACGTTTTCTACATATGTACAACAGAAATTATTTCTCAAAACACTATCAGGCATTTTAGCTACACATGCATTTTCAGACATGGTCTTCAGTGCTTCTGTAATTCCCCAAACAGAAAACAATTCACAGTTTTTCGTAGCACCATCAGGCAGTTTATCAACACATGAATTCTCAGACATGGTCTGCCGTGCTACTGTGATTCTCCAAACAAAACAATTTCTGTAATTCTCCAAACAACAAAAACAATTACACTTTTAAAGTGTGCACTTAGAAATCTACCAACTCGTCAACACCCTCTTAATCACCTCTTAATGACCGACCCCACGACTCCTGGTACCAATTGTAGTGCTTTCCTCTTATCTAGTTTCTAAGCACTAACATAACACAACAGAAATGCACTTCTGAGGTTAAAGAAGACTTTTATTGTTGTTAATTCTTCCCCAACCACAATATTTATGAATGACGAATTAGTAGCTTTCAAGTCCGCGTTAATCAAACAAAATATATCAGTTTGCAATATACACAGCAGGTTATATTTATAAGATATTGAATGCAAAGCAAAACAAATACTTCACCGTGTGGGAACTATCTACAGCTTCATCTTTCTAAGGTCTGCAAGCTGATGACCCCTGTCAGCCGCGAGAAAGAGAGATTCATCTACCCACACGGGATTGCTGGCAGCCTGCGCCAAGCTCCAGCACGAGGTCCGGCAGATTCGAATCTGACCCTCTGCAGCCTGTTACATTCGTTACAAAGGTGTGCCCCCTCCTCTCAGACCTGGGAAACTGAGCAAGCCTTTTGGAGACTGGCCAGGTCTCCAAGACTACTCCTGTTCCCAAGCTCAAGCAGAGAGAACAACACCATGTACTCTCTCTTATCATGTCTAGTCTACTGTGAGAAAAACATCTTGGTTCTCTGGTGCAAAAACACAGCTTGGAAAAATACAGCTTGGATTCTCAACTGCAATGTCTAACTCCACGTTAAAGGCAATAGGCAGCTAACCTAAATATCAAATGCAATGTCATGTTAAAGGCAATAGGCAGCTAACCTAAATATCAAATGCAATGTCTAGTGTCATGTCAAAGCCAATAGGCATCTAAGCTGAATACAAAATGCAATGTCTTATATCATGTCAAAGCCCATAGGCAGCTGAGCTGAATACAAAATGCAATGTCTAATATCATGTCAAAGCCAATAGGCAGCTGAGCTGAATACAAAATGCAATATGTGATATCATGTCAAAGCCAATAGGCAGCGGAGCTGAATACAAAATGTAATATATGATATCATGTCAAAGCCAATAGGCAGAATATCTAATAGCATGTCAAAGTCAATAGGCAGCTAAACTGAATACATCATGTCAAAGTCAATAGGCATGCAATGTCAAAGCCAATAGGCGGCTAGACTGGATACAGCATGTCAAAGCCAATAGGCAGAATACAGAATGTAATGGCTAATGCGATGTCAAAGCCCATAGGCGGCTCAACTGAATACAGAAAGTAATGGCTAATGCCATGTCAAAGCCAATAGGCAGAATACAGAATGTAATGACTAATGCAATGTCAAAGCCCATAGGCGGCTAAACTGAACAAAACATACCATGTGCTACTGGTGAACATTGAGCAACTAATATGCGCAGTGGTGAAACACAAAGTCATTGGTCAAAACAAAATTTAACAAATGGCAGTACAATACACCTTGCAGACATACACACAGGTCACTGTGCACGACTATCTGGACTTCCTAACAGTGTACTTTTGTGCCCAACAGGTGACAGTGCATATGCTCTAAGGCCATGGATCATGACTCCATTTTTAACACCCAGCAATGATTCAGAGAGGCAATACAACAGTGCGCATAAGAGGACCAGGAACCTCATAGAGCGCACCTTCGGACTCCTGAAGGCAAGATTCCGATGCCTCTACCGCAGCGGAGGCGCCCTCCAATACACCCCCATTACCGCTTTCAAAATTGTGGTCGCATGCGCCATCCTCCACAACATAGCCACCCGACGTGGGCTACCTCTCACCCCTGCAGACCCAGATCCTGATGATGAAGAGCAAGAACAACCACATCGCCATCATGGGGATAGGAGTCTAGCTAATCAAGGCAGACTGAGACGGGACCACATTGCAACGCAATATTCTGGACGGTACGTGTCAACTCCCACCATACTCACCTATTAACCATTTGTTAAGTGGAACAAAAATAACTGTTTTATTAATGTCATGAAGAAACTATATACAAGTTGAAATTGTCCATGGGCAGGAAAATGCCAACCAGTCATGTGGCACATTAACGCCATGTGCCACATGAATCTGTCCTGGCTGTTATCTATGATCTCCTGCCCCTCCTGCCAGCCTGGCTGGTCCCTGCTGTGTCCATGGTGCTGTGCCTACCACTCCTCAGCACGCTACTGTGAGTGGCAGAGACACTGCTCACTGTTGAGCCCTCCTCCCAGGTGTATTTGTTAACTTCCTGGCTGTGATGTCTCATCATGTGCCAGGAAGTGTTTCCAGGGTGTTCTGGTATGCTTTCTGGAGTGTTCTGCTGCAACTGCAAGCAATTTTGAAGGTATTTGCAATTTGCGACATCCACTCGCTAATTGCGAGTTCGTTTTTGCACACTCGCAAACAGCGACCTCGCAAACTGCGGACTCGCACACAGCGTTGCGAGTCCGGCTGCGAGTCGCAAAATCGGATCTCTTTTTTTTCTGGCATTCCACTTTGCGACTCGCATTTTGCGAGTCGCAATTTTTATTTTTGCTACATCTGGCCCTGAGTGTTCACTACTTGGAAGTAAACCATAGTCCTGACAACATGTGGTGGATAGTCCTGCAGTCCCCAAAATAGGTGTCAGATCCCTGTTGGAATCCGAACAACAATGGGTGCATAAATTGGGCACACACGTCCATGGGTTAAATGATGATATCCCAAGGATCAATTTCTAATGATTGCTATCCTTCACCCAACTCTTCTATATCGTTCTCCATCTCTCATGAGATCATGTCTTTAGGTGGGATTTTGACATATTTTGTTTAGGCAGTCCTGGACCTTCCCTCCAATCCAATTATGATCACGATTATTAGAGATCCGTTATTGGACCCCTGTTTTTTTATTTTTGTTCTCTGTATTATTGGTGCGGTTTTGTAATCTCTTTTTTGCTGTCACTCCAATGTTTGTGATTTTACTCCCATTTCAATCATTCATTCATTCATTTCTACTGGCACAATGTGACATTCGACGATTGTCTGTCTATATATATTTTTTACATCAGCAGCGCCCCGAATTGGATGCGCTTTCTTCTTTTTTCTTCCTTTATTTTTGGAGTCCCTTTTCCAACGGCGTTGTATTTACTCGCGCCTACCGGAGTCCTGTTTTATTGCTATGACTCCGACGTGAGTGTCACAAGTTTTTCAATCAGCACTAATTAAGCCGATTGACTTCTGGGTTTACAGGCTTATCTGCCCTTCGGCCAGCCGTCTCCGCATTGTTACGGGAACACGGCCGAGGGTAGGTGCACCACCGGTGAACGGGCAGCCTGGAAGTAAATGATTTGTTATTCTTAGTACTCGTGTTACCTCCACCCCCTGGGACCTTACCATATTTGAATTTGCAGTCGGATAAGAAATGTGTAACACTTCGATTTACCATTACAATGACTTTTTTGTCACTATACTTTGACAACTCCAATCAGCAGTGATTAGATCATAATCCTACCTCTGAATGATTATTCCGCTCTCAGAACTTGAGATGTAACACCCGCTCCCATGATAATTACCAGACCAATAGGTGATTTTCTTTTATTTGACACTCAGAGACAATTAGTTACTTTTACATGTAGCCTTCTCTCAGTTTTATTTTTTGGTGTTTTGAGAGGTTATTTTTGGGTGAGTTTTACATTACCCTCTCCCCAATGTAGCTTATCATTGGGTGCTTGCAATAAGTTTCCACTGGCCATCCACAACCCTTCTACTCTGGACGGTCTGAGTGACAGTTGGGGACCAATTGGTGAGTTTAATCTGATCAGAGACCGGGGCTACTGTACCCTTCTTCTACCTCTATGAACAATCTTGAATTAAATGCATTCTTCAGTTTAATGGGTTCCAGGGCTCTACATATCATCTCTGGTATGGACTTTCAGGGGGAACCTGTTGACTATAATCATACAATAATAAGCATATACTTTTTGTTTTTACTGTCATTAGAGTTCTTACGCCCATCTGCAGGCCCATGGTTTCCTATGGAGGTTGTTCCATACTGGGGACGGTAAGCGCATACATGTTTTTATTGCAGGCTACCACAGAGCACTACAGCACTGTGTGTCCACTGAATGCCTTATTTTTCCTTTTCCAAGTTTATGAATACAAATTTTTGTTCCCTTTGGGTTATAATTACTTACCCTTTGTATGTTGTATTACAGGTTGAGCTGTATATGTGACTAGCCAGATGTGCAGTTGACTTGTGTAAGTGACTGGAGACACTGAGACCGACAGTTTGAGATTTACTGACATCTATCAGTTGAACAAAGGAGAAATATTGATTTGTTTGGTCCTGAAGTAGCGTCAATGGATCTGTATGTGTCAACATCAGGGCAGATCGCTCTAGAATGCAAAAACCCAGCACTTTCAAGGTAACGTAATTTATTCATTGTGCTGATATGCTGTTGTATAACCTTTTGCATTGCAGAGTTTTATCCTGAAGACTTATGTTCAAGGTACTTATAAATACTGTTCATTTGCAATGTATTGCTGCAGGCTTTCAGAGTGTGTCAGGGTGTGGTTCCTTTCCAGGACCATTTAGAAGCTTTCCCTGCAGCATGCCTGGATGTGGTTTGTGGGCTGGGCCAAGACTCTATAAAAGGGAGCCAGCCCAGCTCCACATGCTCACAATTCAGAGGTCCCGGTGCAGAGCAGCAGCAACTTCCTGAGCTCCTGTTCCGGAGGCCTACTTTGATCTTCCAGGCCTTGCCCTTTCACTTTGTTGGTGATTCTTGATCAGGGTGGTAAGACGGAGGTCGGGCTGGGCCCCCGATCCCGTTCTCGAAGGCTTTCGAGTTCTTGGGCCTAATTTGCATGATAAAACAATTTTGCTCTTGTGCGTGTGAATGTGCGTTTGGTGTTTCATGGCATTTACGTGCTGACACTCGAATCGGCAAGACGTGTGATTCTTTGCTCGTGTACAACTCTTGATATTCATTGGGCGCTACCATTTTGTGGCATTTATAAGGTAGCATTCGAATCGGCAAGACGCGCAATTCATTTCTTGAGCTTAATCTGTGTTACTCATTGTTCGCTATCATTTCATGGCATTTACAAGGTAGCATTCAAATCGGCAAGACGCGCAATTCATTTCTTGTGCTTAATTCATGTTATTCATGATGCGCTACCATTTCATGGCATTCACATGGTGGCATTTGAATCGGCAAGACACGCAATTCATTTCTTGTGCTTAATTCATGTTATTCATTGTGCGCTACCATTTCATGGCATTTTACATGGTGGCCTTCGAATCAGCAAGACGCGCAATTCATTCCTTGTGCTTAATTCATGAATATTCAGTGTGCGCTACTATTTCATGGCATTCGCAACGTAGATTTCGAATCGGCAAAACGCGCGATTCATTTCTTGTACTTAATTTAGGAAATTCATTGTGTGTTACCATTTCATGGCATTTACGTGGCGACATTCGAATCGGCAAGACGCGCGATTCATTTCTTGTGCTGAATTCATGTTACTCATTGTGCGCCACCATTTTGTGACATTCACATGGTGGTATTTGAATTGGCAAGACGCACGATTCATTTCTTGTGCCTAACTCATGTTATTCATTGTGCGCAAACATTTCATGATATTTACAAACTCTTGTGGAAATCCGCAATATGTGCAATTCATGTTCCTGCATTTTAAGAAACTAAAGTGCTGGAATTCTAGATGTTATATTGTATGTGCATAATAAGTCCCTTAAGTACAATTCCTATGGTGTTATAGAATTCATTCAGATTATTTTCTTGTCCTCATGCAAAAGGCTATGCTTGAATTTGAAAACGTAATTCTAGAAGGTTCTGATGTTTCTAGTCCGTGTGTAACATTTCATTGAGAGGTTAATTGAAAAGTTGTATTATTCCTTCTTGATTTCTTCACAGGTAACCAGACGTCTTGAGGCCTAGTTATTTAGTCCATGCTTAAGTTATCCATGGTTACAGTATGACAATGCTTAGAATCATAGTCTAGTAATGATTAATATGATATAATCTTGATATTTTGTGTTTTAACCTTTTGCTTCCTACAGGTCTCCTTCCCAGCTGTTCCCTACCTAATCCCCTTTTCCCCACTTGGACTCTCTTAAACTCTGTGACATTCTAATCAGAGTATTGGAGCTGTCTTGTGGTGGACGTGTTGGGAACGTGCGTAGACCCCAAGGATCTGGTGACTCTGACAGAATAGTGAGCCCACAAATTAATAATCCTTCTGGTTTGCGTATGTTCTCAGCATGGCTACATTGGACGAGCTAATCAAGGCTATCACGCAGCTCCAAGCAGAGGTGGTGTTATCAAAAGTTTTGGCAGTTAGCCTAGCTGAGAGAGTGAGTCAGTTACAGGATAAGGTAGAGAAGAAGGAACAAAATCCAGCAGGTGTGTCTTGGCCAGGTCCTTCTTCTCAGACTTCTGGAGGTAATCTTACAAACATTTCCCTCAATGTTCCTTCAGCCATTCCTTTAGCTTCTCCAGAACGTTTCTCAGGCGATCCATTGAAAGCGCAATCTTTCGTGGTTCAAGTGGAATTACACTTCACCTGCCGACCACATACTTTCCCTGATGCCCAGTCTAAAGTGGCTTTCTTGTTATCATACCTGACTGGGGATGCAGCTACCTGGGCTATCCCTCTTGTGCGTAAAGACAGTCCCCTGCTTCAAAACTGGAGAAATTTTGTTTGTGAGTTTGAATGAGTATTTGATCATAGAACTGTAACATTGTCTGCAGATCGTGAATTATTAGACTTACAACAAGGTAACCAGGATTTAGTGTCATATTTAGCCAACTTTAATCAGCTGGTAGCCAAGACATCCTGGCCTGAAGAAAAGCAAGCGGCCTTGTTCTACAAGGGACTCAAAGAGGAGTTAAAAGATATTCTATCTCAAATAGACCCGCAGCCTACAGACTGTCAAGACCTGATAATCCTCGTTTTGAGACTGGATCATCATTTAGCAGAACGAAGGGGAACACGCAAAAAGACTGAAAAATATTCCTGGCGTTTTCACGATAATAGAAAATCTAGAACTCAGAAAGAAAGAACGTCAGAGCCTATGGAAATCGGAACAATCAGGAGACCTTTGACCAAAGACGAAAAGGACCTATGTAGAAAGAATGGACAATGTCTTTACTGTGGGCGCAAGGGTCATTTCGCCAAAGAATGTCCAATCAAACCAAAGAGCAAACGATGTCCTCTCCAGAAAGTTGCAGCCAATGCACAAGTCGAGTCGGAAAACTAAAACACCCAAGATGTAAAAAAGGGTTGCTCTTGGGTGTCACCGTGGACCCTTCACAATCTAGACATCTCAAGCTGGACATAAAAGTTCAAGCAAAGAAAAAGACCTATTTCAAGAAGGCCCTAGTAGATATTGGGGCTACCGAGAACTTTGTTGATGCCCAATTGGTTTGTGCATTGTGGATCCCATGTATTGAGAAGAAGACTCCAGAAATAATACAGGCAGTAGATGGAAAACTCTTGACTGGAGGCCCAGTAACTCTTCAGACTGTCCCCTTGTCGGTGATCTGTGAGGGTAAGAACCAAAGAAATAACCATAAAGAGAAACTCATCCTTGACGTGATCCATGCTCCCCAGTAGGGAATTATCCTTGGCTTACCCTGGTTAACTCATCACAGTCCTGAGATTAATTGGGCAGAACGAAAGGTTGTGTTCTCATCAGCGCTATGTAAAGAACAATGCCTCCAAAAGTCTCAAGTACCAAAAGTTTGTAACTTTTACATAGCCACTGCCGCGGAGAAAGAAGTTGAATTGCCCAAACAGTATTCATCCTATGAAGATGTTTTCGATGAAAAAGAAGCAGAAAACTTGCCTCCTCATAGACCTTATGACTGTCAAATTGATCTAATCCCAGGTGCGATACTCCCCAACTGTCGTGTATACGCCCTGTAGAACATGAAAATCAACATTTACAAAAGTATCTAGATCAATTCTTGGAGAATGGTTTCATCCGCCCTTCTAAGTCTCCTGCAGCCTCTTCTTTGTTTTTTGTTCCGAAGGCGAATGGAGATCTTCAAACTTGTATCGACTATAGGGGTTTGAACAAGGTCACCATCAAGAATAAATATCCCTTGCCCCTGATTCCGGTCTTACTGGAACAAGTAAAGAAAGCTAAAATCTGCACTAAGCTCGATCTACGAGGTACTTATCATTTGGTCAGAATGAGAGAGGGCGACGAATGGAAAACAGCGTTCAAGACAAGATATGGCCTATTTGAATACAGCGTCATGCCTTTTGGTCTGTGTAATGCTCCAGCAGCATTTCAATTTTTCTTGAATGACGATCTTAGAGAGTATGTCGACATATTTGCCATAGTCTACATCGATGACATTTTGATCTACTCTGACAATGAAAATGAACATGTACAACATGTCAAGGAAATTCTTGCAGGCCTTCAAAAGCACCATTTATCTTGCAAACTAACCAAGTGTGAGTTTCATGTTACCACAGTTGAGTTTTTAGGGGTTATCCTTGCTCCTCAAGGTATGGTGATGGCAGAAAAGAAAGTAAAAGCTGTGTCTGATTGGCCCACCACAAAAACAGTTTGTGATGTACAATGTTTCCTGGGGTTTGCACATTTTTACCGAAGGTTCATAAATCATTTTTCCCAGACAGTGGCCCCAATCACTAAGCTATTAAGAAAGAAAGAAAAATGTGTATGGTCCCCAGAAGCTGACCAAGCCTTTTCAACTTTGAAGGAAGCTTTTTCCACTGCCCCAGTCTTGACTCTCCCTGATGCGGACCATCCCGTCATAGTGGAAGCTGATGCTTCAGATGTGGCAATAGGTGCAGTCTTGTCACAATGAAGCAAAGACACTGGCCAACTTCATCCTGTAGCTTACATGTCTCAGAAAGTGAACGAAGCCGAACGGAACTATGTTATTGCTGAAAAAGAGCTTCTGGCGATTTGTGACGCCTTTAAAGAATGGAAACCTCATTTGTTGGGTGCCAAATATACTGTCACAGTATATACTGATCATCGCAATCTCCAGTTCATGAGTTCCGCCAGACTTTTGACTCCCCGGCAATTACGCTGGATGCTGTTTTTTGCCGAATTTGATTTTGTGGTAACTTTCTGTCCTGGTAAAGGCAATCGCAAATCTGACGCCTTGTCCCGCCAAGAGTCTACCACATTGCCTGCAGTTCAAACCTCCAGAAGTATCATTGCTCCAGACAAAGTCCTATGCATCATAAAATCTGAAGATTTCTTTGAAGACATCCGTAATTCTTTCACCATTGAGAAATGGCAGACATGGGCCCAAGCAGATCCCAAAAGGACAATCAAGCAAGGATTACCTTTCCATGATGCTCGTTTGTTCATGCCCACTACCAAACTTCGCAAGATAGTATTTCATTGGTTGCATGTTTTACCTACGGCAGGTCATCCAGGTACTCTTAAAACTCTTGAATTAATCCAACGCTACTTTTGGTGGCCTACCCTGACAAAAGATGTAAAAGCAATGGTAAACAACTGCGAAGTCTGTGCTCATATTAAAACAAGTCATTCGAAACCGAAAGGGTTGTTGCATCCACTCCCAACTCCAAGTCGTGCTTGGAAGCACATTTCTTTAGACTTTACTACAGGACTACCAGTGGCTCAAAAACATTCAGTAATCCTTGTGGCAGTAGATAGTCTCACGAAATATGGACATTTCATTGCCTGTAAGAAATTGCCCACCTCCAGTGAACTGGCAACTATTTTACTGAATAGAGTGGTCCGTTATCATGGGTTGCCAAAAATGATCCTCTCCGATCGAGGGTCGCAATTTGCCTCCAATTTCTGGAAGACATGGTGCAAAACACTTCAAGTCACATCCACACTATCTACTAGCCATCATCCTCAAACAGATGGTCAAACTGAGAGACTAAATCAGACTTTGAAGCAATACCTGCGTGCTTACGCTGAAAAAGCACTTCATTCTTGGACATCAATGCTCTGGTTAGCTCAGTTAGCCTACAATAACTCATTCCACACTTCCACTGGCATTACACCCTTTTTTGGCTTGTTTGGCTATCATCCTGACACCTTGCCTATCACGATCCCTCAAGAAATTTCTCCTACTCCGCAGTATCAGAAACCATTCAGCATCTTCATCAAACCCAGAAATTGATTCAACAGCATTTAGAAAAGGCCAAACAAAAATACAAAAAGCATTATGACAAGAAACATTGGGCCTGATTACAACTTTGGAGGAGGTGTTACTCCGTCCCAAATGTGACGGATATACCACCAGCTGTATTACGAGTTCCATAGGATATAATGGACTCGTAATACGTCTGGTGGTATATCCGTCACTTTACCGTCACTTTTGGGACGGATTAACACCTCCTCCAAAGTTGTAATCAGGCCCATTGTGAGGGACCGCAGTATCAACCAGGTGATAAAGTGTGGCTTTCTACAAGACACATAGACTTCAAGAAGAAGCACATGTTTAACCCCAAATTCATAGGTCCCTACACTGTCCTTCAGCAAATCAATCCTGTGACCTATAAACTGCAATTGCCAAGATCATTACAGATTCATCCAGTGTTCCACACTTCCCTCTTGAAAAAGGCAGCCCAGAAGGTCCGCCCTCATCCAGCTCCAGTTCTAATACAGGGGGAAGTAGAATACAAAGTCAAGAAGGTGTTGTATTCCAAACTGAGAGGGCGTAACCTATGGCACTTAATCTCATGGAAAGGTTATGGCCCTGAAAGTAACTCGTGGGTTTCCGCATCTGATATTCATGCTCCAGTACTTGTGAGGTGCTTTCATCGTCTCAATCCAGACAAACCAGGCCCTAGAGCACATCTGGGAGAGGGGAGTACTGTCAACATCAGGGCAGTGCACGCTCTACGGGCGACTAGAATGCAAAAACCCAGCACTTTCAAGATAACGTAATTTATGCATTGTGCTGATATGCTGTTGTTTAACCTTTTGCATTGCAGAGCTTTTGCCTGAAGACTTATGTTCAAGGTACTTATAAATACTGTTCATTTGCAATGTATTGCTGCAGGCTTTCAGAGTGTGTCAGGGTGTGGTTCCTTTCCAGGACCATTTAGAAGCTTTCTCTGCAGCATGCCTGGGTGTGGTTTGTGGGCTGGGCCAAGACTCTATATAAGGGAGCCAGCCCAGCTCCACATGCTCACTATTCAGAGGTCCCGGTGCAGAGCAGCAGCAACTTCCTGAGCTCCTGTTCCAGAGGCCTACTTTGATCTTCCAGGCCTTGCCCTTTCACTTTGTTGGTGATTCTTGATCAGGGTGGTAAGACGGAGGTCGGGCTGGGCCCCAAATCCCGTTCTCGAAGGCTTTCGAGTTCTTGGGCCTAATTTGCATGAGAAAACAATTTTGCTCTTGTGTGTGTGAATGTGCGCTTGGTGTTTCATGGCATTTATGTGCTGACACTCGAATCGGCAAGACGCGTGATTCTTTGCTCGTGTACAATTCTTGATATTCATTGGGCATTACCATTTTGTGGCATTTATAAGGTAGCATTCGAATCGGCAAGACGTGCAATTCATTTCTTGTGCTTAATCCGTGTTACTCATTTTTCACTATCATTTCATGGCATTTACAAGGTAGCATTCAAATCGGCAAGACGCGCAATTCATTTTCTGTGCTTAATTCATGTTATTCATGATGCGCTAACATTTCATGGCATTCACATGGTGGCATTCGAATCAGCAAGACGCGCAATTCATTTTTTGTGCTTAATTCATGTTATTCATTGTGCGCTACCATTTCATGGCATTTTACATGGTAGCCTTCGAATCGGCAAGACGCGCAATTCATTCCTTGTGCTTAATTCATGAATATTCAGTGTGCGCTACCATTTCATGGCATTCACAAGGTAGGTTTCGAATCGGCAAAACGCGCGATTCATTTCTTGTACTTAATTCTTGATATTCATTGTGTGTTTCCATTTCATGGCATTTATGTGGTGACATTCGAATCGGCAAGATGCGCGATTCATTTCTTGCGCTGAATTCAGGTTACTCATTGTGCGCCACCATTTCATGGCATTCACATGGTGGTATTTGAATCGGCAAGACGCGCTATTCATTTCTTGTGCTTAACTCATGATGTTCATTGTGTGCTACCATTTCATGGCATTTACTTGGTGGCCTTCGAATCGGCGAGACGCGCGATTCATTTCTTGTGCCTAACTCATGTTATTCATTGTGCGCAAACATTTCATGATATATACAAACTCTTGTGGAAATCCGCAATGTGCGCAATTCATGTTCCTGCATTTTAAGAAACTAAAGTGCTAGAATTCTAAAAGTTATATTGTATGTGCATAATAAGTCCCTTAAGTAAAATTCCTATGGTGTTATAGAATTCATTCAGATTATTTTCTTGTCCTCATGGAAAAGACTACTGTATGCTTGAATTTGAAAACGTAATTCTTGAAGGTTCTGATGTTTCTAGTCCATGTGTAACATTTCATTGAGAGGTTAATTGAAAAGTTGTATTAATCCTTCTTGATTTCTTCACAGGTAACCAGACGTCTTGAGGCCTAGGTATTTAGTTCAAGCTTAAGTTATCCATGGTTACAGTATGACAATGCTTAGAATCATAGTCTAGTAATGATTAATATGATATAATCTTGATATTGTGTGTTTTAACCTTTTGCTTCCTACAGGTCTCCTTCCCAGCTGTTCCCCACCTAATCCCCATTTTCCCCACTTGGACTCTGTTAAACTCTGTGACATTCTAATCAGAGTATTGGAGCTGTCTTGTGTTGGACGTGTTGGGAACGTGCGTAGACCCTGAGGATCTGGTGACTAGTATGGACCCATGAGACGCAAAACATGTTGACCCATCGAAAGGAGTGCAAGGTAGTCCCTCGCCTCCTGCTTTTCTAAGCATTGTAAGAGAGTGAATGAGCATCATCTCATTCTGCACTCTCTCTGCTGTTTTGACCTTATCCAATACCCGCTTTGAATTAATAAGTTGAGTGCTCTATATATGGGTCTTGAGCCAATTTGATCCCTTTCTTCTTTTCTCTCTCCACTTTTTTCTGTGCCTGCACCATGGTTTATGGCACTGCACCATTGAGAAAAGATCTCCGGCAAAGAGCCCCCCTTGTGGGGTGCCCGTCAGACATTGCAGTGCCGGTCTGACGAGGAGCAGACCCGATGATGAAGCATGACATCCATTGGATGCTTCAAACAATAGGACTGCCCTATGTCCTTTTCTCTTCTTCTATCTTGGAACAGTGTATTTTTGTTTATCAGTATAGGGAGGCTATACACTGGACCATTAATTCTCCCCGTCCCTCATTTGCAGTGTAATCTTGGAGACGTGCAAAGCATTTGTTGTACTCACAGTATTAATTAAACAAGACACACTCAAAGGAATAACTTGAGAACAATTTACAAAAATTCTTCAGATTTTTATAAAATGTTTAAGACCAAGACCATCAAAATTAGGTAAGTGCTTTTTAAGTTATGAATTTTTAAAGTTTAGAAAATGTCTCTGTTCTGTGCGTAATTGTGCACTATAGGAATCAATGAAGAAATATCTTAAAAATACATATAAAATCAGGCAATGCGTTTACCAATATTTTCTTTTGCAGGTATGTTGTGGCTGTCGGTTAACCCTGTGGACTAGCTGGAGAAGTTCAGCCGGCTCCCGGATTTGGCAGAAGCAGCTACAGAATATCATTGGAGCTGGTGAAAGGCCATTTGGGGGAACCACTTGGAAAACACTACACAGTTGGACTTTAATCAATCAATCAGTATCAATCAATCAATCAGTATTTGTAAAGTGCTGCTACTCACCCGTGAGGGTCTCAAGGTGCTGAAACCCACCTCGCACTTCAAGGTGAGTCTGGTGGGTCTGGTGGGTCCCCTTGGAGTATTGAACTCATAAGGAGGGGGGGACCTGTAGGGCACAGCTGGATCTTCGGTGCTGGGCACAGGGCGGCCAGGTACAGAGCGAATGGGTGAGCCAGGAGCTGTGTGCAAAGGTGCCCTTGGAAGCACAAAGTAGGTCGCATTAAGGCTCGCTTGCAGGTCAGCAGGGGCACTCTGGTGGGGGATCCTGGTGTTTTCTGAAGTCCTTTGACTTGGTGTTCCTCCTGGTCCTTTTTCAGTCTGGAGTGGGCTGTCCTTTTGGGTGTCTAATGTGAAGTGACCAGCACCTGGGGCTATTACAGCGTTTGGCCATCTGGATGTTACAGTGCCACCAAACGTGGTACACTGGTAGGTTTTATCCTCACATTCCATCACATGAAATTTGGTCTAGCTATGGCATCAGATTCCCTATTCAGCAGCCGGTCAGTGAAGTAGACCTTACTGGTCTTCTGTCTTTGTTGCAGGAGAGTGATGCCTTCACTCTGGAGGGAGATCTTCAGTGATGTTCCAGAATTGTGGAGGGCCTTTGGGGGTTTGTAGAACCCGTCTGATGTCCCAGCAACCCCTCAGTGGTGATTTCTGAGTCCTGGATGCAGCAGGGAGGGTTTGGCACCTTCTTCTGGGCGCAGCAGGACTTCAGTTCTCGAGCCTTGGGTCTTCTTTGTTGTTGATCTTCTTTTGTCCTTGGAATCTGAATCTCTGGTATCTCTGGCACGGGGGTGCCCACTAAATAATGTATTTAGAGGCCGTTTAAGATAGTATCTAGTAGTGACCACTGGGCCATCTACCTCAGGGTTCACCCGCTAAGTTACCACTTCCTGTGGGCGGAGTTCACTTCCCAACACCTGATTGGCTATTTTACTTCCATAAAAGATGGAGGAAAATGAAATGGAGGGGTCACCTCGCATCTAACACCTTAGGGGGGGTGCAAACTAGAGTTTACCACTCCTTCTGTCCTTTGTGTGTTTTCCCACTGTTGCTCCAGCCACAAGTGAGGCTTTGCAATATGGGGGGAGGGGGCATCTCCTTCTTGCAGCAGGGCTGGGGTTTGATTTTCAAAGGCGGCAAGTCCTTTGAAGCTTGCAGGCTGGGCTGTGCACATTACCGGGGGGAGGTGATGTAACACCTTTGCCCAGGAAGGGCTTTGTTCTCTGGACGCAGGGGGCAGAGGCTCTCACCAAAAAGTTCCAGAATCTTGTCTGGTAGTGGCAGGTAGGCTGGTTATGACTGGCCAGAAACCATGCAAGGGTTAGTTAGATTTGCAGAGGTAAAACTGTAAACTTCGCACTTGTATAGCGCACTACTCACCCGTTAGGGTCTCAAGGCACTGTACGCATACCGCTGTGGAACCCCTCCTGGCTTTTCTCTGTGAGGCACCCACTCCTGGACAGCCCCAGGGTGAAGCCAGGCATCCAAGCACTGTGAGGGCCGTTGTGGAGATTAAGCAAGCTGTTTCCCAGAGCTACAGAGTGGGACCCATTAATTAGATTAGGCACCAAGGCGAGAATTATCTGGTCCACGGGAATTGAGCCCAATACCCGCCGAGGTGGGAATTGAACCCTGGTCCCGGGCCAGATCTCTGCAGCAGGGTCTGCCGCTCTAGCCATTGTACCACACTTCTCCACCTCTAAGGTGGCCCCTGTGTACATTTTGTAATAAATCCATAAACCCTACTCTGGCACCAGTTTGGATTTATCATTCTGAGTTGTTTGATACCAAACAACCCAGGGTTCAGAGTAGCCATCATGAAACTTGTACTGACCAGTGCCCAGCACATGCATTTAAAATGGCTGCTCCCTTCACTTACTATGTCCCATGTTTGGCAAGGACACAGTAGGGGTATATTGCTTGTGCATCTATGCCCTCTCATGTAGTATAGTGTATCCTGTCTTAGGGCTACAAGGTCTGCCAGTTGGGTGACTTAACTATTCAGCATACAGTGTGTAGTGGACAGGTCACAGAGTCTGTGTGCCCTGTCAGTTTGTGTTTTAGGATTGCACAAGGACACTTAGGGGGTTATTCTAACTTTGGAGGAGTGTTAATCCGTCCCAAAAGTGACGGTAAAGTGACGGATATACCACCAGCCGTATTACGAGTTCCATAGGATATAATGGACTCGTAATACGGCTGGTGGTAAATCCGTCACTTTTCCGTCACTTTTGGGACGGATTAACACCTCCTCCAAAGTTAGAATAACCCCCTTAGACTGCAATGGAAGTGTTGGGTGCATCTGGATTCATGGCCGTTGAGGGTGGTACAATCTGTGCTGCTGTCCTCCGGGGCCTACCCTTAGTACCCCAAGCTCTGGGCACCTAAGTACCATTTACTAGGGACTTACAGTGGCAGCTAAGTGTATTGCCAATTGTATTAATACCTTTGCAATTTTTAAAGAAAAAACACTGGCACTGGGGACCTGGTTAGCACAACCACAGTGCACTTCAGTCCAAGTTGCATCCAGAAACCAGGCAAAAAGTGTGTGTGGGGAGTACTGCAACAGGGTGCCAGTTTCCCACACTTATATGATTAATTTCCTGCTATTAGACTCTGGGCTATATAATGTATTGTAAAGATTAAAGATCTTTAAGTAATAAGTTAGTTTGAGGAAAGAAAGTAATTTAAAGGAAACAGAATTATGTTTTTTAATTCTAAGAACTGTACTGTTGTTAAACAGTAACAGTGAGAAATACTACAGAGGTGCACTAGCCATAGAACTAAATATTTTATAGGATGTCAAGAAAGATTCAGCACATGAAAGTTTTGATGGACAAAGTAATACAAAGTAATGCAAATTGGTGCAAGTCTTGCAAGGATATTTACTTTCTAGGGCAAAAGGCATTTTGTCTTGTAAATGTACCCTACTCTCTGAGCAAATAGCACTTTGCACTGCTTTGTGCCACTTAATGACAAAGGGCCATTACTTGGGTGTAAAAATTTGCAGATCAGCGCAAGCATCCACAGATTTTAATGCAAGCACTGATCTTAGATAACTAATTTGAGTTTTGTGAAAGAAAATGATGCTTTCTTGAAGCAGGTTCTTACTAGGGGAAATATCTTTATTTCCTCAAAAGGTCATTAGATTGTATGTGTCTTGCACTATGCAGCTCAAGTACAAAGTGTGGAATGTTTCTGAAAGTAGGGTTTTGTACTGCAAGGATATGCTTGCAGTACAAATCCTATATTATACAGTAGGCAGACACCCCTGCATCATGGTTATGCATGGTAGTCTTTAAGAACACCTGCAAAAGGAATGACAGCATCAGAGGCTCTAAGCAAGGGGTTGAGCACCAACAGAAGGTGTGGTGTAGGCCTGTCTCGAGAGACCGTGCAATGGGGATTATCAATTCATGGACCATGTGGCACAGAGCCTGTCAAATAGCTAGTCTCTGCAACCTACCCTCGTTGCACATAGCTGAAGGTCCTTACGTAGAAGGGATAGGCCATCTTTGGAGGGTAAAGTGCCCTTGTTAGGCTTGTGACTGAGTGTAGACTGCAGGGTCTAGACTCCTGCCAGTCCCTCTGTCCCACCCTCCTCAGGTTCTGCACTCCATTTGCCACAGGCACCCAACCCCAGCAGCACACAGAATTTGGCTGGGCTATAGACTGTTGTTAGCAAGTGCCCGCCCGACTGCCCTCAGCCATTGGCTATATGCAGTGAGGAAGAGCTGCATGGCCTGCAACCCACCTTCTGCTGCAGGTGGACAGTTGATTCCAGCTGTGTTGGGCATTTAGTTATGCAAGGTGGAGGTAGACTGCAGTGCCAGGACTCTGGCCAGACCCCTGCAACCATACCACCATAGACAGTAAGCCCACTGCTGCACACATATTTTGGCATAAATATTGGGGTGGAGAAAAACTGCAAGTGATCATCTTTTTCCTCTTCTTATTGTTGTTGGACGTCTTGTGGCAGGGGGTTCTTCCTCTCTACAGCCTCTGCACCTCCTCTTGGGAGAACTTATTTTGGATCATCACCAGATGTTTTTTCATGCTGCTAGTTTCAAATGAGTACTCCGATGGATGGGCTCTTTGTAGAACTTGTAACACAAGCAAGGTGTTACCTTTCGGGCACATTTTCTAACCTGCCCTGCAAAGTGGCTAATGTCACTTGATGTTAATGTCACTACCACATCATCACATCAAAAGATTGTCATTCTGCTATCCTCTCTGCTTCCTCACTTTCTTTAGTGGGTTGGGATTTTATCTCTTTGAAAAGGCATAAACTTATCCTCCAAAGGGTTGGCTCCTTTTCCCTGGAGGCTGTAGGCTTGTTTTTCAATTAGTATGGATTATTTATATAATAAGAAGTATCCTTTTAAATGTGTTTTGGGTGTTTTAAGACTTTGTGAATTCTCTGTGGCTCCAATTGAAACAATTTTTCTAGTGTCCTGAGGTCAAGAAGGTAGGACTTTCATTCTGGGTACCACAGCTCTAAAACTGGTACTGCAAATCCTGTAACCTTTTACAAAGCAAAGCAATACAGATCCAATTTTACTGTATAAGACTAGTTTTTTGCTAAGAGGAACTTGAAACTTAGTACTATATCGGTACATTCCAAAATTTCTGCTTTTGATGTTTTTAGAGATGCACGGTATAAGGAACAGGTGTTACTACTCCAGGACACTCCCTTGGCAGTGCAGGGGTTTCACAAATCCTTGGACACCAGTGGAAATATTTCATTGGTTCCCGTCACTGTATTTTTCAACATTCAAGTAGCTTGTATCCTTTATGTACATATCACAATGCTACTTGCTTAGTAGAGTTCTCTAGAAAAGGAGGCTAGCTTGTTTTTTGCTGTTATTTCCTTTTTGGGTGATAGAGCACCTTTTTACATCTTTAAGATGTTCTACAGGCCGGCTAACCAGAACAGGGCAAAATGCAGAAAAAGTTGTTCAGAAGAGGGTTTATGAACTGGATGACTAGTTGATGTCTTCACCTGAGTACAATGCGTGTAAGTTCTTCACAATCCTTGATGGAGAAAAATAACTCTCATCCCATTATGTCTCATGTATATTATGTGACATAAAAGCTGATACAGAGAAGCTATTGAAAATAATTATTACTTGGAATGAAGGCCAAGTTAATGCAGAAAAAAGGAAGAGAAACTCAGAATCGGTGGCATCTACATCTACCGCTGCATTACAACACAACATCCATCCTGGTGATTCCCACAAATGCATTTTGCACCAGGATTAAGATGAGAGTGAAGCATGGTTCACCACTACTGGCTTGCATTCCTTGATGTGCGGGACCGTGACTTATGTTGGAGAGTGCATGAGCCCGAAGAAATCAAGCCCTTTTTCAACGACAAGTTCAAAATCCAATTTTATTTTCTCAATCCAAGTTAACATTCCACTGTTGCAAGTGTATTTTTGCTTTTATTGCCTAAAAGCAAAACACAAAATATTAGCACACATTTTAGAAAAAACAAATGTTTTAAACCCATCTTAAAAACAATAGTCAGTGTAAGTGATCTACATGAGAGATGGGTGACCGAATCTGTGTGTTAGAGAATCAGTGATAGTTTACATTTAACTAAGAAAGTGAGTGGGAGGGATTGTATGGTTGGTGTGTCCAACCAGACCCTGCATCCAGCCGATCAGGGGCTGGCAATCCTTGATGTGCATGGTCCAAGGCTGATGCCTGGACAGGCTCTCAGTCCTGCCCTCATAAGTGGCTGATCTCCACTGCACATGGCCTTCAGCCATACAGAATGGGAGAGGGCCAGAAGGCCTGACCTTCAGCCAAGTCCTGCACCACAACCTACGTGGATGCATAACACCTGCCTTTAATCATGCACATTGTGTGGTCCACAGGGCCTGGCCTACAGCAAGGCCCTGCACCCCACCCTTTGCTGTTGACATGTGGGGAGGGGGTCTGGGAAGTATGTCATGTAATATGTCTTGTACAGTGTAAAATGGGAGGTCATAAGCAATGCTTTACAGGGCACAAGTTATGGTTAATTTTCTGAACCATAAATGGTGAAGTTCAGTAGCTTTTAAGTTTTGTTTTTATAGCCATCACTGCGTTTAAGTGTGATTTTTTTTATTAGTCAGTTTCATAGTTTCTTTAAACTTCTTATGGTGTTATAAGAAATCGTAGCTGTATCTTCTCTCTCTCTCTCTATCAATATATATATATATATATATATACTTCCAGCAGTAGGTAGTTATAGTTAGGACTTAGTTTCCATAGGAAAATCGTTTTTTATTTTGCTTATAAGTTTGGCACCGTTTGACGAGTCTTTACGATTTTTTAAAACTAGTTTGCCACCCAATTCAAATGCTGTCTTAAAAGTTTTGAGGTGATCCAGCAAGCGGGGCAGACAAAAAGAAGGGTCCCAAAACGATCTTTCCCCATGCAATTTCCATTGGGATTTTTAGACAAGACTACAGCCCGAATGCTGAAAGGTATTACACCAAAGTTGGCAGAAAGGTAGCTTTTGGTCTAGAAAGCGTGTTTTTTTTCAAAATTTGGTGTAAATCCATTCAGTAGTTTTGGATTTTCGAGATATTAAAAGAAAAATAAATTTTAATATATGGGCGGAGCCTAAGCACAGATCTCATGGTGAGATTTGATTGGCTGCCCGCAATTAAACCAGGATGGGCTGGCAGCCATCTTGGGACCTATATACATGATAGCACCTTGTAAATGATCTACAAAGCTGAAAACGAGAACTAAAGCTTAAATATAGGGACAAAATGAACTTTAAGGAATATATATGTAAATGTAACATGCTGTGGCAGCCATCACAGGACTCTGGGACATGAACGCCATTGAAATGCATTGTAGTCAGGTTTTGAGGGTTACTCTGTGAAAACGCTTTCTGCTGGGATTTCATCAATTATGTTTGAGAGAAAACTGTTTTCTCATGATTTTCCCATACAGATTATGGAAAAGGCTCCAGAAGCTAAAATGAGAGCATATTTTCTGTAAATTTACACTGTCTTTGTCAGCCATATGAGAATGAAGACTAGCATTCACAGTAAAACATATTTACAACAGGAGCAGCCTCTCAGTTAATTTCCTTGTCACTGCTGCCTCCCAGAGTGTTCAGAAGAACAACTAGAGTGCTAACAGTCTGACTTATAACAAAAGTGTGGCACATTTGAAGCCATCTTGATTTAATCAAACTGATAAAACTTTAAAAATTTAATTTAAAAAGGAACACAATGAGGGGGTTCATTTTGTCATAGAAATTATGGTTAATGCTTTAGAAAGAAAGATTAGGACATTTTTTAAGTGAGTTCTCAAATATCTTCCTCTTCTATTTCATTAAAACACTCTGACATGCAGACTGAAACACGCCTTTTTAATGCCAGAAGTAGACTGCCAGTTAACTCCCTCGTAATCAGCAGTTTTACTAGTGTTTTATTGAGCAACTAGAGTGCTAACATTCTGGATTTATGCTAAAAGTGTGGCACATCTGAATGCGATCTTGATGGAATTGAAGTGGAAAACTGAAAGCATTTTCTACTGAGGATACTGCAGTAAATAAGAAAATTAAGGAGCTTCATAACAAATATGTCTCCCAAGTGTGCAAAACATCGGGGGCCTGGTTTAGATCTTGGCGGTCGAACTGTCAAAGCCGCTCCTGCCGCGGACCCGAGAAAACATGTCAAGTCATTGGTCTTCTGCCTGCCATATTTAGACGCCATATCTCTGCTAGTAGATTGACTGGCAACAGATTGCTGACAGAGGGAGACGGCGGTGGACACAATGATCTTCATACACTGGCTAAGGAAGAGAGGAAAGTGTCACACACCCACTGTCCCTTAGCCATATGTGTACCCCCACACTACACACTATACAACACACCACATTCAAACAATAATCCATTACCATTCTGCCAGAAACACAAATTGACACACATCCATGCAACAACACATACACAACATTGATACTGCACCCACACACGACACAACAACCAACACAACTTCACACTCGGCTACACAAACACACTCACACACAAGCACAACTACACACATCACAACAACGTCCTCCACACAACAATACACACTTGAATTTTGCACGCAGCAACACAATACACACAACAACATCGGTCTCACATGCAAGTGACACACATACAGACACATCCACACCACTCACTCCAGCTCCCTCCACCTCAACTAGCCAATTCACACGCACACAGACGTATACTTATTCACATACACAACAGATGGCACAAACCTATCCCCACAGGTCCCCTCGCACATGGACACCATTGTCCAGTATGAGTGTACCGCCAGTGTGGTGTCAGCATTCATTTTGCAATGACGCCACAATGACAGTTGTATATGTGTTCCTATCCATGTGTGACACCATTGTGTAACCCACATATGCATGTCACAGTAATTAAATACAATTACTGTGACATGTATGTGCCTTCAGTGGTCCTAACCTCCCGCGCAATACCCACCCAGCGTACCCTGCCAATGCGGCATCCCTACGTTCGAATCCAGCAAAGGGGGGGGTCGTGTTTTCTCTGTGGGTCAGTGGCACCAGTGACTGCAGGTGCTGTCCAGTCATATCCAATAAGGTGAGTTTTACATGGCGGTAAAGCACATCCAAATTTGCATGGCGGGAAGGGTGTCTGGGATTTTACCAGCATCCACTTTTCCTTCTCCTGCCGTCAATGCGGGTGTTATTTCTTGGTGGAGACAGTGGTTCCAATGCAAGCTTTCGTCTATGGGACTACCAACATCTAAATACGGTGGTCGGATTATTGCGTTGGTTGACAGGTTTTCAGTCGAAAGGTCGATGGCGGAACCGTAACCACCAACATCTAAACCAGGCCCCTTTTTTTGTTGTTTTTTTGCAGTTTTATATAGCTCAGACTTGACCTGAAGGTGTTGGAGTGCTTTACATGAGCATCAATTACCTTACACAAGGACACATTGACTGCGGTTTTAGGCATGGGGAGATTAAGTGATTTGCCCAGAATCACAGGATATCGAGCTGATGCCAAAACTCAAACCTGGTTCCCCAGTTGCAAAGTCTTCAGCTCTACATCCTCTTCTTTAAGTGTAACATATAATCAATTGATCAACTGCATAAAAAACATAAAGATAGCAAATAATTTAGTACTCGCTATTGGAGAACTCAGAAAATATGTCCTCATTTTAGTTTTTGAGAGCACTAACCATAATTTCTATGGAATAAAATCTCTCATTTTTATAATTTCTATAATTTCTAAAGGAAATGGATTAGGTGTTACAGTTTTGATTACATCAAGATGGCATCAGGCATGCAACCCTTTTGTAATAAATATAGAATGTTAGCAGTCTAGTTATTTATTAGAGTAGTGTGGGGAGGTAGATGTCAGAGGTGGGGACTCAGAAAATTGAGGGCAGGGAGGAGAGTGCAGAGGCAACAAGATGACCATGCTGGGTAAGCAGGAGGGACATTGGCAGCACAACGGACCATGGATGGCAGGCGGAAGGGGGGCAAGGGCAACAAACCAGCCATGCAGGACAGGCAAGAGAGGCTGTGGTAATATAACAGACCATTGAGGACAGAAGGAATAGGCAGTGTCAATACAACCATACGTGCCAACAGACCTGATTCAGTCGGGAGACTTCTGATGTTTTTTTAAAGCCCAAAAGACCTTTATTTTATCTGTCTCCTGCCTAAAATCTCCTCTTTTAAATGTACGTCAAAGGGGAAAATCAATTACCCCGGTTTTCTTGTTCAAATTCTCCCTGTTACCATTTTCAGAATGTTGGCAAGTATTGTACATTGATCAAAGAGGGCAGGAGGAATGGGGTAGGGGCATAGACTCGGATAACAGATGGCAGGAAGAAGACAGGCAGGTGCCAAACTAGCCTTACAGGGCAGGCGTCAGGGGTTGCAGACACATTCACCAAACAGGGCAAGCGGGGCGGCAGTGCAGCACAACAGACCATGGAAAGTAATAGGGAGGGGACAGGGCCCTGCACATGGACAACAGAGAGCAGAGGGAAAATAGGCAAGGGCAGCAAGCTGACCATACCAGAAAGACAGGAGGGTCAGTTGCAGCATGGTGGACCATGAAGGGCAGGAGGGAGGTGGCAGGGGCATGACAACAGATCAGACAAGGCAGGAGGGTGGGGATAGGGACCTGCACATAGAAAACAGAGGCAGGTGGGCAGGAGCACCAAACTGACCCTGGAGGGCAGGCGGGAGATGGGCAGTGGAAGCACAACACTCCATGGAGCGTAACAGTGAGACTATAATGGCATACACACAGACAATGGAGGGAAGGTAGGAGGGGGTCAGGGGCAGCAAGCTGACCACACTGGGGAGGTGGGAGGGACTGTGGCAGCACAGCAGACCATGCATGACAAGAAGGAGAGTTAGTGGCTGCACAACAGAAATAGTGGGCAAGAAGGAGGGGGCAGGTGCATGCACAAAGGACCATGGAGGACAGAAGGGAGGGGTAGGGGCTGGAAACAGACAAGAGATGGCAGAGGAAGGGATTTTTTGAACAGACCACACAGGGAAAGGCAGGAGGAGCAGTTACCACACAACAGAACATATAAGCCTGAAGGAAGTAACAGCAAAATGCACCATGGAGTACAGGAGGGAGGGGATGGGGCACCTAACTAAGGCAGTGTGGAGAAGTCAGGGACATACTACACCTGTCTTAACATGCTAAGCAGGTGGGAGGGGCAGTGACAGCTCAACAGAACACTCAGAGTAGATAGGAGGGCCAGTGGCAGGTCCATGGAACATGGTGGGCAAAAAGGAGGGAACAGGGGCAGGCACCCAGACATCAGAGGGCAGGGGGAAGGAGGGAAGGGGTGGCAAGCTAAGCACAGAGGCTAAGCAGGAGGGCAATGATAGGGCATAGAAGTAGACATTGAAGGGCAGGAGGAGTGGGCAGGGTCATCAAGCTAAATGGAGGGCAGTGGCAGCACATCGGACCATGCAGAGCATGAGGGAGGGGCCTGGTGCATGGACTCAGACAACAGATGGTAGGGAGGAAGTGGGTGGGTCAGCAAGCTAAAAGTTCAGGGCAGGCGGAAAGGGCAGTGGATAGCTACACAGGGCTGTAATGAGGGATCAGGGGCATGGACTTGCACAATGAGGGGGCAGGAGCAGCAAGCTTGGGTGGGGGAGTGCAATGCCAGGCCCTGCATCCAACCCCGCCCCCCCCCCACCATTCATTGGAATGAGCATCATACTTAATGTTGAAAAAAAACCTATAACTTCACTAAAAAAACAAAGGTTACAGGGATGTTATAGTTAGGAAATAGAATAAAAAACACCTTAGAAAATAACTAAGAAACACAAAGGTTACAGGGGTTTTAAAGTTAGGTTCAGAATTCACATGCAGAAAACCATATTAAATTCAGCTGTTATAGATAGAGTTATTTCAAGTAATTACAACTTGTGCCCTAAGGTAATTATAACTTGCCCCCTCGCCATGCACTGCTAATTATCCCAGATAATACATCACTCATGACATCTTCTATGACATCATTGGTAATATCACTTTAACATTTGCAGGAAAATTATTGATGAGAAAACTATGCTTGGCCGGGCGCGAGTTATAGTTACCCTAAGGCACGAGTTATAGTTACTGTGTTAGAGTTATGTATGCAATTGTGCTTTTCTGTGCATGTGTTTGTGTAGAGGAGTGTGTAATTGTATTGGTTGTTGTGGTGGTGCTGTATGTGTGTATGTGTGTGTAGTATCAATGGTATGTCTATGTTATGGCATGGATGTATGACACTGTGTTTTCTGCATGTTGATGTCATGTTGTGGAATGCAATGTATAATAGTGTGTATGCTGTGTGTTGTGATGTGTGTTGTGCATGTGGGCACATATGGCTAAGGTACAGTGTGTGTGTATCACTTACCTCCATGTGATAGCCACTGCCATTGTGCAATGCCCAATGGCTCCCGTGATGGTATCCCTCCTTCAGCAATCTGCCACCAGTACACCACCTGTAGGACTGTAACATCTAAATAGGTTCGGTGGGAACCCACCTGCCCAGCGGCTAGGAAGAACACTCTGTTGTGGCAGTCTGCTAATCAGCTGCAATACATCTAAATATGGTGAGCGGAATACCATTGTCTTGGCAGTGTTTTTGAGTCTGGCACCGCAGCTGGTTGGCAGTAATACCACCAAGATCTAAATCAGGCCCTAAGTCTGTTTTTAAAACTGTTGACTTTCAAGCTGGACCTATAACAGTTGAGTGGCATTTTATTGTTTTCTTCAGCATACTATGATAGATAAGAATTTACTAACATTAATAGTCAGACATGACAAATTACATATTTTCCTTTTTTAAACTAGAAAATGGGGATCTAATAGGAACATTTTTCCATTAAAAAATATTTAAACTTTTATTGATTTCTACACTTTTTTATTGAACTAAAAAGGAGAACAAAATTAAATAAAAAACAATTCCTTGCCAACTTCTGGCATAAATAGTTAACATTCTCTCCCTGCATTCTGCACTTCAGTCTCTTGCAGATGCAAATTTTCATCAGTCACACTAACTGCATAGCAGAGTGCACTGGTACAAGGGGTTGTGATAATGACTCAAGGTAGCAGTAGCATCAAGTGGAACACTGTGCCTAGCCTGGACTGTGGACAGAGGAGTTGTGATGATTTTCTCATCCCACCTTTGCTTTGAAATGATTAGCTGCTTGATGTGTCAAGACTACATATGTTTCTGCACGCCAAAGATTTCAAAAGAGTACATCTTTGAAGAAATCATTACAGCAGATCTTGACACTAAGATCTGTGCAGAGACTCTTCTTCCTCTCCAGAATAGTGAAAAATCCCACTCCAGAGACTGGTGTGTGGACTTTGGTTCATTCCTTTTTGTGTGGCTGCTCCTTCTATCCCCCCGTGGTGATGCTATTTTTAATTGAAGATCCACAAAAAGTGAGAGAAAACCAAAAAAAAGCTAGGAGACACTGCCGAGGGTGTGAATCCTCTCCTTTTGCTACTCACTAATAAGAATAAGAGGATGGGAACTTCCATTAATGTTGTTAGTTAATGATATGATGTTTCTCATTTCAGTCTGTCATAGGTACCATGACACCTAAAAACTGAACTCAGAAATTTCACTAAGACCTTCAAGACACTGTTCATATTTGGGTCTTTGAGGAAACCTCACAGTTAACAGAACCTTTTGTTTCGAAGTTCTAGGTGCGACCATAAGCCCACAGTGCGCCAGCAGGACCCAGAACTGAAAGTAAGCTCACACAGGTGTCCTGTGGGACCCTCTCATTGGCTCTATGAGTCCGCAGTAGAACTACAGAACCTATTAGAGGTAAAAAAAAAAATATTACCAGCCATTTGGCCACTGAGGAGGCATTACTCCAAAAAAGAGCCCACACTGTTTTATTTAGAAACAACCTTTATTGATTTTGCTAACCACTATGACTGGCTTGGTGTATAAAATGGTTTGCTGTCCATATAATCCGAAGCCATCATTGCTCCAGATAGAACTGCATACTAGCAAACACGAAATTGCAACATACACTACACCTATGCAAGGTTATCCATCTGATGTTGACGCCTTTGTGCTCCTAACCACTTCTGCAATACCACAAGAAGCAAGGCCAGACAACAAGTCACTGTTGTGACAGTTTGTTGACCTTCCAGCTGGTGGAAACAAATGTAGTGCGCAGGACCTGACATGCAGTGTGTACCAGAAGGTGCTCCACTGAGGGAAGACTGGCCAGTATTTGATGAGAAGCACTGCAATGTGGAAGAAGTTGAGGGCTATGCACCCAAACAGCATAGCATTTGCAAAGATAGAAAAGAAACGAGCAGTTGAAATACAACAAGCTGCTCTGGAGGAAGTGCTGCCACAAGAACAATAAGAAAATTATGACAACATGCAGCATTTTGGGATATACTGTGGACAATGTCATAATGTTGTGACCTGTGATGAACTAAACAGAAGAATATATTCAAGGGCCATGGAACAGCAACTACAAACAAAGCAAAGTTAAAAAGGGTATAGAAAATCATAAGCATTATTTAAAAACTGTGAAAGAAAACAAAAAACAAAACAACATAAACAGCAGTTTAAAACTTCAAAAAATATATATTTTTAAAAGTGGAATCCCACAAAATAACTCATATAAAAAAGTATTGACTCTGTTATTCACACGGAGTTGGGCGGTTACGCAGGGTTGGGCTTAGGGCTTGGCTGCAGTGCATGGTTAAGGTCTGTGCTCAGCATGTGTTTTCCAGAGGGAGGGGAGCAAGGCTGTTGCCATGGGTTGTGGAAAGCGGCCCACCCATAGGAGTTAGGTGCAGGGCCTGGCTTCATGTGGTAAATCCCCAGCCACTTATGGCCAAAAGCTGTGCTCAATAGGAGAGCTGGATGACTATGATATAAAAAACTGAAATTCACTGGTAATACTAACGGTCAGAGTGATGTTAAAGTTTGGTATGGTAATAAGATCCAACTTGAAGATAAAAAACCTAGAAATTATCTGACAAAAACAAAGGTTAGACTGACCTTATAGTTATGTGTTTTAATAATATAAAAACTAACATTTAAAAACTAAAAAATAACATTGAAGTTCACCAATTACAGTTTACTAAGTGCACTATAACCTGCGTCCCTCTATGCCCTGCTTATGACTTCATACCTCTTCACTCATGACATGTTAAATGAGATTATTTATGACATCTCAAATGACATCATTGATGACATACCTATTATTGTATAGCATGGTATTCTAGGTGTTCCTTATTTGGCATTTTCCTAACTTGAGTTAACCTACCATGCCTTCTTGTGTTTACTTTTCAATTAACATTCCTTTCTATTTCCTCAGCCCATTTCCTCTTGTCGCCTTCTGTTAGCAAACTCACTCTTACAACTTCTTTAGTTTTCTCCTATTTCTATCCTTCACTTTCTCTTACTAATTGCTTTCCTGATTCTTTCTTTCTTTCTCCCTTTTTACATTTTTTTTATAGCACCAACGTTTTGATTTTTGATTTTTTTTTAAATGTAGACATAAATATTTTAAACAGTGAAATAATAGCTGTAATAACAAATTGTTTAGGTATTGTTTTTTTTTTTTACTCGTGCAAATACTGTGGTAGCTTGTGGTACTTCCACATATGTGCCTTTTTTTAGAGTTTTGCGGGAGATTGTGGAGCTGAATCTAGATGAGCAATGTCAGAGGATATCTGAGCAATTGGCTCCTAAAGTCAGAGGTTATATGAGCAAATTATTCCAACTTCTTTACTTTCTTTCTCAAAGATAACTGATGCTTTCGTTAATATATTATTTTCTTTCCCCTAATTCCTCTCTAAAAGTCTTTTGAGGTTTTCATGTTACTATATTTTTATCTCTGCTTCTTAGATATAATTTATTGGTAAGAACAAGTGTGCTGATCAGTCCTTCCATACCTACCTATAGTCCGTCCAGTCCATGGATAAGCCACATTTCTCTGATACCTTCTTCATAAGTTTATTCTTGTTCTGTCCTTTTCATTGATTTGTAATCTATCTTTTATTAACAACCTTATCCATTGTTGCCAAACCTAGCTCTAGTCCATTGGATTCTATACTGAGGAGGCGGTCTTTTGATTGGTTTTGGTCTTGATTGTGCAGTCTTAAAAAATGCTCACTGTTGCCACAGTACAAGCATGTTTTTTTGGTCCCTTGCGTCTGTCTTCCTTTGACAAGGATCCTCTCATTTTACCAATTTGCATGGGTGGCCCTTTACCTGGACTTTATACTCATCTGATTTTTTTTTCCCAAGTGTTTAAAATCTTGGCTTCTCCTTCCCTTTTTTCGGCCCTATGGATTCTTAAAGCCTTTGATCTAGATTTAGTACAAGGCCAATCAATTCTTCACAATCCTCTGGTTGATCTACCACTTGAGCGGGTACATTCTTTAATTTGTCCTCAAGCCTCTATAGATAAAAGGATGCACATTTGGCTTCGGGACAGTTTGCTTCTTCTACTAAATGGTTGAAGTATGTCAAATAGGTGACCAGGTCCTTATTGCATTGTCGCACATTTAATAGTTCTCTGTCTAGTGCCTGCACAAAGGTGTTTTGCTGAACAGCTTTTCATTTTGTCTTTGAAGACTGCAAAATCGTACAACAGTTGGTCATCCCTTTAAACCAAAGAATAGGCTATAAGGCCTCCATTCCACCAGGTTTCAGAAATGCAAATACCACCCTGGATGGCTGGCATGTGAAGACAATGGGATGGCACATAAATTGTAGTTGACATTGGTTTATGAATGCTGCAAATTTTGTGGCTTTACACATAAATCTTTGGGGGGACCATAGGTACAGCTGGTGGAATGATTAGGTGAACCACTGGCAATGTACTGGATGGAGGACTGTTATGGTAAGAATCTGATGGCGTATTGGGGAGGGCCCAGGAAAGGTACCAGGACATAATATGGCATGGACGTTAGGCTCCTGCACCCTTGGAATCTACTCTTGGTTTTGACAACTGTGATTGCATTCTAGTTGTCCTTTGAATTAAGGTATGGGATGTTTCCTGGGACTGTGAAACAACCTTTTGCAGCTCCCTATTATCCTGCTGAAGTCTGTTGATCATGTCTCCTAAATCTGTCAAGGTGATGGCTCAGAAATCTCTGTCATTCAGCCGGACGGTGTTCTTGAGCATGCAGTGCTGACAAGATCCAAGGCGCTAACCTGTTTTGCTTGCCCAATGGAGTGACACATGTTCAGTAGTCAAGACCGGCCCCTAACTTCCACACTAGGCTAGTCACACTCAGCAGATTATATACTGAAGCAAAATCACCAAAGTAGGGAAAGGGGAGTTTGGAGATAAACAGCTTGGTCATAGGTGAGTGTCTTTGTGTGTTCCTGTGTGTTGATGCACAGCTACTGTCAGATTCCATTTCTGCTGGAGATCACACTGCTCATGCTTCAACTCCAGAATATGTGCACACAAAGAAAAAAGTAAGTGATTAGTTTTAAAATTTCCCTTTCACTGATCTAGCTTAAAGAATCCTAATGCATATTTCCCACCATCTCTGATACTACCATGTTACCCGCTGTTCTCTCTCTGATAGTATTTGTTCTACCAGAGGAAATTCTCACTAAACAGGAAAGGAAATACACAACCATTAGGTCCCCAACTCCTCACTACCTTTACACCTAATCTGCTTCTTACTTAATTACTTATTTTGACTTTCCAGGGAAACCTTGTCTTCTAAGGCCCAATTCTAGTTTAACTTCACCTGGACTGTTTGCAAGATCAAACTTACTTTGGGCTTTCTAGATATACAACTAGTTCAACATCTGTCTTCTCAGTGATACTATACAACCAATTTAGCACAAACAAGTCACTTGTGTTGTCACTAGTTACTCAAATACATACACGCTGCCAACAAGGCTTTCTAGAACCTTCCTTTTCCCTTGTATCCTGTGATGAGACTCTGGGTCAGTTCATGCCACCTTCATCTGGAGGGGGTCTTTGGCAAAGATAGAGAAATAGAATTTCCTGTTTCTTGGAGAAGATACTGTATTCAATGGGAGTGCAGTAACACAATCCTGCTCTGCAGTAAGCTCAACTTCTACCTCTGAAAGATGGGGTGCAGAAATAGCAGACTTTTGCTCTTGTTGAATTTCCTAGGATGATTCGGTTTGCTAGAACAAGTCATTTTCTAACTCACTGGTTTCAGTGAATGGCTGCAGTCACTGAAGAGTTGAGAGACATCTGCTTTGGTATAGTTGGTGTGGCACCATTGTTGATCCATGGGTGATTCTCCTCACAAATGCCTTTTTGCCCAGAAGAGGGTGAACTAGGTATGCCACATTGCACGCCTTGCAAAAAGAGGATGAGAGTGTAATGTGAGGTGACAATAGACTTTTTCTCTGCAGTGGCCACTTTCTTGACAGGAACCTCTTTCTTAGGTGCCATGTTGTTTCTGCTTGCTGCTCTGCAGCATGAGCAGTAGCACTTAGCAGAGATGCATCTGGACTCTGGTGTCAACTATCTCACACTAATTTCTTCATCTCAATCTCTAGCACTTGCAGGCAATAAAAAATTAGAAGGAACACAGTGAGGCATCCCCATCATCATACCAACAATAAAAACCAAATGATAACTATATTATTATACAGGGCACTACTTAAAGTCAGTGAAAGTCTATGCAATAAATGCCTGCAGTCCCTCCGAGGCTCAGGGGAGCCAGAAAGAGGTTTGTGAAAATCAATAAAGTAATGAAAAGCAACAACAACCATGTACCAGATGGACAAATCCATGTGGCAGAAAATGTGGACAAGACCTTAAAAAATTAGAAATAAGCACATGGTGTCTCTGCCGGGCTAGTTGGATAGGGAAAGTTAACTAATATAACATGGGCTTCCAAAGCACCACTAGAATAAATACCATTAAGAAAGGGCTTTTAAAATAGCATAGCTTGACATGAACAGAAAAACCCTCTTCAGAAAATGGTAGACAAGCACGTAGAATGAAAAGGCAGAAGGCAAACCCAGAATGGCAGCCTATGAGGCATGCACTGGTTTCTGAAAAAGGTGGTCAAAGGCATGGCATGTAAAGGCATAAGGCATGGAGGGCAAATGTAAAATGCTGCTTGTGAGGCAGGCACTGGTTTAGCAAAATGGTAGACTAGCACATGTTGTGGAAAGGCAGAAGACATGGAGGAAGAAGAAAACATGACCCTTTACCCTGACAGGAGCCCCTTTTCCCTCTCCGCCAACACACACTTACATCATTGCAGAAATGTATTTATCGTATGCACAGGTGTATTTATCATATTTATCATATGCCAAAAGCTTGTCTGGACCTATATGTGGATCTATACATCACCAGTAAAACAACAAGATTGTAAAAAAAAAAATAAAGATAAAAATAATAACGGCAGAGAAACATGGAAAAGGACAAAAAATTCAAAGAAAAGTTTAAAATGTCCAAAGCACAAGCAGCCCTAGGCAGCAACTACCCCTGCCAAAGGCTTTTAAAAGTTACACATTAATCACCCATTTCTCTCTCTCTCTCTCTCTCTCTCTCTCTCACACTCACACACACACACACGTGTAAAAATGGGGAAGAAGAAGGCTGAGACAAAAGGGCAGTGTCTGACTACATGCACCTGGACGCCTAGAACAACTCTCAACCCAGCCACCATCAAGCACAAGCAAGACAAGTAATACCTTACATTCTGCATGAGTTTAAGGGCATCCGTAAGCCTATAAAATTACAAAAAGTATCTCTAGCACTATGGCAGTGATAATGTGAAACATGCATTTAAAAATCACCAATGGTCTACACCAGACTAGGCCACAGTAAAGCACCACAGTGTAATGGCAAATCTGGCCAAAAACACAAGGACAATGAGAAAATATGTATAACTCCTCAGGCCTCCACCATATCCAAAATGTCCATTGACCTTACATTTGTTTCCTTTTTCCTACCTTGTGAGCGCCCCCAGTCTAACCTTAAGGCCACTCAGCAACTCACAATCTACATTTATAATAATCCACAAGAGGAAACATAGTTGTGCCTACCCTCCTCTAAACATCAAATATTTTTCAAAAATTACACTGAATTAAATTAATTTTCCAACTAAAAAATGCAAAAGTTCCAAGGGTGGATGAGACTGCAGACACAAGATAACTGATGCATTCCCCCAATATCCAAAGCCAAAATGACCAAGGGCTGAAAATGTGCAATGAGGAGTCTTCAGGACAGGAAGAGGAAGTTTCTACTGTATGTATATTAACCTCACACTCTATGGCAAAAAACATAAGAAATAGGGCGTTGCCTGGGCAAAGTTGACTCAATGCTCCAGTGCTACTGGCCCCACGGGCTGTTGAATTTGGGGTCCCCCACTCCTCCTGGAGACCTAGGATGGTGCAGCTGTGACCACAGGTGAACCATATCAATCAGGATACCATCTGTCCCTGACAACCACTGGGAGCCCTGACAGTGGGGCAAGCATGGATGGAGAAGCTTGTTACAGGCAAGATGGTGACGCCCAGTGCGTCATAATTCAACATCACCCTCTAAAGCCTCAAGGTCCCTTGGCCGGACAGTACTGCGCTGGCTGACCCCTGTGCTGATACATACATGCAAGGGGGAGTCCATTGGAGACCTGGGGCCTGTCAGTGGCATTGAGGGGTAAGAATGGGGGCCCAGTCCTCCCGCCCTCTTGAATGCTAGGTCCCCGTGTATTGGGAGAAGTAGAGTGGAGCACGGTCCAACTGAGGAAGGCTTGCTGAGGGCTGGTGGGAGAGGCATCAGGCCATGTGCTCAGTGACAGGAGGGATGTGTGGAGATACATGAGGGGGGTGTTCATGCCCCCCTGGGATTGGTGTGGCAGCCTCTGCCAGGGAATGTCCTGCCTGCCTACTGGTGCCCCTGACTCTTGGGTCTTGTTGAGGAGGCTGGGCTCTTACAGGGGTTTGGCCACTCAACCTTCTGAGGGCGGCCTCTAAAGTATACCTTGGGAAGTCTTGGCCGGCCTAGGGAGCACAGGCAGTGGACTTATATTTTAAAGCTATCTACTTGACATTGGAGCTCCTGTGACTGTGGTATTGGGAGGTGGAGCCAACACCCCCCTCCCTCCTTGCCCCCTTGCTAGAGAAGCCCACCACCACTATGGTGCAACTGAAGCCCGCCAGGATGGTACCAGATGCTGAGCCCTCACAGGGTGTGTGGGAGAGCCAAGAGCCAAACTCAAAGTCTATGTATGCCAGGATGGAAGCCTACATGGGCAAAATCCTATTGCCAATCCTAGATACCAAATCTGAATTGGAAGCCAAAGTGAACTTGGTATCCCCAAACCTCAATGTACTGTGCATGGACCACAGGAAACTGGTGGCAGATCTGTGCAGATCGGCCCAACCATGATGGAGCCCCAGGCCTGAATGACCATGCTACAGAAGTAGGTGACCTTCTTTAGAGGCAAGCTGAATGATGTGGAAGGGCGTTCTAGGTGCAACAATCTGTCCATAGAGCTAGTGCCAGAGCAGCTGAAGGGCACTTTGTACAGAGCTGTCTGTGGAGGAATGACTTCTATTAACTGTACTAGGGTGAAAGGCATCCTGGCTCCACATAGTGGGGCATGCACACAGGGTTTGCTGCAGGCTGCTTGCCAATTGGGTGCTGCTGCTGCCTACTTTTTGGGACAGAGACCATATTCTGCAAGTGGTCAGGGCCCACAGATCATGGCATATACAGGGGGGGGCTCAATGAACATTTACTATGAGTATACCACTGCTGTGCAATGACAACATGAGACATTCTTTGCAGTGAAGAAACACTTGAGGCAATTGCGCTCAAAGTATGCCTTGAGAGGAGGGAGTCCTTTGCCATGGCTGCAGATGTTTTGGACTTGTTGAAGGCTACGAGACACCCCGCACCCTGTGAGAGGGCCTGGTTGTGATACTAGCCATCCAGATACATGATGGCTGCCACCTCACTGGACGGGGCTGAGGTGGAGAGGGCCAAAGTGGTAGCAGGCATTCAGCACAGACATTGCACTGTGACAGTCAATGGTGGGAGGCACTGACCATAGACACTGTAATTCTGGTGAGTTGAGAACATGCTGTGGAGGAGAGTTGGATCCACCCCCTCGTGAACTGAGGGCACAGTAAGAGGGACCGTGTTAGGGACTGCAGATCAGTGGGAGGTACATGTACAGTATATCCTAAGCCTGGGGGTTCTGCCCCACTGAATGAACAACTACATTAAAGGTCACTGTGAAGGCAGTTTCACTGGTTATGATAAGGGGGCAACAGACACCGCGGGCATTGGCATGGTGGCTAGTTTTAAACCTGCAGCACAAGGCTGTGGGGTGGGAGGGTTTGTTTGGGATGTGGGTGTTTTGGTATACTGACAAGTATGCACAGTTGAGCAGTGAGTTGAGGGAGTATGGGTACCCAGATGGACAGAATCACACTGACGGATGAAACACCTTGCCTCAGTCGGAGCAACCAGGCCCTTGGAGTACTGGAATGTTAACGGTCTAGGAAACAAAGTGAAGAGAAGGGTCGTGATGCGGTATCTCATCAGGTATACCCCAGACATAATTCTCCTACAGGAAATACACCTGGCTGGTGATGAATGTAGGTTCTGGGACAGGGACAGATACAAAATGTTGGTGCACTCCAGCTTCTCACTGGGCTCCAGTCTTGGGTCAATCAGTTGTGTGGTCAAGCTGCAGTGAGTCGGAATTGGAAAGGGGAGGCCTTGGTGATGGCTTCCTGGTACTTCCCTCCAGGCCTTCAGACCAAGGAGATGGAACAACTATGTGCTTGGTTAACTCAGGTGCTGAGTGCCCTCCTGTTGGAAGGGAGGGACCTGAACCTCACAGCACAGAGTGTACAGGACAAGATTACCAGTTCCTGGACAAACCTCAGGAATGATGATCACCTTCAATAGGCCTTTGGGCTGGTTGACCTTTGGTGAGTAACACACCCCTCCCAGAGGCAGTACTCATATGTCTCAAACCAGTCATGCAGTGGAGTAGAGGTAATGGTGTCCAGTGGAGTGGCGTAGCATAGAGTGGAGTAGTGTGTTCTAAAGTGCAGTGGTGTGGAGTGGAATGGCACATATTACACAATGGAGTAAAGTGATGTAGAGTGGACTGGTGTGTTGTGGAGTGTTGGAAATGTTGTAGAGTACAGTGTCATAGGGAATTAAAGCATTGTACAGTGGAGAGATGTAGAGTATGGTACAATATGGTAGAGTGGAGTGGGATAGACTTTCGTACAGTTGAGTGGCACAGAGTAGCATATGGTTGAGTGACATAAAGTACAGTAGTGGAGTGGAGTAGTGTCCCACAGAAAAGAATATATAAACTTGGGTGGAGTGACATAGAAGGAGTTGCGAGGGGTGGAGTAGGGTGTCATAAACTGCTATAGAGTGAATTAGAGTGCTGTATAGTGGCATTGAGATAATTACATTGTTGTACAGTCTAGCGATATTCAATGGATTATTGTGTGTTACAGTGAAGGGCATACAGTGTTGTTGAGTGGACTATAGTGTTGTTGAGTAGAGCATAGGGAGTTGGGTAGAAAGGAGTGGCACAAAATGGAGTAGTGCATAATGGAGTGGCATAGAGTGGAGTGTCATACAGTGTAAAAGCGCGTAGTGGAGAGACATATAGTGGAGTGGCATACCATGGAATAGCACTGAGTGGAGTAGAGTGGAGTTATGTACAGTGTGATGGAGTTGAGTACAGTGTTGTAAAGTGTAGTGGTGTACAGTGGAGTGGCGGTAACAGCAGGGGCATAGAGTGGAGTTACATTGAATAGAATATGGTAGAGTGCTGTGGAGTAGTGTGGAGAGATATACAATGGAATAGCGTAAAGGTGAGTGGTGTAGAGTAGAACAGTGTAGAGTGGTGCAGAGGGGGGTGGCATACAGTGGAGTGGCATACAGTACAATAGTATATAGTATAGTAGCATACACCGAAATAGCATACAGTGGAGTAACATAGAGTGGGTGGGATACAGTAGAGTGGCATACACTGGGGTGCCGTAGAGTGGAGTGGCGTACTTTTGGAATAGCGTACAGTGGAGTGGCATATAGAAAAGAGGGGTATAGTGATCTAGCGTTCAGTGGAATAGTCCTACAGAGGAGTGGCATACAGTGAATTGTGGTAGAGTGTTGTGGGATAAAGTTGCGTAGAGTTGACTGGTGTAGTGTGTAGTTATGTACAGTGGAATAGCATATACTGAAGTGGCATAGAGTGAAGTGGGGTACAGTGGAGTGGCATACAGTGAAGTGGTGAAGAGTGGAATAGCTTACAGTGGAGTGTTATGTTATGGAATGACGTAGACTGGAGTGACTTATAATGCAAAAGCATACAGTGGAGTGGCAGAGAGCAGAATGGAATAGAGTGGAATACCATAGAATTGAGTGGGGTAGAGTGGAGGTACATATAGTGGAATAGCATAGAGTACAGTGTCTTAGAGTGTAGTGGCATACAGTGGAGTGGCGTTGACTGCAGTGGCGTATATTGCAGAGTACATTAAATACAGTGGAATGGTTTAGAGTGGAATAACGTTGAGTGTTACTAGCATATAGAGTAGTGATGTAGAGTGGTATATAGTGGAATAGCATACAGTGCAGTTGCATAGAGTGAACTGTTGTACAGTGAAAGAGCGTGGAAGTGAAGTGGTGTAGAATGGACTGATGTGCAGTGTAATAGTGTACAGTGGATTGTAGTGTAGTGGGGTCAGTTTTACGTATATTTTGCGCATTAGCTTCAGGCTTTAGGCCTCTGTGCACTTTGCCCTAAATATATTTTATTCATTTGTTAACAGCTTAGAGCCTCTGTGCACTTTACTCTAAATGCTTTCTATTAGGCTTCGTACTGTTATTTTACAGAATAGCCAGTTCTACGGTATTGTTTTTTATTCATATCACACTGTTTTGCCTACTTCAGCACTGGAGTTCTTCATAACATATTCACTCTGTGCTTTAGTCAAGGATACAGTCTGGTACATTGCCGATAGACGTGGAAGGAGTCTAGACTTGCCATTCCTGCGTAGGAACATTTTGTGATCACGATGACATGTTAGTTATAAAATCACTTCCTTGTCCCAATACATGCAAGAGGGAGATTCCGACCAGGGAACCACAACTAGACGCTGACTGCCTCGTTGCAGATGCTGAACCAGATCACAGGCCTTTGCTCAGGTATGAGGGTGTCCGTCTCCCTAGTGATACAGAAAGGCAAGCTAGAAGCTTAACATGCTGTGCTCTAAATAGAACAAGCAGAGGGAGAGTAGAAACGGTTAGGAATTATGATAGCTTTATTTCTATGTTTTACTCTCCTGGTTACTATATCAATCCTACTATGTTGTATTGTTCTGGTTATTGCGGCTCACGCCTTAATATCTAAAATACAGTCGTTTTATTAAAACATTATATAAAACTTATACTGTCTTTGTCATTTATATATAAGACCATATTGTGAATGAGAGAGTTGGTTTGGATCTGAGTGACCACGACTTCCCTGAGAAGTTCCAAAGATGTCATGCGCTCGGCTGCCCAATCATCTCTTCCCCGTGGGAGAAATGAGGCACTGCTAGTTAGCCGGAGCAACAACCGGATTCAGGGTGACAGAGTTCCTTACACGTGGGTCAGACTCAGTCCCCCACACCGTTATCGATCCTGCTGCCTAGAAATCCAGTAGTCTCATTTAGGATAATGAGAGCCCACGCGACATGGCGCCGCCAACGTTTGGTCTGGCTCTAATGTTTGGGTCCGACTGACTCTCTCGGTCTCGTATATATTTTGACTCCTCAGTTCCGTATACGGAGACGTCCGTGGGGCTGAGGGTTTCCGCCACCACAGGTTGGTTACATCCTATTACTTAGTGGTTGGTTGTTCAAGCTTGAACTTTGAAAGGAAAAACCCCGATGTTGGTGTGCCTTCTCTGTCCTAGAGCTATTTTTTGTTATACTAATGGCGAATCCAGTTGTAGTAAATATACCGCTTAATATGCGATTTCCGCTCACGGGTCATCTGATAGCACATGGACTGACGGTCCAGGGGGGTCCGGTCACTTTTGTGGTGGACGCCCATGCAGCCTATAGAACAGAACGTTTTTATTCTTGGGTCGTATTTCCAGCAGCTAATGGGGGTACAAATACTTTTCACGAATATACTGTTGCGAATGTCCCTGGACAATATAGGGCTTATGCATACTTAGAAATACCTTTATCTTATCAAGAACACCATAATTGGCTTGATGGCGCCCTTCCACATTCAGTAACACCAGTAAGGTTAGGTCCGTTGAGTAATGATGGTCCGACCTGGCCTTTATTGGCTACATATACACCATATCCTGGAGTGGCAAATGTGGCAGTGGCTGAAGTGCGTCGTTTATATATGGAATTAACTGCGACGTACAGACGATTAGTTCAGTTTGTGATGCAGACATTAAATACTAATGCAGCGCGTGCTGCTCCAGCTCACCCACATGCGGTGGTACCGGGAATCAATCCGGCCACTGTACACTCTGTAATGGGCAAAGTACCGGCTAAACGTGAGGAGACTCCATTTTGGCTGGCGCAAAAAATTAATACGCTGGAAGCAGTATTTCCCCATACGGGACCTCAGGATAAGCATAGAATTTTGATGATGTGTTTGCCGTATGGGATGGTTCCTACGGTGGATCTTTGTAATACTTGGGGCACGGTGTTTGCCGCACTCTATACTACAGCACACAGTACACCGACTTTGGCTAATTTGCCGGAGGTGCTTAAACAAATTCAGGATGAATATGGGGCTGCCCCTGCCTTAGATTTGGGCATGCAATTGATGGGTAATTTTGATGCGGTTTCTTCTATTATTTTGAGTAATCTCAAGGGGGAGGCTGTAGCACTAGCAGTGCGAATGCGTCTTCGGGACGTTCCGCAGATTAATCAGGAGCGGGAACTTCCGAGAATAATAGCTGAAACATATTCTAGTATTGGTCGTGATAGCCTAGGGGCTCGACCGCAGAAACCACAATTGCAGGGTCAAAATAATAAGGATAATTCTAAGCAACAACAACCTGAGGGTGCGAAAAAGCGCTGGGACAAGAAACAGCAAACACCTAAGAAAGATGGTGGGCAGTCTCCGCAACCGGAGACCCCACAAAATAAGTATAATCTCAGGAATAGGGGTACTTTGAAGACGCCTGATAGATATCAATATACTGATACGCGCCAATCTCGTTCCTTTCAGGACTCCTCGGAGAAAAGAAGTGAGAGAGGTGGGCGGTCAGAGCGGAGGACGGAGTACGTGAAACCGAGACAGGATTCACAACACTCAGCGGAGGTTTCTATTAAACAAGAAGAGAAACCGCTGCAACAAAAACAGCAATTTAAAAAGAAGAAAGTGGCAGCAGTCTCAGTTAGACATGCCGCTCAAGAAGAGAGTTCTCTTGACGAACAAGACATGGGCGTTAGCGCTGTTAGACAGCGCGGCAGAGGTCACAATAGTTCGCCGGAGTCTTCTAGAGCATCTGGAGGCGAAAGCAACTGATGACTTCATACAAGTCGAGACGGCGGATATGCGAGTCTCTGATCCTGATCAAGTATATCTTGTGACTCTACGATTACTGTAGAAGGGGACATTGACCGCATTGTACACGCCATCTTTTGGGACCATGTGGTAAAATCATATGATGTCCTGTTGGCCGAACAAGATTGGCCACCTGACTTTGTTCGCGACTGTCCGGTTGGGGAGGAGGTTATTGCGCCTTCCTTTTCACCACTTGTTCCGAGAGAACTAGCGGAGTCCTATAGTAACTCATGGGCTCTAGCACAAGCCCCCGCCCTATATAGAAATAATGTGGGGTGGGATAAACAATCACCTTATCATGTCATTCCAATTAAAGGCGAACCTCAGCCACAGCCGCAATATCCTATTAAATTTGAAGCAAGGGCATCGGTTAGGAAAATTCTTACACAATTGGAGTACCAAGGTGTGATTGAGCCTTGTGTCTCGCCGATGAATAATCCCTTATTTCCCTTTGCTAAACCGGACCATTCCTATAGGATAGTGGTGGATTACAGACATTTGAATAGTCATACACGCACATATGCCATACAGAATTCACATAGCGCTGCGCTTATGAATAATATAGTGCGTAAAAAATACAAAACAACCTTGGATATCTCGAATGGATTTTTCTGCCAGAATATAGCACCCGAAAGTCGGGACTATACCAGTTTCAGTGCGTTTGGCTCTCAGAAAAAGTTTTGTCGTTTACCTCAAGGGTATAAGAATAGCCCAGGACTGTTTTCGGCTCGTGTGACTGAACTTCTGCACGAGTTGGACCCTGAGGCGTTATCATATGTTGATGACATTTATTTGACGGGCGATGAGATTCTACAACATCTCAGACGCGTATCGCGCATTGTTGTGGGTTTTGCTGATATTGGCTATAAGTTTAATTTTAAGAAATCGAAGATTGCCTTCCTCAGTGTTATTTTCCTGGGATATGAGTTATCGAGTGAGGGCAAGAGCCTGGCGCCACATTTTTTGGAGAAATGTGCTTTATTGCAGCCTCCTAATACAGTTCGGAAGCTCCAGTCGTTATTGGGGTTTCTGAATTTTGGCAGAACTTACATTCCTGAATATGCTACATGTATAAAACCTTTATATGAACTGATTCGCCCGAATTTTTCAAGTAAATTTTGGACGATTGAGCATACACACATACTGCGAGAGTTGCAGAATGATCTCTTAGCGGTTAAACATTTACACACACGGGACAATAAAACTCATTTGGTCATCAGGGTGATTCCTAGGGCTGTTGGATTTACGTATGTCACCTTTAATGAAGGGGAGACAGTCCCGATAGCATACAAGTCCCACTTGTATTCTGCTGCAGAACAACGTTTTGCACAGACTGAGAAAATTCTCACTGCAGTACAGATGGCTGTGATCAAAGAAAGACCGCTAGCCCAGGGCCAACGCATTATTGTCGTTTCCCCAATTCCGGCCTTAGAGGCTGTTACAAAAGCGAGTGTTCCTAATTCGAAAGCTTTACACCTGCGGTGGATACAATGGGCTACGTCTTTGACGGCCACTGATGTGGATTACATATTTGACCCTAAGCTGCAGACTCAAGAATTTCTTCAATATGAAATAGAGTACCCAGTTCCTGCTGGCACATTGCCTATTGACCAATATGAAGTGGTCATGTATACCGATGGCTCTGCGCAACCGGCGGTTGGGACTAAACAGCAGTATTCTGCTGCATGTGCGGTGGTGAGCGGGACTATGGAGGGGGACGTCTTCTGCCCCCGACATACTTATACTAAAACCTTGGGAGATTGCACGGCGCAGCTGGCTGAGCTCAAAGCTCTTTTGTTAGCATTGGAGCATGCGGAGCCGGCGATATTGACCTTGCTGGTCTGTGACTCCTACTACTGTGTGCAATCCTTCAATTAATATCTGCACTATTGGAAAATGAATGGGTTCAGAGATTCGAAAGGCAACACCATTAAACATAAATTGTTGTGGGGTAAGGTTGCGGGTCTGAAAGAAACGCTTCCTAAAGTCCATGTTGTACATACACTTGGACACCAGCGCGTTGGAATACACGTTGCTGGGAATACTTTGGCTGATGAGGCTGCAAAGTCGGCAGTGGCTATCGCCACTGTAGCCGCAGTGACTCGTTCGAGTTCAAAACCAGACATAGAGATTTCGGCTGCCATAAAAGCTACGGCTGATGGCACGCCATTTCCTAAAGGATTCCCTTCTAAATATAGTTACTGCTTGAGTGGTGCACTAAATGCTGTTGTTAATATTGCAGGCGTTGGTGTACGTGAGTTACCGAATAAGATTGAGAGACCTCGATTAATTTCTGCAGCACATGAAGGGGTGGCATCTGCGCATGCTGGTGTGGCTGCCACGATTTCACTTTTGCAGGCCCGTTATTGGTGGCCTGGTCTCTATAAGGAGACAAAGCAGTATGTCCTTTGTTGTGACGTCTGTCAACAAATTAAAGCATCGTGTGCTAGACGCCCGCAGCAGACGCCTCTTCTGATTTCAAACAGACCATTACAGTGTGTGTACTTGGACCATTGTGGTCCGCTGACACCAGATAGTGCATACAAATACATATTGGTTGCTGTAGATTCGTGCTCCAGATTTGTGTGGGTCTGGCCACAGCGCTCGGCTGACGCTCGGACTGTTATTAAAGATTTGCGTATCTTTGTCGATACATTTGCAGTTGCGGCTTTTCATTCGGACCAGGGCCCTGCTTTTGCCTCTAAGGCATTCAGGGACACCATGGCTTCGTTGGGGGTCCAACTCCAATTCTCGTCTCCATTTCATCCCGAGGGAAATTCTGTCGTGGAGCGTTTAAATCGTGATTTAAAGCAATCCTTAACAGCCAGGGTTATAGGTACGGGTCGTAGTTGGCTAGCCCACCTGTATGGAGTACAGAGAGCACTTAATAACTTGCCTAGAAGGTCACTGGGGGGGTCGTACTTCATATGAGTGCCTGTTCGGAACACGAATGTATGTTCCTGATCTAGATGGTCCTGGTGTGGAGGCGGCAGATACGCCCTTTGACATAAATGATTGTGTCGCTGTTTTGCAGGATTTACAACAATTTCGTGAAGATAACTCTTCTGCGAGTGCTGCCTCCTCTGGAATTAAGGATGAGCCAGTAACACCTACTGGTTGGATACCCAGGATTGGGGATCTAGTGCGTGAAAAGGTCGCAGTAAAGAAAGAATTTGGTCCTTCTTATCGAGCACCTGTCTCGGTGTTGGGGGTGAGCGGCACGAGAACTGTGATTTTGCCGCCGCTGCAAGGGGCCAAAGGAAATCGTTTTGTTTCCATTGATAATGTCAAGTTACAACATGTGGCCATTTCTGCACAGCAGACCAAGAGGGACATCCAGTAGTTCCGGCATCCCTCTCACTACTGGGGAAGAAGTCCCGCTGCAGGTGATTTGCACCAACCCTGTTTCCTCTCCGAGCTTGGGGAGGGTGGAAGATGATCTTGCGATTGTTCCACAGTCAACGATTGATATCGATTCTTTTGCTCAAGTTGCTGTACGTTCTACTTATGTTTCTGAACATGTGATTTATAGCGTACCTAGGAGAGAACCTCCATCAGCTTCCTTGTTCACTGTTGCACCTTTTGCGAGAACTGCCTCTGGCTGCTTCAACGACGCGGATGCGGCTGTATCCAGCTCTTCGTCTTCGCTGTCTTCAATCCGAGGTCCACGTAAGCTACTCCGTTGGCTTAAACGTACATATTTTGTTATTCCTTGGAACTATTTGTGGCTTTTTATGGCTGTAATGACTGTTTTTTTATGGTTGGGATTTGTGGTTACCTTTTTTCTGGTAATACATGGTCTTTTTCTTCCTGATCGATCAGACATTGAGCACGTGGAGACTGTGTTGAGACCACATTTTTCGTCTCATATGGTTCGAAGAGACTTATCCAATGTGAACATTTCTGCAATACCAATTCCGGATGGGATTGTGTGGGATAAAGTAATGTTTGATATATATGGTCCCACTGAATTGATTCAAATACCGTATGTCCTTAAGTTATCAATGAATGATATTGTTATTCCAGGCATTGTTTCTGATGATTGGGATATGAATACAGTAGATTCTATGCTAAAAGATTTGCAATATTATACTGTCTATGACGATGAAGATGCTTACCAATTTAGAGATAATCATGGTGATATGTTTTGCTACACCTATTATGGACACCACTTTATTCACAAAGCGAGTAGCCCTAAGTCCATCTTTAATTATGTACAATGGGAACATTGCTCGACTCCTCCACAAGGGAGTTCGAAAACGTATAATGATAAATTTGCATATTTTTCTGGGCATGATCAGCGAAATGCTAAGTCTTACTATTTTAAAGTGGCACCGTATTCTAATAAGCAAATTTTGTTGACCGATACTAAATTACTATATTCAAATTCGTTTGTATCTAAACTTTCGGTCGAAGGATATGAATACTGGTTGAAGACTGTTGACTTGAAAAGTGTTTGGGGTACGAAAAATTGGCAGATGCAAGGCAGGGATACATTATTTCGAGCATGCATTATCCCTGTGCAAATGATTTTCCTCAATGACACAGTACAACAGACTAGTTGTTTGGGCTTGGCATCGATTAGAGAATTGACTTTGCCTAGTATACCTGTCCCTTCTAAATTAAGTAACTGGCAGCACTATGTGAATGCTACTTTTAGTGACTTTACGCATTGGGTCCAGAATGGTACGCTTAACTCTTCATCGTTACATCCGGGCGGGTGGTTATTGTGGCCTGTTGACACTAATCAGTGTCATCAACGTTTTGTTACCTCTTCTGGGGGGTTCAGGACTAGTAGGGCAGACCCTCGTTACATTTCACCAGAGCATGCTGATATAATAACTACATACAGTGTGGGGAAACTTTGTCAACAATGGTTGAAGTACTCCACGCTGGGTGCAGTTAAGTCACACCTCAAGTTACTGTCTAATGGTACTGATTTACAAGATTTCTTATCAGGTCCCAAGGTGCCCCGGAGAAAGAGGTTCTTATACGAAGTGTATAATGAGTTTTGGAAACTTTCCCAGCAGGAGGCTGCAGCCCGGTTAAGACAGATTGATCAAGAAAATCTGCTGCAGACTTTGTCTGTTGTTGATAATGGCATGCATACCCTTTCTGACCGTGTTTACACGATTGACAGCATTGTCTCTTCTGCTATTGACATTATAAAATCAGACATGTCTTCTTTGTATCATGGGCAGAGTCAGACACGATCTATCATGCAGCTGGGTTGGACTCTTCAGACCTTGAAGGCGGGTCGTGTTCCATGGCAGCACATTCGTGCCAGAGAGATCTTTATCTCCTTTAATTTAACTCGTCAACAACAATTGATGGCTAAGAAGGAAGCGACGTATGTTATGTTAAATATTGAAAAATTGGAGAAACTGCCTTTTACGGTGGCTGAGATTCCGTCAGCTGAGTGGTTGATTCATGGGGTTATTAATTTGCCTATCTCCACTCTGCAATTTACTTCTTGTTTGAAGCACATTCCGGTGGGTAGATATGAACTATTGGGTGACAGTTACATACACGAGGTGTGGGAGCTTCCTTTTCAGTACAGATGTGTTAATGGTTTGCGGGAAGTTTTTCTTAGCGGTAGCGAATGCAAAGCTTCTGTTAGCCATTCCATGGTTTGTAAACAGCTGTCCTTGCACGGAGCGTGTAATGCTTCGATTGCTAACTTAGCTTGTTATCTGAAGGGAGTTCCAGTCCCGGTAATTAAAAACACTTTCCAGGTGCTTTCTAACGGCAGTTACATTGTTCTTAACAGCGAACGCTGCTGTGGCATGCGTGCCGGAATAGTTTACGTCGTTGTCGTCAACAAGGCCGTTACGTGCTGCGGGAATGTGTTGTTTCCCCCTACTGAATTTAGGGAGGTAGCGGACATCTGGCCTCATATTGCTACTTCCAAGGTTGATTTCGACAAGTTGAGTCGGCTGAAAGCTTTATTGTTTCAAAAGCATGTGGCCCTTACATCTGCTAGCGAGACCTACGCACTTCAAGTGGCAAGGTCATCGGCGGAGATACAGGGCCTGATTCTAACTTTGGAGGACGGTGTTAAACCGTCCCAAAAGTGGCGGATATACCACCTACCGTATTACGAGTCCATTATATCCTATGGAACTCGTAATACGGTAGGTGGTATATCCGCCACTTTTGAGACGGTTAAAACCGTCCTCCAAAGTTAGAATCAGGCCCACAGTCCCTTTTGAATACTAACTTTCCGAGTCATTTCGGTGAACTTGTGGGACGTATATTTAATGCATTCAGCACTGCTGGTATTGCTCATTTTTTAAAGCCGTTGGTGTTGGTTTCGTTCACACCTTCTCTTCCATATTCGGTTTGATACCCTCGGCTATACACTCTATTTTCGGAAGCATTTTTGGGGGTTTCCCAATTACTTTGGCTTTATTGGCTGGAGTTTTGCTGTTGTTACTATTTTTTCGCAATGGATGTCCCGCTGCGACGAGGTCCTATGTTGCCGCTCCTGTCAGCGCAGCTGTGTCGTGAACGCATGATGCAGCATTTTGGAGCTACACTCCTGGCTCATTTGGAGTGTGACTGGTCTTTGTCATTCAGGCCGGTTTTGGATTGTGTGCAACCCGTGTTTCGATGCCTTTGGTGCTCGTTTGAACATGCACTGGCTTTCTGTCTCTCACTGCAGCGCTCTCCGGTGGTTGATCTTGATCTGTTGATGTTCCCGATTAGGGCTCATTCCCAGACTTGTGCACTACGGTTGCGTTTGCTTCGTGAAGCGGATTATGAGATTCCCTTCCTGGAGGAAGATGGTTTTGTCTCTTTCCTTGGCACTACACGGGGTGCCGCCCTAAATGGGTTTGGGGCTTTGGAACACACCTGCTCCATGGTACTTTGTGGCGTGGATCTTCCGATATTGACATATCTCGAAGTGGAGGAGCTTCTACGTTCTATTGCTTCTGTCTGACAATTGGATTTTTTTTTTTCTCTCTCTCCCGACTAAATTGACACTATATTGCAATTCGCTCTATCGTCACATGTTTCCTAAATTTATGACTTTATTGTCTTCTCATCTTGTCGAAATTTTGTGTTTAAATTTAGGTTATGTTTTTTATGTTATTAGAACCACTTGCTACCGACAAGGGGAGGGTGTAGTGTGGTCAGTTTTACGTATCTTTTGCGCATTAGCTTCAGGCTTTAGGCCTCTGTCCACTTTCACTCTGTGCTTTAGTCAAGGATACAGTCTGGTACATTGCCGATAGACGTGGTAGGAGTCTAGACTTGCCATTCCTGCGTAGGAACATTTTGTGATCACGATGACATGTTAGTTATAAAATCACTTCCTTGTCCCAATACATGCAAGAGGGAGATTCCGACCAGGGAACCACAACTAGACGCTGATTGCCTCGTTGCAGATGCTGAACCAGATCACAGGCCTTTGCTCAGGTATGAGGGTGTCCGTCTCCCTAGTGATACAGAAAGGCAAGCTAGAAGCTTAACATGCTGTGCTCTAAATAGAACAAGCAGAGGGAGAGTAGAAACGGTTAGGAATTATGATAGCTTTATTTCTATGTTTTACTCTCCTGGTTACTATATCAATCCTACTATGTTGTATTGTTCTGGTTATTGCGGCTCACGCCTTAATATCTAAAATACAGTCGTTTTATTAAAACATTATATAAAACTTATACTGTCTTTGTCATTTATATATGAGACCATATTGTGAATGAGAGAGTTGGTTTGGATCTGAGTGACCACGACTTCCCTGAGAAGTTCCAAAGATGTCATGCGCTCGGCTGCCCAATCATCTCTTCCCCGTGGGAGAAATGAGGCACTGCTAGTTAGCCGGAGCAACAACCGGATTCAGGGTGACAGAGTTCCTTACACGTGGGTCAGACTCAGTCCCCCACACCGTTATCGATCCTGCTGCCTAGAAATCCAGTAGTCTCATTTAGGATAATGAGAGCCCACGCGACAGTAGTACATTGAAGTGGTGTATAGTGGTGTGCCGTAGAATGCAGTGTCATACATTGGAATACCGTACAGTCCAGTGTTGTACCCTGAAGTGAGTTACAGTGCATTGGCATATAGTGGAACAGCTTAGAGTGTATTGTCATAGAATGGAGCAGCGTACAGTTGTTTACCATACAGTGGAGTAACAAAGAGTCGAGTTGCGTACACTGGAGTGTCATAAAACGGAATGGTGTAAAGTGTAATAGGACACAGGGTAGTGTTGTCGGGTGGAGAGGCATACTGTGGATTAGTGTAGAGTGGAGTGTTCTTAAAGTTGAGTGACATAGAGTGGAGTGGCGTAAAGTGCAATAGTATAGATTGGAGTGGCATAGAGTGGAGTGGTTGGAGTTTGGTAATTGAAATACTGTAGACCTAGCATGAAAGTGTGTGAATGGATGTAGATTTAATGTGGCTGGAAAGTATTTTATTAGGTGTGTATGATAATTTGTGGTAGTATGTGTGAATACTGTAAGTACTGTTAAAGTTATACGTTTTAAAATATTTCATTATATATTGCTCCACAGTATACAGTGGTACGTTTGTGATATACCACTGTACATGTGCATGAAAAAGCAGTATGTGATCAAAGTGTGTGAACGAATGTAGATGTAATGTGGCTGGAAAACACATAATTAGGTGTGTATGATAATTTGTGGTAGTATGTGTGAATATTGTAAGTACTGTTAAAGTTATAAGTTTTAAAATACTTTGTTATTTATTGTGCCACAGTCTAAAGTGTCAAGTTTATGATATACTGATGTGCATGATAAGGCGGTATGTGATTGATTAACAGCTGTGGTTACCAAACGTAAAATGCAGCCTTGTAGTCTTCAGCACAGTTTGCTGTGTTCTGTGCTTTGCTCCGTTCTGGTTTGGGGTCTTAGATATAGGTAATTACTAGGTTTTATTGTTGTTCCCTACCTATTATCACATTATTAAAAAGTTAATAGGTAGAGAAATTAATTGATATTTTTCTGTTCATTTTTACAGCAGTTTAGGGTGAATTGCACATTTTTAAAACCATTTTAAAAAGTGGGGTAATTTGTAGGTATTACCATGGTACTGCATAGACTATATTGTGAAAATGTAAATAAGAAAAAATAGAAAATGCACTGTACTATATTATACTTTTAAAATATAGGGTAGTAGAGTGTATTTTGAATTTTTTTTGCATATGTATTTTTTTTATTTTTTTTTATACCACAGTACTCTCTAATTCTTTTTGAATTATATAGAAACCTATAAATATTTTTCCCTACTTATTGCCACTTTAGGAAAGTGGTAATAGGTAGGGGAAAAATCTCAAACCTAATACTTACCTATATGTACGTGTGAACTGCAAAATATGGCCAAAGTGTACCTCAAAACAATATGGCTGCCTTTAACTTTTGTAAAGGTAGTCATTAGCCTGTGACCTTCCTAAGATGGCGGCTGTGGAAGATGAGAATTGAGAAGGTGAAAGAATTCCAGTAAGGAAGAAACAACATCCAGGCAAAGTCTTACCAAGCACTCTCGATGATAGTGCTCACTAAAGCAATATAGTACCTAAGGCAACAATTGACCAAGAAAAGCCTTTTAAGGTACATGAAAATCCTGTCCCAAGTTAAATATGCTAACAAGAGAATTCTTCTGGTTTGATAAGTCTAACTAAGTCCCTACATTTGCAGTTGACCAGTCAGAAAGCTAAGGCTGTGAATGCTGAACAAGATGATGTTATTTTCCTCCACAGATCAATTGACTTTTTAAATCAAGCCAACTGGCTCTCTGAAATGCAATCCGTTGGTTTCTCTTCCATGTCATTTAGTGAAGTGAAATCTCTGACTATATGGTTAAACAACAAGCTTAACATGTCTTCACATGTGACGAGCACAGCTGTTGCCACAAAACCTACTATACACTCTTTAACAATCATTTAAAGCCTATCATTCAACCTTCAGATTTCATTCTGGCAGTCCACTCATGTGTTTTGTTTCATAATTACTACACAAACTCAGTTCTGATTGTTCCACCTAAAGCCACACTTGTGAAGCTAAGGCAGTTCTGCTCTCAGCTGCCACACTGGTCTCTGACAGTAGGATCGCCCCCACTTTAAAGACCTTCACTGGATTCCCTTGGAAGCAAGAATTACATTTAAAGTGCTTGTACTGTACATTAAGTCCTATTTGAAAAAAAAACAGCTGTAAAACTTTCATGACTCATTGCGCATGACTCATTAAAAATCTCTGATGGAAAGAGATGGCCAAAAATTGAAAAGACGGTTTTGCTGAGAATCTAAGAAGCTCGTTCATCATTGGACTTCAAACCAGTCATTTTCTGGTGCAGCACCTACAATCTGGAACTCATTGACTTAAGAAATTAGGTGTATTAGTGATCTTACACCCTTCTCGAAAAAAACCTTAAGAAGTATCATTTTCAACTCTACCTAAATTCTATTGCTTTCTCATCAGACTTCCATACCCCTTATCTCTTGTCTGCTCACTTCGTCTTTTACCTCACCATCACCTTCTTTGTTTATGTCTACCCTTTTCAGTCTTCTATATACTTTGGTTGTCTGCCATATGTAGTTCCTCCCAACATTCACTGATTCTTGCTGTCACTGCTCTCGACTGGTTCTGTCCCCTCCCCATGTTTCCCCATGTTCAGACTATCCTCTACCATCCCAGAGCTACCGCTCCAACAACTCTTCTTCCTCCCTCGCCAAAACTTCTTGTCTTGTCACCTTGATGTCTCTCCATTAGCACTTCATATTTGGATCTCCATGTGGTTCACTTTTAATATGATATGTTCATTGTATTGTCTTTTTCATCTGTGGTTGTTTGTAGAATGGCCACATGTTCTCCTCAAATTGTTGGTTTGTTGCTTTGATGTAAAGATCAATGGCACTGTCTGATAATGGCACACTATAAAATTGTAAGTAAAATAAATATAAATAAGGCAAAAGAGATTGTGAAGACAAGGGAGTTCTGAGAGAGAAAGGTTGAGATTAGTTTCCCAGGAACTAGAGGAACTGAGTTTGGGAATGGGACAGAGAAAAAAGAAAAAGGCAGAGAGAAATGAAAGAAAACTAAAAGGAAAAGTAAGAAAAATTAAAACGAAAAAGAATAGGGGAGGGCACAACCTCGGAGAAAGTGAAACCCAGGATGGCAGCAGAAACAACGATGACCGGAACGCATGATTGTCTTCCCAGCTCTGGACCACTGGCAGAGGACTTTGTTATATTTCTAGCTTGCCATAGATGGCACTATGATTTTCCTATGCTTAGAAATTCTGCTAGTAAAAAAGACATTTGAGGTGAACAGTTTTATAGTGTTTGCTGTGTTCCATATAAAAGAGCTGCTTTCCACGTAAAACGTAGGAACTACCCACAGTTCCCTATGTCCTTTTTTCGTATACAAATTTCCCCAACTTGCATGTTTTTAGTTTACTCCTAACCTCCTTTTATCATCACCCCCCTAAAATTACCTATAACTCCTTTTAATATTACCAACTCCAAAACACTAAAATTACCCCTATCTCACTTCACCACTCCCCAGCACAACAACCTGAAAATGACCCTTAACCTCCCTTTACCGCCACCCACTACTGAAGCCTAAAATTACCTTGACCTCTGCCCACATTAACATTAACATTTTCCCACTATGTAGTCACAGGGACATCCCCTGAAGAGTGTGCTGGTTGGGATTAAAAATCAAAATGGTGACTGTTCTCCTCGGAAGGGACGCAGCACGAGATCCAGCGAGGACTAGACACACTGCAAGTGAAGTGCTAACCTGCAACACTCACAGAACAGGTGCACAGAGAAAGGTGAAAGCAGTCACCGCTCAACAGCTCTCCTGTTAACTAAGCAAATTAACAGGATAGGAGACTGGCAGGACCTTTACCGCAGGCGGCAGGCACAATGAGAGACGTGAGCCACCGAAGAAGGGAAGGCAAAGAAGTCCCATTTCACTTGCGGGTCACCTGCACATCCCTGAAAGGGGAATGTTATTTTTTTTACCAGTCAAAAGTTGTCTATATAAACATTAATAGAAGTATTAAAGTAAATGTGAAGGTACTTATCTCAGTTGGTGTAAGCAGGGAAGAAAGAGAAAGGAAAACCACAAATAGAATGTTCCACATGGTCCCTGAGCCTATGATTGCACAGCCCTTCAGCATATGCTTATATTAATAAAGCATTACATTTGATCACCTAAATGGGAAGGAGAATGGAAACGTCAGTCATCTCACTGAGAAAGAACTCTAAAATCTTCTGTTCTGTTCTGCTGCAAGACACGCACTCCAACATTTTACCCAAGCACCCGCAGATCTAAAAAATGCTATAGACTCAGATAAAGTGAAATTATACAATTACATACTCAATACTTTTTCAAGGTTTCCCATAAAACCAGCTTCTCTGTGTGTTCTTCAAACTTATACTATCAGTAACAAGGTAAAATTCTTGGACTTGTCTGCACACTGCAGACGTCTCTTGAATGTTCTTGAAGAGAAGACGAGACCGGGTGAGTGAACATCAATATTTATTCCTCCTTTCTCCGAGTCCCGTAACACTCTCCCCAACCGCAACCCCCCGAACCCCTAGCGCCCTGCGTTCCACATTCGGAGCGAATGTTGAACGCCTATCTACTTAACAAGACCCAACATACCCCCCTTCCTTTACAATGGCAAAACAATGAAAATTCACTTAACTAACATAGCTATACATGCAATCGACTAAATGACCTAATGTACAACGTAATCTTTGAACTTAATGGGGCACGACCTCATTCTTCTTGATGCCCCTTTTTCTGCACTTTCCTCCATGCAGTCCTCATTTGCATCCATGCCCAATCTTCTGCTGACATACTCCCTTTTAGATTCTGGCACAATGGAAAGGAAAGATTTATTCCATCTCTTTCCATTCTCTAACACAACTACATGATCCAAAACTTTTCCCACCCTGGCAGGAGCAGGAAACCTTGATAAACCCTTTCACACAAAACCAGGTTTCTTAATTCTCACCCAATCTCCCTGATGAACAAGACCTTTATCCTGTTGGTTCCTTGTTTTATATTTTTCCTGAACAGCAGACCTCACGTCCACCACTTTGCCCAACTTATCTACGTCAACATTCTTCTTCAACATCCAGTCCTTATTCATTCATTTATTTGAGCTTTATTTTGGCGGCAACTACCATAAAAGCAATACAAAAACAAACAAAAAAACAAAATTCACAAGACAACATACAAAAATGGAATACTAAAGTCCTTAGAATAAAAGCATTTCGCATTATCAAAGCCCAGAGTGTGCAGATCAAACACAAAATTACTCTATTTGAGGATGCATGTAGCTTAATTTTCCTTAAAATTCATGAGCCTATAATATTAAATGGTTAGCTAAGCTTGTGTTTTAAATCAAACAGCAACACAATAGGTCTTAATAAATACATTTAGGTTCCCAAAACTTAGACATTTTTCCTCCCCAATTGGAAGGAATGCTGGTATAATAAAAATGTATATTCACATTTTTTTTAAATGACAATATTAAATCAGGTAAAACAGTCTCTGCCCTTAAATAAATATTGGATCAGTGTAACAAACTAGCTCTAATGCGCCAAATAGCTGCTAAAAACTTTGCCACAGCACACACCACTGGCCAATGGATACTAGTAGTACAAATCCTGAGAGCCAGATGGCAATCCCTAATGCCCATGGTGTTACAAATAGGTCTTATCCAACAAGCCCTTTGCTTTTTATATACAGGGCAATGGAATAAAAGATGGCTGATTGTTTCCCTAGTATTACACCTCATCGGGCAAAGGTCTAGCGGGCTGGGAGTTTGCTTCCTTCCTGTTGTGAGATAGCACACTGGTAAAGATCCCGATCTAAATCTTAAATAAAGTGCACGTGCCACAGGATGTAAAATAATGTCAAAAAAGTGCTCAAACTAGTAATGACACTTAAAAGATAAAAATAAAGTCCAACATACTACCTGACGGAACAGCTGCTAGGATTGATGTTTATACACTCACCCAATACGCATCCTTCAAGATCTGGGAAGCATTCTTGGGAAGATGCAAAGGGTCCGCCCCATAGGGGCCCAGTCCAAGTTTTAAAAACCCTCTTTTTACGTACTGACACCATGGGATTTTTTCAACCTGAGAATCTCTTAGGAGCACTCCTAGCCATGTCCTATAAGAGTCTAACACTACTGAGGACCAAATCCGAATCCAGTACTGCAGCGGTCTCAAGGCAGCAATATCAGCAATAGAGGACAAATTTCAATCCAGTCGGATAGGCAAGGTAGGGGAACTCGGTGGAACCTTTAGCAGGGCCTTGATGAAAGAATCCTCTGCTCTTTCCATATCATGGAGTTTGCCATGACCCCACAACTCAGCGCCGTACAAGCGACCCACTCTGGCCTGCACTTTATAAATATCTACTGCCGGTGTACTGAGAAAGGCGAGTGTTCTGGCAGCGAATCTCAAAATGCCCCTTGTCTTTTGTTTAAGGGACTTAATACACTTTGTCAGATGTGATGTCCATTTATGGGAATTTTCTAATCTAATTCCCAGATAATTTGAAATCGCTAACATGTTCAAGAGCCACACCATCCAAAACTATGGGGGTCATTACAACATTGGCGGTAAAAGGCGCTTACCGCCGTGCAGAAGACCGCCAATACACCGCCGCGGCAGCGGAATTCCGCCACAGCTATTATGACACACATCTCGGAATCCGCCGAAATTCAGACACCCACACAACTCCGCCACACCAAAGGTCAGTGATAAACTGGCGAAAACAAATCCTCCACCTCCACGCCAATAGAAACACGCCCATGCTATTACGACCCACGAATCCACGCGGCGGTCTTTCAAACGTGGTATTCCATTGGCGGTACACACCGGCGCGCTCAAAATACACACACATCTCCAAAACACTGCCACATTGGACAATTCAAAATACACACACCTGATACACATACACATACCACTCCCATACACCCAATACAATATAAAACACACACCCACATCACCCACAAACCCCTATGACCACAATTCACGGACGAAGGCCAGATAGACAGCACAGCAAAGACAACCCCACCATACAGAGGCACACAACACCATCACCCACACAACATCCACGCACAAACCACCACACACCACTACACATCACCACACACATCAACACTCACACCGCCCCACCCATCACACACACCACCCCATGGCACGCCAAAGACACCCCCGCTTTTCCGAGGAGGAGCTCAGGGTCATGGTGGAAGAAATTGTCCGGGTAGAGCCACAGCTATTTGGCTCACAGGTGCAGCACACATCCATAGCCAGGAAGATGGAGCTATGGCGAAGAATAGTGGACAGGGTCAACGCTGTGGGACAGCACCCAAGAAATCGGGAGGACATCAGGAAGAGGTGGAACAACCTACGGGGGAAGGTGCGTTCAACGGTCTCCAGGCACAACATCGTGGTTCAGCGGACTGGCGGCGGACCCCCACCTCCTCCCCCACAATTAACAACATGGCAGGAGCAAGTCTTGACCATCATGCATCCTGAGGGCCTCGGAGGAGTCGGTGGAGGATGGGACACTGGTAAGTCAAATCTTAACTATCATATCACCCACCCTACCTGCATGCTATCACACACTCACACCCTCCCCATCACCCCAACTACTCACTAATGTACTCATTACACAAACTACACATCTCAACACCAAGCCCTGCATGACACAACTAAGCATGGACACTCATCACCTAAGCATGCCCACTGCACATACCCAGAACAACCCCCTAACCATCATCACACAAGCCCCCACACAGGAATGCTTGCACTGGGGTACATAGAAACCCACCCATTGCACACCATCACACACACACATGCAATATTCATGCTCTTATGCCCCTGCAGGAACACGAAGGACCGTCACCACACCAGAGGGTCCAGACAACACCACTCCACCCACAGAAGAGGCCCACAGTGACGATAGCAGCTCTGCCCTACTGGAGCCTGATGACCAGCCCGGACCGTCGTGGGCCTCGGGACAGTCGGTTCCCCTTGCACAGGCACAGCCCAACACTGACCTTCCACCCTCTGGTAACACCAGCACAGCACCCACCCAGCAGGCCCAAACCTCCGTACCCAGGACAGGTCAATCAGAGGTGTGTCCACCACTACAGGGAACCCAGGGTAACCCACCACCCCATCAACAACAGGGACCTGTGGGCAGTGGTAGTGGGCACATGGTCCAGGGGACGGATGCACAGGAACACAGGGGAACTGGGAGGGCTGCTGTGCGACAGGGGGCGGACAGGCCAAAGGAACCCACTCTCCACGAGGCCCTATCCTCCATCATGGGAGCATACCACCACTCCCTGGAGACGAAGGCGACGGTCCTGGTCAAGTTTCAGGAGACCCAGCGCCTGCAGGAGGACCAGTATTTGGGGTTCAGGGAGGAGCTCAGGACCATCAGCTCCGCCTTGGGCACCATCGTAGGGGTGCTGAAGGACATACAGCAGACCATGAGGGACACCGTGGCACTCCAAGGGGCCCCTGACACTAGCCAGGAGGATGAACTGCCCACCACCTCCGCCGGCGCTAGTGGACAGGCTGCCCCGCCACAGGACCACCACACCAGCACACCAACCCCTGCAGATGGACAACCACCACGCAAGCGGTCCCTGAGAGCCAGGAACAGGACAGAGCAAGATGGCAAGACCCCCGCCAGGAAATGAGACCACCCTGATTGTCCTCCCACTGTCCCACTTAGTTACCCTGTCCATACTTGAACTGCCCCAGCTCCACTTCCTATGCCCATATGGGCAGTGCACCTGTGAGACTAATAGACTGGACTCTGCCATGGACATTCCTCCGCCATCACCCATCACCATTTTACAACCCCCTCCCATTTTTGAGCACTTCAATAAACACCCTTGAAACACAAAACAATCTGGAGTCAGTCTATGATTTGTTAAAATGTCATATCTATGACAGTGTCAAAATGCATTGTGAGATGTAAAGGCAACATACCAATGTCACACATCACAAGTCCTTGAAGGATGCAAGTAGATGACACACGTTGGTAACCACACCTGGGAAACCATCATGGAAAGAAACAACTCAATTATCAAATAATCCCATGAATTAACACACAGGATAGAGGAGGACGTGTGACAGTGAATGTAATGGTAAAAAATGAAAATGTTCTCACCTGTGTGTCACTGGAAATATTGCTGTATGACTGACTCCCTGTTGTCGTTGTCTTCTTTCTCAGCTTCCTCCTTATCACTATCCACAGGCTCCACAGCTGCCACAACACCGTCATCTGGACCATCCTCCTGCAGAAAAGGCACCTGGCGCCGCAAAGCCAAATTATGAAGCATCGAGCAGGCGATGATGATCTGGCATACCTTCTTCGGTGAGTAGAATAGGGAACCACCTGTCATATGGAGGCACCTGAACCTGGCCTTAAGGAGGCCGAAGGTGCGTTCGATCACCCTCCTAGTCCGCCCATGGGCCTCATTGTAGCGTTCCTCTGCCCTGGTCCTGGGATTCCTCACTGGGGTCAATAGCCAGGAAAGGTTGGGGTAACCAGAGTCCCCTAATAGCCACACCGGTGCCTCTGGAGTTGACCCATCATATCAGGGATGCTGCTATTCCACAGGATGTAAGCGTCATGTACTGAGCCAGGGAACATAGCATTACCTGGGAGATGTACTGGTCTGCCAAACAGCCCATCTGTACATTCATGGAATGATAACTCTTCCTGTTCCTGTACAGCTGTTCACTCCTGTGGGGGGGGACCAGAGCTACATGGGTCCCATCAATGGCACCTATGACGTTGGGGATAAGTCCAAGGGCATAGACGTTACCTTTAACTTAGGCAAATCTTCCACCTCAGGGAAAATTATGTATCTCCTTACGTGTTTCAGCAGGGCAGAAAACACTCTGGACAGAACGTTGGAAAACATAGGCTGGGACATCCCTGATGCCATGGCCACTGTTGTCTGAAATTACCCACTTGCGAGGAAATGGAGCACTGACAGCACCTGCACGTCAGGGGGGATTCCAGTGGGATGGCGGATTGGTGACATCAGGTCTGGCTCCAACTGGGTACATAGTTCCTGGATTGTGGCTCGGTCAAACCTGTAGGTGACGATTACATGTCGCTCTTCCATTGTCAACAGGTCCACCAGCGGTCGGTACACCGGAGGATTCCACCATCTTCTCACATGTCCCAGCTGACGGCGCATACGAAGGAAAACAGCGACGATAAAGTCAATTTTCTTCCAGGTATGTACCCACAGTTACACAGAAGACTACACCAAACACAAAACCCTTCCTGTATGTGTGTTGAGTGTAGACCTAGGTATGTGTGACGCAGAAGTAAATGAAGCCATGTGGGCCCCTGAAATGGCGGCTGCCTGACCTCTAAACTGGGACAATGGGATTGTGGGGTAACTGCGCTGGCGTTGCACACCGTCGCGGTAGGCGGTAGTAGACTGCGGCGCAATGCTACATTGGTTAACATTGGACCCTATGGGTCCCAGGAGCCAATTAACAGGTGCGCCGGCGGTGATGATGCGCACCGCCGCTGACGTCACCCCCATTTTCTATCTGTTCAATCACTAGATACCTGATCTTCGACAGGAGAGGACCTACACTGCAAGTGCTGCTGTGACCTCGGTCTGTAAGCGACGATGGCTGCTGCATCTGGGGAAAGGGCCCCTGCCTTCACTGCTCAGGAGTTGGAGAAACTGGTAGACGGGGTCCTCCCCCAGTACACGCTACTCTACGGTCCTCCAGACCAACAGGTTAGTACACAGGAAGCACGTTGTATGGGCTAGGCCTGAGTGGAGAGGGCTGGTTGTAAGAGGGAAGGGGGCAGCGTTCAGGGAAGATTAATGCATGTGAATGAATGGGCCACTCACATCGACGGTGCAGTTGGTAATGACTTTTCGTCTTGCCTTGTGCATATCATGTAGGTCAGCGCCCACCAGAAGAGGGACATTTAGCGTGCCATCGCCAAGGACGTCCGGACCCTGGGGGCGGACCAGAGACGGGGCACCCACTCCAGAAAAGATGGGAGGACATTCGCCGCTGCAGCAAGAAGACGGCGGAGGCTCAGCTGGGGATGGCCTCCCAACGTGGGAGGGGTGCCCGTTGCACCATGACCCCTCTGATGTTCCGGATCCTGGCGGTGGCCTACCATGAGTTGGATGGGCGCTTGAGGGCATCACAGCAGACACAAGGGGGTGAGTACAACCTCATTCTGCGGACTTTGCGCGTAGTGGAGGGGTCTGGGTGGGGGAGGAGGCCTGTGGGTGTACCTAGGCCAGCCAGAAATACGTAGACTAGGCCCCTCTGTAATACAGCCCATGTGGCACTCTACACCACCGCAGTAGAGTGCCAAGTACAGGTATATATGCCCCTGTGGCATCCATGTGTGCAGATGTCCACCATAGCCATGTAGGCCAGATCCCAGGAATTGCATCTGCAGAGGCCAGGAGCACGGCGTAGTGCAGGGGGCTGCTGTGTCTGTCTTGTCCGCCAACGGTAGCGGTATGCCATGCACTCAACCTGTTCTTCTTCTGTTTCCCCCCCCCCCCTTTTTGTGCTTTTGCTGTTCTTTTGTGCATCAGCATCATCAGGCGGAGGTACAGTGGCACCAGAGCACCAGGGAGCTGCATCCCACATGGCCATGGATGGCCACACCACGGACTCAGAATGCACCAGTGGGACGGAGGGCGAGGGGAGCTTCACGTCGGCCACCGGATCACCAAGCAGCGACACAGACTTGTCCGCCGATGGGAGCTCCCTTGTGGTGGTGGCACCATCTGTGCGCTCCACTTCTACAGGTACAGCTGCCACCTCCCCTACCAGCACCGCCCTCCCAGCAGCCCCTCAGCATTCGCCCCGTGCCCGCTCACCCAGGAGGGTGGGCATCACCTTCACCCCAGGCACCTCAGGCCCTGCCCCTGTCACCTCTGCTGCCCTCAGTGAGGAGGCCATTGACCTCCTCAGGTCACTCACTGTTGGGTAGTCTACCATTGTGAATGCCATCCAGGGTGTAGAAAGAGAGTTGCAACACGATAATGCATTCCTGGAGGGCATTCATTCTGGTCAGGCTGCCCTTCAGCGAACCCTGCAATCTCTGGCCTCAGCACTGATGGCAGCCATTGTCCCTGTGTCTAGCCTCCCCCCTCCAACCTCCTCCACCCAGACCCAATCCCCTGTACCCCAGCCCATCCCAAGCACACCTACAGACCAGCATGCACACAAGTCAACACACACAAGTAGCTCAAGTAAACATAGGCACCACACAACCCACAGGCAGTCACGCAAGCATCACCCACATACAGACACAGCAGCATCCACTGCCTCCACTGTGTCCCCCTCCTCCTCTTCTCCCTCCTCCCTCCCAGTGTTGTCTACACTCTCGCCTGCATGCATTACATCTACAAGCACCAGGACTTGCTACAGAACACCCAGCACCACTTCCCGCTCACCTGCACTCACCACCTCCACTCCCATTTACACGTCCCCTGTGTCCTCTCCCAGTGTGTCTGTGATGCCCCCTCCAAAAGTACACAAACGCGAGCACCCACACACCCAACATCCATCCACCTCACGATAGCCTCCAGTACCTTCACCTGCACCCAAAACACCTAAAGTGACACCTCCTACAACCACCTCCTCTTCCTCCACTCCCAGGCCCCCTCCAACTACCCATCCCAGTGTTCGTCAGAAACTGTCCCTCTGTAAAGTTGACCTTTTTGCCCCAACCCCCCCTCCAATTCATCAGTCCCGTCGTAGTGCCTCAGCCAAAAAGCCTTCAATACCAGTGGTGCCTGTTCAAGGTGTGTGGAGTGCACCGGCCACCAGGGCAGGCAGTATGACCCGGAGCCAAGGCACTGGCAGCCCACCCCCTGTAAAGGCTCTGAAATTGGAAAGTGGACAACAGGACCGTGTGAAGACTCCTGGAGGGAAAACAACTCACAGGGGTCCCAAGGGGATTGCAGAGTCAGCTGTGACTCCACCAAAGGTGGGGAAGGGCCAGAGGAAGTCTGCACAGCCTGTTGTGAGTATCACAGCGGAGAAGGGCGGCATCCTTCCCGGCGGTCGAGACGCCACCGCCAGCACCGTCCTCACTGGTCCGGAGACCACTGCCAGAGTCATTGCCCAGGAGGGCCCAAGTATCGTCACTGTTCAGGAGACCATCGCCAGAGTCATTGCCCAGGAGGGCCCAAGTATTGTCACTGGTCAGGAGACCACCGCCTGAGTCATTTACCAGGAGGGCCCAAGTATCGTCACTGGTCAGGAGACCACCGCCACCGCCGGAGTCATTGGCCAGGAGGGCCCAAGTATCGTCACTGGTCAGGAGACCACCGCCGGAGTCAGTGCCCAGGAGGGCCCAAGTATCGTCACTGGTCAGGAGACCACCGCCACCGCTGGAGTCATTGCCCAGGAGGGCCCAAGTATCGTCACTAGTCAGGAGACCACCGCCGGAGTCATTGCCCAGGAGGGCCCAAGTATCGTAATTGGTCAGGAGACCACCGCCACCGCCGGAGTCATTGCCCAGGAGGGCCCAAGTATCATCACTGGTCAGGAGACCACCGCCGGAATCAGTGCCCAGGAGGGCCAAAGTATCGTCACTGGTCAGGAGACCACCGCCACCGCCGGAGTCAGTGCCCAGGAGGGCCCCGGCTGCCACAAACCCGGTGGGCTATGAGGGAACGTCATGCCACACACCAATGCCCAGTCTAGGGAACGTCATGCCACACACCAATGCCCAGTCCAGAGAACGTCATGCCACACACCAATGCCCAGTCCAGGGAACGTCATGCCACACACCAATGCCCGTTCCAGAACCGCCATGGCAAAGCACCGCTGAACAGTCCAGAGACCGCCATGGCGAAGCACCGCTGAACAGTCCAGAGACAGCCATGGCAAAGCACCGCTGAACAGTCCAGAGACCGCCATGGCGAAGCACCGCTGAACAGTCCAGAGACCGCCATGGCAAAGCACCGCTGAACAGTCCAGAGACCGCCATGGCAAAGCACCGCTGAACAGTCCAGAACCGCCATGGCAAAGCACCGCTGAACAGTCCAGAGACCGCCATGGCAAAGCACAGCTGAACAGTCCAGAACCGCCATGGCAAAGCACCGCTGAACAGGGCATGCATCGTTATCCCATGTGCAGCTGGGACAGTGATGGGACAGGAACTTTCACAGGGAGACTAATCCAGTCTGGGCACCAGTCCCCCTCCAGAGCCAGTGGCGGCTGTTATCTACTTGTGAAATAGTGGCTTTGCACTCCCCAGGATGGTACAGTGGGCAACCCACCCACTTGTGAGACTTGAGAGACTGTGGCTTTGCACTCCCCAGGATGGAACAGTGGGCAACCCACCCACTGTAGAGACTTGAGAGACTGTGGCTTTGCACTCCCCAGGATGGAACAGTGGGCAACCCACCCACTGTAGAGACTTGAGAGACTGTGGCTTTGCACTCCCCAGGATGGTCCAGTGGGCAACCCACCCACTGTAGAGACTTGAGAGACAGTGGCTATGCACTCCCCAGGATGTAACAGTGGGCAACCCACCCACTGTAGAGACTTGAGAGACTGTGGCTTTGCACTCCCCAGGATGGAACAGTGGGAAACCCACCCACTGTAGAGACTTGAGAGACTGTGGCTTTGCAATCGCCAGGATACATCAATCCCCAGGATACATCAATGGGCATGGAGCCCCGTCGTGGATCTGGCTTTGCAGTCATCCGGCTGAGGTGCCCCCCCTTCCCTTCCCCCTGAGGTGCCTATAGTATTTCTATCTGATGCCCCGGCAGTGTTCTCTCCGATTGTGGACAGGTATCTACTGTGGGCCTCGCCCATGCATTTTTGGGCTAGTGGTGCACGGACATTGATATGTGCATATCTGCACTACTTCTCGTAATGTATATATTTCTGGCTGATTTTTTAAATATCTGTATATTTTTGACAGACATGTATATTGATACTTTACAATGTTTGAACTGATTTAGTTTTGTCTTTGCATTCTTCCGGGGGGATTGTGGGTTGTTACTGTGATTTTTGTACATGCATTGGTGTGTGTGTTGTAATATGCGAGGGGCGGTGGGGGTGTTTCGTGTGTGTCCCCCTAACTTTTGCCTCCCCTATGTCGTAGGTGCAGTACTCACCGTTGTCTTTCGCCGCGCCGGTGTTGGTCTTCGTAGATGAGTCGGAATACAAGGGCCGGTAGAATGTGTAATTCGGGCTCCATGGAGTCCTCCTTCCTCGTGGATGTGTTCAGGTGAGCGTTTTCCCATTGCAGTAACTGTTTCCACCGTGTTTTTATCCACAGTGAATCCGCCCCGGAAAAGGTGGCGGATTGGCCTGTTGTAATACTGTGGGCGGTACATTGTCTTCCGCCTGTCTGTTGGCGGTGACCGCCGCGCTGCTTGTCTGTACCGCTGTGGCGGGCGGTGTGTTAAAGTGGCTGTCTTTGTTGGCGGTTTCCGCCAGGGTCATAATTCCCTTTTTTTGTCCGCCGGCCTGTTTGCGGTATTGACGCACCTTTAACACTGTCCGCCAGGGTTGTAATGACCCCCTATGTTTTTCTTTACCATACTTTTGGTTTTTGTGCTGTTTATTTGTAAGCTGTGATCCCTGCAAAACCCCGAAAATGTATCCAAGAGCCTTGATAATCTAGAGGCAGTTTGAGATAAAAGCAGGGTATCATCAGCAAACAGCAAACACGGTGTCTTGGTACCACCCAATTTCAGGGCGTCATTTAAGCTTTCGAATAAATACGGAATGCAGGCGTTTATGAAGAGTAAAAAAAAGAGTTGGAGCCAGAACACATCCCTGTTTAACACCCTTCTGAATGGGAAACTCGTCAGATAATTCTCCATCCCTCCCCCACGTTACTCTAGCAGAACTCTCTGAGTATAATTCCCTAATCAAATTTAAGAGGGAACCTGGGACTCCAATTTTTGCCAAAATCTCCCATAACTTCGAACGAGGGACCAAATCAAAGGTGGATCTGAGATCAATGAAGGCGACAAACAGCATACCACCATCCATGTCCACCACCTTCCATTTGATTGTAAGAAAGCGGAAGACCTGGTCCACTGTGCCCGTCCCTCGCCTAAAACCCACCTGCAAATGGCTTAAGGCCCATCTTTCTTCGATCCAGGCTCTGAGCCTACCCAAAACCTGGAAGGAAATTTCTTTCTTAAGATTATCTAAGAGGCTGATCGGTTTGTAGTTTTCTGGAGCCGATTCATCCCTCTTTTTACAGATGGGGACAATTTTAGCACCCCGCCATGAATGAGGGTGCATGTTATTCTCCAAGATAGCATTTGAGACTTGATTAATATAAGGGCCCATAATGACAAATCAGACTTGTACAGGTCAGATAGAATCCCGTCCAGTCCAGGAGCCTTTCCTGGTTTTTGGGCCATAATGGCTATCTCTGTTTCTTTCCTAGTGAACGGTGCAATAACACCTGCCCCATCAATCTCCTTCATATGTGAGCCTCTATGTCTACTGGGAGAACAGGGTACTGGCTATAGAGTTTCGTAAAGTAAGAGCTCCTGGTTTTGGGAGGGATGTGACAGTCAGGCCTAGAGCTCAAGTTTTGTCCTTCTTGGGAGACCAGGGACCAGAATCACTTTGTTTCCTGATCCTTGGCTGCTACCAACAAATCTTGCCATACATTCTCCACCCACTGTGCCTTGCTAGACTTAATTACAGCAACATAGTCACACCTTGCCATCCTTATAGCAGATCTATCCTGTTGTTTAACTGCTTCCAAAAGACCATGCTTTGCCCTCTTGCAGGCATTGTTAAACCATGGATTTAGTTTGGGCATTTCCTGCTTCCCCTACATCCCCTAATGAAAAGGGCCTTTAGGGAAGCAAAAAGCTCAACGTGATTTGCCATGATTTGATCAGCGGAATAAGGATTAAGTACAAGGGCAGCAGCATGCATAGAGACCAAGTTTAACATTTGAGCTACTAGAGCACCCTTGTTCATATAAGCCTCCCATCTTCACACAGGCCGATTACTGGACACCTCCAAAAGGGACGTAAATCTCTGGTCTTGCTTTTTTAACCCAGGAACGGAAACCCACCTGTCCCACTCTATCAAAAGGGGAAAGTGGTCACTATGGCATTGGTCTCCCACTTTAAGGTCTTTAATCTCATGCCAGATCCTAACCTCGATAAGCAGATAGTCATTCAGACTACTATAGGACCCTCTGGATAAAGTGGGACATGCTGGGTTATCTGAGGGGAAACGCCCATTTCCTGGCCGTAGGCCGTGTAGCAGCATTAGCTCAGTGACCTGCAACGCCCTTGGGCTAGGTTTGGGCTGGTTTCTCAGTGTGGAAAAAGGTGGAATTCCCCATATTGCATCCTCTTCCTGAGTTAACTCTGCAAAAGGGGAATTAGGCTCCAGAAAAGCATTGAAGTCGCCAGCTATAATAACAAAATGCGAGGGAAGCAAATCAGCCACAAGTGTGTTTAACAAAGATATAGTTTCTGAAGTTTTACCAGAGGGACCTGGTGTGTTTTATAGATTGACACACAAAACCAGGGGACCCAATTTCGGTTTGATTGAAACCGCCAATATATCAGGTGAGTTCACATAGATTTCCTTTGCTTCCCCTAACTGGGAAATCTTTACCCACATAATGAGGCCCCCTACTGCCCTCCCTGCAGGTGACGGGATGGCCTCTTAACAGAATGAAATATACCCTTGTCTATGTACATTAGTACTAGCCCATGTTTCCTGGAGAACAAAAATACTGCAGGTATCAATAAGGGAACCCCAATCCGGATCACCGTCTGAATGGATGATAGAACCACATTTCCTAACATGCCTTATCCAGTGGGTGGCCTTGTTTCTTAGTGACAGGCTATCTTCATACATGTTTGCTGCTAATTTCGGAACATTGCACATATAGATAGAATGGTCTTTTTTATGGTTGATCCCTGGGGGTTGCCTAGCGGGGGTATTCTGTGGCACTCCTATGCAGGAGCTAGGCTGAGAGAAATAGATGCTGCCACTAGATGCTCCATGGGCTTCCCAGTGATGATCCTATTCTGGTCAGTAGCTTATCAGGCCCTACGCTGGATTCCTTACTCCAGTCTTTGACAGTAGGTAGGTTTGGATTGGATCTTTTCCCATGTGGGATCTCCCCAGCCCTCTTCTTAACCTCCGGCCGAAGTAAGATAAGAGCCTCAGTCAAAATCCGTTTTAGGTCCGTTACCTCTTGTTTTAAGTCCATAATTAAGTTAACTACTTCTGCCTGAAAACTACCACCCATAGCCCGGCTACTGGGTATTTGAAAAATAGAATCCGGACAACCCTTCTCTGTATTTTGATCAGAATCTCCTAATACAGAAAAGCGATTCGAACAGATTATGTCATGAACTACTATGGTTCCATCAACAACACCCGGATCTACCGTTCTACCGTTTTTGCGGGACTTTATGTAAGACTTTGGTTTATGGCCCGTGAATCAACTGCATCGTCAGTCCCCGCTGTAGTTATCAAATTTAGGGCAGGATCAGTGCAGCTAGCTGGATTGGCCCTTTTAGGTGCTCTAGGCCTAAAAAAAGATGTGAGGGGGGCTCTGGTTGACCCTTTTGTCACTCGACTCTCTTTCCCATTTAACATAGACTCCACCTCTTCAATTAAGGTGTCAATTTAATTGGTGGCACAGTTAGAAAATCTCTTTGAGTTTTTATGAGATTTAGGGATTTTAGATAATGTAACTGCCGCCACAGGACTCCCTTGTGCTTTGCGCTTCCCCATTCTATAGTTAGTATCAAGGAACCAAAAGTGGTATCCAAAAGCAAGTAGAATGACAAACTAAAAACGTCTACCTTTGAATCAAGAGATGTGGCCCAGCTCGGCCTCTTCCGGATTCTGCGGTGCTCAGCTGGGCACACCCTTGGCCTGGGCTTTGCCGAGACGCGTCCCGCGTTGCGGGACCAGCGAAATGTGCTACAAGCTCTTGAGGGCCTGGCTCCGCCCCCCTCGTACTGCTGGTCTCCTGGCCTCCTGGGACAGGTAGTCCCCCTCCAAAATGCTTGTAACCTGCTTTGAAAGTTAACACTAGGCACTCCTTCACTTTTTTATTCATTTTCTTAAAAAAATGCTTGGTAAACCAGGCGGTTTTCGAATCTGAACTACAGTTCCCAGATTCCCCAAGACAACTTTTTGTCTCACCGGCTGCACCTCACAGCAGCTTATATATTTCCCAGCCGTTGTGGTTCAACCCCATCCATGTTCTGTGACTGACGGAGTCTTCGGCCACGGAGCAGTAAAATTATGGAGCACACACCTCGATCTGACCAGTAAGTCTCTATCATTCACTTTCCTGCTGAGAGATGCATGGGTTGCTGCATCACAGTGGAAACTGAGAAACTACTTTACTTTGTTTGACTTCCCAGGACGCTGCAGCCCTTCACAGTGAGTGCGCACGTGGTGGTTAAATTCACTTATACCAGTGATCAGCTGCACATCTCTCGCACAAGTGATTTTTATACTCCAGTACAGCGTTCAATATGATCCCAGCGAGCCTGTCCCATGACTTCACCCAGTGCTCTGTCTATTCTTGGCCAGTAGTCTGAAAGTTGTGGACAGGCCCACAGCATGTGGAGCAAATCTGCCCCCTCCACTCGGCAATAGGGACAAATCGAGGACCCAGTGGAGAACCTCTCGTTGATTTATAGAGCTGTACAATGAGCTTTTTTTGGCGGCGTTCTGGCCTCATGGACGTCCCTGTACTTTGGGCCACAGCCCCACGGGCCTCTCTACAGCTCCTCTGTCTGTTTGGGTTTTTGGTAGCACATCCAGTGCTGCCTGAAAATTGCAGGCTGTGTCGTGCAGCTCAGGGTCTCTGGTGTCACAGCTGTCTCCTGTCTGCGGGCAACATCTCCCTCAAGGGTTCCATGCAATCCAGCAACCCCATGGCAGTCAGCAGCAGTGCGGCGGGGTGCAGGATGCTGGCTAATTCCCAGTCGTATTCAATTTTGTGCCAGCTACCCTACCTCTTAACAACCTGAATGGGGAAATTCTTGTACTGATATGAGGTGTTGTCCCGAACCCCGATAGTAGATCTTCAACAGATTCCTTCCAAGGCAGACCATTAACTAATGCCAATTGCAAACTTTCCTTTAACACACGGTTAAATCTTTCCACCAAACCGTTGCTGGGAGGATGGTACATGGATGTTAGGGTATGCTTTATACCCAAACTAGCTAGAAAGGTTGCCATCTCCTTGGAGACCAATTGTGTCCCGTTATCTGTGACTATCTCTTCTGGGAAACCCTCCCTCAAGAACACTTCTTTTAAAAAACTTTTAACAATACCGATACTCATGTGATCTACAAACTTTACTTCTGGCAATTTAGTCATGTAACCCACCATTGCCAAAGCAAAGCATACTTAGGTGCACTTCCAATCACCCCAAACGGTCCAGAGATGTCAAATGCTAACTTTGACCAAGGTATATTTCTTACCTCAATAGGGTCTACCGGGGATGGATATGTTACCTGTGACTTGTCAATCAATAAGCACGTACAACAATTGCGCACATAATGCTCAATCGCTCTGTCAACTCCTGGCCACCAGAAATCCTCTCTCACCCTACACTTCATGGCACAAATTCCAAGATGCCCTTCATGTGTTAACTCTAAAACTCTCATTCGTAGGCTGACAGGAACTATTAACAGATAACCTCTCTGCAAAATATCTCCAACAATGGACAACTCTTCTTCAACTCTTTTGTAAGGAATTAAATCTTCCTGTAAGTTTTTTGCATTAGGCCATTCTCCACAGATGTAACTTTTACCTTCTTGCAACACTTCATCATCCAAAACATGCACTCATCCACTCCTGTTAAGTCAATGCACCTTTTGAAACGTCACCAATGGCATTAACAGCACACACCATCTCCAATTCATCCACTGGGTCTGTTTTTTCATCACATTCTGACATTCTGTCATGAGTAACCCGGCATATACTCCAATTTATAGTTATATTCTTGGAGTCTATATTGCCATTTCGCAATACGGGGTGTGGCCCTACCCCCACCTTTGGTGCTCAACAAATCTACTAATGGTTTATGATCAGTTCTCAGAATAAATTCATTCCCCCACAAAAAACGTCTGAAATGTTCGACACCCCACCACATGGCTAAAGCCTCCTTTTCAATTTTAGAATGTTTGTACTCCGCCCCCTCAAAGTCCTGGAAGCAAATGCAATAGTTTCCTCCTTCGCATTTTTTCCCTTCTGCATAAGTACAACACCAAGACACACATTGCGTGCGTCAGTAGCAATAATGCATCATTAATGACAAAAGCTTTGAGGAGGTGAGCATCAGCTATGCTCTTCTTTATCAACTCAATCTTTCTTTGCATTCTTGGTTCCATTGAAACTTGACACTCTTCTTTAAAAGACTGCGTAAACATGCAGTTACGTCTGAAAAATTGGGGACAAACTTCGCATAATACTCCACCAAACCTAAGAAGGATCATAATTGTTCCTTATCCACTGGTTTTGGTGCATTTCGGATAGAATCCAAAATTTTCATCTTTGGTTCCACACCTTTCTCTGATACATGGTGCCCTAAATAGTCTACTCCCTCTTGCATAAATTTGCACTTGTGCTTCTTTAAAGTCATTCCACTCGATTTAATAATGTCCAACACGCTCTTTAGACTTTCATCATGTACAGCAACACTGTCCCCAAATACTAATATGTCATCTTGGAAATACTCAAAACCCTTTTTTCCTTGAAACAACTTATTCATTAACCGCCGGAATACAGCAGATGCAGATGCCAACCCAAATGGCATGCATACGTATCTGTATGCTCCTTCAGGGGTTACAACTGACGTGTAATGCCTAGAATCCTTGCTCAATTCTACTTGATGGTACACAGAAGAAATGTCTAGTGATATAAAATATTTTGCTCCCCTTAAACTTGTCAACATTTTGTTGATGTTGGGAAGAGGTTGACGATCCACCCAAATGTTTGCATTTAAGTCTCGTAAATCCTGCTTTCCGTCGTGCAGAAGACTGCCAATATGCCGATTCGGCCGCGGAATTCCGCTACAGGTATTAAGACCCACAGCTTGGAATCCACCACAATACAGACACCCACACAAGTCAGCCACACCAAAGGTCAGTGATAAACTGGCGATACCAAAACCGACACCGTCACGCCAACAGGAATACGTCCACACTATCACAACCCATGAATCAACGCAGCGGTCATTCAACCACGGAAATCCATTGGCGGTTACACACCGACGTGCTCAAAATACACACACACTTCCAAAACACAACCACATTGGACAATTCGAAATACACACACCTGATACACATACATACACCACACACCCAATCCAATATAAAGCACACACCCACATCACCCACAAACCCTTACAACCAAAACTTTTAAAGATGGCCAGAGAGAGAGACTACCTAAAACAACGCTAACATCCACAGACACACAACACCATCAGTTACACAACATCCACGCACCTCAAACAACACACACCAACACATCCCCTCACACATCACAACAGACACCACCTCACATATCACCCACACCACATCATGGCACCTCAAAGACACCCCAGGTTCTCTGAGGAGGAGCTCAGGGTCATGGTGGAGGAAATCCTCCGGGTAGAGCCACAACTATTTGGATCACAGGCACAGCAGACATCCATTGCAAGGAAGATGGAGCTATGACGCAGAATTGTCGACAGGGTTAACGCAGTGGGACAGCATCCAAGAACACGGGATGACATCAGGAAGAGGTGGAATGACCTACGGGGGAAGGTGCGTTCCGTGGTATCCAGTCACCAGATTGCTGTACAGAGGAATGGCGGTGGACCCCCACCTGCTCCCCCACAACTAACAACATGGGAGGAACAAGTCTTAGCAATAATGCATCATGAGGGCCTCGCAGGAGTAGCAGGAGAACTGGACTCTGGTAAGACATATCTTTACTACTTTATCCCCCATGCCCCACCTGCATGCCATCACATACCACCACCCTTACGCTCACACCCATCACCCCAACAACCCACAGATACCCCACTAACACAACCCACACATCCCAAAACCAATCCCTGCATGTAACACCAATGCACTGACACCCATCACCAAAGCATGTCCAGTAGAGAGACTCACTCATGCCCCAAAATCACCAATCACACAAGGACCAAGCCAATAATGCAAGCACAGAAGTAGAGGGTCACTCACCCATTGCACAAGATGGCACACACAGATACAATACCTTTGCATTTACACCCCAACAGGATCCATACCCAACATCACCGGACAGGAGGTGCCAGACATATCCAGTCCCCCCACAGAAGAGACCCACAGTGATGACAGCAGCTCTGCATGTCTGGATCAAGATGACCAGCCCGGCCCATCAGGGACCTCACGACAGTCGGTTTCTCTGACACAGTCACAAACCACCACTGAACTTCCCCCTCAGGAAACCCCACCACAGCACCCACCCAGCTGGCCCATCCCTCTGTCCCCAGGACACGTCAATCAGCAGTGTGTCCAGCTCTACAGGGAACCCAGGCAACCCCACTAACACAGGATGATCAGGGACCTGGGGGCAATGGGCACACAGTTCAGGGGACAGAGGCACAGGATAACAGGGAAGCTGGGAGGACTGCTGTCAGACAGGGGGAGGACAGGCCCAGGGAACCCACTCTCCACGAGGCACTCTCCAACATCATGGGAGCTTACCACCATTCCCAGGAGACCCTGGGCATGGTACTGGCCAAGTTTAAGGAGACCCAGCGGCTGCAGGAGGAACACTACCTGGGGATCAGGGAGGACTTGAAGTCCATCAACACCACCCTGGTCACATTGCAAGGGTGCTGGCAGACCTTGTCAACACCATGAGGGACACAGTGGCACACTAACGGGCCCCTGACACTAGCCTGGACGATGAACAGCCCTCCACCTCTGCCGGCGCTTGTGGACAGGGGGCACCACCACAGGAACAAGAGGCCACCAGCACCCCACCCCCTGCAGATGGAGAACCACCCTGCAAACGGTCCCTGAGATCCAGGAACAAGACAGACAACATTGCCAAGACCCCAGCCAGGAAATAAGACCCCACTGAATGTCACCCTTCTGTCCCACTATGTCACCCTGTCCATCCTTAAACTGCCATTGCTCCACTTCCTATGCCCCTTTGGACAATGCACCTATGAAACAAATAGACAGGACTCTGCCATGGACATACCTCCACCATCACCCCAGCCCATTTTACAACCCCCTCCACTTATTTACAATGGAATAAACACACTTCAGTCACAAAACAATCTGGAGTCAGTCTGTGCTTTCACAAATGTGTAATTGCAATATCTATGGAATATAGCAATGTCAATTTACTTGTTCACATGCCAATGTAACACAGCTGTAGGCCAGGAGTGAACATAGCAGAGGGCACAAAGTGGGACCCAGATCTGTGAAATGGAAAGTCAAAGTGACAAGTCAGGGTCCATACACTGAGTGAAAATGACAGACTTATGCTAGCTCCAACAATAGTATGAGATGTGGGAAGCAGTGACATCTTCTTACCTGTGTCTCACTGGAAGTATTGCTTGATGATGTTGTTTCGGTTGTCGATATCCTCTTCTTCTGCCTCCTCTTCTTCACTGTCCACAGGCTCCACAGCTGCCAAAGGACCACCATCTGGCCCATCCTCCTGCAGAAAAGGCACCTGGCGTCGCAAAGCCAGGTTGTGCAGCATACAGCCGGCCATGATTATCTGGCACACCTTCTTTGGTGAGTAGTATAGGGAACCACCTGTCAGATGGAGGCACCGGAATCTGGCCTTCAGGAGGCCGAAGGTGCGTTCTATTATCCTCCTACTTCGCCCATGTGCATCACTGTAGCGTTCCACTGCCGTTGTCCTGGGATTCCTCACTGGGGTCAGTAGCCATGACAGGTTGGGGTAACCAGAGTCACCTGCAAATGTTGAGGGAAACCTGTTAGACACACACTAACCCTTAGGGACAACCCCATACCCAGACACCTATGTCAACTGTATTGGGACCTTGGCCTCACCTATTAGCCACACACAGTGCCTCAGGAGTTGCCCCATCCCATAAGGGATGCTGCTATTTCTCAAAATGTAAGCGTCATGCACAGAGCCAGGATACTTGGCATTCACATGGGAGATGTACTGGTCTGCCAAACACATCATCTGCACATTCATCGAATGGTAGCTTTTCTGGTTTCTGTACACCTGTTCATTCCTGCGGGGGCAAATGTCACATGTGTACCATCAGTGGCACCAATGATGTTGGGGATATGTTCCAGGGCATAGAAGTCACCTTTCACTGTGGGCAAATCCTCCACCTGAGGGAAAACGATGTAGCTGCGCATGTGTTTCAGCAGGGCAGACAACACTCTGGACAGCACGTTAGAGAACATTGGCTGGGACATCCCTGATGCCGTGGCCACTGTTGTTTGAAAAGACCCACTGTCCAGGAAATGGAGTACAGACAGGACCTCCACTAGAGGGGGTATCCCTGTGGGATGGCGGATAGCTGACATCAGGTCTGGCTCCAACTATGCACACAGTTACAGGATTGTTGCACAATCAAGTCTGTATGTGATTATGATGTGTCTCTCTTCCATTTCGACAGGTCCACCAGGGGTCTGCACACCGGAGGATGCCGCCATCTCATCACCTTCCCCCACAGACATGCCCTATGGAGGAGAACAGCGAGCAGAGAGTCATCCAACAATGAGGTATCACAATGTGTTATTTGCAGAAACGTTAGTAATCCGCAATGTGCCGGTATCTGTCTGTATTCCCGGCCTAGATAGGTGTGACACAGTTTTCATCCATCCCATGTGGCCCCCTGAAACGGCGGCTGCCTGACCTGTAAGGTGGGGCAAGGGGATATGAGGGAACTGCGCTGGCATTGTACACCGCCGCAGTGGGCGGTCGAAGACCGCGGCGCAATTCTGCATTGGTTAACATTGGGCCCTATGGGTCCCAGGATCCAATGACGATGTACGCCGGCGGTGACGGTACGCACCGCCGCGGACGTGACCGCCATTTTCTGTCTGCTCACTCACTTGATACCTGACCTTCTACAGGAGAGGACCTACACTGCAAGTGCTGCTGTGACCTGAGCTGGAAGCGACAATGGCTACAGTGTCTGGGGAAAGGGCCCCTGCCTTCACTTCGGAGGAGTTGGAGAAACTAGTGGATGGGGTACTCCCCCAGTACATGCAACTGTATGGTCCTCCAGACAAACAGGTGAGTACACTGTGAGCATGCTGCATGGGCAATGCCTGCTTTGAGTGGAGTGGATGGAAGATACATGGGGGGGGCTAAGGCCTGCATGTGAGGATGGTGAGTGTATGTCCATCAGGGGATGGGTGGGAACTGGTGGGCAATGAGTATGACGGTCCGGACGAGTGAGTAATTTCCTTTCCCCCTGTACCATTTCTCTTGGTCAGCGCCCACCAGAAGAAGGGTATTTGGCATGCCATCGCCAAGGACGTCCGGACCCTCGGGGTGTACAACTGACGGAGCTCCCACTGCCATAAAAGATGGGGAGACCTGCGCTGCTGGAGCAAGAAGACGGCGGAGGCCCAGCTGGGGATGGCCTACCAACGTGGAAGAGGTGCCCGTCGCACTATGACCCCCCTGATGTCCCGGATCCTGGCGGTGGCCTATCCGGAGTTGGATGGGCACTTGAGGGCATCAGAGCAGCCACAAGGGGGTGAGTACACTCTCATTCAGCTGACTCGGTGCACATTACGAGGTGTCTGGGTGGGGGAGGTGGGCAGTGGGTTCCCCTAGGCCTGGGCGAACTTGGTAGGCAAGGTCCCTTGTGAGGCAGGCTATGTGGCACCCCAACCCCACTAGTGGTAAGAGCCATCTACACCTAGTCAGGCTCCTGTGACTTCCAGGTGTGCAGCAATTGGGCTTAGGCCTCGTACCCCATGGTCAGGTGAATTTTCTAGGAACTGTTAGTGCATGGCGTAGTGCTGAGGGCTGCTCCCTGTGTGTTGTGTCCGCCAACGGTAATGGTGTTGCATGCACTGAACATGTTTTTCTTCTGTCTTTCCCCCCCTTTTTTGTGGTATCCCTGTTCTTGTGTGCAATAGCATCATCAGGGGGAGGAGCAGTGGCACTGGAGCAGGAGGGAGCTGCAACCCACTTGGCACTTGAGGGTGAAGCAACAGAGTCTGAAGCCACCAGTGGGATGGAGGGTGAGGGGAGCTCCACGGCGGGGACAGGAGCAGACACCAGTGACAGGGGCTCCTCCTCTGATGGGAGCTCCCTTCCGGTGGCGGGCACCTCTGTGCCCACCTCATCAACAGGTACAGCTGCCACCCTCCCTACCAGCACTGCCCTCCCAGCAGCCCTTCAGCGTGTGTCCTCTGCCCGCTCACCCAGGAGGGTGGGCATCTCCTTCGCCCCAGGCACCTCAGGCCGTGCCCCAGTCAGCCCTGCTGCCCTCATTGAGGAGGCTATTGACCTCCTGAGATCCCTCACTGTTGGGCAATCTACCATTTTGAATGTCATCCAGGGTGTTGAGAGGCATTTGCAACAAGTAAATGCATTACTGGAGGGCATTCATTCTGGGCAGGCAGCCCAACAGAGAGCATTTCAGGCCCTGGCCTTAGCATTGATGGCAGCCATTGTCCCTGTGTCCAGCCTCCCCCTCCATCTTCCTCCACCCAGACCCAATCCCCTGTACCTCAGCCTATCCCAAGCACACCATCAGACCAGCATGCACACACACCAACACACAAGAGTGGACATGGCAAACATAAGCACCACACATCCCACAGGCACTCACACAAGCACCATCCCCATGCAGACACAGCAACATCCACTGCCTCCACTGTGTCCCCCTCCTCCACGTCCTCCTCCTCCACGTCCTCCTCCTCCCTCCCTGTCTCGTCTCCACTCTCACCTGCATGAACTACATCCTCAGCCACTACCTCCATCACTAGCACGCCCATCACCACACACAACTCATGTGCAATCACCACCCCCACTACCATTCACACATCCCCTGTGTCCTCTCCCAGTGTGTCTGTAAGCCCTCCTCCCAAAGTACACAAACGCAGGCACACACCTACCCAACAGCCATCCACCTCACAACAGCCTCCATCCCATGCACCTTCACCCAAATTCAGCAGACGTACACCTCCTACAACCACTACATCTTCCTCCACTCCCAAACCCGCTCCATCTTCCCGTCCCAGTGTGTCTAAAAACCTTTTCCTGGCAACCCTTGACCTCTTCCCTTCATCTCCTCCCATCCTTCCCCTAGGGCCAGGCTTTCCAGGTCCCAGCCCTGCATGTCAGCCCCCAAATCCCCAGGCACAGTGGTGCCAGCAACTGCAGGATCATCGAGTGCGCCACCCATCAGGGCTGCCAGTGTGCCACATAGCGAGTGCAAGGACATTCCGCCACCTGCCAAGGTGAAAAAGATGCCCACATCGCGGAGGGAGAAGCCGCGCCTACCAGCCACCAAGGGCTCAGCAAAAACAAAAGGGGATAGTGGCAAGACAACTGCGGCGCCATCAAAGGTGGGAAAGGGACAAAAGCAGAAGAGCAGGTCAGGAAAGGGCACGGTGGCACCGACTGAGGGACTAGTATCACACCTTCTGTCCACGACCACACCAACCTGTACGGCGGCAAACACCGCAAGCTGCCCCGCCACCACAACCGCCACCTGCCCGCCACCTGCACCACCACCTGCACAGCCACCTGCACAGCCACTGGAACGTCTACAGCCTCAGCGACAGACCCCAGCCTCTTCCCCAGTGGGCAGCCATCCGAGGCTGCAGGAGACGTCCTGCTGTGTCCCTCAGCAGGTGCTGACCCATGCACCACTGCCAGCACCGCCGCCACAGACACCGCCGCAAGCACCGCCACCAGCCCTGCGACGTGCTAGGACAGTGGCACCACCGCTGACATGGCTACCATTCCCAGTGGTCAGTCGTCCAAGGCTGGAGGAGACTTCCAGGACCCTGGCCAGCTTCCATGAGGCATGACTTCCATCACTGTTTGCACCTGCAGGTGGAAGGCAAAGCCACAGCAGTGTGGGGTATGTCGCTGCCTCCATGGAATATCATGCTACCTGTACCTCGGCAATCTCGTGGCACACACACCCAGGTGAGGGAATTGTACCGGCCACACTGCACGTAGAGCACTCCAGAACCAGTGGAGAGATACATCCACTACCTCAGTCCTTGGTAGGATGAAGCACTCTGGGCACAAGGACCCTCCAGAACCAGTGAGGAGATACATCCACTACTTCAGTCCTTGGCAGGATGAAGCGCTCTGGGCACCAGGCCCCCTCCAGAACCAGTGGAGAATGACATCCAATTGAGAGGTTGTGGCTTTCCACTCCCCAGGATAAAGCAGTGGGCAAAATACCCACTTGTGAGACTTGAGAGACTGTGGCTTTGCACTCCCCAGGATAAAGCAGTGGGCAAACCACCCACTGGAGAGACTTGAGAGACTGTGGCTTTGCATTCCCCAGGATAAAGCAGTGGGCAAACCACCCACTGGAGAGACTTGAGAGAATGTGGCTTTGCACTTCCCAGGATAAAGCAGTGGGCAAACCACCCACTTGTGAGACTTGAGAGACTGTGGCTTTGCACTCCCCAGGATAAAACAGTGGGCAAACCACACACTGGAGAGACTTCAGAGACTGTGGCTTTGCACTCCCCAGGATACAGCAATGGGCATGGAGCCCCCTCGTGCAGCAGTGGCGTTGTGCGTTCATCTGGCTGAGGTGCCCCCCCTTCACCTCCCCCTGAGGTTTCTGTATATTTTCGGTCTGATGCCCCAGCAGTGTTCTTTCAGTTTCCATACAGGTATCTAGTGTGGGCTTCGCCCATGCATTTTGGGACCAGTGGTCCACGGACAATGATTGGTACACTATCCGGACTTGTGTAGTGGGTGTACATGTTTGTATATAATGAATTTTCATTTTTGACTATCAGATTTTTCATGATTACACTGGTTACAATCATTTCCTTTTGTCCTTGCGTTCTTCCAGGGGGTGATGGGGTGTATATGTAATGTTGCTGCATGTATTTGTGTGTATGTTGTTGTGGGTGAGGGTGGGGGTGGGGGTATTGCGTGTTGCGTGTCACGCTCTTCCCCCCTCCCCTGTGTTGTAGGTGCAGGTGCAGTACTCACTGTGGTCATCGACGGCGTCTGTCCTGCTCCTGATAGAGCAGGAGGAAGAGCAGCATTGGTAACACCTGTAGTTCGGACTCCATGGCGTCCTGGTTCTTCGTTGGGTGTCGAGAGGTGAGTGTTTTCCCTTCTGTGTACTGTTTCCGCCCTGCTTTTGATAGCATTGGTTCCGCCCCGGAAAAAAGTGGCGGATAGGCTTGTTGAAATACAGTAGGCAGTACTTTGTTTTCCGCCTGTCTGTTGGCGGTTACCGCTGCAGTGTTTGTTTCTACCACCGTGGCGGTCTGAGTGTTAAAATGGCTGTCTGTGTGGGCGGTTTCCGCCATGGTCGTGGTTCCTTTTTTTGCTGCCGGCCTGTTGCTGATATTACCGCCGCTTTAACATCGACCGCCAGGGTTGTAATGGGGGCCAAAGTCTAATCGATGTATCTGCTTTGCGCACCAAAACTACAGGTAACAACCATTCAGATCCCTCTATTGGTTCTATTATGCCCAGTGAACATAATTTTTCCAATTATTGCTTCAACTCAGGCCGTAGTGCTAATGGTACTTTGTGTACCTTATAAGCACTGCTACCATTGAAGATATTTCTACAACATCGTTGCCTCTCCATTCCTGGACGTGAGCATAAGGATTACATTTGTGTCTTCATCTGAAGTGTCACAGGTATCGTCAATCATTTTAACAGTCTGCGCAGAGTTTTTCATGCTAATATTTCCCTTACATACCCTTGTCCTTTCTTTCTGCACCTGTAACATTTTCGATTGACAGCTGCACAATTCTTTGAATTGCCAACATGCGTCCTACCTCCACACCTGTAGCAAGACATATCGTTATTGGCAGTCCTACTTCTGGATGATAAGAGTTCATGCTCATCACAACCACTTCCTTTGTTACTCTTCCCTGTTGATTTAGTTACCTGCTTTGCTTTTATGTGTCTAGTCTCCGTTGTTTTTGTACTGTTGTTCATCTCCCGCATACAGTTCTGTGAGTGTTCCATACTTCTTGGCAACATTAAAGCTGTTTCTAAATCTGGATCTTCAGTAGCTAACAATTTTTCCTGTATCTTTCTGTTACTTGTCCTCTCAATCTGTTGATCTTGTATTATTTCATCTCTAAACTCTCTGTAGTTACACGTAGTCGCCAGCGAATGTAGTGCTGCCACAAAATCGTTGATTGACTCTCCTGGAATCTGTGCACACTGAAGAAACCTATGTCTTTCAGGATGATATTCTTCCTTGGATTACATTTCTTGTCCAATGTACTAATTATCGAGGCATACTCGTCTAATTTTGATGTTGACTCTACACCATCATCGCCTACAGTTAGGGTACTAACCATCTCTAATGGCAATGTCTTTAAAATTTTCCTTCCCTCAGTTCCCAAATTGTAGATTAATAGCGCCTTTTTCTTTTTAGAAGTAAATGTATCACCTTCAATCGCCTCCAAGTAAGCATCAAATGTCTCTTTCCATGTCTGCCAATCCACAGGCGGTGTTCCTACCGTCTGTAAGAATGGTGCAGGTGCCAATGTTCTATCCATTGTTCAAGATATTATCCAAAAAAAATGGTTGTACCAGCTATCTTGAAATATTTTCTGAAATATATATTTATTTATAATATTGTAACATTCCTTTTATGCATAAAATTGTACTTCCGCTCCTCCTTATGTTCCTGTGCATACACAGTAACTTCTCTTTTATTAAACTGTGCACCTTTTGCAAATTTGTACTTCCAAGATGGCTGCCACAGTTTCTGCTGAGGAATTGTTTCTATGACTGGTTGGGCTCGTAGTTGTGTTTTCCTAACCAGTCAAAATGGCCGCCAGACATGCGTGTAGAGCTGTTGCAGCTCCCTAGTCCTACTTCGCTTTTGCTCTTCCAGCTTCCGATGTCTCCACTCGTTGCACACGTCAGCAAAATGCCCCCAAGGCGTACCTCTTCGTATGCTACAGCAGCCGCCTCCTCTCCGCCCACAAAACTTCAGTGTGAGGCTGAGCTCATTTCACTCAACCTGTGCAACACTGCTCGATACTTGCTGCCACACTGCAACTCCTGGATGGTTGTGCCGTGCGTTGGTTCACGCCTGCTCGTCGCCACTGAAGAGAAGACGAGACCGGGTGAGTGAACATCAATATTTATTCCTCCTTTCTCTGCGTCCCGTAGCACTCTGCCCAACAGCCACCCCCAGTGCCCTGCTTTCTACATTCGGAGCGAATGTGGAACGCCCGTATACTTAACAAGACCCAACAGTTCTATTCATTAAAACACCTTCCACGATAATTACAGAGGAAAGACAACATTTCTTCACATGGGAAAGAAAGAAAAAGGCCATAATTTTCAACAGCAGTTTAACTTCAACTTCACTAGAAATAAAATGTTCACATCACAAAACAAAGATTGTAACCCATGTAAACTGTTTTTGATATTCACGTCTATATAAGCTACAGTAAAACCAAATGCAAGTAAACATAATTTCTCTCTACATTAGCATGGCTACATTTTAATGTCATTATTTCATACTTCATTGAAGCATGGTGTTAGTGTGAAAAGCAATACTTCAATTTTTTTTTCTTTGTAGGTAAGCTAAAAATAACTCAATGCTGATCACTACACCTTAAATTAAACACATTTCCAATTGTGACACTAGATAAATGCAATCTTCACGCTTTCCTAAACCTTTAAACCCAAACGCCCATACTTTAACTCCTTACCGCTATACACCGAACCCTTTACCCCAAACTTTTAATTATATCCCCTAAACATTTAACTCTATACCCTTATACCTAGACTCTGCACCTCCAACTGCATGCCCATAACCCATATTCCCTGTACTCTTAGTCTTGTACCCTTAACCCCTAACCCTATGCCTGTAACTCATAACTCCATATCTCAAACCTCTAACCCCCAGTCTGTACCCATAACCCCTATGGGCCCAATTCACAAAGGTAAATTTATGTATGTTTTACTGCTTACTACTTACTATTCATCACATTAAAGTGTAAAATTACTCAGCAATATAGACACAAATCCCAGTGTCCTGAATTCAGGGGTCAGAGCCTAATATACAGGTTTCAACTTCATACTTGTAAATTTTTACACTTTTGGGAGAGTTCTCCGCCACAAGGACAGAGATTTCCCTATAGGAAATTATAGAGAAAGGTTTAAGAGTCTATTAAACCTAAAAAGCAAAACGTACAAATATTTTTCATTTATACAGTAAAGTAAATTAATTAAAACTATTTACATTCAATGTAGAATAAAATAAAAAAAAAAAAAAAAAAATGTTCCAATATTTTAATATATTTAAAGATTTAAATACCAAAACTCCACTTCCATTGTAAAATGTATATTTAGGTATTGTGTAGTAAAAAGTTTTTTCAAGTTAGATACAGAATTAATTTGAATTAATAGAATTATTATTTTAAAAAAGTACATTACTTTTCAAGGATTAAAACAGGTTATTAACATATCTTACAATAAACTAATGTTTGTTTTATTTAAATATTTTTTTAACATTAAATTAAATGTCTTTTTTTTTAAACTTAAAATATGTTAATTTAATTTGCATTAGGTCTATGGGCTTGTAAGTTAAGACTCTCCATTATTTTATCTAGGAGGATGTTGCACAACTATTGGTTGGCCATGTGTGTTGCTGGAGGTCCTCCAGCTCTGAGCAGGAGTACATTTACTACTGTTGTGATCCTTTTTGCCTGACTAATTTTTGATGTGCAGTTTGCAAATCGTAATCAACGTACTCTTTTGTGGGGTGATTGCATGTTCCTCACTAAACACCTCATTATTTCGCCCTTAGCCCCCTTCATTTAGTAGTAAGAAGTACCTTTTCTTCAGTCACTTCCGCCTGTCCCTTCCATTTTTGCTACTAAAACATATACCTACATATGTAGAGATCTCAGCAATTAGGACGGATATATCCGCACATAAAACATAAGAGAGGCGAAGGTGTAGACATCTGCATGTAGGTTGGTAAATAGCATTTTGTAGTCTGTTAATAGTACTATTGTTGTACTACTAAATGTACTCCAAAATGCAGTTTGTGAATAGGACCCTTTTCCCTTAACTATACTTCCATAAACCCTTAATCTCATTCTTTAACCATGTTTCCTAAACCCTTATCCACTACCCCTAAACCGTTAATCCAATAACCTATACTACTAACTGTTATCCCCCTTAATTCCTTTACCACAAACCCTTACTCCTGTTCCCCAAACCCTTAACCATAAGCCTTAACACTAGACACTTAAACCTGAACTCCATACTCTTGAACCCTGTATTCCAAACTGTTACATCAAGCAGTGTTCCAAAAGGTCATCAAAGAACAAGGTCTGGTGGGGGAGTAGACTCCCGAGAAACATGGAGGCTACCTGAAACAGTGTTGCATATCACTATTCCCTCAGCTACAGTGAATAGCACATGATGCCCTGGGAAAGAGATTAATTCCAAGCCAGGTTTCCTACCATCTGGCAAATACTTATGCCATAATCAAGGTTCTATTCAACTTTTTCTTTTGCTTGCTCATTTTTCTTCAACTACCTATATGCTCTAGCTTGCTACTTCACACGTACAGGCTTTTCACCTATGATGGTGATCCACTATAAGGGGGCCAACCAGGCATAAGCTGTAACAATATGCAATAAACACCCAGTGTACCCTACACTGTTCAACATTTTTCTATCAAAAAGTTGATGCTACCATAGACCGCCAAATGTCTGACACTGGGAGCTTGAGGTAATACATGAAACTACACAAGATGAAAATCTGTGACCTAAATGATCCCCAGGGTCTTGAGTATCAGACTGTAAGAGAACCCATATGCTGACTTTCTGTTCAAACTTCTCAGTCCCTGTCCAAGCAAAGCTAGACTGATACATACACAGTAAATGATGGGCTAACCCAAATGCCCAAGCAATTAACCACCACACATAATGATCAACTGTTCGTCCTACATGACAACCTAAATAATGAGAAATGCATTATTGTATTTGCTACAGCAGTTAATTTATTAAGACTAAGCCAATGTCAAACATAGATGATGGATAGGACCTTCAAAATGTACCCTAAACCATTCACTCCGATATACATCATGCATGGTAAATATCAAAACTCCAATATAGCTAACAGCACAGCTGACATACATTGCCTCACACTACAGACCTGCAAAGCACACTATAAAACATACCCCTTCACACAACACAATCCCTTGCATCCACAATGCCAAACACTGTAGCCAGAATGTATTACCAAAAAAGTAAAAGCATAGAATAGGCAAACCTACCCCCCACAAGGGAAACACCTTCCCTAAGGGCTGCACTAGAGTCTGGTTGTCCAACAGTCATGCATGCTCAATGATAACCTTTTGCCAACCTCTCTGTCAACCCACTCAACAGCCCAGTTTTGACTTGTCCAAAGACCCATGTCTGGCCTCAAACATGTGAACTAGACTGATCTGGGGCAACAACAGCTCTGTATAGTGTGTGTGGTACAAGGATTGATAGCACTACAATTCCCAGCAGGCACTCTTCTACCATTACAAAAACCTGAACAGTACATCCTACTCAAAATTACCTTTATTGTCACCTCCACATTGGAATGTACACACCTGAGAGGATGCCATCTGTATACTGTGTAGGTAGGACAGGCACTGACAGGAATGCTAAGGCTATTAAAAATTGGCCCAAGAAATGCTAAGCTAGCACTTCTACTGTCACTCCACTCAGCCACTACAGTGCCATCTGCTCCAATGACCTTTCTCCCTCTATTCAGCCTTTGAACTGTACTCACCTGAGAGGATGCCATCTGTATACTGTGTGGGTAGGACAGGCACTGACAGAAATCAAAGGCCAGGAGGCACTGATACAGTCACTCCACTCTACTCAGTCTTAGAACTGTACTCATCTGAGAGGATTACATCTGTAAATTGTGTGTAGTATTGGAGTAACCAAGATACATATCAGGGAAAACTAAGTGATGCGCTAAACCCATAGATCAATTTTGAGCAGCTATGCCAAAATTGAAATATTGTAGACAGGAAGGAAAGCTCAACCTGTGTGCCAAAACAAATTGAGACAGATCAAAGGCCCCAAGATGCATCATATGAATGGTATTGGCAGCATACACATTCACAATGTACTGACCACATGTTGATAACTATCACATATACAACAATGTTCTGACTGCCTGCATAAAAGTCAACTAGGTCTTAAAATGACCTGAACCACATTCTGCCCAGCCACTGTTTCGCCTACTCTGCTTGCGACAAATTAGTCTATGGCCATTTTTCCAAGTGCTAATACATTCAGACATTCTGAAGCTAGTTGACTGAAATGGAATTGGTATATTACCTGTTAGACCTCACAGCCTTAAGGTGGTCAGCCCCCAACAGTTGCCTGCCTCCCTCCACTTTTCTGAAATTGTTTTTGCTGGTTTTGGGACTCTGCACACTTTACTGCTGCTAATCAGTGGTGATTAGAGTGAGAGCCGTTGCTTGGACAGGGGGTAACCTGACTGCCAATGAAAGACCCCATTTCTAACAGGCATCTACTAATTTGATTTAATCCACCATGACTGATTCCCGTCATTTTACTTTTTTTAAGAGTCTCAAAATTATGTACTGTACATATGTAAATAAACACACCTGTCACAAAAGATTTCCTACTACCATTCGTCTACGTTTTTAAAGGTTGAATAGTAAACCCATGTGGTGACCATGACGAAGACATAAGATTGTAATGGAAGGAGGGATATATCTCAAGTAGTGTCATGCTGAGGAGAATTAGCAACACACTGGCACAAGTGTCTGGTCACACCAAACATTTTATTGTACAGAGCAGCACATAGGCTGTTGAAATGTCTGGACTGTCATAGCCAAGAATGGCAGAATCATCTTGAGTCAGGCTAGATATCACAAAGGGACTGGCCTCCAGCACTCAGAAGAAAGGGCTTTGTCAGACCTTCTCCTGTACAATAGTCTTATAGAAAATGAGTGTATCTTGTCACTAGTTGAAGCCTTATTACATATCAAAACCATGTGTGCCAAATTAAAATACGCTGTGGCACAGACAGAGGGCAGTACAAGCGCCCATGATCATTGGTACATCCTATTACAATGAGCAAGCATCTGGTGGCATTACATAACCTATGTCAGTGTTGTGGCACAGGCACTGTTGCCTGCAATGAGGAAACACATTGACAGCTGCACAAAGTTAATAGAGGATCATTGTCAACACAATGGCCCTCATTACAACCCTGGAGGTAAATGCCATCTACCGCTGTGCTGACGGCCGCCAAGATACCGTGACCGCTGCGGTATTCTGCAACAGGTATTATGACCCACACATAGAAATCCGCCACAATAGAGACACCTAGACAAGTCCACCAGACCAAAGGTCGGTGATAAACTGGCGGTAGCAAAACCCACACTGTTACGCCACCAGAAATACACCCACAGTATCACAACCCACAAATCAACGTAGCGGTCTTTCAAACTCGGTAATCCATTGGCAGTACACACCCCGAGCTCAAAATGCACACACACTTACAAAACCACACCTCATTGGACAATTCAAAATACACACACCCGACACACATACACACAACACACCCTCACACTCATACCACTATAAAACACACATCCACATTACCCACAACCCCTTACAACGAAAAAAACAGAGACCAAGCACAGAGTAACAAGCAAAGAGCACACACTCACTCAGAGGCACAGAATACCATCACCAATACACCATCCACGCGCATCACAGTACACACCCCAACACATCACCCCACACATCACCTCACACATCCTCACACATATCACTCACACCACATCCAGGCACCCCAAAGACACCCCATTTTTTCTGAGGAGGAGCTAAGGTTCATGGTGGAGGAAATTATCCAGGTAGAGCCACAGCTATTCGTATCACAGGTGCAGCAGACATCCATTACAAGGCAGATGGAGCTATGTCGGAGGATCGTGGACAGGGTCAACGCTGTGGGACAACACCCAAGAACAAGGGATGACATCAGGAAGAGGTGGAACGACCTACGGGGGAAGGTGCGCTCTGTGGTTGCAAGACACCAGATTGCTGTACAGAGGACTGGCAGTAGACCCCCACCTTCTCCCCCACAATTAACAACATGGGAGGAGCAAGTCTTGGCGATCATGCATTCTGAGGGTCTTGCAGGAGTAGCAGGATGACTGGACTCTGGTAAGTCATATCTTTACTACTATATCCCCCACCCTACGTGTATGCCATCACAAACTCCTACCCCTACCCTCACCCCCATCACTCCACCACCTCACATATACCCCACCACTACAACCCACCCATCCCAATACCAAGCCCTGCATGCAACAACAATGCATGGACCCCCATCACAAACCTGCATGGGCACCCATCATCCCAGCATGCCCAATAGAGAGACTCACTCAGCCCACAAAATCACAACTCACACACGGCCAAGGCGACAGGGAAAGCACAATCATACAGGAAAACACACCCATTGCACAAGATGGCACACACAAATACATTAACAATGCATTTGCATCCCAACAGGACTCCTACCCAACGTCACCAGAGAGGAGGTGCCACCTACATCCAGCCCCCCAGAAGAAGCCCACAGTGATGACAGCAGCTCGGCATGCCTGGATCAGGATGACCAACCTGGCCCATCAGGGACCTTGGGACAGTCGGTTCCCCTGCCACAGTCCCAACCCACCACAGAGCCTCCCACCTCAGGAAACACCAGCACAGCACGTACCCAGCGGGCCCATGCCACTGTCCCCAGGACACGTCAATCAGCAGTGTGTCCACCACTACAGGGACTCCATTCAACCACACAAACACAGGACGATCAGGGACCTGGGGTCAGTGGCAGTGGGCACACGGTTCAGGGGACAGAGACACAGGACAACAGGGAAGCTGGGAGGACTGCTGTGTGACAGGAGGAGGACAGTCCCAGGGAACCGACCCTCCACAAGGCACTCTCAAACATCATGGGAGCATACCACCATTGCCAGGAAACCATGGGCCAGGTACTGACCAAGTTACAATAGACCCAGTGGCTGCAGGAGGGACAGTACCTGGGGATCAGGGAGGACCTAACTAAAATATACACCATCCTGGTCACCATTGCAGTGGTGCTGGCTGACATGGGCAAGACCACGAGGGAAGCAGTGGCACAACAAAGCGCCCCTGACACTAGCCAAACCGAGGAACAGCCTTCAACCTCCGCTGGCGCTAGTGGACAGGAGGCACCGCCATAGGACCAACAGGCCACCAGCACCCCACCCCCTGCAGAAGGAGAACCATCCCGCATGTGGTCCCTGTGATCCAAGCAGAAGACAGAAAACATTGCCAAGACCCCTACCAGGAAATAAGACTCTCCTGATTGTCACCCTTCTGTCCCACTATGTCATCCTGTCCACCTTGAACTGCCATTGCTCCCCTTCCAATGCCCCATTTTACAATGCACCTGTAATACCAATAGACTGGACTCTAACTGGACATTCCTCCACCATCACCCCAGCCCCTTGCACTTACCCCCATACTATTCGGCACAAAAAATAAACACCCTTGAAACAGAAACCATACTGGAGTCAGTATAATGATTAGAAAGATGTATTATTACAACATTATCAAAGCACTGCAATGTATATGTTCAGTGAAATATACCATATGATGACCTTTGGTGGGCAGCAGTACACATAGCAGTAGCCAGAATGTGGTGCACAGATCTGAAAATAGAGATTCCAAAGGGAACAGTCAATGTCCATAGACAGAGGGTAAGAGGCTGCCATGTACAATGTCCAAATGTTTACTGAAATGTAAATTTGAGTTAGTTTCTTACCTGTGAGTCACTCAAAGTACTGCTGTATAATGTTTGTTCTGTTGTCCACTTCTTTTTCATCTGCCTCCTCTTCTTCACTGTCCACAGGCTCCACCGCTGCCACAAGACCATCTCCAGGCTCATCCTCCTGCTGAAAAGGCACCTGACATCTCAAGGCCTGGTTGTGCAACATACAGCATGCCACAATGATCTGACACACCTTCTTGGGTGAGTAGTACGGGGATCCACCAGTCAGGTGGAGGCTCCAGAACCTGGCCTTCAGGAGGCCGAAGATTCTCTCAATAATCCTCTTTGTACGCCCATGTGCCTCATTGTAACGTTCCTCCGCCCTTGTCCTGGGATTTCTCACTGGGCTCAGTAGCCATGAGAGGTTGGGATAACCAGAGTCACCTGTAAATATCAAGGAACAACTGTTAGACACATACTAACCCTTAGGGACAACCCCATACCCAGACATCTTCTTATAGTGGGTAGGGACCTTGGGCTCACCTATTAGCCACACCTGGTGCCTCTGGAGTTCGTCCATCACATAATGATGCTGCTATTCATCAAGATATAGGTGTCATGCACAGAGCCAGGATATTTGGCATTCACATGGGAGATGTACTGGTCCGCCAAACACACCATCTGCACATTTATCGAGTGATAGCTTTTTCTATTCCTGTAAACCTGTTCATTTCTCCGGGGGGAACAAATGTCACATGTGTATCAACAATGGCACCAATGATGTTAGGAATATGTCCCTGGGCATAGAAGTCAGCTTTCACTGTGGCCAAATCCTCCCCCTAGGGGAATATGAGGTAGCTGCGCATGTGTTTCAGCAGGGCAGACACACTCTGGTCAACACGTTAGAGAACATTGGCTGAGACATTCCTGATGCCATGGCCACTGTAGTTTGAAATGAACCACTTGCCAGGAAATGAAGCACTGACAGAACCTGCACTAGAGGGGGGATTCCTGTGGGCTGGCGGATAGCTGACATCAGGTCTGGCTCTAATTGTGAACACAGCTCTTGAATTGTGGGACGATCAAGTCTGTATGTGATGATAATGTGTCTGTCCTCCATTGTCGACAGGTCCACCAGGGGTCTGTACACCGGAGTATGCCACCATTTTATCATCTGCCTCAGCGGTTGTAGCCTATGGAGGAGAACGGTGAGCAGAAGGTCATATTTCCACAAAGAATGCACAACTGTTGCTGAAGTTAGGTCACAGAAGAAATATGTGAAGTCGAGAGTCAGTTGATGGGCCAATGTCTGCTGTGACGCAGTTAGGTGCCTGACCTGATAAGGAAGGACAAGTGGAAATGAAGTAAGTGCGCTGGGGTTGTGAGCTGTCGCGGTAGGCGGTCGATGACCGCCGCGCAACTTTGCATTGGTTATCATTGGGCCCTATGGGTTCCAGGAGCCAATGGCGATGTATGCCGGCGGTGACGGTACGCACTGCCGCGGACATGACTGCCATTTTCTAACTACTCACTCACTTGCTACCTGACCATCAACAGGAGAGGACATACACTGCAAGTGCTGCTGTGGCCTGAGTCTGGAAGCGACAATGGCTACAGTGTCTGGTGAAAGGGCCCCTGCCTTCACTGCGGAGGAGTTGGAGAAACTTGTTAACTGGGGTCCTACCTCAGTACACGTCACTCTATGGTCCTCCAGACAAATAAGTGAGTACACTGAGGGCATGATGTGTGGGCAAAGCATGTTTTGAGTGGTGTGGATGTAAGCCACATTTTGGGGGGTCCTGAGGCGTCCTGGCCTGAGTGCTGCATGAAAGGTGGTCAGTGTATGTGCGTCAGGGCATGGGTGGGAACTGTGGGGCAATGAGTATGCCGGTCCGGACGGGTGAGTAATTTCCTTTCCTCCTGTCTTTTTCCTCTAGGCCAGCGCCCACCAGAAAAAGGGTATTTGGCGTGCCATCGCCAAGGAGGTGCGGACCCTGGGGGTCTATCACAGGCGAAGCACCCACTGCCGCAAGAGATGGGAGGAAGCTGCGCCGCTGGACGAAGAAAACGGCAGAGGCCCAGCTGGGGCTGGCCTCCCAACGTGGAAGGGGTGCCCGTTGCACCATGACCCCCTGATGTTCTGCATCCTGGTGGTGGCCTATCCGGAGTTGGATGGGTGCTTGAGGACATCACAGCAGCCACAAGGGGGTGAGTACAGATTTGGATTCCTGACTTTGCACGCTTTAGGAGGTAGCTAGGTGGGGTATGTGGCTGCAGGTGACCCTAGGCCAGGGCGATCATGGCAGGGTAGGTCCCTTGTGTGCAGGCTCTGAAGCACTCCAGACCCAATGGTGTAAGTGGGCATATACTACTGGGCAGGGTCCTGTTGGTGTCAGGTGTGCAGATGCTGGCATTAGCCTTTATACCCCATGGCCTTGTGACTACCTTAGTGACTGGTTGGGCATGGCCTAGTGCCATAGGGCTGATCCCTGTGTGTTGTGTACGCCAACTGTAGTGTTGCTGGCATTGACCAAGTGTATCCTATGTCTCTCCCCCCCTTTTTGTTTCGTCACCCTGTCCTTGTGTGCATTAGCATTAGCATCATCTGGCGGAGGAGCAGAGGCACCGGCGACGGAGCGAGCTGCATCCCACATGGCCCATGAGAGCGAATCCACTGAGGGTGAAGGCACCAGTGGGACGGAGGGCGAGGGGAGCACCACGACGGGGACAGGAGGGGAGACCAGTGATAGTGACTCCGCCTCTGATGGAAGCTCCCTGGCGGTGGCGGACACCTCTGTGCTCACCCCAACAACAGGTACAGCCGCCACCCACCCTACCAGCACCGCCCTCCTAGCAGACACTCAGCATGTTTCCCTTGCCCGCTCACCGAGGAAGGTGGGCATCTCCTTCGCCCCAGGCACCTCAGGCCCTGCCCCAGTCAGCCCTCAGTGAGGAGGCTGTTGACCACCTGAGATCCCTCACTGTTGGGCAGTCATGCATTCTGAATGCCACCCAGGGTGTCAAGAGACATTTGCAACAAACAAATGCATACCTGGAGGGCATTCACTCTGGCGTGACAGCCCAACGGAGAGCATTTCAGGCTCTGGCCTCAGCACTGATGGCAGCCATTGTCCCTGTGTCTAGCCTCCCCCCTCCAACTTCTTCTACCCAGTCCCAATCCCCTCAACCCCAACCTATCCAAGCACACCTTCAGACCAGCATTCACCCAAATCAACACACAGAAGTGGCTCAGGTAAACATAAGCACCACACCTCATCTCACAGGCACTCACACAAGCACCATGCCCATGCAGACACACCAACATCCACTGCCTCCATCATGTCCCCATCCTCCTCACCGTTCAACCCCCTCCCAGTCTTATCTCCACTCACACCTGCATGCACTACATCCTCATCCACTACCTCCATCACCAGCACGCCCATCACTACACACCCCTCATGAGCAGTCACCACCCCCACAACCATGCACACGTCCCCTGTGTCCTCTCCCAGTGTGTCTGTGACCCCTCCTCCCAAAGTACACAAACGCAAGCACCCACCCACCCAACAGCCATCCACCTCACAACAGCATCCAGCCCATGCACCTTCACCCAAACTCAGCAGACGTACACCTCCTACAACCACTTCCACTTCCTCCCCTCCCAAACCCTCTCGATCTTCCCATTCCAGTGTGTCTAAAATCTTTTCCTTGCAAACTTTGATCTCTTCCCTATGCCGCCCCCGTCCTTCCCCTCGGGCCAGGTTGTCAATATCCCAGGCCAATACCTCATCCACCAAGTAAGCGTCCGTGGTGGTACCTGAAAGTCCCAGGGGATCAAAGGGGGCACCCATCAGGGCTGCCAGTGTGCCAGCGACCCCTGCAAAGTACCAACCCATTCCGCCACCTGCCAAGGTGAAGAGGGTGCCAGCAAGCAGCACGGCCAAAAAGCAGGACCCACCCAGCAAGGCCTCCTCCAAAACTGCCTCTGACAGTGCCAAGGTTCCAGCAGCGTCTGACAAGGTGGGGAAGGGCAAGACAACCCAGGGCAAGGCACTTCAGGCCTCGGACCCTCCAGGTAAGGGACTGGTGCCCACCATAAGTACTGACAGGCCCGCAACCTGTACCTCGGAAGGCACCGCCACAGGCACCGCCACAGGCACCGCCACCTGCACTGCCTTCTGCCCCACCACATGCACCGCCGCTGCCACAACAACAGTCAGCAGCATCATCCCCAGTGGGCAGCCATCTGAGGCTGCAGGAGACGGCCTGGTGTCTCCCTCCACTACTACCAGCACCTGCACCACTTCCTGCACCGCCAGCATCTCCGCCGAAGACATCGCTGCAAGCACGGTCACCTGAGCCGCCATCTGCACCATCACATGCCCAGCCAGTGCCACCACATCTGTCTCCAGAATCAGTGGAGATATGCATCCACTATCACTTTCCTTGGCAGGATGAGGCACACTGGGCACAAAGCCCCCTCCAGAACCAGCGGAGATATGCATCCACTATCACTTTCCTTGGCAGGATGAAGCAGACTGTGCACAAGGCCCCCTCCAGAACCAGTGGGGGTATGCATCCACTATCACTTTCCTTGGCAGGATGAAGCAGACTAGGCACAAGGCCCCCTCCAGAACCAATGGGGAGATGCATCCACTATCACTTTCCTTGGCAGGATGAAGCAGACTGGGCACAAAGCCACCTCCAGAACCAGTAGAACATGTCACCCACTTGGGAGACTGTGGCTTTGCACTCCCCAGGACCAAGCAGTGGGCAACCCACCCACTTGAGAGACTTGAGAGACTGTGGCTTTGCACTCCCCAGGACTAAGCAGTGGGCATGTTGCCCCCTCCAGGAGCAGTGGCGTAGTACCATCTTCCAGCTGAGGTGCTCCCCCTCCCCTTCCCCCTGAGGTGTCTGTGTGTTTTCGACCTGATGCCCCTGCAGTGTTCTCTCAGTTTTGAGGCAGGAGTCAAGTGTGGGCTTCGCCAATGTTTTTTTGGGCCACTGGTCCACGGACATTTGCAAAGGACAGTGTACGGCCCTGTGTAAATATTGTAAATATTTGTATATACTGTTGTTTACAATCGTTAACTTTATCTGCATTTTCTAAATGTCACTGATTTCACTCCATTCCTTTTGTCCTTGCGTTCTTCCAGGGGGTTACGGGGTGTAAATGTAATGTTGCTGCATGTGTTTGTGTGTATGGTGTTGTGGGTGAGGGTGGGGGTGTTGCGTGTCACGTGTGTGTCACTCTCTTTTTCCTCCCCCCTCCCCTGTGTGCTAGGTGCAGTACTCACCGTGGTCATCACTGCCACCTTCTTTGATATTCCTGATATATTAGCAGATACACCAGTATCAGCAGGACCTGTAGTTCGGGCTCCATGGCATCCTGGTTCTTTGTTGAATGTCGAAAGGTAAGTGATTTCCCTTCTGTGTTCTGTTTCTGCCTTGCTTTTGATGTTGTTGGTACCGCCCCGGAAAAGCTGGCAGATTGGTGCCTTGTAATAGCGTGGGCCGTACATTGTCTTCCGCCTGTCTGTTGGCGGTGACCTCCGCAGTGTTTGTTGCTACCGCCGTGGCGGTCGGAGTGTTAAAGTGGCTGTCTGTGTTGGTGGTTTACCCCGTGGTCGTGATTCCATTTTTTTTTACCTCCGGCCCATCGGCGGTATTGCCGCCGCTTTAACACCGACCGCCAGGGTTGTAATGAGGGCCAATGTAATTGCACTGGATGAGATGTTTCAAGGGCACATGTTTCAGGTGTGTGAAATTTAGTGCGTCATACATCTATGCTGCATGACATGCTACCACCTCTCTCCTGTTCCTAGGTACTATGCATGGTTGAGGATGATGAATGCACCGGTGTACAGGCCCCTAGTCGACCTTGCTACCCTGGAGGAGCATCACATTATCCAAACCTATCACCTGAACCGTGTGACCATAATGGAACTAGTGGCCCAGGGTAGCCAGATTTGTTGCCTTCCAGACGCAATCCCAATGCAATCCCTCCCACAGTGCAGGTGTTGTCAGTCCTCCACTACCTTGCCTCTGGCTCCTTCCAGGTCACAGTGGGCCTCACAAGTGGGATATAACAAACCATGTTCAGCAACTTCCTGAGGGATGTACTGTGTGCCCTGATAAAACATATGGCCAGCTAGATCCGGTTCCCCTGACCTGCAGATTTGCCCACTTTCAAGGCTCCCTTTTGCGCCATGCACACGTCCCATATGTCATTGGGGCTGTTGATGGCATGCACAGTGCCCTGTTGCAATCCAGGAGGAATGAACAGGTGTGCAGAAACAGCAAGAACTTTTATTCGGTCAATGTGCAGGTGGTTTGTCTCGGGGACCAGTACATCTCCCAGGTGACAGCCAAGTACGCAGGATCTGTGCATGATTCCTACTTCCTGCAGAACAGCAGAGGACTGTTACAATGAGGCCCACGCTCATACCAGATGAGTCATTGAGAAATTGTTTGGTCTGCTGAAGGCCAAGTTCCAGTGTTTGCATGTCTCTGGGGGTGCCCTGTTCTGTAAGCCACAGATGGTGTGCCGGATCATTGCGGCCTGTTGCATTCTGCACAATCTGGACCTGAGGCATCAGATCCCATTGCTGGATGCAGAGGAGGGGGTAGCTGTGCCAGTGGCTGGTAACGGGGACATGGGGAGTGATGAAGAGGAGGATGATGAGGATGCAGCTGACTCCAGGGCGGAGCTGATTTGACATTACTTCAGCTGAGATGCTGGTATGTGCAAACTGTATGGTATGTGTCCTCTACAACTGTCTGCCATGTCCCTACTGCTACCTGTTGTGTATGACCACTGATGGTATTGGTTACAGCTCTGACTCATCGTGGGTTTGAGGGGGTGGTGTCTGTGTCAATGACTGAAGTAGTCACAGTGTACAGGTCAGGCCTATAGTCAGGCAGGTGTTGTGCTGGTGCACTGGTGACTTCTATGTGTATGTGGAATGTTCCCTGATTTTCCAGTTCAAGTGCTATGCGTTTGCCACACAGGATTGTTGCATGTGTGCAGCATCCATCCTGGGAGTCGACATTGGGTGGCAGTGCAACATTGTTTTTGGTGGCAGTGGATATGGGGCCAGGTCTGACGCTGGGCGATGTGAGGGTGGGACCATTGGGTTGCATGTGTTGTGTATATGTGTGGGTACTGGCCATATGGTTTTGGACCTGCCTGGCATGTCTGCCCTTGATTCCTCTTCCAACAGTGCATTTGTGTGTAGTTGGCATCTGTGACTCCTATAGTGATTGTTGTTCCTGTCTTGCTCTCCTTTCAGGGCAATGTAGTGGTGTTCTGTGCTCCCTGCCTGGGCTGTTGCCTCCATTGACACATATCTCCAGCCACTGGCTGCTCCACGATCCACATCCCAGCATTTTGTTCCCCACGCTGTCACCCTCCCATGAATGTGCTGAGTGTGGGTTGCCACTTGTACATATATTGGCTATTCCATACATACTCATGGGAAATAAACACATAGGCGGTCATTCTGACCGACCGCCGCCCGCCATGCGGTTACCGCCAAAAAGACCACGGCAGTCATTCCAACTTTCCCGCTGGGCCGGCGGGCGACCGCCAAAAGGCCGTCCGCCGGCCCAGCGGGAAAGCCCCTGCAACGAGGAAGCCGGCTCCGAATGGAGCCGGCGGAGTTGCAGGGGTGCGACGGGTGCAGTGGCACCCGTCGCGATTTTCACTGTCTGCAAAGCAGACAGTGAAAATCTTTGTGGGGCCCTGTTAGGGGGCCCCTGCACTGCCCATGACAGTGGCATGGGCAGCGCGGGGGCCCCCAGGGGCCCCACGGCACCCGTTCCCGCCATCCTGGTTCTGGCGGTGGACACCGCCAGAAACAGGCTGGCGGGAAGGGGGTCAGAATCCCCATGGCGGTGCTGCAAGCAGCGCCGCCATGGCGGATTCCCTGGGCCAGGGGAAAACCGGCGGGAAACCGCCGGTTCCCCTTTTCTGACCGCGGCTTTACCGCCGCGGTCAGAATAGCCCAGGAAGCACCGCCAGCCTGTTGGCGGTGCTTCCGCCGCCCTCCGCCATGGCGGTCATGGACCGCCAGGGTCAGAATGACCCCCATAGACATGGACTGACTCAGTAATCGTTTATTTGTGATGTGCAGGTGCAAGGGATGATGAGTGGGGTGGAGTTCATCAGAATGTTAGGGCCAGCTTTAGGTAGTCCAGGTCCAGTCTGCTAGCCATGGGTAGACGTAGATATGGGAGTGGACCGTTGACAGGGTGTCACACACAAGGGAGAATGTTCAGAAGGGGGTCACTTCCTGGTGGTGGTCTTGGTCTGGGGATCATCTACTTGGATGTCCTCGCTTGTGTGGGGGTTCCTCAGTTACAGGGATTGGGGTGCTGGTGTCCTGCAAGACCTGTGGCGGGCCGCCATACCACTGGCTGCAGCTGACGTGTAGTGCTGTGATGGGATGTGGCCAGTGCTAGGGGCCTGCTGGTGGGTGGTCAGGTCCTTAAGCACACCTACAATGGAGGCCATGGAGGTATTATGGGCCTGCCACTGTTGCATAGCCTCCTGATGATATTGCCCCTGCAGCCACTGGGCCTCCTGCATGGTGGCAAGGATCAGGACCACTGTATCATGGGTGTGCTCGTATACACCCAGGACTTGGTTGAGGCCCTCCTGGGCAGTCAGTTGGTGTGGCTGTGCTGACCCTTGGTTCATGGTTCCTCTCCCACTACCCCTGGCCCCCTGTGTCTGTGTCCCTGGCACAGTGTGCCCACTTCCAGTAGGGCCATAATTGTCTGGGGTGGGTGCCCTTGACCCTGGCCACTGTACTACGGAACACACCTCTGATTGTTGGGTCCCTGGGGCACAGGTTTGGGGTTCAGGGTCTGGCTGTGGTGTTGTTGCCACATGGGTAGGGTCTTCTTGTGTGTCCAGGGTGGATATGCCGTTGGTGGACTGCCCAGGTGCCCCAGATGGCCCAGGCAAGTCGTCCTCATCCAGTCATCCCGTGGGGTCTTCATCTGGGGGGCTGTCTGATCCTAGCATCCTCTGCAGGTTGTCAGTGGCAGGGGTACCTGTGGGTGGATACAGTAGATGTTAGTTGTGTTACTGCTGTTGTTGTGTCCCTGTTGTGATACATGCAGTGTCTTGTTTTGATACCCAGTGATCCCAATGACAGCTGCTGCACTGCAGACATTGGTTTGGATTGGATGGTGGGAGCTGTGGTTCTTCCACATTGTGCTTGACATCCATGCATTCTGTGGGTGAGTATGGAAAGTGGGAGTGGGGTGGTGTATCATGCAGAGGAGGGGTGTGGGCTGCTTGGCCCTGGGTCATTTGGGTGGGTTGCAGTGGTTTGGTGAGTGGTGGGGAGGCATGCTGGGAATGGGTGGTTGGTGCTTGGGGGATATTGCTGACTTACCAGTGTTGAGCCCCCCGCTGATGCCAGTCAGACCCGTAGGATACATGATGTCCAGGACCTTCTCCTCCCAGGTTGTAAGCTGGAAGGGAGGAGGTGGGGGCCCACCGTCAGTCTTGTTAATGGCTATCCTCTGCCTTGGCGCCATGGACCGTACCTTCCCCCCTGAGGTCGTTCCACCTCTTTCTGATGTCCTCCCTTGTGCGTGGGTATGTGCCGACTGCGTTGACCCTGTCGACGATGCTCTGCCATCTCTCCGTCTTCTTGGCAATTGATGTCTGTTGAACCTGGACTCTCATGAGCTGTGGCTCTACTCTGATGATCTTGTCCACCGTGACCTGCAACTCATTGTCGGTGATGCGCAAGTGCTTCTGGCGTGACATCTTGTGGGGTGGGTATGTGTAGTGCGTGTTGGGTGCAGTACGGGGTGTGTGGTGATGTGTGGGTGTTTTGCTCTGTGTGCTGGTGGGCTGCAATGTTGATTTGTGCAATGTGTGCTGTGTGCTGTGTGATGTTTGCTAGCTGTGTTTGGAGAATACTTCTTCTTGTCATTGGCTATGGCTGCTCGGATCTGACACCAGGGATTTTTGGTGGGAGGGGGTGGGAGTCATTTGGTGGTGTGGTCAGGTGTCCGTGGTGGGTGTATGGTTATCAGGTGTGGGTTATTTGAACTGGCCAATGTAATGTTGGCTACTTTCCACTGTGCCTTTTTGTTCTGCCACGGTGTGTACTGCCAACGTTTTCTGCCGTGCGTGTTCCGCTGTGCTGGAGGTTGATTCATAATCTGACCGTTGGAATGGTGTCGGCGTGGTGGGACCAGCGGTTGATCAGTCACTCTTTCGCCGTGGGTTGACCTGGCGGTGCTGGTTTTGTGTCTGTATTTGGGTGGTTTGTGTTTGTGACTCGTAATACTGCGGTTGCTTTACCGCCACCACTGCCGGTAGGGTGGTGGCTTTCCGCATGACGGTCTTGCCCGGAGACCGCCAGAATCGTAATGAGGGCCTTAGTATAACATATTATTTCTTTAGCATAACAAAACTATTTTAGTAATGACATATATTTAAAATTAATTTAAAAAACTAAAATAACGTAAAATGTACTCACTTAAATATTTTTCTAAAACTACAGAACATACAATGTAATACATTTTGTATTTAAAACAAATTTTTATTTAATAAACACAGTACATACATTATCATTTTACATAAAACATATAAAAAATATTAGTACAATGAACAACAAAATAACATAATGTATAACCAACATGGAACCAATGTAGATCAAAAATAAATTATTAACAAGTATGAATAATAAAAAATGATATTTTAAACCTATACTTAAAATAATTCCAGGATTATTTTACTTTTTCTCCAACACACTGAAAAACAATGTTAGTTAAATAAACAATAAAATATTACATGGAAAATATCAAAATGATTAAAACATATATTTTAAATAGTACGAAATAAACATTTAGACATAATTAATAACAAATATGTACAAATACATAATTTGCTAATTATTTGAACTATTTTACATTTTTCTTCATAATATTATTCGTTATCCATCTGTATCTATATTATTCTCTCTCTCTGTATAGATATATATATTTCTAGAAAATATTTTTGTGAAGAAGCATGTAAAATGTATTACCTAGTGGTGGTCACCATCAGGTATTTATAGTTAGGTCTGCTTTTCCTTAGAAAGAGCGTGTTTTGGTTTGCTAATAACTGGTCCTGTTTGATGAATCTTCATGAAACTTTCCAAAGATGAAGTGTTCATCTACCTCAGCTCCTGCCTTGGAAGATTTGGGGTGATCCATCAAGCGGGGGAGAGAAAAAAGAGAGTCCCAAAACGTGAAATCCCCATGCATTTTCCATAGAACTCTTTAAGACAGTTATTTATTTTTTGGGCAAAAACTGCTGACCAAAATTACATCAGATTTGACAGGAAGCTAGATCATGGCCACAGATTTTGTGATTTAATGTAAATCCGTTCAGTAGGTTTTGAGTAAATAAGGGTAAGAAATAATTTTATATTTTGCAGTTAGGGTCGCAAGAGTGTTGTGAAATAAAAAAGGGAGCCCTGTGATTGGTCTAGGGGCTTATTTTTCCAGTGAGCCTTCTCTCTCTCACAGGAGCGAAAAGCTCCGTTAAGTTCAGAGAGAGGGCGCACTCTAATTGGCTGGCTGTTGGAATGTTAGAAATGAAATGGCAGCTATTACTGTTTACTGTGAAAAATTGGAGATGTTGTAGAAACGAAGGAAAGAAAGCTTTATAAGGGAGCAGGAGAAAGGCATCCTGTCCTGCAGAGTTTGACTGGGGTTCTCCAAGGGATAACTACTGATGAAAATAAATATATTATTCAAACAAATTTTTATGATCTTGTGGAACTCTCTCAGGATCGTAAAAATGAGTAGATTGGCTCACAATACATTCTGTTGTGGTCCTTATTTTTAAGAGGACGTGTTTAAGAGATAATTACTTTGATAAGTAGAGGGTTAATTCTTTTTTTTTTTAATCTCACAAGAATCTTGTGGGATTGTGAGAAGTAGAAAGAAGTAAGAGATCTCTGAATATAGTGTACTATTGCACACCTTCTACAGTGGGAAGAACCTTACTAGAGATGTTTTTTATCATAGTCTACTACTTACTCCCATTGGCTTGGTAAGAGTTGTGAGCAGAGTACAATCTCTTCCCACACCCATTTTCAGAAAGAGGGGTGTTAGTAGGGAGGACAGTCCCTGGACAGAGCATACTATTCACACCTGTCATCCAAGAGAGAGGTCTCAGCGGAGAGGTCAGTCTCTCTCCACACAGCCTACTATGCACACCTGTCATCTGAGACAGAGGTGTCAGGGTAAAGGCCTGTCTCTCGCCATACACCCTACTATGCACATCTAACATAGACGTTCAGAAGGAGAGGCTAGTCCATGTACACACCCTTCTACATACACCCGTCATCTGAGAGAGAGTTGTGACTGGAGAGGACTGTCAATGTGCACACCATAATGTGCACAAACGTCATCTGAGAGACAGATCTGACAGGAGAGGCCAGTCCATGTACATAATCTAAGACACATACCTGCTGGTTGAGAGAGAGATCTGAGAGGAAAGGGCTGTCCCTCTCCACTCACTACTACATGCATACTTCTCTGAGAGAGATGCCTGAGCAAAGAGTCCAGTCTCTCTCAATACACCTTACTACGCACACCTGTCATCTGAAACAGAGTTCTCAGTGGAGAGGCCAGTCTCTCTCCTTACATCCTATTACGCAAATCCATCATCTGTAAGAGAGGTCTGGAAGGAGAGACCACTCCATGTACACACTGTAACATGCACACCCATCATCTGAGAGAGAAGTCTGACAGAGGAGGCCAGACCATGTACACACCCTAATACGTACACCCACCATCTGAGAGAGAGGTCAAAGAGGAAGCGCAGTCCCTCACCACTGACTATTTCACACACCCATTATCTGAGACAGAGGCATCAACAGAGAGGCCATTCTCTCCTACCACACCGTAATATGCACACCTGTCATCTGAAAGAAATGTCTCAGCAGAGAGACCAGTCTCTCTTCCCACACTCTACTATGCACACCCACGATCTGAACCAAAGTTTTCAGTGGAGAGGCTAGTCCACCCACACACTCTACTACGTATGAAGGTATGACAGAACCACACATGCCATTATACTTATATATACATTAACTAAAAAACCAAAGGTTACAGCAACACTATAGTTAGGACAAAAACAGAGAAATGTATGTTAGAGTTATTACAAGTAACTATAACTTGTGCCATAAGGTAACTATAACTCACGCCCCTGCCATGCACGGTTTTCTCATCAACAATTTTACTGCAAATGTTACAGTCATATTATCAATGCTACCATAGAAGATTGCATGAGTGATGGAACAACTTGGATAATTAGCATTGCATGGCAAAGGCGTGAGTTATAGTTACCTTAGGGAAAGAGTTATGCTTATTTGAAATAAATCAAACAGCTGAATTTCTATGGTTTTGTGCATGTAGAGTATGAACCTAACTATAATGTCCCTGTAATGTAAGCTTTTTTAGTGAATTCCTAAGGTTTTTGCATTCTATTTCCCAACTATAACATCATGTAACCTTTGTTTTTTTTCAGTGGATTTCCAGGTATTTTTTTTAATCAGTAAGTTGCCCATCGCAATGCATGCTGGGGGGTGATAGGAGGGGCGTGCTTCCCCCATTCAAGCTTGCTGCTGCTGTCCCTTCTCCTCCCAGCCATCCGTTTTCCAAATTCATGGCTTTGCTCTGTCATTACAGCCCTGTATGGCCATTGTTCTGCGATTGCCCTTCCCGCATGCCCTGAATAGTTAGCTTATTGACACATCCACATCCTCCCTATCCTCTGTTGTCTGAGTCTATGCACCAGCTCCTTCTCTCCTTCCCTGCCTGGTCCGATGTGCTGCCACTGCCCTCTTTTTAGCTTGATATCCCTGCCCACTCCTCCTTCCCTTTTTTGCCTGATTCTATGCCCCATCATTGCCCTTCTGCTTAGCCTCTGTGCTTAGCTTGCTATCCCTACCTTCCTTCCCTTCCCCTCCAATGTCTGTGGCATGCCTCTTCTCCCTCTTTTTTGCCCACCATAGTCCATGGACCTGCACTTCCAACCTTATCTATTCTGAGTGTTCTGTTGGACTGTGACTACCCCTTCTGCCTGCCTAGCATGATCAGATGGATGCTGCCTGTCCCTGCTACCTCCACCCTGCCTGTCCTAGATTGATGCCTCTCTCCCCTCTCTCCTGTCCTCCAAAGTCCATTTTGGTGCCACTCACTTCTGCTTTCAATGCTCTTTTGTGCTGTAAATGCTTCTCATGCCTGCCCTGTGTGGTCTGTTGTGAAGCCCCTTCCCCGGCCTCTCTTGTCTGTGTCCAGCCCCTACCACCCCCTTCAGTTCTCCATGGTCCTTTGTACAAGCCCATGCCTGCTCCCTGTTCCCCACCATGGCCGTTGTGCTGACATTACACCTCCTGCTTGCCATGCATGATCTTCTTTGTTGCCATAGCCCCTCCCATCTGCCTTTTGTGGTCAACTTACTGCCCCAACCCCCTCCTCCCTTCCCTCCGTTGCCTGCATGTCTGGCATTATAGTGTCACTGTTGCCCTCCAAGGTGTGTTATGCTTTCAATGCCCATCCCACCTGCCCTCCATGGCCAGCTTGCTGTTCCTGCCTCCTTGCCTTCTGCCCTCTGTTTTACATGTGTATTCCCCTATTCCCTCCGTCCTGCCTTGTCTGGTCCATTGTCATGTCCCTGCCCCCTCCCTCCTGCCCTTTATGGTCCATTATGCTACAACTGTCCCTCCTGTCTTTCTGGTATGGTCAGCCTGCTGCCCTTGCCTATTTCCCCTCTGGTCTCTGTTGTCCATGTGCAGGGCCCTGTCCCCTCCCTGTTACTTTCCATGGTCTGTGGTGCTGCACTGTTTGGTGAATTGTGCTTCTGCAACCCCTGGCGCCTGCCCTGTTAGGTCAGTTTGGCACCTGTCTGTCCCCCTCCTACCATCTGTTATCCGAATCCATGCCCTTACCCAATTCCTCCTGCCCTCTTTGATTCAATGTACGATACTTGCCAACACTCTGAAAATGGTAACGGGGAGATTTTGAACAAGAAAACTTGGGAGATTGATTTTCCCCATTGACATACATTGAAAAGAGGAGATTTTAGGCAGGAGAAGATAAAATAAAGGCCTTTTGGGCTTAAAAACATCAGGGGTTTCCTGTCTCAATCGGGTATGTTGGCATGTATGGTTGTATTGCCACTGCCTATTCCTTCTGCCCTCAATGGCCTGTTTTATTGCCACAGCTTCTCTTGCCTGTCCTGCATGGCTGGCTTGTTGCCCCTGCCCCACTTTCGCCTGCCCTCCATGGTCCGTTGTGTTGCCACTGCCCTCCCGCCTACCCAGCATGGTCAACTTGTTGCCTCTCCACCATCCTCCCTGCCCTCAATTTTCCCAGTCCGCATACCTGACCCTTGCCTCTTTCCCCTCTGTCATCTGATGTCCATGTGCATAGCCCTCCCTTTCCCTATTGCTTTCCATGATCAGTTGTGCTGCACTGATGTCCTGCTTGCCCTGTGTGGTTTATTGTGCTACTGCAACCCCTGACACCTGCCCGATAAGGCCAGTTTGGTGTCCCTGCCCATCTACCTCCTGTTAGGTCTCTTGGTATGTATGGTTGTACTGCTGCTTCCTCTTCCTTCTGCCTTCAGTGGTCTGTTATATTGCCACAGTCTCTCTTGTCTTTCCTGCATGGTTAGTTTGTAGCCCCTACCCCCCTTCCCCCTGCCCTCCATGGTCCGTTGTGACACCACTACCCCTCTCACCTGCCCATCATGGTCAACTTGTGGACTCTGCACCCTCCACCCTGCCCTCAATTATCTGTGTCCTTGCCCCTGATCTCTGCCTCCCCACAGTACTCTAATGAACAACTAGATAGCTAACATTCTATATTTATTTCAAAAGTGTGGCATTCCCAACGTCATCTTGATGTAATCATAACTGTAAGACTTTATGGATTTCCTTTCGAAATTTTAAAAATGAGAGGGTCTTGTCTCCATAAGAATTATGGCTAGTGCTCTAAAACGCCAAAATGAGGACATATTGGCCCTCATTACAACTTTGGCGGGCGGCAAGCTCCGCCCCCCAAGTTGTATCCGCTGCGCGGCCGCCAATGCGGTTGCACTCTCGCGGTGGCCATTTTGAGATCCCTGCTGGGCCGGCGGACGGAAACCTAGTTTCCGCCCGCTGGCCCAGCGGGGATGTCGGCCGCAACACGGGAGCCAGCTCCAAATGGAGCCGGCGGTGTTGCAGCGGCGGGATGGGTGCAGTTGCACCCGTCGCGCTTTTCACTGTCTGCTATGCAGACAGTGAAAAGCTCCATGGGGCCGTGGCAGGGGGCCCTGCGACTCCCCTTTCCGCCAGCCTTTTCATGGCGGTTCATACCGCCATGAAAAGGCTGGCGGGAGGGGGACTCATAATCCCTGGGGGATTACAACCGCCGGGACCAGGGTTTCCCGCCACTTTGGTCCCGGCGGTGCGACCGCGGCGGATTCCAAGGAAAGCACCGCCAGCCTGTTGGCGTTGCTTCCGACGAAACAGCCCTGGCGGCCTTTGACCGCCAGGGTTGTAATGAGGGCCATTGTCTGAGTTCCCAAATAGTTACAAAAGCACTTTTAAATTGTTTGCTATCTTTATATTTTTGTATCCAGTTGGTCACGTGATTATATGTTTCATTTAGAGGAGAGGATGTGGTGGGGAACCACGTTCAAGTTTCAGCTTCAGCTCAACATCCTGTGATTCTGGGCAAATCTCTTAATCTCCCCATGCCGAAACCTAAAAGAAATGTATCCTTGTGTAATGTAACTGATGTTCATGTAAAGCACTCCAGTACCTTCAGATCAATTCTGTGCTATATAAACCAGCAAAATAACAAAGACATTAAGGGGGTCATTACGACCCCAGCGGTAGGTGATAATGTGGTGGTAGTACCGTCAACAGGCTAACGGTTCATACCCCCACATTATGACATTGGCGGGTTGGCTGCAACCAACCCACCAATTTTTCCGTTCCTACCGACTTGGCGGTAGCAGCTGCTGGGCTGAGATAACAGTCTCCAGCCCAGATGCCGCTATTGTACCGCCTGTGGCATTTTTAGCCTGCCTACCGCCATATTTTCACGGCTTTCGCAACACCGCGAAAACCATGGCGGTAGGCCCTACCAGTGACAGGGAATTCCCTGTCACTGATAGGAGGCTCACCCACCCCCCAAACACTCCCCAGGCGCCCCCACCTCCCTTCATCCACGCACACTCGCAGACACGTACCACACATACACACACACACTCACTCACAGTGGCATACAAGCATTCATTCATGCATACATCTATTCATTCTCGTAAACATCCATACACACATTCACACTGACATGCAGACACTCATTCAACATTGCCATTCACACACGCATTCAAACGCATGCATACACCCATGGACACAACACTACACATACTGTCACATTCAGTCACACATACATGCACACAACCCCCCCATACACACACACAACACCCCCCTCCCCTGTCAGAAGCCCAACTTACTTGCATCCAAGGGGTCTTCCGGCAGGGAACGGGACAGGGCACTGCTACCGCCAGCAGAACTCCACCAAGCTGTATCATGTGTCCCGATCTACTGGTATGGTTCTGCTGGTGGTAGCAGCGCCAGCTTACTACCATCTGCCAGTATGGCCACAGACGGATTTCTTGCCTTCTTGTGGCGGAAATCCAACTGTGGTCATAATTTGGTGACCATCGCTGTGGTGGTAGGTGGCTTTTACTACCAATGTTAAATTGAGGGCCTAAGTGTTTTGGACACTCCTGCCATTGGGCTACATTTGTGTGATATTTGTGCTACATTTGGGCTTTTTTTCTCTGTTGGCCATCTTGGGAGACTTACTTGTTATGAAGCGCCCTAACCTTCTCTTTTACTGCAGTCTCCTCAGTAGAAAAGGCTTTCAGTTTTCCGACTTAGATTCCATCAAAATGCATTCAGATATACCACACATTTTGCATAAACTCACAATGTTAGCACTCTAATTGCTCATTAGAACATTGTCGTAAAGTCACTGATCACCAGTGAATTAACTGGGATTCTACTACTGGTGCTGAAAGTTCATATTTCAGTCTGCATGTCAGAATGTTTTAATGAAATAGAAAGGGACGATATTTGAGAACTCACTTAAAATGTGCCCTAATTTTTCTTTATACAGAACTGACCATAATGTTTATGGCAAAATGAACCCCCTCATTTTCTTCCTTTCTAAATTAAGTGTTTTAAGTTTTTCCAGTTTGATTCAATCAAGATGGCTTCATGTGTGCCACACTTTTGTCATAAGTAAGACTGTTAGCGTTATAGTTGTTTTTTAGAACTCTCTCAGAGGCTGCAGTAGAACACAAGGTGATCAACTGACATACTGCTCCTGTTGGAAGTACATGTTTTACTTATCTGTCTGACTTCTTTCTCACATGGCTGAGAACGATAGTGTGAGTTTACAAAACATTTCACCTCTCTGGAAAAACCATGAGAATACAGTTTTCTCTCAAACATGATTCATGAAATCCCAACAGTGTAAAATCACCTTAAGCACACCACAATTTCTAAAATGAGCATGGTACCATCAACAAATGATTTATATTGTAATTAAAATGTATTAACACCCTTTCCACATTCTCCTTTTTGTGACCCTTAAAACCTGCCATTCACCACAATGTATTTAATTGGGGTGCTTTCATATATAGTGCTCCCAAAATGGCTGCCATCACTTTCTGTTTGAAGTGTTGAGAGCCAATCAGATCTCACCATGAGATCTGTGCTTAGCCTCCGCCCAGATATACAAACTTGGATTTTCTTTAATATTTTAAAAAAAACTGAACGGATTTACACCAAATAAAAAAAAAGATGATCTGTTGCCTAAAAGCTATATTTCTGCCATATTTGGTGCAATTCCATCTAGAGGTTCGGGCTGATGGCGTGCCTAAAAATGGAATGGGAATTAACATGGGAAATGCACTTTTTTGACCCGCCTCCTTTTTCTTGGACCCTGCTTGACTCATCAAACAGTGTCAAAGAAAGGAACTAACTATTACTACCTACTGGCGACTGCCAGTAAGTATTATATTCATTCCTGTATCGACCCCTGAACTCACTTGCCCCTAAATCCTAAAAACAAATACCATCACTCACCCTTACAATACCCTCCCACCCAAATACCCTTACCGATCCTAAACCCTAAAAATATCCTTGCCACCCAAATACACTTAGCTACCCTAAAATATAAAATACTGTTGCCACCAGAATGGCCGTACCCACTATAAACCCTAAAAATACCCTTGTCACCCAAATACCCTTACCCACCCCTAACAACTAAAAATGTCCTTACCCTAATATCTATCTATCTATCTATCTATCTATCTATCTATCTATCTATCTATCTATCTATCTATCTATCTATCTATTTATTTATTTTTAGGCATATGCTTGGTAATGATTTGCATGGTAATGGCAATGCGTAGTAAAGACATAGGCCCTCATTTCAACCCTGGCGGACGGTGTTAAGTTGGCGGGAGCACCTTCAACAGGCTGGCAGTAATTACCTCCAAATTATTACATTGGCGGTTTGGCACATGCCAAACCACCAATGCACCACACCGTCTGCCATGGCGGTAATGACCGCCAGGCTGGAGACACCGGTCTCCAGCCCGGCGGCCGTCACTAGTCCGCCTGTGGGATAATGACCCCACATACCGCCATGGTTTTTGTGGTTTTTGTCCCGCCACGAAAACCATGGTGGTAGGCACTATCAGTGCTATGGAATTTCTTCCCTGGCACTGATAGGGGTCTTCACTGCCCCCTCCCCAGAGTCCTCCCCCAACAGCCATGACTCCCCTACCACCCTCCAAAGGTGATAGGGCCCACTCCCCTCCCCGCCATCCCGAACTCCATGGGCCCCCCAGACATACCCCCCACCCAAGCACGCGCACACCACTCAAACACATACAAGTGCACACACATGCATACATACATACACAATACATCCCCGACACACATCAACCTTGCATACATACACGCACTCACACACCCCCTCTAAACACTCACAGTCACACCCCCATTCACGCACACACCACACAACACCCCGCACCCCTCTCCCCTGTCAGATGATCACCTTACCTGTCTCAGTGGTCGTCCGGGAGGGAACGGGTTCCATGGGGCCTGCTCCGCCCCCAGCACCCCGTCACCAGAACACCACCACGCTGAATACTGAAACGTAATTCGGTGGGTGGTGTTCTGATTATGTGGCGGTGACGGAGGAGCAACCTCCACTGTACCGCCGACCGCCACTATGGCTGCTGGTGGCTCTCCGCCCAAAATATGGCGGGGGTCGCCAGCAGTCATAATATGGTTGCCAGAAGACCACCTACACTGGCGGTCTTCAGTCTGGCGGGACCTCAGCGGTCTTCTCTGAAGACCACAGAGGCCATAATGAGGTCCATAGAGTGATAATGGATGCATGGTAAAGATGGTAAAGGTTTTGCGTGGTAATGGCCGCATTGTAAATTTTGTTTCCAACATACCTGCCATCTGAGAGAGAGTTTTGAATGGAGAGGTTAGGCCCTTCTCATACCCTAATATGCAGAACTATTTTCTAAGTGACGGATGTCAGTGGAGAGGCTAGTCTCTCCCATTTGTGTTGCGATCCTGCAAGAAACTCCCAAGAGTAGTATACAAGCTTCAGGGAGTGAAGCTTGACGCATGGGGTTTATTCGATGTCACGAGACCCCCATGGAAAATTACTGAGCCTGCCATAAGGTGTTTTACGATCTTTTGAGCCTCTCACGAGTCCTTCATGGAAAATTACTGGGCCTGCCATGAGGTGTTTTATGACCCTGCAAGACTCTCCCAAGATTGTATGGGGAGAAGTAGGAAACGAGGGCCAAGGCTCAGCCAATAGTTGCCCTTCTTATTACATGGTTGAAAAAATGCTATGATGTGACTGGGTGCAGAACCAGAGATTGCTCAGATTGTCCTTGGTGCTTTGGAGGAGAAGAAAGTCTGTTTGAGTTGTGCTAAGCAGTTGTGACTTAATTTGAAGTTGAAAGAGAAATGAAATTATATATAGTTTATAAACATTGTTGTGAGGTGTGAGTTAGTACATTAATGGTGGTAGACTTACTCTATGCCATGTTTACAGAGTAAGAAGCTGTTGGGGAGGTGTAGGTCTCATAATATAGCTTTTTAGATGTAGACATTAGAATGTACAGAGATATCAACAAGTATTGCAAATTGTGTTAAACAATGGAGTGTTCAAACTGTATGTACTTGTAAGTAAAGGAAGCAAAGTTCCTCAAATGATAAAACAAAGAATGTAGAAAATATTAATATACGCCCCACTGGTTTTATGAGCCTAATTGTACATATATGTTAGCCGTATGAGATGATTGAGTGGTGATAATAATATTTTTAAAGTGAAACACAGTGCTCTGTGTTCTACTTGTTGCTGGTGAAATAATGATCTGTTTACATAAGCAGCAAAATAGATCCTTGTTAAGACAAGCTGGATTATTGCCTTCTTCAGCAGCAGCTACCTGACCAGGCACAGTGTATTTAGGTTCAAATGATGTGGAAGGACCTAAATAGCTTTCCAGTTCAGCAGAACGATCTAACACTGCCCAAGCTATCCCTTTTGAGCTCTTTCTGAAAAACCAAACAAACAAAAACCTTTGCAGAGACTTTTTTGCCAGCTGGCCTCAAAATACAATTGTTAAAAGAAAGGTTTTTGGCAGCCTGAAATGGCCGAGGTGCTGTAAATGTAGTAGCTTGCTCAGCAAAATCAGAAGAAGACATTATAAATGATTAAACTTAGTTGTTTTGCTTGTTTCACTGTTATTGATGTAGTTTGTTATTGTAGTTGTAATTTGGTAATCTAAATGTTTTTTTTGTAATAATAAAGTTTAAAGTTACTAAGAATTTGTTTGCTTAATAGATGTCATAGATTTGACTTTTAATATAGTATTGTAATGTTGACTAAAACTGGCAGTTCCATTCTCAGGGACTGCAGAAATGAACCTGCATGTATATCTATCCATATGGTACCATGCACATCTTTTATGGTACAAAGACTTGGTAATGGAGAAGCCAATTATTTCAATAGCCAACTATGATGAGTTGGCATGCAACAGTGAGGTCTCAGTAGAGATATCACTCCTTGTCCACATTGCAGTATAGGGACCTCACGTACAAGAGAGAGGTCTTGACACACAAGCCACTGCATTGCCATCCTCTACCATGCACTGCTATTAGCAGATGTGATAGTGGAGCGGGTAGTACCTGTACACATTTTTATATATATGCTTCTGACACTGGAGATAGGTTTCACAAAGCAGGTCTGTCTCTGTCTATACTCTACTACACATGCCTGTCCTCATAGTGAGGCATTTGAGGGAGAGCTGACTATGTCTCCACATTCAAAAATATACAACACATGTCCTAGACACAGTTGTCAGCAGAGAGAATACTCCATACTCTACTATGGGCCTTCATCACAATGGAGAGAGAGATAAGCAGAGAGAACAGTCTCTACCCACATCCTACTTTGCACATGTCTTGCCCTGGGGAGAGGTCTGAGCTGACAGGGTAGTCTGTCTCCATACCCTAGTCTCTATACTTGTTATTCAAAACAGACTTCTCAGCATAGAGATAATTACCTCCTCACACTTTACTTGTACATCTGTCATCCTGTGGTGAGCTGTTACCAGAGAGGTAACACATTTTTCACACCCTAATTTGCACACCAATTTTCCAAGAGACAGGTCACATGTAAGGGACCAGTGTCACCCCACTACGTAGACTTATCATCCTAGAGAGATGTGACAGCAAAAGGGGTAGTTCAGTCCCATAGCCTATTATGTATACCTGTCATCATAGGAAGAAATATGAGCAGAAAAGCATTTTTTTCTCAAAGCCTACTACAGACACCTCTCACCCACAAGAGATCTGTTAGCAGACAGGCCACTCTCTTGCCAGACACTAGTGTGTATCCCTGTTGCTCTAAGGAGAGGTCTAAGTAGAGAGGCCACTCTTTACTCGCACTGTACTGCACATCCATGTAGTCCTAAAAGTAGGTATTGTTGGAGAGGACAGTGTTTACTGCACACTACTGAGTATCTCTGTCATCCTGGGGAGAAGTGTCACTGGACAAGCAAATCCATTCCCATACCTTAATATGCATGATTATTGCACTGGGGAGATGCCTCAGTGGAGAGTTCAGTACCTCTCATACTTGCTAAGCAATAGAGAGGTCTCGCCTGTGAGGTGACTACCTTCCCCACCTTACTATGCATACTGCAGAGCCAGGAGAAAGGCGTGAGTGAAGGGACAATTTCCCCTTACACGCCACTCTATTCACTGGTTGACTTCATGCAAGGTCTCCTCAATGGAGCGGCCAGTCTCTCCTCATACTCTACCATACACAGTTGTTAGTCTGTGGAGCGATATCAGTGAGAATCCAGTATCTCTTTACACCCTATTATGCATTGTTGTGATACTGTGGAAAGGTCTCATGGCAGAGGCCACTTTGTCCCCACATCCTACCCATCGGAACTATAAGGCACAAGTACTGTAATAAACAAAAGTGTAAATTCTTCCCCCCAAAACAATTTACGATCTTGCAAGACTATTGCAAGATCGTAAAAAAAGTAGTGGGGTACACAAAACGTTTGATCCAAAGTCTGACAGGAGAGTGTCTCTCCTCATATCCTAACATACACACTGGTACCCCTGGGAAGAGGTGTCAGTAAGAACCCAGTCTCTCCTTATACCCTACTATCCACTGTTGTCATACTGTGAAAAGCTGTCACTGGAGAGACCATTTTCTCCTCAATCCCTACTAATGTTGAGTTTAAGGCATAGGTACTGTAATGAAGAAAAGTGTAAATTCTTCCCCCCAAAAAATTGTACAATCACGCAAGACTCTCACATGATCATGAAAATCTTTCTTAAGAGAAAGGTTTTTAGTACATAGGCTTGTGTGATTGCATAGTGTAATCCTCACACCTTACGATACGGACCTATTGTATAGATACAGTTTGAATGTTTGAGCTTGCGAGACTCCTGTGAGTGCTGATCCAATATACAGTGAGAGCTGGCGTTTGGGTAATCCTGTTCTCGCAAAAATCTTGTGGGTGTCAGTATCCAAAAACAAAGGGATTTATACCATGAAGTAATCACATAATGTTGCAATTTGATGGCTCTGACAAGAACCTTTGTGTTTACAGGTGTGTAATGTTCAGTTACACATAGAACTGGTTGCATTCCTTGATGTTATCAAGGAAGATCCTGTTCCCTTCTGCAGCAAAGTGCACTCCACCTCGCCTATAGACACCTGGCATATCAAACCGAATGTTGTTATGATATATAATACCTATGCCATGGTCACAAAGAAATGCAGAAACTGTTTTATTGATGTGCTTATAGGATTTTATCAATCTTATTTTCATTGACTTTTTAGCATTGAACATATATTAAAATATACAAAGGGAGTGTGAGGAAAGAGCGACATTAGTTGTGAAAAGGTCACCTTCATTTGGATTTCAAGTGCAACACTTGTGATTGTGCCTAGGTCACTTCCACCAAAGTGCACTGTCATAAGGTCAGGATGCTCACAATACAAAGTGCTCTCAGCTGTTGGTAGCCGTCAATGCAACTCCATACCTCTATGGCTACTCAATGTTATGTCAAAGTTTGGAAATCCAAGATTCTTTTTAATGCAGTTATTGCCATATTCTCTAGCCCAGTGGATGAAGCTGTGTCCCATAATCCAGAGGCAAACTATGGTGCAGTGTAGAGATGCCAGTCACAAGAGAAGTGCTCAGCGGAATGAGTAAGCTCCAGGATCAAGACGGAGTTAAATCAGGAGAGAAAAATAGGAGTGTAGCAGAATTATAAATGTAATTGGTAGTTTTTTTGGCAGTTTCAAAGTAGGTTAGATTGTGACCACCTGCCGTTGGCATAGTGCACAGTTACTTTGATAAACAGTATGAGATTTTCTATTGGATGAATTTCAAAATTTGATATGATCCAGCAAGAGTCTTGTGAAAGTGATTTACAAGCTTCTGTAAGTAAAGCTTCATGAGAGGGGGCCTCCCACAATTTGGTGAGGCTCTTGCGAGAGGTGCAAGGCACTTGACTGTGACCTTGCCACCAAGTCTTTTTGATCTTGTAAGAGCCCCATAGGTCAGATTGTACTGGGAGAGAAAAAAAAGAGTGTACTAACCCAGTAGAATTGCTAGTAACTGGTGAAAACAACCATAAAGTGATCCAAGTAAAGCACAGGTAGTGAATGTTAATTATTAAGCTAAAATCAAAAGTTTCAAAAACCATTAAGCAGGGTTATGGTACATGTAGTACATGTACTGTGAAACAGATACATTTCTTCTGTGTAGAATGCAAGACTGAGGTTACATATATATATTTTTTTTGGGACAGTGGGTATACTAGAGTGTTTTTGCACTTGAATAGAATCATAGATGCAGTTCGCTCAGAGAAAATATGTTGGCCTAAGAAATAATTGCTTACTAAACTGTTTACCACTGAGACCATCATTACGAGTTTGGTGGATTGGCAAGGCTGAAACACTGCATAGCAACATTGTGATTGCCAGGGCAATGTCATGCATGACATTTAACCAATAGGGTTAGACTAAAGGGACCTCCCAGGGGACTTACCACATCTACTACCATAACATAGTTGGAAAGGCTAGACCACAGAATTATAGCTGCTACAATAGATTTTGCTGTGTTATTTGCATACATGGAGTCACATGTAGCAGAATGCCATGGTTGTTTCCCTACACATATCCCACACTCTTAGGGCAACACATGTCAGCGTGATAACGAGTATTTTCCTGAATACTGTCCCATCTAGGCCATCCATGTTGAGGACCCCTGATGCCACCCTCACCTTCAGTCCATGGCAGCTAATGTGCAACATAGAGCTAGCCTCAGTTGTAGTGGGAGGTACATACTGATGTGTTAGCACCTTCACCTCAGGTACATTGATGCAGATGGAAGAAGCTGGTCTGACACAATGAGTCCGGTGCCCACACTCACCAAAACATTGGAATTGTCCATTGGATATACACTGACAGCAGTATATATCCACACGTTACCGATTCAGAGCCTGGCAGGGTGACTGATACCCACTGTGGATGTTATCAACCACTGCACATCTGCCCACATGTAACCCACCCTATCCCAAACAAGGCCTATCATGTGGGAGGTGGGAACCTGTACTCACCCCCTTGTAGCTGCTGTGCTGCCCTCAAGTGCCCATCAACCTCGGGGTGGACCACCGCCAAAATGTGGGCTATTAGGGGGGTCAGGTTCCAACGAGCACCCCTCCCTTGTTGGGTGGACATCCCAGCTGGGCATCCGTGGTCTTCTGGGCCCAGCGTCTGAGGTCCTCCCACTGCTTTCTGCAGTGGGTAATCCACCGGCTATGGATTTCCCAGAGACTGCACTTGCTTGGCAATGGCACGCCATATCCCCTTCTTCTGATGGGTGCTGACCTGAATGGGTGACACAGCCAGACGGAAAAGGTCATGTAGAGGGGCAACACATCAGCCGGAGTACACTACTCACACCATACACATCACATGCCCACACCAATGTGTCTTCATGGCACAAATGAATGTACTACATGGCATCTGCATGCAACCACTCCCAGTGCGGCTTGGAAATGCCTTACAGCCTCACACACCCCTACCACACAGGCTTGGAAATGCCTTACAGCCTCACACACCCCTACCACACAGGCCAATGGATTTGGGCTCACCTTCTCCTCTGGTGGTGTCCAAACAGGGGTAGGACCCATCCACAAGCTTCTCCAGCTCCTCCTGGGTGAAGGCTGGGGTCCTAGCTCCTGTAGGACATGGCATGGTGGCTCCCAGAGACAGTACACAGCAGCTCACTTAGCGGAGGTCTTTTGCATGAATGTCAGGAGTCAAGTGCGCATTGGCCCCAGTCTCCCATAGGCAGCATTGTGATCCAATGAGGAATTGCACAGCAGTTGAGACCTCCTACCACCATGACGACATACGCCGGCGCAAATAGGTCACTTTCATCTGTCCAGTGCAAGCAGGATGGGCAGCTGCCATTTTAGGCACATATGATGGTTTGTAAAATAATAATAAGTGCCTCATGCTAGACATATGAATCGAATACACTGTAGGCCTATGTTCAGTCATCATGGTTGGGCCCATTAATGTGATAATGATGCCACAGTGGTGTAGGATGGGCAGGTCTCAAATTCTAGGCATGACCAGTGGCTCGGTACCTCATAGGTGGTGTAACCATATGATTCAGGTGCATTTGTACATAACTGGGACATGCTGGATTAATATGCAGCTTTTACATAGACCATTGGACATGTGATGTTTGTGACATGCTGTTGTCCAGGCCCTGTATGGGCCATAACGTTATGTGATGAATATTGGGGCCTGTTACAAGTGTATGTTGTGTGCAATGAGGGCCTTGTTATCTAGCATGTGTTGAGTGGTCATCAAGTTGCACATTCTCCCCTCCCTATCTCGATACTCGGTACTGGGGAGAAGGAGACATGCACCAGTGTACTGCCTCCTAGTGGACCTCTCAACCCTGGAGGAGCGACACATCATCCAGACCTATTGTTTGAATCATAAGGTCATAACGGAACCTTGTACCCAGTTGGAGCCAGATCTATTGCCTGCTATACATAATCCCAATGCCATCACTCCCACAGTATAGGTCTTGTCTGAGCTACACTTCCTTGCCTCTGGCTCTTTCCAGATTACAGTGGGTTTGGCAGTGGGCCACAGCCCATGTTCAGTCTTGAGTTGACAGATGTACTGCCTGCTTTACTGAAACACATGGACAGCTACATCAGGTTCCCGCAACGTGTGGATTTGCCTTCTGGTAAGTATGACTTCTATCATATTGAATGCATCCTTCATGTGACTGGGGCCATAGATGGCACCCACATTGCTTTGGTCCCTCCCAGGGCCAATGAGCAAGTCTATAGGAACAGGAAAAATTACTACTCCATCAATGTGCTGGTGGTGTGTCTCACGGACCAGTACATCTCCCAAGTGACAGTCAAGTATCCAGAATCTGTGCATGACTCCTTCATTCTGAGGAGCAGCAATGTCCCACACATGATGGCACAGCTACACAGAGAAAGAGCGTGGCTCATTGGTAAGTTTGCAATAGGATGTGTGTGACTGTAATATCAACTGTCATTACATTCAGCCCTGTGCCTCTACCTGTATTGTGACAGGTCCTACCATTGTGTATACAGGTGACTTTGGCTATCCTAACCTTCCCTGGCTGCTGGCACCAGTGAGGTACCCTACCATCGATCGGGAACACCGTTTTAATGAGGCCCACGGCACGATGAGGCATGTTTTTGAAAGACTGTTTGGGCTCCTGAAGGCCAGATTCAGTTGCCTCCACATCTCTGGATGTGCACACCTCCACAGCTCTCTAAAAGTATGCTAGATCATAGTTGCCTGCTGCATGCTACACAATCTGGCCCTGAGACGAAAGATTCCATTACTGGCTAATGAGGGGGAGGCAGCTGGACCTGTGGCTGATGCTGAGGACATAGAAAGTGATGAGGAGGCTGATGAGGAAGGTGCAGCTGAATGTGTAGACTGAGCTGATCACTCATTATTTCCAGCAACATACCGGTATGTTATGTGTGTATTGTCAGGTGTATTATTTACAAAATGCACAATTCTACTCATGGTCTGGTACATCACTGGAAATGTTCAGTGTGCCTATTCCTCTGCGTGACTTGTGGTGGGAGACAGATAGCCTATCAGCTGTGTTACTGATGATATCTCACTGACATGATTGGTAGGTTGATAATTCCTATGTACAGGCATGTGGTGTGTCATTTGTACTGCAAGGTCCTGTGCAGATCTTTTCCTAAATTATGATTGTGTAGTGTGTCGCATACCCTATTAAAACTGTTGGTTGTGGCATTCATGGACATTGTCCTTTCCTAATCGTAGTAAGTGTAGTAATTTAACCATTTCACCTGTGATCTACTGTGTAATAGTCACATGATTCCTGATCTTGTGGGTGTTACATGGTCTTCTGTTGTCCCCTGTGTAGTGTCAAATCCACACTGTGCACAACAACAATGTACTACATGTGTGCTGTGGCTCCTACCATGCCTTCTATCCTGATGTGAGTCCCTGACTTGGTCTAGATGCAGGTTGGATTGGTGGATCTTCTCCTGTGTGTGGCTGGGCTAGTGACTACCTTGCAACTGGAATTTTGACCCTGTCTGGTGTAGGGTGTCACCTGCAGGGAATGGCTCCCTCTGCTGTCCATGTGACATACTTTTCATGAAGGGCATTTACCACACATCACAGTTTGCTATGCCTGACATTCGTACATGTGAGAATAAAGACACAAAGTTCCTGTGTTCTATGGTGTTTATTGTGTATCAAGTATGGAAGAGTTGATGAGTGTGGTCATGGTAAACATCAGAGTAGGTGGCCTAGCTGTAGCCAGTACAGGTCCAGTATCCAAGGGCCATGTGAAACTGGAGTAATGACATTGAGCAGCCAACAGAGTAACTCAGTGGCACACAAGGGAGAATGTCCAGAAGAGGGTCACATCCTGGCAGTGGGTTTGGCCTTGGAATCACCTCCGGCAGGATGTCTGGATGAATGACCACTTTTCTGGCGGGTTTTTCAGCTGCAGAGGGTAGGGTACCAGTGGGCTGCGGTTTCTCTGGCAGGGCCTCCATTCCACTAGCTGAGGCTGATGTTGATGGCTCAATTGGTATCTGGCTAGTGGGTGGGGCCTGCTGGTGGGTGGAGGTAGCACCCAGGATGCCTGTGAGCTCCTTGACCACCCCTGCAATGGAGGCCATGGTGGCACTGTGGGCCTGTCACTGCTGTATGGCCTCCTCTTGGAATTGCCTCTGCAGCCTTTGGTTTTCCTCCAGTATGGTGAGTATTTGGCCCATCTTGCCCTGGGATTGCTAGTATGCTCCCAGGGCTTGGGAGAGTGTTTCCTGGCCAGTTGAGTCCCTTGGGGGCTCCATCCTCTCACCCACAGGTGCCCTTCCATGGCCCCTAACCCCCTGTGCATGCACCCCTGGCATGGTGTGCACACTCCCAGTTACCCCAGGACCGTCATTGTCTTGGGTGTGAGGGGTCGATTGTTCTGTGGGGCACACTGCTGATTGACCAGTCCTGGGAGACAGGTTTGGGGAGCAGGGTTTTGCTGAGATGTAGATATCAAAGGTTAGGGGGGTTCGATGTGGGCAGACTAAGGCTGGGAGTGGTGGACTGACAAGGTGTCCAAGATGGTCCAGGTAAGTTGTCTATGTCGAGACATCCTGTGGCATTGTTGTCACTGGAGGCATCATCCTGGAGAGGGCTGTCTGTCTCTGACATCCTCTCCATTGTGGCGGTGGAAGGGGTACCTGTGAATTAAGTGGGAGAGTATCACATGGTGGAGAAGTGAATGTTGGTCTCTGTGTCTGATGCATACTGTGGCTTAACTCGATTCCTAGTTATGCCAATGACAGATGCAGCACTATAGACATTGGCCCTCATTACAACCCTGGCGGTGGGTGATAAAGTGGCGGTAATACCACCAACAGGCCGGCGTTAATTACCGCCAAATTATGACCATGGCGGAACGAGCTCAGATAGACAGCCACTTTAGCACACCGACCGTCAGGGCAGAAACAACAGGCACCACGGCGGTAGCTGCCTACAGCCAGGTTGAAGTCAATGTTCCTCCCACCGTATTAAGACCTTGCAATCTGCCACCTTTTCTGGAGCGGTATCAATGACATCAAAAGCCTGGCGGAAAAACTTCACAGAAGGGAAACAACTCAACTTTGGAGACACAGGGAAGAACCACGCCGCCATGGAGCCCGAGCTGCAGATCTTCCCAATGATCTTCTATGTCCTGCTCCACCATGAACATTAATGACGGCGAAGACGACCACGGTGAGTACAGCCGCCTAGCACACAGGGGAGGGGGGGAGGAAAAAGAGAGTGACACACACACACACACGCAACACCCCCCCACCCCCAACACCATACACACAATCAGATGCACAAAAAAATACCATGTACCCCTCAGGAATAATGCAAGGACAACACCAATAGATGAAAGTGAGTGCAATAATATAAATATATCAAAAATACGTTCATCAAATCTAAATTTATATACATATGTACAAATCAAGGGGCACAGCCCAGTCCTCAAAGTGCGTGGGCCACAAGGCCACATCACAGAGTCCAAGGCCCCACTTGTCTCCTGCAACAACACAGAGAGAACACTGCAGGGGCATCAGTTCAAAAATAGGCAGGCACCTCAGGGGGACGGGGAACGGGGGCACCTCAGCTGGCAGATGGAACAACACCACTGGTCTTCACTGAGAGCAACAGGGCAGACTGGACAGGGCTTGAGGTGCCTAGGATGAAGGAGATGCCCACCCTCCTGGGTGAGTGGGCATGGGCAACTCGCTGAGGGGCTGCTGGGAGGGCAGTGCTGGTACGGGGTGGCGGCTGTATCTGTAGCTGGGGTGGTGACAGAAGTGTCCGCCACCACCAGGGAGCTTCCATCGAAGGAGGTATCTGTGTCTGAACTGTCCGCTTCAGTCCCCGCCGTGGTGCTCCCCTCACCCTCCGTCCCACTGGTGCCCTCAGCATCGGTGGACTCAGCCTTGTGGGTCCTGTGGGATACAGCTCCCTCCGTCGCTGGTGCCTCTGCTCCTCTGCCAGATGGTGCTAATGCACATAAGGACAGGATGACAAAACAAAAAGGTGGGAAGAGACAAAGGAAACACTTGGTCAATGGCTGTACCACCACCACCGTTGGTGTACACAGCAACCTCACACACAGGGAACAGGACTACGCACTATGGTGTGCACTACAGGTAACAATGCAACTCACCAGGGCATGAGAAGGGACACATACTGCCAACTGCAGCATACTCGGTACCCACACAGCGCTGCCCAGGAGTGGATGCCTACTAGCTAGGTAGGAGGAATATCACTTCTTAACCCTGCTCAACATGGGACCTAGACTGTGATGTCAGGCCTGGCCCAGGGGCATCCACAGACACACATCCTCCACCGGGATACCACCCTACCATGCATAAGTTGCAATGATGGGCACTGTACTCACCCCCTTGTGGCTGCTATGATGCCCTCAAATCCCATCCAGCTCCGGATAAGCCATGGCCAGTATGCCAGCCATCAGGGGGGTTAGGGTTTGACATGCACCCCTTCCTCGTTGGGAGACCATCCCCAGCTGGGCCTCTGCCATCTTCCGTGCCCAGCGTCTCAGGTCCTCCCACCGTTTGCGACATGGGTGCTCCGCCTGCCGTAGACCCCTCAGGGTCCGCACGTCTTTGGTGATGGCACGCCATATACTCTTCTTTTGATGGGCGCTGACCTGCAGAGAAAATACAGACAGGGAAAGGTATTACTCAGACCGTCCTGCCTGTTACACTCATGGGCCACCATACCTCTTTCCATCCCCATTTGCACAGACATGGCCTAGCGCACAAGCTGCACGTCACCCAGGGGACATATACCAACCCCCCCCCCCCCACACGGCGCCTTCACAAAAACCACTCCATGCATTCATGCCCCATGCATCGTGCTCACAGTGTACTCACCTGTTGGTCTCGAGGTCAGCAGTCGGTACTGGGGTAGGTACCCCATCCACCAGTCACTCCCGCTCCACCGAGGTGAAGGCAGGGGCCCTTTCCCCAGTCCCACGAGCCATGGTAGGTTCCAGACACAGGTCACAGCAGCACATGCAATGTAGGTCCTCTCCTGTTGAAGGTTATTAAGCAAGTGAGAGAACAGATAGAAAATGGCGGTCATGTCCGCGACGGTGCATACTGTCACCACTGGTTACATCACCATTGGCCACTGTACCCCATAGGGGCCTATATTTTCCAACGAGGCATTGCACGGCGGTTCACGACTGCCTCCCGCAACGGCGCACAACGCCAGTAGAATTACCTCACATTCACTTGTCCATCCACTCAGGACAGGCGGACGCCATTTCAGGGGGGAGGGCAGGCCCTGGATTACAACTGCATCACAGTTCACAATTGAACAATCTGGACAAATGCAACAAATACATTTCAAAATTACATCATGTATTGTAATGTTGTGGCTCCAATGTACAGTTTATGACTGGCTCCTCACTCTTTTGCCCCCTAGATTGTAACCATTGCAGATGAATAGGAGATGGAGACATACCCCCGTGTACAGACCCCTGGTAGACTTGGCAACAACGGAGGACAGGCACATTATCCTCACCTACAGACTTGACAGGGCCACAATCACGGAGCTGTGTGCCCAACTGAAGCCTGACCTGATATCTGCTGTCCGTCACCCCACTGGGATTCCCCCCTCTTGTGCAAGTCCTATTAGTACTCCATTTCCTGGCAACTGGTTCTTTCCAAGTGACAGTGGGCTTGGCCGCAGGAATGTCACAGCCAATGTTCTCAAGAGTGCTGACCAGAATGTTGTCTGCCCTGATTAAACACATGTGCAGCTACTTTGTTTTTCCCCAAGTGGATGATTTGGCCATAGTGAAGGCTGACTTCTATGCAATGGGACATATCCCCAACATAATTGGGGCGATTGATGGAACAGATATTGCATTTTTCCCCCCCCCAGCAAAATGAACAGGTCTACAGAAATCGAAAAAGTTTTCATTCAATGAATGTGCAAATGGTGTGCCTGGCGGACCAGTACATCTCCCACATGAATGCGAAGTATCCAGGGTCTGATCTTGATGCCTTTGTCCTGAGGAATAGCAGCATTCCAAATGTGATGGCCCAACTACAGAGGCAGGTGTGTGGCTAATAAGTGAGCCCTGGTTCCACCCAGTGGATGTTGGTGTATGGGCATCTTGTGGGCCATAAGGGATAGCGTGTGGCTAAATGTTGTCCCTCAATATTTGCAGGTGACTCTGGTTACCCCAACCTATCATGGCTCTTGACCCCTGTGAGGAATCCCAGGACAAGGGCAGAGGAACGTTACAGTGAGGCACATGGGCGAACCAGAAGGATCATTGAAAGGACCTTTGGCCTCCTGAAGGCCAGGTTTCGGTGCCTCCATCTAACAGGTGGATCACTGTGCTACTCACACAAGAAGGTCTGCCAGAGAATCGTCACATGCTGTGGGTCTCTGACCATGGAAAAAGGCCACAGGTCCCCTAACGTCTGACCTGACCCAGGCGTTACATAATGGCGCTGAGGAAGCTTAGCATCATTATTTAAAGCCCCCCACCCCCGTGCTTGATTTTAGCTCAGGGGATAAATATGGCGCTAAGGCCATATCGTCATTTTTTCCCCAGGAACGCCTACCTTGCATCTCATTGACGCAATGTAGTTTTCCACAGGTAAAAAATGACTTTAACTCCAATATTTTGCCGCTGGACATGTCTAGCGCCAAAATATAAATATGAAGTTAAGTTTGCGCTGAATTAGTGTAAAGAAAATGGCGCTAATTCAGCGCAGAGTATAAATATGCCCCTACGAGTCCACAAAGCATTACACCCAAAAACAGCCACAAATCTGACACCGCCAGGACAACCGAGGGCGGGATAGAGGTGATCTCACCACCAGCACTGCCACACCCAACAAATACTCCCCCCATATTGCGACCCACAAATCAGCACAGCTTTCACTGCACAGCGGAAAACGACTGGCGGTGTGAACACAGTTGTGGCCAAAAACACACCTCTACCAAACCACATGACCACATTGGACAAATCAAATACCCAACACCTGACACACATACACACATTAGACACATCAACACACACCACTATAAAACACACCATCACACAACCCACAGCCCTTTGCAGCCAAAATGAAAAACAGGTTATGCAACATCCCAGGTAAGTAGAGGTAAGTTTAAAAAAATATTTTTTGTAGTGACATGGGGGCGGAGCCTAACTTGGCTCCCCCTTCATGGCACTGGGCCCAGTGGCCCCTAGGCATAGCCATTGGGGTGGCGGGCATGACTCCTGTCTTAACTAAGACAGGAGTCATGTCCTTGGGGTTTTAACGTCAGAAAATGACGCTAGTCTGGTTAGATGTATTTTTATGCCTCTGCCCATACTAGCATCTTCCTTTAACGCTAAACCCCCTGTTCCCCCGACGCCTCCCCCACCCGGCTAGTGTCCTTTTTTATGACACTAGCCATGCCATACCGCCAGTTACCATCATACCATAAATATGTCACCCAACCGTCATCTTGGGATGGTGCTGGCTTGCAGTATACGTTTTGACGATAAACTGTGTTAGCGCAGTTTAGCATCAAAAGTATAAATCAGGGCCTTAATATGGCAAGCGGGATACAGCCAACACTGGTGGTCTTTAGACGCCTACTGTAAGACCACCAAACTCGAAATGAGGGCCTAAGCTTTCACCCTATACAAAGGTGCAGAGAGGAGTGCATGTTGTAATTAAGCTGATGCATTCATAGTTTATAAAGTTGTATGCTGTACGCTGAATGTTTTATCAAATTGAACTTTATTTAATCTATACACTGTTAAGATGTATTGTATTGTGTGATGTAATTATATAGGGTTCTGTTTCATAAGGCAATTATGCACATGGTTTAGTGGCAGAAAATGGTATTGTAGAGGGATGGCGTTCTAACTGAAGTTTTTTACACCCAGCATTTAACATGTAGAGAGGTCTCAATAGAGAGAACATTTTGTTAGTAATGTCTTTCACTGGTACTTTCTAGGTTTTAGAGGAATATCAGGACAGATGGTGTGCTCTTATAAAACTGAACCAGTCACTCCGTATGGACTTGTATACAAAGCAGTTACACTTTCATGAACCACTACCACAAGCAATTTGTACCCTGTTTAAATCTCATAGAAGGCCTAGTATTTATCTACATCCTTCTACACTAACCCGTTACTCTCTTCAGAGGTATCATTAGATACCCTGCTGTCTGTAAACCCATTCATGCACCATGTTCTGTCACAAGAGACACCTTTGTGCTGGGGTGAATTACTTGCTAAACCCTTTTACACCCAATGTATAACCTCTACAGACCTCTTAGTAAAGAGTGAATGTTCTCATAGAAGTAAGCCAATCGCTCTGTATACAACTCTATTACAAACCTCTCATTTTAATGAAAGCTTCATTATCTCTCATCTCCCCTCTGGTAAACTGTAGTAGCACAGGGGCTAGTGTTTGTCCGAGGCCTTTTACACACCCCCTTTGCTTTGTTTAAAGATATTGGTGGACGCCTTGCTGTTCATAAAACCGTGTAACCCAGGAGGTATTAGCTCTTAAAGGTCTTCTATACAAAACATTAGCCCCCTGTTGAGCTGTCACTTGGAGAGAATGCTGTTTTAGGGTATTATTAGATAGGATCATTGTCTGATCAAGCTGTACAATGTAGAATGTATAGCATGCTGAAATATTGTGCACTGGGCCTATTTAATCAATCATTGCTTCTACAGAGACTGTCTATTTTGCTCAGAGAAATCTTTAGAGACAATACTCTTCCTGTACTGAACTAAGCAGTCTATCTGTCTCACCGTAAAGAGATGTCTCAACAGAGATGCTGTTTTGTTATAAAAAAGAAAGAAACATTTAGCCTGTATAGATCTATGAGAAAAGGATCCCTCGACCCTGAAACTGAACCTTACAGAATCGGTGGAATGCCAAAGTGAGATAATAGAAGGCCTAGTGTCTGCATAGATCCTTCTACATACATCCATATCCTGTTATGTTAAAATAAAAAAAATCCTTTTTGAAATAATGGCTCCACACAACATGTATTATACAGTCATTCTATCATACATGCACTCAGTAAAAATTAACTTACTTAAAAAAAAAAACTGGAAATTCACTGAAAAAAATATTAAATTAGCGTTATAGTTAGGTGTAATAAAAATATCTGTTTTTTTTTTTTTTTTAAACCTTAGACATTCACCAAAAAAACAAAGTTTAATGTAATGTTTTAGCTATGTGAATTTCTTAGTGACAGCGTTAACGTTTTGAACTTAAAAAAACATAGAAATTCAGTAGTTATAGTTAGCAGCACTGACTACAACTTGTGCCCCTCCATGCACTACTTATGACCTCACATATGACATCACTCAGTATGTGTTCTGTGACACCATTTATGACATCACTAATGAAATCTCATAGGGTTACTCTAATCTTTGTTTTTTTTTAGTTAAAATATCTGTCTGTCTACTATCTATCTCTCAATCAACCATATATATGTGTTTATATATAAATATATATATATATATATATATATATATATATATATATATATATATTTTCATTGTAAATCATTTTATCAATATACAAACATAAAGAAAAATAAATGAAAATAATGTCGAATTTTTTTAAGGTACTATTAAAGTTTAAAAAAATGAATATTTTACATTAGTACTATTATATATATTCAATTTAAAGATTTATAACTGATACACAAAATGTATCAAGATTACTAAAGCACACATATATTAACAATCTCCCCCTTTTTCTCCTATAAACTCCCCTATAAACTACACATCCTGCTCCTATAACAATATTACACCTTTAAAAATGCTAAAGTCCTCAAAACAATACTTAAAGGAATACTTATAATGTTAAAAACATTATTAGAAATAAATTGGCAATTAAAAGTTAAAAAAATGCTACAAAAATAATACAATTCAATAAAAATGATACTATAGACACGGATAATTTAACATATGATATTTTTACAACAATAGTTGAACAACACATAAAATTATATTTTTATCTTTGATATTTCTGTCCATGATTTACAAATCCATTATATTTCTGACATTATGTCATTCTTGATAGAATATTTTTTAGTCGATATTTTGTGCAAACACTCACAGAGGCCCTCATTATGACATTGGCGGTAAATACCGCTTACCGCCATGCCGATTGCCGTCAACATACCCCGACCGCGTAGGTATACAGCTACCGGTATTATGACCCACACATAGAAATCCGCCACTATACAGACACACACACAAGTCCGCCAGACCAAAGGTCAGTGATAAAATGGCGGTACCAAAACCCACACCGTTATGCCAACAGAAACATGCCCACAGCATCATGACCCACAAATCACTGTGGCGGACATTCAACCGCGGTAAACCATTCGTAGTACATACCTCCGTGCTCAAAATACACACACACTAACAAACCAACATCACATTGGACAATTCAGACTACACACACCTGATACACATACACACACCACACCCACACACCCACACCACTATATAAAACACACCCACACTACCCACAACCCTTTACGACTACAAATAAATCTACAACAGAGAGAGAGAGACACCAAGAGCACCCACAGAACACCGTCACCCTACACCATCCACGCACCTCACAGCACACACCCCAACACATCACCCCACACACCCTCACACACACCACTCACCACAAAGACACCCCATGTTCTCTGAGGAGGAGCCAAGGGTCATGGTGGAGGAAATCATCCGGGTACAGCCAGAGCTATTCGGATCACAGGTGCAGCAGACATCTATTGCAAGGAAGATGGAGCTATGGCGGAGAGTCGTGGACAGGCTCAATGCCATGGGACAGCACCCCCGAACAAGGGATGACACCAGGAAGAGGTGGAAGGTGTGTTCCGTGGTAGCAAGACACCAGATAGTTGTACAGGTGACTTGCGGTGGACCCCACGTCCTACCCCACAACTAACAACATGGGAGGAGCAAGTCTTGGTGATCATGCATCCTGAGGACCTGGCAGGAGTAGCAGGAGGACTGGACTCTGGTAAGTCAAATCTTTACTACCTTCACCACCCCCCTACCTGCATGCCATCACATACCCCCACCTCTGCCCTCACCCCCATCACTCCACCACCTCACATATACCCCACCATCACAACCCACCCATCCCAATACCAAGCTCTGCATGCAACACCAATGCATGGACACCCATCACAGACCTGCATGGACACCCATCACCACAGCATGCACACTAGTGACAATCATTTAGCCAACCAACTCACAACTCACACAAGCCAAAGCTGCCTTGCCAATAACAACCATAGAGGAAAACATAGCCATGCACAAGATGGCACACGCAGAAACAATAACACTGCATTTACATCCCCACAGGACCCCCACACAACGTCACGAGAGAAGAGGTGCCAGCAACATCCAGCACCCACCCAGAAGAGGCCCAGAGTGATGACAGTAGCTCTGCACGCCTGAATCAGGATGACCAACCTGGCCCATCAGGGATCTCTGGACAGTCGGTGACCCAGCCACATTCCCGAACCACCGCAGAGCCTCCCCCCTCAGGAAATACCACCACAGCACCCACCCAGCGGGCCCAGCCCTCTGTCCCCAGGACACGTCAATCAGCAGTGTGTCCACCACTACAGGGACCCCAGGAAACCCCACTAACACAGGATGATCAGGGACCTGGGGTCAGTGGCAGTGGGCACACGGTTCAGGGGACACAGGCACAGGACAACAGGGAAGCTGGGAGGACTGCTGTGAGAAAGGGGGAGGACAGGCCCAGGGAACCGACTCTCCATGAGGCACTCACCAACATCCTGGGAACATACCACCATTCCCAGGAGACCATGGGCCAGATACTGGGCAAGCTGCAGGAGACCCAGCAGCTGCAGGAGGGACAGTACCTGGGGATCAGGGAGGACCTGAGGGACATCCACACCAACCTGGTCAGCATTGCAGGAGTGCTGGCTGACATGGCCAACACCAAGAGGGAGGCAGTGGCACACCAATGGGCCCCTGTCACTAGCCACACTGAAGAACAGCCCTCCACCTCCGGCGATGCTAGTGGACAGGAGGCTCCGCCACAGCAACAACAGGCCACCTGCACCCCACCCCCTGCAGAAGGATAACCACCACTCAAAAGGTCCCTGCGATACAGGCAGAAGCCAGAGAACATTGCCAAGACCCCACTAGGAAACAGGACTCACCTGGTTGTCACCCTTGTGACCCACCCTGTCACCCTGTCCACCTTTAACTGACATTGCTCCACTTCCCTTCCTTGGACAATGCATCTGTGATACCAATAGACTAGACTATATCCTGGACAGTCCTCCACCACCAACCCAGCCATTGCACATCCCCATTTACTTCTCAGCACTGAAATAAACACCCTAGGAACTAATACAAGTATGGAATCTGTCAATTGATTGAAATATGTATTAGTTTAACAAGCTGTAAACATACCAGTTCAAATGTACTGTAATATTTACATAGGTATGACCTGTAGTGGGCAGCAGTAAACACACCAGGAGCCAGAGTGGGGTACAGATATCTGAAAATAGAGATGCCAAAGGGTACAGTAAGTGGCCATAGAAATAGGGAAATCAGGCTGCTATGTTCAATGTCCAACACAAAACTGCAATGGAAGGTGAAGTTACAGTGTCTTACCTGTGTGTCACTGGAAGTTCTGTTGAATTATTGTAGTTCTGTTGTCCACACACTCTTCCTCTGCCTCCTCTTTGTCACTGTCCACAGGCTCCACCTCTGCCACAAGACCATCCCCAGGCTCATCCTCCTGCAGAAAAGGAACCTGGCGTCTCAAAGCCAGGTTATACAACATGCAGTGATGATCTGGAACACCTTCTTGGGTGAGTAGTACAGGGATCCACCTGTCAGATGGAGGCACCAGAATCTGGCCTTCAGGAGGCCAAAGGTGTGCTCAATGATCCTCCTTGTTCGCCAATGTGCCTCATTGTAACATTCCTCTGCCCTTGTCCTGGCATTCCTCACTGGGGTCAGTAGCCATGAGAGGTTGGGGTAACCAGAGTCACCTGTAAATATCGAGGGATACCTGTTGGCAACACACTCACTCTTAGGGCCAACACCACACCCATATACATACATCAACTGGGTGGGGACCATGAGCTCACCTATTAGCCACACCCGGTGCCTCTGGAGTTGAGCCATCACAAATGGGATGCTGCTATTCCTCAAGATAAAAGCATCATGCACAGAGCCAGGATACTTTGCTTTGACATGGGAGATGTAGTGGTCCGCCAAACACACCATCTGCACATTCAGAGAGTGAAAGCTTTTTCGATTTCTGAACACCTGTTCATTTCTCCCGGGGGGGGGGGACAAAGGCAATATGTGTACCATCAATGACACCAATGATGTTGGGGATATGTCCCAGTGCATAGAAGTCAGCCTTCACTGTGGCCAAATCCTCCACCTGGGGAAAAACGATGTAGCTGCGCATGTGTTTCATCAGGGCAGACAACACTCTGGTCAGCACGTTTGAGAACATAGGCTGTGACATCCCTGATGCCATGGCCACTGTCACGTGGAAGGAACCACTGACCAGGAAATAGAGCACTGACAGGACCTGCACTAGAGGGGGGATACCTGTGAGGTGGCGCCAATTGGGTACACAGTTTTTGGATTGTGACCCTATCAAGTCTGTAGGTTAGGATAATGTCCCTGTCCTCCATTGTCGCCAGGTCCACCAGGGGTCCGTACACGGGGGTATGTCTCCATCTCTTATTCATCCTCAGCGCTTGAACTCTAGGGTGAGAAACGGTGAGCAGAAGGTCATATTGAAACATATTCTCATAATAATATGCAATTTTTGCTTTACAGAAACAGTATGTGAACTTTTAAAGTCAGTTGATGTGCCTATGTCTGCTGTGATGCAGTTAGGTGCCATGGCCTGTGCCCCCTTGAAATGGTGGCTGCCTGACCTGTGAGGAGGGACAAGTGGAAATGAGGTAATTCCGCTGGCGTTGTGCACCGTTGCGGTCGGCGCTCGACGACCGCCGTGCAACGCCGCATTGGTTATCATTGGGGCCTATGGGTTCCAGGAGCCAATGGCGATGTATGCCAGCTGTGACAGTACACACTGCAGCAGATGTGACCGCCATTTTCTATCTGTTCACTCACTTGCTACCTGACCTTTAACAGGAGAGGACCTACACTGCAAGTGCTGCTGTGACCTGTGTCAGGAAGCGACCAGGGCTTGAGTGTCTGGGGAAAGGCCCCCTGCCTTCACTTCGGAGGAGTAGGACAGACTGGTGGATGGGGGTCCTACCCCAGTACCGTTTACGTTATGGTCCTCCAGACCAACCGGTGAGAACACTGTGAGCATGATGCGTGGGGCATGAATGTATGGAGTGCTGTGTGTGTAAGCCTTGTGTGGGGGGGCTGAGGGGTCCTGGGCAGAGTGCTGCATGTATGGTGGTCAATGTATGTGCGTAAGGGGATGGGAGGGATATGGTGGGCCATGAGTTTAACAGTCCAGACTGTATGACTAATACCTTTTGTTATGTATCTTTTTTTGCAGGTCAGCGCCCATCAGAAAAAGGGTATTTGGCATGCCATCGCCAAGGAGGTGCAGACCCTGGGGGTGTTTGACAGGCAGAGAACCCACTGCAGCAAACGGTGGGAGGACCTGCACCGCTGAGAAAGGAAGACGGCAGAGGCCCAGCTGGGGCTGGCCTTCCAAAGAGGAAGGGGTGCCCATTGTACCCTGACCCCCTGATGTTCCGCATCCTGGCGGTGGCCTATCCGGAGTTGGATGGGCGCTTGAAGGCATCACAGCAGCCACAAGGGGGTGAGTACAGATTCAGAATCATGACTTTGCACGCTTTAAGGTATTACCTGGTTGGGGGATGTGGGCTGTGGGTGCCCCTAGGCCAGGGTGAACATGGCAGGGGAGGTTCCATGATGGGCAAGCTCAGATGCACCAATTATGTTATTGGGCATCTACTACTGGGCAGGGTCCTGGGGGATCAGGTGTGCAGCTAATGGCATTAGGCTTTGTACCCCATGGCCTGGTCACTAGTATTGTAACTGGTAGTGCATGTCCTAGTGCATAGGGCTGTTCCCTGTAAGTTGTGTAGGCCAACAGTAGTGTTGTTACTGGCATTGACCAAGTGTATCCTCTGTCTCTTCCCCCCCTCTTTGTTTTGTCACGCTGTCCTTGTGTGCATCAGCATAATTCTGGTGGAGGAGCAGAGGGACCGGTCGATGGAGGGAGCTGCATCCCACATGGGCCTGGGGGCCAAATCCACTGACGGTGAGGGCACCAGTGGGATGGAGGGCGAGGGGAGCACCACGACGGAGACAGGAGGGGACAGTACCGACAGCGACTCCTCCTCTGGTTGAAGCTCCCTGGCGGTGGCGGACACCTCTGTGCCCACCCCAACTACAGGTACAGCCGCCACCCCCTGTACCAGCACCGCCCTCCCAGCAGCCCCTCAGCATGATTCCCGTGTCCGCTCACCCAGGAGGGTGGGCATCTCCTTCGCACCAGGCACCTCTGGCCCTGCCCCAGTTAGCCCTGCTGCCCTCAGTGAGGAGGCTATTGACCTCCTGAGATCCCTCTCTGTTGGGCAGTCAACCATACTGAATGCCATCCAGGGTCTAGCAGGGCACTTGCAACAAACAAATGCATACCTGGAGGGCATTCACTCTGGCGTGGTGGCCCAACACAGAGCAATTCATGCTCTGACCAACTCACTGATGGCAGCCATTGTCCCTGTCTCCAGCCTCCCCCCTCCAACTTCCTCTACCCAGTCCCAATCCCCTCAACCATAGCCTATCCCAAGCACACCTTCAGACCTGCATGCACCCATATCAACACACAGAAGTGGCTCAGGCAAACACAGGCACCACACTTCATCCCACAGGCACTCACAGAAGCACCATCCAGATGCAGACACACCAACATCCACTTCCTACACTGTGTCCCCCTCCTCCACGTCGTCCACCTCCCTCCCAGTTGCATCTCCACTCACACCTGCATGCACTACATCCTCATCCACTATCTCCACCACCAGCACACTTATCACAACACGCCCCTCACTGGCAGTCACCACTCCCACATCCATGCACACATCCCCTGTGTCCTCTCCCACTGTGTCTGTGCCCCCTCCTCCCAAAGTACACAAATGCAAGCACTCAGACACCCAACAGCCATCCACCTCACAACAACATCCAGCCCACGCACCTGCACCCAAACACAGCAGACAGGCACCTCCTACAACCACTCCCTCTTCCTCCACTCTCAAACCTTCACCCTCTTCCTGCCCCAGTGTCCCTAAGAAGCTTTCCCTCACCACCATTGACCTATTCCCTACCCCTCCTCCCCCGTCATTCACTTCGGGCCAGGGTGGCCAGAACCCAGCCCTGCACCTCAGCCACGAAGTCCACAGCCACTGTGGTTTCTGCAGCTACTGCAGGTGTGGGAGGCTCCAAGGAGGCACCTGTCAGCACAGCCAGTGTGCCAGCACCACCTGCCAAGGCCAAGAAGGGGCCGCCACCTAGCAAGGGCAAGAAGGGGACACCAGCCAGAAACGGGAAGGAGGCACCACCAGCCAGCAAGGGGAAAGAGGCACCACCAGCCAGCAAGGGCAGGAAAGGAACACCAGCTGGCAGAAGCAAGGAGGCACCACCATCTGCCAAGGTCAGGAAGGGCCACACAACACAAGCCGTGGAACTGCAGCCATCCGAGGCTGCAGGGGAAGGGCTGGAGCCTCCTACCACCACTGCCAGCACCACCACCTGCACCACAGCCAGCGCCGCCACCTGCCCCGCAGCCAGCAACACCACTGCCAGAAGCAGCAGCCCCAGTGGGAAGCCATCCGAGGCTGCAGGGGAAGGGCTGGAACCTCCCCCCACCACTGCCAGCACTGCCACCTGCAGCGCAACTGCCATCCACTGAGCAGCCGTTACCGCCGGCGAGCAGTGTGTAGTCGTGACTACATGAGCTGCAATGCATCCTGGCCCCTACAACACCTGTAGGTGTGACACCCAGGTGAGAGACTGTGACCTTGCACCATCCAGGATGAAGCACACTGAGCACAAATCCCCCTCCAGAACCAGTGGAAGAAGGCATCCACTCACCCCCTCCTTGGCAGGATGAAGCACACTGGGCACAAAGCCCCCTCCAGAACCAGTGGAAGAAGGCATCCACTCACCCCCTCCTTGCCAGGATGAAGCACACTGTGCACAAAGCCCCAACCAGAACCAGTGGAGAAGCCATCCACTAGAGAGACTGTGGCTTTGCACTCCCCAGAACAAAGCAGTGGGCATGGAGCCCCCTCCAGGCCAGTGGCGTTGTACCATCTTCTGGCTGAAGTGCCCCCCCATTCCCTGTCCCCCTGAGGTGCCTGTGTTTTTACGAGCTGATGCCCCTGCAGTGTTCTCTCCATATTGAGGCAGGAGTTAAGTGTGGCTTTGGCCCATGTGTTATGGCCCAGTGGGCCACAGACCTTTTGGAGTGGGCATTGTCCCTCCTTTTGTATATATTGTACATACTGTTTATTGATTTAAGTACGTATTTATCCAAAATTGTAATATTACACTCATTTCAATCAGTTCCTTTTGTCCTTGCAGTATTCCTGAGGGTTACGGGGTGTATATGTAATGTTGTTGCATCCTTTTTTATCTATGGTGTTGGCGGTGAGGGTGGGGGTGTTGCATGTTGCGTATGTGTGTCACTCTCTTTTTCCTCCCCCCTCCCTTGTGTGGTAGGTGAACTACTCACCATGGTCGTCTTCGCCGGTGTTTGCGTTCCTGGTGTACACCAGCATTGGAAAAATGTGCAGCTCAGGCTCCATGGCGTTGTGGTTCTTCCTTGAGTGTCGAGAGGTGAGTCGTTTCCCTTCAGAGTACTGTTTCCGCTGTGCTTTTGATGGCGTTGGTACCACCCCAGAAAAGCTGGTGGACAGGTGTGTCATATTACTGTGGGCGGTACATTGTCTTCTGCCTGGCTGTTGGCGGTTACCGCTGCGGTGTTTGTTGCTACCGCAGTGGCGGTCGGAGTGTGAAAGTGGCTGTATTTGTTGGCAGTTTCCGCTGTGGCCATAATTCCATTTTTTAACCGCTGGCCTGTTGGCGGTATTACCACCACTTTATCACCGACCGCCAGGGTTGTAATGAGGGCCATAGTGTCTCACTACCAATAACTGGTAAAGTCATGGAACTGCAAGGTAAACTTGAAGAAATAGTGAATGACAACTATTGACAGTTGGAGACAGAAAGCCAATGAAAGTTGCGAGAAATTTGTTTTTTTCTGCTGCCTCTTCTCAAACCTGGAAAGTGCTAATCCGACCCCTGACTGGCTCTTGCTTTTCTGATACCTGAGGACTCAATCTTTACTTTGGAACTTCTGCCTCTCTCTATGCTGCCACAGCCACCAGAGACAGTTCCCCCATACCGTCCACCCAACCTTTCTCTGCCTCCATGTTCTTCTGGTTATTACAAGAATCCTGACAGTGATATAATGTACATTGTAGCCCACTTGTGCATTTAATTTTCCAGAAACAGGTGCATGCCCTGACTAGCAGTGTCACAGCACACAGAAGCCTAATGATCACTAACAAAAAGGAAAAATTAGGGGGGGTACCCCATCCTTTTTCACAGCAGCTATGCCCCATTCACACTGTATTGTTGTTTTCATATGTGAATAGATATTATTTCAGTGTTTGTGAGAACGTGTTTGAATATATGTGTGTCCAGCATTGTGCTGAGGTGTGTATATGTGGAAAGCATGGGTTTTGTGAAGTTTGACAGACATATATGTGCATGTGAATTGATAGTTATTTTTTTTATTTTTATTAGCATTCACGATTTTAAAATAAACACATCAACAAAGCTGGCCGAGTATGAGGATATCCCCACTCCAGCCTTACAATACATTTGTGGCACAGTAAATAAGAAACAAAAAAGATGTATTAGGAATGGTTGCAACATGCAGCCATAATATGTAATAGAAAAGCAGAACAGTGGTCAAGATGTTCAAGGGGACCATACCAATGTGAGGGGTGGCATGGACTCAGAGAGTTCCCACTGAACAAATCTACAATATGGAGATGGCACCCTAATCATATCTTTCTTCTGGAGGGTTCAGCGTGTCGTCGGGTGTGAAACAAAGAAGTTAGGCTTTACACGGTCCCCATATGTCTTAGCGGCCAATATGTGGTTGGCTTCATTAGAGTGTAGGTTTCAATCCGGTCCTTTGAGATCACCATGTCACATAGCCAATCAGCAACAACAGGCATTCTAACTCACCCCCAGCTCATCGCCACTCTAGGTTTAACGAGTAGCAGTGACATTACAGTGAGTCATCGAACCCCCAACTGAACCTCCTTCACATATCCAAATAGGATTACCAGCAGGTCTAATTGTAGGGTATGTTACATTATGTCTGCTATCAACTAAGGATCTCACGCCAAAAATTGAGGAAAGAAGGGCATTCCCAAGCAAGATAAAGGAATTCAGCATCATCCTGTCATCCTGCCTGCAGCAACTGTGGGGGAGAAAGGGGTTAATTCTATGTTGTTTCATGAAGAAATATAAGCCCGGTGTAAGACTCTGTAGTGTAATAGCATGTGCCTATAATTCATAGACTAGACCCCAGTTTGTATTAAGTAGTGTTTCCAGCAAGAAGTGTGTATAGGTGTATTGAGTTCCCTCTCCCACGCTGTTCTGGCTGAGTTGGCTCTTGCTGCCCAAAGTTGTGACACCAGGCTGTTAAGGTTAGAAACCCATCGAGTGGTGTCAGCTGAAATAATAAAGTGTGTCAAGGGAAGACATTTGGAATACTCCTGTGGGAATTCTAGCCATTCCTTTCTCACTATCACAAAAAGGGCATTTATCGAAATGTTGAGAGTGTAGCATTACCACAAGATCAAAATTGATTTAGGAATAGAAAGGTGCAGTTAGTAAGAGGTGGTGGCCCATCTCTACCACAGCCATCTTATACAAAGTATTTTGTGCCATGCCTTCAAGTGTGAGTTGGAGGATGGGATTGGAGTGCAACTTGGTGACCGGAGAAAATAGACAGGCCTTGAGGTCTTCCAACCTAGAGCTTTCCAGGCCCAGCAAGTAGCAGTGACAGTGTGAATCTCCTTGTGTGGTCTGGGCAAGCCTACTGCTAGAAGTGAGGCCAATGGGATTCCACCGGCCTGAGCTGGCTCTGGAACCAGATAGGGAATATGTGCATTAGGGTAATATGAAAACTTATAATTATAATAAATTGGCCTGCTAAGTCGGTGACATCTGTGACATTGATGTTGTAACATGGGGTACATAATTATACAAGCTCCCCTGAAGTAAGTGCCCTGGAGAAAGAGATCAGGTGTTTTGAAGCATTGTGCATCTCTTGTGAAAAGGCTATATTTACTGCATGGTGGTCTAAGTACATCAGCACCCTACTAATGTTGCAACGGTCATTGAGTCTGCAAATATTGCAGCCAAGCCATGTGAGAGTGTGCTTACAGTTAGTCATTGATCAAAGCAAAGGCATGGAATAACCAGGGATATGTATGGGCATTTGCCGGCTGAAAAGCCAGGTGGCTATCACTGTCTAGAAAACATGATCATAAAAATACAGAACATTTATATCCCAGAAACCTCCCCCTACTCACAACGGAAATACCCCCACATTCAATGTTGGAGCCCCATATTAAGCTCCCACAACAAGGGAAAAAAGCATGAGGTAGGTGATACACACCATGGATCGTGACATTGTTCCTAGGTGGGGTAAAATAAGGATCAGTGCAATCAAGTAAAAGTGTGTGCAGTGGTATTGCTCTCTGCAGCATCCTGTATGGCATTTAGAATCCCAGACTAGAGGCCTTGGAAGAGCAGGTGGTCTGAGGGCTAACATTATGTTCATGAGCGAATGTTGAGTCATCACAAGTACAGTCTGGCAAGAAACAAAGGGAGATGGAGGAACGCTGTGAGGATCCATCAAGTTTGTCCTCCTGAGTTCCAACCCGGGAACGATCAATGGAATGACAACTCCTGGCAGGGCTCATCTCAGATGCAGGTATGGAGCCAGAGGTAGGAAGTGATTTGCAAAGAACAAGGGCCTGCTGAAAAAATAGGACCCTACCATCAAGTTCCACCTTGAGTCTAGCAGGATATAGCATAGAGTAACTGACACCTTGATCTGGTAGTATACACTAAAGCTCAGTAACCCTGCATCAGACTTCCTGGATAACAGCAGTGAGGTCAGGAAGCATGGAACTCGCTGAGCTCTGGTAGTGAAGCAGACCTTTCTTCGAAGGGCAGTGTCATAGTCCTGGAAGTTTAGCAGTTAAGCAATAAAGGGCCTCAAAGAGGCACGAGAAGGATGGAGGCCAAGAGACCCGTGGGCACACTCCACATGGAATGCCATAGAAAAATCTTGTTGATCAAAAAGCAAAGTGAGAAAGGACTCCATATATGTCACCACACAGCCAGGGTCGGTTGTCTCTGCAAGTACCCATAATACCAATATTATTGCATCTAGACTGTGCCCCACAATCTTCATTCTTCATGACAATAGCCAAGACTTTCCTCTGAAGCTTAGTAACTTTTGTTCTAGTGTCTGTGCTGCCCTCCTCAATGTCCAAAATTTGCAGCTCTTCTCCATCGATCTGTGCCACCTGTCCATCAATGCATTCCATGAGGAAGTCAAGGCGAGTCAATCTTGGTGTCAATAGATGGTAGACCAGCACAAAGTTCCATTGGTCATTGACTCTGAGGATGCATCACTCAACTCATCATATGAAAGATCTCCAGTGACGGAAGAGGTTTCCATATGTTGCAGCGTCTTCTTTGTGTCGATGGCAAGTTCCCCCTGCCATAGTTCAACCTTACCCATTGCCGGAGTGCATGTTGAGTATGGATCCCACTAGGCCAGTCTCATAGCCCACGTAGGGGAGACAGAAGGGACATGTACACGGTAGCTGATGCAGGAAGAAATCCACAAGTGTCTCACCAAGCCAGCCATGCAGGTAAATGTGTAATAACTGTCTGGTGGGCACAGTACAGCAAGGAGGATAGGGGGAGCATGGTGCCAGGCATGCAAGAGGTCCTCTCACACAATGCTCAACGTTTCAGTACATTGTCCCTCCGCTGGGTCAGGGCAACATCAGGGACCATAGCAGATTGTTCTCCGGACATTAACAATGGGGCTCCCTTGCTGTATATGATGGGTAGACAAGGGGCGAGGGCAGACCATAGTGTTGGCTGGCGGTGAGGCTAGAACTGCAGCAATGGAATGCGCTGGTGAACTGGCCCAGGGAGAGGTTTCCTTATGTTTCACAGTCAAGTGTCACAAGACAGTTAAGCTGAATTGGGTCCAAAGATGACTGATACAGCCAGCAGTCTCCACACAGGCTACTTACAATTCTTCCTCAAATACACCAGTGTGCCAGCCGTCAACAGGCGCTCCCTACCTGGTCAGGATAGCTGCCGGGGGCCCCACCCCAAAATACTACAAAAGAGGGAACCCTGTAACCCTAACCTGACCTGGGTACTACAATATGTATAAACAAAAATGGTCAGCAGGTAGGGAAAAATTCAAACATTATTTTAAGAGACCAGTGCTCAATCCTGTTCTCATGGGTTAATTACTTTCCCTTATTTATTTAAATAATTTTAATACAAGGTCAGCAGTGGCTCGTCGGTGAACAATCCACAACATAGATATATACATAACATAGATATATACATAACATCACAAACTTTTATGACAAAAACAAATCTCAATGTTGGCAATGTGCCAGAGGAGGGTTATGCCCAACACCATTTCTTTACATTGTGGTCACTGTTACAAGTTTGTAATTATAATCCACTAAAATGCGATGATTGAAGGTTTAGCTGCACCCAGCTGACAAATACCTATATATTTAAAAAGGTATTCTGTAGTGCATATTAAATTTCTTGTCTGAGTTAATTGACTTAAAGACCTCAATCTCGCAAAAGATGTGTCAACGCGTTTCGGCCTCTTCAGTCAGGGCCTCATCAGGACTATCAGGGGGCAATGACGCCTCTTTTTCTGTTAGAATTAGTAATACTTGTGAGGTACCATGTATATTACCAAGTTGGTACTTTGTTATTTCAAGCATGTAGAAACGTTCAATACCAGAACCTGGGTAGAGTCCTCCTAATTGCTGTGCCCGTGCGGTCGTAGCAGCATGCCGCGTCCGGGCGATTCGGTGACCTAAATTCCGTTTCTTAAGAGAGCAGCTGACTCTCTGCTCCTCGCGTCTCTCCTGAACCAGCCCCACCCCAGTCACGAAGAATGCCTCTGTGTGAGGCTGCAGCCACCTCCAGGCAACCCTGGATCAGTGCCACCACGTGTCATGTCTAGAAGCCTCTAGAGGTCCCCCAAACCTCCCAAGGGACAAAGGGGAGTAGCCATAACCCCAGGATGGAGGGGTGCCACCAGTTCTGCACCACTGCAGTATGTGCCCATCTGACACAGTGGGCAGGTGAGGGGAGCTGACCTCAGGCTAGCCGACAGCGCCTGCAGCTCCTCAGAAGCCAGTACTATTGAGTAGGCGCATTCACAGTGAGTAGGTTAATGTCCCTTTGGATTGATGCCAGGTATCCCCCAAGCTACTGCAGCAGTCCATCTTTCATTCCGTGCTAGAGTGTGGATAGTGGGTGCAAGGCATGAGTAAGGTGCTTGTTTGTGTGAAAATCCATGTGTGGTGATGCATTTTAAGATAAGTGTCTGGGTACATGTGTGTGTCTGTGCATATTACAGATAGTGGTTGTCTGTGTTTAGAATAAAGTGTGCATTTGTATTATTACATGAACGAGTAACTACTTTCGTCTTCATAGTAACGTTCTCTACATCGGTAGGTTTCTTTTGTTCAAGTTAGTTCTTGGAAAGAAACGTATGGCATGGTCCTCATGGTGGAATCTCTGCACTTGGGGCAGAATCTCCACACACACACTCTCTGCAGTGCGCCCTGCGGAGATTCCGCCCTGAGTTCCTTCCTGAGTGCGGAGACTCAGCCACTCATAGCTTTACTACACGTAAATACGTTTGTGAATCGGACCTACTGTGAAATAGATATGCTTCTCTAGAACAATCGAACGTTTAATGTTATTGGTTAATGGCTAGTGTTTTGCTGTGACTAAATTTTAATTTACCTAGTTGCCCACTCACGGTACTCTGTTGTGTTCACGAGGTGGATGCTCTCACTTCTCCGTGCCTTTCCTCAAGTATGCATTTAGCTTGCAGGATGTGGCAGAGGGCCAAGAGAGAGGCCCAACTCTTTGCTTGACTACATGTTCGCTTTGTGGGGAGTCCAATTGATGTGGCGTGAAGCTTTGCTTTTTGATACCCTGTGACTAAAACGGTTACAATACTTCTTACGGCCTAAATAATTATCTGCAAACTTCACTTCCGCCTGAAGGTGGAATTGCATGGAAGGACCCTCGATGTGTATGGCTTGTGTACATCTCTCAAAACATCTGTTATGAGGCTCATCCTATGTTTTCCTACATCTGTGCCAGCATTAGATGCAAAAATGGAAAACGACCACATATCACGTGGAAAGTGATCATAGCAGATAGGCTGATTTTAACTGGGTACATTTGAGATTAGCCCATTTATACTGCACGTGCTGTTGTAATAATACAGCCTAAGGGATGTTGGCCCAGTTGAGCCTTGTATTGCTAATCGTTAACTTCGTACAGCGATTTGATGCTGTTTTGACGGCAGAATTTCTTTTCAGAAATAATTAAAACGGTAGGTTCTGCCCAGGCAAGTCTCCACACTGTTAACTCTCACATACGTTCAGCAGTCTTTCTAATGCATCTCACTAGGACTTCAAGAAACGACCAAACTGGGAATCATGAGTAATAACGTTATAATTAAATGCTGTAATTTCAACAGAGTTATCTGCTTACGAAGGGAACTCGAGGCCTAAGCCCTAGCACCCTGAATCGAAACCTGGCTGACATACAGAGTCAATCTGAATCATGTCTATACCCTTGCTGTCATCTCAAATTCAGTATATTGTGTTAATCGTGGGATAAAATGAATTTTACTATCTTAAAGCAAAACCCTGAGAGGCCAGGTGTGGCGGTCTTTACCCATCTCTCAGAAATGATTCTGCTTTCGAGACAAAGGAAATATTTAAACTGTTAAAAATCCGAACAACGATGCAATGCACACGACTCCTCCGAAGCCCTATAAAAATTCTTTAAAATTGCCTATTCACTCAAATTTACTGAGTGTAGCAAAAATGCCAAAGGCATAAAGTCAGAGGAGATTGAATAAAATAATGCAGAAAGGCAGATTAGTCATGCACAGACCCACACAGCCTTTCAGAGCACACAATACCACTGTTTATTACCGCTCTCCCGCTACAAAGGCTGCGTTCAATACACAGAGGATGATACATGGGCAGCCATGTAATCTGCCTTTGATTCCAGGGTTCATTTATCCGGGCCCTTTCCGCAAAGACATTGATGAGAGATTTCAGTGTATTCACCGCTTTGCTTTATTTATCATCCATAATGGATGTTAAAAAAAAATGAAAAATTATGTCACAGATACCATATAAAGGGTAGAAAGGATTGAGCTGCGAAGTTTGGGAAACCACATGCCAGCCAGGAACACTGCCCCGCCTTCTCTCACACAAAATATTTCCATTGCCCCTACCTTTAGAATGATATGGAACATTTTTATTTTTAGCGTGCATTAAAATGCTTTTCCAGCAGCACGTGGATTAGTGAATATTCACGCTGACCTCTGTTCTAAACTTAATCACTCCAGCTACAGATCGCATTTTTCCGCATTCAGAAATGAACAGAGAATATTTGACAGTTTCGTTTTTGTAGCTTGTAAAATTAATAAAGGAAGGTCCTTAAAACAGAATAGCTCAGCCGACCGGGATTGGCAAAAGGCAGCTGATGCGGCAATGTCAACAACAAACCTCATCAGTAGTACAGAGATGCACCCAAATCACAAAAAACACAGTTACGCAGAGACACATAGGCTTCAACAGATGTACATAAAAAGAGAACATTAACTCAATCGTCAGTAAAGGACATTGCAGCAGAGGCTCGTACAAAGCTGTTATGTATCTCATGCTGAAACCAGGGGATGTAAAACGTGGTGGTTTTATACTTTTCAGTTACAATGTCTAATCTTCGAGTATCGTACTAAATAGGTGATACTTTACACTTCACTGGTTCTTTCTGATGTCAAAGACAGAACAATTCCGCTCTCGGCATATGACATCACAAGCTGTACATAAAATGCTAATAACCAGCTGACCGCGTTGCAGTTCAATCAATCAATCTATCAAATACATATGTAGAGCGCACTACTCACCCGTGAGGGTCTCAAGGCGCATGTACGTAACAAATTCGTAAGCGCAGCAACTTAAATATTTACAACACGTTAACATGGGGATATCATCCACTGTACAGAAGGAAAGAAAGCTTACTCACAGTCACACGACATGCAATCAATCAAAAAATTTGTATAGCGCGCTACTCACCCGGAGGGTCTCAAGGCGCTGGGGGGGAGGGGGGACCGCTACTGCTCAAACAGCCAGGTCTTGAGTTGCTTCCTGAAGGAGAGGTGGTCGTGGGTCAGACGGAGGTGGATGGGGAGGGAGTTCCAAGTCTTGGCTGCCAGGTAGGAGAAGGATCTTCCTCCCATGGTGGCTTTTCTAATGCGTGGCACGGTGGCGAAGGCGTGGCTGGTCGATCGTAGCTGGCGGGTGGGAGTGTAGAAGGTCAGGCGGTTGTTGAGGTACCTGGGGCCCAGGTCGTGGAGGGCCTTGTGTGCGTGGGTGAGGAGGCGGAACGTGATTCTCTTGCTGATGGGGAGCCAGTGCAAGTCTCTCAGGTGTCCGGAGATGTGGCTGTGTCGGGGGATGTCAAGGATGAGGCGTGCGGAGGCGTTCTGGATGCGTTGGAGTCTTTTCTGTAGTTTGACCGTGGTTCCGGTGTAGAGGGTGTTACCGTAGTCCAGTCGGCTGGTGACGAGTGCCTGGGTGACCGTCTTACTGGTTTCGGTGGGGATCCATCGGAAGATCTTTCGGAGCATGCGTAAGATGTTGAAGCATGATGAAGAGACGGCGTTGACTTGTCTGGTCATCGAGAGGGAGGAGTACAGGATGAAGCCCAGGTTGCGTGCGTGGTCCGTTGGTTTGGGTGCGCTGCCCAGGGCAGGGGGCCACCAGGAGTCGTCCCAGGCAGATGGTGATGATCCAAGGATGAGGACTTCCGTCTTGTCTGAGTTTAGTTTCAGGCGGCTGTTCATCATCCACTCGGCTACGTCTTTCATCCCTTCGTGCAGGTTGGTTCTGGCGGTGGCTGGGTCGTTGATGAGGGAGAGGATCAGCTGAGTGTCGTCGGCGTAGGAGATGATGTTGAGGTTGTGATGGCGTGCGATGGCTGCGAGGGGGCTCATGTAGACGTTGAAGAGGGTGGGGCTGAGTGAAGATCCTTGTGGTACGCCGCAGATGACTTCGGTGGCCTCGGATCTGAACGGGGGGAGGCGGACTCTCTGGGTTCTTCCGGTGAGGAACGAGATGATCCACTCTAGAGCCTTCTCTTGAATTCCGATGTTGCTGAGGCGCTGCACTAGGGTGCGATGACAGACCGTGTCGAACGCTGCGGAGAGGTCCAGGAGGATGAGGGCCGCTGTTTCCCCATTGTCGAGCAGGGCTCGGATGTCGTCAGTGACTGCGATGAGGGCGGTCTCGGTGCTGTGGTTGGCTCGGAAGCCGGACTGTGAGTGGTCGAGGGATCCAGTAGTCTCGAGGAAGGCGGCCAGCTGTCTGTTGACGGTCTTCTCAATGACTTTGGCAGGAAACGGGAGGAGCGAGATGGGGCGGTAGTTCTTGAGGTCGGTGGGGTCTGCTGATGGTTTCTTCAGGAGGGCGCTGAGTTCGGCATGCTTCCAGCTCTCCGGGTAGGTGGCGGTGTTGAAGGAGCAATTGATGATGTCCCGGAGATGGGGTGCGATGACGGAGTCGGCCTTGTTGAAGACGTGGTGGGGGCATGGGTCGGTTGGTGATCCGGAATGGATAGTGTTCATCGTATGGATGGTGTCTTCGGTGCTGACCGGGGTCCAGGCGCGGAGGGTGGTGTTGGGGGGCGTCTGTTTGGTGGTTGGGTGCGTGGTCTGTGCGCCGAAGCTGTTGTGTATGTCGGCGATCTTGCGGTGAAAGAACGAGGCGAGTGAGTCGCAGAGGTCTTGTGAGGGGGTGATGTCGTTGTTTCCGGCGCTGGGGTTGGAGAGCTCTTTGACGATGCTGAAGAGTTCCTTGCTGTTGTGTGCGTTGTTGTCTAGTCGTTCTTTGAATGCTGTCTTCTTGGTGGTGTGGATCAGCTGGTGGTGTTTACGGGACGCGTACTTGAGGGCGGTCATGTTGTCTGTAGTCGGGTTTTTTCGCCAGGCTCTCTCGAGGGTGCGGCAGTTCTTCTTGGAGTTCTTGAGGTCGTTGTTGAACCAGGAGGCTTTCTTGCTGTTGGGCCTGATGGGATGGGTTTTCAGAGGTGCGAGGTTGTCAGCGCAGTTGATGATCCACTGTGTAAGGTTGTTGGCTGCTTGGTTGGGGTCCGCTGAGCTGGCGGGAGGGTTCTGGCTCAGTGATGTGGAGAGCTGGTCGGCGGTGATCTTGTTCCAGCTCCTGCGTGGAGCCTGTTGTGTGTGGTGGTGAGTCGTGGTTTTTCTGAAGCTGAAGTGGACGCAGCTGTGGTCTGTCCAGTGGAGTCCGGTGGAGTGGCTGAAGGAGATGTACTTGCTGGAGAAGACTGGGTCAAGCGTGTGTCCGGCGTAGTGGGTGGGGGTGTTCACCAGTTGCTTGAGTCCGAGGTTGGCGAGGTTGTCCAGCAGGGTGGTGGTGTTGTTGTCGTTGTTGTTCTCCAGGTGGAAGTTGAGGTCCCCTAGGAGGATGTAGTCGGCGGAGGAGAGGGCGTGAGGGCTGATGAAGTCTGCGATGTCTTCGCTGAATTGTGTGCGGGGTCCTGGGGGTCTATAGATGAGGGTGCCTCTGAGTGTGGTCTTGGGGTCGGTGTGAATCTGGAAGTGGAGATGTTCGGCAGCTGTGAGGGTGTCGTCGGAGTTGGTCGTGATGCGGATGGTGTTCTTGTGGACAATGGCGATGCCTCCTCCTGTCTGGTTGATGCGGTCCCTCCGGGTGATCTTGTATCCGTCCGGGATGGCGATGGCGATGTCGGGCGCTGAGGAGGCGTTCCTCCAGGTTTCTGTGAGGAAGGCGACGTCTGGAGATGTGGTGTCGAGCAGGTTCCAGAGTTCCACGGCGTGTCTGTGGATGGAGCGGGTGTTAAGCAGGATGCACTTCAGGTGGTTGCTGTTGGTGCTTGGTTTGGCGGGCGCGTTGCGGGTCTGGATGCAGGAGAACTTGCAGGATTGGCAGGTGAAGGGTCCGTGGGTGCGACTTGGGGCGGCACGGCAGCACCCGGGGATCCGGCCGGTGTTGAGTGCGAACAGGCGGCGATGGGGTGACGGGACGAGGCGGAGTGTAGCGGCGGGAAATGAACGGGCGGCGATGGGGTGACGCGACGAGGCTGGAAGAGAGAAGAACACGGTAAGGGCAAACAAGGTAAAAACAATACAATACAGTGGAACAATACCAGGGGCACAGGCACTCGGGGTACAGAAGAAAGAGCGGACACAGGCACTCGGGCACAACGAAGAGGGCGCTGGCGCTAGGTCACTGGAGGCGAGAAGGCAGTCAGGGCACAGGAGCACAGGGCACAGGAGCGAGAGCGGTCACGCTGGAGGCTGTGAGGCGGTGAGGGGAGCGACCTGCCTGAGAACCAGGGTCAGAGGTCGCACACTCTCTCAGAGTTAGGGCAAGGATGTCTGACGTCGTAGGTGAAACATGGTTGGTGTCCTTTCGGCACATACCTCCACGGTACTAGGGCAAAATATGATATTTGTATAACCCATCTGGCTTTCCCTGCAGCTGGTGCCGAAGTTGGCAGCCTAGTCTTGTACTGCTATAGAACCGGCCCTCCTCAATAGGGGTGTACATGAGTCCCAGGTGTCACTTGGACAACCTGGATCTCTGGGACGCTGCCTTCTGTGCACTACTATATGCAGCAGCAAACAGATACAGTTCAGTTCATGTAAGTGACAGGCAAAAGCCTAAGCAAACATTGCTCGTGTAGGCAGCCAAGTGGACAATTACAGGTTCACTGTTTAGGCTTTTTGTGGTCAGGAACAGTCAGGGATCTGTCTTAAAGCTAAGGGTGGAACGTGGCCCTTCGTCCTATATTTAACAGATTTCAGTGCACCATGTTCCCTCAGACAATCACTCTTCTTTGACAGACCATGCTGATAGCAGGTCCCCCACATTCCCACTAACGTGTATGAGCACATGACATGCCATGAACAAAATACTGTTGTTCCTTATGGGCAGCTACAGTACACCTAAAAGTCAAGCACGTGGCAGCAGTTAAGTTCCTCTTGTGAGTAAGGCTAGGCAGTATTTGAAGAATACATGTATGGCCTTCTGGACACACGTCTATTTGTGTGTGCACTTCTTAGATGGGCCTGTGCAAGTGTCTGTGTGCATGTATGTACGTACTTTGGCCTCTGGTGATAACTCGCCCTGGTATCTGGTGGCTTCAAATCCTGCAATCTGGTGGCAGCTACCATCTCTGTCATACAGTGACCACACCTCCTCAATAGGTCTTCGCTTGCACAAGAGGGTACCGTGGCTTGCTGCGGAGATTGTAGAAAGATGGTGGCCCTGGCATTTTTTAAGCAACTTTGACATGAGGGAAAATAAAGGGAGGTAGTACTCCTCACTTTCGGATAATATGTTAGTGTGAGAAACTGGGTTGTTGGTTGAGGGGAGTGTTAACACTTCTCAAGCAACATCCACAATCCTTATCAGGGTGAACCACAATAATTAACTAAATTAACTTAATTCCGAAAAATAGAGTACATTTTAATAAAGTATTTGAGTCCCTAATAGCAAAAATCCAATCAGTAGAACTGGAGATACACAATTTAAAATATTTGGATATAATGAGAGCCAAAAATGTGCAAAGTGCCAAATTGAAGATATCTGGTCATGCAACTCTGGGAAAAGTCACAAGTTCAGGCCTAATGGGAGGGCGCGCAGGCACAGGACCAAGATTGGCTAATTGAGGATTGTACTTTTGTGCTTGGTGTACGGTCTATGCGGTGTTGCTTTGCAAGTCTTCGTATCATCTAGTGTCGCTTTCCAGTGAAGCTGCGAGGCTTCGCATCGCTCTGCGTCTATTCCAATGAAGCTGATAGCTGTGCGGCGAGGCTTTGTGGGGCTTCATGTTGCTCTGTGGTGGTTCCATTGAGGCTGGGCGCTATGCAGCAAGGCTTTGAGGGGCTTTGCATTGCTTGGCATTGATTCTGATGAGGCTGGCAACTGTGTGGTGCAGCTTTGTGGGACTTCCAGTTAGGCCAGGGAACCTCTCAGATGCCAGTCAAGAGCCCAGGACCTTGGGAGGCACCCTTTGGGATTTTGGAACTCACTCCAGGAGAATCCAGCATGGCTCAGGCAGGTCCAGTGCAGCAGGTCAGCTAGGTAGTTGCAGGGAGGCCACTGGAGCTTATTCTGTCCTTGTAGCTCAGAACAGGAGGTAAGTTAGCTGACCCTAGGAGTCACTGAACCTGGCATTAAAGAAGCAGGGCATCCTTCTTATTAGCTGCATGTCCAGCAGTCTACTGAAGAATTGGGCCTGAGTCCAATATTTATCCCTGGTGCCAGCGTTTGAAGTGGGAGAAGCTTCTAGAGTCTCCCCCCTCCTCCACAGATGTGTCTGGAATTTCCTTTCTCGCTGCCCTGGCCCTAGAATGTCTCGAGTCACAGTAGACTAGTGTGAAACCCTCTGTGAGTGTGCTGAGGCAGCCTCATGGAGATGCAAGTATGGTAGGTGAGAGCTCCACTCCCCATCCTGCTAGAGATGGCCCAACCTGCTAACACCTAGTCCCACTTTATGACTGTAAGGAAATGCCTCTGTTTGTATGTCCACCCCTACATTTTTGGACTAATGAGAGTTTAAGAGTACACTGAGGCCTGGTTATCAGTCCTCAGCGCCAGTGTTTTAACCCTTTTCAAAGTATATGTTGAATTGGTTATACCCAATAGGCAAGTACTAACTTACTTATAAGTCCCTACTATATGGTACCCAGGGTGCCAAAGGCATGTGAGGCATAGTGTCCCCCCAGTGCTGCAGCGCTAATTGTGCCACTCTGTGTGTGACAAAGTGGAAATGGTTCCCAGAATGCCACTGCAGATTGGAAGGGCAGTGTTTACACTGCTAGCTCGACTTTGCTATTTGAACTAATGATAAAGCCACCCTTCCTTTAACAATGTATGCAATTCTCCCCTAAGGAAGGCCTAAAGAGTCCTATGGCAGAGAGTTGTACATTATAAAGTGTGGCATATATCTTTCATATGTCTTAGCAGAAACACTTCAAAATTGTAATTTTGATGTGGAGAAGGTTTTAGCCCCCCCTTGGCTGACACAGAGTTAACGGTTGGCACCCCAGCTTGGCTACCATCTGAATGGGACTATCTAACTAGCTACGGTAAGGTATCAAATTAATTGTAGTATTAAGCCCAACCTGATGTAGGAAAATAGCCTCTTTGTAGCATGGTTACCCCCATTATTGATCTGTTTGTAAGTGTGTTTTGATTGTGTCACTGGGATCCTGCTAGTCAGGACGCCAGTGCTTATGGTTTGTGGCCTACTTGTCAGTCTGTTTCACTGTTTTTGTCAGTGTGCTTAACTGTGTCACTGGAGTCCTGCTAAGCAGAACTCCAGTGCTTATGCTCTCTCTGGTTCCAGATTTGTCCCTACATACTAGTAACTCAGTATTTCACTCCAAATTGGCATACTGGTTCCCCCTTATAAGCCCCTAGTATTTGGTACATAGGTACCCAGGGCATTGGGTTACCAGGGATCCTCATGGGCTGCAGCATTTCTTCTGCCACCCATAAGGAGCCCATGCAAAGGCATCTACAGGACTGCCATTGCAGCCTGTGTGAAATAGTGCATGCACTATTTCACAGCCATTTACACTGCACCAGGTTACTTATAAGTCACCTATTTGTCAGGCCTTCAGACTCTAAACGCTGGATGTACAGCACTTGTGTATGAGGGTGCCCCTGCACTAGCAGAGGTGCTCCCATGTCATCCAGGCCCATTTTCCTGGACTTTGTGAGTGCAGGGACACCATTGTAAGTGTGCAATGCACATAGGTCAATACCTAGGTACAGCCTCACAATGGTAACTTCGAATATGGCCATGTAAGGTGTATATCAACTGGGAATTGTACCCCAATACGGATTCCAGTATTGGTTTTACAATTCCGTGCACCCTGGGGGCTCCACTATGGACCCCCAGTACTGCCATACTGCCAACTGCAGAACTGCTCCAGGAACTCTACAACTTGCAACAAAATATCCAAGAAGGCTACTGCAACTCAGTAACTTCAGCTCCTGCCAGCAACTGCAATAGTTTCCAGGTTGTGCACACGCCGAGGGCTGCCTGTCTTCAGCCTGCACCGGAAGAATCGAAGGAATCTTCTGTGGAGTGACAAAGTCACTTCCCTCTTCAGCAGACATCTCTTTGCAGCGACAACTAGTGGCTTGGGTCCCCTCTCCAGACAACAGGCATGGATCCAGCGACCCGGGTGACAGACTACAGTGACTCCAACAGTCCCAACGTCCAGCTGTCCAATTTTGGCAGAGGTAAGAGCTTGCCTTCCCATGCAAAACAGTAGCCCCTGTGCACAGCGTGAGTTGCAGCTACCAAGGCTTGTGTGTGACCTTTCAAGAAGTTCTTCATGAACAGCACAGCTTAGGCCCCCAGCACTCTATCCTGCAACGCACAGCTTCCTGAGTGGTTCTCCGGCAGCATGGGAATCCTTTGTGTCCTGCTGCATGGGCCTCCATTTGCACTTTGTCCCCATGCTGTGGGACTCCTGTGTGCACTGCCTGGTCTTCTGAGGGCTCTCTGAGTTGCTGAGAGCCCCTCTGTCTCCCTCTCCTAGGTAGAGTCTACCTGGCCCTTCCTGGGCCCGGGCAGCGCCATTTTCTGCTAACCGTGAATTTTGCATTTACCAAGGCTTGATGGCAGAATCCAGTGACGCAAACCAGACTGCATTCATCCATCTAGTGTGGACATCTTCTGCACCAACAAGTAACCCGCATCTAACTTCTTTGGTGCAATACTGACTTTGTCTTCTCACCAGTGGTTCTTCTTTTGCACCTTCATCTGGATTAGCAGGGGCTCCTGTTCTTCCTGGACTCTTCAGTGCTTCTTGGACTTGGTTCCCTTCTTCCACAGGTCTTCAGGTCCAGGGATCCATTGTTGGTGTCTTTCAGTCTCTTCTGGTTCTTGCACTATCTTCTATCACAACTTTTAGTGTGTTTTACTCCTGCTTTCCTGGGCTCTTGGGTGGGGTATTTTACTTACCTTTGGTGTTTTCTTACACCCCAGTACCCTCTATATACTACACCTGCCTAGGTGGGAAAACAACTGTCACATTCCACTATTTTAGTATATGGTTGTGTTACCCCTACGCCCATTACAACGTATTGTGATTTTCACTATTTGCACTGTTTTCCTACTATTTACTTACCTGTTTTTGGTTACTAGTATATATGTTGTGTGATTTACTTACCTCATAAGGGAGTATAGTCTCAAAATAATTTTTGGCCTTATGTCACTAAAATAAAGTACCTTTATTTTTGTAACACTGAGTATTGTCATTCATGTGTATGAGTACTGTGTGACTACAGTGGTATTGCAAGAGCTTTGCATGTCTCCTAGTTCAGCCTTGGCTGATCTGCCTACAGCTACCTCTAGACAGCATGGCTTCTAGACACTGACTGCATTTCACTAATAAGGGATAACCGGACCTGGCATAAGGTGTAAGTACCTTTGGTACCCACTACAAACTAGGCCATCCTTCTACACCTGATTCCCAGGTCAAATTTAATGACATTAATAAAGTAATGCAACTTTTAGAAAGTTGCCAATCTGTGACCCAGCTGGTCAAGTGGCTTCACACAGCACTGGCCAACAGACATCTTTCTGCCCATCTCCGGAGTTGTGTGAATGATTCCAAGGCTTAGGATCAATAACAGGCTGTGGACGGGTGAGCTGTTACCTCCCCTTAGCAGGAAGCCACTTAGGGAATTAGCCCAAAAATCCAGCTTCAAAAGGGCAGCCACCTTTGGTGGACAAATGGTGATAAGGGGCAGAGAGGGAAGACCAGTGCCCAAACTGTTTTTTCTGTTGGCATGTTGCTCCCAGGTAGCCACAGGCCTAGGGTGGGCGACCAAGCTCTTCACAGTTGGGGGAAGGTTCAGACATCTTGACGGTGGCTGGAATAATACACTCTGGGATTGCCAAATGCCATACTTCAAATTCATCACCTAGATGATTGGAAACCAGGTAGACCATTGGCTAGTGACCGCCCAGTCCTCTCAGGGCACTTTCCTGGGATAAATATTGCACCCCTGGCACCTTGAGCCTCAGATCGCACTGGAACTAGAACAAGGACTGAAAAGGGACTGCCTTGCTGCCCTTGAATCCACACAAAGAGAGGTTGCACCATCTGATGGACTTCACCTGCTGCACATTGAGCTAGTGAAGTTGGGAACGTGCCTGTGGATCCTGGTGTGGGGAAAAGGTGTGTCCCAGACCAAAGCAGTGACTTCAAGGATCAGTTGGCTGATCCACTGGAACCAGCTCCAAGGATGAATGCTCTGAAGTAGCCCAAACCGAGAAAGTTGGTAGCTACTGCAGAAGATCCACAGCTACCAGCCGCTGGGCACCCAAGAAACCAATCCTCAATGACAAATGTTGCACTCAGATCAACTGGAGCAGGGAATGTAGTCAGAGTCTAGATTGGTTATCCAAGAGAGCCACTAGCCTCCATCAAAGGTTTTCACTCCAAGAGCTGTGTCCTGAAACCAGTAGTCCAATAGCAGCTGTTCATCTACTGTCTCGAAGATTACTTTGTAGGACCCCGACCTCTGTAGCAAAGGTTGGGCCATATATTCAGTGGACTGGGGTATCAACACAAAGGCACCCCGATTGATGGCACAGCAACACGAGCATCCTTGAGCATCTTTCCATCCTGTATCCCCACCAGCAGAACCACTCCATTATTGTCTCTGGCCATTGTATTGTAAAGTTTGAAACTAGACTGGGAAACCCACTGGTGGACAGGTAACTGTCCAAATCTACCCCGTTGGTCCCCCCAGACCTTCATCTTGTCATATTTTGTCACCCAAACCAAGCCAGAATAGCTGAACTAACATTTACAAACTTTTGTAAAGTTTCCCAACTTTTTGTTGACCAATGCCTGTTTGCATTTGGATTAAAAAGTAATAATATATTTAAAAATCTGTGTCTCCGGAACCCTCCAGTAGATTTTGTTCATCAAGTTCTGTGAACATTTATAAAAATATAATCTATTTGTATAAATTGATGTCCTCTTACTTTTGTGTTGTGTGACTTTCGTATTCCTATGTTTAGTACTGTTAAATGTTTTATACTGAGTTCCTTTGTGCAAGCCTTGCTTCTCAAAAACTGTAGCTACCAAGGTTTGAGCTTTAGGTTGGTACATTGAGCCTGATTGGACCCAAGACAATTTTTGCAAGTGTATTCCACAGCAAGCCTCCACAGTCATGCCATATAACACAACCAAATTCTCACAGACATACTGTCTGGGCCAACTGCCAACTACACCTAGTCATTTGACCCAGAAAACAGGCTGCAGGCACCAAAAGGTTAGGACAAGGAATTACCAACTTTCTAGAAGTTACATTTTTAGAAGTTTGAACTAAAATCCAACTTTACCATTAAACAGGGTTTTAAATTACAATTCTTCAGAGACCGAATTCAACATTCCTACCTACTAACAAACAAAAATGACCACTTATTAAATGTAATGAGGTAACACAAAGTTGTCCTAAGGAAGAGGTAGGCCTTGCAGAAGGGAAAATTAATTTAGGAATGTTTTGTTTTGAATGCATTGCACCCTGCCCTAAGGGCTGTTTAGGACCTACCCTAGGGTTGACATATATATTAAAAAGTAAGGTTTAGGCCTGGAAAAAGGTTTATTCTGCCAGGTCGAAAAATGCCAGTTTAAAATTGCATGCAATGGCTGCAATAGCAAGCCTGATGCAGGTTTCAAAGGTTTCTTAAGTAGGTGGCACAATCAGTGCTGGAAGCCCACTTGTAGCATTTAAAATAAAGGCCCTTGGTACATATAGTATCCTTTTACCAGAGACTTACAAGTAAATTTAGGCCCGAATTTATACTTTTTGGTGCAAAACTATAGCAGTTTTGCACCAAAAAGTATAGTGCTGGTTTGCGCCATTCCTGAGCACCAGCCGGGCGCCATATTAAAGGAATGGTGCAAGCCAGCGCTAAATCTGGGCTAGCCTCTTCAAAAAAGACACTAGCTGGGTAGGGATGGTGGCAGGGAAGGAGGGGGTTGTGTGTCAAAAAATGACGCTAGCCTGGTTAGAAGCAAAAAAATGCCTCTAACCAGACTATCACCATTTCCTGGTGCACTACCACCAAAAACATGACTCCTGTTTTAGGAAAGACAGGAGTCATGCCCACTACCCAATGGACAGCACAGGGGACAAGTGTCCCATGGGTATGGTCATTGCACCCTATGCCATGAAGTAGGCCCCAAGTTAGGGCCCCAAAGGGCAAAAAAATAAAAAATACTTACCTGGGAGAGGGTCCCCCATCCTCCGGTGTCCCTCTGATTGGGGTGTTCTTGGGGCTTGGGGAGGGCACATGTTGACCCATTTCATGGTGTTTAACCATGGAAATGGGTCCATAGGTCCCCTAACGCCTGGTCTGACCCAGGCATTAAATAATGGTGCAAAGCAAGTTTTAGCCCATTATTTAGCCTCTCCTCCCACCCGTGCGTCATTTTAGCATGGGAGGATAACGATGGGAGTATGGGGACAGCACCATTTTTTAGATGGGAACACCTAACTTGCATCTCATTACGCAAGATATGTGCATGTATCCACAAAATGGTGCAAACTCCTTTATTTTGACATTAGACGTGTTTAACGTCATAATATTAATATGGAGTTAGGTTTGCGCCGAAGTTGTGTAAAAAAATGGTGCAAATTTGGCACCCCTAAATGTGTCAACTGGGTATAAGCCAGTTTCACCATATTTAGAGGATAGAGCACAAACTCTTTAGTACCGCTTAGCAGTGGTAAAGTGCACAGTCCTAATGCCAACCAAAAAAGAATCCAGCAAAACAGAAGGCGTGAAGGCAAAACATTTAGGGGAAGACCACCCTAAGGCTTGACAAGTCTAACAATTAGCATATTTGAAGGAGACAAATCCTCAAGTGTCTGATACTGTATCATTGTCCAGTCCAAACTGGTTTGACCCAACTTGTCAAAGATTAAAAAGCTTGATTTGTAGGATGGAGAAAGTTTCTAGACGTGATTGTCACTCCACAGATAGCCTTAGTTTAAAGAGAGCTAAAAGGGAATATAAGCATATCCTTATAGGAAAAAAGAACTTTGTTACTTTCGTACCCGAATGGGATCAGATGACTCGAGTGATACAGGATGGAAACCAAAATAAATGTTGCTGCCTATTAAATACCTCCTTTAACACTAACCCCACTCCTTGGTCTGTGCTAGATAATGCATCTGAAAAATTGATGTGGTTTATAAGTGAAGGTGTCCTGTTATGTCCTGATTATTGATTCAGAATTGTTAACTGTCTTGTCTATAAAAAAAATTAACATTATTGCTTTTTAAAAATTAAATGGAACAACAGTTCCAGATAATATTCCCACATTCATTTGAAAGATGATTATAAAGTGGTAGGCAGAAATTCTCACTCGTTTCTTCAGCTTGTTGTGCAAACTGGGATTTTCCCTGAATCTTGGCTTGGGCTGTGATTAAATTGATAATAAAAAAAGAGTGAGGAATAGTAGTAAAACATTATAGATTATTAAGTTTTATGGATGCACCCTTTAAAGTTTTTGTGAAGATTTTGCTTCTTCAATTAGAGGCGTGGTTAGACAAAACAAACCTCCTTCCATTGGAACAAAGAGGGTTTTGCAAGGGCCACTTCAGTATCAATCATTTCTTCTCATTGTAGGTTTTAGTGCAGAAGTTAATGGAGCTAAATAAAATACTTGTGTTTACTTTGTAGACTTCCACGCAACCTTTGATTCTGTAGTTAGAGGCTGCATGTGGAATAAAATTTAATCATCCAGGATTAACAGCAGTGGAATTGAAATGTAAATTACATTGTGTAAAGAATATTGTAAAACACCTTTTATGACTGTAAATATTGAAGAAAATAAAATAATGATTGTTGGTAAGAAAATATAAAACTATTCTTTGTTTTAAATAAAGCTAATGTGGAGGAAGTAGCATCTTACTGGCATTTGGGCATGGTATCCAGTAGAATGTTAAACTGGAAAGATCATCTAAGAGCAGTAAAGACTAGAGCTTTATTAACCTTTGGATCTTTAGTAGAATTTAAATGCAGATATGGTGAGATACTCACTTACCCCTTTAAAAAAAAATACTGAAATGAAAATACCTCTTGTGGCCTTTTATGGATCCAAGGTAATATTTCTTAATAGAGGTGATGTGTGGGCAAGTATTGAAAGCGTATACTGGAAATATATCCTTAGTCCCCAAAATGGAACCATGATGTAGGCTATTCATAAAAAATCAAAGCTTACTTCCTGGTTGAAACAGACATATATTCATAAAATGTCCACCAGGGAGCACCCAACAAAAATCTCTTTCCTCTGTTGGGAGGAAGCTCTGGGCAGGGTAATGAAGTAGGCTTAAATACTACTAAATGTTATTGAATATTAAACAGCAAAATATGAAACATATTGTAGTACTGAACCATAGGAACCCCTTCCAGCAAAGAAAACAGTGGTTCCCTACCTGTGGTCGGGGGATCCTGGGGGTCCCCAGCGTTCAATAATGACTCAGTGAGGGGTCCCCGGGCTCCAGTAATGATAAAGTAGGGGACCACAGAAGTCAAAGGGTTGAGAACCACTGGTCTAAAGTAAAAAAGTTGTTGTAGGTTGCAATCCTTTATTCTCTGTTCCAGAACATTTTGCCATGGTAAAGGAGAACAAGCATTTGCAATGCAATAGGTCTCGCATTTGTGAGAGTTAGAGATATTGGTGTTGTAAATGACAATGTCTTTCACCTATGTGTTTTGGTTTGGAGTGTAACAGATGTATGCCAGGTGCCACAGCAACCTTCCCATGTCTGTCGCTGCAGGAGAGAGGACTCAACAAGGCCGTCATCTTGGGAGTGTTACCTTAGAGATCGAACTTATTCTAGTGTGTTTACCTAAACGTTTATAGCACCAAACAAGCCCTGAAGAGGCACCTTTGTGGCATTTTTGACCCAGAGAATGAGGGGGTCAAAAGAGTTAGAAGCAAAGAAAAGGGGGCAGCCATATATTTCTGGGTGTTAAACTTTTAAATAAATTATTCCTCTACATTGGCAATACCAGCCTAACTTTTAAAAACATTGACTGTAGACAAAGAATAACAGAAGAGGCAGCTTAACGACAAAGAAAATTATAGCGATTTTGTTAAGAATGGCTCCTGCTTTGCAGCTCTATGAAATGGCAGAATCTGTATTACCAAGCGCTATAAAAAATAAAATAAAATAACACACAAGTTGTTCACAGACTGCCCCAACATGAGCCAACATGAGCCAGACAGAGAGGATGTGGTGTAAGGGCCAGTGATGCCGAACTTGGAGCTGGGAAACATGGTAAAAGTCTTGGCGCTGGCTCAACATCCTGTGATTCTGGGCAAATCACTTTATCTCCCCCACAACTTATTAGTCCCAGAAGCGGAAAATACCAAACTAGCAGCAGTTCAGGACAAAGGCCCTCATCACAACCCTGGCGGTCAAAGACCGCCAGGGCTGTTTTGGAGTTTGCACCGCCAACAAGTTGGCGGTGCAAACTCGCGTATTACGACCGTGGCGGAAGCGGCGTGGTCGCACTGCGGGGTCTGGCAGTTTCCCGCCACCTTGGTCCCGGCGGATTTAATCCTCCAGGGCAGCGCTGCCCAGGGGATTACGAGTCCCGCTCCCGCCATCCTTTTTATGGCGTTAGGAACCGCCATGGAAAGGCTGGCGGAAAGGGGAGTCGCGGGGTCCCTGGGATGGGCAGTGCAGGGGCCCCCTGGCACAGCCCCATAAGCTTTTCACTGTCTGCACAGCGGACAGTGAAAAGCGCGACGGGTGCAACTGCACCTGTCGCACGGCCGCAACACCGCCGGCTCCATTTGGAGCTGGCTCCCATGTTGCAGCTGACATCCCCGCTGGGCCGGCAGACGAAAACTCTGTTTCCGACCGCCGGCCCAGCGGGGATGTCTTAATGGCCACCGCGGGAGTACGGCCGCACGGCGGTAACAACTTTGTAATGAGGGCCAAAGTCTCCAGTGCACCCATCGCCACCCATATTACCCATCCGCAAAGGTCCTGCTGCTTGACCTACCAGAAGCAGATGCTGCACTTAAGATGGAGTTCCAAACAGTACTGGGAGGTGGAACTGTGTAGCGGCTAACAGTAGGCAAAGGTCTTGCAGTTTGGAGCCCCTGGTCTCTTAGATAACTGGGAAGACAGCAGTGCCTCCACCTACTGGGAAGCAAAACAGGATTGTTAATGGCCATGCCGATATACTAGGGACCAATTTGTCAGGTCCTCTATTAACGGCTTTTTTCTTCGTCACATCTGCTTTTCTTTTGCACATGCTCTCGAATGCAAGCGTGCCTACCAAGTGTTTTTTTAATTGCAGGTTTATTTGCCAGCTACAATACCACAGGATAAATAAAAACAAAAGTGTCAGGTTTAGGAAGCGCAAAGATTTACATCATCGCTTATTACCGACTGACAAACTGGATGGTGCACTGCTTGTTCCACTTGACAACTCCATTTAAATTAAGTAGCGTGGAAGAAAAAGTAAAGATCAGTTAATTCGTTAATACAAGGATGTTTACTCTAATAGAGTTGGTTCTTTAATACATCCTTAATCTCTAAATCTAACAGTATGGGGTATTTGAAGGGTTAGTACTTTCCACATTTGTTTTTTACTGTAGATAGCTATTCTCCCCCAAGCAAAAGCAGAACGAGATATGAGACAGACCACTGACAGTAGCATGTGATAAAAGGGCAATACCCCTCTCCTATGAAACACCCCATTAAGAATACGAGCCCCTGCCCTACAAAATAATTTGATTAGAGTGCAGGGCAGAGACACTAAACAGCTTAACACAAAGCACCACCTAGGCAGTTTACTACGGATGACAGTACCATACTTCATCCACTCCTTCAATACGCTCCCTTGGGGTCAATCATACAAAGATGAACACATGTTGAAGTCCCTTCCTAGCACACTGTACAATGTGACGTCTCAGAAATCAGGAGGGCCCATGAAACGCAATGGTGTACAGAAGGGCCTGTGAAAAACACATTATGGTTCCTCTAAACCTAGAGAACTCTGGCACACTCATTTAGTTCTAAATGATAAACACCTACAGAAGATTTCACTCGTGGTAAATGCAGTAAATATTCCAAAATATTAAAAGACTAAACAATGAAATTACTTCTCCAAGGCTAATATACAGGTGGGATAAGCACTTCTAGAGCACTTTAACAAACACAGGTGCTTTCCAAAATCAAGGTGTAAACATCCCCAAACGTATGATGCCCTTCAAAGGACTTTTACAAGATTCTGACAGCATCTGTGCCCTGCTCGGTAACTCACTAACACTCTAGACTGCACTGTTGTCAACGCGGGTTTAAGGAAAAAGATGAGGAGCAGGTCTGCCCAGTAGAGAGGTAAGTGAGGTGGCTGAGATAGCATAGACAACAACAGCCAAAATGAAAGAAACAGAATACCCCGAACGACTACTTACAGCCCTCATGGCGGCCTCGGTGCCGGCGCTGGCCCGAGGTGGGCTGTAGAAATAGAAGAACAATCGGCCTGGATACAGAAGCGGCACTCTACTGCGACGACAGTGGGTGGGACCTAGCCTGGAGCAGGGGTGCTCGGAACTGAAGGTAAGTGACTGAGGAGGACGCAGGAGGTGACGCGAAACTAACGCACAGAAAGCCCGCGTGGCTCTCGGCTATGGATAGGTGCACGCAGCAAGCAGTGAGTTGGAGTCCTGGTGGGCTAAAGAAAAGGCGGAATCTTTTCACCAGTACCGAAACCTTCTCTTCGCATCACAAAGGCCTTGCAGTTCTCGGTCCTGGGCGTTGTATCGCTGACCAGTTTCGTCCAACCACCTCTATTTCAAGTCATTAAGAAAACAAGCATTTGGAATGCAATAGTCTTGTGTTTGCTCGAGTTAGAGCTCATAGCGCTGTAAATTACTGACTGGACTTTTATTGCCACACAGACTGAAAATAACAAGAGGAAGAGAGCGAGAGCGAGCTGGCCCTGGAAAAGCCACCCTCTGATGTTGGTTTATGTTTACAAAGGGAGCTGGTGGGGAGGAGGCACTGAACACATGCCCACAGTGCAAGGCAAACAGGCTAATACTAAAAGAAAAAGTCTCCTTCAGAAGAGATAAACAGGACATAGCATAATTACACAATTCTTTGTGCTGCTCCCAAAGTGAAGAAAGGCAGGACAAAGAGGCAGAACTGACCACTAGCAAGCAAGGATTTTTGAAGGACACTGTAACTAACAAATCAAAACTCTGGAACTCACTCTATTGTATACTTTAGTATACAGCAGGCCGAACGCTAACGCTCGACCTAAAAATGGTTTGTGTTTATGGAATTTAAACATAATGGTGTTACCACCAACCGCAGTGCAGTCTGCCGTGAAAAACCGGCATGGACGCGGAAAACTTATCACCCTAATATGACCCCCAAAGGCAAAATCCGCCAGAGATGAGCGAGGCATCTGACCCCACCAGGCTGAACGACGGCAGGAAACAGGCTGCACAGAATCTGCCACTGCCTTGGCAAAAACTAGACAGCCCTCCCTAATACGATTCAGATATCAGCACAGCGGTAGTGCAACAGCGGTATGCCATTGGCGGTACAGACCACCGCGGTCATGAAATAGACTGAACAACACCCCACAGTGGACAATTTGAAAACCTCAGACCTGAGACACATGCACACACTTCACACACCCACACACCCCACTATAAAACACACACACACCATTCCCACAATCCCGAGCTATTCCTACTTGCTGCCACACAACTACCGGCCAACTGGAAAGGGACACCACGAACTCAAGTCACGTCTTTGCACACCTCACACCACATATAACTCACAACCATGCATCCCCCAACTGCACCTTCAGTTTCCACCACACCTGCCACCAACTCACTCACACACTGCACAACCCCAAACAACGCCACCACATCACAGCACACACCTCCCCACACAACTGTCTATGGCATCCCCTAAGAGCCCCTGTTTCACTGACAGGGAGTTGCAGACCATGGTGGATAAAATAATCTGGGTGGAGCCACAGCTGTTCGGTGCACACGTCCAGCAGACATCCATAGCCAGGAAGATAGAGCTGTGGCAGAGGATCGTCAACAGGGTGAATGCAGTCAGAAACCATCCACCCACAAGGAATGACATCAGAAAGAGGTGGAACAACATGCGGAGGAAGGTCTGGGCAATGTTGTCACAACACCAGATTAAGGACTGGTGGTGGTCCCCCACCACCTTCCCCCGAGATGACCGAGTGGGAGGAGAATGTCATGGCAATCCTTCATCCTGAGGGCCTCACTGGACTCACTGGAGGACTGGACTCTGGTAAGTCAATGACACACCACTCCCACCACCTGCACCTGAAGGGCATGCCACCCCCTTCCCTTGAACCGATCCCAAGACACGCTATCCCATATCCATCCAACCCCATCAACCACCCATCCCCTGCATTCCCATGCACTCCACTAACACCTACCCAACCAATCTGCATACAATCACCAGTCTCTGCCTGTATGCTTGAAGTACAACAAGTCACACACTGCATCACCCATCCCGCTAATTCCATGCACTGCACCCATCCCAATGGGAGTCCTGCATGCAGATGTATGCGGATGTTAGCACAATCAACTGGTGGCAGATGCTGACAGGGAAATGGCAACGACAGCACAGAGGACAGATACAGAAGGAAACTCACGCCACTGCGAATGTGTGCAAGCAATGCACATGTGCAATGTCCACCATCGACAACTAACTGACTATCAATGCCATATTCTCTGAAGCTGTTGTACACTACTGCCACCCAGCTAACACACAGTCAAACCCTCTGTAGGACACACAATCAACTCGATTTGTTTTACTCCACAGGTGACACTGCTCATGGCAGACGCCAGGAGGTGCCACGAAGTGCCAATCCCACAGCAGAAGAAGGCCCCAGTCATGACACCACAACGGAATGTCAGGACGAGCAGCCTGGCCCATCGGGAAACTCTGGTCAGTCACCCACCAGAAGCCCCATCCAGCCCATCAGACAGACCCCCACTACACAGCCACCACCAACAGCTGTGGCCCAATGCCCCCAAACCAGTGTCCCTGGCTCAGCCACTGTGTGCTCACCTGTACAGAGACCAGAGTCACCACCTGTCACCAGGCAAGACGATTGTTGGACCTGGCCCTTGTGGCAGGTTCATCCCCTGACTTTTTGCCTCCTTCCTCCTATTTTTTTCTGACCTCTTGCTGTTGGCTCTAGGACTCTGAGCACTTTATCACTGTTGATCTGTGCTAAAGTGCAGGTGCTCCCCCATCTAAAGTTGGTGTGATTGTCTTATACCTAATTGGCATATTTAATTTATCTATAAGTCTCTTGTATAGTGATATCTCTGTACCCAGGACCTGTAAATTAAATGCTACTAGTGGGCCTGCAGTGCTGCTTCCGCCACCCACTGAAGTAACCTTTCAAACCTGTCTCAGGCCTGCTAGTGCAGGGCCTGTGTGCACAGTTTTCTGCCATAAGGACCTGGCATCTAAATTTACTTGCCAAGCCCAGAACTCTCCTTTTACTACATGTAAGTCACCCCTATAGTCGGCCCTAGCTAGCCCTATGGGCACGGTGCTGTGTATGTAGAAGGCAGAACATATGCCAGGTTGCGTGGCCTGTCCTGGTAGTGATAAACAGCCTAACTGGGTGTCTCACTGGTGTAGGTGCTGCCTTCTCATAGGATTGCATTAGAAATACCCTGCCTTATATGTAGGGGATATTGTCTGATTTATGAGGGGGTAGCGTAGGCATGTTTGGCATGGTTGTAATGTGATGAGAAATACTGTTTACTGGGGTAAGTGGATTTTTTATTAGTATTACAGAAATGACAGTTCTAAAAAGTGAGCATTTCTCTGTGCTTATGACTCTGCTGTTTTGCAGCTTGACTCCAATCCACGTCTGGGCAGAGTGACAGTTGGGCTTTGTGCATACTTTTCAGACAGCCTTTACACAGGAAGGGTGGAGGTGTCACAGAGGTACATCTGAGTGCTGAATAGTCTTCCTGGGCTGAGAGAAGGGAGAGGCAGAGCACACCTGCATTTGTAAAGGCTGTGCCCTTGCCTCACACAATAGGGTCATTTACCCCAACTGATGTTGGGAGCCTGTGCTGGAGGAGAGAGGGGACACTCCTAGAACCAGTTGTAACTGGTTGGAACCTTCTCTCCCCTTTCTTTGTAACACACTGTAAAATTGAGTATAAGTACAGGGGAATTTTCCCCACAATTTGGGAACACCTGGAACTTACTTGGAACTGGACACAGAAGTCTGGAGGGACTCACAAGGAACCACCATGGACTGTTGCTGCTGTGCTGACCTGTGTCCTGCTGGGTCACTAGGAGAGGCTGCCATCTGCCTGCATCCCCCTTGTGCTGGCCTGCTGCTGGGCCCTGCCAACTGTGCTCTTTTCTTCCTAGGCTTGGTCCCCCAGGGGCTGGGTGCCGTGGCCCTGGACCCCGCAACAATCTGCATAGCACCTTGTGAGCACTCTCCCTGGGCTGAGGCACCTGAGGAATGTGCCTTCCTAATGCCCATAGCGCCTGGAGAGCGCTATGCTGTCATGACCTTAAGCACCTTGAAAGCGCTTTCTTTGCATGCCCCTGTGCTTTGAAAAGTGCTCTGCCACCATGGAAATCACCGCCACAACCCGGGTGGGCTATTGTCAGGAAGCATGAGTGACACACACTGCACAGTGCCTCTGGGGCATGAAGAAAAGGAAACCAGAGCAAGTGTGCTCCTATTGGTGTCCCTGGGGCAAGGTTTGCTCCGAGGAGTGCTCCTGGGGCACCAGAAGGCCCTAACTAAGGGCTGATCACGGTTGTGGCCCAGGCAAGCCCTTTCTTTGGCTGGGGAGGATCGAGCCGGGAAGGAAGCCTCATCAGAGGCTCCCCGTCTGCCGAAGGGCCTGAGTATGTGGTGCATGGGCAAGGGGGAAGGAAGCCTTGTCAGAGGCTCCCCCTGCCCCTTGGAGCTCCAAGTGCATTTGCAAGGGACCGCAGGCGGGGCGGAAGCGTTGTTGGAGGCCTCCAGCCACGCAGATCTCCCTTGTGTTTTGAGGGTCCCCGTGAGAGTCGGGTGAGGCCCCCAATCAGTGGCCCTCATTGTTGATTGCTGGCCTTGCCCCCCCCGAGTTGGAGGGCCAGTGTAGGCCCGGGGGGGCACAGAGATCGCAGTCCCCGAGAGGGGCCCGTTATAAACCCAGAGGAGGTGCGTGTCACTCCTTCCTCCCCCAATTACCGGAGGGCCCCTGTTTTTGCACAGTTGAGCACCGGGTGCCCCTTTGGTTCTCCTCGTGGCACTGAAAGTGCCGTTCATCATTAAACCAGGTACTTTTGAAAGCCATACAGTGTATAATGTTCCTGATATGGACATAGCATATTCTTATATTAACCTGTTTGTTTTATGATGTACTACATATATGTTTTGCGAATGTTCCTCTTATGGACATGCTCTGCCAATATGTTTTCCTGACTTGCCATAGGTTTTATAATGTTCCTGATATGGATGTTCATGGTATTTTTATGACAAGTGCATGTGTGTAATAATGGGATTCCTGACTACTGCTTATGTTGCAGAATACTAAGTAACCTGTGTGTTATATGTGACCACTACTGGTTCTGCAGAGTAACTAATGTGTAACGTTCTGACAACTGCTAAGGTAGCAGGATGTTACTGACATGCTGTGTTTGGTCTAGTAATTGCGTTGTGTACAATACAGTATATTTTCATATAACTTTGTGTTGTGTTTCCTACGTGGTGGGGATTGTGTGTCACATGTGTTATGTGTGTTGTGCAAACGCTTCACACATTGCCTCTGGGATAGGCCTGACTGCTCGTGCCAAGCTACCAATGGGGTGAGCAGGGGTTATCTTGGACTTGTAACTCCCTTGCCCTGACTAGAGTGGATGGGTTCTGCCTGGCTTAGGTGCACATCCTAGCCAACCAGAAACCCCATTTCTAACAACGATGAAGGTCCTGGTGCAAGTGGGAGTGGGGTGACTGTAAAGGGGTTACAGACACAGGGGGCCCAGCCCAGTGGCAGGCCATCTATTGGACAAGGAGGTAGCCAAACAAGGGCATTAACTGGCCAGGAGGCTGCTTCCCAAATCCTGTCAGCCTACCAGCACACCCAGGACAGGATGGGCCAGAATCTGCCCACTTTGCTTTGCAGGAGATTCAGAGGCTGCAGAGTGATCACCATCAGGAGGCCATAGAGCAATGGCAGGCCCACAATGCCACCATGGCCTCCATCAAAGGGGTGCTGAAGGACATGACTGGAGTACTGCGTGAGATCTCTACCCGTATGCAGGCCCTGTCCACAAAACACAAGACAACCCAGCCCTCCCCATCTGTTGCTAGTGGTGGACTGGAGGACACCAGCACCCCTTCCTCTATTGCCCAAGAACCCCCTCGCAAACGTGGCCATCCAACCAGACATACCTCAGAAACTGTAGCCATTACCAAACCCACCACTAGGAAGTGATCCCTTCTTGTACTGTTTCCCTTGCACCACTGACACACCTTTTTGACCATCTACTGTACGTCCTCCATTTCCTAATAGCCTCATGGACTCTGGACCTGTGCTACAAACAGTTATGAACACCAAACAGACTATTTCATCCACCATCTGCCCACTCCCTTGTATTTCACAATCCCTTATGTAGGTTCACTTAAATAAAAGTTGTACATTCACACCCAATGTATCTGTGCTTTATTCCAAATGCATGCATCTGATGTATTACTTTCTCTATGTCAAATGCTAAACAGTACAAGAAATTAGCTAGGGCGAATGTCTGCAGGCATGTAATATTCCATATCTGAGAAATGGCTTCCTCACACTTGCACCAGGAATGTCCTAATCCTCCTTGTACATGGCATGGCAAAGAGCATCCCAGCATAGTAAGACCTGCGAGGGAACAGATATGTAGCATACATTTAGGTACAGTTTGTTCAATGACACATGTACCTGCATTGTGTCCAAAGTTTTACATCATTGCCAGGGCACTGTCACTTATTCACTGACCAGTATTACCATTTGTCAGTTGTACTACACACCAGTTATGCACATACATATGCAGCTTTCAAAATAAATTAGTATAACTGTAGGCCAAACAGTCCATACATGTGAAGGCAGGAAACACATCCAGAAAAAACTAAACTTCTGTGTGTGATCTACATTTGGGAGTCATCAAACACATGAAGCAGTAAGGGGTATGTGACAGTACACACATTGCACCACACACACACAGTGCTGTGTCTCCAGCACTGGTTGTATAATCTTACAATTGTACACAACTCTACGTAGGAAATGTTGTAGGAAACATTAGGCTAAATGTACCTGCAACTCATTGGAAGTATAGCTGAATGAGCTGAGTTCTGGAGTCCACATCATCATCCCCTTCTTCATCGCTGTCCTCTGTCCCCTCAGCTGCCAATGGTGGATCATGTCATTCCTCATCTTCCAGTGGGGAACATGTCTCCTTAGTGCCAAGTTGTGCAGCATAAAGCAGGCCAGATGATCTGGCAAACCTTGTTTGGGGAGTAGAACAGGAATCCACCTGATAAATGCAGGCACCAGAATCTTGTCTTCAGGAGGATGAAGGTCCTTTAGATAACTCTTCTTGTCCTGCCATGTGCCTCATTGTAGCAAATTTCACCTCCTGACCTGGGATACCTCACTGGTGCCAACAGCCAGGACAGGTTTGGATAGCCAGAATCACCTGTGAAGAGTGGGGATACATAGTACGTCAGCATTGTGTAGAGGGCAAAGAGTTAGAAAGGCAGGTTATTAGCTACTGCACTCTCACATCTCACTCACCCACAAGCCAGGATCTCTCTCCTTGTAGTTGTGCCATCAGTTGTGGGACACTGCTGTTCCTTAAAATGTAAAAGTCATGCACAGAACCAGTGAATTTGGCAATTACTTGGGAGATGTACTGGACACACCACCTGTACATTCATGGAGTGATAACTTTTCCTATTCCTGTACACTTGTTCATTGACCCTGGGAGGAATCAAGGGAATATGCGTGCCATCTATGGCCCCAATCACATGTGGAATCCGTGCATTGGCATAGAAACTTGATTTCACAGTGTGCAAGTCAGCAGCTTGGGGAAATTTGATGTAGCTGTGGAGGTGTTTCAATAAGGCAGTCAGGACATCCTTTAAGATGTTACTGAACATTGGCTGTGACACACCTGCTGCTGAGGCGACTGTCACCTGAAATGACCCACTGGCTAAGAAATGTAGCACAGATAGTACCTGTACAGTAGGTGGAATAGCATAGGCATTACGTAGACTTGGCAGTAGAGCTAGCTCCAATTGGGCACAGAGTTCACGTATGGTCATCCAGTTCAGATGGTAGGTCAGTATGATGTGTCGTTCCTCCATCGTTGACAGGACAACTAGGGGCCGATACACCAGTGCATTCCTCAGTCGCTGCAGGGGTCAGTACCTAGGGAGGGACAACACACATATTTCACCAACACAATGGGGGTCATTCGCCGGGGCCAGGGTCGGCGGGAGCACCGCCGACAGGCCGGCGGTGCCCCGCAGGGCATTCTGACCGCGGCGGTAAAGCTGCGGTCAGACCGGCAACACTGGCGGTCTCCCGCCAGTGTACCGCCGCCCTATTGAATCCTCCAAGGCGGCGCAGCAAGCTGCGCCGCCGAGGGGATTCCGACCCCCCCTACCGCCATCCGCCGGGAACCGGATGGCGGTAGGGGGGGTCGCGGGGCCCCTGGGGGCCCCTGCAGTGCCCATGCCACTGGCATGGGCACTGCAGGGGCCTCGTAAGAGGGCCCCTACAAGTATTTCACTGTCTGCTTGGCAGACAGTGAAATACGCGACGGGTGCAACAGCACCCGTCGCACCTTCCCACTCCGCCGGCTCGATTACGAGCCGGCATCCTCGTGGGAAGGGAGTTTTTCCCTGGGCTGGCGGGCGGTCTTTTGGCGACCGCCCGCCAGCCCAGGGAAAAACTTAGAATACGATCCGCGGTCTTTCGACCGCGGAGCGGTATTTCGGAGGGGGAAGTCTGGCGGGCGGCCTCCGCCGCCCGCCAGACTTAGAATGACCCCCAATATGTATGATGTCAACGCACACACAACTGCACAAATGTAGCCTTCACATCATGGAAGGTTGCATGCAGCTAACAACACGACAATGGACGTGTGAACACGTTGCCAAGCAACCTACAAATGCAGATAACTGATGCCACACATCACATATGGCATGTATTGCTGTGTATCACTGGTGTAAATGACATGTTCAGGAAGATATGACAGCATGGAGGGCGAGTTGAGATTACACACTATTAAATGCTACACTTCAAATGGTGGTCGCCTGTCCTACATGCTGAGGACAAAGGGAAGTGACATGACTCCCCTGGCGTAAATCGTCATTGTGTTAGGCGGTCTGTACCGCAGTGCAATTCCCCATTGGTTAACATTGGTGTCTATGGGGAACAGGAGCCAATCATGGTCTCCGCTGCAGTGACGGTGCGTACCACTGCGGTCTACACTGCCAATTTTGATTTCCCTTAGCCACTTGACTTCTGCACTTACCACAAACACTACTCCACTGCGTGTGCTGCTGTGTCCTGCATCTGGTCATGAAGATGGCATGTGCTACAGGGGAGAGGGCCCCAGCATTCACCCAGGAGGAGCTGACGAGGCTTGTGGACGGGTTCCTACCCTTGTTTGCAAAGTTGTATGGGCAACCAAAGGAGCAGGTGAGTGGATGAACAGTGCCCTAGCAGTGAGTGCGATTGCTTGGGTGCAGGTGTGTAAATGTAGGATTAACAAGCGCATAGGAGTAGTAGAGTAGGCCATCAATGTGTACCTGTAGGAAGATTATGGAATGTATTGTTGTCCACTGTCAGTGCGATTGTATCCTATGTCAGCATGTGTGTGGTCAGTTTACATTAATGTGTATTCCAAATTTCTCCCATGCAGGGCAGCACCCATCAGAAGAAGGGGTTATGGTGAGCCATCGCCAAGGACATGTGGACCCTGGGGGTCTATAGCCACTGTAGCACCCACTGCAGGAAACAGTGGGAGGACCTGGGACACTGGGCCCAGAACACAGTGGAGCCCCAGCTGGGGACAGCCTCCCAACGAGGAAGGGGTGCATGTCGGACCGTGACCCCCCTAATGGCCCACATACTGGCGTTGGCTTACCGAGCCTTGGATGGGCGCTTGAAGGCATCACAGCAGCCGCAAGGGTGTTCGTTTTCACACAGTGCTGCATGCCGACTTAATTGGGGGGATGGTAGGCAATGTGGGGAAGGGTTGCTGTTACCGTAAATCATAAGTGTCAGGGTATGCATGTGTTCAGCTTCTTGGCCAGGTTACATTACCTTGTTGTGTAGGGGGCATGTGTACCCAGGTAAGGTGGAAATTGTATAGTACAGTCAGTCAGGTACTGTTCTGGTTGTCTTGCTAAGTGACGTAGTGGTACTCATGACATCTGAGCATTAAATGGATACCTCAGTTGGAGTTGCAGGACATGTGCATTGAATCTGTAGGGCATCACTGTCAGTGTAGCATACTTCAAAGAGGCAGGTGTACGTCCTTTTAGTGGTACATTCCTGTAGTGCACAGGCATAATAAGGTGAGCCCTGGGACTGAAGTGTACTGCATGTGTGGCTACCTGCATCATAGATGAGTTGCTCACAGCCTGCATCTCTTTCTTTGTCTCCCCCCTCCCTCTCAGTTTTTTTGTGTCCTTTTATGCATCAGCATCATCAAACGATGGAGCTGAGGCACCGGGCAGTGGGGAGGATGCAGCCCATGGGAACTAGGAGGCACAGTCCATTGATGCTGAGGAAACCAGTGGGTTGGAGGGTGAGGGGAGCACCACGGGGAGCATACTACCACTGCAACATCAGACTCAGATTCTTCCTACGATGGTAGCTCCCTGGTGGTGGCTGACCCATCTGGACCACCCCAACAATATCTTTGTCCGCCAGCCCCAGTACAAGCACTGCCCTCCCAGAGCTCTCCATCGAGTATGCTATGCGTGCTCACCCAGGATGATGGGCATTGCCTTCGCTGCAGACACCTCAGCCCCTGCCCCAGTCAGCCCTGCTGCCCTGAATGAGGAGGCTATTGACCTCCTGAGGACCATCTCTGTGGGTCAGACAACCATAGTGAATGCCATCCAGGGGCTGGCATCCCAGATGCAGCAGAGCAATGCCTACCTGGAGGGCATTCACTGTGCCTTGTCTGGCATCCAGAGCGTTCCAGGCTCTGGCCTCCTCATTGACGGCAGCCAGTGTCCCTGGTACCTCCGTCCCCCCTCCAACTACCCCTCTCTCCTCACCCATCCCAATCACACGAGCCAAACAGCATACACACAGAACTCCACACACTCCACACAAGGATACACACAGGCATCACAAGTCACACCACAGCCATGCACACACACAACGTATAGATGCAAACACATCAACAGTTGCGTCCTCCACTGTCTCCTCACCCCCTCCGCCCTTACAGTGACCTCACCACACACACCCGCAAGCACTGCATCCTCACTCCCAGCTCCTGCCCCCATTGACACAGTCACCACAACAGCAGTCACCCAGACATGCACCCCAGGCACAACAACCACACTCACCACAACAACCATTACGGACACCTGCGCACACACACCAGACATTCAGACATCACCACAATTTACATTCACATGACCCATTTGTCCTCTCCCACCCTTTTTCATCCACCTCCTCCCAATTCACTTAAATGCACCCACTCAGGTACCTCACACACACCCATCACACACAGGCAGACTGAGGACCCACCTGCATCCATGTCCAGCACACCTACCTGTCCTACAACCACTCCCTCTACCTCTACTCCCACCCCTGTTTCCTCAGCCCCTCCAGTGCTCCTAAGAAACTTTTCCTTTCCCGCATTGACCTTGTTGAACTTCTTGGCCCACCCCGTCTTGTCCCTGCAGTTTCCAGTGGCCTCCCCAAACCAAGTACCTCTGCCTTATGTTCCTCCCTGCACCTTCCTTCAACTTCCCATGTCCCTTCCCCCTCCAAGAAGACACCTGCAAGAGTCCTGATCCCGCTACCACCCACCGTTCTCCATCTGGTGCTAAGGCCAAGCACCCCCCTCCCAAGCCGATGGCAAAGCCCCCCTCCCAAGCCGAAGCCCAAACCACCCCGACTAAAGCTGAAGCCCAAGCCACCCCTGCCAAAGCCCAAGCCCCCCTTTCACAACCTGAACCCCCACCACCAACCCCACCCCCTGCACACTGAGGTTCCTGCCCCATTGATGACTCTGCCCTGTGGAGACCCTGGTCGTGTCAGGAGTCAAGTTGGGTCCTTGTTGTGACTATTTGGCTGCATGGTCATGGACCTCTGAACTGCCCAATGGGCCCATTTGTAAATAGTTCTTGATTGCTAACTTTAATTTAATATATCTTGCCAACATGCACAGTTGGTGCACTTTGATCAAGTTGTCCTGCGTTTCACTATGGCTGCTTTGCATGCACAGGTATGTGCATCATTGTCCATATCTGTGCATGTGTACTGCGCTTGTGTGGGTGCATCACTTCTATTTTTCAATTTTGCCCCTGTCTGTATTTGTGTGTGCAATGCTGTTTGTGTGGTGATAGTTTTCGAAGTTGGTGTGGAAGGTATGTGTGTAGGTATTTGTTTGTGATGTTCAGTTGTTGTATATGGTGTGGGTGGAGTAAGTGGTGTGGACGATGACGCCATGCTATGGGACCAGTGTATGTGTGGTTGGCACTTGTGGTTGTGTGCCATAAAGTGTGTCTGTGTCAGCTGTGGTTTTGTGATCAGTTTGTGTGTGGCTGGGTGTGTGTGTCGTGATGCATTTATGGCTGGTGTTGTTTGGTGTGTGTGTGTGGCGTGGTGTGTGTTCTGGTTGTGCATGAGTGTATTGTGAGTGCACATGTGTATATGTGTGTATCTATGGGTAGGAGCGTTGCTGTGGGTGTGTTTGTGTGTGGGCGTGGCAGTTGGTGTCAGGGGTGTCTGTGGCATGTGGGTATGTAATTGTCCCCTTCCTTCCTTTGCATGGTAGGTGGCGTACTCACTTTTGTCGGCGTTGTATGTCCAGGAGGTCAATAGCCAGTACCAGCATTGTAAAGATCTCCAGTTCACGCTCCATGTCATTGGCGGTCTCCTCTGTGTCCCTCCGGTGAGTGTTTCCTTTTATACTGTTCCTTTCCATCATGCTTTGAGTGGAGGTTGGCCCGCCCCAGAAATCGTGGCGGTGTGCTGATCCCTAATACAGTGGACGGCAAGGTCCTTTCTGCCGCCCTGTAGATCTGCCATCGTCGTCGGTCAGCCCGCACTGGTGATACAGGCGGTGTACTGGGTGTGTGCTGATCTGTTCACCACCATGATCATATTAAGGCGTCCTACACCACCAGCCTGTTGACGGTCGGATCGCTACTGCCGGCGTAACGGGCATGTGTCCGCCAAACACACAATGACCACCAAAGTGCTCAATTTGTCAAATAAGTATTGATTGTCCAATATTCTTGAGTCTGTGGAATTCTTTTTTAAAATCTTTACTTTTAAAATATGGGATTCACACAAGTCGGAGTATGATTAGTTTTTTTAAAACTAATATGAATTCTTGTGACATTGCAAGTGGCATAACTTATTTTATAACTTGTGTAAAAGTATCTTTTCATGTATAGTTAATGAAATGCTTTTTATTTTCTACATGATTTTAGTAAACACTATTAATTTGATTGGCATTCTTATCTTAACTGAATTATATATTTTTTATTCTAGACTGCAGAATTGTATTTATAAATGTCTTAGTAAATGTATTTTATTACTATTACTTGTACAGTGAGGCCCTCATTGGCATATTGTTAGGCTAAATGTTGAACTGACCTGTGAGGTAAAATGACACAGCCTGATGACCCAGATTTAAAGGGAGAGTGTATAGGCCATATTTTTGGTCAGGTCATTGACCAAGGACCAAAAGAAAACCACTCCACACACTAGCCTTTACAGGCTTGCCCATCTGACATTGCCAGAGTGCTCGACAGGCTTGTCCAATACTGACGAGGCTGAGTTTCTCTAGCAGAGGTAACTACAGGTGCCACAGAGCTCTCTAAATGAGATAAGGACCTAGTCAGCACTAAAGTCACACAGTCTGCAACAGTCAATGGAGGCTACATATGAATTATTGACTTACTGGGTAGACATTGATGAGCAGTAGAAAATGGTTCTAAAGCAAAGGTGGGTGGGGTGAGTCTATCTACAGTACAACACAATAAACACAGTAAACAGCTACAAAAACATCTATGTGACCATCTAAGTATTGTGTGCAAACACACCTTGACAATAGCTTCTATGTTCATATGTATGTATATAGATATATTGACTGAAAGGACAAATATTAAAGTGACAATTTAGTTAGATATAATAAGATCTTTTGTTATGTTAAAAAACCTGAAATTCATTGATTAAATAAATAAAGATTAAAGTGGTGCTATGGTTAAGTGTTGAAATGAGTTAAGAATTAATACAAAAAAAAAAAAAAGTGAAATTCATGTTTTAGTTTACTGAGCTAACTATAACTTGTGCCCCTACAATGCACTACTTATAACCTTGCATATGAAATCAATTGCAAACATTAAATGACATCATTGATGAAAAAGACATTACTGATAACATTGCCCAATCATTGTGATACCATCCTATAGGGTTTGTGGACTTGAAGAAATTCAACAAGTTAAACCTGTGTCCAATTTACCTTCACCAATTAAGTGTGAAAGGTCATAACCTCTGACAATATATTGGACACATAGCATACATGTCAAGTCACCCACATGTGGTGGATGTTACTCTCTTTTTATTGGTATCCACTAAAAAACAGAATGCCTCCATATACTTTAATCGGAATCACTCCATTGTTAAATCTTAAACACCCTCCAAAATGGGTTTGCAATCTATTTACCTTCACTAGTTCACTCTCTTAAAGACTTCACTTGTCCCTCAATTCTAAGGGAAGACTTTGACAGGTATGTATTTACCACTGACAAGCCACCTTCTGCCAACCCTATGCACAACCCTCTGTAGTTTGGTAAAATACACTACATTCATTCTTGACCTGTGCTCACTGACACACAACCTTAGAGACATGTTCACAATCCTAGTGTGAGATTATCCACCTCAAAGTAGAACCCTACATTCTACATTATTGAATAATCTGAAATGGCCCTGTTTAATTTTGTTCTGCTAATTTCTCAAACAGGGCTGAAAGGATTCACACCAAATCTCAAAATGCACTCTTTCCGAGTAAAGTTTTGACTTTTTGGTAAATTTAGATTAATTCCATTTAGTAATTTTTTGTATTGTAGAGCAAAGGAGTCTCCAGGAATTAACAATGGGAAATGAACAGCAAGTAGTAGAGTTGGCCACGGCTATGAAAACTTTGTGGGTATTCAATTGGACTGCTGTTGGTTATCATGCCGCGAACCACTTCACCTAAAAGTAATCCTACCCAAATGCACTCAAACCTATCCTTTGGCCTAAAACCCCTTACCACGTCTTTAATTTCTATATCTTGGCATTCATTTCAGGTCCCCTTCACATACTACTTGAAACTCTGCTTCAACTTATGAGTGCCTTTACAAGAAGGATGCTTACTACACTGTTGATCCAACTGACCTTTCAGTGGTAGGACAGTTCCATCCTAACTTCCCTCTGCATGTATCTTGCTACCCATGCAACTGCAATACCCATATCACCTTTCCAATTATATTTAAAATTGAATCATAGGATATAGGCCCTCATTACAACCCTGGTGGTCGGTGATAATGTGGCAGTAATACCGCTAACAAGCCAGCGGTAAAAAACATGGAATTATGACCACGGTGGAAACCGCCAACACAGACAACCACTTTAACACACTGACCGCCATGGCGGTAGCAACAAGCACCGTGGCAGGAACTGCCAACAACCAGGTGGAAGACAAGGTTCCGCCCACTGTTTTACAAGAGGCCTATCTGCCACCTTTTCTGGGGTTGTACCAACGACAACAAAAGCATGGCGGAAACAGAACACAGAAGTCAAAGGTCTCACCTCTGGAGACTCAGGGAACAACCACTACGGCACGGAGCCCGAACTGCAGATCTTCCCCATGCTGGTCTGCCCACTCAAATACCAGGAATACCAATGGCGGTGACGACGACCACGGTGAGTACTGCCCCCAAGCACACAGGGGAGGGGGAGGAAAAAGAGAATGACACACACACACAACATGCAACACCCCCACCCCCAACAACATCGACAACACCATACACACAAACAGATGCAGTAACATTACATATTCACCCCGTACCTCTCAGGAATAATGCAAGTACAAAAGGAAGTGATTAAAGTGAGTGTAATAAGATAAAAATCCAGAAAAACGTCAGCCGGAAGATAATACAACGCCACTTGTCCTGGAGGGAGCAACATGCCCACTGCATGGTCCTGGTGAGTGCAAAGCCACAGTCTCTCAAGTGGGAGGTTTTCCCACTGCTTGGTCCTGGGGAGTGCAAAGCCACAGTCTCTCTAGTGGGTGGTTTGCCCACTGCTTGGTCCTGGGGAGTGCAAGGCCACAGTCTCTCAAGTGGGTGGTTTGCCCACTGCTTGGTGTTGGGTAGTGCAAAGCCACAGTCTCTCAAGTGGGTGGTTTGCCCACTGCTTGGTCCTGGGGAGTGCAAAGCCACAGTCTCTCTAGTGGAAGGTTTGCCCACTGGTTCTGGACGGGACCTTGTGCCCAGTGTGCCTCATCCTGGCAAGGAGGGGGTGAGTGGATGCCTTCTTCCACTGGTTCTGGAGGGGGCCTTGTGCCCAGTGTGCTTCATCCTGGCAAGGAGGGGGTGAGTGGATGCCTTCTTCCACTGGTTCTGGAGAGGGCTTTGTGCCCAGTGTGCTTCATCCTGGCAAGAAGGGGGTGAGTGGATGCCTTCTTCCACTGGTTCTGGAGGGGGCCTTGTGCCCAGAGTGCTTCATCCTGGCAAGGAGGGTTGAGTGGATGCCTTCTTCCACTGGTTCTGGAGGAGGCTTTGTGCCCAGTGTGCTTCATCCTGGCAAGGAGGTGGGGAGTGGATGCCTTCTTCCACTGGTTCTGGAGGGGGCCTTGTGCCCAGTGTGCTTCATCGTGGCAAGGAGGGGGTGAGTGGACGCCTTTTTTCCACTGGTTCTGGAGGGGGCCTAGTGCCCAGTGTGCTTCATCCTGGCAAGGAGGGGGTGAGTAGATGGCTTCTTCCACTGGTTTTGGAGGGGGCCTTATGCCTTGTGATGCAGATCTTTGGGTGTGCAAGGTCACAGTCTCACCTGGGTGTCATACCCACAAGATTTGCAGTGGGTAGGATGCATTACACACCATGGAGGCAGGACTACAGACCATCTGCTGACGGCGATGGCTGCACAGTGGTGGCAGTGCTGGTGTCGGTGCTGCCAGTGGTGGGGGGAGGCTCTAGCCCTTCCCCTGCAGCCTCAGACGGCTGCCAACTGGGGCTGCTGCTGCTGGCAGTGGTGCTGGTGACGGTGCAGGTGGGGGTGCTGATGGCTGTGCAGGCAGTAGTGCTGGTGGCGGTGCTGCCAGTGGTGGGGGGAGGCTCCAGCCCTTCCCCTAAAGACTCCAATGGCTGAATCACCATGGTTGGTTTTGGGGGCTCAGATTCTGTCACAGCACCAGGCCTCCTGTCCCTCCTGCCTGCAGGGGCAGGCCCTTTGCCCTTGCCGTGTGGTAGTGCCTCCTTGCCCTTGCCGTTTGGTGGTGCCTCCTTGTCCTTGCCGTCTGGTGGTGCCACCTTGCCCTTCCCCTTGTAATCTGGTGGTGCCTCCTTGCCCTTGGCAGCTGGTGGTTCATCCTTGCCCTTCCCCGTGGCAGCTGGTGCAGGCACACTGCCATTGCTGATGGGTGTCTCCTTGGAGCTTCTCACACCTGCAGTAGCTGCTGAAACTGCAGTGACCGTGTACTGGGTGGCTGAGGTGCTTGCCTGAGTTCGGAGGGGTAGGGAAGAGGTCAACGGAGGAGAGGAAAAGCTTCTTAGGGACACTGGGGCAGGAAGAGGGTGAAGGTTTTGGAGTGGAGGAAGAGGGAGTAGTTGTAGGAGGTGTCTGTCTGCTGTGTTTGGGCGCAGGTGCATGGGCTGGATGCTGTTGTGAGGTGGATGGCTGTTGGATGTCTGAGTGCTTGCGTTTGTGTACTTTGGGAGGAGGGGGCACAGACACAGTGAGAGAGGACACAGGGGACGTGTGCATGGATGTGGTGACTGCCAGTGAGGGGCGTGTAGTGATAGGTGTGATGGTGATGGAGGCAGTGAGTGTGGATGTAATTCATGCAGGTGTGAGTGGAGACTCTACTGGGAGGGAGGTGGATGAGGAGGAGGAGGGGGACACAGTGGAGGCAGTGGATGTTGTTATGTCTGCATCTGGATGGTGTTTGTCTGAGTGACTGTAGGATAAAGTGTGGTGCTTGTGTTTGCCTGAGCCACTCCTGTGTTTTGTGTTGGGTGCATGCTGGTCTGAATGTGTGCTTGGGATAGGTTGGGGTTCAGGGGCATGGGACTGGGCAGAGGTAGTTGGAGGGGGGAGGCTAGAGACAGGAACAATGGCTGCCATCAGGGAAGAGGCCAGAGCCTGGAATGATCTCTGTTGGGCCGTCACGCCAGAGTGAATGCCCTCCAGGAATGCATTTGTATGTTGCAAATGCCCTGCCAGGCCCTGGATGGCATTCGCTATGGCTGACTGCCCAATGGAGATGGATCTCAAGAGGTCGATAGCCTCCTCACTCAGGGCAGCAGGGCTAACTGGGGCAGGGCCTGAGGTGCCTGGGGCGAAGGAGATGCCCACTCTCCTCGATGAGCGGGCACGGGAAACTCACTGAGGGGCTGCTGGGAGGGCTGTGCTGGTACGGGGGTGGTGGCTGTACCTGTAGTTGGGTTTGCCTCAGAGCTGTCTGCCACCACAAGGGAGCTTCCATCGGAGGAGGTATCACTTCCATCCCCTCTGTCCCACTGGTGCCCCCACCGTCAGTGGATTTGACCTCTTGGGCCCTGTGGGATGCAGCTCCCTCCGTTGCCGGTGCCTCTGCTCCTCCATGAGATGATGCTAATGCACAGAAGGACAGGATGACAAAACATAAAGGGGGGGAAGAGACAGAGGATACACTTGGTCAATGGCAGCAACAACAGCATAGTTGGCATCCACAACCCACAGGGGACAGTCCTACGCACAAGGCAATGCACTACCAGTCACAATGCTAGTCACCAGGCCACGGACAGTAATACCTAACGCCAGTAGCAGCATACCTGACACCCACGGAGCCCTGCCCACTAGCTTGTTTGGAGGTGGAGTTCATCAGCTCCTGCCCAACATGGAACCTACCCTGCAATGTCCGGCCTGGCCTGGGGCACCAACAGGCACACATCCCCCACCCAGAGACCACACCACCACACGCAAGTAGTATATTGGGAACTGTACTCACCCCCTTGTGGCTGCTGTGATGCCCTCAAGCACCCATCCAGCTCTGGATAGGCCACCGCCAGTATGCGGAGCATCAGAGGGGTCGGGGTTTGATGGGCACCCCTTCCTCATTGGGAGGCCATCCCCTGATGAGCCTCCGCCGTCTTCCTTGCCCAGCGTCTCAGGTCCTCCCACCATTTGCGACAGTGGGTGCTCCCCCTGCCATAGACCCCCAGGGTCCGCACGTCCTTGACGATGGCACGTCATATACCCTTTTTCTGATGGGCACTGACCTTCAGACAAATAAACATAGAAAAAGGTATCAGTCATACCGTCTGGCTTGTTACACTTATGGCCCACCATAGCCCTCCCGTCCCCTTATGCACAGACATTGCCCAGCATACATGCAGCATGCTGGCAGGACCCTCAACCATCCCCTCTTACACGAGGCCATCACATACAACACTACATTCATCCATGCCCCATGCATCGTGCTCACAGTGTACTCACCTGTTGGTCTGGAGGCCCACACAGCATTCGTACTGGGGTAGGACCCCATCCACTAGTCTCTCCAACTCCGCAGCAGTGAAGGCAGGGGCCCTTTCCCCAGTGACATGAGCCATGGTCGGTTCCAGACACAAGTCACAGCAGCACTTGCAGTGTAGGTCCTCTCCTGTTGAAGGTCAGGTAGCAAGTGAGTGAACAGATAGAAAATGGCGGTCACGTCCGCGGCGGTGCGTACCGTCACTGCCGGCATACATCACCATTGGCTACTGTAACCCATAGGGCCCAATGTTAACCAATGAGGAGTTGCATGGCTGTACTCGACCATCTCCCGCAACGGCGCACAGCGTCAGCGGCATTACCTCATTTCCACCTGTCCATCCATACAGGACAGGCGGCCGCCATTTCGGAGGGGGGGCAGGCCATGGCACCTAACTTCGTCACAGCACACATAGGCACATTTTGGGGCTAAACATCAACATACTGGTTCTGGACGGGACCTTGTGCACTGTAGATTTAGGAAATGTTGAAAACTGACCAGATGCTCATCGTTTTGCCCCCTGGATTACAACCGCTGCGGATGAATAGGAGATGGAGGCATCCCCCCGTGTACAAGCCCCTGGTGGACTTGGCAACAATGGAAGTCAGGCACATTATCCTCACCTACAGACTTGATAGGGCCACAATACAAGAGCTATGTGCCCAATTGGAGCTAGACCTGATCTCAGCGATCCGTCACCCCACTGGGTTCCCCCTCTTGTGCAAGTCCTATCTGTGCTCCATTTCATGGCAACTGGCTTCTTCCAAGTGATAGTGGGCTTGGCAGCAGGAATGTCACGGCCAATGTTCTCAATAGTGCTGACCAGAGTGTTGTCTGCCCTGATTGAACACATACGCAGCTACATCGTTTTCCCCCTGGTGGAGGATTTGGCCACAGTGAAAGCTGATTTCGATGCAATGGGACATATCCCCAACATCATTGGGGCAATAGATGGTACACATATTGCCTTTGCCCCCCGCCCCCGGAGAAATGAACAGGTTTTCAGAAATCGAAAGAGCTTTCACTCTATGAATGTGCACATAGTGTGCCTGGCTGACCAGTACTTCTCCCATGTGAATGCAAAGTATCCTGGGTCTGTGCATGATGCCTTTATCCTGAGGAATAGCAGCATCCCATATGTGTTGGCTCAACTCCAGAGGCGCCGGGTGTGGCTAATAGGTGAGCCCACGGTCCCCACCCAGTGGATGTTGGTATATGGGTGTGAGGTTGGGCCTAAGGGTTAGTGTCTGGCTAGCTGGTGTCCCTCGATATTTGCAGGTGACTCTGGTTACCCCAACCTCTCATGGCTACTGACCCCAGTGAGGAATCCCAGGGCAAGGTCAGAGGAACGTTACAATGAGGCACATGGACGAACAAAAAGAATTATAGAGCAAACCTTTGGCCTCCTGAAGGCCAGGTTTCTGTCCCTCCATCTAACAGGTGGTTTCCAGTGCTACTCACCCAAGAAGGTGTGCCAGATCATTGTGGCATGTTGCACAACCTTACCTTACGTCACCAGGTGCCTTTTCAGCAGGAGGATGAGGCTGGAGATGGGCGTGTGGCACCAGTGGAGCCTGTGGACAGTGATGAAGATGAGGCAGAGGATGAGGATGTGGACAATAGAACAGCAACCATTCGATAGTACTTCCAGTGACACACAGGTAAGACACTGTAACTTCACCTACCATTGCAGTTTTGTGTTGTAAGTTTTCACTGGCAGGCTGATGTTCCTACTACTATGGCCACTTACTGTACCCTTTGACATGTCTATTCACAGATAACTGTTACCCACTCTGGCTCCTGGTGTATTGACTGAAGCAAAATACAGGTCATACCTAAGTATACATGACTGTACAGTTGAATTGCAATGTCTACAGATTTTGAAACAAATACATGGTTCAATCACTTGACAGACTCAATATTTGTATTTTTTACAAGGATGTTTATTCATGTGCTAATAAGGGGATGGGGTATTGCTATAGGCTGGCGGGGTGGTGGAGGAGAGTCCAGGATAGAGTCCAGTCTCTTTGTATCATAGGTGTATTGTCCAAGGGGAGCAATGGCAGTTCAAGGTGGGCAGGGTGACAGAGTGGGACACAAGGGTGACAATCAGGAGAGTCTTATTTCCTGGTGGGGGACTTGGCAATAGTCTCTGGCTTCTGCCTGGATTGCAGGGACTGTTTGTGTAGTGGTTCTCCTTCTACAGGGGGTGGGGTGGGGTGGGGTGCTGGTGGCCTGTTGTTCCTGTGGCAGGGCCTCCTGTCCACTAGTGTTAGCGGAGGTGGAGGTGGAGGGCTGTTCATCGGTGTGGCTAGTGTGAGGGGCCCATTGGTGTGTCACTGCCTCCCTCATGGTGTTGGCCACGTCTGCCAGCACCCCTGCAATGGTGACCAGAGTGGTGTGGATGTCCCTCAGGTCCTCCCTGATCCCCGGGTATTGTCCCTCCTGCAGCCGCTGGGTCTCCTGCAACTTGGCCAGTATCTGGCCCATGGGCTCCTGGGAATGGTGGTATGCTTCAAGGATGTTAGTGAGTGCCCCGTGGAGAGTCGGTTCCCTGGGCCTGTCCCCCCCTGTCGCACAGCTGTCCTCCCAGCTTCCCTGTTGTCCTGTGCCTCCGTCCCCTGAACCTTGTGCCCACTGCCACTGACCCTAGGTCCCTGATTGTCCTATGTTTGTGGGGTTGCCTGGGGTCCCTATAGTGGTGGACACACTGCTGAATGATGTGTCCTGGGGACAGAGCTATGGGCCTGCTGGGTGGGTGCTGTGGTGGTGTTTCCTGGGGGGAGGCTCTGTGGTGGTATGGGACTGTGTCTGGGTAACCGACTGTCCGGAGGTCCCTGATGGGCCAGGTTGGTCATCCTGATCCAGGCGAGCAGAGCTGCTTTCATCACTGTGGGCCTCTTCTGTGGGGGAACTGGATGTTGCTGGCACCTCCTCTCTGGTGACGTTGGGTGTGGGTCCCGTGGGGATGTAAATGCAGTGTTATTGTTTCTGCGTGTGACATGTTGTGCATGGGTGTGTTGCCCTGTATGGTTGTCATTGCCCTGTCAGCTTTGCCTTGTGTGAGTAGTGATTTTGTGGGCTAGGTGATTCTCTCTAATGTGCATGCTTTAGTGATGGGTGTCCATGCAGGGCTGTGAGTGATGTCCATGCATTGGTGGTGCATGCAGGACTTGGAATTGGGATGGGTGGGGTGTGATGTTGGGGTGTATGTGAGGTGGTGGGGTGATGAGTTGGGGTATGTGATGGCATGCAGGTAGGGGGGTGATAGTAATAGAGATTAGACTTACCAAAGTACAGTCCTCATGCTACTCCTGCCAGGCCCTCAGGATGCAGTATTGCCACGACTTGCTCCTCCCATGTTGTTAGTTGTGGGAGTCCACCGCCAGTCCTCTGTACTGCTATCTTGCTACAACAGAATGCACCTTCCCCGTAGGTCATTCCACCTCTTTCTGATGTCATCCCTTGTTCTTGGGTGCTGTCCCACGGCGTTGATCCTGTCCACAATTCTCTGCCATAGCTCCATCTTCCTAGAGATGGATGTCTGCTGCACCTGTGATCCGAATAGCTGTGGTTCCACCTGAATAATTTCCTCCACCATGACCCTTGGCTCCTCCTCTGATAACCTGGGGTGTATTTGTGGTGCCATGGGTGTATTGTGAGTGGTGTGTGTGAGGGTGTGTGGGGTGATGTGTTGGGGTTTGTGCTGTGAGGTACGTGGATGGTGTATGGGTGATGGTGTTCTGTGGTTCTCTGGTTGTGTGGGTGCACTTGCTGTTTCTCTCTCTAGTTGCAACTTTTGTTATTCATAAAAGGATGTGGGTAATGTGTGTGTGTGTTTTCTAGTGTTGTGGGTGTGTGGGTGTGGTATGTGTATGTGTGTCAGGTGTGTATTATTCAAATTGACCAATGTGGTGGTGTTTTGCATGTGTGTGTGTATTTTGAGTGCCGCGGTATGTGCCACCAATGGTTTAGCACCATTGAATGTCCACCACAGTGATTAGTGGGTCATAATGCTGTGGGCGTAGTTCTGTTGGCGTAACGGTGTGGATTTTGCTACCGCCAGTTTATCATTGACCTTTGGGCTGGCAGACTTGGGTGTGTGGCTGAATAGTGACAGATTGCTATGTGTGGGTCATAATATGGGTAGCAGTATACTGCTGCGGTCGCGGTATGTTGGTGGCAGTCGGCATCATGGTAAGCGGGACTTACCGCCAATGTCATAATGAGGGCCATAATCTTGTTATTTTGGTATGGACTCATTGTACTTTCTCTGCAAACTTGATCATGATAGCCCTATCTAGCTTACTAGCTCTATCTTTTCGTTGTGCAAAAATTATTTAAGCGCTAGGTGTTACAGCTTGACCTATTCTTAGGGATCTCAAATTATAATTTTACAGCCTCTGGATTATTACGCTTCTCTTCAGTTTTTCTGTTCGACTACACCGTTACTCCAGTTTGCCCTATAAATTTTAACCTGCACTGTGCTGCTAAAACATGTTTATTATATGGTACTTGAGCTTAAAGACTGCTGTTCTTATAACTTAGCAACTGTCTGTTACTTGTTATTTTGTGCTAACCACTCTCTTATCTATTTACACTTTACAATCTTTAGCCACCCAAACCAATGTTTAACAAATGTTAGAACGTTTCATATGCCTCTTATGGACTTTCTGTTTTTTTTTAAGGAATGTAACTTTATCTATAATTTTGAAATGTGATTCTTGGATTCTAATGAAACAATCATGTTTCAATATATAAGTGCCAAAACTATATACGTCAAATGGACATGGCTATAGACTTAACTTCGGATCAGCCTCATACAGGTGATATTTCAAATTGTCACACATTGTAACCTTTGCCGATAGTGTTATTGCCAGAACACACCTTAATTGTAAGGAATTAATTTGGGTATATGTTACTTTTTCTAATTTGAGCCTTTCTTTTTTATCTTTTCTTGGGTAAGATTTCCCTTTCCAAACCTGGATGTTAGACTACCTCTCAATTCTCAAAATTGTATAGTCATCTATATTTATTTTAAAAAACTTCATAAGCCCTAATGAAGAAACCTTTCATTGAAACCTATTGAATAATGGCACAGTTTGTCATCAGAAACCGATGTATGCATTTAAACTCAGCACAAACCTTAAATATAGACTTATGAAAGCATAACAGAACCAAATAAAACCTCTTTACAACAAAACCTACATTTATCTCCAGTAGTGGGTCCCTTTCGTTGTGGTCCTTGCATGGCCAGTGACATATGGAATGTACTTGAGAATTTCACTTTGAATGGGTCTCAATTCACCCTTAAATATTTCTCCAATTGCAAGACCTCAAAGGTACTCTACTGTATTTAATGTCCTAGAGGCTTACCTTACATCAGGAAGACAACACAGTAAATACGCAAACGTATTCTTTAAAACCAGTCTAGAATCACATACAAAACAGGACATGCGCCATTGGTTGACCATTGTATCCAATTGAATCAATGTCCAAGAGACATGAATGTTTGGGGTATACCTGTGATTAAACTCAAAATTACAAATATTAACACATAGAGGTCGCTGACAGTCTGTGAAAACAGATAGATGGGGAATTCATGGCTTGAATTTAGCTGTTGAGTGGTCTGTATTGGCAACAATTTGACATACTTGATCTCAGTTGTGTTTGTTTGTGAGGCCTACCATGCCTAAACGTTTGATCAGTACTGTCAACTATATGATTGAGTTATCGGTTTAATTTCTCTGCTTTTGTAAATATTTATTCAAGTTAACATTTATCTGCATTATGATCTTTCTGTATCATTTATTCATGGCAGTTGTTTTCAAAAGAATTGTTATTTGACTGTTCTGTCTAAGCTCTGTAATGGTTGTTCACAAATATGGGGTCTACAGCTCCAATAATTTGTCTTAGTTACAATGTTACACATTTCCTAAGTAATGCTCATTCGAAAAATTGAACAGAAATACATGGTCTTTGGCTCCAATTCTTGGTCTAACCACGGTGTTAAACATTTTCTAAGTTATGCCTCTTTGAATAATTGAACAGACTTTACTATGATTGCTATGTTGATTCGCTTTCATCCATCTGGTTACATTTTAAATTATTTTAAAGATTTCATTGTGTGTTACTTTGTTTCAAGGCTCTTGTGTGGGATAAGTGCTGCTTCTTAACTGACCACCAAATAAATATATTGTTCCCCTAAGGCATCATCCTGGAATGGATTGGGTTGATTTATTGATCTACTTCATAAGGTACAGCCTGTTTAAGGTATGATATAATATTACAAACCTGACATGTTTTTTGTACTTTATAAACTTTTATGTTAAGGATAATACATGGCATTGGTCTTTTGATTCAAATTTTTTCAAAGAATCGTACAGTGTATCTGGTCACTATAAAATGATGAAATCAGTATGATTATTTATGGTACACTCTAATTCACCATGGCCACTGATTTAGATGGCATTATTGTCAAGTGCTAATTTTGAGGTCCATTAGCGAACCCTAATGCTAATATAACACGCTAACCCTAAGGATGTATATTGGGACTTGACCAATATAATTTTTAGGAGGTAATTCCTTAATTAAGACAGCCACGCACATTGCAGTATTCACATTATATTTTAAAGAACAAATGTCAACAGTGCACTCAATATGGTAGCCATTATTCACACTTTAGTGGTGACATGCACAGTTTGGCATATTGAAAATAGTTTACTGACTGGAGAATTAGCTTGCCCCCAGACAGTTTACTGTTTCAGGTGTTGACCGCAATCAGCAGCTTATCTATTAAGTTTTATAATATTTTGTAAAGAAAGACTGTTTGAGTAGAAGGTTCACCCAAGATGTCCACCATTGGTTACGCTCTAGTTGTGACATGCACAGTTTGGCACCTTGAAAACTGTTTACAAATTAGAGGATGTGCTTGCCTTCTGATATTTTTCCGGTTCAGGTGTTGACCACAATCTTTGTTTTGCATGAGTATCTGAGCAAAGGTAAGACTCTTTTCTCTGTAATTTTCTAGAGAAATGCAACAAATCCTTTTAGATTGGCCCAATGACTGATTCCTTTCTCTTACTTCTTCAGCTGCATATACATATTACTAGTTTCAAATGTGACTTAAACTTAATAAGCCACTAGTTCATTGACACATTTGGTAAGTAAATTACTTTTGGATTATCTCAAATATTATTTGAGTACATTAATATGGAGTAGAACTTGTGTTTGTATCAATATTTCCAGTCCCATTAGTTACTGGACTCCTGGATTGATGAAGAAATACAATTAAATTGATTCCAGCTAATTGGAGAGTGGACTTTCATGCATTAATCTATGAGGCTATGATATAAACGTTGAACTTTGATTTATTGTACAAGAATAATTTATGTTATGTTTTGTTTTTGTTGTACCCTATAGATTTCATTAACTGCATTGTAAATAGTACACTTAAATGGAAACAATATATTTGACTTGTCTAATATGATATTGTTTACACCTGTTTCCTTGACTAGTAAATTATTGGATTGAGTATCTGAGCTTACATTTACTAATAGCTCTTTCTCAAAACAAATAACTTTATGATGAAATATTTTCATAAGCAATCCTCTTGTTAGCATTTTACCCTAGAGATTTCAAATATCCTTGCTTCAGGGGGGTTATTGGGTTGCCTATTTTGTTTATATTATTGTTTATACATAATACAGCATCAACAAAACCCAACACGTTTTTTCATCCACCTTCCTCATAGGTTACAAGTTGAGTTTGAAAAACATGCTTTCTGTATAAGTTCCATAAATTAAAAACAAACAAAGGAGTACCTGGGTATTCTAACAAACAAATGGTGACCACCTTTATAGATACATTGTAGTATGCTGACGCATATAGAAAAATATGAAATAATTGTTCCAGGCATTATTTCTAATAAATGAAAATGAAAATGTTATATTTGACAATCTATAAAACCTGTGTTATATAAAACATATGAAGTGTTCAACAAGCACCATTCCAACCATATTAAGTATGAATATTGAAAGGACACAAGGTCAACCATTTTAATCTACACTGAATAAGAGTGCAAATGAGCAAGTAATCTATGTGATAAACATGCTAACTATACATACATAAACATACATTAGCTATGTATATCATTTACTCCCGGGGTTTTCTAAAATATTAGAAAAACACCTTAACCAGGAGTTGTCGGCCTTCCTCCAGAATAATGGTAAATTAGACCTTTCTCAGCATGGTTTTCGGGGTGCTCATAGTACCGAAACTGCACTTATTTCCACAACAGATATGATTTGGAGAAGAGGCGATCTGGGAGAGGGGTCAATCCTTGTCCTGTTGGATCTATCAGCAGCATTTGATACCATCTCTCATGCTATTCTGTGTAACTGGTTAGCACAAGTTGGAGTGAGACTGAGGGCCTGGCAGCTCCTTAGCACTTTCCTTACTGACAGAACTATTACGGTTGCATGCCGAGATCACAGGGCACTCCCCTTTCAACTCCCATGTGGGGTCCCGCAGGGATCAGCCCTTAGTCCGACTCTTTTCAATCTTTATATGGCAACTTTGGCTAACCTGGTTCGCTCATTTGGGGCTCAGATCGTCTCTTATGCAGACGATACACAGATGATTGTGCCCATTTCTTCTAATGTGATAGACACAAAGGAAAATTTTCAACGATGTATGATAACAATCAATAAGTGGATGACCTGCAACTGGCTTAGACTTAATGGGGACAAAACAGTGATTATGTGTTTTGGATGTAATAACTCCTCTTGGGATAACAATTGGTGGCCTCCTGCTTGTGGGGGCTGCCGTCACCTGTGCCAGCAGCAAAAAATCTAGGCATTATGTTCGATGATTTATTGTCTTTTAAGTTGCAGATCAACCACTTGGTCAAGGTTTGCTTCTGGATATTAAAGAAAATTTTACGTCTTTTAGAGGATGACCTTAGACGCCCGGTCGTATTGGCACTGGTTACGTCGAGACTGGACTATTGCAACTCGCTGTTGCTCAATGCCAATAAATCTTCTTTAGATAAATTGCAGTCTATTCAGAATGCAGCTGCCTGTTTAACTTTAAATCTCCCACACTCGATCTCTGCGAAGAGATGTGTGATATCTTTACACTGGCTCCCAATTAGGAAGAGAATCATTTTTAAAGCATTGTGCCTTACGCACAAAGCACTTCAGTCGGTGGGATGTGATTATTTGAAATCCACTCTGTTGTTTTATCAACCACCGAGACACCTTAGATCATCCTCTAAATTTATGATCAAGGTGCCAAGGTGTAAAAAAGGGAGATGGGGGATCGGGCTTTTACGGTGGAAGCAGCCAGGCTTTGGAATGGTTTGCCCCTCTCGATGCATCAAATATCGAATCACTTCCTTTTTAGGAAAAGTCTGAAAACCTGGCTTTTCGTAAATTAAAGCTTGGGGTAGTAGGTGCTCGTTTTGTTTCTTCTTTGATGGTCTGCTTAGCGCTTCGATGCTTTTGCCGGAATGCGCTCTATAAAAAATTCAATACAATACAATACAATTATGCCCAATTGAGCAAATAAGCTAAGTATAGCACTTCATCAAAATGAAGTACAAATCACACGATCATATACTAGGTTGTACTGAAAATTAATATGCATCCAGCTTTTTGTGTGCATAATCAATCGAACTGTGTATGCACAATCACATAATAACCACCTTCATGGTGTCCTTACAGATTACTGCTTTCTTACATAATAATTCTATCACACAATACAGTGATAAAATAATTTTCAAAATACAACAATCCTCCCACTACTAACATTATAATACAACCAAAAACTAAAGTAAAACAAAATTCCTTAGCTCAACTGTTCTTCTTATCTGGTTCTGCTGCATATGTCCCCAGAAGCCCTGAGCCATTATTGCATATCTAAAAGTTCATACTGTGACCTCAACAATTATTAGTTTATACTGACTTACAAATCTACATTTAGTCCTCCATATTCAAACCCTTAGAGATGTTGGTATCCAAGTCTATGATGTAATGAGATTCTTACTTCCTAATTATCAATTCCCTATCACCACCACAAACACTGTATTGAACTCTGTCAATCGCAAAATACCTTAGTAGCTTCTGATCTTTCGCATAATATTTTGCAAAATGCTGGGCTACTGGGTACTGCTTATGAAAGCTCTAAGATGTTCAAGAACTCTCTTTTTTTACCGGATGGATGGTGCTGCCCACATACCATCTCTCACATGGGCATGTAAGGACATACACAACAAAATATGAATTGCATGTTAGATGTTTCAAAATCTCTCTCTCCCTTTTCGGTTACTGTGTACTTTTTTAGATAACTATTATACTTGCAAACCTTGCATTGTTCACATTTGAAAAAAACCGAGGCAGGTGGCACAGTATTCTCTTCACTTCCGTTTAGAATGCCATTTTTGCTTAACTTGTCCTTTAAAGCTTAATTTCTCCTAGATGTAATTCTAAAATAGCTTCCTACTTTGTCTTCAATGCCTTTCTCAAATGACAAAATTCACCAATGTTTATGAAGGATTTTCCTTATATCTGGGGCTTCCTAACAGAAGGTGCCAATGAACCTGATCATGCTTTGTCCCTTGTATTGCACATTCTTGTCTGTCAGTAAATCTTTCCTATCTATTTTTTGACTTTGTCTAGGGCTAAATTCAGACAGTCCTTTGGATACCCTTTCTTTAAGAATCTCTTCAGCATTTTGTCTCTTTCTTTGAGAAACGCTTTTCTAATATACAGTTATGTCTAGCTCTTAAAGATTCAGCATAAGGAATGCTGTGAATTAACTTCTTAAGGTGGCTACTCTGGTTGTGGAGGATATTATTACCAGCTGTAATTTTTCTCCCTAAGCTGGTAACCAGTTTCTCATGCTTAACCTCCACATACAAATCCAAGAAGTCAATCTTAGTGTCACTCACAGTGCTTATGAATATCAAATTCAAATAATTGCCATTCAATTTATTGACAAACCTCATTGCTTCTTCCTTGCTGCCCTTACACATCACAAACACAAAATTGATATATCCGATTGAGAGCATGATGCATTCTCCATAGCCTTCTAAGGTGCTGGAGACTTGCTCCTCTCAACAGCCCATGAACAAATTAGCATAGCTGGGACAAAGCAGGTCCCCATCTCGGTGCCCTCCATCTGCCTGAAAAACTGGCCATCAAACAAAGTAGTTCTATGTAAGACAGAAGGTGATCATATCCAAAAACCATTTCTGTGTGTAGAAGAAATGAAATGGATTGTGCCCTGAAAAAAATATCTACATGCCTGCAATGCTACTTTTTGTCCAATGCTAGTAGATAAAGTAGCAACATCAAGGGACAAAATCAAGAAATAAGGTTCCCAATTTACCCCTTCTATTACTTTCAGAAAATCTTTATTATCAGCTATAAATGAAGGGAAAAATGTCACAAACGGTTGCAAAAAATAGACTACATATTTTGAAGTGTTTTCTAGTAGCCTTTCAATTGAAGACATATTGGGCCTCTCTGGTGGCTTCAAACTGTTTTTATGAAGTTTTGGTAGGAGGTATAAAATTGCATTTTGGGTTGATCACAATAAAGGAACTTAAATTCCTCCCATTAAATCAATCCCTCTTCCCTCTATTTTTTCTGTTTGTCACCATATTCAACATTCATTCCCCCTATCACTTCTCTTTCTATTTGCTCACCTAATGCCTTATTCTTCAACTGTCTTCAACCTTTCATCAAATACAACTCTTTAAAGAAAACAACAATGTTCCAACCTTTGTCGGACTTTCTGATCACAATAGTGTTATCACCTCACAATGCTTTTAGGGCATTTTTGTGTTGCATATCTACATTTCCTCCGCACCAATAGAAATTTTTGCACAATCTTTTCAAATCTTGTATCAACATGTCCTGGAAGATATCTATTGCATCTGCTGGCATACAGGGTACAAAATATGACCTAGGCTTAAAGCCACTGGGATCATTTTGTCCACCCACAACACCCATCTCTACGAAACTGATAAATGAATCTCCAGTACATATTGTTTCAGAATCCAGTTCTACTAATGTAAATAATGTATCTATGCCACTGATGCATAAATTATTTGTGGGTTTTTAACTCAATGCTACAGACAGACAGACAGACAAAATACTTTATTGTTTAAGGCCCAGATTTAACCCCTTCCCCGCCACGGACGTAATGGTTACGTCCATGGCAGCGCCCGTGTGGCGCCATGGACGTAACCATTACGTCCTGGGACTGCCAGTCGGGGGAAGCGCTAGCGCTTCCCCCGAGGGCCGCCCCCCAACACCCCCAGGCCAGGGCTGAAAGGGGAATCCCTTCCCCTTTCACGCCCCCCCCCCCACCCCCCTCCCCATGACGTCAGCGCGTGATCGCGCGCTGATTTCAGGGAAAGGGGGAAAGACGCGCTGGAAGCCATTTGCTTCCAGCGCTTCTAAGGGAGAAGGTGAGTTTTTCACCTTCGTGCGGGGTGGGGGTGCTCTCAGAGAGGCATCGAGGGAAAGGAAAGGGTTTTCCTTTCCCTCGATGTCTCTTTGAGCATTCCTGCTGCCCGATCGCGATGCGATCGGGCAGCAGGAATGCCCACTAGACACCAGGGATTTCAGTATGTGTGTGTGTGTGTGTGCTTATTAGTGTAGGGGAGCGACCCCTTGGGCAAGGGTCGCTCCCCTTTGGGGGCACATGTATTTTACGTCATTTCTGCCCCCCCTGGGGGCAGATTGGCCCTATTTTTAGGCCGATCTGCCCCCAAGGGGGGCAGAAAGCCACTAGACACCAGGGATTTTATTGTTGATTTGTATTTTTTGTGTTGGGGGGCGGCCCCTTGGGCAAGGGTCGCTCCCCTTTGGGGGCACATGTATTTTACGTCGTTTCTGCCCCATTGGCCCTATTTTTAGGCCGATCTGCCCCCAAGGGGGGCAGAAAGCCACTAGACACCAGGGATTTTATTGTTGATTTGTATTTTTTGTGTTGGGGGGCGGCCCCTTGGGCAAGGGTCGCTCCCCTTTGGGGGCAAATGTATTTTACGTCGTTTCTGCCCCCCCTGGGGGCAGATTGGCCCTATTTTTAGGCCGATCTGCCCCCAAGGGGGGCAGAAAGCCACTAGACACCAGGGATTTTATTGTTGATTTGTATTTTTTGTGTTGGGGGGCGGCCCCTTGGGCAAGGGTTGCCCCCAGGGGCCCTCATGTATTTTTGGGCAGTTCTGCCCCCCTTGGGGGCAGAAAGGCCTATTTGTTTTAGGCCTTTCTGCCCCCAAGGGGGGCAGAATCCCAATAGCGCCAGAAATAGTATGTATGTATGTGTGCTTTGTGTTGGGGGGTGGCCCCTTGGGCAAGGGTCGCTCCCCCAGGGGCGCAATGTATTTATTGTCGTTTCTGCCCCCCTTGGGGGCAGATTGGCCCTATTTTTAGGCCGATCTGCCCCCAAGGGGGGCAGAAAGCCACTAGACACCAGGGATTTTATTGTTGATTTTTATTTTTTGTGTTGGGGGTGGCCCCTTGGGCAAGGGTCGCCCCCATGGGCCCACATGTATTTTTGGGCAGTTCTGCCCCCCTTGGGGGCAGAGAGGCCTATTTTTTTTAGGCCTTTCTGCCCCCAAGGGGGGCAGAATCCCAATAGCGCCAGAAAGATATGTTTGTATGTGTGCTTTGTGTTGGGGGGTGGCCCCTTGGGCAAGGGTCGCTCCCCCCGGGGGCGCAATGTATTTATCGTCGTTTCTGCCCCCCTTGGGGGCAGATTGGCCCTATTTTTACGCCGATCTGCCCCCAAGGGGGGCAGAAAGCCACTAGACACCAGGGATTTTATTGTTGGTTTTTATTTTTTGTGTTGGGGGGCGGCCCCTTGGGCAAGGGTCGCCCCCAGGGGCCCACATGTATTTTTGGGCAGTTCTGCCCCCCTAGGGGGCAGATATGCCTATTTTTTAGGCCTTTCTGTCCCCAAGGGGGGCAGAATCCCCATAGCGCCAGGGATACTATGTGTGTGTGTGTGCTTTGTGTGGGGGTGTGGCCCCTTGGGCAAGGGTCGCCCCCCCCCAAAGGGTGCAATGTAATCTGGGCGATTTCTGCCCCCTCCCCTTGGGGGTAGATTGGCCTATTTTTTTTTAGGCCCATCTTCCCCCAAGCAGAGAAGACTAGACACAGGGGAAAATGAAAAAATGGTTAGTGGCGGAGTGTTTGTCAAGTGGCGAAGTATTTGCTTTTATGATAATAACAGTTTTTCTCCTTTTTGTTTTAGTTCAAAGCTTTTGCTGACTTTGCTGTGGCTTGTTGCAGTTTTGGCAGTAGTTGTCCTGCGGTTTGCGTAGTTGCATGTTTTAGGTAAGTAAATAAATTTACTCCAAGTGAGTATTGTTGCAATGCATGAATGACATGTTTGTAGGTGGTGTACTGAATGCAGGATTGTGTGTGAAATTGTCCTTAGAGTTATGCACAATGATTATTGTGTTGTCTTATGTCTAATTTGCTTTTTTTTTTCTCTTTTTAGTGGGATATCGTTGGTGATTGCTGTGGCTGTGCAGAGTAGTTGCTGGTGAGTCAAGCTTTTTCAGGCAAGTGAGCAGTATAGTTTTTGAGTTTATAATTCTTAGTGATAAACCTATACTTTGTTACTTATCTTACACAGTGCTGGTTGTTGGTGGTGTATTTGTCCAGTTAATTTTAGTAGGAAGGATCATGGCCAGCTGTAGGATGACCGCTCAGCAGGTTGTTAGTGTGCTTTTTGAGTCAGCTTCTGACCATGAATATGAGACTGACTCTGCATCTGAGGCAGAGGAGGAAGTGCAGGATTCTGGAAGTGAATTTTCTGTCAGAGATGAATCATCTGATGATGAAGCCACTCTCAGTGCTGATGAAGGGCCTGTTTTCGAGGAGGACAGTGATGTGCCAATGGTGCAGGAGCCACCGGCTGAAAGGCTTCCCATTGGAAGACCTGACGCATGGGTTGCACCAAACATGGAGCAGCCACAGTTGCCTGCGTTTAGTGGTTTTCCAGGGTGTCGAGTTAATACGGAAAACTTTTTGCCCGTCAGCTTTTTTGAGTTGTTTATGGACGATATATTTTTGGAAGAGATTGTTGAGCAGACTAATTTGTATGCAGAGCAGTTTTTGAGGGACAACGCTGCCAGACTTAGGCCACACTCTAGAGCTAGCCGGTGGATTCCCACAAATCTGGAAGAGTTGAAAAAGTTCTTGGGTTTAACTTTTTTGATGGGGCTGATAAGGAAGCCGTCGCTGTCTTCATATTGGTCTTCTAGTCCCTTGATGGCAACTGCTATATTTCCTGCCATCATGAGTCGTAACCGGTATGAGCTTCTTCTTCGGATGTTGCATTTTGTAGATAATGCTTTAGCCTTGCCACGAGATCATCCTGATTCTGACCGTCTTTTTAAGATTAGACCTGTCCTTGATCATTTGGTAGATCGGTTTTCAGAGATCTATGTTCCAGGGAAAGAAATATCTGTAGATGAGTCTTTGGTCCTGTTCAAGGGTCGTTTGGTTTTTAGGCAGTACATTCCTAGCAAGAGGGCACGGTATGGAATTAAATTGTATATGCTGTCAGAAAGTAGTACAGGATATGTTTATAATTTCCGGGTCTACACTGGTAGGGATTCCAATATTGACCCCCCTGGTTGTCCTCCCACTTTTGGAGTTAGTGAGAAAATTGTGTGGGAACTTGGTAGACGACTGTTTAACAAAGGTCACCATTTATATGTAGATAACTTCTACACTGGAGTTCGGTTGTTCAAGGAGTTGTTCAGAGTGGACACTGTTGCTTGTGGCACAATCCGCTCTAATCGGAAAGGCTATCCAAAAGAGCTTGTCTGTAAAAAACTTGAGAAGGGACAGTGCAGTGCCTTGCGGAATGATGAGCTGCTAGCTCTGAAATTTGTAGACAAGAGGGATGTATACATGCTAAGCACCATCCATGATGAGAGTACTTCACCTGTGGCTGTTTGGGGTCAGGTTGCCGAAGTGCGCAAACCTGTGTGCATCTTAGACTATAATAAGCACATGGGTGGTGTTGATAGAGTAGATCAGAGGTTAGAACCTTACACTGCTGCTCGTAAGTCTTATGTGTGGTATAAGAAATTAGCGCTTCACTTGTTCCACTTGGCAACTTTTAATGCTTTTGTTGTGTTTAAGGATAGTTCTCCAGAGTCAAGGATGACATTTGTGAAATTTCAGGAGTCTATCATAGCTAGCCTTGTTGTGCTGGAACAGGCAAGAGTTCCTAGAGAAGCAGTGGTGGAGGATGTGGCTAGATTGAAAGATCGTCACTTTGCTGAGCACATTCCTCCCACGGCCAAAAAAAACTTTCCTGCTAAGAGATGTAGAGTCTGTGCTCGAAGAGGTATCAGGAAGGAGACTAGGATGTACTGCCCTGATTGTCCTTCAAAGCCTGGGCTGTGTGTGGGTGGCTGTTTCAGGAGCTACCACACACAGAAGAATTATTGGGAAATTCCGTGAGCGTAAACTGGTGTTTTATATTTTTATATGTTCGGTTTCACGGTTGGCATTAGTCATGTATTCAGTTAGAGCTTTTGTGTTTGTAGTTTTGTACTAATTTATGATTAGTGGTTTCTTTGTTGTTTAAAAACAAAAAAAAGGGGATGGCATGTGTAGAGTGGCGCTTGGCTGGCGGCGTGGGTGTGGTGGCGCTTGGCTGGCGGTGTGTGTGGGGTGGCGCTTGGCTGGCGGTGTGTGTGGGGTGGCGCTTGGCTGGCGGTGTGTGTGGGGTGGCGCTGGGCTGGCGGTGTGTGTGGGGTGGCGCTTGGCTGGTGATGTGGGTGGGGTGGCGCGTGGCTGGTGGTGTGGCGCTTGGCTGGCAGTGCCGGCCAAACGCCAGTCCACACACTCATCAGCTGGTGTGATTGCTGTATCAGGCATGTGGGCGTATGAAATTGATGGGCCCTTGACTGGCGCTGTCTGTGGATGCGAGTCTTGTAATGTGCTGGGCCCGTGGCTGGCGGTGTGAATGGTCTAGTGCATGTCATGTATGAAAGGTGTGTGAATGGACTGTAAAGCGGTTGGTGCCTTGTCGTGGCTTTACAGCTCACGAGCTGTGAGTCATTGGTTCAGTTTTTTGGCCTTTCAGTTATTACCAGTGCATTTCACTTTTGTGAAATCTCTTGTTAATAAAATTTGATCTACTGAACCATCACTCACCCTCGTGCCAAATCCAACCAGTATGTGTGGTACAAATGACAAAACCTGCTCCGCTGTAATCAGGCGTCGCAGCACACTTGAGACACGCTAGGTGCCTCAGGTGGGACCCCGATGATGAAGCATGCCACCAACTTGGTTGGTGGGTGAGGGGTCTTCTTCACATAACCTAAGTGTGTTTCTTTTCACAATTTTTGTGTTTGGCACATCACGGACGTATGTGGACACATCAAAGTGATATATTCCAAAAATACCTGTGTTTGGGGGGGAGGGCCCACCTATGTTTTTGGTCCTGGGTGTGGCCGTCATGTAGGGAAACCTACAAAACCCAGAAACTTTTTAAAACTAGGCACCCCAAGGAGTCTAGGGAGGTGTGGCTTGTGTGGCTCCCCCAACATTTTCTTACCCAGACTCCTCTTTAAACCTCACAATTTGCATAAAAAAGCATATTTTCCTGATTTTTCTTAGTAGGATCACCGCTCCAGCACAAAATTCCTACTCCCCAGTTTTCCCCTCAGTCTCCCAAGTAAAATGACACCTCACTTATGTGGGTCCCCCCCGTCTAAAGATGTATAAAAGAATATGCCCTTATAAACTTGCTGTGCTATCCCTTCTATCCCTTCAGGTTTTGGGCCTTATTATGTTGCAGGCACCTGGGCCACCCACACAAGTGAGGTATCATTTTTATCGGGAGACTTGGGGGAACGCTGGGTGGAAGGAAATTTGTGGCTCCTATCAGATTCCAGAACTTTCTGCCACAGAAATGTGAGGAACATGTGTTTTTTTAGCCACATTTTGAGGTTTGGAAAGGATTCTGGGTAACAGAACCTGGTCCGAGCCCCGCAAGTCACCCCTCCTTGGATTCCCCTAGGTCTCTAGTTTTCAGAAATGCACAGGTTTGGTAGGTTTCCCTAGGCGCCGGGTGAGCTACAGGCCAAAATCCACAGGTAGGCACTGTTTTCTCCCAAAATTTTGGATGTGTCCACGTTGCGCTTTGGGGTGTTTCCTGTCGCAGGCGCTAGGCCTACCCACGCAAGTGAGGTATCATTTTTATCGGGAGACTTGGGGGAACGCTGGGTGGAAGGAAATTTGTAGCTCCTCTCAGATTCCAGAACTTTCTGCCACAGAAATGTGATGAACAAGTGTTTTTTTAGCCAAATTTTGAGGTTTGCAAAGGATTCTGGGTAACAGAACCTGGTCCGAGCCCCACAAGTCACCCCTCCTTGGATTCCCCTAGGTCTCTAGTTTTCAGAAATGCACAGGTTTGGTAGGTTTCCCTAGGTGCCGGCTGAGCTAGAGGCCAAAATCTACAGGTAGGCACTTCGCAAAAAACACCTCTGTTTTTTTCCAAAATTTAGGATGTGTCCACGTTGCGCTTTGGGGTGTCTCCTGTCGCCGGCGCTAGGCCTACCCACGCAAGTGAGGTATCATTTTTATTGGGAGACTTGGGGGAACGCTGGGTGGAAGGAAATTTGTAGCTCCTCTCAGATTCCAGAACTTTCTGCCACAGAAATGTGAGGAACATGTGTTTTTTTAGCCAAATTTTGAGGTTTGCAAAGGATTCTGGGTAACAGAACCTGGTCCGAGCCCCGCAAGTCACCCCTCCTTGGATTCCCCTAGGGCTCTAGTTTTCAGAAATGCACAGGTTTGGTAGGTTTCCCTAGGTGGCGGCTGAGCTAGAGGCCAAAATCTACAGGTAGGCACTTCGCAAAAAACACCTCTGTTCTTTTCCAAAATTTAGGATGTGTCCACGTTGCTCTTTGGGGTGTTTCCTGTCGCCGGCGCTAGGCCTACCAACGCAAGTGAGGTATCATTTTTATCGGGAGACTTGGGGGAACGCTGGGTGGAAGGAAATTTGTAGCTCCTCTCAGATTCCAGAACTTTCTGCCACAGAAATATGAGGAACATGTGTTTTTTTAGCCAAATTTTGAGGTTTGCAAAGGATTCTGGGTAACAGAACCTGGTCCGAGCCCCGCAAGTCACCCCTCCTTGGATTCCCCTAGGTCTCTAGTATTCAGAAATGCACAGGTTTGGTAGGTTTCCCTAGGTGCCGGCTGAGCTAGAGGCCAAAATCTACAGGTAGGCACTTCGCAAAAAACACCTCTGTTTTTTTCCAAAATTTAGGATGTGTCCACGTTGCGCTTTGGGGTGTCTCCTGTCGCCGGCGCTAGGCCTACCCACGCAAGTGAGGTATCATTTTTATTGGGAGACTTGGGGGAACGCTGGGTGGAAGGAAATTTGTAGCTCCTCTCAGATTCCAGAACTTTCTGCCACAGAAATGTGAGGAACATGTGTTTTTTTAGCCAAATTTTGAGGTTTGCAAAGGATTCTGGGTAACAGAACCTGGTCCGAGCCCCGCAAGTCACCCCTCCTTGGATTCCCCTAGGTCTCTAGTTTTCAGAAATGCACAGGTTTGGTAGGTTTCCCTAGGTGGCGGCTGAGCTAGAGGCCAAAATCCACAGGTAGGCACTTCGCAAAAAACACCTCTGTTTTTTTCCAAAATTTAGGATGTGTCCACGTTGCGCTTTGGGGTGTTTCCTGTCGCCGGCGCTAGGCCTACCCACGCAAGTGAGGTATCATTTTTATCGGGAGACTTGAGGGAACGCTGGGTGGAAGGAAATTTGTAGCTCCTCTCAGATTCCAGAACTTTCTGCCACAGAAATGTGAGGAACATGTGTTTTTTTAGCCAAATTTTGAGGTTTGCAAAGGATTCTGGGTAACAGAACCTGGTCCGAGCCCCGAAAGTCACCCCTCCTTGGATTCCCCTAGGTCTCTAGTTTTCAGAAATGCACAGGTTTGGTAGGTTTCCCTAGGTGGCGACTGAGCTAGAGGCCAAAATCTACAGGTAGGCACTTCGCAAAAAACACCTCTGTTTTTTTCCAAAATTTAGGATGTGTCCACGTTGCGCTTTGGGGTGTTTCCTGTCGCCGGCGCTAGGCCTACCCACGCAAGTGAGGTATCATTTTTTTCGGGAGACTTGGGGGAACGCTGGGTGGAAGGAAATTTGTAGCTCCTCTCAGATTCCAGAACTTTCTGCCACAGAAATGTGAGGAACATGTGTTTTTTTAGCCAAATTTTGAGGTTTGCAAAGGATTCTGGGTAACAGAACCTGGTCCGAGCCCCGCAAGTCACCCCTCCTTGGATTCCCCTAGGTCTCTAGTTTTCAGAAATGCACAGGTTTGGTAGGTTTCCCTAGGTGGCGGCTGAGCTAGAGGCCAAAATCTACAGGTAGGCACTTCGCAAAAAACACCTCTGTTTTTTTCCAAAATTTAGGATGTGTCCACGTTGCGCTTTGGGGTGTTTCCTGTCGCCGGCGCTAGGCCTACCCACGCAAGTGAGGTATCATTTTTATCGGGAGACTTGGGGGAACGCTGGGTGGAAGGAAATTTGTAGCTCCTCTCAGATTCCAGAACTTTCTGCCACAGAAATGTGAGGAACATGTGTTTTTTTAGCCAAATTTTGAGGTTTGCAAAGGATTCTGGGTAACAGAACCTGGTCCGAGCCCCGCAAGTCACCCCTCCTTGGATTCCCCTAGGTCTCTAGTTTTCAGAAATGCACAGGTTTGGTAGGTTTCCCTAGGTGCCGGCTGAGCTAGAGGCCAAAATCTACAGGTAGGCACTTCGCAAAAAACACCTCTGTTTTTTTCCAAAATTTAGGATGTGTCCACGTTGCGCTTTGGGGTGTCTCCTGTCGCCGGCGCTAGGCCTACCCACGCAAGTGAGGTATCATTTTTATTGGGAGACTTGGGGGAACGCTGGGTGGAAGGAAATTTGTAGCTCCTCTCAGATTCCAGAACTTTCTGCCACAGAAATGTGAGGAACATGTGTTTTTTTAGCCAAATTTTGAGGTTTGCAAAGGATTCTGGGTAACAGAACCTGGTCCGAGCCACGCAAGTCACCCCTCCTTGGATTCCCCTAGGTCTCTAGTTTTCAGAAATGCACAGGTTTGGTAGGTTTCCCTAGGTGGTGGCTGAGCTAGAGGCCAAAATCTACAGGTAGGCACTTCGCAAAAAACACCTCTGTTTTTTTCCAAAATTTAGGATGTGTCCACGTTGCACTTTGGGGTGTTTCCTGTCGCCGGCGCTAGGCCTACCCACGCAAGTGAGGTATCATTTTTATCGGGAGACTTGAGGGAACGCTGGGTGGAAGGAAATTTGTAGCTCCTCTCAGATTCCAGAACTTTCTGCCACAGAAATGTGAGGAACATGTGTTTTTTTAGCCAAATTTTGAGGTTTGCAAAGGATTCTGGGTAACAGAACCTGGTCCGAGCCCCGAAAGTCACCCCTCCTTGGATTCCCCTAGGTCTCTAGTTTTCAGAAATGCACAGGTTTGGTAGGTTTCCCTAGGTGGCGGCTGAGCTAGAGGCCAAAATCTACAGGTAGGCACTTCGCAAAAAACACCTCTGTTTTTTTTCCAAAATTTAGGATGTGTCCACGTTGCGCTTTGGGGTGTTTCCTGTCGCCGGCGCTAGGCCTACCCACGCAAGTGAGGTATCATTTTTATCGGGAGACTTGGGGGAACGCTGGGTGGAAGGAAATTTGTAGCTCCTCTCAGATTCCAGAACTTTCTGCCACAGAAATGTGAGGAACATGTGTTTTTTTAGCCAAATTTTGAGGTTTGCAAAGGATTCTGGGTAACAGAACCTGGTCCGAGCCCCGCAAGTCACCCCTCCTTGGATTCCCCTAGGTCTCTAGTTTTCAGAAATGCACAGGTTTGGTAGGTTTCCCTAGGTGCCGGCTGAGCTAGAGGCCAAAATCTACAGGTAGGCACTTCGCAAAAAACACCTCTGTTTTTTTCCAAAATGTAGGATGTGTCCACGTTGCGCTTTGGGGTGTTTCCTGTCGCCGGCGCTAGGCCTACCCACGCAAGTGAGGTATCATTTTTATCGGGAGACTTGGGGGAACGCTGGGTGGAAGGAAATTTGTAGCTCCTCTCAGATTCCAGAACTTTCTGCCACAGAAATGTGAGGAACATGTGTTTTTTTAGCCAAATTTTGAGGTTTGCAAAGGATTCTGGGTAACAGAACCTGGTCCGAGCCCCGCAAGTCACCCCTCCTTGGATTCCCCTAGGTCTCTAGTTTTCAGAAATGCACAGGTTTGGTAGGTTTCCTTAGGTGCCGGCTGAGCTAGAGGCCAAAATCTACAGGTAGGCACTTCGCAAAAAACACCTCTGTTTTTTTCCAAAATGTAGGATGTGTCCACGTTGCGCTTTGGGGTGTTTCCTGTCGCCGGCGCTAGGCCTACCCACGCAAGTGAGGTATCATTTTTATCGGGAGACTTGGGGGAACGCTGGGTGGAAGGAAATTTGTAGCTCCTCTCAGATTCCAGAACTTTCTGCCACAGAAATGTGAGGAACATGTGTTTTTTTAGCCAAATTTTGAGGTTTGCAAAGGATTCTGGGTAACAGAACCTGGTCCGAGCCCCGCAAGTCACCCCTCCTTGGATTCCCCTAGGTCTCTAGTTTTCAGAAATGCACAGGTTTGGTAGGTTTCCCTAGGTGGCGGCTGAGCTAGAGGCCGAAATCTACAGGTAGGCACTTCGCAAAAAACACCTCTGTTTTTTTCCAAAATTTAGGATGTGTCCACGTTGCGCTTTGGGGTGTTTCCTGTCGCCGGCGCTAGGCCTACCCACGCAAGTGAGGTATCATTTTTATCGGGAGACTTGGGGGAACGCTGGGTGGAAGGAAATTTGTAGCTCCTCTCAGATTCCAGAACTTTCTGCCACAGAAATGTGAGGAACATGTGTTTTTTTAGCCAAATTTTGAGGTTTGCAAAGGATTCTGGGTAACAGAACCTGGTCCGAGCCCCGCAAGTCACCCCTCCTTGGATTCCCCTAGGTCTCTAGTTTTCAGAAATGCACAGGTTTGGTAGGTTTCCCTAGGTGCCGGCTGAGCTAGAGGCCAAAATCTACAGGTAGGCACTTCGCAAAAAACACCTCTGTTTTTTTCCAAAATTTAGGATGTGTCCACGTTGCGCTTTGGGGTGTTTCCTGTCGCCGGCGCTAGGCCTACCCACACAAGTGAGGTATAATTTTTATCGGTAGACTTGGGGGAACATAGATTAGCAAAACAAGTGCTATTGCCGCTTGTCTTTCTCTACATTTTTTCCTTCCAAATATAGGAGAGTGTGTAAAAAAGACATCTATTTGAGAAATTCCCTATAATTCACATGCTTGTATGGTCACCCCGGAATTCAGAGATGTGCAAATAACCACTGCTCCTCAGCACCTTATCTTGTGCCCTTTTTGGAAATGCAAAGGTTTTCTTGATAGCAATTTTTTACTCTTTATATTTCAGCAAATGAATTGCTGTATACCCGGTATAGAATGAAAACGCACTGCAGGGTGCAGCTCATTTATTGGCTCTGGGTTCCTCGGGTTCTTGCTAAACCTACAAGCCCTATATATCCCCGCAACCAGAGGAGTCCAGCAGACGTAACGGTATATTGCTTTCCATAATCTGACATTGCAGGGAAAAGTTACAGAGTAAAACGTAGAGAAAAAGTTATGTTTTTTTCACCTCAATTTCAATATTTTTCTCTTTCAGCTGTTATTTTCTGTAGGAAACCCTTGTAGGATCTACACAAATGACCCCTTGCTGAATTCAGAATTTTGTCTACTTTTCAGAAATGGTTAGGTTTCTGGGATCCAGCATTGGTTTCATGCCCATTCCTGTCACTGACTGGAAGGAGGCTGAAAGCACAAAAAATTGCAAAAATGGGGTATGCCCCAGTAAAATGCCAAAATTGTGTTGAAAAATTGGGTTTTCTGATTCAAGTCTGCCTGTTCCTGAAAGCTAGGAAGCTGCTGAGTTTAGCACTACAAACCCTTTGTTGATGCCATTTTCAGGGGGAAATCCACAAGCCTTCTTCTGCAGCCACTTTTTCCATTTTTTTTAAAAAAAACGAAATTTTCACTGTATTTTGGCCAATTTCTTGGCCTCCTTCAAGGGAACCCACAAAGTCTGGGTACCTCTAGAATCCCTAGGATGTTGGAAAAAGAGGACGCAAATTTGGCTTGGTTAGCTCATGTGGACAAAAAGTTATGAGGGCCTAAGCGCGAACTGCCCCAAATAGGCAAAAAAAGGCCTGGCACAGGAGGGGGAAAAGGCCTGGCAGCGAAGTGGTTAAGACAACAAACATTGTCAAATAATGACTCCTCCCCTTATTTACATCAGGCATAAGCAATAAGCACATATTCATCAAAAACAAGAATTATTGTTGTGGTACTGACATTTTTTTTTACAACGCAAAAGATTTTTTGCAACTGTTTATTATGAATCGATTGTTTAAACACACACACACACACATCACTCCCCTGCTATTTGTGACAGAGTGTTGTGTATTGTAAAATATCAAACAGCTTGTTACATAAAAGTGCAAACAGTGTGTGGGATCATAAAATCAAAGTTCAATCCGACATTACAATACATTACGCCCAAAATGTGAAGCAACTTGTTACATAAAAGTGAAACTAGTGTAAAAAATCATAAGATCAAAATCCAAACAATATCAGTATAAATGTAAAAAACATTGTCAATTTTAAAACAGATTATGTCATTTTCTGGATTATATTAACGTCCACAGTATGGATACTATCATGGATGAACAGCGACTTTCAGAACTTTGAACACGACATGCACAGCAGGGGCAAACAAAGACCACATGATCGAAATCTTGAATCCTTTGAGCACACAAGTTCCAAATTCACTCATTTCTGCCAGTTCTTTCCAGGGCTCCTATAATACTCCTTCATGGTAGCACTTGGAATCTAACCAAATATATACATTATTGGACTTTATGTTCTATGTTCATGTCCACATATGGTTGCATTTCAGACATGGTGGCATATGTTCAGATATGGTTGCATTTCAGTTGTGGTTGCATTCTCTTCATGCTACATGTAGCATGAACGATGTCATATCTAGCATTTGAGAGACAAGAAGCATATCTAATTCCATGCTAGGTGCTGGGCTTGAATTTTTAAGACATAGCTTAACCTCCGACATGGACACAAATCCCAATGCATCTCAGTTTAATTTAAAATGATCTAGGGCAACATTAAAATTCCTTCTGAAAAATATGATCTTGTTTTGACTCAACAAAGATATTCCTCCAAAGTAACCTCCTTAAAGAAGTGGCATCAGATTGACTCAGCCCCCACCAAAACAGTGCCACCATTAAAGAATGTTCTCCGTCCGTTAGTATGGCACATTGCTTTGGTGTATAAGTGGGATGTAAGGTCTTTTTCGGATAAATTGGAAGTAGCATTTTCCCTAATTATACATATGACTTAACCACCTCCAGCTTTTCAGTCCCCAAATGCCACAAATACTTCATTTTCTTTATCTGATGTATGTTGAATGTATAAAATTTACGTTAAGATATAATTATTTTTTTTAAGTATTCTTCAGAAAGGAATTTAAGGAGGTCCAGCCTATTTTGTAGTCCCTTAAGGCTCAAGTATAATATTACTATGTCACCCGTGCACAGAAGACAGGTTATATCCTCGTTACCTACCTTAGGAAGATCTCCCCTGTATGAAGAAAGTACTTCATGTAAATTCACTTTTATTATTTGTATGATGTATATTCCGTGCTGTTGTTCTATAATTCTTCTCTCATTGAAAAGCATGTCTCCTGCTGTGTTTGCACCCGACTCAGTTGGTTGAACTAAGGAACCTCAGTTGTTATGTACATACTGTAATTTACCCAGGGGAAAATGGCTGTTCTGCCATGTGCAGAGTGCACTTGGAGATGTTTGTGCTGTTGTATTTTATTTGTTTTTTCTTCATTTCTGTAAAAGTTTATTTTGCTATTTTATGGGTTTTTACTGTTGTTTTTTGCTATGATGTGTTTTATTGTTTATTGCTTTTATGGGCTTTGACCGAAATAAAATATGGCATTACTACTTCAGATAGATGGACTATACTTAGGGAAAACAGCAAGGGTGCTGGAAGGCACCAATGTTTAGGCCCAATTTTTTCAATATCTTAGTTGAAATGGCTTGATTTCCTCCTAAGAGCACTTGACACCAGGTAGGTGGGTGAAGTGGCAGTATTAGGTGGGGTAGGGAAAAAAGAATTAGGCCCTAATTCTAACCTTGGCGGACGGCGGAGGCCGTCCGCCAAGGTACCGCCGTCAGAACACCGCACCGCGGTCGAAAGACCGCTGCGGTGATTCTGACATTTGCCCTGGGCTGGCGGGCGGCCGCCAAAAGGCCGCCCGCCAGCCCAGGGCAAATCAACCTTCCCACTAGGATGCCGGCTCAGAATTGAGCCGGCGGAGTGGGAAGGTGCGACGGGTGCAGTTGCACCCGTCGCGTATTTCAGTGTCTGCTAGACAGACACTGAAATACTTTGTGGGGCCCTCTTACGGGGGCCCCGCGGCACCCCCTACCGCCATCCTGTTCCTGGCGGGCGAACCGCCAGGAACAGGATGGCGGTAGGGGGTGTCATGATCCCCCATGGGGGATTCTAAGGGCAGCGGTAAACCGGCGGGAGACCGCCGGTTTACCCTTTCTGGCCGCGGCTGAACCACCGCGGTCAGAATGCCCTGCGGGGCACCGCCGGCCTGTCGGCGGTGCTCCCGCCGACCCTGGCCCCGGCGGTCTTAGACCGCCGGGGTCAGAATGACCCCCTTAGTAGTTTACATAGTTTTTCTACAGGGTGGGTCTGTCAACCTGTTTAAAAGTGGTTGAGAAGTCAATAAACACTGCATAGACAAATTGACCTTTTGCCTTTACATACTTTTCCGTGATAGCCTGGATAATTGACATATTATCCAGGGTAGTACAGTTAGCCCTATAACCTGTTTGCTCCCTAGGAAGAACAACACTGTTAGCTGCCCACCCTTGTAAATGGTCCAATAAGCTTCTGGCAAAGGTATTTTTCCTTGCATCTGAAGGAAGTATTTGGGGAGAACTGCTGGGAGATGCTCTATTGCCCTTTTTGTATAGGGAACAATAATACTCACTTTCCAGGAGGGGCAACTATACCCTGCTCATAGCAATATTTACATATCAAAGCAAGAAGCAGGGACCAGAACATGGTCTCTTTTTTTAAGACCAAGAGCGTAATCTTGTTAGGGCCCATTGCACACAAGCACTAAGATTTCGAGATGAACATTTAATCAGAGCTGCTGAAGCGGGGCCTTCTTCACAGATATAGGGCCATATTTATACTCAGTTTGCGCCGAATTTGCGTCGTTTTTTTCGACGCAAATCCGACGCAAAACTAACTCCATATTTATACTTTGGCGTTAGACGCGTCTAGCGCCAAAGTTCATGGAGTTAGCGTCATTTTTTGGCGTGAACACCTTACTTGCGTTAATGAGATGCAAGGTAGGCATTCCCGTCTTAAAAAATGACTCCCAGGCATGTGCGTGGTATTTATACTCCCGGGCAAAAATGACGCCCGGGAGTGGGCGGGGCAAAAAACCCCGCATTTGCGCCTCTTTTTAACGCCTGGGTCAGGGCAGGCGTTAAGGGACCTGTGGGCTCAGAATGAGCCCAGAGGTGCCCTCCCCTGCCCCCAGGGACACCCCCTGCCACCCTTGCCCACCCCAGGAGGACACCCAAGGATGGAGGGACCCATCCCAGGGAAGAAAAGGTAAGTTGTGGTAAGTATTTTTTTTTAAAAAAAATTGTGGCATAGGGGGGCCTGATTTGTGCCCCCCTACATGCCACTATGTCCAATGACCATGCCCAGGGGACATAAGTCCCCTGGGCATGGCCATTGGGCAAGGGGGCATGACTCCTGTCTTTGCTAAGACAGGAGTCATGTTAATGGCGTCTGGGCGCCCAAAAAAAATGGCGCAAATCGGGTTAAGACGATTTTTTTGCCTCAGCCTGACTTGCCCATTTTTGGACACCCAAACGCCATTTTTCCCTACGCCGGCGCTGCCTGGTGTACGTCGTTTTTTTTACGCACACCAGGCAGCGCCGGTCGGCTAACGCCGGCTAACGCCATTCAATAAATACGGCGCCCGCATGGTGCTTCAGAATGGCGTTAGCCGGCGCTAATTTTTTTGGCGCAAAACTGCGTTAGCGCAGTTTTGCGTCAAAAAGTATAAATATGCCCCATAATTTCCATTACAGGACTCCCTCGTGACAGTTGTCTCGCCTGTTTTATTATTGGTCGCACACAGGCCATTTATATATTTTGCCTAAATTGAGATGCCAGTAGATGACAGCGTGGCCATTTTTCTGGTTTCACAAACTTCTGCTACCAAGGACCAAAACTTCCTAATGTTTTTAGAGACCACTGTCTCTCTAAGAGCAATCCATTTTGACTCAGCTTGTTTTTGCTTGTGAGCTTGACTATACCTGCTTTTTTTTCTTTAAGATCTTAATTAGTTTACCCCTTACTGAAGAGTAAAAAAATACTTGGCATCTAATCATCAGGTTTATAACCCTACGTATAGCAGTAACCTCTGAGGGTCTTGCCAGAGGTATGAGTATAAATTAGTTTGCTTAAATGATTTATCTCCATATCAATGTTTTCTCCTTCACAAACAGTTCCATCCAAAATAAATATTTTTCTGTGGGGCTAATAGGCACCTTAGAACTGCTGTGACCTTACTGAGAAGACTCTTTAGAGTACCCACTCTACCCTTGTTTCAATGGGTATGCTCATTGCAGGTGTTCAGTAAGATATATGCCCACTCATGATTCCAAGGGGATGACTCCTCCATGCAGATGTCTGCTTTGAAAAAAATAAGGTAATGATCACTCAGAGTGTCATCAATAACCGTAAAATTAGAGAGTAGCCCAAACACAGCATACAAGACAATTTCATAATCTAAGATAGAATGCTATGTGTTACATTTGTAAGTGTAATTGGTGGGTATGACATTCTCAGTTCGCCCATTGGAAATTAAACGATCATTTTTCAAATACACCCTCTTGCATCTAGTTTATTTGTAACTGGGAAGGATGGGCTCAGAATATTTAGGGCTTCCTACTTTTCAATATGTTCATAACTTTCTACGAAAAAGTTGGATACCTTGGCATTCAAGTCCCTTACCATAAGTATCAGTGTCTACTCATCCAATGAAATCATTTGAGACATATAGAGGAACAGTTGCATTGGTAGCAGGTTATTCCTTATGCCGGTGGTATATAAACATTAAACAGTAACATTTTACATGTGACTGTGGCCAATACACTGTGAAAGATACCACCAGGCAGACGCTGCATCATGCTGATCATGTGATTCTGAACTGCAGAGCATGTGGAAGTGCCTGGGTGCACTGTGCCCTGCCACCTTTCTCTGTGCCTCTTTTGCTGCCTGTGCTGAATGAGCTTGCCTGATTGAGTTTGCTGCTCTCCATAGACACCCTCCCCGCTGCATAGCCTCTGCCACCCTTCTTGGGCTCTGGCCCCGTTTGGGACCCCAGCCCCACTTTGCTCCACGATTGTCAGTATCTGTGAATTGCCATGTGCAGCCTGTGGAGGGCTGGCTCAACATGGCTGATGGAGCAGGACAGGTTACCGTGGACTTATTGGCCCCACTGCAATCCCCAGCTGTAGCAACTGGGGTTACTGACAGGTGAGGTGTGGTCCATGGGGCCTGTAGTATTTGAGTGCCTATTGCTTTGGTGGTTATGGTCTGGGGAATGTGGTGGGCTTGGGGAGGCAGTGGCCTTTCACACACTGGCAATAAGGAGGTAGGGGCAGGTGACCCCATTGCAGCTTGCGGAAGTCCCTGCTGGCAGCTGGTCTGGATGGTGAAGGCACCCAGCTTGGACGGTAAGGTGTGGTGGGGCAGCATCAGCCAGGAGGCCATCCACTGAGCCTGTGGTTTTTGGTGGGAGCCAAATTGGTCAGAAAATTGTCACCAGAGGGTCACCACCCTCAATTCAACATACTTGGAAACCCCTCCTAAAAGGGTCAATATCATTTAACTGCAGTTAAATATACCTTGCCACTTTAAAATGTTACCTGTTGCCTAAACGAGATTGACTTAATTTTACGTGCCCAAATTAAAAGACTAAGACCTCTCTACTCCTTCCCCACCCAGGGCTCCCTGTTTTTACAGCTAATATGACTCTAAGGAAATTACATTCGATCAAAGTATTTGGTCACAGGGCATGCAGGCAAACTAAAGCTAATCTTCTGCAGAACAAAGCAAGCTATGTGGTTGCACCATAAGGTTTGACTATAATTTTAACTTATTTTAAAAAGTGGGATTGGTATTTGGTAACCGAACGGGTTCATTACCCTGGGGAACAGAGTCTTAAAATCATTGAAATGGCAACTAAAATGACCTTGTCCAAGAAGGAAGTCATTGAGTTTAATGCCTCTCTACAGTTAGTAATTGCTAGTGGAAACAAGGTATTCCCAACAATAGGGGCACAGTTTACGCTTATGAATAGCCCAATAACAGCACTGGTGGAGAATGGCCAACACATATTGGGTGTATTGCCCACTACAGATTGTACTCTACCAGATATAAGTGTAGTTAATCTAGAGTCCACTGACAGGTGTGTCACTGCAGAAAGAAACTGTTCCAAGATTGTCAGTTAAAAAATTGTCAACAATTGTGCTTAATCTTTTAAGTAGTACTCCCTTGTTGGACACTTCCTTGTTGTTGGACTAACCATTGTTAGAAATGGGGTCTCTAGTTGGCAGTGGTTTTCACTCTGTCCAAGTAGGGACCCTCACTCCAGTCAGGGTAGGGGAGTCACACAACTAAGATAACCCTTGCTCACCCCCTTGGTAGCTTTGCTCAAGCAGTCACGCATATCTCGAATGCAATGTGTAAAGTATTTTTTATACACACACACACACATAACAAGGTGAAAACAACACCACAAGAGTACTCCCAACCAGTTTAGAAAAATAACCAATATTTATATGAGCAAAACAAGACCAAGACAACAAAAATCCAACATACACAACCAACGACACAAATTTTCAAAGACTAAAGCTTAGTAAAGTGCTTAGAAACACAATAGCTCTAACTGGGGCTATCGCAACATCTTGATGGAGTCGTCTCCAACAGCTGGCACCACTCGCGAGGGAGTGTGGGCCAGTCACGGAGTCGCATGGACCCTGGGTACAGTACCTTTGAAAACCAAGACGAAACAAAGATGTTGCACGGAGTCAGGGAAGTGAGGCATCGCTGGATACGGTGCAGAGTCAGTTCCTTACTACTACTCTACTACTGGGGAGGTGAGAATTCGGTTCCTTAGGCGTCGACTCTGCGGTGTCGAAGTCACTCCACGGGGCCAAAGGTGATACGGCACAGTTGAAGCTGGGTGCAATGGACGTAGGAGACATGACGCTCTAGACTTGAGCTGTGGTGAGACTTCCGGGGTACTGCATCAGTGTCGGGCCTGCAGTGTCCATCGCGGTTGTTGCACTCAGCGGGGACCATGGCTGTGGTGCAGGCAGCGTCGCAGAGTTGGACAGCTGCACTGGTTCCGAATTCACTCTGGAGTCGATGTGCTAGTTTATTCCTTGTTAGACCAGAGATCACTCTTAAGGGCCCAGGGACTGAATTTGACACCACTTGGCAAGTCAGAACTCTCATCATGAGATCCCTTGTGCTGGCAGATGAAGTCTCTGATGTCCCTGAGACTTCTTAATAGGAGGAAAGCTCAGTTCAAGCCCTTGGAGAACCTTTGGAAGCTGGATGTAGAAAGCAAAGTCATTCCTTTCACTCCCAGGATAGAAGCAGCAAGCAGCAGGCCAGCATAACAAAGCAACAGGCAGAGTAGCAGTCCCTTCTAAAACATCCAGCTCTTCTTCCTGAAAGAATATCCTCAGTCCACAAGTGTTCTAACTATGTGGGGTCAGATGTCCAGTACTTATCCCCATTTCTGTCTTTGAAGTAGGCAAACATCAGAGAGAAGTCTTTGTAGTGCATAAAACCCTGCCTTTCCCTGGACCCAGACACACTCAAGGGGGTTGAAGACTGCTTTGTGTAAGGACAGGTACAGCCCTATTCAGGTGCAATGTCAGCTCCTCCCACCACTCTAGCTCAGGAAGACCCACCAGGAAAGGCAGGGCACACATCAGCTCCCTTTGTGCGACTGTCTAGAGTGAATTCACAAACAGCCCAACTGTCACCCTGACCCAGATGTGTATTCCACAGACAGGCAGAGGCACAGAATGGTTCAGCAACAAAATGCCCACTTTCTAAAAGTGGCATTTTCAAGCCTACAATTCAAAAAACAACTACACCAAAAGATGTATTTTTAAATTGGGAGTTCAAAGACCCTAAGCTCCAAATCTATATCTGCTCCTAATTGGAAATTAAACTAAAAAGGTATTTCAAGGCAATCCCCATGTTACCCTATGTGAGAGACAGGCCTTGCAATAGTGAATTTCACTATCAGGACATGCAAAACACATCTGAATATGCCCTACCTTTCAAATACACTGCACTCTGCCAATGGGGCTCCCTTGGGCCTACCTTAGGGGTGACTTACATGTAGTAAAAGAGAAGGTTTGGGCCTGGCAAGTGTGCACGTTCCTGGTCAAAATGGTAGTTCAAAACTGCCCACACAGACACTACAGTGCGAGGTCTGAGACATGTTTAAAGGGCTACTCATGTGGGTGCCACAATCAATGCTGCATTCCCACGAGTAGCATTTGATTTACAGGCCCTGGGCACACATGGTGTACTATACTAGTGACTTACTAGTAAATCAAATATATCAATCATGGAAAAAACAATCACCAATACAATTTAGACAGAGACCACTTGCACTTTAGCACTGGTCAGCAGTGGCAAAGTGCCCAGAGTCCTAAAGCCAGCAAAAACAAAACCCAGCACAGGATCATAAACAGGAGGTCAGAAGCAAAAAGACAGGGGAATCCACGCCAAGAGTTGACAGGTCTATCAACCACCAGAACCTAATTTGGGGTAGCAGGCCTCATGTAGTCTCACAGGAGAATATGTTCAGGTCTTGGAATCACTTCAATGTTTGAAGAGAATCCTTAGTTCAATTCTAGCTTCCAGAGAAATCAACGGGCAAATTCTGATCATGTCCATGAGAAGTTATCATCGATTCTCCAATGTCTATCATCAAGAAAGGCAAAGCCAATAAATTGAAAAACTTGATATATGCTGATCAGGAAGGTGATTGGGATCTGCATGTAAAAGCTGTGGAGTCACTGATTACTATGTTTTGCAAATTCAATTGCTTAAGCTACATGAGATATGGGTCCTGGTATTTGGAAAGAGTGACGAAGCTAGAGGTGGAAAAAAAATACCTCTACAAAAAAATGAATCCAAAGACATTTTGTGGTGAAAGACAGAGAGGGAAGGTTCAATGCTGTAGCTCTATTAATGAACCTGGAACAGACAATCCAGAGATCACAGAAAAGCTCTAAGGGAATTGTTGGTCAGAAACATAAAAGTGAATTTTTTGCTCAATGGCAGCTAGTTTACGATGAAGTCCTTTCTATTTGCAAAATTTTCAGAGAGAAGACAAATTCAAGATTAATGGACCATCATGAAACTGTTCCGCACCACGAACTTGTGGGAAAGAGAGTAGAACCTTTTAATAAACATATTGACAGACTTCTTTATTTCATGTAGCATCAAGGAAACCCCTTTGAAATGACTGAGCCTGGGCGACTACACAACTTTGTGATCAAATAATATGTGGCTAATGATATTAAGACATGTCTACTAGATGTCCTGGAACATGGATCGAAACTATACACAGAACTGAAGCAGGAGAGATTTGTATTGAAATTGACATAATCACTAAAGCTAAACTTCCACACTTTAATTGCCATAAAAAGAGTTTAATCCAACCAGCCACTACAAAACAGGCTGCAAAAAACAACGTTTGCAAGCACATAGAGGGATGGATGTAGCAAAGAAAGGGGTGAATTTATCAAGGACATTCTGTTGCATGATCTTCTTCCAAAAAACGCATTATTTGATGGTGATGCTGCAACCAAACCAGTGAAGCACAAACTCGTACAAGAGCTTGAAAAAAACCTTTCACCTGAAGAATTTCAATTAAAAAGGTGTCCTCATTGAAACCTGCTGTTGTTGTGGACTATGGGGGTCATTTTGACCTCAGCGGTCTTTTTCCAAGACCGCCGAGGGACCGCCGTGCGGAAGACCGCCAGTGGTGGCAGTTTGCCGCTCGGCCTATTATGACCATTGGCAGCTCTCCGTCCTTTTACGGATGGAGAGCCGCCAACAGCCATACTGGCGGGAGGCGGGGAAGTGGAGGTTGCTCCACTGCCACGCCAACGGAACACCGCCCAGCGAATAACGTCCTGTGATTCGCCGTGGCGGTGTTCTGTTGACGGTGTGGTGTCGGTGGAGCAGCCCCCATGGCTCCTGTCCCCTCCCGGAGGATCGGCGGACCAGGTAAGTCAATCGTCTGTGAGGGGAGGGGGGTGGGGGGGGTGTTGTGTGCGTGCATGGGGGTGTGCGTGTGTGTATGTAGAGGGGGTGTGTGAGTGTGTGTATGCTTGTGGGGGTGTTGTGTGTTTGGGAATGAGTGCGTGTATGTCTGTAGGTATGTCTGTATGGATGTGTGCATGTATGTTTGAATGTGGGTGTGCATGTCTGACTGTGTGTGTGGATGTTGGCATGTATGTCAGTGTCTGTGCGTGTAGGTGTGTTGGTGGTGCCTGCGTGCGTGACAGGTGAGTATGTGTGTGTGATGTTGGGAGTCGGGGTGGGGAGGGGGGTCCTGCTACCTTTGGGGGGTGGCAGGGGTGGTGTGGGGTAGGGGAGGGAGTCCGGTGGGGGGGGGGAAACCCCTATCAGTGCCAGGGAAGGAATTCCCTGGCACTGACAGTGCTTACCGCCATGGATTTCATGTCAGTTTCAAACCGCATGAAATCCATGGCGGTCAGCCGGGTTCAAATACCGCCGGCCGTATAGTGACGGCCGCCGGGCTGGATACCCAGGTCTCCAGCCCGTCGGTCGTCTCCGCCCTCGCGGGCAGAACGGACAACCAGCGGTCATAATTCCACAAAGTAAGACCACCAGCCTGTTGGCGGTCTTAACGCCGCTGCTCCGCCTCCCGCCAGGGTCATAATGACCCCCTATATGTAACAAATGTGAATGGTCAAGATTTCATCCATGTGAAAATTCAGAAAGCTTGTTCAGACAGTTCTACAGAAATCGAGTCAGAGTGCACCTTGCAAAAACTGCACATTGTCTTTGACAGTTATCTTGAACTATCTGTCAAAGAATGTGAGAGAATAAGACAAATGTCTACAAGTGGGACAATTGACAAAGCCTGCATTAACAATTCAACACCTATACCTCTGCTACTTGATAAATTCTGGTCATCAACATCGAACAAGATGAACTTGGAGATGTTAACTCGCCAAAACATTGCTGATGCATCAGTGAACACTGAATTTCCATTTATTGCAAGTGAAATGATTGTCAATAAGGTGTTGGTGCTTGCAGAGATATATTCAAAAGGGACGGACCATATTCTTTAAAAACTTTACAGCAAGTTGGAGGAAACTGACCCTCTTGTACCACATGTTGAGTGGGCTACTGGAAATGGTTCCAATCGAGTCACTGTACTGTCAAATGACACAAAAGTTATTATTGTGCTACTTAGATTTGTTGCAATGTTTATAAGTCAAGTATTGTCAGAGTTATGGATACGTTATGGAACAGGCGAGAAAAGACACTTATTCCTGCTTCATTATCTGTAGAAGAAACTGATCCAGAGATGCCCAGAGTTCTTATCAAGGCACATATTATTACTGGTGATGACACTGTGAGTAGAAGTGGAACAAAGCTTGGAGTTTTAACTGCTGAACCTGTAAAGTTTTTTAAAGGATTTGCTGAGGCAGACGGAGAACATGACTTTAAAGACGTAGAACATACCTTGTGCATGTGTGGAAAACAAGTTCTGACTGTCACACATTTGATGATCTTCAGCACAGTGAGTTCAAGAGATCAGTCCTGCTAAGTGACCTTCGCCAACATCATATTCTGTGCGTGGACACATTAAAAGAGTGCTCTACTTGATCAGAAGATGTGTAAATGTTTTGGACCATGTATATGTAGAGAAAGATCCATGTGAATTTGGTTGGGAAGATATTGATAAGGTGCTAAAACCTACATAATTTCAAAAGCCTCTATCCACAGAACGTACCTGTACATGTACTTGCAAAACCTGTGCTACAAAACAATGTCCCTGTCGATATACTCTTCTGAAATGTTCAACATTCTGCAAATGTACCGCAGGCGATTGCCAAAACAAATACATAAAGTTAAGTATGAAAATGTGTCCGAAACAGGAGTGACAAACATTATTTTATTTCATGTTCAGATCATAAACATTGTTTGGTGTATACATAAAAGGATTAAAATCCATTATTATTTGTTTCCTTTCTATATATGTCTCTTTTTCCTCTATTATAGCTGACATTTTGAAAAACAACAGAAGGGTTGCTCTGAGGAGTTATTTTCTGTCTCTATAAGACTACTTGACCCCCCAAACCTATGTTTGACATCAAAATGAAGTATATTGGTCTCATGGTTCCTGAAATATTACATCATCACTGCAACACATCCGCCATTTTTAAAAATGTTTACCCAAGTTAAATTACTTCTCTAATGATCCAAAAACACAATACAAAAATGAAAATCTCAGGACAACAATTTGTTTACAGAGGTATATAAGGGGGCCGGGATTAAAGGTAACATTTTACTCAGCATTCATATGAAGTTGGTCATTGAATACTGTGCATACCCTCTATGGGGCCATAGATGTGGTTGCTCTGCTTCCAGACATTGATAAACACTATCTAATAAAATCTCACTAAAATAAGGAGAATGCTCTACCACAAACTCAAAACACGCCATAAAGGAAGTGGGTCTACATGTACGAAGCTGAAGAATTGCGAGTTGGAAATAGCGACTCAATGCAAATCGCTATTTCCGATTCGCAAAACGTGATATAAGTACAAATCGCAATTCCATTTTGCGATTCGGTGCGGAGTCACATTGCAATTTGTGAAATCGCAAATTGCAATTTTGCAAATTGCACATGTGTGTGGGCCGGAGTCACAAATTGTGACTGAGTCACAATTTTGCGAACGGGTGCAAAAAAAAAAAAACACACTTGCTGGTTCTGAGTGATGACATCAGATCCAGGAAGTACCCCCCATGGAACTGGGAGGAGTCTACCAAGCACAGACGGCAGAGGCACACCCAGTTGAGAGGAGCAACTGCAGCCATGTCAACTCAGACCAAGGAGACACCCACTGCAGTGAGGAAGAGAGATCTAAAATTCTCTGATAAGGAGCTGGGGGTCCTGACTGAGGAGTGCTGCCTGCACCATGAGGTCCTGTTTGGCAAGTCAGCAATGAGTGTCCCTAACACACAGAAGAAGAAGATCTGGCTGGACATTCAGAGCACGATCAATGTGATTGGAGTCAGCCAACGCACCATGGAAGAGGTCTGCAAAAGGTGGTACGACCTTAGGTCCAGAACCAAAGAAAGGGTAGCAGAGTGGATGAGGGAGGCGCACGGAACAGGTGGAGGACCATCAACGGTTCCACCTCCTACAGCCCTTGAGAGCATGGTGAAGACCACACTGGAGCTGGAGGCTGTCATAGGAATTGGGGAACTGGACAGTTCAGCACTGGAAACTTCCAAAAGTAAGTAGCAAATCTCACTTATTCACACCATTCAATGCACCATGCACAAAACCACAGTACACAAAAGCATGCATCATCCAAATTTGTTTCATGCCTATATTGCAACCTACAGAACAATGCATTATGGGCAATGTAGTACAGTAGTCCAACTTTTTATATTTATTTTGATACACCACACATCTGAGAGGCACTGACAGTGTATCCCCTGTGTCCCACAGGTCTCCCACAAGTACCCACCGATGACCCTAGTGTGCAGAGAGATGAAGCTGCCACCATCAGAGCAGATGAGGCGGCCAGCAGATCTGCAGGGGAGTGCATGACAACACCACTTGTCCACCATGCATGTGAGACCACTGAGGAGACAGATGTGGACACTGAGACAGGAAACCTGACACCGGGGCCACAGATGAGTGTGAGTCGGCCACATAGAACAGCTGGGTCTGGGTGGAGACGGCATTGTCAAACACAGTCAGCAGGTGAGGAGGATGTCACAGGTGAACAATTCCTAGGACTGGAAGCATCCCTACTGAACAGTCACCGCCTGCAAATAAAACAAATGCTGTTGATGAAGAGGAACCTGCACAGACTGCAACAGACCCTCACACAGGGATTTGCCAATGTTGACACTCAATTTACCAACATGAACAACAACATGGTAAACCTCACCACCGCCGTCAACGACCTGTGCAGGGAAATAGAGGCAGATCAGGCCCATGCAAGGCTCAGAGAGTGCAACACTGCTGCCCGTTTGGACCGGCTCAGTCAGTCGTTTGGCCGCCTCACAACCACATCTATCTGCCTGTCAAGGCGCACTGTTATGCTACAGGTGGAACTTGGCCATTTTTTGGGAGATGTAGCAAGGGGCCTAGGGCGCATCAGTCATGCAGTGGACCTCATACAGACCTCCCAGGCAGCATGGGGCATTGGCGATACCCCTCAGGACAGTGAGGACATCTCCAGCGTAAGCAGCATTTCTGCCTAAGATGCACGCATCCTGCGGAGTAGCAGTGCCCGCCAGACATCAGGGGCCAACCAGGAATGGGCCATGGTGGGCGTAGTCGCAGGAGGGTGTGATTTTGCTTATCTGGGATTTGCCTGAGGCACATTATGTAAATGTGTCAGGTGTTGTTACATTCTACGTTTTTTCTGCTAGCTAAACGTCAACAGTTCATTACTACACTCCTGACATTAAAGGGATATTTTTAGTTGCACAACCTGGCTATGTGTGTCTTACGTTTGTGAGTGCTGTAACGGTTGCCACGTACCTGCCAAAGTAGTGAGTTGCAATGTGGTCCTGTCTCCGTCTGCCCTTCATTGCGATGCTACCATCCCCAAGCTGTCATTGTGGTGGCTCTTGCTCCTCATCCTCCGAATCTGTGTCATCTAGAGTGAGATGTAGCCCATGCCTGGTTGCTATGTTGTGTAGGATGGCACATGTCGCCACAATCTTGCATGCAATCTCTGGGGCATACTGGAGTGCCTCTCCATTTTTGTGCAGGCATCGAAAACGTGACTTCAACATGCCAAAGGTCCTTTCAATGAGGGTTCTGGTTCGCCGATGTCCAATGTTGTAGCGCCTCTCATTCTGATTGGCAGGTGTTAGGTATGGTGTAAGTATCCATGGCCTCACAGCATATGCACTGTCACCTGTGTAACAGAACAGCAGATATGTGCATGGCTTCACGTGGTTATGCAGTGACATGTGTTTAAGACATTGGTGTGCACTACACAGTACCTAATAAATATCCTTCACCAAACTCCCCACGTTCTAGGCGTTGATGTATCCCACTGTGCCTGAATATGTACTCATCATGTGTGCTCCCTGGAAATGTTGCCACTATGTCAGTTATTACATTATGGGCATCACATACCACCTGGATATTGAGTGAGTGAGTACATTTCCTATTGCGGAACACATATTCCAGATTTGCAGGTGGTCAAATGGGTATATGTGTCCCGTCCACACACCCTATTACATGGAGAAAGTTTGTAATTATTTGGAAGTCCAATTTGGTGTTGTGTATTTCCTTCTTATTCCTGGGAAGGTATATGTATCTGGACATGTGTGCCAGTATGGCATCTAAGTACTGTCTAAAGAATTGTGACAGGGCACTTTGGGACACCACACCAGCAACAGCAATCACCCTCTGGTAGCTACCCGAGGCCAAGAGCTGCAGTGAGCAGAGCACTTTCACATGTGTGGGGATGGAGCAGATGCGCAAGGTCTGGCGTTCTAACTGAGGTTTCAGCAGTTCAATAATCTCCAAGATAACTGCGCTATTCAGTCTGTATTTGTCATATATTCCCTCCTCAGTTTGTTGAAATATGGTTTGTCTGGTTCTGTATAGCCTCTCCTGTCTCCGCCTCCTCCTCCTCTGCTGGGCAGCCTGGACTATCCTCCTCTATGCAATCACGTAGACTGCAGCCATTTTGAGAAACCCAGATGCCTTCTGGGTCTGCTTTTATACTTTGGTTCTGATTACCACCTGTTTGGAATCAGTGCTAATCTGGGTGTGCAAAACGGGCTTTTTGCGAATATTTGCAATTTGCGACTGCCTTGTACATGCGGTTTGCGACTCTCAAATCGCGATTTCTTAATTGCGAGTCGCAATCTCAAGTTGGAAATTTTGCGAGTCAGTAATTGGTTGCATTGCTATTTGGGACTCCGAAATGGCATTGGAACATACCATTTCGCTTTTAGAAAGTTCGCAAATAGTGCTGCAACCAATTTGCGACTCGCAAAACATACGTACATGTAGCCCGTGATCTCTTTTGGAAGTGCAGAACACTGTTGTTACCCTGGCTTCTTCTGGGACATTGGAGACCGTTCTCAATTCAGATTATTTGTACCATGTATTTTAAATGGAGGAACACCAGAATTTGCACTTGCTGGCTAAATTATTAAACTATAACTAGCCGTTACCCTGTAGGTTTGGTTTCCAACCCCAATATGGATACAAGTATTGTCTCCTGTAACATGGCTGGTAACAAAATGATAGAATCAAAACTGGCACTTACCAGCCTGAAGGCGGACTTTATTTGTATTCAGAAGGCATGGAGTCCATCTGGTATACACTTAGATTAATATTTCACATTTAACTTGCCTGCTTTATCCTGGAGTTGGGCTCATGCGTGTGTCAGAATTCTTAGATTCTTGAATACTGAGCACCTATGGCATTATTCCAGTTTTGTGCATGCCCCCAAAGCCTCCGTGTCTTTCCTGGATTGTTTTATAGTGGGAGATTGTTTTCAGTTTTACCTTCCAAACAAAAGCAAATGAATCAATCCCTCTTTGCACATTGTCAAAAGGTGTAGATGGACCAAACGCCAAACCAAATTCTAGCACATCTTTTTTTACTGTGGTAATTTCTCTGTTAGATAAGTGCCTGCCTTGTGCCCTCTTGTCTGCATTCCAAGTGCTGCTGAGTTTCTTCCTTGGCTTACTCTCATTGGTTGCCAACATATTTCCCTGTCCTCTTCCTTTTGCTATACCCAATTTGCCTCTTCCTCTGCCCTTGCTCTATTATTGCCGTTCCTTTCCTCAGGCACAGTTTGCCTAAAACAAAATTATATTTGCTTCTACTTCCACTTGAGGCTACGGATCTTCGACTTTCTGAGGTATTACTATCTGTGTGAATCATATCCAAACTCACTTCCGGGGCTGGTGCTCCTCGTTTGCTTTAATTGTCCTTGCGCCAATCGTCCACCTTCATATTATCATACAGTTTGCTAGAGGTAATATTCTACTAGACAAGTAATTTTTTTCATCTCTCAGGACTTTCCTCTGTTTTTTCCTTTTGATGTCTTCTTCAATTTTCATAATTCATTTGCCAATAGCTACTCAACATGGTATCATAATTTTCTTTTTAGTCTAATTTTAAAATCTCTTTTGTTATTTCATCAAACTCTTTCAAAATACGATCCTGATCTTTCCATGCATACTGAATTAGGATCCTGAAAAGTTCTTTGAATTCTGGGCCTAGTCCTTACAGGGTTGGGTTCTTCATGGGGGAGGGTACTATATATATTCAAAATACAATTGGGATGCATTTCCACTCCAATTAGTTTTCCAATGTGGGACTTCTCACCATTGTTTAATTCCTTGTTATCACTTTTTCTAGCACCTCATGTTGCTGCATTAGAGTGACATTTCTGTCTGAATTCCCAATAATCATCTTCGTACATGAGAACGATTTCTTGGCTTTTGATGGCATATTATTTTAAATACTTTATTTCCTTCACAAACTCTCCTCATGAGCAATCACCACTCAGACTCCTGAAAAATCTTAGGGTCAATTCACAGTGCTTCATGAGGTGCAAGTTGTAGTACGTTCAGTAAACTATTACTTGCAAATTTCAGAGATTTTTTTGGTTTTTAAACGTTAGTTCTGATCTCATTTCAGTACTTACCTGTAACATCACTTTAACCCTTGGCTTTTTCAGAGAATTTTTGTGCTCATTTTTTATCATACTCAAAGAATAATACCCAGAATACACCCACCCACTCCGGCAGCCTGCATCCAATTCCTCCTGATATGCAAAGCCGAATGGCCTTGTCCCTGGCACACAGAGCCCCTTCCTCCGTGGAGGAGCTCCAGCTGATCCAGTCAGTGTTTATTCTAATGGAAGACTCTGTGAATATCCTTAGAATAACTACAAGTGCCAGCAGGAAGACGCGGAGGGAGGCCTATGCTAACGTTCCTGTTTCCAACTAGGCACCTTAAAAACAATATTATCTGCCACTTTCCAGGGCATGCTCAGAGGGGCAATGAAGGAACACCCTTGACACTTAAGGCAGGGAAACCAATGGAAGGTGCCTCCATTCTCAAGGTACACCAAGAGTGTCCCTGTGAATCACCTGATATGCAGCTTGAGTGGATCCTAGGGATTAGGGGGCTCTAAACTCTAGTAAATGTGACAAATACAACAAAACAGCTAGGGTGAAAGAGAACATAGCAGCAGTAGGACAACTGCTATGCTGCTACTGGTCTTTTGTCCCTACACATATGGTGTATATCCTACGTCTAGGAATTATGCTTCATTTGGCATATGGTGGTCAGCTGTGGCTTCTGATGGGAACTCCTTGTATTTAGTGGTTATCAAAAGCATTTGATGAACATGACTGTGAAACATAGGCATGTGAAGCACATTCTGACCATATGGTGCAGTAGGAAATAAAAGTAGCCTTGCATTTACTAAATAAAAACTTGGAACTTGGGTTTTTGCCAAACATTTGTTTGTGGGAATTGAAATTAGCTATGCAAAATGATAATATGGTATTTCATTTTTTTAATGTAATTTTTAAAGTCAGAATTAATCAAGTCCAATACAAATTATAAAATCCCAGGAGATAAGCCAAGTACCACATACATGTACATAAATGCATGAATACATAGATAGGCAAGGAAGCTAAGATTTGGGGTGGGGGAAAGAGAACGTCATAAACACAAGGCCCTGAACACAAGGTCCCATTAAAATATAATATTTTACAAGAATTGCCCATGTCCCAAATAATGTTGAACTCCTATACCCAACATAAAAAGGCACGTGGAATCACCAAGTCTCCCAGTTAAATCTTAACCATGTCCTATTGATGTTTCTGATTGAGCTAAACCCCCACCCTGGGCAAAGCCATTTCGAGATCAAAGATTTACTGTATATTCGCCCACCATTCTTTAGGGTGAAGGGGGTCAGTGGCCACCCATTGTCTATCAATACAGAGCCTGGCTTTAGAAATTAGAATGGCGATCAGTCGTTTAAGCCTGATGTCGTACTCCAGCTTATACCGTGACACGACCTCCCCCAGAGTGAGAAAAAACCCACATCCAATAGCTGTCTTAATCACCCTGACTCCCTCCTCCCAGTACTCCCCAGGAGCCGGACATAGAAAGAACATATGTGAGATATCCGCTGCATTTAGGGAATTTTGCTTTGTTCGAGCTGCTATCCATCCCCCAACTCACCGACGTGTAAGGAGTAGGCTAAAGCATACATATTGTCCTAAATTGATGCAGTTTAAGGTTCACCAAATGCATTGCGGCCTCCACAGTCTGCAGTGCACTGCCTCTCCCCAATGTTAATACTTCACAGTGGAGAACTCAACTCTTTTTAGCCGCAAGCCAAGACAGATTGTTACTCTTCTGTTCACAGAAACCCTGATACATAATACTTATCAGGGACTTCCGACTAGATCTCACTAATTTTAACATCACAGGAGAGCTTTCCTGATCTACCAGGCCCACCCCCCTGTAGAGAAAGTAATCCCTCAACTGTAGGTATTTAAAAAAAATGGTTGTTGGGCAAGCTGAAATAATCTTATAGGTCAGCGAAAGAGCAAAAACTATTGAAAACCATTGATGTCATCCAATTGTCTAACTGCGACCATCCCTTGTCTTGCCCATTCCTTGCGGATAGAGCCATAAGAAATGCCCGTAAACGCTGGATTATCCCAGAGTGATGTATCCTGATGAATTAGATTTAAGGAGTACCGGGAGGAGATCTCTCGCCAGAGAGTTACAGTGTCCCTGACTAACTTAAACCCTACTCGCTTGTAGTTGTTGGGAACTGCAATCTGGTATAGAAAAAGCTATTGATCCGGGCCTAGAGCTGCCCCAAAAGAGTTTTCCAAAAGCATAACCTAAAATCTGGGAGGTGTAGCCCCTACGCCTATTACGTAGCTTAAGCTGTCTAATTACGCCACTATCTCTTTTATAACCCCCCAAACAATTGCTTATTATCCCGTTTAACTTCTTAAAAAACAGGGTCGGCACTCTAAGCGGTGTAGCCCTAAAAAGATAAAGAAATTTTGGTGGACGCTCATCTTAATGTTACAGCAGGCAATAATGCTAATTGGCAGTTTGTTCCAGAACTGCAGGTTTGCACTAACATTTTGTAACGACGCTTCATAGTTTAATGTAAAGATTTTGTCAATTTGAGCACTCAGTTTAACCCTCAAATACTTAGCTGTATTGAAAACCCTCAGCAGTGAGGTACCCAACTTATGATTCAAAAGCAGTTGACGTTTAGCTACGTTCAGTTTATACCCGGATGCCGAGCCAAATTTTTTGGCCTCCTCCACAATTGGTTCCATACCTACAGATGAACTAGTGGTGGAAACTGCCACGTCGTCTGCATAAGCACCGACTTGCAGTTCGTGACCACCAGAGGTCAGTGGTTCAATATCCACATTCCTCTGTACGCCTGTCACAATTTCTCAATATATAGAGAAAACAAAAGAGGAGAAAGCGGACAACCCTATCGGGTCCCCCTCGGTATGTTAAAAGAAGCTGTAGTGATGCCGGCATAGGCTACCTTTGCAGCTGGGGAATGATACAGAGGATGTACCCATTTAGAAAATCGCCCACCAATTCCAACCTCCCTTACTATAGCCCCAAAACAGTCCCAGGCCACCCGATTGAAAGCTTTTTAGGCATCTAGAAGAATCATTGGCAACTTAATCCCCCTTTTCTCAGCAATATCAAACGCAGCAGTATTAATTTGACTAGTAGTGTTGCTATATGGGGTAATAAAAGGACCATGCGATTAGCAAGTATTTTAGCAAAAATCTGGCATTCACGTTAATAAGTGATATAGGGCGATATGAGCCCCATTGATCTGACCATTTACTCATCTTAAGAAAAACTATGATCTTAGCCAGATTCCAAGAATCTGGGACACTGCTGACCTCATCATTACAGCGTATAACATCAAGATATGGGGGTAACAGAATATTTTTTAAAACGTTATAAAACTTCCAATGCAATAGTATCTTCCCCGCTGCCTTCCGAGAGCGGAGCATCTTCCAACTCTCCAGATTTAAAGTCTGCCTGCAAGGATACTGCCTGAGTGACATCCAACTTCGATAACCCATTGTCCTCTAAGTAAGCCATAAGGCCTTGTGCGCAAGGAACTGTTGATTGACTATATAGGTCGCTATAAAATAAAGAAAATTGTGCGGCAAAAGCTTGAGGAAGAATATGGGGTATTCCATCCATGCCAATGATGCACTCAATCATCTTGCCCACACTTTTGTCAGAAATCTGATGGGCCAAAATATGGCCCACATGCTCCCCATACTTGTATTGTGTCACTTTATAGTTATTATAACCAGCCACAAATTTTTCCTTAAGGTCTTGGCCCCACAGGGACTGTGCTCTAATAAACTGGGAATGAAGCGCCCATTTTTCAGGATGACTTTGATACGGGCGGTGGGGGCTGAATTGGGACAGGGTCGAAGAGACTTTCAGCCAGGGGCCCATCGCAGCAGAGAGCCATCCATGAGTAAGACAGCAGTGTGCCACTGAACCCTGGACCTCTGGCATTGGTCGCCCTATCCTTAATTTATTTTGCTCAGGCACTATTGCCAGTCTGCTAAATGATTGGCCAGAGAAAGCAGCTGGGGCTGCGAGAGAGGTATCCTTGCTTAACATGCTAATGGCAGTACCAATAGAAGTCCTAACCTGCCCTCGTCCACATTACCAGGCAGCATTGTTGCAGAGGCTGCAGAGACTATGGACGCAGCAGAGATGACTAATGATCTTTCCTTGCAACAAAGTGGTTGCCCTGCTTGTTACATCGTAGCCGGCCAGTTGACATGCCAATCTTATGCATGCACCGATATAGTAGGGACCATCGAGGGAATTGATGATACTATAAAAACTACTGAAACTACTGTGGGAACGGCTAGAGTCAAAGCTGGGCTTGTGTAGCTAACAGGCTCCCCTGTGAGTCCAGCGAGCTCAGTGAGTACTTTGAATGGTTGTTTGAAGGGGGGCGGGGAGGGACCCCTGAACACAGACCAGACTCAGCCGGAGAGGAACTTCACTCTCATTCCCGGATCAGTCAATGCTGAGGATTTGACATTGCATCTACAAGGGAATACCCTAGGATGCTGCAACCAGATAGCGTTACTCCTTGGGAATGCAGAGAAAACTGAAAGAACTGAGGGTTTGACTCAGCACCAGAGTGCTGGGGGTGTTATACTGAGAACCCACCGGGGAGGACCAAAGGGGGGGGTAAGCTGGACAAGGGTACTACCCCAAGGGTCCACAGGGTTAAGAAACTGTCTCCTAATACCAATGTTAAGGCAAGCTCATTGCAGAACTGGGCAACACTGATGGGCAAAGCTAAAATTAAAACAAAATCTGATGGGCCTCTCCCCTCTTTGGTTAACTCTGGAAAAAAAAATTCCAGAGAGACTTCTATGGAGATAAGAGGCAGACAAGGCATGATAAAGGTATTCCAAGACACTCTGCTACAGATAGATCATACCTCCCTGTCAGATGGTAAGCCACAGTTTCCAGGTCTGATCCATTCTTTCCACTCCTCTGCCTCTGATTCTAAGGATCCAAGTGGCCTGCAGAAACCTACTTTATGGTCAATTTGGCAGCTGATTCAAAACCAACGTGCAAAAGCTCAGGAACATTAGTTACAAGTCAAAGCTGATAACATGGCCATCCAGCAGTCTCTCATTGAGGTAAATCTTAAAGTACATAACCTGTCTATGGATATTGCGGAGCTGCAACAATGGGTGTCAGACGCAGAGGAGGTGGAAGCAGCTCACAACAAGCATTTGGCTGTAATAGAGTCTAAGAATGAAGATCCGGAAGACCCCCCAGAGAAGAAGCAATTTGTGGGTATTTGGGATTCCTGAGGGCGCTGAGGGGGATGACCCTCATCTATAAATAGTCCAACTTTTCAGAAAAGCTTTTCTCAGGTTTAGCAGACTGGGATATGAATTCACAGGTCCAATAGATGCATCGTCTGCCTCTCCGGCGACTTGGAAACAAACTATCCTCCCAGTCACGTCCGGATTATCATCGTCCCTTTTTGGTCTTCATTGGGAACTTTCAGCAGAGGCAGGTGATCACACTGACAGCTTGCCCCAATTCACCGGTTGTTGTTGACGATTTGCAGATCTTTGCTTGGTTAGATCTTTGTAGGACAACCATGGACAAACGGTGGAGGCTGTTTCAAATGATAGACCCCTTCAAAGCCACGGGAGCACAGGTTTTCCCTGCAGGAGCCAGCACAAATTAAAATCATTCACAAGGGACACACTCAGATGTGTTATTTGGAGCAAGAAGCTATGCTGGCACTCAGGAGCTTTCAAGCTGCCACGTAGTGACTATGTCATAAGTGGTCATAGCTTTGGCAGTAATGCAGTAACTAACTTCTGATTTAGCTCCAGTGTCTGTGCTTTCCTGATCTGTTTGAGCTAAAGAACAGCTCAGCTGCCTTCTGACACAAATTATGAGATGTATGTACGTTTTAATTTTCCCACACTTTCCACTAAACCCATAGCCTGATTTAAAGTTTAGCAATACAGCAGTCAGGAGGACACTGTCAACCGGCAGCCTCCCCATCGGCCATACTATGACACTACTGTCGGGTTGGCGGTAGTGTCTGTGGTGGTGTCACTGCAGAGGCATGCTTCGGCTCATTAAATGATCCTGAAGCACATGCTGCCACAGTGCAGCGCTACATGCACCTTGGGCTCACGGTGTGCCCTGAACAATGCTGTGCATGGCAGACAATGTGTATCAACAATGCAGGCATGGGGGACACAACATGTGCCCCCAGCTGAATGCCCAAATAGGCAAAATGGCCCTGGGGACCTATTTGGGGCCCCTTTCCTGCCTCTCCGCCAAGCTTCTCATGGCGGGATCCCTGCCATGAAAAACTCAGCAGAAAGGCAGGTCGTGATCAGCACGGTGGTGCTGGCATCAGCACCGCTGCGCTGGATCACACCTTCTCCGACCTCTGCCCCAGCGGGATCCAAGATCTTGGCAGTTACGGTGGTCTTGTGGCTTTCAGACAGCCATCTTCATAATCTCACGGTTGGGCTGCCAAGGAAGCTGTGGTCCGATGGCCACTGCAGGCATGGCAGTCCTAGGACCTGCGTGCTCGTAATCAGGCCCTTAGTTTTGCCATAATTGTTTACCTGGAAGGGACTAGATGAGAAACTAAAAGGAGTTAGAAGGTAGAAATGAGGTAATATGCTGTGTACATTTATAAATATGTTAGGTTGCCATGTGAAATTGCATAGTTCATTGTTAATATTTTAACACATTTTTATAGGTAGTGAATCCCAAAGCATGCCCCTCAGGTCTGCCTGTACAACTTATGGATTTTAAGCCAATTCGTTTTCAAATTGAACCATACATTTTGGGAATTGGCCCTGCCTTAGCAAAATATTCATATTATACCCCCCACCCTCTTTCACACCTCTTTGGGGAAAAATTATTCTTTTTTGTTTGTTAAAAGTTGGACTAGCCATTTACGACCCTCTTCTTTTAAAATTGACAAATTATAAATGTAGTAATTTATGAAGAGTTTTCATTTGTGACATAATTTCAACAAAGTCTCACACATATCACACCTCCTGACCCATTGTTCACATTATAGGATATTTTCTTTTAGACAGTACTTCATACCCTACTTATGTCATTTCGAAAAATTGTAAATAGCAGGTGGTACCATCATCCATTTTAGTGGCACTCTATTTTTCAACCTGGTAATGAAGGAAAGTGAGTTGGGCAGTGCAGGCTGCGAATATCAAGTCTTGAATCTCAAAGGGACAGAATATCATTACAACATTATAGAGAGACAAAATAGAAAAAGGTATGTTTCTATAACTATCTACACATATATAAATCTTAGGGGGTGCAAAGATAAAAGGGTATTCCTAAAACACATTTTCCCACCAATGCATTTTCTATTGACTTTTGTATCTCATGTAACACGTAAATGGTTGAATGGATTTACATGAAATTTGGCAGGATTAGACATTATGGTGTGTCATTATGATGTGCAGACGATCCATTTGGGTACTAGAGCTAAGTAGGGCATTTAACATTTAAGCATTTTACCTTAGTGATATGCGTGGCTGTGGAATTTTCACAAAATATTGTGGTATTAGGCGGCTGTACCACAGTACATAGCGATGACAAGTCTTTATGTGATTGGCTAATGACTGTCTTTAAAAATGATAAAGAAAGCCATGTTTATTTAGGTACACTTTGACTGTGTTCTGCATTTTGTCCTTAAATGTAGGTAAGTATTAGGATTGATATTTTTGCCCTACCTAGTACCACTTTATTAAAGTGGTAATAGGGATGGAAAAATATTTATATGTTTCTATATACGTAAAGAGGATATATATGGAGTACATCAGTACTGGAGTACAAAAAATAAATGAAAACAAATGTTAAAAAAATAAAAATACACTAGAGTACCCTATATTTCACAAACAATATGTACTATGGTGTATCTTTAATTTTTAACATATCTGAATCTTCAGTAAAATATCTATTCAGTAGCATGGTAATACCTACAAATTACCCTGCTACCTCCAAAAATTCAAAACAAAATGGTCAGTTCATAAATGCCTATAAAAATACATTCTCTACCTAATAATACTTTAATAAAGTGGTAATAGGAAGGGAACAACAATAAAACCTACAAATTACCTAGATGTAAGAACATAAACCAGAATGCACTGAAACGCAGAAAAGATGTACTGAAAATGACATGGCTGCCTTTTACCTTTAGTAAATACAGCCATTAGCCAATCACATACTGTTGTATCACGCGGATGCACTTGGATATACCGCAAACTTACCACAGTATACCGCAGCACAATATACAAGTATTTTAAAAATTATAACTTAAAAACAACTTACACTATTCATACATACCACCATAAATTACCATATACACCCAATAATATATTTTAGTGCCCCATTACATCTACATCCATTGACACACTAACACACTATGGGCCTCATTACGAGTCTAGGGGTCTTCAGACCGCCAGACTCACGGTGGTGGTCCTACCGCCGACGCGTCAGCGGTGTGGACTGCCATATTACGAGTGTTGAGGTTTGGCCTGTGCCAAACCGCCACTTTCCCATTTCTACCACCAGGGCGGTCGGCTGCCGGGCCGGAGAGGAGGATCTATGGCCCGGTGGTCCACCTATGACTGCTGGCAGTATTACGAGTCCCCTTTCCACCAGGGTTTTCGTGGTGGAAAGGCTACCGGCAACAGGAATGTGCATTCCTGTCACTGGTAGATGACTCCCCACCCACCACATCCAAGGTCCCCCACCCCCTTCCCTTACAACATTCTCACCCCTGCACCCTGTACTTATCCCATCCCCCCACATACTGACACACAAGCACCCACACGTACACCCTGACACTCACTCACTCACACTCAAAACACCCTTACACTCACGCACACACACAACATCCCCCCTCCCCCGAATCCATACACACACTCACACTCACACACAACTGCCCCCCTCCCCTTTCGTACGGTCACCTTACGTGGTCATTGAGGTGGTCGTCTGGGAGGGCTGCCAGCACCCATCAATACAGCACCGCCATGCCTTTTTTAAATTGAAATGCGGCAGGTTGTGTTTTGTTGGTGTGGCGATGTCGGCAATGCAACCGCCACTAGACCGCTGACAGCCAGTATTGTTGAAGTAAGCCTCAGCAAGGCCTACTAGTGCAAGGGGTTCACCTTTCTCTGCACAAAGTCCTTTAGACCATGTAGGAGGAAGTTGGCACAGGAACTGAAATAAAAGACAAAGTTTATGAACCTCATGAGGTGGTACTACAGTTCAAACAGCACCCTTAGTTAATGCTTGAAGTAGCACACTGAACTGAGAGAGCATGGTCCTTTTATACCCACACAGGGGCTAAAAGGAGGTGGTACAATTATAGAAGCAAGACTTGTATACATGTAAAGTCATGTGGAAAATCCACAGTCGACAGGTAGGAGGAGCTAACAGTTTTCAAGGACTAACAGCTGCAGACCTTACTGAGCATGTGCAAAAGTGGGAGATGCTAAATATAACTTGTCACTAGGTAGATTTCAAGAGTAGTTAACAGAAAGGTAGGACAGAGTACATGGTGAGCACATGGCAGCATGTGGCAGAGAAAATGGCTGCCATGAATACAAAATGGATTCCGCAAAATGTTCACAATAGTTACTAAATACAGATGTCTTCTGCTAATGCTTAATCTAATCGCTGTTAAACTACAACAGACAACCCTTTCACCATTAGCTAAAGACATTCGTCTTTCTGGGATAATCTAAATATTCATCTTGTATATTTATGCTCATCATTTCAGCTATTTCCTTATCTAACATGTGTTGTGCTTTCATTTCTGTAATATTTCTTTTGGTAGGCATACAAGCAGTAATACACATGGAGCAGAACATTGGACCACACTGAATACAGATACTGCATGTGAAAAATATTGCAATCATTACACACAGGATAGTCCGTAGTTTCCAGCCCCAGGCGGAAACAAGAGCCCAAAACCATCCAGAAAAAGTCCAAGTACCAATCTCTGTGTGGATTTCTGCAGCAATTTTATGCAATTTAGATATTGCATCATATACTGAAGGTGAGTGATCGGGAATGAAAACACAGCAACTACTGCCGATGATGCGACATGCACCACCTCGGTCAGCTAATATCACATCTAATACCACACGATTTTGGAGCGCTACAATCCTCGCAATTTGGAGCTCCTCAGTAATATTCCCAAGTGCCAGAGCTGCCTGATTGGTAACAGCTTCCACAACCCTAGTCAATCGTCTCACTTTCCAACTGTTTAACGCAGCACCCACAAAGGGGAACAATCCTAAATTAAAATCAACATATTGTTGCAGGCTAGTAGCCGTTTGGTCTACCTCATTTGTACTTATTTCCCTTTTATATCTATTGTTAATGATGTCATTGAACAGTTTAAAATCTCGGTGATATGATGCAGGGGCCTAAAACACAGGTGGTAATAGAAAAGATACATAACACACACCTGAGCACCCAACAGGTATTTGGTAATATCCATAGTTACCACAAACAAAATATGTATTATGTGAAGCTGTAAAACTACTATTATTTACACCCTCAATAGTTAAAATCAAGGTACAATCGCTTATGCCTACTGGAATTCGCCCAATGCTACGTATATATCTGCTTTAGTTTTTGTCACAGAAATCACAAATTGTTCTTTCTTGTCAGAGTCTCTTATGTTTGTGAAGACATATGGTATTGAAACATTGTCCAGTTGATACTCTTCCCATTCCCATTTAGTTCCTTTGGCTTGGGGATACCCATCTTTGTCTTGGTAGCATACTTTATTAAGGCGAAAAAGAAGTCCGCCCTCTGTACGTTTTCCAGATGCAAACAAAAGCGTGTACCAAGCTTGACAAGAACCATTGTGTGAAAAAGGAAGAGGAATGAAAGGTGTTCCTCCTTCCTTTTGATGCACAGGTATCATTCCACATACCCAACAGTTAGTAGTATTTGTAGCATTATGAGTATGATGCAACATCTGAATGAAAGTATTATTGAAGTACGATTGACGGTGCTTCTGCTCCAGATAGGGAAGCGTAAAGTAATAGTGATCCTCTGGTACTGGAGTAGTGGCAACAAAAAACTCACGAGCAGGAGCCTTCTTTTCAACAAACTAGGTGATTGTTGCTGTAACCACCAAAACAACAACAAACCCCATAGTACTAATGATCAGTTTGTTATTCATTTTAGCAACAGTGATAATCGACCCTTTCAGAAATGGATTAAAAACAATCGTTGGAGCTCTTATCCCTGGGCAGCCGCTGATTTCTTCACCACGGGCCAAGACGGGTGTCACTACTCTAATGCATGGCAGATCCCCCCCCTTGCCACATTGGCTCTCCGTTTCACTAACCCAGGGCGATAGCTCAACCAGTTTGTTTAAAAAAAATGTCAGATTCTTTCCTCGGTCTCAAATTATATCGCAACACTCCAGAAGTCGTATGGTCCTGGAAGACCTCTGCAGATTCGTCAGGTGATATAGCACGGCCTTTCTCCGTAGTCAAAATCTCTCGATGATCGGTCAGCACAGCAGGTTCCACCAAGGTAGGTAGCACTCTCTTGCAATGAGTACTATGGATCCAATTCTTTCGGTTCGTCACTCGAACTGCTGTCCTTGTCGCAAGGAGCACCTGTTCTGGGCCTCGCCACCTTGGTTCCAAGCTGCTTGATCTTTCAAAGGACTTAATCATCACCTGGTCACCAGGTCGGAGTTCATGGCCTTCACCTGTAGATCTGTCAGGAAGTGCTTCTCGAACCTGGTGATGAATAGAAACCAAATTGTCGGTTAACTGTGCCAAATAATCATTCATCAGGACACAAGGTACATCATATACAGATTTTGGCTTAGGAGCTCCCCAAATATTCATTGGCCTTCCGAATACTATTTCGTATGGGCTAAGGCCGAGTCGAGAGTGTGGCACTGACCTAATAGACAATAATGCCAACGGTAATGCATCCGGCCAAGTTAAGGATGTGGAAGCCTGTATCTTCGCTAACTTCAGCTTCAAAGTAGCATTATACTTTTCCACCAACCCTGCTGATTGTGCGTGGAAAACCGCATGGAACTTCTGTTTGATCCCTAATCCTTTCAGGACATACTTAATAACTTCCCCAACAAAATGAGGTCCGTTATCACTCCATAAAAGTCTGCAAACACCAAACCTAGGGAAAAATTATTTCAAAAGCACCTTCGCTGTGGTAATGGCTGTATTATCCTTTGTGGGGTATGCCTCTATCCATTTACTGAAGGCACAAACCACCACCAAGACATACTTTAAATTGTTGCAGTGTTCAAGCTGAATATAATCCGTTTGTAGAACTTCAAAAGGTGCAGTTGGTGTAGCAAACCCTCCCGCAGGAGTACGTGTCCCTTTTCCAGGATTGTATAGTAAACAGATCAAACAAGACTGTACTGCTCTCTTAGCTGTACTGGAAATTTCAGGATGCTCCCAAACTTGCGTAAGCAACTTCGTTATTGTTGAAGCTCCAACATGTGCCAGCCCATGTGCCATCTGAACCATAGGTTGTACAAAAGCTACAGGCAATTTCCATTTATCCATCTACTTATTCCGCCAACAGCCCTCATCATCCAATTCTCCATCTTCAGACCATTGCTCACGTTCTTTCACAGAAGCAGATTTCTGTATATCTAATACGTCTTGTCTAGCATTATGCCAACGTTCAGCTTGTGACTTCACTACATACATAGAAGTAGTACTTCGCTGCATCGCAGTCTCACGTGCTACGCGGTCTGCAAGAGCATTACCTTGCCCTATCTTATTGGTCACTTTCTTATGTGCACTACATTTCACAATAGATAGTTTCTTTGGATATGTCAATGCAGTCAAGAGGTTATGCACTAATTCTCCGTGCATTATCTGCATCCCGTGGGATGTGAGAAAGCCTCTCTCCTTCCAAAGCAAAACAAAATCATGAGCCACTCCAAAAGCATAGTGGCTGTCTGTATAAATGTTCACACATAAGTCAGTACTAAGCTCACATGCTCGTGTCAAAGCTATTAGTTCAGCTGCTTGAGCTGACTTCTGTGGTATACGAGCTGTCTCCACTACCGTGTGTTTTGTGGTGATTGCATATGCAGCTGAGGTCGTACCATCTGGCAACTTCAAGCAAGACCCATCAACCCACAATTCCCCATCTATATCTGGAAGGGGCATATCTTGTAAATCAATATGAACCTTTGTCTGTTCTTCGGTAAGGAATATTTAATCATGTGTTTCTTGTGACTGAGGCTGAGTCACCGGATATGGCAACAAAGTGGCTGGATTTAGTGTTGAACATCTCTTCAGTGTAATGTGAGGAGCCAGCAATGTCAACTCATATCCTGTTATACGGGCGCTAGTTAAATGTTGTGTCTTTGTTTGATTTAAAAGAGTATCAACCGCATGGGGTACTAACACCAACAGCTTATGTGACAAAACTATGCCTTCACTCTGACGTATTGACACAGCTGTTGCGGCAACTGAACGAAAACACCCAGGCAACGCTCGAGCGACAGGATCAAGTACTGCTGAAAAATATGCACAGGGACGCTGCTTATCGCCATGTGTCTGTACTAAAACTGACAATGCACATCCATCTTTCTCATGTACGTAAAGTGCAAAAGGCTTCATGTAATCTGGAGTACCTAACACTGGTGCGGAACAAAGGGCTTGTCGCAGCTGCCTGAAAGCAGTCTCACATTCATCTGTCCATGGGAGGGGCATTGGAGTATCTTTCGTCAAAAGTGCTAGCAAAGGTTTGACAATGTGTGAAAACCCTAATATCCCTTGCCTACAAAAAGAAGTAAGACCAAGGAATGCCCGAACATCTTTCTGAGTAGGGGGTACTGGTGTGTCTAAAATTGCTTGAATACGATCTGATGTGAGTGCACGGCCCTCCTTAGACAAAAGGTGACCTAAATAGGTTACCTTTGGTCTACCATATTGCAATTTCATTTGTGACACTTTATGATGGTGTGAAGCAAGAAAAGAAAGTAAGGACAAAGTGCACTTTTCACATTGCTCAGAGGTATCAGCCGCTAACAAAATATCATCGACATATTGTATGAGAGCCACACCTTCAGGCAAAACAAAAGAATCAAGTTGTCGTTTTAACGCTTGACTATAAATACTTGGACTCTCCGTATAGCCTTGAGGAACTCTGCAAAATCTAAATGATCGTTTATTCAAAGTAAAACCAAACAAATATCAGCTGTCAGGATGAATAGGGATCGAAAAGAAAGCATTCTTCAAGTCTATCACAGAGAACGTAGTTGCTGTCGGGGGAACCAAAGTAAGGAGTGTCGTGATGTCAGATACCACAGGATATTGTGGTATCACAATCTTATTGACTTCTCGTAAATCAATAATGAATCGGTAAATCCTAGTATCAGTATCCTTTTTCAGAATAGGAAGAATCGGACTGTTACAAACATTATACAGAACTTCCTCAACAACTCCAACTGCAATAAGATCATGCACAATTTGTGTGAGTGCTTCTTCGCCCTCCTGTGAAATTTTGTATTGAGGCAAACGTGGAAATACAGCTCCCTCCTTGACACTAATATGTACCGGTGGAATAATCATTTGTCCCACATCAGTATCTGAAGTAGCCCACAAAGTACTAGGGAGTGAAGCTAATGCAATATCCTCTTTAACAAGACAAACTCTTTCCATCACAGGATGATTATCATTTAAAATAACACGCACCCCTTCAGGAGAGCATCGTATTGTAGCCCTGAAATACTTGCGCATATCAAGACCCACAATATTGTCTGGTGTATTTGGAGAAAGCAAAAATGGACATGGACCAGTAAATTTATCAACCTGGAATGCAAGTGGTTGTGACAATGGGCTAGTGGAAGGTGTTCCATTGAAACCTATTGATGTAATGGTTAAGCCAGACAGGGGAGCCCTTGGAATCAATTGTTTAGACAACGCGCTACGAGTAGCTCCTGTATCAACCAGAAACTGATCAGTAGAACTCAAAACATGTGCTGTAATATAGGGACCCCTCTGATCTACTGGAACTTCAACTGATTCCTTACCCCATCCTAGGCAATCCTATGCATAAGCAGAATCTTGGAAATCAGGCTGCACATAGTTAGACATCTGGTATTGGTTCAGTCTATCAAAAGTGTTAAACCCATCCTGCCCTCATACATTAGCATCAACCCTAGCATGATCATTCGTGCTTCTTCTAGGTCCTGAATATCCTGAGCGATTTCTCATTTGTCCCCGACCACGTGAACACTGCTGAACACGTAGTGCTGGACAATCGGCAGCCCGATGCCCAAATTTCTTACAATACGCACACTGATCAACAGACAAATTCAAACGAGTGTAAGAAGAACCATAAGATCCACGTCCACCTCTATCACTACCTCTAAAAGGCAGACCATAAGCTTGAGCCAACATGACCTTCGTCTTTAATTCTTTAATCTTTTTGTCCTCGCTACCTTTTGCTTCTAATTCCTGACGTTCATAATACTGAGCCATAGTCAAAAGAGAAGCCGAAGTAGAGGCAGTCCATGAACTTTCACTAGCTTTTAGATGACTGGCTATTCCTGGTAACATATTTGCGACATATTTATCGACAAACAAATGTCTGCCCGTATCATCTGACAATAACTGACCGCTAAAATCATGAAATGCTTCTTCAAAGCATGTAAAGAAATCAGAGACCGATTCATCTGCCTTTTGCTTACAAGACGCTAAAACAGTCCAATCTATCTTTTTAGGGGGAATAATCGTTTTTAACTTAACTAATATGGCTGCAGGAAGATCTAGAATCAACTGATGTGGCTTTTTCGCAGGTTCCCTATCCCCGTCCATCTGTTCTAATTCTTTCCATGACGCCCCAAAAACTGCACGATCATCAATTTTACGAACAGTTCTCCACATATCTGGCGGTAATATAAATCCGAAAAATAAATCAATGTCAGCCAAAGTCATAGTACAAGAACTAATTGCTCCCTCAACTTCCTCATAAAAGGCGGCTGGATTTTTCCACGGGTCAGGTAATGCTGTTTTAAGTGCCATTACATCTGCCCTATTCCAAGGAGTATACACCCAATTATAAATAAAATAACCCTTAGCATCAACAGAAGTTTCATCATCACTTGTACCCAATCCTTTAGGCGGAACATACAAAGGCGGGGCCTCCCGCATTGGTTTAGCGTGAACTATCATAGTCTTATCTGTTCCGAAGATGGAAGCTTGCACCCCACCGGTCTGAGATGTCCATGCAACTACGTCCACAGCCCTTTTCTCCTCTTGCAAGTGGACTGCCGTAACACATAATTTCACCAAACGCCTGATTGCATCAGTCACCTGGGAGAAAACAAAAAGACCATCACGCATTTGCTTATGATCAGCTGCTACATCATCGGGCTCTAACTCATCAGAATATTTCCGATATAGTTCAATAACTTCTGAGCCAAATGCCTCAGTAAAATATGGCTGCTCCTTTTCCGTCCACCCTTTCATGTTGTCTAAAAGTTCAGAAGCAGAGACAACGCTATGAATTGTTTTAAGAGCAATAGATCTAAGCTCAGATGCATGGTCAGCAGGCAACATAGAGCGACTGTCTCGCATCTTCTGTTGCTCCGAACTGGAGACCTTAGCTAACTCATGAGGGGCAGAAGGGACGACATACGGAGGTGGAGGGCGATCTAGTAACAATAAATCATCATGTGGTTTATTAAGGATAGGATAGAGAGGTTGCCTAACGGTGTATTGGCCAGTTACCTGTAATTTACGTTCTTTTTCTTCTAGCTCCTTTAAGTCATTTATTTCTTTCTTTCTCATTTCCAATGCTTTCACATATACATTCTTCCGCTGCTCTTTCTCAAGCAAGGCTTGCTCACGCTTCACTCGTCCACGCACTTCTTTCTCCCACATTCGTACACAGTCAAACATATCTTGCCTAGACTTTCGCTTACACATACATTGTTCCACATACTCAATCTTTCGCAAATCAAATGACCCATGCATAGGCCAACGCAACTCAGGATCCGCACAAGTGTATTTATTCCATAATGTGCTGTACATTATAGAAGAAAGACCATGTTTAACATACATATCTCTATTTGGCGTCCCCTCTGGGGGTGCCCGTTGCGATTCTTCCAGTCTCAAATTGGTACCATTACAAAAGCAACACATCCTACGAAGTTCGCTAAAAACAGGCATGACAAAAATAGTGCAAAATATGCAATATTATAATCAAAGTAGCACTTAAGGTGCCGTTAAAATAAAAATTAAATTGGAGAAAATTCTCCTCATTACCTGCCTATATAAATTGCACTTTATATATCAATTCAAAAGACACAAATTGACTAGTCACCCAAAACATGAGAGCCACAGTAAGTAGTGCTACACTACATTACCAAACAAAGGCATCAAAACCCACAGCAAGTGCCGTAAAATGGCTCTTACCAATCACAGGGTGTCCAGGTTCCAACTGCCAAGTTCTAAAATCGACCAAATGGTCACTGCATGACGAATGAACAAAAAGAATCTCAGTCGAGGACCGGCACCACCTGGATGGTCAAATCAGAAAGAAGGGAAAAACGCCGTGGTTGCCAAGACTCGGGTCTCCTCAGGCATTGATCGTCCGCAGTGAGATCCCAATCCTTCGTCACGACCAATCCGTTGGGCATCCGAGTCACCGATGAGTCCCTGTTTGGGTGCCAATTTGTTGAAGTAAGCCTCAGCAAGGCCTACTAGTGCAAGGGGTTCACCTTTCTCTGCACAAAGTCCTTTAGACCATGTAGGAAGAAGTTAGCACAGGAACTGAAATAAAAGACAAAGTTTATTAACCTCATGAGGTGGTACTACAGTTCAAACAGCACCCTTAGGTAATGCTTGAAGTAGCACACTGAACTGAGAGAGCATGGTCCTTTTATACCCACGCAGGGGCTAAAAGGAGGTGGTACAATTATAGAAGCAAGACTTGTATACATGTAAGGTCATGTGGAAAATGCGCAGTCGACAGGTAGGAGGAGCTATCAGTTTTCAAGGACTAACAGCTGCAGACCTTACTGAGCATGTGCGAAAGTGGGAGGTGCTAAATATAACTTGACACTAGGCAGATTTCAAGAGTAGTTAACAGAAAAGTAGGACAGAGCACATGGTGAGCACATGGCAGCATGTGGCAGAGAAAATGGCTGCCATGAATACAAAATGGATTCCGCAAAATGTTCACAATAGTTACTAAATACAGATGTCTTCTGCTAATGCTTAATCTAATCGCTGTTAAACTACAACAGTATGGCTGGTGGTGGTTTTCTGCCTGGAAAATGGCGGAAAGCCACCAGCAGTTGTAATTTGGCGATCTGAGGACCGTTGAGCTGGAGGCCTTTTGGTGGCCGCCAGAACCGCGGTCGGTGGTCTTCCCCGCCAAATTTGTAAGGACCCCCTATGTCTGTTTGAATTACCACACTCCACTGGACAACACTACACTCTATGTCAGTTCACTCAATGCTTTTAAACTCACCTCTCCACTCTGTCATTTCACTGTACCCTACTCCACTCTACCCTATTCCACTTTATGCCACTCCATTTTATGACACTCCAGTGTGCACCAATAACTGTACACCCTTTCACTCTATGCTACTCCACTATACACTCTTCATCTGCATGCAACTCCACTTCACAACGCTACACTCTCTGCTATTCCACTCTGTACCACTCCACTGTATGCCATGTCAGTATACCATTCCACTGTACACCTCTGCACTTTACACCACCCCACTGTACACGACTATAGAATAAACCACTTTACTCTACGACAATCCACTGTACCCTAGTACACTACACATCACTTAATTCTATGGCACTATACTCCATGCCACTCTACTATATGCAAGTCCACTCTACTGTACTACACTCTACGCTATTCAACTGTACATCACAGAATTCCATGCCACTTTACTTTGTGCTATTCCATGATATGCCACTCTACTCTGTCACTACACTGTACTCCAGTGTTATTCCACTCTAAACCATTCCACTTTACGCTACTCCACTGCATACCTCTCCCCTGTAACCCACTCGGTGCCACTACACTCTAAGCTATCCCATAGTACGACACTCCACTCTTCAACACTCCACACCACACCACAGTGCAGTATTACACTGTACGCCACTATACTCTACCCCACTATACTGTATCCCGCTGCACTCTACAGCACTCCACTGTATGGTATTCCACTCGACAAAGCTCCTGCCTAACCACTACACTATGTGCCACTCTACGGTATTCCATTCTACAACACTCCACTCTATGCCTCTATGCCTCTACACTGTATGCCACTGTAGTCTATGCTATTCTACTGTACACCCACTGTACTGTATCTTGCTCCACCCTATGACACTCTACTCTGCGTTACTCCATTGTATGCTCTCAATTCTCTACTATTACACTCAATGCCTCTCCACTCTGCACCACTCCATCCCACTCCAGAGTACACCATTCCACTGTATGCCACTCCAGTATATACCACTCCAGTATATGCCCCTCCACTCTATGTCACTTCACTGTATGCTAATCCAGTGTACGCCATCACATTTTAACTCACTCCACTCTACGTCACTTCACAGTAACACACTTCAGTGTATGCACTGCACTATACACCACTCCACTGTACACTATTCCACTGTATGCTGCTCAACTGCATGACACTCCAGTCTGTGCCAGTCCAATGTATGCTACTGATCAGGACCCCAATACACTATTAAACTGCCTAGGCTTGCCTTAAGTTTTTTAACGGGCCTGGGATAAACATGTCGTCCTGGGTCCACATGTCTCCATCTGGCGTTGTCTAGCATGGGACCTTATTGCAAGTACATTATCCTATAGCGCTAATCACAAACCCGGAAGCTGAAGCTGTGAGCAGGGTGGAACAGCACTAAGTGGTGAAGCAGAGGAGATCGCAGCCCATTGTTCGCCATCCACCACCTGCGCTTGGCAGTTCCCGGCATTTATCCCGTTCCTGGCCCCCACCGTTAAGAAGGTACGGGTAGTTAGTGAAGAGAGAGAGGTGAGGTAAGGTGAGGGGGGGTGAGGTGATTGCGAGGTGGTCGTGGCAGTGTGGTATTGCAGCGTGCAGGGTCAGGGGGTCAGAGGGGAGCTGGGCTGAGGCAGGCTGTGTGGCTGTGGGAGGTCCCAGAAGACAGGGGACACACGGCTGGCACTTGTGGGCTGGGGTCCCACTGTCACTCACCTGAATTGCCGTCTCTGTTAGCACTGTTGTCACCTGCCTCCCCCCATGCACCCCTTCCTGCCCGGCTTCCCCCTTCCTTCTGTCCCCCTCGCTCCTCCTCGTCTCCGCGGCTTGCGGTCTTCCTCCTCCTTGCTTTGCACCTCACTCTTCGCACCCTTGAGCCCCCAAGTTCCTGAATCCCTGTGCCTCCCTACCCTGGCCATGTACCTGGTGGAGCAGACAAGCAGAGGGGATAAGCAGAAGGGAAGGGGTGGCAGAGGAAGACAGGGCTGGTGAAGGTAGGTGGTGGAGCGGGAGGTCGCTCTCCCACCCTGCCGTTGATCACCCCACCGCCTGCCTTCCCCCCAGCACTCCTGCAGTTCAACAGGCCCCTTGGTCCTTCGCATCCAGATCTCTTGGCCCCACCTGGCCTGGACCCTGCAATCCTGAGCAATCACAACTTATTCTTCAGCTCCAGAGGACGATCCTTGGAGCAATTAGACCCAACCTTTAGTGCGCAGACGACAGGTGAGCATGGTGACTGTACTCAGCCACCACCAAGGGTGTACCACAGCATCCGGGGGTGCAGCTTGCGGACATCTAGTGAGCCTCACTTGCCAAGCCAGCAGCACTAGTAGCACCAGCATTGGTACTTACGGCGCACTCTTCAATCCGCATCCGCCTCTGCTCCAGGGAAATCCAGCGTCACCTTGTGCGACAGACACAACAGCCGACCATCAATTCCTCTGCGTCACTACTCCTACTATCTCCAACACCTCGTCAGCTCAAGCCTACGGGGCACGGAGGAGGCAAAAGAAGGGAAGGAAGGGAAAGAAGGGGCAAAACAAGAATGTCCCCTGAAACAAAACAGCAACAGGAAAAAGGAAAAGGAAACCTGAAGCTCCAGGCAGTCATCTCGTGGCACAGATTGTACCACTTCTAATTGAGATTCAGAGCCAGACCAGGAAGGGGAGCAATCCACTTCTAGACTTCACGCTGGGCACAGCCTGGAACCTAAAAATAGCCTGGAACAACCTAAAAAACGTCGCACCACAGACTGCCAACCAAAAATCTATACCACATTCTCCTTTTTAAAAAATGGTGGACCTGTCACGCAATGACACACAGGGGCTACGGCCACCCCTTATTCCTTTAATTCTCAAAAAAACAGCAGAAAGTTGCCCACCTCAGCACGACCCTGCCACAACGGGCTGCATCAAGTCTAAGCCCCACTCAGCCTCCCAAAACCAGTATAACCTAGCCGTCTATGGGGCAGTGGTCCGTGAGGAGCCCAGGCAGGCTCCAGAGAATCCATGGTGGGCTTCACTTCATCAGAGTACGACCTGCCAAATCTACCTTGCACTCCGTGGATTGAAAGCGGCTCAGCCCGCCTTCATCAATAAGGAGGGCCAGCTGCCCACAGACATTCTGGCCTTGACTCCAGCTCTAGACCCTGCTTGTCAGGGAACTGCAGCGACCGAAGGATCTCAGCCCCCTTGCCTGTCATCTCTTCCAGCAAACATGAAAACAGAGGGTCTCAGAACAGGAGCGGATGAAGAAACCCTATCCTATTTAAACATGCAAGCGTGGGAGGACATGCTTGTCGCTTACTCCCAAGATTCCCCTTCAGCTACTCAATTTACTTTAGATCCCAGTCAGCCGTCTCCCAAAGACGGCGTAAGGATCAACGCGACCATTGATACAAACACTGCAGTTCCCAGTCAGCTGTCTCCCAATGATGGCGTAAGGATCAGGGCAAGTACAGACACAAGCGCTGCATCAACAACGGATCAGGATCCTGACACAAACTGCCACAATCCACACACGGATGGTGCCTGGGCCTCCTCACTTAAAACTATGCAGCTTCTAGTCGAAACACTTCATTATTGTTAGAAATGGGGTCTTTGGTTGACAGTCAGGTTACCCCCTGTTTTAGCAAGGACCCTCACTCTAGTCAGGGTAAAAGAGAGTCACCCTCAGCTAACCCCTGTTTACCCCCTTGGTAGCTTGGCAGAGCAGTAGGCTTAACTTCAGAGTACTAGGCGTAAAGTATTTGTACCAACACACACAGTAACTTAATAAAAACACTACAAAATGAACAACAAAAGTTTAGAAAAATAGAGAATATTTATCAAAACTAAACAAGACCAAAACGACAAAACTCCACAACACACAAGTCAAGATATCAATTAAAACTCAAAAAGAGTCTTTAAGTAGTTTTAAACACACACTAGCGCTGCTAGCGTGAAAATGTACCTGGTGCGCGTCAAAAATAATCCCACACGGGCGGCTGTGCGTCAAAAAGGGCTTGCGATGCTTTGATATCACTCATGAGCGAGACCTTGCGTTGTTTCCCCCTTCTGTCGAGTCGGCATGCGTCGGTTCTTCTCTCCACAGGAAGGCGATGCATTGATTCGGTCCGCATACGGGTCCAGGTAGGCCTTGAGTTATTTTTGCATGCACAACGATGGTTCGCATCAGAAATCCAGTCGCACAATGATCTGAAAACCATGCAGTGCGAGTTGTGATCTCCCAGTCTCCATCAGCGATGCTGCACGTTGTTGCTCCTGCTCCATGCGTCGATTCTTTGGTCGCGTTTCTGGCGAGCATCGATTCTCAGCCGCAGAGCCGGCAGCGCATCATTTCTTCAGCCGCAAATCCGAGTCGTGTCAATCTTTTCCCCGCACAGCGCTCTGTGTGTGGATTTTTTCCTCTTAGGCTGCCAGCTTCTCCTTTCAGGGTCCCAGGAACTGGATGGGCACCACAGGGCAGAGTAGGAGTCTCTCCAGAGACTGCAGGTGCTGGCAGAGAGGAGTCTTTGCTGCCCCTGAGACTTCAAACAACTGGAGGCAAGTTCTAAATCAAGCCCTTGGAGATTTCTTCTCAAGATAGAAGGCACACAAAGTCCAATCTTTGCCCTCTTACTCTGGCAGAAGCAGCAACTGCAGGATAGTTCCACAAAGCACAGTCACAGGCAGGGCAGCTCTTCTTCCTCAGCTCTTCAGCTCTTCTCCAGGCAGAGGTTCCTCTTGTTTCCAGAAGTGTTTCTAAAGTCTGTGGTTTTGGGTGCCCTTCTTATACCCAATTTCTCCTTTGAAGTAGGCCTACTTCAAAGTAAAGTCTATTTTGAATGTGAAATCCTACCTTGCCCAGGCCAGGTCCCAGACACTCACCAGGGGGTTGGAGACTGTATTGTGTGAGGAGAGGCACAGCTCTTTCAGGTGTAAGTGACCACTCCTCCCGTCCCTACTACCACAGATGGGTCATCAGGAAATGCAGACTACACCCCAGCTCCATGTGTGTCACTGTCTAGTGTGAGGTGCAACCAGCTCAGCTGTCAAACTGACCCAGACAGGGAATCTACAAACAGGGAGCATCACAGAAATGGTATAAGCAAGAAAATGCTCACTTTCTAAAAGTGGCATTTTCAAACACACAATCTTAAAATCAACTTTACTAAATGATGTGTTTTTCTATTGTGAGCTCAGAGACCCCAAACTCCACATGTCCATCCGCTCCCAAAGGGAATCTACACTTTAATCAAGTTTGAAGGTAGCCCCCATGTTAACCTATGAGAGGGACAGGCCTTGCAATAGTGAAAAACGAATTTAGCAATATTTCACTGTCAGGACATATAAAACCCATTACTGTATGTCCTACCTTAACCATACACTGCACCCTGCCCTTGGGGCTACCTAGGGCCTACCTTAGGGGTGGCTGACATGTAAGGAAAGGGAAGGTTTATGCCTGGCAAGAGGGTACACTTGCCAAGTCGAATTTACAGTTAAAACTGCACACACAGATACTTCAGTGGCAGGTCTGAGACATGATTACAGAGCTACTTATGTGGGTGGCACACCCTGTGCTGCAGGCCCACTAGTAGCATTTGATTTACAGGCCCTGGGCACCTCTAGTGCACTTTACTAGGGACTTACTAGGAAATCAAAAATGCCAATCATGAATAAACCAATCAACAAAACAATTTACACAGAGAGCATATGCACATTAGCAATGGTTAGCAGTGGTAAAGTGCTCAGAGTTCAAAAACCAACAGCAGCAGGTCAGAAGAAATGGGAGGCAAGAGGCAAATAGATTGGGGATGACCCTGCATAGGCAAAAAAGTCCAACAATTATCAATTAGACAAAATGGACGTTCAGCTAACTTTGCTCAACACAATGGCAGTATTCATAGCAGGATCCGATGAGAAACTAGGTGATCTCAGGAAAATTGGTTACAACCAGGCATCTCCTGCAATAGCAACCCTACCTATGTTGACTCCAACAGTAACTGCCTACCCAACTTCTAAGGAACCAGCAACCAACTGCCAGTCCTGTGGACAGCAATATCATTGTGAAACCCAACGCCAAGCTGAGACGCACCCAGCGGAGGAAAGGTCGCAAGAAGGGACTTGCAGGGAACGGCGAGAACCTGGCAGCTGACTCCAACCTAACTACACCCGCCATTTGGTCCCCCAACAAAGTCATTTCTCCCAGGTCACCTGCTCCAGTGACAATCTCAGAGGATCTGTCCTCAACTTTGGCTATCAATCAGAGGAACGCGGCCATTAAGGTCTCCACCCTGGACAGCTAAGGGGGCGGGCATTGCCAGGGAACTGCAATTCCAGCAGCTCTCGCATACCGCTGCAGTTTTAACACTCGGAAGTTATAGTCAACCCATACAATCAATTTCCTCCATTCCTTCCCTCGCCCAGATAATGGACCCTCTTCTACAGGAACAGGGAGCGATCATCACACCACCCAGCCCTACACATCACGTACAAGTGGGGAATTCTACAATCAACGGGTCCAACAACTGCTGGAATCAGGGAGGGGGTCCCCCTCCAGGACAACTCTGCAGAAATTAGAAACCCGACCAGAGCCCACAACTACCAATACACTAATTTTTCATCCTTACTACAATTCCAGGGGAACTGGCGACATTCTGAACAGGGGGAATATTCTCCAGCTTCTATCACTCAATCGCTCCACAAGCAGCCTGAGCACAACTGATCTCCTAGCAGTAGAATTTGCCCACCCAACCATCACAACTGCCCTTTAAGCAACCAAGGCCACATGGAAGGCAAGATTAATTGTCCACACAACCCTAGGAGAAAGCGCAACTTTTTTAACGCTGCAGCATCAGCATCACCACGCACCGTGAGGTTGGCTACATGACCCCTTTACTAACACTGGGTCCTGCCTCTAAATCAGACCCTCTGAACAGGAAAACACACTCCATGCTTAGGAGCGCCCGGGCAGTTCTCCTGTGACCTCAAGCTCCTCCATTACTGCTATGAGCGAATCCCGATGCCATAGGTTGCTCACTTCAACCTATTTCTCTCAAAATAACAACTTAAGGTGTTTTTAAAAAACAATTAACAACTGCAATAGGCCAGGGTGACAAATTCCAGACAAAAAGCGGGGCCCCATATCATCAAAGGAGACACTCTGCCTGTGTTCTTGGAAAGTAAATGACCTCCTTTCCAAAGCCTCAGACCATGATTTCATCCAATATATCAGCACTTTCAACATTATACTAATGCAGGAAACCTGGCTGGATGAACCATTACACTTGCAGGGCTACATGTGGTTCTCCACCCTAGCAATCAGGGAGGCGAAGCATGGTCACCTTCAGGGTGGCCTGGCCCCTCACGTCTCTTTAGGATTATCAGTCAGAGCCACCCCTTTGGTCTCCACCTGCTCCTTTATCAACATCATGACAATCGCCACCCCTACGAGAGTGCCTACAGCAGAGATAGTTCTCGTAAATACCTACATCCACCCTACATCCACTATAACTTAAATCCAGTGACACTAACAAACTAGTGGTACAACTTGATAATTACTTAAGCAGCAATGACATAGCCGATACGGCCGATATCATTGTCTCAGGTGACTTTAATTTGCATTTACTAGGACCCTCCACAGACGAAACCTCAATTGCCCTCTCTAGCGGCTGGGATCTTCCTACACAGGGGGCCAACAAACACGGCCGTCCCACAAAGACCAGCAGGTCATTGCTCAGTGACTTAGAACAGTTACAGCTAAGAGCTCTGCATGGCAGATTTCACCACCTCGCCACCTGCGGTATCATATTTTTCAACCACAGCCTCTACCACAATTGATTACATGTTTGTCATTCTCCCACTGTTCAAACAAGTAGCAATCTACTACATAGACAACAGGAGTGAGAGCGACCATTACCCACAGGAACTAGCCATCAACCTGGGGATCACTAAAATGGAAAAAGTGAGTATCGCACACATTACCCACTTTACAACAAACTGAAAACGGGTCAAATGTGAGCAATCAAACATAGATCTTGTCACCAAAGCAGCAATGGATCTGGCACTTGAATTAGAAAAAATTACAACAGTGAAGTGCTGAAATGGGAACAACTAACAACCAGGCTAAGTGAAACATTTTCGGTGCCAATCACCAACAGGCGACTGCCACCCCCCACAGCCTCAACTCACCTGACTCAGGCCTACAGGTCAGCATTACAAGAAACAAAAAGGGAAATTAACTTCAGCAGAAGGCGTCCCCGTGGCAGTCTTGGGAATCCAGACATGCTTGTAACTCTAAGGCACCATAAACAGTCACTGAAAAAGCTGAAATGGGCAATTAACACGAATCGCAGCGAAGACCTGTGGGCCAAGCTATCCTCAGAAGGAAGGTGCAACAACAGTGCATGCTTCTGGCACACAATATGCAACCTCACACTCCCTTACCACGGCAACATCAAATTGCATATATCAGAAGCTGTCTGGGCCCAATACCTTGGAGTCCACTTCAATGGCCAGGCATCACTCAGCACATCCACACAAAGCACGACATCCCCAGAAATCCATCTCCCACACAGGCCCCAGAGAAGACCCCGCTCATATTACTCACTGATTCTGTCACAATAAAATACCAGATAGCCAAGGGCAGGAGAGAAGGTGTCCCAGGCCCCAATGGACTTCTGCCTGCAGTTTTTAAGCACAACAGGCCCTTCTGAGAAAAGATTTTTGAACCTCTCTACCTGAAAATATGCCTGACAGGAATGATCCCACAGTCCTTGAAGGGTCCATAATCTCTTCTATTTTTAAAACCAGGGACAGGTCGCTCCCTAATAGCTATTGTCTGATTGCTTTAAATGACAATGATGCAAAGTACTTTGCAGGTCTGCTACTGGATCATCTGCTTGCATGGACTACCGGAAAGGTACTAATCCCCAAGATCCAAACAGGATTTTCCAAACAAACTGGCACCATCATAAACATCATGTCCATTGCCCTCTTAATTGACAAAGCTATAACATAGAAACGTCAGTCGATCTATGCTTTGTTGATTTCAAGGCCGCATTTGATCACGTGGATAGGAATCTGTTGCGGAAGAAGCTTGAAAACTGGGGACTTCCATATTCACTCCTACGCTTGATAATAGCCCTGCATACGGACACATAGGTCCAGATAAAATTGGGTACAAGCACCCATCTCTCAAGGAGGATCCCCAATACCAAAGGCTTAAAGCAGGGCTGTGTGTTGACCCCCACACTGGTCAATCTATACCTAGCAGACCTGGTGGGCTCACTCACCCCCACAAACTCGCACCCCCCAAAAATCAGAGAGCTGAAACCACTGTGCCTCATGTTACTGGATTGCCCTGTATTGGTCAATCATGCAGAAATACGCCTTTAGAGACTATCAAACACTACTTAACATTACTCAGCCACCAACACCTTGACAGTAAACTTTGGAAAAACACGCACATTGTCAATCAGAACTAAGGCACCTCCAAGAACGTGGTTTTGGGGCAAGACACGACTTGCCCAATCAGACAAGTATAAATATGTAGAGTCGTCATTGGTAAATCAGGGAACTTCGTGCATCAAAGAAGGTGCATAATGGGGAAAAGCCTAGCTACATCACTGTCCTTAAAAAGACTACCTCTTCTCCTGGGATCCAGGACAGCCGTTCTTCAGTTTTCTCTCGGAGGAAGAAGATGTTTCAGGTAAGTGTTCTCTGTTATCTATACTATTTATGTTTTCACAACGTGATGTATTGCACAAGGGGGGTTATTGTGTCACCTTCACCATTATTTAGTCCGCTTTGGTTGCTTAAATAGTTTCTGAGAAGAAACTAAATTATAGAGTAATTACCTTTAGTTCTGTCAAAACTACCTTGGTTTGTATTGTAATATGTCAGCCCCCCTCCCTTTTTTTTGGAGTTAATTGGTTTTGATATCAGGCTTGGGGGGAACTAAGAATGAGCAGAAACGAAAAAATAGACATGCGTTTGGTTAAAACTGTGCTCAAACTCCCATTAGGTAGATGCTTTCCCTGCCCTTACTCCCCACCGTCCCCAGATCCGTGTACACACCTAACCGAGATACATTCTTCCTAGAACGTGGCAGGACAATAGGTCTGTACAGCATCCTTCCTGCCAGTATGACTTCTATGGTGTTTTCTCTGGCTCTTCTATTGTATAGTGCCTTGGAGTTCTGCAAGATTGTCCACTCACAACAAGACACCATTTCCACCTTGTCATCCTCGGTGCCGGTAACCCTTTCTTCTCGGTCGGTGTCTTCGGCTCCTTCACTCCTTCACTCAGCTCAGGACACGCCCACTTAAAGGGCTCCAAGCCTCACTCACTTCTCTGTCGCTGCCAATTCATGAATGTAATGGGAGTTCAAGGGACTCCCTCACCAAAGATGTTGCCATAAGGGAATTCCCTCTCAAACAACGCCGGTTATAGGAGGCAGTCCTGCTGGAATGAGAAGGTAGGAATGTCAGGGGTACTGTTCCTCTTTCCAGCATCCTGTCTAACTTGACAACGTGTATGGCTTATGTGGGGGTCAGAAACCTCTGTTTCGTGACACACACTCTAGCCCATTCCACTGTACGGCACTCCACTCTACTTTTTGATACTTTACTCTACGTCATTACAATGTACACCAGTAACACTCAGCGTTATACCACTCTACACCACTACACTGTACGCTACTCCACCATATGCCACCCCACTCTGTGCCACTCCACTCCTCACCACTATACTCTAAGCTATTCCACTGTACACCACTCCACTGTACAACAGTTCACTCTATGCCACTCCACAGTATGCTACCACAGTGTACGCCACTACAATCTACCCCACTACACTATACCCTGCTCCACTCTACAACACTCCACTCGATGGTATTGCAGTCTATAACACTCCACTCTATGACAGTACACTGTACGCCACTCTGCTCCACTTTGTGCCACTCTACTCTATGGTATTCCACTCTACAACACACCACACTATGCCACTGCACTGTATGGCACTACACTCTACGCCACTCTATTCTACATTATTCTACTGTACGCCACTATGCTGTACCTCACTCCACTCTATGCCATTCTATTCCACTGTACACCACTTTGTCTCTCCACTCTGCGCTGCATCACCCCACTCCAGTATATGCTATTCCAGTGTATGCCATTCCAGTATATGCCACTCCACGTTATTCCACTCTGTTATTCCAATGCATGTCACTATACAGTAACCCACTCCACTCTACACCACTCCACTGTAACACACTCCAGTGTATGCCACTACACTATATGCTACTACGTTATAAGCCAATACATACTACACCAGTGGTTCCCAATCTTTTGACTTCTGTGGACCCCCACTGAATCATTATTGCAATCTGGGGACCCTGCCACTGAGTCATTACTGAAAGCCTGGGAAGTAATTTGTTAATATTATTTATTTTTCTAAGCAGTTGTGGACCCCCCGAGGAGGCTTCTCGGACCCCCAGGGGTCCCCAGACCACAGGTTGGGAACCACTGCTCTACACTATTCCACTCCACTCTATGCCATTCTAGTATACTCTATTCCACAGTAGACCATTTCATTGTCCATCACTCCGCTCAATGCCACTCTACTCTACTCTATGCCACCCTAGCCTACACTTTTGTAGGACTCTTACCATGGGGGTAAGGCTGCTTAGGTTTTGGACTGCAGCACCACTGTGTGTGGGTGACCGCATCAGTGCCACACTGACTGGCCTAACCGTTTTTGGCTAACTAGCAGCACCTCACCCAACCCAGAAAGTAAAGTTGATTTGTGGTAGCCTTTGGTGACCCTGCCTTCATACCTAAACCGGGATCTGCCTGTCAGACTGCTGTCAGTCTTCTCGGGTGGCAGGAGACAGGGCCAAGATCAGCAAAAATTCATTGAAGTGGCACACAGCATAAGGTGGTTGGCTGGAATTACCCCCTCTAATCTATTTCGACCTGTTGTGGTGTTGTTATAACAAAACTTGTGTTATTCTAAGAACAGGCTTGACGTGATAATTTGTCTAGGTTTCGGAGATTGGCTCTGTACACTTGTGCCAGCCATATGAAATAAACTATCACATACAGACTTGAGCAAAGGCAGAGAATGAAATGTCCTACAAAGGAATTAAAAACAATGCTTCGTCAGAAAAGCATCTGATTAGAAAATAAGGAGGAGGTTTCAAAGAGAAGGAGCACACTGCTTGCACGTAGTATATTCCTGTACAAGTGATCCTGGGATTAGCCTGTCAACAGGGAACAATGTGGACTAGGGGCTTGCTTGGAAACCCACCAAATGTCTTCTCAGGTTTAAGTACCGCTCACAGCTCACAGGTGCCTCCCAAGGCTCGTCAACCGTGGCTCAAGTGAGCCATCAAAAGACAGTTTCAAAGAGAGGGAGCACACTGCCTGCACTCCAGCAACAAAGTATAACCCCAAAGCCTCATGGTAAATGCAGTTGATTCGTAGTTCATTCAAAAACTGAAAAGAGTCTTTCACCTCCGTAGGTACAGCAAGTGCTGTATATCCCTGTGCATGTGTTCCTGGGTTTAGCCCGTCATCAGCAGGGAGTAGCGTGGATGAGGGGCTTGCTTAGAATGCCGCCAAATGTCTTCTCAGGTTTAAGTCCCATCATTGCTCACAGGTGCCACCCAAAGCTCATCAGCCGTGGCTCAAGGGAGCCATCAAAAGACAGTTTCAAAGAGAGGGAGCACACTGTCTGCACTCCAGCAACAAAGAATAACCCCAAAGTATCTTGGTAAATGCAGTCAATTCGTAGTGCGTTAAAAAAGTATTTAGCCCGTCATCAGCAGGGAGCAGCATGGACTAGGGGCTTGCTTGTAATGCCGCCAAATGTCTTCTCAGGTTTAAGTACTGCTCCTGATGCACAGGTGCCTCCCAAGTCTCATCAGCCGTGGCTCAAGGTAGCTGTCAAAAGGCAGTTTTAAACAGAGGGAGCACACTACCTGAACTCCAGCAACAAAGTATAACCCCAAAGTATCTTGGTAAATGCAGTAGATTCGTAGTCCATTCAAAAAGTAAAAAGAGTCTTTCACCTTCGTAGGTGCAGAAAGTGCTGTATATCCCTGTGCAAGTGTTTCTGGGTTTAGCCCATCATCAGCAGGGAGTAGCGTTGACTAAGGGGCTTCCTTGGAATGCCTCCAAATGTCTTCTCAGGTTTAAGTACCGCTCATAGTGCACAGATGCCTCCCAAGGCTCATTAGCCATGGCTCAAGGGAGCCATCAAAAGACAGTTTGAAAGAGATGGAGCATAGTGCCTACACTCCAGCAACAAGGTATAACCCCAAAGCATCATGGTAAATGCAGTCAATTCGTAGTGCGTTCAAAAAGTAAAAAGAGTCTTTCAGCTCCGTAGGTGCAGCAAGTGCTTTATATCCCTGTACACGTGTTTCTGGGATTAAATTGTCATCAGTTGGGAGCAGTGTGGACTAGGGTGTTCCTTGGAATGCCGCAAAATGTCTTCTCAGGTTTAAGTACTGCTCATGACGCACAGGTGCCTCCCAAGTCTCATCAGCCGTGGCTCAAGGTAGCTGTCAAAAGGTAGTTTCAAACAGAGGGAGCACACTGCCTGAACTCCAGCAACAAAGTATAACCCCAAAGTATGTTGGTAAATGAAGTTGATTCGTAGTCCTTTGAAAAATTAAAAGTAGTCTTTTACCTCTGTAGGTGCAGCAAGTACGGTATCTCCCTGTACACATGTTTCTGGGTTTAGCCCGTCATGAGCACGGAGCAGCAGGGACTAGGGGCTTGCTTGGAATCCCACCAAATGTCTTCTCAGGTTTAAGTACCGCTCATGGCGCACAGGCGCCTCCCAAGGCTCGTCAGCCTTGGCTCAGCGGAGCCGTCAAAAGACAGTTTGAAAGAGATGGAGCACACTGCCAACACTCCAGCAACAAGGTATAACCCCAAAGCATCATGGTAAATGCAGTAGATTCGTAGTCCGTTCAAAAAGTAAAAAGAGACTTTCAGCTCCGTGGCTGGAGCAAGTGCTGTATATCCATGTACACGTGTTTCTGGGTTGAGATTGTCATCAGCAGGGAGCAGCGTGGACTAGGGCCTTGCTTGGAATGCCGCCAAATGTCTTCTCAGGTTCAAGTACTGCTCATGACGCACAGGTGCCTACCAAGTCTCATCAGCCGTGGCTCAAGTTAGCTGTCAAAAGACAGTTTCAAGCAGAGGTAGCACAATGCCTTCACTCCAGCAACAAAGTATAACCCCAAAGTATCTTGGTAAATGCAGTCGATTTGTAGTCCTTTGAAAAAGTAAAAAGAGTCTTTTACCTCTGTAGGTGCAGCAAGTGCGGTATATCCTTGAACACATGCTTCTGGGTTTAGCCCGTCATCAGCAGGGAACAGCGTGAACTAGGGTTTGCTTGAAATCCCACCAAATGTCTTCTCAGGTTTAAGTTACGCTCATGGCGCACAGGTGCCTCCCAAGGCTCGTCAACCGTGGCTCAAGGGAGCAGTCAAAAGACAGCTTCAAAGAGAGGGAGCAAACTGCCTGCACTCCAGTAACAAATTATAACCCAAAAGCATCATGGTAAATGCAGTTGATTCGTAGTCCATCCAAAAAGTAAAAAGAGTTGTTCAGCACTGTAGGTGCAGCAACTACTGTATAACCCTGTAGACGTGTTTCTGGGATTAGCCCGTCATCATCAGGGAGCAGCGTGGACTAGGGGTTTGCTTGGAATGCCACCAAATGTCTTCTCAGGCTTAAGTGCCACTCATGGCGCACAGGTGCCTACCAAGGCTCGTCAGCCGTGTCACAAGGGAGCCATCAAAAGACAGTTTCAAAGTGAAGGAGCACAATGCCTACACTCCAGCAACAAGGGATAACCCCAAAGCATCATGGTAAATGCAGTAAATTTGTAGTCCGTTCAATAAGTAAAAAGAGTTTTTCAGCTCCGTAGCTGCAGCAAGGGCTGTATATGAATGTGCACGTGTTTCTGGGTTTAGCTTTTCATCAGCATGGAGCAGCGTGGACTAGGGCCTTGCTTGGAACCTTGCTCGGAATGGCGCCAAATGTCTTCTCAGGTTTAAGTACTGCTCATGACGCACAAGTGCCTCCCAAGTCTCATCAGCCGTTGCTCAAGGTAGCTGTCAAAAGGCAGTTTCAAACCGAGGGAGCACACTGCCTGCCCTCCAGCAACAAAGTATAACTCCAAAGCATCTTGGTAAATGCAGTTGATTCGTATTCCTTTGAAAAAGTGAAAAGAGTCTTTTACCCGCGTAGGGGCAGCAAGTGCGGTATATCCCTCTACACATGTTTGTGGGCTTAGCCCATCATCAACAGGGAGCAGCGTGGACTACGGGCTTGCTTGGAATCCCACCAAATGTCTTCTCAGGTTTAAGTTCCGCTCATGGCGCACAGGTGCCTCCCAAGGCTCATCATCCGTAGCGCAAGGGAGCCGTCAAAAGATAGTTTCAAAGAGAGGGAGCACACTGCCTACACTCCAGCAACGAGGTATAACCCCAAAGCATCATGGTAAATACAGTTGTTCGTAGTCCGTTCAAAATCAGCTCCGTTGCTGCAGCAAGTGCTGTACATCACTGGAGAGGTGTTTCTGGTTTAGCCCGTCACCAGCAGGGAGCAGCATTAACTAGGGGTTTGCTTGGAATGCCACAAAATGTCTTCTCAGGTTTAAGTACCACTCATGGTGCACAGGTGCCTACCAAGGCTCGTCAGCCGTGGCTCAAAGGAGGCATCAAAAGACAGTTTCAATGAGATGGAGCACACTGCCTACACTCCAGCAACGAGGTATACCCCAAAGCACATGGTAAATACAGTTGATTCGTAGTCCGTTCAAAAAATAAAAAGAGTCTTTCAGCTCCGTTGCTGCAGCAAGTGCTGTACATATCTGTACACTTTTTTCTAGTTTCAGCTTGTCATCAGCAGGGAGCAGCGTGGACTAGGGCCTTGCTTGGAATGCCACCAAATGTCTTCTCATATTTAAGCACTGCTCATGACGCACAGGTGCCTCCCAAGTCTCATCAGCCGTGGCTCAAGGTAGCTGTCAAAAGGCAGTTTCAAACAGAGGGAGTACACTGCCTGCACTCTAGCAACAAAGTATAACCCCAAAGTATGTTGGTAAATGCAGTCGATTCGTTGTCCTTTGAAAAATTAAAAAGTGTCTTTTACCTCCGTAGGTGCAGCAAGTGCGGCATATCCCTGTACACATGTTTGTGGGTTTAGCCCATCATCAGCAGGGAGCAGCGTGGGCTAGGGGCTTGCTTGGAATCCCAGCAAATGTCTTCTCAGGTTTAAGTACCGCTCATGGCGGACAGGTGCCTCCCAACGCTCATCAGCCGTGGCTCAAGGGAGCCGTCAATAGACAGTTTCAGAGAAAGGGAGCACACTGCCTGCACTCCAGTAACAAATTATAACCCCAAAGCATCATGGTAAATGCAGTCGATTCGTAGTCCGTTCTAAAAGTAAAATGTCTTTCAGCTCTGTGGCTGGAGCAAGTGCTGTATATCCCTGTACACCTGTTTCTGGGATTAGCTTGTCATCAGTGGGGAGCAGCGTGGACTAGGGCCTTGCTTGGAATGCCGCCAAATGTCTTCTCAGGTTCAAGTACTGCTCATGACGCACAGGTGACTCCCAAGTCTCATCAGCTGTGGCTCAAGGTAGCTGTCAAAAGACAATTTCAAGCAGAGGGAGCACACTGCCTGTACTCTAGCAACAAAGTATAACCCCAAAATATGTTGGTAAATGCAGTCGATTCGTTGTCCTTTGAAAAATTAAAAAGTGTCTTTTACCTCCGTAGGTGCAGCAAGTGCGGCATATCCCTGTACACATGTTTGTGGGTTTAGCCCATCATCAGCAGGGAGCAGCGTGGACTAGGGGCTTGCTTGGAATCCCAGCAAATGTCTTCTCAGGTTTAAGTACCGCTCATGGCGCACCGGTGCCTCCCAACGCTCATCTGCCGTGGCTCAAGGGAGCCGTCAAAAGACAGTTTCAGAGAAAGGGAGCACACTGCCTGCACTCCAGTAACAAATTATAACCCCAAAGCATCATGGTAAATGCAGTCGATTCGTAGTCCGTTCAAAAAGTAAAATGTCTTTCAGCTCAGTAGATGCAGGAAGTGCTGTATATCCCTGTACACCTGTTTCTGGGATTAGCTTGTCATCAGTGGGGAGCAGTGTGGACTAGGGTGTTCCTTGGAATTTGCCAAATGTCTTCTCAGGTTTAAGTACTGCTCATGACGCACAGGTGCCTCCCAAGTCTCATCAGCCGTGGCTCAAGGTAGCTGTCAAAAGGAAGGTTCAAACAGAGGGAGCACACTGCCTGAACTCCAGCAACAAAGTATAACCCCAAAGTATCTTGGTAAATGCAGTTGATTCGTAGTCCTTTGAATAATGAAAAGCAGTCTTTTACCTCTGTAGGTGCAGCAAGTACGGTATCTCCCTGTACACATGTTTCTGGGTTTAGCCCGTCATGAGCAGGGAGCAGCAGGGACTAGGGGCTTGCTTGGAATCCCACCAAATGTCTTCTCAGGTTTAAGTTCAGCTCATGGCGCACAGGTGCATCCCAAGGCCTGTCAGCCGTGGCTCAGGGGAGCCGTCAAAAGACAGTTTGAAAGAGATGGTGCACACTGCCAACACTCCAGCAACAAGGTATAACCCCAAAGCATCATGGTAAATGCAGTAGATTCGTAGTCCGTTCAAAAAGTAAAAAGAGACTTTCAGCTCTGTGGCTGGAGCAAGTGCTGTATATCCATGTACACGTGTTTCTGGGTTGAGATTGTCATCAGCAGGGAGCAGAGTGGACAAGGGCCTTGCTTGGAATGCCGCCAAATGTCTTCTCAGGTTTAGGTACCTTTCACAGCGCACAGGTGCCTCCCAAGGCTCGTGAGCCGTGGCTCAAGGGAGGCATCAAAAGACAGTTTCAAAGAGATGGAGCACACTGGCTACATTCCAGCAACAAGGTATAACCCCAAAGCGTCATGGTAAATGCAGTAAATTTGTAGTCCGTTCAATAAGTAAAAATAGTTTTTCAGTTCCGTAGCTGCAGCAAGGGCTGTATATCCATGTACACGTGTTTCTGGGTCTAGCTTTTCATCAGCATGGAGCAGCGTGGACTAGGGCCTTGCTTGGAACCTTGCTCGGAATGCCACCAAATGTCTTCTCAGGTTTACTTACTGCTCATGACGCACAAGTGCCTCCCAAGTCTCATCAGCCGTTGCTCAAGGTAGCTGTCAAAAGGCAGTTTCAAACAGAGGGAGCACACTGCCTGCACTCCAGCAACAAAGTATAACTCCAAAGCATCTTGGTAAATGCAGTCGATTCATAGTCCTTTGAAAAAGTAAAAAGAGTCTTTTACCCTCATAGGGGCAGCAAGTGCGGTATATCCCTCTACACATGTTTGTGGGCTTAGCCCATCATCAGCAGGGAGCAGCATGGAGTAGGGGCTTGCTTGGAATCCCACCAACTGTCTTCTCAGGTTTAAGTACCGCTCATGGCGCGCAGGTGCCTCCCAAGGCTCATTATCTGTGGCTCAAGGGAGCCGTCAAAAGATAGTTTCAAAGAGAGGGAGCACACTGCCTGCACTCCAGCAACAAATTATAACACCAGAGCATCATGGTAAATGCAGTCGATTCGTGGACCATTCACATAGTAAAAAGAGTATTTCAGCTCTGTTGGTGCAGCAAGTGTTGTACATCCGTCTGCAGGTGTTTCTAGTTTAGCCCGTCATCAGCAGGGAGCAGCATTAACTAGGGGTTTGCTTGGAATGCCACAAAATGTCTTCTCAGGTTTAAGTACCACTCATGGTGCACAGGTGCCTACCAAGGCTCGTCAGCCGTGGCTCAAAGGAGCCACAAAAGACAGTTTCAATGAGATGGGGCACACTGCCTACACTCCAGCAACGAGGTATAATCCCAACGCATCATGGTAAATACAGTTGATTCGTAGTCCGTTCAAAAAGTAAAAAGAGTCTTTCAGCTCCGTTGCTGCAGCAAGTGCTGTACACATCTGTACACTTGTTTCTGGGTTTAGCTTGTCATCAGCAGGGAGCAGCGTGGACTAGGGCCTTGTTTGGAATGCAACCAAATGTCTTCTCATATTTAAGTACTGCTCATGACGCACAGGTGCCTCCCAAGTCTCATCAGCGGTGGCTCAAGGTAGCTGTCAAAAGGCAGTTTCAAACAGAGGGAGCACACTGCCTGAACTCCAGCAACAAAGTATAACCCCAAAGTATCTTGGTAAATGCAGTTGATTCGTAGTACTTTGAAAAATTAAAAGTAGTCTTTTACCTCTGTAGGTGCAGCAAGCACAGTATCTCCCTGTACACATGTTTGTGGGTTTAGCCCGTCATGAGCAGGGAGCAGCAGGGACTAGGGGCTTGCTTGGAATCCCACCAAATGTCTTCTCAGGTTTAAGTACCGCTCATGGCGCACAGGTGCCTCCCAAGGCTCGTCCGCCGTGGCTCAGGGGAGCCGTCAAAAGACAGTTCGAAAGAGATGGAGCACACTGCCAACACTCCAGCAACAAGGTATAACCCCAAAGCATCATGGTAAATATAGTAGATTCGTAGTCCGTTCAAAAAGTAAAAAGAGACTTTCAGCTCCGTAGCTGGAGCAAGTACCACTCATGGCACACAGGTGCCTGCCAAGGCTCGTCAGCCGTGGCTCAAGGAAGCCATCAAAGTCAGTTTCAAATGGATGGAGCACACTTCCTATACTCCAGCAACAAGGTATAACACCAAAGCATCATGGTAAATGCAGTCGATTCGTAGTACGTTCAAAAAGTAAAAAGAGTCTTTCAGCTCTGTAGCTGCAGCAGGTACTGTATATCCCTCTACACGTGTTTCTGGGTTGAGCTTGTCATCAGCATGGAGCAGCGTGGACTAGGGCCTTGCTTGGAATCCGCCAAATGTCTTCTCAGGTTTAAGGTCTGCTCATGACGCACAGGTGCCTACCAAGTCTCATCAGCCGTGGCTCAAGGTAGATGTCAAAAGGAAGTTTCAAGCAGAGGGAGCGCACTGCCTGCACTCTACAACAAACTATAACCCCAAAGCCTCATGGTAAATGCAGTCGATTCGTAGTCCATTCAAAAAGTAAAAAGAGTCTTTCAGCTCCGTAGGTGCAGCAAGTGCTGTACAACCCTGTAAATGTGTTTCTGGGTTTAGCCCGTCATCAGCAGGGAGCAGCGTGGTCTAGGGGTTTGCTTTGAATGCCACCAAATGTCTTCTCAGGTTTCAGTACCACTCATGGCACACATTTGCCTACCAAGGCTCGTCAGCTGTGGCTCAATAGAGCCATCAAAAGACAGTTTCAAAGAGATGGAGCACACTGCCAACACTCCAGCAACAAGGTATAACCCCAAAGCATCATGGTAAATGCAGTCGATTCGCAGTCCGTTCACAAAGTAAAAAGAGTCTTTCAGCTCTGCAGGTTCAGCAGGTGCTGTATATCCCTCTACACTTGTTTCTGGGTTGAGCTTGTCATCAGCATGGAGCAGCGTCGACTAGGGCCTTGCTTGGAATGCCGCCAAATGTCTTCTCAGGTTTAAGTACTGCTCATGACTCACAGGTGCCTACCAAGTCTCATCAGCCGTGGCTCAAGGTAGCTGTCAAAAGGCAGTTTCAAGCAGAGGGAGCACACTGCCTGCACTCTAGCAACAAAGTATAACCTCAAAGTATCTTGAGAAATGCAGTCAATTCGAAGTCCTTTGAAAAATTAAAATGAGTTTTTTACCTCCGTAGGTGCAGCAAGTGCGGTATCTCCCTGTACACATGTTTCTGGGTTTAGCCCCTCATCAGCAGGGAGCAGCGTGGACTAGGGGCTTGCTTGGAATCCCACCAAATGTCTTCTCAGGTTTACGTATGGCTCACGGCGCACAGGTGCCTACCAAGACTCGTCAGCCATGGCTCAAGGGAGCCATCAAAAGACAGTTTCACAGAGATGGAGCACAGTGCCTACACTCCAGCAACAAGGTATAACCCCAAAGCATCATGGTAAATGCAGTAAATTTGTAGTCCGTTCAATAAGTAAAAAGAGTTTTTCAGGTCCGTAGCTGCAGCAAGGGCTGTATATCCATGTAAACGTGTTTCTGGGTTTAGCTTTTCATCAGCATGGAGCAGCGTGGACTAGGGCCTTGCTTGGAACCTTGCTTGGAATGCCACCAAATGTCTTCTCATATTTAAGTACTGCTCATGACGCACAGGTGCCTCCCAAGTTTCATCAGCCGTGGCTCAAGGTAGCTGTCAAAAGGCAGCTTCAAACAGAGGGAGCACACTGCATGCACTCCAGCAACAAAGTATAACCCCAAAGTATCTTGACAAATGCAGGCGGTGCGTTGTACTTTGAAAAAGTAAAAAGAGTCTTTTACCTCCGCAGCTGCAGCAAGTGCGGTATATCCCTTTACACATGTTTGTGGGCTTAGCCCATCATCAACAGGGAGCAGCGTGGACTACAGGCTTGCTTGGAATGCCGCCAAATGTCTTCTCAGGTTTAAGTACCGCTCATGGATCACAGGTGCCTCCCAAGGCTCGTCAGCAGTGGCTCAAGGGAGCCGTCAAAAGATAGTTTCAAAGAGAGGGAGCACACTGCCTACACTCCCGTAACAAATTATAACCCCAAAGCATATTGGTAAATGCAGTCAATTCGTAGTCCGTTCCAAAAGTAAAAACAATCTTTCACCTCCGTTGGTGGATCAAGAGCTTTGTATCCCTGTACATGTGTTTCTGGGTTTAGCTTGTCATCAGCAGGGAGCTGCGTGGATTAAGGCCTTGCTTGGAATGCCGCCAAATTTCTTCTCAGGTTTAAGTACTGTTCATGACGCACAGGTGCCTCCCAAGTCTCATCAGCCGTGGCTCAAGGGAGCCGTCAAAAGACACTTTCAAAGAGAGGGAGCACACTGCCTTCACTCCAGTAACAAAGTATAACCCCAAAGTATCTTGGTAAATGCAGTCGATTCGTAGACCTTTGAAAAGGTAAAAAGAGTCTTTTACCTCCTTAGGTGCAGCAAGTGCGGTATATCCGTGAACACATGCTTCTGGGTTTAGCCCGTCACCAGTAGGGAGCCGCGTGGACTAGGGGCTTGCTTGGAATCCCACCAAATGTCTTCTCAGGTTTAAGTTACGCTCATGGCGCACAGGTGCCTCCCAAGGCTCATCAACCGTGGCTCAAGGGAGCAGTCAAAAGACAGCTTCAAAGAGAGGGAGCAAACTGCCTGCACTTCAGTAACAAATTATAACCCCAAAGCATCATGATAAATGGAGTCGATTCGTAGTCCGTCCAAAGAAGTAAAAAGAGTTGTTCAGCTCTGTAGGTGTAGCAAGTGCTGTATATTCCTGTAGACATGTTTCTGGGATTAGCCCGTCATCAGCAGGGAGCAGCGTGGACTAAGGGTTTGCTTGGAAGGCCTCCAAATGTCTTCTCAGGCTTAAGTGCCACTCATGGCGCACAGATGCCTACCAAGACTCGTCAGCCGTGGCTCAAGGGAGCCATCAAAAGACAGTTTCAAAGAGATGGAGCACACTGCCTACACTCCAGCAACAAGGGATAACCCCAAAGCATCATGGTACATGCAGTAAATTTGTAGTCCGTTCAATAAGTAAAAAGAGTTTTTCAGCTCCGTAGCGGCAGCAAGAGCTGTATATCCATGTACATGTGTTTCTGGGTTTAGCTTTTCATCAGCATGGAGCAGCGTGGACTAGGGCCTTGCTTGGAACCTTGCTCGGAATGCCGCCAAATGTCTTCTCAGGTTTAAGTACCACTCATGGCGCACAGGTGCCTACAAAGGCTCGTCAGCCGTGGCTCAGGGGAGCCGTCAAAAGGCAGTTTGAAAGAGATGGAGCACACTGCCAACACTCCAGCAACAAGGTATAACCCCAAAGCATCATGGTAAATGCAGTTGATTCGTAGTCCGTTCAAAAAGTAAAAAGAGACTTTCAGCTCCGTGGCTGCAGCAAGGGCTGTATATCCATGTACACGTTTTTCTGGGTTTAGCTTTTCATCAGCATGGAGAAGCGTGGACTAAGGCCTTGCTTGGAACCTTGCTCGGAATGCCGCCAAATGTCTTCTCAGGTTTAAGTACCACTCATGGCGCACAGGTGCCTATCAAGGCTCGTCAGCCGTGGCTCAAAGGAGCCATCAAAAGACAGTTTCAAGGAGATGGAGCACACTGCCTACACTCCAGCAACGAGGTATAACCCCACAGCATCATGGTAAATGCAGTTGATACGTAGACCGTTCAAAAAGTAAAAAGAGCCTTTCAGCTCCGTTGCTGCAGCAAGTGCTGTACATATCTGAACACTTGCTTCTGTGTTTAGCTTGTCATCAGCAGGGAGCAGCGTGGACTAGGGGCTTGCTTGGAATCCCACCAAATGTCTTCTCAGGTTTAAGTACCGCTCATGGTGCACAGGTGCCTCCTAAGGCTCATCAGCCGTGGCTCAAGGGAGCCGTCAAAAGACAGTTTCAGAGAAAGGGAGCACACTACCTGCACTCCAGTAACAAATTATAACCCCAGAGCATCATGGTAAATGCAGTTGATTCGTTGTGCGTGCAAAAAGTAAAAAGTCTTTCAGCTCCGTAGGTGCAGCAAGTGCTGTATATCCCTGTACACCTGTTTCTGGGATTAGCTTGTCATCAGTGGGGAGCAGTGTGGACTAGGGCGTTCCTTGGAGTGCCGCCAAATGTCTTCACAGGTTTAAGTACTGCTCATGACGCACAGGTGCCTCCCAAGTCTCATCAGCCGTGGCTCAAAGTAGCTGTCAAAAGGCAGTTTCAAACAGAGGGAGCACACTGCCTGAACTCCAGCAACAAAGTATAACCCCAAAGTATCTTGGTAAATGCAGTTGATTCGTGGTACTTTGAAAAATGAAAAGCAGTCTTTTACCTCTGTAGCTGCAGCAAGTACGGTATCTCCCTGTACACATGTTTCTGGGTTTAGCCCGCCATGAGCATGGAGCAGCAGGGACTAGGGGTTTGCTTGGAATCCCACCAAATGTCTTCTCAGGTTTAAGTACCGCTCATGGCGCACAGGTGCCTCCCAAGGCTCGTCAGCCGTGGCTCAGGGGAGCCATCAAAAGGCTGTTTGAAAGAGATGGAGCATACTGCAAACACTCCAGCAACAAGGTATAACCCCAAAGCATTGTGGTAAATGCAGTTGATTCGTAGTCCGTTCAAAAAGTAAAAAGAGACTTTCAGCTCTGTGGCTGGAGCAAGTGCTGTATATCCATGTACACGTGTTTCTGGGTTGAGCTTGTCATCAGCAGGGAGCAGCGTGGACTAGGGCCTTGCTTGGAATGCCGCCAAATGTCTTCTCAGGTTCAAGTACTGCTCATGACGCACAGGTGCCTACCAAGTCTCATCAGCCGTGGCTCAAGGAAGCTGTCAAAAGGCAGTTTCAAAGAGAGGGAGCACACTGCCTACACTCCCGTAACAAATTATAACCCCAAAGCATCATGGTAAATGCAGTCGATTCGTAGTCCGTTCCAAAAGTAAAAACAGTCTTTCACCTCCGTTGGTGGATCAAGAGCTTTGTATCCCTGTACATGTGTTTCTGGGATTAGCTTGTCATCAGCAGGGAGCTGCGTGGATTAAGGCCTTGCTTGGAATGCCGCCAAATTTCTTCTCAGGTTTAAGTACTGTTCATGACGCACAGGTGCCTCCCAAGTCTCATCAGCCGTGGCTCAAGGGAGCCGTCAAAAGACAGTTTCAAAGAGAGGGAGCACACTGCCTTCACTCCAGTAACAAAATATAACCCCAAAGTATCTTGGTAAATGCAGTTGATTCGTAGTCCGTCCAAAGAAGTAAAAAGAGTTGTTCAGCTCTGTAGGTGCAGCAAGTGCTGTATATTCCTGTAGACGTGTTTCTGGGATTAGCCCGTCATCAGCAGGGAGCAGCGTGGACTAAGGGTTTGCTTGGAATGCCACCAAATGTCTTCTCAGGTTTAAGTTACGCTCATGGCGCACAGGTGCCTCCCAAGGCTCATCAACCGTGGCTCAAGGGAGCAGTCAAAAGACAGCTTCAAAGAGAGGGAGCAAACTGCCTGCACTTCAGTAACAAATTATAACCCCAAAGCATCATGATAAATGGAGTCGATTCGTAGTCCGTCCAAAGAAGTAAAAAGAGTTGTTCAGCTCTGTAGGTGCAGCAAGTGCTGTATATTCCTGTAGACGTGTTTCTGGGATTAGCCCGTCATCAGCAGGGAGCAGCGTGGACTAAGGGTTTGCTTGGAATGCCACCAAATGTCTTCTCAGGCTTAAGTGCCACTCATGGCGCACAGATGCCTACCAAGACTCGTCAGCTGTGGCTCAAGGGAGCCATCAAAAGACAGTTTCAAAGAGATGGAGCACACTGCCTACACTCCAGCAACAAGGGATAACCCCAAAGCATCATGGTAAATGCAGTAAATTTGTAGTCCGTTCAATAAGTAAAAAGAGTTTTTCAGCTCCGTAGCTGCAGCAAGGGCTGTATATCCATGTACATGTGTTTCTGGGTTTAGCTTTTCATCAGCATGGAGCAGCGTGGACTAGGGCCTTGCTTGGAACCTTGCTCGGAATGCCGCCAAATGTCTTCTCAGGTTTAAGTACCACTCATGGCGCACAGGTGCCTACCAAGGCTCGTCAGCCGTGGCTCAGGGGAGCCGTCAAAAGGCAGTTTGAAAGAGATGGAGCACACTGCCAACACTCCAGCAACAAGGTATAACCCCAAAGCACCATGGTAAATACAATTGATTCGTAGTCCGTTCAAAAAGTAAAAAGAGTCTTTCAACTCGGTTGCTGCAGCAAGTGCTGTACATATCTGAACACTTGCTTCTGTGTTTAGCTTGTCATCAGCAGGGAGCAGCGTGGACTAGGGGCTTGCTTGGAATCCCACCAAATGTCTTCTCCGGTTTAAGTACCGCTCATGGTGCACAGGTGCCTCCCAAGGCTCATCAGCCGTGGCTCAAGGGAGCCGTCAAAAGACAGTTTCAGAGAAAGGGAGCACACTACCTGCACTCCAGTAACAAATTATAACCCCAGAGCATCATGGTAAATGCAGTCGATTCGTTGTGCGTGCAAAAAGTAAAAAGTCTTTCAGCTCCGTAGGTGCAGCAAGTGCTGTATATCCCTGTACACCTGTTTCTGGGATTAGCTTGTCATCAGTGGGGAGCAGTGTGGACTAGGGCGTTCCTTGGAGTGCCGCCAAATGTCTTCACAGGTTTAATTACTGCTCATGACGCACAGGTGCCTCCCAAGTCTCATCAGCCGTGGCTCAAGGTAGCTGTCAAAAGGCAGTTTCAAACAGAGGGAGCTCACTGCCTGAACTCCAGCAACAAAGTATAACCCCAAAGTATCTTGGTAAATGCAGTTGATTCGTAGTACTTTGAAAAATGAAAAGTAGTCTTTTACCTCTGTAGGTGCAGCAAGTACGGTATCTCCCTGTACACATGTTTCTGGGTTTAGCCCGCCATGAGCATGGAGCAGCAGGGACTAGGGGTTTGCTCGGAATCCCACCAAATGTCTTCTCAGGTTTAAGTACCGCTCATGGCGCACAGGTGCCTTCCAAGGCTCGTCAGCCGTGGCTCAGGGGAGCCATCAAAAGGCTGTTTGAAAGAGATGGAGCACACTGCCAAAACTCCAGCAACAAGGTATAACCCCAAAGCATCGTGGTAAATGCAGTTGATTCGTAGTCCGTTCAAAAAGTAAAAAGAGACTTTCAGCTCCGTGGCTGGAGCAAGTGCTGTATATTCATGTACACGTGTTTCTGGGTTGAGCTTGTCATCAGCAGGGAGCAGCGTGGACTAGGGCCTTGCTTGGAATGCCGCCAAATGTCTTCTCAGGTTCAAGTACTGCTCATGACGCACAGGTGCCTACCAAGTCTCATCAGCCGTGGCTCAAGGAAGCTGTCAAAAGGGAGTTTCTAAGAGAGGGAGCACACTGCCTACACTCCCGTAACAAATTATAACCCCAAAGCATCATGGTAAATGCAGTCGATTCGTAGTCCGTTCCAAAAGTAAAAACAGTCTTTCACCTCCGTTGGTGGATCAAGAGCTTTGTATCCCTGTACATGTGTTTCTGGGTTTAGCTTGTCATCAGCAGGGAGCTGCGTGGATTAAGGCCTTGCTTGGAATGCCGCCAAATTTCTTCTCAGGTTTAAGTACTGTTCATGACGCACAGGTGCCTCCCAAGTCTCATCAGCCGTGGCTCAAGGGAGCCGTCAAAAGACAGTTTCAAAGAGAGGGAGCACACTGCCTTCACTTCAGTAACAAAGTATAACCCCAAAGTATCTTGGTAAATGCAGTCGATTCGTAGACCTTTGAAAAGGTAAAAAGAGTCTTTTACCTCCTTAGGTGCAGCAAGTGCGGTATATCCGTGAACACATGCTTCTGGGTTTAGCCCGTCATCAGTAGGGAGCCGCGTGGACTAGGGGCTTGCTTGGAATCCCACCAAATGTCTTCTCAGGTTTAAGTTACGCTCATGGCGCACAGGTGCCTCCCAAGGCTCATCAACCGTGGCTCAAGAGAGCAGTCAAAAGACAGCTTCAAAGAGAGGGAGCAAACTGCCTGCAAACTGCCTGCAGTAACAAATTATAACCCCAAAGCATCATGATAAATGGAGTCGATTCGTAGTCCGTCCAAAGAAGTAAAAAGAGTTGCTCAGCTCTGTAGGTGCAGCAAGTGCTGTATATTCCTGTAGACGTGTTTCTGGGATTAGCCCGTCATCAGCAGGGAGCAGCGTGGACTAAGGGTTTGCTTGGAATGCCACCAAATGTCTTCTCAGGCTTAAGTGCCACTCATGGCGCACAGATGCCTACCAAGACTCGTCAGCCGTGGCTCAAGGGAGCCATCAAAAGACAGTTTCAAAGAGATGGAGCACACTGCCTACACTCCAGCAACAAGGGATAACCCCAAAGCATCATGGTAAATGCAGTAAATTTGTAGTCCGTTCAATAAGTAAAAAGAGTTTTTCAGCTCCGTAGCTGCAGCAAGGGCTGTATATCCATGTACATGTGTTTCTGGGTTTAGCTTTTCATCAGCATGGAGCAGCGTGGACTAGGGCCTTGCTTGGAACCTTGCTCAGAATGCCGCCAAATGTCTTCTCAGGTTTAAGTACCACTCATGGTGCACAGGTGCCTACCAAGGCTCGTCAGCCGTGGCTCAAAGGAGCCATCAAAAGACAGTTTCAAGGAGATGGAGCACACTGCCTACACTCCAGCAACGAGGTATAACCCCACAGCATCATGGTAAATGCAGTTGATTCGTAGACCGTTCAAAAAGTAAAAAGAGCCTTTCAGCTCCGTTGCTGCAGCAAGTGCTGTACATATCTGTACACGTGTTTCTGGGTCTAGCTTGTCATCAGCAGGGAGCAGCATGGACTAGGGCCTTGCTTGGAATGCCACCAAATGTCTTCTCATATTTAAGTACTGCTCATGACGCACAGGTGCCTCCCAAGTCTCATCAGCCGTGGCTCAAGGTAGCTATCAAAAGGCAGCTTCAAACAGAGGCAGCACACTGCCTGCACTCCAGCAAAAAAGTATAACCCCAAAGTATCTTGACAAATGCAGGCGGTTCGTTGTCCTTTAAAAAAGTAAAAAGAGTCTTTTACCTCCGTAGCTGCAGCAAGTGCGGTATATCCCTTTACACATCTTTGTGAGCTTAGCCCATCATCAACAGGGAGCAGCGTGGACTACGGGCTTGCTTGGAATCCCACCAAATGTCTTCTCAGGTTTAAATACCGCTCATGGATCAGAGGTGCCTCCCAAGGCTCGTCAGCCGTGGCTCAAGGGAGCCGTCAAAAGATAGTTTCAAAGAGAGGGAGCACACTGCCTGCACTCCAGTAACAAATTATAACACCAGACCTTCATGGTAAATGCAGTCGATTCGTAGTCCATTCAAACAGTAAAAAGAGTCTTTCAGCTGCGTTGGTGCAGCAAGTACTGTACATCCCTGTACAGGTGTTTCTGGTTTAGCCCGTCATCCACAGGGAGCAGCGTTAAATAGGGGTTTGCTTGCAATGCCACCAAATGTCTTTCCAGGTTTAAGTACCACTCATGGTGCACAGGTGCCTACCAAGGCTCATCAGCCGTGGCTCAAAGGAGCCATCAAAAGACAGTTTCAATGAGATGGAGCACACTGCCTACACTCCAGCAACGAGGTATAACCCCAAAGAATCATGGTAAATACAGTTGATTTGTAGTCCGCTCAAAAAGTTAAAAGAGTCTTTCAACTCCGTTGCTGCAGCAAGTGCTGTACATATCTGTGCACGTGTTTTGGGTTTAGCTTGTCATCAGCAGGGAGCAGCGTGGACTAGGGGCTTGCTTGGAATCCCACCAAATGTCTTCTCAGGTTTAAGTACCGCTCATGGCACACAGGTGCCTCCCAAGGCTCATCAGCCGTGGCTCAAGGGAGCTGTCAAAGGACAGTTTCAGAGAAAGGGAGCACACTGCCTGTACTCCAGTAACAAATTATAACCCCAGAGCATCTTGGTAAATGCAGTCGATTTGTCGTCCGTTCAAAAAGTAAAAAGTCTTTCAGCTCCGTAGGTGCCGCAACTGCTGTATATCCCTGTACACCTGTTTCTGGGATTAGCTTGTCATCAGTGGGGAGCAGTGTGGACTAGGGCGTTCCTTGGAATGCCGCCAAATGTCTTCTCAGGTTTAAGTACTGCTCATGACGCACAGGTGCCTCCCAGGTCTCATCAACTGTGGCTCAAGGTAGCTGTCAAAAGGCAGTTTCAAACAGAGGGAGCACACTGCCTGAACTCCAGCAACAAGGTATAACCCCAAAGCATCATGGTAAATGCAGTTGATTCGTAGTCCGTTCAAAAAGTAAAAAGAGACTTTCAGCTCCGTGGCTGGAGCAAGTGCTGTATATCCATGTACACGTGTTTCTGGGTTGAGATTGTCATCAGCAGGGAGCAGCGTGGACTAGGGCCTTGCTTGGAACCTTGCTTGGAATGCCGCCAAATGTGTTCTCAGGTTTAAGTACTGCTCATGACTCACAGGTGCCTCCCAAGTCTCATCAGTCGTTGCTCAAGGTAGCTGTCAAAAGGCAGTTTCAAACAGAGGATGCACACTGCCTGCACTGCAGCAACAAAGTATAACCCCAAAGTATCTTGGTAAATGCAGTCGATTCGTAGTCCTTTGAAAAAGTAAAAAGAGTCTTTTACCTCCGTAGTCACAGCAAGTGCAGTATATCCCTGTACACATGTTTCTGGGTTTAGCCCATCATCAGCAGGGGGCAGTGTGGACTAGGGGATTGCTTGGATTCCCACCAAATGTCTTCTCAGGTTTAAGTACCACTCATTGCGCACTGGTGCCTCCCAAGGCTCATCAGCCGTGGCTCAAGGGAGCCGTCAAAAGACAGTTTCAAAGAGAGGGAACACATTGCCTGCACTCCGGTAACATAAAGCATCATGGTAAATGCAGTTGATTTGTATTCCGTTCAAAAAGTAAAAACAGTATTTCATCTCCATTTGTGCAGCAAGTTCTGTATTTCCCTGTACACATTTTTCTGGCTTTAGCCCGTCATCAGCAGGGAGCAGCATGAACTAGGGGATTGCTTGGAATCCCACCAAATGTCTTTTCAGGTTTAAGTACCACTCATGGCACACATGTGCCTACCAAGGCTCGTCAGCCGTGGCTCAAGGGAGCCATCAAAAGACAGTTTCAAAGAGAGGCAGAGCACTGCTTGCACTCCAGCAAAAAAGTATAACCCCAAAGCATCATGGTAAATGCAGTTTATTTGTAGCCTGTTCAAAAAGTAAAAAGAGCCAGTGATATGAGCCGTGGTCGGTTCTAAACAGGTCACGGCAGCACTTGCAGTGTAAGTCCTCTTTTGTTGAAGGTTAGGTAGCAAGTGAGTGAACAGATAGAAAATGGGGGTCACCTCCGCGGCGGTGCTTACTGTCACTGCCGGCTTGGCCACTGTAACCCATAAGGCCCAATGACAACCAATGAGGAGTTGCACAGAGGTTCTCGACCGCCTCCCACAACGGCACACAACATCTGAGGCATTACCTCATTTCCACATGTCCACCCACACAGGACAGGTGGACGCCATTTCAGGGGGGGCAGGCCATAACACCTAACTACGTCACAGTACACATAGGCACCATTTGGGCCTATCCAACAATTTACTGTTGCAGTCAGTATGCAGTGTAGTGTTTGGAAATGTGGAACACTGACCAGCTGCTCACCGTTTTGCCCCCTAGATTACAACCGCTGCGGCTGAATAGGAGATGGAGACATCCCCCCATGGACAGGCCCCGGTGGACTTGGCAACAATGGAGGATAGGTACATTATCCTCACCTATAGACTGGACAGGGCCACAATCACAGAGCTTGTGCCCAATTGGAGCCTGACCTGATATCTGCTATACGTCACCCCACTGGTATCCCCCCCTCTTGTGCAAGTCCTATCTGTGCTCCATTTCTTTGCACCTGGCTCCTTCCAAGTGACAGTGGGCTTGGCAGCAGGAATGTCTCAGGCAATGTTCTCAATAGTGTTGACCAGAGTGTTGGCTGCCCTGATTAAACACAAGCGCAGCTACATTGTTTTCCTCCAGGTGGAGGATTTGGCCACAGTGAAAGCTGACATTTATGCAATAGGACATATCCCCAACATTATTGGGGCTATTGTTGGTACACATATTGCATTTGTCCCCCCCAGGAGAAATGAACAGGTGTTTAGAAATCGAAAGAGCTTTCACTCGATGAATGTGCAGATAGTGTGCCTGGCAGACTAGTACATCTCCCATGTCAGTGCTAAGTATCCTGGGTCTGTGCATGCTGCCTATATCCTGAGGAATAGCAGCATCCCATATGTGATGGCTCATCTCCAGAGGCACCAGGTGTGGCTAATAGGTGAGCCCATGGCTCCCACCCAGTTGGTGTATGGGTATGGTGTTGGCCATAAGGGTTAGTGTTTGGCTAACAGGTATCCCTCGATATTTGCAGGTGACTCTGGTTACCCCAACCTCTCAAGGCTACTGACCCCTGTGAGGAATCCCAGGAGAAGGGCAGAGGAACGTTACAATGAGGCACATGGGTGAACAAGAAGAATCGTAGAAAGGACATTCGGCCTCCTGAAGGCCAGGTTTCGTTGCCTCCATCTAACTGGTGGATCCCTGTACTACTCACCCAAGAAGGTTTGCCAGAGAATCGTGCATGCTGCATGTTGCATAACCTTGCCTTGAGACGCCAGATGCCTTTTCTGTAGGAGGATGAGGCTGGAGATGAGCGTGTGGCAGCAGTGGACCCTGTGGACAGTGAAGATGAGGAGGCAGAGGATGAGGATGAGGACAACAGAACAGCTATTATACGATAGTACTTCCAGTGACACACAGGTAAGACACTGTAACTTCACTTAGCATTGACAGCTTTGTATTTGACATTGTACATGGCAGGCAGATTCTCCCAATTCTATGGCTACTTACTGTACCCTTTGGCATCTCTATTTTCAGATATCTGTGCCCTAGTCTGGCAACTGGTGTGTTGACTGCAGCCAACTACAGATCATTCCTATGTGTACATTACTGTACAGTTATATTGCAGTGTTTAAACCTTGTTAAATAAATACACAGTTAAATCATTTGACATACTCCATACTTTTATTTTTTCAAAGGGTGTTTATTTAAGTGCTAATAAGTAGAGGGGTATGTGCAATGGGCTGGGGTGATGGTGGAGGAAAGCCCAGGATAGAGTCCAATCTATTTATATCACAGGTGCATTGTCCAAGGGGGCATAGGAAGGGGAGCAATGGAAGTTCAAGGTGGACCGGCTGACAGAGTGGGACACAAGGGTGACAATCATGAGAGTCCTATTTCCTGGTGGGGGTTTGGCAATGTTCTCTGGCTTCTGCCTGGATCACAGGGACTGTTTGTGGATGGTTCTCTTTCTGTAGGGAGTGGGGTGCTGGTGGCCTGTTGTTGGTGTGGCAGGGCCTCCTGTCCACCAGCAGCAGCGGAGGTGGAGGGCTGTTCATCGGTGTGGCTAGTGTCAGGGGCCTGTTGGTGTGCCACTGCCTTCCTCATGGTGTTGGCCATGTCTGCCAGCACCCCTGCAATGGTGACCCGGGTGGTGTGGATGTCCTTGCAGGTCCTCCCTGATCCCCAGGTACTGTCCCTCATGCAGCCTCTGGGTCTCTTGCAACTTGTCCAGTATCTGGCCCATCGTCTCCTGGGAATGGTGGTATGCTCTCAGGATGTTGGTGAGTGCCTCCTGGAGAGTCGGTTCCCTGGGCCTGTCCTCCCCCTGCCGCACAGCCGTCCTCACAGCTTCCCTGTTGTCCTGTGTCTCTGTCCCCTGAATCGTGTGCCCACTGCCACTGACCCCAGGTGGGGGGTGAAAGTAGTAAAGAGTTGACTTACCAGAGTCCAGTCCTCCTGCTACTCCTGCCAGGCCCTCAAGATGCAGTGTTGCCAAGACTTGCTCCTCCCATGTTGTTAGTTGTGGGGGAGGAGGTGGGGGTCCACTGCCAGTCCACTGTACAGCTATCTGGTGTCTTGCTACCACGGAACATACCTTCCTCCATAGGTCATTCCACCTCTTCCTGATGTCATCGCTTGTTCTGGGGTGCTGTCCCACGGCGTTGACCCTGTCCACAATTCTCCACCATAGCTCCATCTTCCTAGCAAAGGATGTCTGCTGCACCTGTGATCCGAATAACTGTGGCTCTACCCGGATGATTTCCTCCACCATGACCCTTAGCTCCTCCTCAGGGAACCTGGGGTGTCTTTGTGGTGCCATGGGTGTAGTGTGTGTGGTGTGTGTGAGGGTGTGTGGGTTGATGTATTAGGGTGTGTGCTGTAAGGTGCGTGAATGGTGTATGGGTGATCGTGTTCTGTGGATCTGGTTCTGTGGGCACTCTTGGTCTCTCTCTCTCTCTGTTGTCAATTTATTTGAGTCGTAAAGGGTTGTGGGTAGTGTCTGTGTGTGTTTTAAAGTGGTGTGGGGGTGTGGTGTGGGGGTGTGTGTCAGGTGTGTGTAGTTTGAATTGTCCAATGTAGTGTTGTTTTGTATATGTGTGTATGTATTTTGAGTGCGCCAGTATGTACCACCAATGGGTTACCACGGTTGAATGTTTGCCGTGGTGATTCGTGGGTCATAATGCTGTGGGCGTTGTTCTGTTGGTGTAACGGTGTGGGTTTTGGTACCGCCAGTTTATCACTGACCTTCAGGCTAGCGGACTTGTGTGCGTGGCTGTATAGTTACGGATTGCTATGTGTGGGTCATAATATGGGTACTGGTAAACCGCTGCAGCGGTATTATGTTGGCGGAAGTCATCACGGCGGTAAGTAATGTCATAATGAGAGCCATAATGTTGTTTTCTGTCTAAATGTGGTTGGACAATGTGTTCATACCATTATCGACTTCGGCTGGAGCTTGACCCAGATTTTCCTGATCTCCCTGTCTACACCAGGCTGCAGCTTCCTTTTTGGGAAATCTTCCAAATTTCAATATATATTACAAAGAAGAAACGTTAAAGGCATGTTGTTCTGGAACTTAACAAGAAATGCTGTAGGTCTACATTTTCTGAAAGGAGACTAAGGTGTTTTGTTACAGCTGTTAATGTGGAAGATTATAACCATTGTTAACAAAGTTCGCCCACGCTGTATGTTGTTACAATACCACAGTGTTGTGTGGTGATGTAACAAAGCTCAGGTCTGCTCGCTCTTGTGAAATTAACAAAACATGCATGGCAACCATTTGTGTGCACTGGCCTCAATAACCACCCATTGTTCTTCAGTGACATTAAAAATCTTTTGTCAATTATCTAATTTTGCTGGTGAGGGAATACTGTGTGCATTCAATTCTTTTATTTTCGCCAAGCCTAAACAACTTGTTTGTTGAATGGTGTCATTAAGAAATATAATTTGTAAGGGAATAAGGCAGGCTGTACATAATGCTTCCCTATATTTGCCAATCTCTTGTTTCCCACACACTTTTTAAGTCAATCAATTTCATTCAATATTCATAGCCTTCTACAGCCAACTGGGAAACAAAGGAATACCATGGATGGACCAAATAATTATGTTAAAGGCACATGTATAGCTTACATGCTTTTGATACAGGTACTGTAGATGATTCTGAAGAATTTGAAGAAAAGTCATTTTTATTGACAAAGTAACCAGAAGCAGTCTGTGCAAAAACTGGAGCCGGTGCAGGTGAAAGGGAACTGGCACATGTATCCATTGGTGGTTTGTAAGAAACGGTTCAATACATTTGTGATGGATTTGAAGAATGCAAATTTGAATTTTGGACATTTCTTGCAGATGATGTGGTCAGGGAAATAATTTCAACATTGTTGAGTGACTGAAGAGGTAACTCCTGGATGATAGTGAGAGTGGTACGGGAACTACTCAGGAGTCCTTGTGGTCTACTGGGCAGGACTGGCCACAAGATGCGATTGGACAATATCAACTGAAACAAAGTGGTTTTCTGTAGAACCAGGCAGCGGTGGTGGGATGACAGTTCTGGTACAGTGTATTCCCAGGACTGGAGCCAGTGCTCTATAAGATGGGCCGAAACACTTCTTCACAGAAATCTTTTCACAAACCAGATCCCCACCTTTAGGAATTCAGCCTGTGGGTGTTTGTGGCAAACCCCTCATTCCCAAGGTGGAAGCATGAGCAGATTAATTATCATCACAGAACTGTTGTTATTCCTGAGGGTTATATGTTGAAACCACGAGTGCTTCAAGCACCCATGGATCAACAACGAATTCGGAACAACAAACTCATTGGTATCACTAATGCCTTTACCACGAATGCCTTTACAATGATTTTTCATTGTAAAGACATTCCTGGTAAAGGCATTAGTAATCAGCATGCACAGTTCCAGCATGCCTCCCCACTAACCCTCCACCCCCAAAATTACCACAGCCCCAACCCCCTTCCCTAAAACCTAAATCACCCCAACCCCCCAACCCACCCCTTAAACCTAAACCCTGACACCCACTCCCCCCTAAACCCTAATCACCCCAAGCCCTCCACCCCCAAAAACTAAAAATACCCGAGTCCACCCCTTAAAGTACCCCAACCCACCCCTAAAACCTAAACCCTGACCATCCCAAACCCAAATCCCCCCAATCCCCCCACCCCACTCCAAAAACTAAAAAATACCCTAAGTCCCCACCCCTGCCCCTAAAACCCCTAAAGCACCCCAACCCACCCCTAAAACCTAAACGCTCACCCCCACCAAACCCTAATCACCTGAGCCCCCCACCCCCCAAAAAACAGCCGCAGTCCCAGCCCAACTTACCTCCTCCTTCACCGCGTCGACTCCCTTCTTCTGTGCCTTAACCACGCATGTACGTGGTTCAGACATGCGTGGTTAAGGCACGAAAACGAGGAAGTCATGGAAAATGAAACCATTGTTTTCCACGACTTTGTGATTTAGGAGTCGTTGTTCCGGGTGTTTTCCATTCCTGAGACCTAGTGACACATTCATTTATTTCAAAAGGTGCTTCTGTTGCCACCGCTCCAGGGCATTCAAGATGTGGGACATATACGTGGGTGTCCCAAGCAGGACGTCTTATGGGGTACGTCCTCCCAAAGAGCTTCTGGGAAGATTATTTAGTGCTGTCTGGACGCCATACAGGTGGTGAAGCCAACTATGACCTCAGCCTAGTACCTTAGCTCTTAAACATTGCTTTAAGGTTTGATTTTTCTGCCACACAATCTCATTTCCCTTCGGATGATATGGAGAAGAGAAATGCAATTGAAAACTCTTTCTTGCCATAGTGTCCCTGAATGCCCTGAAGGCAAAGGCAGAGCCCTGGTCTGAGTGGAATGCTGCAACTGCATATGTCCTGATGAAAACTTGCAATTCTTTAATAACAGTTTGAGTGTCATCCAATAATTGTGACCACACCCATAGAAATCTGGAGCAGAAATCAACGGCAAATAAAATATATTTGCATTTACCATCAGGTTGTAAGGGACAACAATGGTCTAGGTACACACATTGTAGTGGTTTGTTGGAAACTAAGAGGGGTGTCTGCAGTGGGCGTTTGATGGTGGACCCTTTAATTTGTTGGCATATGTCACAACTAAGGACATACTGCTTGGTCTGTGTGTATAGACCTGACCACCAGTAGCGTTTTTGCAATTGGAAGATAGTAGCTGCCACACCAACATGGACAGAAGCAACTCCTTCATGTGCTGCTTTGATTAGATCTAATGTTTCACTTTGGCTGGGGATAAGCAATCACCCACCCCTGGTACTGTTGCAAATGCAATGTTTTGGGCACTTAAGTGGAGGGAATATTTTTCAGGATATGCTTTTGGTAAGGGCTTGCCATCAGCCAAAGCTTTCAGGGCATCCAATGTTTCTTCATCCATTCTCGTATGGGAAGGAGTAGTTGTTGCTACAGAAGCCATAGCTACTGCAGATTTGGCAGCCTCATCAGCCATATTATTTCCTCCAATGTGCGCTCCAACACGCAGATAACAAAATGTATGTATTACATGAGCCCTTGTTGGCTTGTTTCTGAGATCTGCTACCTTTCCACACAAGAATTTGTGTTTTATGATGTTCCCTTTGGAATCTCTGAACCCATTTAGGCACCAGTAGTTTAAGAATTCATTGAAGGACTTGACAAAGTAGTATGAATTACACACAATCAAAGTAGAAAGTCAGGATCCATGTGTTCCTGTGTAAAAATTAGAACCTTAAGCTCTGGTAGTTATCCCTCACTAGCCCATAAACAGCCGCCATTGTGGCAGAGTATTGGTGTTTGGTAGCTACAGCTGGTTGAGCTGGATCATTGGTGTAAATGATTTTTAATTTGGGTACAAAATGCTGTTCAGCATTGGAGTACAAGTGTGATTTGCATGCTATGGGTACAGTGTCACCATCATTGAATGTGATAAAGGTGAACCAGTTGGCATCAGAAATTAGCCTGATGACCAAGTTTGTTTTGTTGCTGTTAGATTTGGCATTCTTGGTGTGGTCTCCCCTAACTTTTTGCCTCTGTTTCCCAGGTTGTTGATGTGTACAGGACTCTGTTTTTGCTGTTTTTGTTACTCTGGCCACTTTACCACTGCTATCCAGTGCTAAAGTGCAAGTGCTCCTATGTAAAATGCATGTGTAATTGGATTTCCATGATTGGCATATTTGATTTACTAGTAAGTCCCTAATTCAGTGCACTAGATGTCCCAGGGCCTGTAAATCAAATGCTACTAGTGGGCCTGCAGCACTGGTTGTGCCACCCACATTAGTAGCCCTGCAAACTTGGCTCAGACCTGCTACTGCAGTGTATGTGTGTGCAGTTTTAAAGTACCAATTTGACTTTGCAAGTGCACCCATTTGCCAGGCCTAAACCTTCCGTCTTCTTACATGTAAGACACCCCTAAGGTAGGCCCTAGGTAGCCCCATGGGCATGGTGCAGTGTATGTTTAAGGTAGGACATATACTAATGTGTTTTATATGTCCTTACAGTGAAATACTGCCAAATTTGTTTTTCACTGTTGCAAGGCCTATCTCTCTCATAGGTTAACATGGGGGCTACCTTTAAATATGATTAAAGCGTAGATTCCCTTGGGAGCAGATCGGCATTTGGAGTTTGGGGTCTCTGAGCTCACAATTTAAAAATACATCTTTTAGTGAAGTTGGTTTTGAGATTGTGTGTTTGGAAATGCTACTTTTAGAAAGTGGGCATTTTCTTGCTTAAACCATTCTGTGACTGTTTGTGGATTCCCTGTCTGGGTTAGTTTGACAGTTGGGCTATTTGCACCTCTCTCTAGACAGTGACACAAAGGGAGCTGGGGTGTAGCCTGCATATCCTGATGAGCCATCTGTGCTAGGAGGGGGAGGTTACTTACACCTGAAAGGGCTGTGCCTGCCCTCACACAATGCAGTCTCGAACCCCCTGGGGTGTGTCTGGGGCCTGGCCTGGGCAAGGTAGGATCTCATCAACAAGAGAGACTTTCCTTTGAAGTAGGCCTACTTCAGAGGCCAAAATGGGTACAAGAAGAGCACCGCAAACCCCTGAAAAATTAGATCACTTCTGGAAATCAAGAGGAACCTCTGCCTGGAGAAGAGCTGAAGAGCTGCCCTGCCTGTGACTGTGCTTTGTGGAGCTATCGTGCAGTTGCTACTTCTACCTGTGCAAGGGGACAAAGACTGGACTTTGTTGTGCATTCCTGCTTGTGAAGAAATCTCCAAGGGCTTGTCCTGAGCTTGCCGCCTGTTGTTGATGTCTCAGGGACATCAAAGACTTCTCCTGCCAGCACCTGGACTCTCTGCTGAGACCCCTGCCCTGCCTAATGGTGCCCTATCCAGTTCCTGGGGCCTTGAAAGGTGAATCTGGAAGACCAAGACTGAAAATCCATGCACAGACAGCTGTGCGGGGAAATGTTTGATGCACCTTTCGGGCCGGGATTGGGAAACGACACGCAGCCGGCTTCGCGGCTGAAATCTATACTCCACCTGCATCATGGCTGGAAGATCGACGTGCACGGCTTGGGAAACGACGTGCAACACTCGCTGATGGAGGCTGATAACGTTGCAACACACATAGTGCAGGGTTTGCTGATACCGTGCGGCAAGATTTTCGAAGTAAACCTCGCTGGCCATGGAAAAACAACACAAAGCCTGCCCGGACCCGAGGTGCCTGTCCGGATCAACGCATCGCTCTACTGCGGAGAGGAAAAATGACACACGATGACCCGACCGGAGGAGGAATGACGCACGGTCTCGCTTGCGAGTGAGAAATCGATGCATTGCTGGCCTTTTCCGATGCACACTCGCACATGCGGTGTTATTTTGACGCAACCCAGGTACTTTTTCACACTAACAGCGTTAGCACTGTTTTCTAAGGATTTAAGACTCTTTTTGCTTTTTAATTCATAACTTGACTTGTGTATGGTGGAATTTTGTCGTTCTGGTCTTGTTGTGTTTAGATAAATATATCCTATTTTTCTAAACCTGTGTTGTGTCATTTTGTAGTGTTTTTACTGAGTTACTGTGTGTGTTGGTACAAATACTTTACACCTAGACTCTGAAGTTAAGCCTGCCTGCTTGTGCCAAGCTACCAAGGGGTGAGCGGGGGTTAACTGAGGGTGATTCTCCTTTACCCTGACTTGAGTGAGGGTCCTTGGTTGGACCGGGGGCAACCTGATTGCTAACCAAAGACCCCATCTCTAACAGTTGCTACATGTGTGTGAGTGTTTTGTTTCATGCATGTCTATCTGTAATGCTCTGAGAATGCCTGTGTGTTTTGGTGTCTAATGTTTGCTTGTGAAATCTGGACTACTTAAGCCACAGAGTGATTTTATGCCTTGTGCACATTCTGGAATGTAGGTTGTGCCAAAATTGAAAAAACAGCAATGGCTAGTTTTTCTATGGTGTTTGGAGGTTGTAATTGCACACATTTGTCTACAAAGTGGAGTGCCAGGATTTTTCCATCCTTTGATAATTTATATTCTAAAAATAGGACACTTAAAAATATATATTTTGTTTTCCTGAAATTGAATTTGTAGCCCTGTTTGGCGAACCCCAAAGTGATGCGATCCACCCTGGCTAAATGTGTGTTGAGATTGTCGTCCGTCAGATAGCTGTCATCCACACACGACAACGCCTCAGGATCAAAATCATATAATATTGGTGTTACCAAGGCAGAGAAAATCCTGAATTGTTATTATACCCTTGAGGGAGTCAACAACATTTTCTTTGAGAGCCAAGCACAGTGAAGGTACTTAAATCCCTGCTTTCCGGCCCTAGATTTTGGCAGAAAAAAACTGTGGAAATATCCAAGGTTGCTTTGTATTTTTTATGCACAATGTTGTTAATAAGTGCTCTGCTATCTGCATTTTGTATGGCAAATGTGTGTGTATGGCTGTTTAAATGTCTGTCATCTAAGACTATTCTAGATGAATGGGCCGGCTTAGCTACGAAAAAGAAGGGGTTATTTATTGCAGAAATGCAGGTTTCAATTACTCCCTGTTACTCAAGTTGTGGGAGAATTTCTCTCATTGGTGCTTTAGCCTAATGTTTAATGGGATATTGCAGTTCTGTTTGTGGAGTAGATCTTGTTTGTATAGCGTGGTAAGGGGAATCTCTATCTGAACCCACATGGTTGTGATACTGCACTGGGGATTGTGCTAATGTCCAATCTGTGGCATAAGACACTTTAACTGCGTCTGGAACAAGGACTGAGAAAGAAGGCAAAATGACACATTCCCCTTGTGGCAGCCCCCGAGAAATTGGTGGCCAATCTTCTGCCAATAAAATGTCATAACTTAGGGGGTCATTCCGATCCTGGCGGTCCATGACCGCCAGGGCCGGGGACCGCGGAAGCACCGCCAACAGGCTGGCGGTGCTTCCTGGGCCATTCTGACTGCGGCGGTAATGCCGCGGTCAGAAAAGGGCAACCGGCGGTTTCACGCCGGTTTACCCCTGGCCCAAGGAATCCACCATGGCGGCGCTGCTTGCAGCACCGCCATGGGGATTCCGACCCCCTTCCCGCCATCCTGGTCCTGGCGGTATTGGATGGCGGGAACGGGTGTCGTGGGGCCCCTGGGGGCCCCTGCACTGCCCATGCCACTGGCATGGGCAGTGCAGGGGCCCCCTAACAGGGCCCCACAAAGATTTTCAGTGTCTGCTTTGCAGACACTGAAAATCGCGACGGGTGCCACTGCAACCGTCGCACCCCTTCAACTCCGCCGGCTCCATTTGGAGCCGGCTTCATTGTTGAAGGGGCTTTCCCGCTGGGCCGGCGGGCGGCTTCTGCCGCCCGCCGGGGTCAGAATGACCCCCTTAGTGTTAATCTTCCCTTAGAAGATCACTTTAATGGTGTGCTCAATGTCCCCCTCAATTTGAATTTTTAATTTGTAAACCCTATCGGATGGGGAGCGCCAGTCCACAATTTTGACTTTGAGAAAGTGGTTATTTGGTGTCACATCCAGACGTTCTAGAAGAGTCTGGCGGACTATTGTGACCTGTGCTGCACTGTATAACGGAGTCACTGCCAGCGTCCTGTTCTTTAGCAATGTTCTCAATATATATGGCATGTTTCCCCGGAATTGCATTAACATTTTTCATTTTGAATTTGGGGTTTTTGGTGTGGAAGTTTCTCTTCCTTCTTGACAGAAAATTCGGATGAGTGATGTGACTACTTTCTTTGTTTCACTTACTCGTTTCGGTGTTCTGACCGCCCTCCTCAGTCACTGCATTTGTTGGGTGAGTCCTGGAAGGAACGAGAAAGACATGTGTCAGTATATTTTTATATATCAGGAGTTTTTAAGGTTTTCCCATTTCTTAAATTATAGCACTTCTCTGAGGTCTCCGAGCACGGAGATTCTCCTCCTTGCTTTAGTTTATCATTTTTTGTTTTTTGTTTATCCAAGAGTTTTTTAGAACCCTCTTGTGCTTGTTTGATATTATTCTTTTTGTATTTACCTTGTACTCTCAGACTCCCAGACCTGTACTGGAATAAGTCTCGGCGGTACTCTTAGGCAGCTTGCGTTCTTTTTCCTGTTGAGGAATGTCACAAAGCCGCTGGCGTACTGCCAATGCTACTGCTTCCCCCTTAAGATTACTTAATATAATTGAGGACACTGTGGCAAAGTTGCCAATTAATTGCATTCCCAAATGCAGGGCTGAGGCTGCCCTGTATTTGTTTTGAATTTGTTTTACCACTTCTGGGAAATTTGCAAGTGTTGGTGTACTGTGTGGGGTAGTGTATATTGCAGCAAATACTGCACTCTGTGTTTGTCTTGGGGTCCAGTATGGGAAAACACTGCTTCCAGCAAGTTTTTTTATGCTAACCAAAACAGAATTTCTCCACATTTGGTGGGTACTTTGCCTATATTTGAATGCATAACTGCGGGATTTATCCTTGTTGTAGCCAAATGTGGTGCTGCTGGAGCAGCCCTCCCTGGGATGGTATTTAAAGTCTGCATTATGAATTATGTTGAACGTTTATATATATCTACTAAATTATTGTATAAGTAGTGTAGATCTGCTATGGGCATATTTGCTACATTGGGGAGTGGTGTATATGTGGCTAGTTCTGGCCATCTAGGTCCTTCATTACTTAAAGCATCTAATCTGACGTTTTGTACAGCATGTGGTAGGGCTCCTTCAAACCAATTTTAGTGTTCTTGGTAAAATAATGATATTTCTAAATATGGATATGGTTTGTATTGTGCAGGTGTGTTTGCTATTGTGTAATTGTGGAAAGTGTATGAGTTTCCATCTGTTGCTGGAAAAGTGATCCAGGAATATTCTGTTCTGTATGCATTGTGTGCCTTTACCACAAACATGACATCTCCCCCCTCTTCGGTCAGTCTGTGTGTTCATAAATGTTGTGTAAGAGGTTGTTTCATATTTACGGGAATTGAAACCCTCTGCCATATTTTAGAATGGTATGATTCAGAGATAGAAACACCAATTTGGGGAAATCCTTCAAAGGTTCAAGCTTGAACAACCTACAGCCTAAGATGTTTACTACCCATTTAGCTGAGGAAGATATTTCCTTAACATCACAGATGTCTCCATATAAGGTAATCAGGGTACCTTTAGCATGTGGGTGACAGAGACACTCTGGAGATCCATTAAGTTAATGCCTGACCAACCTTGGCGGTGCCATGTCACAGGACTCTTACCATAGGGGTAAGATTGCTTAAGTACTGAGCAGCAGCACCACTGAGTGTGGGGGAATGAGTCAGTCCCACACTGACTGGAAGCTGTCAGCCTCACCATTTTCGACTGGCTAGCAGCACCTCACCCAACCTAGAAAGTAAATGCTATTTGTTGCAGCATAATGCATGACACTAACTCTTCAAGAAAGTTGTGGTGGGACAGATTTTACCCCTTACTCTCATTTGCACAAATCTCACAGATGCAAAGACAAACGAGGAATGCAGGATACATTTTAATACAGTTATTAAAATAAATGCACTCTATGATTAAAGGCATGAGCCACAATTATTAGATAAATGAAACATAACACTACGATGATTGTAACCGTTAGAGTGAAACATATAAACTGTCCCAGCAATCTGGAATGATAATTGATCTAAAATTCCCACCTGTACTTCTAGCATCTAACATTAGAGCATGGCAGTGATAGCCCTTTCTGCCCATACTGGTCCATGTAAGGAGCCCTTTAGCCCCATATCTGAAAACAGGGGTCTGCCTGTCGGTCTACTGGCAGTTTTTTCGGTTGGTGGGAGACAGGGCCATGATCAACAAAGCTGCAACAAAGTGGCACACAGCATAAAATGGTTGGCTGGAATGTCCCCTCTATCCTATTTCGGCCTGTTGTGATATTTCTATAACAAAACGTGTTGTGTTCTGAGAACTGGCGTAACATGCTAATATGTCTAGGTTTTGTAGGTTGGCTCCGTACTCTTGTGCCGGCAATACCTACTAAACTATCACGTACTGCCTTGAGCAAAGGCACATAATGAAATGTCATGCTAAGGAACTAATGTGAGAAACTGGGGCTGATTGCAGAGGCCCCCTAACTTTTTGCCCCCATTTTCCACTTTATGCTGGTGTTTTCCTGACTCTGATGGTGCCCTGGGTACTGCTAACCAGTCCCAGGGCCTGTGCTCTGTGTAAAATGGATATGCAAATTAGGCTAATTATAATTGGCTAAGTTAACCTACCTATAAGTCCCTAGTATATGGTAGGGCATGTAGGTTTAGGGACCACAGCATAGGTGGTGCACATCTAGGTGCATTGCTGAGGTGCCCAGTGTCATTTTAAAAGCAAGCCTGCCTTGCTGGCTGCTTTTAAATTAAAGTTATATGCAAATTCGACTTTGGAATTAAAGGTACTTCCAAAGTCTTAAACTACCTTATTTTTACATATAAGTCACCCCTAAGGTGTGCCCTATGTGCCCCTAGGGCTGGGTGCCATGTAACTATAAGCAGGGACTTTATAAAAATAGATTTATAAGCCCTGGTGAGGTAAAAACAGCCAAATTCGTTTTTCCCTCATTGAAGTAAATGGCCTTCATAGGCTAGAATGGGCAGACTTTATTTTAAATTTTAAAGTCTCCTTAAATGTTACATACCAAGAATTTGGTATCAAATTGATTGTTATAATAAATCCCACAACTTCCAGTTGTTGGATTTAATATAACTAGTGCAGGTAAAAAGTTTAGACTTTACCTAAAAAGTTGCCAATTTCAGCTCTGCATTGTTTTTGCTCCTGTGCTCTGATTGGCCAGCCTGCAGCAGCTTCTGCCAGGCTACTTTAATGAGGTGTGAAGTGGCCTGACTTCACACAAAGGAATGTGCTTGGGGGAGAGAATCTCCCCTCAGCAGATGGGGAAGCAGGAAGGGGGAGGGCTGCCAAACTGGTCTTCAAAGGCAGAGAAGGACATTTGCAGCACCCAGCAACACCCCCACATCCTGCAACCCCAGACAGCTAGGTGCCCCCTTGATTAGATTAGGAGAGGGCAGGAGAGGGGTGTGTTTATGATTTTTAGCCACACCAGTGGGTGGGCTCAGCCAGATCTCTCCTCCAAAAATCAGATTCATCCATTTTGGATTTTTAGAGACTGTTGCCTTCTGGGATGGATTTTTGCCACACTTCCCAGGAAGTGGTCATCACAGGGGGACGACCCTGTCCCTGATTGGAGAACCAGGGCCCCCCTGCTTTTCACCCAGGAGCAAGGATAAAACTGGCAGACCTGCACCCACGCCTCAGATCCCCACCAAATTTCAAGAAGAAAGAACTACAAGGAGAAGAAGGACTGCCCTGCTGGACCCCTGGCCTGCACCTGGACCCTGCACTCAGAAAGACTGCACCAGCTGCACACTTGGGCTTCACCACAAGAAGGACTTTGCCTGGCTTCCACTGGTTCAAGGAGGGACTCCCTGTTTGCTACAGGTGAAAAATTGCTAACCAGAGTCCCCTGCACCAACTCCTGAAAAAGTGACCAGCTGACCACTGCCCAGTGGCCAAAAAGGAGTTTGCACCAGGTGCACTCTGGGAGTTGAAGTCCGCACTTCCCAAGGACCATCACAGAACTTCTGGACCCTTGGGGTGAGCTGTGGACCCCAAAAGAACCTTAAAAGAACATCTGGGTGAAGCCCCAGAAGTTTGGAAAAGATTGGAGAAATTTTAGAAAAAAGCTCCATAAAGTGACCGACTCGACGCGGAAATTCTAGCCGGCTTGCCTCAACCGCGACCCGGCCTGACTTCGTGGTTCGTCCCGGTGAAGAAAAACTTCAAAATAAAGACTAAGTCAGAAGGTAACTTTTTAACCGAGGCTTCCCGCGACCTGTATCCGAGCAGGGCTCCATCGCGGTCGGCCTGAAAGTTTGACTTTGTCCCGGTCCTGGTGCAACCAGATGACCCGATTGGCGCTTTTTGTTTCTATGCGCTAGAAAATAATAATACTTTAAAAATTCATATCTCCGGTTCCCCTGAACCGATTTTAATCGTTTTTGTGTCATTTTAAAGATAAAAATATAAGCTATTTTTATAAATTGGTTTTGGATTTTTAAACTGTTTCCTGTGTTTTATTTAATTACTGTTTTGTGATATTTGAATGCTTTACACTTTGTCTCCTAAGTTAAGCCTTGACGCTCGATGCCAAGCTACCAAGGGTAGAGCTGGGATTAATTTACTGAGACCTAACTGTACTTTTGTGGAGGTTTGTGGCTTGTTGCTAGGTGTAGGTACCTACCTGCCCTACCAATAACCCATTTTCCAACATAATTGGAAGCAGCGACGGGATCCTGTACTTGTGTTCAATATCACGTTACAGTTTTAGATAAAACAAATTAAAAATCCTTTAAATTGTCCTAGTGCAAAAATTGTTTTTAATTTTTAATTTTAATTTTTTTTTAAATTAATTTGGATTAATTTCAATTATTGAATTTTTGTAATTTTTTCTAAATTCTTGTTTCCAATTTTTGCAAAAAGTTTTTGTTGACACAAAACTAGGGAACCATGGAGCTTGATCTGGCTAGCCTACCCACACTGACAGTAGTCCAGCTTAGGGGATTGTGTATTGAGAGAGGGTTGCCTGCAACCCCTGATCTCAGGAAGCAAATCCTGATTAAATCCCTGACAGCATGGGCTGAGGCCCAAGAGGTAGAGACAGAGGAAGCTCCAGAGGGGGAAGAAAAAGAGGAAGATGCTAACTCTAACCACTCAGGGGAGGGAAGACATCAGACCCCAAGTGAGGAAGAGGAGGAACGGTCCTCACTGGATACAGTCACTAGGGGCAGACCCAAAGCTAGTGGTAGGAAGAGGGTCCTTTCAGGAGGAGAGAACCCATCCATCAGGGAAAGAGAGCTGGAAGCCCAGCTAGCCTACATAGCTTTGGAAGCAGAGAAGCTGGCCCTAGAAAAGAAAAAGTGGGCATACAAAGAGAAAAGAGATGGAAGCAGCTATAAAGAAGCTGAGGTGTCCATGGGTGGGGGAGTTTGCCCCAGATTACCCAAGGGGGTGGTTCCTGCTTATGTAGAGGGGGATGACATAGATAAGTGGCTAGGGGCCTTTGAGAGGGCACTCCAAATGAGAAGGGTTAAGCCTCAATACTGGGGTTCCCTTTTGTGGGAGTTGGTCCCCAACTCAGGGAGGGATAGGCTTCTGACCTTAAGGGGGGAGGAGGCAGATTCATACCCTAGTATGAAGAGGTGCTTAGTCAAGAAGTTTGGTCTGACCCCAGAGCAATATAGAATGAAGTTCAGGGACACCCAGAAGGTCAGTACCCAGTCTTGGGTTGACTTTGTGGACACCTCACTAAAGGCACTAGAGGGCTGGATTATTGGCAACAAAGTAAATACTTATGAGGGGTTATACAATCTGATCATGAGAGAGCACATCTTGACCAATTGTATCAAAGAAAGGTTACGCCAGCATCTAGTGGACTCTAAGCAGACCAACCCTAGAGAGCTAGGGGAGGCAGCTGATGAGTGGTTGAGAACCAGGGTGGTTGTCAAGTCCCAGGGGGGAGACTCCAAGAAGGGGGGGACAGGTCCCCAAAAACCTAAGGAGGGAGGTGGTAAGCCCACCACAGAGACTCCCTCTGTACCCCAGAACCCTAAGAAGGAGGAGAGTAAATCCCACTCCCACTCTGACATGCAGAGACAGGGAGACCCCGGGTTAAAAAAGCTCTTGGACAGTAGGGCTTGCTTTGACTGTCAGCAGACAGGTCACTTCAGAGGAGATGCAGCCTGTCCAAAGAAGGTGGTTAGCACTGGGCTGTCCAGTGTAGCCATAGAGGAGGATTCCTCAGATGATGAAATCCTCCTAGCATTGTGCTGGGAGACAGGACCAGATGGTAAGCTGGTGGTCCCTGAGGGTGGGAGTAGGCACTTCCACCACATTCAAGTGAATGGGATCCCTACCACTGGCCTGAGAGACACCTGTGCCAGTCACACTGTAGTGAGTGACCGGTTAGTGACCCCAGACATGTATGTCCCAGGAAAGACAAAGAAAGTCAGGATAGCCACAGGGGAGGTCACCTCCAAACCTGTAGCCATAGTGCCCCTAGAGAGGGAGGGTATCCTTGACTGGATTAGGGTGGTAGTCAGTGCTGACCTTCCCCTAGATTGTATCCTGGGCAATGACCTCCCAGAGGTGAGTCTGGTCACAGATGGGGTGGTCGCCCAGGGCGCCCCCCCTACCCAAAGTCCTGGGGAGTCAGTCCCTACAGTTAGGAGACAGGGGTCCCCAAGAAAAGGAAAGAAGAAAAGGAAGGGTAGGCCACTCTTAAAGAGAGTTCCAAGGAGCCAAAGGCCTTCTGCCCCAGTAGGGGGGGAGCCCAGAGTTGGCACTGGTGAGGCCTCACCTGACCCCAAGGAAGTCCTGAGTAGTCAGGCAGCTGTCCAGATGCAAGGTGTTGCCCCTGCACTGACAGAAGGGAGAGTGGAAGGAGGGTGTCTGCCACAGGAGGTGGTAGCCCCCCACTCTAGACAGCAAGAGGGGTGCCAGAACCCCAAAGATGCCCCTAAAGCAGCTCAGCCACCTGTCAGTGGAGAGCTTAGGGTGTGGTTCTGGGTACTGACAGCTGTCAGTAGCCTCTGCTGGGTGCTAGCCTTCCTGGCAGCACTGTACTTGGCCTGGGAGGCAGACCCCAAGGCCAATAGCAAAGTAGGCCCCCTGACCCTGTTGGTCATGGTGGGGTTGCTCAAGTGTTGGGTGACCTCTTTGGGTAAGCTAGGTCTTGCCCTAGCAAAGTTAGGAGTAGGGGAGGTGGGCACCTCACTACCCAAGTTGGCAGAGAGAGAGGAGGAAGACCCCCCTAGAGGGAAGTTTCAGTTTGGGTTGGGTCCTTTTACTGTTGGGATGGCTTCACTACCCAGAGGGAGTGACCCTGACAGGAGGATATAAGGCAGAGTAGGCCCTGCAAAGGGACAGCCAGTTTTCTTCACTGTCTTCCTCGCCTAACAAGCCAGGAAGACTCTCCCAGGGTTGGGCTGAGTCTCCTGGGCGTGTGGGCTGGGGGGGGGTTGTGTGAGAAACTGGGGCTGATTGCAGAGGCCCCCTAACTTTTTGCCCCCATTTTCCACTTTATGCTGGTGTTTTCCTGACTCTGATGGTGCCCTGGGTACTGCTAACCAGTCCCAGGGCCTGTGCTCTGTGTAAAATGGATATGCAAATTAGGCTAATTATAATTGGCTAAGTTAACCTACCTATAAGTCCCTAGTATATGGTAGGGCATGTAGGTTTAGGGACCACAGCATAGGTGGTGCACACCTAGGTGCATTGCTGAGGTGCCCAGTGTCATTTTAAAAGCAAGCCTGCCTTGCTGGCTGCTTTTAAATTAAAGTTATATGCAAATTCGACTTTGGAATTAAAGGTACTTCCAAAGTCTTAAACTACCTTATTTTTACATATAAGTCACCCCTAAGGTATGCCCTATGTGCCCCTAGGGCTGGGTGCCATGTAACTATAAGCAGGGACTTTATAAAAATAGATTTATAAGCCCTGGTGAGGTAAAAACAGCCAAATTCGTTTTTCCCTCATTGAAGTAAATGGCCTTCATAGGCTAGAATGGGCAGACTTTATTTTAAATTTTAAAGTCTCCTTAAATGTTACATACCAAGAATTTGGTATCAAATTGATTGTTATAATAAATCCCACAACTTCCAGTTGTTGGATTTAATATAACTAGTGCAGGTAAAAAGTTTAGACTTTACCTAAAAAGTTGCCAATTTCAGCTCTGCATTGTTTTTGCTCCTGTGCTCTGATTGGCCAGCCTGCAGCAGCTTCTGCCAGGCTACTTTAATGAGGTGTGAAGTGGCCTGACTTCACACAAAGGAATGTGCTTGGGGGAGAGAATCTCCCCTCAGCAGATGGGGAAGCAGGAAGGGGGAGGGCTGCCAAACTGGTCTTCAAAGGCAGAGAAGGACATTTGCAGCACCCAGCAACACCCCCACATCCTGCAACCCCAGACAGCTAGGTGCCCCCTTGATTAGATTAGGAGAGGGCAGGAGAGGGGTGTGTTTATGATTTTTAGCCACACCAGTGGGTGGGCTCAGCCAGATCTCTCCTCCAAAAATCAGATTCATCCATTTTGGATTTTTAGAGACTGTTGCCTTCTGGGATGGATTTTTGCCACACTTCCCAGGAAGTGGTCATCACAGGGGGACGACCCTGTCCCTGATTGGAGAACCAGGGCCCCCCTGCTTTTCACCCAGGAGCAAGGATAAAACTGGCAGACCTGCACCCACGCCTCAGATCCCCACCAAATTTCAAGAAGAAAGAACTACAAGGAGAAGAAGGACTGCCCTGCTGGACCCCTGGCCTGCACCTGGACCCTGCACTCAGAAAGACTGCACCAGCTGCACACTTGGGCTTCACCACAAGAAGGACTTTGCCTGGCTTCCACTGGTTCAAGGAGGGACTCCCTGTTTGCTACAGGTGAAAAATTGCTAACCAGAGTCCCCTGCACCAACTCCTGAAAAAGTGACCAGCTGACCACTGCCCAGTGGCCAAAAAGGAGTTTGCACCAGGTGCACTCTGGGAGTTGAAGTCCGCACTTCCCAAGGACCATCACAGAACTTCTGGACCCTTGGGGTGAGCTGTGGACCCCAAAAGAACCTTAAAAGAACATCTGGGTGAAGCCGCAGAAGTTTGGAAAAGATTGGAGAAATTTTAGAAAAAAGCTCCATAAAGTGACCGACTCGACGCGGAAATTCTAGCCGGCTTGCCTCAACCGCGACCCGGCCTGACTTCGTGGTTCGTCCCGGTGAAGAAAAACTTCAAAATAAAGACTAAGTCAGAAGGTAACTTTTTAACCGAGGCTTCCCGCGACCTGTATCCGAGCAGGGCTCCATCGCGGTCGGCCTGAAAGTTTGACTTTGTCCCGGTCCTGGTGCAACCAGATGACCCGATTGGCGCTTTTTGTTTCTATGCGCTAGAAAATAATAATACTTTAAAAATTCATATCTCCGGTTCCCCTGAACCGATTTTAATCGTTTTTGTGTCATTTTAAAGATAAAAATATAAGCTATTTTTATAAATTGGTTTTGGATTTTTAAACTGTTTCCTGTGTTTTATTTAATTACTGTTTTGTGATATTTGAATGCTTTACACTTTGTCTCCTAAGTTAAGCCTTGACGCTCGATGCCAAGCTACCAAGGGTAGAGCTGGGATTAATTTACTGAGACCTAACTGTACTTTTGTGGAGGTTTGTGGCTTGTTGCTAGGTGTAGGTACCTACCTGCCCTACCAATAACCCATTTTCCAACAACAAAACAACAATGCTTTTGCAAAAAAGCAGCTGATTAGAAAATAAAACATCCCGCTAGAAGCAAGCTATGCTAAAATGTAATAAAACTGAATAAATGAAATTAAATATACATCTGGGTAAAAGGGCACAGGCAGCTGGCCTGGAGCTAAAATAAATGCACCCAAGCTAGGCACTAAAATGAACCCACAAGAACACCACTGCACTATATGCCACTCCACCATACACCACTCCACTCTATGACAATGCACTGTATGCTAGTACACTGTACTATTACAGTGTACATCACTCCATTCTATGCCACTCTACTGTATGCCACTCCACTCTACCCCAATCCAATCTACCCTAATACACTGTACCCTATTCAACTGCTCAACACTCCATTCTATGCCGCTTTATTGTATGCTGTTCTAATAGATGCCACTAGAGTCTACGCCACTACACTGTACTCCACTCTACAACACTCCACTCTAAGGAATTCCACTCTACAACACTCCACCCTATGACATTACACTGTATGCCACTCCAGTCTATGCTATTCCACTGTACCTCACTCCATTTCACTCTACTCTCTGCTACTCCACTGTACACTACTCCTCTGCAGTGTACACTATTCCACTGTATGCCACTCCACTCTAAGCTGTTCTACTGTACTCCACTACACTGTACCTCACTCTACTCGACTCTACATTACTGCACTCTGCTGTACACCACTCAACTGTATAGAATTTTCCACTGTAAACCACTCAATTGTTCGCCACTGCACTCTACACCAGTCTGCTCTTCCTCCACTCAACTCAATCTCACCCTACTCTATGCCATTCCCATCTATGCAACTGCACTTTAAGCCACTCCACTCTAGACCACTCCACTCTATGCTATTCCGCTGTCCACCACTCCACTCTAGAACATTCCAGTCTATGCCCCTCCACATGACACTTTTACACTGTACGCAACTGGAGTTTACCCCATTATACTCTATCCAGTTCCACTATACAGCACTCCACTGTACGGTATTCCACTCTACAACAGTCCACTGTGCGCCACTACACTGTATGGCACTCCAGTCTATGCTATTACAACACCACACTGTACCTCATTTCACTCTATGAAACGTTAATGCACACTACTCTACTGTAAGCCACTCCACTGTATGCTATTCCACTCAACCCCACTCCACTCTACCTCACTCCAGTGTACACTTTTCCACTGTATGCTACTCCAGGGTATGCCCCTCCATCTTACGTTATTCCACTGCATGCCACTACACTGTACTTTACTCCACTCCACACCAGTCAACTCTAGAACACTCCACTATAAGCCACTCCACTCTGTACCACTCTACTGTACGGTACTCCACTTTACACTAATTCCCTGTACCCCAGTCCATTGTGACAAAATCCACTCTATTTCACTGCACTGTACATCACTACACTGTACGCCAATCCACTCTACACTATTCCACTGTATGCAACTCCACTGTACGGCACTCCTCTCAGTGCCACTCTACTTTATTTAGTATTCCACTGTAAACCACTCAACTTTACGCCTCTGCACTCTATGCCATTTTATCCCACTCCACTCTATACCACTCTACTCTATGCCAGTTCAATCTATGCCACTGCACTTTACACTAGTCCCCTCTAAGCTAGTCCACTTTACACTATTCCACTGTGCACAACTCCACTCTCACCACCCCACTCTACGCTATTCCATTCTATGCCACAACACACCTTGACACTCCACTGTATGAGACACCACTACATGCTATTTCACTTTACACCACCCCACAACACTCCACTCTACGCTCTTGTACTGTACCCCAGTACATTGTACCTCACTCCACAGTACGCTGTTGCACTCACTCTATGCTACTCCACTGTACGATATTTCGCTCTACCACACTACCCTGTATGCCACTCCCCTCTTTGTCACTGTACTCTATGCTACTCTACTGTACGCTACTACATTCCAGGCCACTCCACTTTACAACACTACACTTTATGCCATTCCACTCTCCTACACTGAACTATATGCCACTCCACTGTAGAGCACTGCGCAACACTACACTCTAAGCCACTACTCTCTACACCACTCCAGTGTACGCTATTCCACTGTACACCACTCCAAATGTACCACATTCCACTCTACTCCACTCTGTTTTACAACACTATACTTTACAGCAGTATATGTTACAATGCTCTCTTCCACTGTACTGTACCACACTCCACTTAATAACACTCCACTCAATGACAGAAAACTCTACAATTTCCAAACTTTTTTATAAAAAAAAAAAAACAATAAAATTCAATAAGAAAAACAAAAGTTCAACCTTTCTTATAGTTCGGAAATCTTTATGTAGTCTTTATATCCAAATCAAACTTAAAATACATAAACATTAGAAAGTCTGCATAAATAGCTTTACCTTACATTTATAATTTACGCACCAACATTAAATTAATATAACTTGATCAATTCTTTAGCTTTGTTTATTCTTAGAGATAATATTCTTCGGTGTAGCTGATTGTTGTAACATGCATTTTATAGTGGAATGCTGGCTATCTGAGTCACGTTGAATCTGTGATGCTGCGATGTTGAGGTGGGGCAGCGGAGCTGCAGAGTGACAGGAGATGCGCTGCCTGGCCTGGACAGGCTCAAACAAGCCCGGTGAAGGGGATCTGCCATGCTGAACAGCCACGTTCTTGGCTGAAATGTTGCAGGCTAAAGCTGGGAAAGGAAGCCAGAGGGGTCAGTTGTGACAGTTGTGCTGCCTGACCTCACCTGACCTCGCCTTCAATTAGGTCGCAGCTGAGCTGCAGCCATGTGTGGAGCTACACGTGAGTGAGAGCATGTGGTACTTATTTGGCAAATTCCCTGCATTTTGACAGTACAAGAACCCTCTGGACAATAATTGCAACAGGAGTACGGGCCTGCACAGGCCTACACACAGTGCATTAAGAACCCACGGAAGGGGCCATGGTGTGTATGCCATGGCCCCTCAGCTGTGCTGTAGCTCTTTCTCCCCTTTTTTAGACCCCTCTTGATCATTGTTGTGCTGCCATATCGCTGTGCCCTGCCTTTCACCCTTTTGACGCTCTTTGCCCCTTTGCCTCAGTGCCCCCTGATGTCTCAGAGGTGAGGTGAGTGGGGTTAGTTTGAGTGCACTGTTTGGCATAGCGTTAGCACAGTTTGCAGCCAGCTGACAGTCAGGCTGTTTGGTTGCCTGGGGTTTGGGGATAGAAGAGGGGAGGCTGTGGTGGGTGCTAGGAGGGTTGGCTGGTGGCCCAGATGTGGCTTGTGGTTGCTAGTCTGAAGGACCCATGTACTTATGGTGCCTCTGCCTGTGTGTGATGCCTGATATCTGTGCCTGATGTTGGATGCCGCCTGATGCCGAATTTAGTTGCACTCTGTTGAGTCCTGTTGAAACCTGTTGATTCGTAAGATTGGAATATCATCTTCAGAAACTGGCTGTAGGTGGTGGTCGGCACCAGCATGTGGCATAAAAACCAGTATGATTAAGCCATCAGGCTGTGGTTTTAACCATTTAGATTTTTAATATATTCATCAAATGGAAAAGCACCACATTTTTGCAGCTCCCTCGTTAGATGTTTTAATATTTGGAGCATTTCTCCCTTGTTTATGCATTTGGAGTTAAAATGACATTGAGGAAACTTGGATCCGGACGTTTGATTGGTGTATCTAATTCATCTAATAATCTATTAAAACAAAAAAAAATCTATTTGTCGAAGAAAGTCCCAGCAGTCCTTTTGAAGTCTTACTCCCATCAAAAGAGGTCCCCTGAGATGTGATACTTTAAGCAGCCACCCAGGGAAGACAGCATAAGAACAAAGACAAGCTGCCTAAAGAAAATAGGAAATTGCATGCAAAGATTGTCAACACCAGGGCAGTGCGCGCTTTATTGGCGACTAGAAACCCAGCACTCTCAAAACAACGTAATTTATGTATTGTGCTGATATGTTGTTGTTTAACCTTTTGCATTGCAGAGTTTAATCCTGAAGACTTATTTTTAATGTGTTTATAAATACTGTTCATTTGCAATGTATTGCTGCAGGCTTTCAGAGTGTGTTAGGGTGTGGTCCCTTTCAAAGGCCTTCCAGAGACTTTCCCTGCAGCATGCCTGGGTGTGGTTGTGGGCTGGGCCAAGACTCTATAAAAGGGAGCCAGCCCAGCTCCAAGTGCTCACTATTCAGAGGTCCCGGTGCAGAGCAGCAGCTACTTCCTGAGCTCCTGTCCCGGAGGCCTATTTGATCTTCCAGGCCTCTGCCCTTCATTCTTCATTGGTGATCCTTGTTCTGGGTGGTAAGACGGTGGTTGGGCTGGCCTCCCAACGCCGTTATCGAGAACTTTCATATTCTTGGCCTAATTCTTTAATGATTAACAGATTACTTTGTGCGCTACCATTTCTTGACATTTGCATGGTGGCTTGCAAATCGGCAAGACGCGCAATTCGTTTCATGCTGATTTGATCTTGTTATTCATTGCGCGCTACAATTTCTTGACATTTGTATGGTGGCTAGCGAATCGACAAGATGCGCGATTTGTTTCATGATGATTTGATCTTGTTATTCATTTCGTGCTACCATTTCTTGACATTTGCATGGTGGCTTAAGAATCGGCAAAACGCGCGATTCGTTTCATGGTGATTTGACTTTGTTATTCATTGCGCGCTACCATTTCTTGACATTTGCATGGTGGCTTAAGAATCGGCAAAATGCGCAATTCGTTTCATAGTGCTTTAACCTTGTTGTTCATTGCGTGCTACCATTTCTTGACATTTACATGGTGACTTACGAATCGGCAAGACGCGCGATTCGTTTGATGGTGCTTTAATCTTGTTATTCATTGCGCGCTGTTATTTCTTGGCATTTACATCGTGGCTTACGAATCGGTAAGAGGCGCAATTTTTTTAATGGTTATTTAACCTTGATATTCATTGCGTGCTATCATTTCTTGACACTTTACATGGTGGAACTCGAATCAGCAAGACGCACGATTATCTCCTCAAGCATAATTCATGTTGTTCTTTGTGTGCCACTATTCTAAGACATTTATTAGGTAATATTCGAGTTGACAAGTTGTGTGATTTGTTTCCTGAATCCATATTGTGTTATTCATGGTGCACAATCCTTTTATGGTGTTTACTATATATATGAAAATCTGCAATGTGCACAATTCATGTTGAAATATTTCAAGAGAACACAGAAGGCCAGAGTTTCTAGATGCAGTATTGCATGGTCCTAGTATACATTCTAAAAAAAAAAAAGATTCATATGACTGGTTTAGAACTTATCCAGAATGTTTTCCTGATTCTCATGTGAAGGAAAGTACTTGAATTTGAAAGTTTCATTTAATCCACCTTGATTCCCTTACAGGTATCCGGCCATCTTGAAACTTTGTCATTTTAAGCCTAATTCTTAGGTTGTTCATGTTTTCAGAATGACTAGGCTTAGAGTCATAGTCTAGTATTGATTTCATGAGATGTAATTTTCATATTGTGTGTTTTAACCTTTTTCTTACTACATATCTCCTTCCCAGCTGTTCCCTTCCTAATCCCCTCTTCCCCTCTTGAACTCTCTTAGCCTCTGTGATTTATCTATCAGAGTCTTGGAGCTGTTCAGTGGTGGACATGTTGGGAACGTGCGCAGACCCCGAGGATCTGGTGACTCTGACAAAGATAATATTTTTAATTTATATTACACCATTTGGAGCAGGAATTATAAAGGAGTGAGGCAAATGAGCAGTACAAAACAATGTACTGAATACTAGATTTCAACATATCAGCTAAAAATGATTCTTGATTCCAACACATTGATTAAAAGTAGTCAAATGGTATAGTACAACTTCACATATATATAAATTAAATTCATCCAGCAAAAGTAGATGATACAGACATCACTCAAACTAAGAGACTCTAACATTCACACACTCACACTAGGTCGTGCCACATATGTCCCAGTGAAAAAACAGAATCAAACATACAACCAAAAAAGTTAAAAACTCATTAGAGAAACAGGGTAATGTGAGGTCACTTCTTTTACGCAAAACCTAGGTACAGTTATTCATAAGGATACCTATAAGTGGATTTGGCTAAATCCTATAACAATTCAATTCAAAGGAGCTTTATTGCGGCTACAAGAGCCAAAAAAGCGCAAGCAGTAATAAATACAAATAAATACATATAATGATTATTACAAGTAGATATATAATGATAAAATGGAGTAAAAGATAAGAGAAAATGGAAAAAAGTGGAATAAAAATGGAAAATGGAATAAAAAGGAATAAAAATGTGCTGCACAGGACGATGAGACAGTCTTATTTGGAGTCTTTATCCAGAAGGGTTTTCCCTCTAACAAGCCAACTGGCTCCGAGGAATTTGGCGACGGCGATCACAAGCGTTGGCCTGGTGTCAGATCTGAGGATTCGCAGGGCTAGAGCAGAGCTGCAGACTCCCAGTAGTCTGCATGCCGGGGCCAGCCATTTCCTCCGGGGGGTGGTGTACGCGGGCAGGCAAAAAGGACGTGAGGGAGATTCTCGACGGGGCTTTGCAAGCTGGGCATACAGTTGAATCATTGTGTGACCAGCTACTGGTGAAAAGTCTTAATGGGAGTGTTCCGATGCGGAGCTGGTAGTACAGTTTCCTTTCCCTTGGGGACGTGATTAGGTCCCAAAAAGCTTCGTACTCGCATGACTCTTTTAGGTTGGCAAAGTCACAAGATAGTGTAGAGTGGAGTGCAGCCCTTGAGTCTTCGTAATTTGCCAATTGCCAGTATAGTTTTTTTAGTGCGCTTTTTGAGGGGAAGACTGACGTGGATGGTGAGTTCCAGAGATCATCGAGCCCAAGTGAGTACAGTGAACCCTTGATGGATCGTAGCCAGGGGATTCTGTGAAGGTGGTCGGCTTTTAGGATGACCTGTAGAGCTTTGGTGAAGATGTCGAGCTCCGGAGTGGTCCAGAGACGCCGCCAGTACAGCAGAGGTCGCAGGCGGGCTTTGTGGCCAATGCATTTGATACCGAGATCCTTGAAAAGGGGGAACAGTGGGGTGCTTAGCGGAAGGGACACAAGGTTTCTTAGGAAGTTGTTTTCAGCAGTGGTTTAGTCTTCGGATTTGGTATAGCCCCATAGTTCAGCCCCGTAAAGCGCTGAGGAAACGGCCTGGGCTTCGTATAACTGTAATACTGGGCGAATTGGTTTTGTGTGTGAAAGGTGGAAATTTTTTTGTAGTACCCCTGTTGTTTGTTTTAGTTTTAGGGCTTGTTTTCCTATGTGTGACTTCCAAGACATGTTGTCAGTGAATGTTATGCCCAGGTAGCTGAAGATGCCCACCTTCTCAAGTGAGGAGCCCTCTAAAGTAAACTTCCCTTTAAAAGATCTGTGGGGATTGAGGGTCATTAGTTTTGTTTTCGAGGCGTGGATTTCGAGTCCCTGTGATGAGCAGAAATGCTCGAAGCACGCAAGGAGTTTCCTTAGGCCACTAGGGGTCTTGGATATCAGGAGAGTGTCATCGACAAAGAGTAAGACTGGGATTTTTTGTGTGCCAAGTGAAGGAGCGTCAGCCTGTAGTCTGAGGAGGGAGGGAACGATTTCATTGATATACAGTGAAAAGAGGGTCGGGGCAAGTACGCACCCTTGCCGCACACCCCGGGAAACGTGGATTTTATCAGTTAATTGGCCCTTGTTGCCCCACCTGACTTGTGCGTAGTTGTCCTCGTGGAGTCGTATCAAAATGGCAAGAATGTGCTCCGGGATTCCCATCCGAAAGAGAGTGTCCCATAGTTTGTTGCGAGGTACTAGGTCAAAAGCAGATTTGAGGTCCACCAGAGCTACATAAAGGCTGCCTTTGCCAATGAACACTGTTTTCCAATAAAGTAATAGGAATCTGAGGGCTTGATCAGTGGTGGAAATTTTCTTCTGGAAACCTGCTTGGAGGGGGCTAAGGATATCGCGTTCAGTCATCCATTCTTCGATCTTTCCTAGGAGGCAGTGGCAGAAGACTTTTTGGACACAGTCAATTAGGCTGATAGGTCTATAGTTGCAAGGAAGTGATCTGTCGCCCTTTTTAAAGATTGGAATAACGATGGCCGCTTTCCAGGACTCGGGAATTGGTGCCCCAGATGCTATTGCGTTAGCTATAATGGTGAGGTATCTTGACCAGGATGCTAGGTCTGTTGAGAACAGGTCTGCTGGGACGCAGTCTGATCCGGGGGCCCTGACGCGTTTTAGGGTGCTTAAAGAGTGGGTTATGTCACTTTGGGAAAACAACAGGGGTGCTGCGGTGTTGGGTGCTAATGAGTGATTTAGGTGGGGGCCCGTGCAAACAGGGATGGGGCTATCATGATCAGGGGAGTATAGGCTACTAAAGTGAGCTACCCAGTCTTTCGGGGCAATATTGGTTGTGATGTCCAAACCACTGGTTTCTGGGCCTCGTGCTGCCAGGGACCAGAACAGACTATGGTTCCTCTTGCGCACAGCGTCACTGAGCGCTGTCCACCATTTGTTATCTTGGTCACGCTTGGCTATGCGTATTGCAGATTTATAGGACTTCCTTGCTACGCGGATGGCGTGGGGTCCTTGTATTTAATGGCTTCAACTAAGCGCTTGTTTAGAGATCGACACGTTTTGTTGAACCAGCGGTGCCTACCTATGGGTCGTTTGTCGTGGTGGGCTGGGGGTACTGAGAAGTGGGCTGCGATATCCCTAAAGCAGGAGGTGTGAATTAAGCTTATTTCCTGGTGGGGAGTTGTAGGACCTGCCTCTAGGCCCATTAGTGTGGATTTTAGGGCGTTATTGGCAGCGTTGATGAGTGCGGGCCGAGCCACGACCTTGTCCCATTTTAAATGTTGTTTATTGTTGGTCAGGCTAATACCCTCGGGTGCTACTGCTGGGGAGTTAGACGTGGGTGGGAGATTACCTAGAGCTAATGTGTGGACAGAGAGGGGGTTGTGATCACTTTCAGTCCTTTCAATGATCATCATGTCGATGACTAGAGGCCATAGTCTTATATCAAATAGACAATAGTCGATTCTGCTGGTGTGGTTGGTTTTGTTGAACGTGTGACTGCCATTGGTGTCTGATTTGGTTCTGCCATTTAACGCCCTGAGCCCGAACTCCATGGTCAGTGATTTGGCCTGGATAGCGACCTGCGTCCATCTCTTGATGGGTGGAATTGACAGGGCGGGGATAGACCAGGCTTGATCCTCCTCGTTGGTGGACCTGAGGTCGTCCCGGTCAAGGGGTTCAAATGTGACGTTGAAGTCTCCAGCCACAATGGTTTTGTGATGTCTGGGATAGTTTTGTAAGAGGGCTACGAGGGCGCAGAGGGTTTTGGAGACTTGACCCGCCCTGACCCCCCGAGTGTAGATATTAAAGATGTTCACCACAGAGTCAGGCCCAAAGGATAGACGAAGGCCTAACAGGTCGGGAGAGTCAGTGGATAGCTGTGAAATATGGCAACTAAGTGATGTTTTGATCCAGATGGTCAGACCCCCTGAGGGCCTGCCTCTTGTGCTGGCCACAGCGGGGATGTGGACGTTTGTATAGCCTGTTCGAAAAAGTGGGTCGAGTGACCATGTCTCTTGGAGGAGACATATGTCATATTCGTCAATAAAGGAGGAGAAGGATGGAAGGGGAAGAATAGATTTCAAACCTGCCACGTTCCATGAAACAAGTCGTACCCCAGTTTGTGGCTTAGCTATCCTGTCTAAATGCCTGGGGTTTGTAAGGTTGGCTATCAGGGGTTGGTCTGGCAGATGTGGTTGAGAGCACAGAAGTGGGTTGATACCAATGTTTACCCGTGGGGTCTGGGGTGGTTGGTGATGTTCCTCTGTTGGAACTGACCTAGTCCTGGTCCGGGAAGTGCTTGCAGGCCTAGCCAGCAGCACTTGGTTTGGTGGGCAATGCGCCTGCAAGTTGGAGGGTGCATCGTTGTCGTGATTGCTCAGTGGACTGGCAGTGTTCTTAGTGTCATGGGAAATCCTCTAACAATTATGTCGGTTCCATGGTCGTGAAACATATGAATAGGAACCCAAAAACTAAAAACATGACATGAAATACAAATTCTACTTCAAACAATATAGCACATTGTAATATACGTATTATAGATTGTGATACTCCTATCTCCTGTATTGAGCTGATGTGCATTTTGGTGGAACCGCCCAGTGTACTGCAAGGAGGAAAAAAGAGAAAGAAACCATCACTACATGCTAAATCCCAGACCAGGTGCATCAAGATACATCCATCTCATGCTTGCAAGGTGCAAAGCCACCACAACAGGGGGTTGTCTCACTGATAATTATTTCTTGAGGGTTATGCTTTTGATCATTAAATAGGTAGGATCCGTTTAGTCAACTAGTTTACACGCTCCCCCTATATCGGACATACAGTTTCCCTTTGGAAAGTATTAATATCTTTGGATTTACGGACGAGGACTTCGCTAGCAAACAATAGATCTGGTACTCTACCAAGAAGCTTAAATGATGAATGGACTAAACTGCTGGACTTGAAAAGGAAAGCCAAGCGCATGGAGGCACATTCAAATTTCATGTTGGAATATTTAAAGGCAGGTGTCATCCCTATAGGTTTACGGGTGAGGAACATCCCGGGACTGTTTGTAGAGATCAGGAAATTCTTGGAGAAGTGGTCCCTTATCTCAAATATATGTTCACGGGATTGGATACTTCTCATCATTGAAACTGCCAGGGAACTGGTCAATATTCTTCAGAAAGAGATAGAGGACCTAGAGCAGAAACTCCATTAATCAGACTCTTTAGAAGACGTAATTCTGAAATGGATGAGGCCTAGCGTATTCCTGATGTAGTCTTATGAGAAAACATTAGAGGGGGGGCATTTGTTTTTTAGAAAGTTTGAGATCAAATTAACTTAAGTTTTTGAATGGCAGATGTCCTGAGGATTCCCCTGCCTCCTATATACTTTGTTCTTCATGCGAAAAGTCCTTAATTAATTATATGCCGGTGTCCTAACAAATGTTCAATGCCTGTAATCACTTGCAGATTTTGTGGTCCGATTTAAGTGATCATAGTATTCTTTCTGTGTCTGTCGACTTAGAGTTTATGGCCTTGGTGATTGGAATTCTAAAAAGGATACAGTTGCCTATATTAAAACTAATGGGCGCACTTTTTGGTCTCATGACAGCGTGAAGTCTTTGGGCCAGAATTTGAGAATTGCAAGTTTTGGGCCTCCCAATTTATCTTTAGGTGATCTGATCTCCTGGTCTGAAAATCAGGTGGCCTTTTTCCAAACCCTGAGGAAGAAAGAAAGAGGCAGTCAGTCACACATGCTTTTAAGGTCTCCCACACTGTGAAAAAGGTAAATCAAGAAATAAATTGCCATGTTAGAGATCAATTTAAGTTGTTTGTGCCTTCTAGAGATAGGGAAATTAACCTCCTTACGAGGAAGATAGTGGGATTGAAGGCTGTGAAACAAAGAAAGGAGGAGGATAAGAAATTAAGGGGGTTATTCCAACTTTGGAGGAGGTGGTAATCCGTCCCAAATGTGACGGATTTACCACCAGCCGTATTACGAGTTCCATAGGATATAATGGACTTGTAATACGGCTGGTGGTATATCCGTCACTTTACCGTCACTTTTGGGACGGATTACCACTTCCTCCAAAGTTGGAATAACCCCCTAATTAATCTGAGAGAAGCAGCCACTTCATACAACCCTCGTAAATACTGGGCTTTTAATAGCTAATTATTGCAACTTGAGAATTACAGCCCAGGCAATTCTGACTACGGATTATGGTTGGACGCAGTGTATTTACCATCTATATGCTAAAACTCAAGTAGCTGTGATCAGTATGCCCAAAGTGTTAAAGTAGATGTCATGAAGTCATTTGATCCACACTCTAGTAAGGAGATTGAGAGATTTATTAAAGGTACACGAACTTCAGGTGCTATGGGTCCTGGCGAACGTCTGGTTGTTTTTATTAAACAAGTGGTGTCTCTATTGGCTACGGTTTTATGCCCCTTATTCCAACATTGTATTCATCTGGTGACGTTCCATCCTCCTGGAAGGGTAGTATCACTGTACCCTTATATAAAAAAAAGTCCGAAGGCCTCTCCTGCTAGCTACAGACAAGTTGTCCTTCTTGATGTGGTAGGCAAATTATTTGCCAGATGTTTACTTGTTCATCTTCAAGATTAGGCATTTGGTAACAACCTCATACCAGCTGAAAATGTGAGCTTTCATAAGAATTGTGGTACTCTTGATAGTATTACGGCCCTCCGAACATTAATAGAACAGTATCCCAAGAGCAGGGGCATTCCTTTTTATTCTGCCTTTCTTAACAGCATTCGACATGGTAGACTGTGGGACGCTGTGGAGAAAATTATCCGCATTAGGGATTCCTGCGCACTTCTTGAAGTTAATCATTGCTTTGCACTCTTCTACTTGGACTCAAGTTTTGATCGGGGAGGAACCTAGGTTTGTCTAGGAGAGTTTTGATGCAAAATGGTTTTAAAACAGGGGTGCCTGCTTGCACCTCTCCTTTTTTCTATTTATACTCATGATTTGCCAAGTAGAGTTGGTTCGGTAAAATGAGATCTCCCTAAACTTGGTCCAATCTGTGTTGGTTGCCTCCTATACATGGACAATGTTATATTGAAAGATCTAACCCCAATATGTCTTCAAAGATGACTTTGCGCTCTGGAATAATATGCTACAGAGCACTTCTTAAAGATCAATAATGCTAAGAGTAAAATCATGATTTTTAGAATGAAGGGGATTAGATCAAGGGAACATTTTAACTGAAACATGGGGGAATCTGTGATGGAAAAAGTGCAGTTTTACCCTTATCTTGGGAGAATTTTTTCTGGTAATTGCTTAAATGTTGATCATATAAATCATTGCAGGAGTAAGGCATTGTCTCAGGCCTTGGCTATTCATAGACTGTACAAATTCTGTGGGTTAAGGCATTTTGCACATGTTTTATCTGTATACAAGCTAAAGATTACGCCCACCTCCAGTTATGTTTGCGAAGTGATGGTCGTCTGGTGTTGGGCTTTACTTGAGAAAAAAGAGGAGCGTATATGGCGTCAAATCTGTATTTTAAATTCTATGGCTTCTCTTCTCACTCTTCGGCTCGAATCTTGGCTACCATCCACATTTTTGCTTGCACTGGCTGCAGCTATGAGGTAGGGGAACAGATTATCTAGTGGTGAAATGGGTTCTATGGAGCTGCACTGCAATTTGACATTTTCCAAACTATGAAAGAAAGAAGTGCATTTTACTTTACCAATTTAAAAGCCTTGGAAGTGTTTGAAATTGTTCAGATTGGGAATCTCCCTCTCCCAAAATCTTTGCTGAAAAATTAGATTAAAAAGTGATTGTCTACAGTGAGTAGGAATAGGGATATCTCTCTCTGTAGTCAGTCTGCAGGGAATGAAATCATAATAGGTAGTAGCATTGATAAACAAGCCCAACCTTACCTCTTCTGGAATCACCTGCATGGCGTATGTGGAATTGTTTTGTTATTAAGGCTAAATGTATTACCATTACGTGTTGCTACAGGAACATGGGGAGGCATTCCAAAGGATGAGAGGTTCTGTGACCTCTGCCTTGCCCATGTTGAAAACTTGAATCATTTGATTTTCATATGTACATATTTGAACCTTGCAGGTCATCACTTTTTGAGACCCATCTTTTGGAAATATAGTATAACTTCGACTGCTAAGCTTAGACATTGCCTGCTTGCTCCCCCCCTCTGAAATGGCTTGTCCAAAAATGTTCAATTTAAAAAAAATGCTTTTTAAATGTGTTTTAAACTTTTTCAGGATTTGTGCAATTGCTATTTGTACTCCATTGTTGTTGTAGAGAATTGTAAATTCTGCTTGCAATGGCAGGTTAAATGTACTTTGGTATGTTATGACTGAATTTTATTTTTGTATTTTTGATATTAATCATGTAATTGGACAGATTTGTGTAACCCTTTTCTTAGTTGTCTCTATAGCATCTTACCTGGACACTTGCACTTTGCCCACTTTATGTTTATTTGGAGTGTAACGACCTTGAACTCTTCTAGAGCTTTTGCACATGATTAGTTCTAATCACGTTGTTTTGTGCATTTGCACTTTATTTGTCTTTTGCACTTTATATCGGAGTACTGTATTGTGTAATTTCACATTTGCAAAAAGTAATTTTGAACACTTTATGAAATGTCATCACTATATGTTTTTTAAAAATGTGTTCAACCTGATTTTGTGTGTAATTGTATAGGGATGATTACTCTTGGATGTACTGCTTTTAATATTTATTTTTATGTGGACCTCGGTTGAAATCCAAAACATAAATAAATAATTCCGTTATCGCATTCTTTCGTCCTAAATTTCAACTACGTTGTACTTGTAATGAATTCTGGGTAACCCCAGCAAGAACAGACAATTGGTCTGAGTAGAGGCAGTGAATTGCCCCTGACATTCCGCCCCATGGCAAATAAAAATCACATTCTTACCTCCTGCCCTGAGTTACAGAAACTGAGTTAATATTTGCTGAATCAAATAACAATTGAAGTACACAGTGTCAATCCTTTAACATTTTTGAGTAGCAAAACGGAAAGAATTGTATTTATCGCTAATTGCCAGTTATGTGCTCGCTAGAGCATTATTATTAAAAGCCACGAAACTCGCGATACTGCGGCCGAGTTTCCACGAGACATAGCCCTATCATTAGATCAGTGCTTATCTTGTGCTTGTTGTTTACGGTGCTGAGCACCGGCACTTATTTTTGAGGGCCGGCGCTTAGTCTTCTGCCTCAAGCATTTACTGCGAGCAAAAGACACATATGGGAAAGATGGAGGAAGAGAAAAATGAAAACGCGTCACAAAGGCAGAAAGCTGCAAGAGTGGGCTGAAGAGGCAGGGAGTGGTTGTAAATGGTTTAAAGAGGCCCGAAATGGCCTCAGGATTACACTGTCTCAGTATTCTGGGCTCGCACATTTAATTGCAGCAGCCGCGCATTTAAGAGGAGAGCTTTGGGCACCGGCACGTTTTTATTTACAAATTAAGCACTGGATTACATGCTATGATTACATGGTTGCCAATACCTAGAAATATCTGAGGAGCTGGACCTGTTCAAAATGCAGTGGTCTTTGATTACCACCGTAGAATATTTGTGCTTAATAAACCATTTAATTATGCAACGTTGTATAGTACTGTCATCGGTTATGGATAAAGTCTCCTTTTGTAAAACTTTCTAATTCAATGAAACAAAAACAAAAAAAAAACGGTATCAACACTTGAGTAGCAACTGCCCACGTGCGGAAAATAGGAAGCAAAAACAAGTTTTTAAAGCAAGCATTAGAGCATGAACACCATACTTGCTGCTTAGTGTGGCACCCGAGAACTGTCAAACTAAGAGATTCTTCAGGAGATTGACATTGTTCGGTTGGGCACTGAATTAACACGCAGACTTTGGAAACTGAGACAAGGGATTAATTGTTGGGTTCCGGGCATTACCAAAACATGATATAGAGCAGTGCTGAATTTGGAAGTGCAGTGAGTGTGTTTTTTTTTTTTTTACTTCACACAAAAATACTATTGAGGTGTTAAATGCTGGGGACTACTACACAGTTTTTCTCTCCCAGCACGACATTTAAATTCAGGGTCTGCACCATCATAATTTATAAACATTATGTCACCATTTACACCAAAAAAAGATCATAGTAAAGTTCCATAAATTAAATATATACAGAACTCGAGGCACCATATTGATGCATTTCTTGTGGGGAGAAGACAGGTGAAAGCACATCTTCAGCTCCTAGAGAAAAATAAAAGTCTAGGATAGCATTAGTTTGAAATTGAAAAACTGAAGCTAGGAAGTATGATTCTCAAGACCTACAATTGTGAAATATAACACATTCAATATTTTGGAAAAATAGTTGTTTCATTCAAATCATAAAACATTTACAGTGATCAAATGTATTTTTCTGTTGGGAAGGTAACTGATGGTGATAATAATCATTTGCTGAAATGTCAGCAAACATTTAAGAATAATTATTTTCCTGAAACATTACTGATTATAAAGGTCAATCTCCCTTTATGGTGGAATCTTCTTTGATTTGACAGGAATTGCTATTTCATTTATCTACTTCAAAGAAAGCAAGTTGTAAGTGAGGTGATGCAAAATCAAAACAATACATTAGTGTGCTTTCTGTAAAGTGTCAATAGCACCTGCTTCGACTACATGGAGAGTAATTCATGAAGAGGTATACTTGTATAGAGTGATATTGGGCGTCTTGATATGTAAGACTGACATTCAATAAATGTAAACACCGGCTTGTTGACTGCGCATCCATCACATAACATAACCCAGTGACAGGCACAGAAACACAATCACTGATGGAAGATCAGAACTGCCAAGGCAAGGCAGTGTTTTCTGCCTGTAATAAATGTGACGTACCTATGTGGAACTGCCAATGTTTTTACAATTGGATGCTCTGTTTTTTTCTTCTGCTAGGGGCTGAGGCCTACTGAACTGGCCTCCACATTATCTGTATGTATGAAAATTACCTTCACTTCATCAAGCCCTACATGCTTGCTGTACTTGAGCTTTGGTCTCAGACGTACACTTTCTTGATGTTATGGTTTACCTTTGGACTCTGAGGCTTTCAGATGGTCGCCAATCATCAGTGAGATGTGTTGGGAGCTTCAGCTAGGCAGGGCTCAAAGAGGTCAGATACCAGGTTTTTGCTGTCCTGCAAAGTATCGAATTCAATGGAAAAAATGACAAAGTGGAACCATCCAGGAAATTAGGCACACCAAGTCTGTGTCTTTGTCTATTAGATGCGGCACCTTGTATTCGTCCTACAGAGACGGAAATTCTTCAAAGTCCGAACTGCTGTCATAGTTCTGTAACTTCCTCCTGGGTGCTCTAGACAGCCCATACACTTAGGGAAGGCTTCTTAGATAACATGTCACAAGCTCAAGTACAAATGGCGTTTTCTCACTTCCCTCAGACCCCCTGCCAAAATACAGGTTTGTATGGTCTTGCTGGTTTAATTCCAGGCAAATAGAGCTTCCTCTGTCCATGGGGTTGTCTGCAGTTTCCCAGCCTGTGGGAACGAAGTTCCAGTTTCTCCCCTTGCCCATATCAGGTACCAATATGTCTCTGTAGGGTCAACGAAAGGAAAGTTTTCTAAAGCAGAATATACCTCTGTAGGCAGATGTGAATTCTTCCAGCCTGAATCCTTTAAAGTTCCAATTAGGTGTCTGCCTAAAGAGTAGTTGGAGCAGGTCTTATATCACTCACTCAGGACTCATTGGAACATTTCCCTTTGCAAATTCGCATTTTCAGTATGTCAAACCTGAGTTTGTTCCAGGATTCCCTCTCTTTCTTTCCCAACTCCTCCAAAAAACAACCCACTCCAATCTCCACAGGATCAAAGAAAAATGTAACTCTTTCTAGTAACTCTTCCACTCTCTTCCTTGGGAGAGATGCTTCTCCAGTTTTGAGGTGTTTCCTTTTTTTTCTTCAAATAAGAGACATGATCCACTGGCAAGCTATTTGGATAGAAGGGGACTGAAGAACAGGAAACAGTTTGACAGAAGAGGCTTTCATCAGTGGCAGACCACTACAGATTTAACAACGACCAGATTTTTTCCCTGAATGGCTTTAAATACAATACTCATCATTTGATCCTATTCCAGTACCGCTTTATCAACTACAGGATTGTTGAATTTCTACAGGCAAATGCTAGAAAAATGTTTCAATTGTATTTCTTATGTTTCAAAATCTGATTTAACGGTGAAAGCAGATTTATTTGAACCTAAGTGGAAACCTAGCTTTACAAAAATGTACTTTCTGCTATGTGAACCAGAAATGGCCTAAAACCAGTTTTGCCTCTCAACCCTATGGACATGAATACACATCCTTGGCTGGGAGACTTAATGATTCTTGCTCAAAGGACAGCAGTCTGCCTCTGAGCTCAGGTAGAGCAGATGGATGTTAAATGCTGACCACTTAGTAACAGTTGGCTATCTGGGAGTGGGCAGGAACAGGAAGGACTTCCCTTATTCATTCTCAGTACCCTGACAGTCAACCAGACTTCAGTCAAAGTGGGGGAGCACATCTAAATAGGTCTGTGGCTAAGGAGCTGAAGACAGACTTGCCTGGTTTCAGAGGAGTGCTGTCATATACAAAGCCGTGGCTCCTGGGTAATGTTAATATACAGCAAAGAAGATTTCTGTAAAAGGAGGGATGCTTCAAAGAAAAGAGGATGGTTGGCAGAATTGATCTAATCACTGGCTAGTGTATAGGATGAATCTGGCACTTCATCCGCTAACTCCTCGTGTATTTCTGAACATGGAAAGACTCCACCTGCTTGAAGAAGACTCCTTACTCCTGCTGGAAGTTGAGGACTCAAGCAAGGACTCCTGAATCCTGCAAACACCTAGAGACTGCTCTTCAAAGGTCAGCTGGTTGGACTTGTATGCCTATCTCATGAACACGAAAAGCAGGACTCCCGACATCAAGAGGGTCCAGCTCACTACAAAAGACTGAACACTGCAGGACACCTGACTGGAGAAAGGCTTCATGCCTAGAAGCCTGCCCTCAGAAGCCAGGTGACTACAGGACCAACCGAAAAACAGATTTTGTTGCTGTTGAATATATTCTCTGGCTCACATAGCCGTGGGGTGTTCAATGATATATTTAGAGTTTCATAATTACAATATGTGGCTATATCAGTGAGGTCAAGATTCAACTTAGTTTTAGAGTAAGTATGTTTATAGACGAACTTATATTAAAACTGATTGCTAGTTTACTTTGGTTTGTTTACCATTTACCATTACTATTATAATCGGCCATTTTACATGTTTGTTTCTTTATATATATATATATATGAGTTAGTTTCAGATCGGACCGATTACAGTGATTGAGTGTTCATTGATTTTACTGATTATAAGATGGTAGGCATATTTGCAACAATGTAGTGGTCCTTTTCTGGAGAGGTTATGAGATATATTGGAGACAAGACGACACCCGAATAGAATGCCATAAAATTACATGCTACAAAGTTGAAGCCAAGGTGGAGTACTCTCCGGTTAATAAAAGTTTCAATTATCTTCTTTGTTTGTAGCAAACTTAGGTGACTTGGCGAATTTTGATAGTTTAGTATGCTTAACTTAGAGGGATCCTTGATTACATGTTGCTTTATTAACATTTGATTTATATTGTAAGTAACCTTGCTACTAAAAGTCGCCAATAGTTTGTGTGATTTTCAGATGCTAAAGAATATACGAAGGATTGCATTCTGCGTATGAGGAAATTTTCTTGATATAGGATGAGTGAGTATTTTTATGATCATCTTACTCAAAAGCATTGGATATGGATTGATGAGATTCTTATTTATGTTTTTTTATTTGATTTTAGTACTATATCAGTCTTTATTTGTTAGTGAGGTACGCTGGTTGTGGCCATTTTTACAAACTAGGGTAGGTTTTGGGTGTAACTTATTATATTTAATGTAATCTCACACTTGATGATCGAGAGGAAATGTGCATGTGTGGAATTGTAACATACTATATTAGTACCAGTAGCTCCTCTCCAGCCTGGGTACCCGCCAATGAATGCACCACACATGGAGTTATGTACTACACATCTGTATTCATCTGTTTGTAACCACAAACTCAACATTCTAAACCTGCATTCAACTCACCTAGTTCTAACACTTACATCACAGCTCTATAGAGTCCTTCAGTAGCCAAAAGGGTTCTATCATTTATACTCACACAACACTACATCTCCCCCTCTGTTAACCTCTTCTGTGCCTTGGACGAGATGATCTCGTCCAAGGCTACAGTTCCCCTGTGCCTTGGACGAGATCATCTCGTCCATGGCACAGGGGAACTTGGGGGCGCGCTAGCGCGCCCCCCGTGCACCCCCCTCCCCCCCCCCAAGTCGGGGATGGAAGGGGAAGACCTTCCCCTTCCACCCCCGACCCCCCCCCACCCCCCCTGTGACGTCAGCGCGCGCGCGCGCGCTGATGTGTCACAGGGGCCTCCCTCGTCGCGCTGGAAGCTCTGCTTCCAGCGCGATTGAAAAAGAAATGCAAAAGCATTTCTTTTTCAATCACTTGGGAGGCCCGGAGGGGCTTCAAAGGGAAGGAAAAGTATTTCCTTCCCTTTGAAGTCCCTCCGAGGGTTTCAAAAGCCGGATTGCTTGCAATCCGGTTTTTGAAACCCCACTAGACACCAGGGATTTTTTTTTTTTTCGTAGAAATTGACAAAAGGGAGCGACCCCTTGGGCAAGGGTCGCTCCCAGGGGGGGCATTTTTTTGAAAAGGCCTTTTCTGCCCCCCCTGGGGGCAGATCGGCCTTATTAGGCCGATCTGCCCCCAGGGGGGGCAGAAACCTCTAGGCACCAGGGACCTCTTTTTTTTTTCATTTTTTTTTTATTGAGGTGGGGAGCGACCCCTTAGGCAAGGGTCGTTCCCCTTGGGGGAAAATTATATTTTGGTCATTTCTGCCCCCCTTGGGGGCAGATTGGCCTATTTTGATGAGGCCAATCTGCCCCCAAGGGGGGTAGAAACCACTAGACACCAGGGATTTTTTTTTTTTTTATGGTTATTGACAAAAGGGAGCGACCCCTTGGGCAAGGGTCGCTCCCAGGGGGGCATATTTTCGGGAAGGCCTTTTCTGCCCCCCCTGGGGGCAGATCGGCCTACTATTAGGCCGATCTGCCCCCAGGGGGGGCAGAAACCTCTAGGCACCAGGGACCATTTTTTTTTTTTTTTTTCATTTTTTTTTTTTTGGTGGGGAGTGACCCCTTAGGCAAGGGTCGCTCCCCTTGGGGGAAAATTATATTTTGCCCATTTCTGCCCCCCTTGGGGGCAGATTGGCCTATTTTGATGAGGCCAATCTGCCCCCAAGGGGGGTAGAAACCACTAGACACCAGGGAGTTTTTTCTTTGCGTGAATTTCACGCAAAGGGAGCGACCACTTAGGCAAGGGTCGCTCCCTGGGGGGAGGGGAATTTATTTTAGGCCATTTCTGCCCCCCCTGGGGGCAGATCGGCCTATTATTAGGCCGATCTGCCCCCAGGGGGGGAAGAAACCTCTAGGCGCCAGGGCCAATTTTTTTTTTGTGTTTTTTTTTTTGGTTCTTTTTTTTTTTTTAGAGATGGGGAGCGACCCATCAGGCAAGGGTCGCTCCCCTGGGGGGCAAATTGTATTTAGACCATTTCTGCCCCCCTGGGGGCAGATTGGCCAATTTTAGGTCAATCTGCCCCCAAGGGGGCAGAAACCACTAGGCACCGGGGATTTGTTTTTTGGCGCCAATGTCACGCAGGGGGAGCGACCCCGTAGGCAAGGGTCGCTCCCGGGGGGGGGGGGGTGGGGGTTGGGGGGGCAAATTTATTTTAGGCCATTTCTGCCCCCCCGGGGGACAGATCGGCCTATTATTAGGCCGAACTGCCCGGGGGGGGGGGGGGCAGAACACTCTAGGCACCAGGGCAATTTTTTTTTTGTGTTTTTTTTTTTTTTTTGTTTCTTTTTTTAGAGATGGGGAGCGACCCATCAGGCAAGGGTCGCTCCCCTGGGGGGGCAAATTGTATTTAGACCATTTCTGCCCCCCTGGGGGCAGATTGGCCAATTTTAGGTCAATCTGCCCCCAAGGGGGCAGAAACCACTAGGCACCGGGGATTTGTTTTTTGGCGCCAATGTCACGCAGGGGGAGCGACCCTGTAGGCAAGGGTCGCTCCCGGGGGGGGGGTGGGGGTTGGGGGGGCAAATTTATTTTAGGCCATTTCTGCCCCCCCGGGGGACAGATCGGCCTATTATTAGGCCGAACTGCCCCCGGGGGGGGGGGGCAGAACACTCTAGGCACCAGGGCAATTTTTTTTTTGCTTTTTTTTTTTTTGTTGTTTCTTTTTTTAGAGATGGGGAGCGACCCATCAGGCAAGGGTCGCTCCCCTGGGGGGGCAAATTGTATTTAGACCATTTCTGCCCCCCTGGGGGCAGATTGGCCAATTGTAGGTCAATCTGCCCCCAAGGGGGCAGAAACCACTAGGCACCGGGGATTTGTTTTTTGGCGCCAATGTCACGCAGGGGGAGCGACCCCGTAGGCAAGGGTCGCTCCCGGGGGGGGGATGGGGGTTGGGGGGGCAAATTTATTTTAGGCCATTTCTGCCCCCCCGGGGGACAGATCGGCCTATTATTAGGCCGAACTGCCCCCGGGGGGGGGGGGCAGAACACTCTAGGCACCAGGGCAATTTTTTTTTTGTGTTTTTTTTTTTTTTGTTGTTTCTTTTTTTAGAGATGGGGAGCGACCCATCAGGCAAGGGTCGCTCCCCTGGGGGGGCAAATTGTATTTAGACCATTTCTGCCCCCCTGGGGGCAGATTGGCCAATTTTAGGTCAATCTGCCCCCAAGGGGACAGAAACCACTAGGCACCGGGGATTTGTTTTTTGGCGCCAATGTCACGCAGGGGGAGCGACCCCGTAGGCAAGGGTCGCTCCCGGGGGGGGGGTGGGTGTTGGGGGGGCAAATTTATTTTAGGCCATTTCTGCCCCCCCGGGGGGCAGATCGGCCTATTATTAGGCCGATCTGCCCCCCGGGGGGGGGGGGGCAGAAACCTCTAGGCGCCAGGGGAATTTTTCATTTTTTTCTTTTTTTTTTTCTTTGTTTTTTTTTTTTAGAGATGGGGAGCGACCCATCAGGCAAAAGTCGCTCCCCTGAGGGACAAATTGTATTTAGGCCATTTCTGCCCCCCTTGGGGGCAGATTGGCTGATTTTAGGTCAACCTGCCCCCAAGGGGGCAGAAACCACTAGGCACCGGGGATTTGTTTTTTGGTGCCAATGTCACGCAGGGGGAGCGACCCCGTAGGCAAGGGTCGCTCCCGACGGGGGAGGGTGGGGGTTGGGGGGGCAAATTTATTTTAGGGCATTTCTGCCCCCCCCCCCCCCCCCCTGGGGCCGGCTGAGCTACAGGCCAAACACCACAGGTAGGCACCTTGCAAAAAACACCTCTGTTTTCTGTGAAAAATATGTTGTGTCCACGTTGTGTTTTGGGCCATTTCCTTTTGTGGGCGCTAGGCCTACCCACACAAGTGAGGTATCATTTTTATCGGGAGACGTGGGGGAACGCTGGGTGGAAGGAAATTTGTGGCTCCTCTCAGATTCCAGAACTTTCTGCCACAGAAATGTGAGGAACATGTGTTTTTTTAGCCAAATTTTGAGGTTTGCAAAGGATTCTGGGTAACAGAACCTGGTCCGAGCCCCGCAAGTCACCCCTCCTTGGATTCCCCTAGGTCTCTAGTTTTCAGAAATGCACAGGTTTGGTAGGTTTCCCTAGGTGGCGGCTGAGCTAGAGGCCAAAATCTACAGGTAGTCACTTTGCTAAAAACAGCTCTGTTTTCTGTGATATGTCCACGTTGTGTTTTGGGGCATATCCTGTCGCGGGCGCTAGGCCTACCCACACAAGTGAGGTATCATTTTTATCGGGAGACGTGGGGGAACGCTGGGTGGAAGGAAATTTGTGGCTCCTCTCAGATTCCAGAACTTTCTGCCACAGAAATGTGAGGAACATGTGTTTTTTTAGCCAAATTTTGAGATTTGCAAAGGATTCTGGGTAACAGAACCTGGTCCGAGCCCCGCAAGTCACCCCTCCTTGGATTCCCCTAGGTCTCTAGTTTTCAGAAATGCACAGGTTTGGTAGGTTTCCCTAGGTGGCGGCTGAGCTAGAGGCCAAAATCTACAGTTAGTCACTTTGCTAAAAACAGCTCTGTTTTCTGTGATATGTCCACGTTGTGTTTTGGGGCATATCCTGTCGCGGGCGCTAGGCCTACCCACACAAGTGAGGTATCATTTTTATCGGGAGACGTGGGGGAACCCTGGGTGGAAGGAAATTTGTGGCTCCTCTCAGATTCCAGAACTTTCTGCCACAGAAATGTGAGGAACATGTGTTTTTTTAGCCAAATTTTGAGGTTTGCAAAGGATTCTGGGTAACAGAACCTGGTCCGAGCCCCGCAAGTCACCCCTCCTTGGATTCCCCTAGGTCTCTAGTTTTCAGAAATGCACAGGTTTGGTAGGTTCCCCTAGGTGGCGGCTGAGCTAGAGGCCAAAATCTACAGGTAGTCACTTTGCTAAAAACAGCTCTGTTTTCTGTGATATGTCCACGTTGTGTTTTGGGGCATATCCTGTCGCGGGCGCTTTGGCCTACCCACACAAGTGAGGTATCATTTTTATCGGGAGACGTGGGGGAACGCTGGGTGGAAGGAAATTTGTGGCTCCTCTCAGATTCCAGAACTTTCTGCCACAGAAATGTGAGGAACATGTGTTTTTTTAGCCAAATTTTGAGGTTTGCAAAGGATTCTGGGTAACAGAACCTGGTCCGAGCCCCACAAGTCACCCCTCCTTGGATTCCCCTAGGTCTCTAGTTTTCAGAAATGCACAGGTTTGGTAGGTTTCCCTAGGTGGCGGCTGAGCTAGAGGCCAAAATCTACAGGTAGTCACTTTGCTAAAAACAGCTCTGTTTTCTGTGATATGTCCACGTTGTGTTTTGGGGCATATCCTGTCGCGGGCGCTAGGCCTACCCACACAAGTGAGGTATCATTTTTATCGGGAGACGTGGGGGAACGCTGGGTGGAAGGAAATTTGTGGCTCCTCTCAGATTCCAGAACTTTCTGCCACAGAAATGTGAGGAACATGTGTTTTTTTAGCCAAATTTTGAGGTTTGCAATGGATTCTGGGTAACAGAACCTGGTCCGAGCCACACAAGTCACCCCTCCTTGGATTCCCCTAGGTCTCTAGTTTTCAGAAATGCACAGGTTTGGTAGGTTTCCCTAGGTGACGGGTGAGCTAGAGGCCAAAATCTACAGGTAGTCACTTTGCTAAAAACAGCTCTGTTTTCTGTGATGTGTCCACGTTGTGTTTTGGGGCATATCCTGTTGCGGGTGCTAGGCCTACCCACACAAGTGAGGTATCATTTTTATCGGGAGACGTGGGGGAACGCTGGGTGGAAGGAAATTTGTGGCTCCTCTCAGATTCCAGAACTTTCTGCCACAGAAATGTGAGGAACATGTGTTTTTTTAGCCAAATTTTGAGGTTTGCAAAGGATTCTGGGTAACAGAACCTGGTCCGAGCCACACAAGTCACCCCTCCTTGGATTCCCCTAGGTCTCTAGTTTTCAGAAATGCACAGGTTTGGTAGGTTTCCCTAGGTGGCGGCTGAGCTAGAGGCCAAAATCTACAGGTAGTCACTTTGCTAAAAACAGCTCTGTTTTCTGTGATGTGTCCACGTTGTGTTTTGGGGCATATCCTGTCGCGGGTGCTAGGCCTACCCACACAAGTGAGGTACCATTTTTATCGGGAGACTTGGGGGAACATAGATTAGCAAAACAAGTACTATTGCCCCTTGTCTTTCTCTACATTTTTTCCTTCCAAATATAGGAGTGTGTGTAAAAAAGACATCTATTTGAGAAATTCCCTGTAATTCACGTGCTACTATGGTCACCCCGGAATTCAGAGATGTGCAAATAACCACTGCTCCTCAACACCTTATCTTGGGCCCTTTTTGGAAATGCAAAGGTTTTCTTGATAGCAATTTTTTACTCCTTATATTTCAGCAAATGAATTGCTGTATACCCGGTATAGAATGAAAACGCACTGCAGGGTGCAGCTCATTTATTTGCTCTGGGTTCCTCGGGTTCTTGATGTACCTACAAACCCTATATATCCCCGCAACCAGAGGAGTCCAGCAGACGTAACGGTATATTGCTTTCGATAATCTGACATTGCAGGGAAAAGTTACAGAGTAAAACGTAGAGAAAAATTGATGGTTTTTTCACCTCAATTTCAATATTTTTCTTTTTCAGCTGTTATTTTCTGTAGGAAACCCTTGTAGGATCTACACAAATGACCCCTTGCTGAATTCAGAATTTTGTCTACTTTTCAGAAATGTTTAGGTTTCTGGGATCCAGCATTGGTTTCATGACCATTCCTGTCACTGACTGGAAGGAGACTGAAAGCACAAAAAATTGCACAAATGGGGTATGCCCCAGTAAAATGCCAAAATTGTGTTGAAAAATTGGGTTTTCGGATTCAAGTCTGCCTGTTCCTGAAAGCTGGGAAGCTGCTGAGTTTAGCACCGCAGACCCTTTGTTGATGCCATTTTCAGGGGAAAAACCACAAGCCTTCTTCTGCAGCCCCTTTTTCCAATTTTTTTGAAAAAAACGAAATTTTCACTGTATTTTGGCCAATTTCTTGGCCTCCTTCAGGGGAACCCACAAAGTCTGGGTACCTTTAGAATCCCTAGGATGTTGGAAAAAAAGGACGCAAATTTGGCTTGGTTAGCTTATGTGGACAAAAAGTTATGAGGGCCTAAGCGCGAACTGCCCCAAATAGGCAAAAAAGGGCCTGGCACAGGAGGGGGAAAAGGCCTGGCAGCGAAGGGGTTAAATAATAAATATTTTTTTTACAGACATATACACAATCGTAGCTCTTCGATGAACCTTCTTAGCGCTCTGATTACTCGTCCCAATCGTGTCTTCGGAAACTGTGAAGCAGCATCAGGAGTGTCCATGATCTGCGTTGGCGATGCAGGAGCAACAGCAGTCTGTGGTCGAGTGAGGAGTTGAACTGGAAGCTCGTAAGGTAGAATTCAAGACAGTCGTGAGGTTGAGATTTTCCAATGCAACACACTGAACATCTTTCTTTCATGTCCTTCTGAAACGTTCAACAAGGCCATTAGCCTGTGGCCAAAGAGGTGAGCTCTTTTGATGCTTTACATTTAGCAGATTGAAAAAGCCTCTGAAGTTTTGCCTATTGAAGGTGGAGTATTGCCAGATTTTAAAATTGCAGGAACGCCCTATGCCATAAAAATGCTGTCTAATCTCTCAGTGACCCTTTCCTGAGTGATAGATGAGAGATCTTCTATTAATGGAAAACTAGAGTATTCATCCAAAATCACCTTCAGGTGATGTCAATTTTCCAGTGAACCGAAAAAGTCGACAGCAATTCTTTCCTAGGCATGCTTTGGAAACTCTGACATACTTAAGAAGTGTTGAGTGGTTTGCAATGACAGGCAGTTGCATAGAAGACAGGCCTTTAATTCTCTTTCAACTTTTTCATCAAAATGAGGAAACCAAACTTAATCTTGGAGAGCTAGTTTTGGGGCAAAGATGCCAGAATGTCCTTCATAAGCCACACTAACTATCTGTTGTTGCAAACTCTCTAGAATGATAATTCTTGAACCCCTCAGGTAATGCCTTCTTGGGTCATGGACAGTTCATCTTTGACATTTTTGATCTTCTGGTATTCCCTGTCACTGGTAAGAGGTTGAGTATGTTGGTTCCATGACTGATGTGTAATAATGTCTTTCAGCTTTAACATGTCACTATCTTGACTAAGGAGAGTGACAATTTGTTCTAGCAAAATAGCAGTAGACTTGTTTGATTTCATGATTAAATTTATGTTGGCTTCAGCTGTCTTAGAAGAGGTACCTTTACACTGTATAGGAATGCTGGGGAAATAGTGGGCAGGGTATTGATCTTTCACTTGTCGATGCACAGTTGTCCTCTTGTAATCATAGACCCCAGTGTTCAATGCGAAGAGGCATCCTGGCCTGACAATTGCCAAAGATGGTCAGCAATGCTTGATAATCTGTCATACTCATAAATGGTTTCCTGTATAGGAACATGTGGAAATGTTCACAATCCCACACTACTTCTAAACTCTCATTTTCATGTTGTGAATAAGCACATTCAGTCTCGGACAAATGTTTGCTTGCATATGCCACAATTTGTCTTCAAGCATTTGGGTGTCTGCTGTGTTGAGGAAGGAGTGCGCCTAACCTGACCAGGCTGGCATTAACAATAACTTCTGTAGGGAGCTTTGGCTCAAAAAAGGCCATTTCAGTAGCACTTCTTTCAATAGCTTGTTTGATTCTCTGAAAGCTTTGCTTACATTCATGTGACCAGTGAAATGAAACATTATTTTTCACCAATTCTCTCAAAGGGGAACTCACAGTGGCAAAGACTTGTATCTGGAACAGTAACTGGCCATGCCAAGGAAGAAGCGTACCATGGTAGCATCTAGTGGGGGACTTGCAGTTGACAATGCTTGTACTTTAGCTGGATTTGATGTCATGCCCCCATCAGAAAAGATATGACCAAAGAATTTTATCTTTGTCTTATTGAATTGATATTTCTCAGCATTCAACATTAAACCTGCATCAACAAGTAAACAACACACTTGCCTGAGAGCTTTATCTTACTCCTTCTGGGTAGCTCTGAAAACGAACATGTCAGTGCTATAGTTGAAGGCATTCATGACAGACTGTATGATAGGTTGAAAACCATCTTGAAAAATCTCTGCAGCTGATGACACACTGAAACCTAGCCTCTTATATCGAAACAGACCAATATGTGTAGGAAAGGTTGTAATGTACTTGCAATTCTCCTCGAGTTCCAACTGATGATTTCCTTTATTTCAGTCAAAGCAAGAGAAGATGTTCACTCAGTTGTGTTATCATGTCAGCAATGTGGGGACCTGGGTTTCATTCTCTTTCAATTGTCTTGTTTGCTTGACGCATATCCATGCAGATGTGTACAGCTCCTTAACTTTCCTTTTTGGGTACTACCACTATGCCCTTTAGGAGATACACATGGTATTGGACCAGAAGAACACTCAATGATATCATGTTTGAGTAATGATTTGAGTTCCCTTTCAACAGCTTCTTGTAAATGAAATGCAATTCTTCTGTGTCTTTGAGCAACAGGACGGGCATCCTCATTAATATGCAATTGTACTTTCATAGTCTTAAGTTTTCCTAAACCATGAAACAAAGAAAGGAACTGACACTGTTTTGTTGTGAGCATTCATGTTGTAGTTCACTGAGATCAGTCCCATATCAGCAGCTGTGCTGAAATTGAGTAAGCAGGCACTTGACGTCATACCTTGAAGCACTTGTATGGGTGCTTGTACTTTCATTTTCTTGTATTTCCTCATCACTAGGAGTGAACTTTTCCTTTTCAGTGGTGTCGATGCAGCCCATGTGTACATTAGTTTTAGATGGCATCAGTCTTGGCAATGAAGATAGTTCATTATATTTCTCCTCAGGCATAATATTTATCGACACACCTCTGTCGATAATAAAAGGTATTAAACAACCATTAATTTCAGTGTAATATTCGGACAATGTTTGAATTACTTTGGTAGTTTATCATGTCAACTTTCTTTGACAGTTTTTTCTTCACATGTGGCCAGTCCAACATGTGCACATTTTTCTGAGGTAGACATCAACATTGCACAATCATCTTCTTTCATTCACCTGATATTGATACTGACCAACTTTTTGCTCATAATTTAGATGACGATCAACTTTGGTGTTAATTTGTCTCAACTTCTGTTGATGCTTGGCCTTGTGGACGTGTGTCGAATGTCGGTTCTGGAATGTTCAGTTTGCTATTTTGTCTTTGCACCGTGTACGCATACGTTTTCCTTCGCCTTGCAAACCAATACAAAATGGTTCTCCTTCCCACAGACTTAGCATTTCCGTCCAATAGCTAGACATTTACCTTTGTGTTGAAATGAGAATCCACACCTGAAATACAACTTCTTTTTCTGCAAAGACATCACCTTGTGTCCTTCAGCTTCATGTTTGTGCTGGCTTTTCATTTTCATGACAGACTCACTTTGGGCACCTCCAGCCTCCATGTCAGCTGCTTGTCGATTGGCATGCTCTTCAACTCTGGCAGCCATGAGAACTCACTCTAGACTAAGAGTTTCCCTCAGCATTCATCGTCTGAATGAATCTGACAGGCATCCAACAATAACTCTGAGATGCATTGCTTCCTCAATAATAAGTTTATTGAATGTACAGTGTTTGAGCGTATCCAGTCTCTCAACAATTTTGTCTGTCATTTTGCCAACTCTGTCGTTCTTGACTGAAAATGTACCTTTCGTAATCTACATTCGGCATCGGATTGAATTTGAGATTCAAGACTTCTTTAATTTGACAGCACGTAACTTCATTACCTCGCAGCATTTCATTTTTAACTTCTTTCACACCTTCACCAGCAAGATTCTTCAGGTATTTGGTAATCTTTTTGTTATTTGTTTCTTCTAACACATCAATGAAATCATCAAATGTCTCTATCCAGGCAGTCCTCCTATTGCCAATATTTTGCTTTTTGGCAGTATCAAATGGTGGTGGTGGTTTCAGGAAGGTGGCAGCTTTATATCCATTTGTGTGTCTTGCTGACATTGATATTGGAGTCCTCTCCAGCTTCATGTACTGTCCATCAGGATCTGTTCGGTTCATACCATTAGCCAGGCCCTGTGACGTGCTGGCCTCTGAGCCATCTTTTATAACTGCGGGTAATGTGGCCTCTTTTTTTATCTCCTTTGGAAGAACCGCCTTCTACTGTTCCAGCCGCTGCTTGGGGTACTTCCCAGTGCTGCAGTATGATGACTCTCTTAAATCGGTTCTGGTAATCAGACGACCTTTCCTTGTTTCTGAATTGCTGCATTTTCAGGTGTTCTTTTGTACATTTTGACACCTGGTTGATCTCTGCCCTGCAGTGCTTCTGATCACAATGTTATTGTGTAATTTGCTGTTGCTATTTCCTGCACTTTCAAAACATGGTTAGATCCTCCTTCAGCAGTAGCACTCCATGTATTGTGTAGTTTTATATGGTGTAGTAGTTCAGTACCTCTCTGTATGGCCTTGCTAGAAGGTTCTTGGCCATTGATGCATAAACTTTCCTGTGAAGCATTCTTTAGCTTCAGACACTTCACAATTGCTGGAGGTGCACTTTGACTCCACATACACCAAACATTGATTCTGCACTTCAAAGGAGGCACACGTGGGACACACGAGCGGTTTGCTTGGACCACGGCAAACTCTCTAGGAAAACACTTTTGATCTTTGGGGTATGTATTCCCTACCTCATCACCAGTTGTAGCGTCTTCCCTAACCTGGGTACCCGCCAATGAATGCGCCCCACACAGAGCTATGTATTACATGTCTTTATTCGTCTGCGTGCAACCACAAGCTCAACATTCTAAACCTGCATTCACCTCATCACATTCTATCACTTGTGTCACCAATCTACGGAGTCCTTCGGGAGCCAAAAGAGTTCTGTCATTCATACTCCCACAACACTACAGAAGCTGATCAGTTGTGCTCATTACATTATGGTTCGTTGATGAATTGATGGATGTCCACACATGGTGTTTTTACTTGATTATTATTATTGCATATGTATCACGCCACAAGGTAATGAGTAGTAATAGTTTTGGATTGTAGCATGCTTATTGACAAGATTACTACTTGCTATTAATGATTTTCTATTTACTCTTAGCCCTGATGAAGTGTTGGGCTATTCGCTATCTCGATGAAACATGTGTTGGCTAAAAGCTTGAAGGCTAGAAATGTTAAGCCTGAAGTTCAAATTAAAAGATGTGATGTTCATATCATTTTTGTGGACTCAAAGGCACATTTTGAATACTCACATAATTTTTAATAACCCCTTTTTCTTTATCATCATTTACAGGGTGAGAAGTCAGTGCTGTCTTATGAGAGATGAATTCCACCAATTCTCCATTGGACCAATGCCTAACCTCCATTATTGAGGTGAATTCAGCCCTGTTAGCTGTTTCTATCAAAGGAACCATCAATACCTATTTCTCTGAAAATTATGTACCTATTACAGCACTAATTGATGTATCCATTATTAAAGAAACATGTTTGACCTGTTGCAAGTATTCAACACAAAAGTTTGGAGAAGTTAGTAACCCTTCAAATATCGAAACATTGTGAAACCTTTGGAGTGTTTGGAGATAGACAGTCTGCCACTGGATATTAAAGACCAATTGTCGAGAGCAGCTGACAACTGTCTCTGGAGTCTCTCTGGGCTGCTAGACCCATTGAATGTCTTTGACACGATAGGCCATAGCATTCTACTTGATAATTTATCCAGCACAGTGGGTGTTTCTAAATCTGTTATTGGTTTAGGGATTTTCCTTCCAATAGTACCACAGAAGTTAAATGTTCAGGCTATCATAGGTCCATACTCTTTGGTAACATGTGGGATGCCATATGGCTTCCCACTCTCTCCTGTTGTAGTTAACATCCACATGCAACCTTTGCACAGGCCTTCGTCAGATATAGAAGTTAGGGGTGGATACACTATTTAGTCAGATCATATATAATTATTCTTTCCATCTACTGATAAGTATAGCTCGAATATATACTTATTTAATAGGCAAGTCAATATCCTTGAATTCTGGATGAAAAACACATCTGCCTTGCATTGAATGCAGCTAAATCTGAGCTGCAGATCAGCAGCTCTAAAAACCAGATAAATAAACTGGACACAAATTTTTGCCCATTTGGTTGAAGTGATTGGGGATCCTTTCTGCTAGAAACGTATACATTCGGTTTTGTCTTTGATGCTCATTTGAATATGGAGGTGCTAGCTTCGCTGGTTATTACTAACTTCACTCATTGACTTCACTTAGCTGGTGAGATTAGACCTTTGTTATGCCTGCACACAAAGGCAGATTTTGCTAGAGCCATCATTAGTTTACAAATCAATTAAAGTGGGTTGCTTTTTATCGCCTCCACAGTGAAAATCTTAAATCACTTACTGCATGTATAGCTCTATACCATTTGGATTGTTGCTGAGCTCCCAGGGTTTGATCATGTTTCCCCAACTTTGAGATCTTTGCACTGATCAGGTGTGAGTTTTGTAGCCCAATATCTTTGTATCATTTTCTTCTTGATGTAGGACCAGTACAATTGGGCAGCCTATGTCTTTTGATACATTCATTTCAGAGAACTAATATCTGCATTAGCAAATTGGCAGCTGATAGACAAGTCCACCAACAGTGTTTAGGGGGTTAAAGCCTGTCAGTGGTTGGAGTAAAACTCTGGAACGACCTCCCCAAGGAGATCCATCTGTACCCCAGTTTGTCAGTTTCAAATACATTTGAGAACATTTTATCTCTTTTGTTTTTAAATGTATAACTCTATTTTGTGAAACTGTCATGCATTTGGATTTCTCAGAATTTTGGTGTTTTATAACTGTAGTCCAATTCTATTTCAATAGCTGCCACACGAAGGCAGGAGATATGAATAGCCCCAATTACCAATTACCTGTGAACATTTAGGGGCTCTGCCACAGTAAGGACATTAATCTTAAAGCAAAACGTGTTAGAGTGTACAAAGGTCAGGTCAGCTGCATCTCTAATAAAAACATTTTGCGATTAAATTAAGGGTATGTGACCTCACAATGGGTTGAACTTAACTTTTACCTCCTTGATTATTCCAGCTTTGTTACCTGGTGTTCTTACACTCATTTTACCAGGTTTGCTTCAAATGTGACTGAAGGAATCGTCTCAGAAAAATCACTTTTTTTTAACGTTGGCATCCTGCACCATTTGTATGCACTCTACAGCTGACTCACAACACATACAAGTATTTCAATTTACTAGTACCCGTGGGTTCCATGTTCACCAAGCCCAAGCGCCCTTGAGCTAAAAATACCAGCTGTCCAGAGACCAAACAATAAAAAAATTAATGAGAAAATAAATCAACTATTGGCACTGGCCACATACGTTTGTTACGGGTGTATCAAGTGTGCAACCCTTAGCGCCTTCCTTTATCAACGTATTGCTTCTTGTATGTCACAGGCTGACCTGCTGGATAATTGCTCAAATAGTTTTTTTGGTCCACTGCAGATTTTGTGAATTCAAACCACACACACAACAGCGTGAGGTATAATGGCATCTGAAGTCAATTTGATGAAGAATGATCCGCACACGAATAACCAGAGAGACAATGAGAGATAGTTATCAGCAACTTGAACACATGCTCTTTGTGGTTAGCAGCAAACTATCTTCTGTGACAAACCGACATATGTTGGACACAAATGTGCATATGCAAACACACCACCCATTAGTCTCTCATGTGAAGCAGGTACTCTGTGCATTAATTGCATTGAATTGCAGTTGCATTTCGAAAATGCATCATACCCTGATGAGGCATTGCTAGCACGCTACTATCTAAAATCTACTTAATTGGAAAGTTGTGGTTATGCAATTGAGAGGTACATGCATTAGCTTTGCATTAGCTTTGCGGTATTGCTCTTCCTTGTTGGATGGCTCTGTGTTGTGGCCTACGTGGATATTGTTTTGGTGTTTTGGTGTAATGTGTGATGAACAATAGCATGCTCTCCTTGTGTCAATGTTATAATGTTGCTTCTGTTAAGAGTGAAGTGGTGCAAGGAGAGTGAAAGATACATGTGTATATGACGAATCCTCCATCCTGGATAGAGAGATTTTATTTTGATTTTAGGTGGGCAAGATCTTGAGCCATCTGCTGCCCACGACCTCATTTTCGGGAATTGGTTCTGGCTATTTCCTGGAGTGATATTTCATCATTGTTTGGGAAAACATCAAGGGGCATATTTATACTCTGTTTGCACCAAATTAGCGTCATTTTTTTTAACTCTAATTCGGTGCAAAACGAACTCCATATTTATACTTTGGTGCTAGACCCGTCTAGCGCCAAATTTATGGAGTTAAAATCATTTTTTGGAACTGGAGACCTACCTTTCCTTAATGAGATGCAAGGTAGGCGTTCCCGTGCAAAAAATGACTCTATGGCCTTACCGTCATATTTATACTCCCATGCAAAAGCACCAAAGTATAAATATGGGGTTAGTTTTGCACCAAATTAGTGTAAAAAAAGATGACGCTAATTCAGTGGAAACAGAGTATAAATATGCCCTTTAGCGTCAAAAAATGACGCTAATCTGGTGAGAGTCATTAATTTTGACTCTAACCTGCCTAACGTCATTTTTTTTTTACGCTATCCTACCCTTTGCACTGGCTTGCACCATTCCATAAGTATGGTGCCCAGCTGGTGCCAAAAAATGGTGCAACCCGCTGTAAAACGTTTTGGTGCAAAACTGCGTTAGTGCAGTTTTGCACCAAAAAGTATAAATAAGGCCCCAAGTATTTTTGTTATGTCCTTTACCAGTGGTTTTGTATGTCTCTTGTTTTTGCCTTAAGTCTCTGGTTGGGAGAAGAATGCTTCTCTGATGTGCACGTTCATGTAGGATGGGTATTGGAAATGGCCCTCTCTGCAGCGTCACCCCAAAATTGTGTCTGTCTCCTCCCAATTGTTTTATATGCATTTTTGTTGGCCTTAGGACTTCAAGCACTGTGCTACTGCCGACAAGTGCTAGGGTGCACGTGCTCTCTCCCTAAAACATGGTTTATTGGTATATACCTAATTGGCATATTTAATTTACCAATACATCCCCAGTAAAGGCCAGGGCCAGTAAATTAAATGTGACTATTGGGCCTGCAGCATTGTTTTGTCACCCACTTAAGTAGCACTTTAAAACATGCCCCAGGCCTGCCATTGCAACCAGCGTTTTACTCTTTGGACTGAAAACGGTTTGCTTGTTGTGCTGAGGGGCGCTTTACTCATGGGGTCCGAAGCGCTTTGATCGTCACGCCACGGCCGCTTTACTCGTTTGGCCTGAAGCGCTTTTATCGTCATGCTAGGAGCGCTTTACTCTTCGGACTGACTTTACTTTTGGAAGTAACAACTCCCTTCAAGATTGGGCTCATCAAGACCTTACCGCTACGAGTATGACCTACTTGCATCTGAATTTACCATGGAAACAAGGATGCTCTGATCTGCTGTCAATCTGCCATGCAGGAAATCTTCTCTTCTTCAGAGGAACCCCCACGAGGTCTGACTGCATCAAAGTCTTCAAAATAGTGAGCAATGTGCTTGGGTGTGGCTGGGCTTTATCCCCTTCTGTGCCCAGGACGTAATGGTTACGTCCTGAGGCACAGTGCTCGTGTGCCCAGGACGTAACCATTACGTCCTGGGCACAGAGCCCAGAGGGAGCGCTAGCGCTTCCTCTGTGTGGTTTCCACCCACCCCCCCAAGGCAGGGATGGAAGGGGAAGCCCTTCCCCTTCCACACCCGACCCCCCACCCCGTTACGTCAGCGCGCGATCGAGCGCTGATTGTCACAAGGCCTCCTCTCATCGCGCTGGAAGCAAAGCATTTCTCTTCCGATCACGTGGAGGAAACCGGAGAGGCTTCTAAGGGAAGGAAATTAATTTCCTTTCCTTTGAAGTCTCTCTCAGCGTTTTAGCAGCCGGACTGCAAGCAATCCGGCTGCTAAAACGCCCACTAGACACCAGGGATTTAAATTTTGTTAAGTAATTGGCATAAGCGAGCGACCCCTTGGGCAAGGGTCGCTCCCAGGGGGGGCTTTTTTTTTTAAGGCCTTTTCTGCCCCCCTTGGGGCAGATAGGCCTATTATTAAGCCGATCTTCCCCCCGGGAGGGGCAGAAACCTCTAGGCACCAGGGATCCTTTTTTTTGGGGGGGGGGGGGTTTGTTTCTTTGAGGTGGGTAGCGACCCCTTTGGCAAGGGTCGCCCCCCCTAGGGGGCAAATTATATTTACGCCATTTCTGTCCCCCTTTGGGGGCAGATTGGCCTATTTTTATGAGGCCAATCTGCCCCCAAGGGGGACCGAAACCACTAGACACCAGGGAGTTTTTGTTTTTGTGAATTTCACGCAAGGGGAGCGACCCCTTAGGCAAGGGTCGTTCCCCTGGGGGGCAAATTTATTTCAGGCCATTTATGCCCCCCTGGGGGGCAGATCAGCCTATTTTAATTAGGCCGATCTGCCCCCAAGGGGGGCAGAAACCACTAGGCACCGGGGATTTATTTTGTTGTTGTTGTTTTACAGATGGGGAGAGACCCCTTAGGCAAGGGTCGCTCCCCTGGAGGGGCAAATTGTATTTAGGCCATTTCTGCCCCCTTTGGGGGCAGATCGGCCAATTTTAGGTCAATCTGCCCCCAAGGGGGCAGAAACCACTAGGCACCAGGGATCTTTTTTTTGTGCCAACGTCACGCAAGGGGAGCGACCCCGTAGGCAAGGGTCGCTCCCCAGGGGGGCGGGGGGCAAATTTATTTAAGGCCATTTCTGCCCCCCCTGGGGCAGATCGGCCTATTGTTATTAGACCGATCTGCCCCCAGGGGGGGCAGAAACCTCTAGGCGCCAGGGCAACATTTTATTTCAGTTTTTTTTTGTTTGTTTGTTTTTTTAGAGATGGGGAGCGACCCATTAGGCAAGGGTCGCTCCCCTGGGGGGCAAATTGTATTTAGACCATTTCTGCCCCCCTTGGGGGCAGATCGGCGGATTTTAGGTCAATCTGCCCCCAAGGGGGGCAGAAACAACTAGCCACCGGGGATCTTTTTTTTTTGCACCAATGTCACGCAGGGGGCGCGACCCCGTAGACAGGGTCGCTCCCCGGGGGGGTTGGGGGGCATATTTATCTTCGGCCATTTCTGCCCCCCCGGGGCAGATCGGCCTATTGTTATTAGGCCGATCTGTCCCCGGGGGGCAGAAACCTCTAGGCGCCAGGGCTAATTTTCTTTTTGTGTTTCTTTTTTTTTTTTTTTTTTTTAGAGGTGGGGAGCAAATTGTATTTAGACCATTTCTGCCCCCTTGGGGGCAAATCGGCCGATTTTAGGGGGATCTTTTTTTTTCCGCCAATGTCACACAGTGGGAGCGACCCCGTAGGCAAGGGTCGCTCCCCAGGGGATTTGGGGGGGCAAATTTATTTTAGGCCATTTCTGCCCCCCCCTCGGAACAGCTGATCTAGAGTCCAAAATTCACAGGCAGGCACTTTGCAAAAAACAGCTCTGTTTTCTGTGAAAAAATGTGATGTGTCCACGTTGTGTTTTGGGCCATTTCCTTTCGTGGGCGCTAGGCCTACTCACACCAGTAAGGTACCATTTTTATCGGGAGACTTGGGGAAATGCTGGGTGGAAGGACATTTGTTGCTCCTCTCAGATTCCTGAACTTTCTGTCACCGAAATGAGAGGAAAAAGTGTTTTTTGGCCCAACTTTTGAGGTTTGCAAAGGATTCTGGGTAACAGAACCTGGTCAGAGCCCCACAAGTCACACCATCTTGGATTCCCTTAGGTGTCTAGTTTTCAAAAATGCGCTGGTTTGTTAGGTTTCCCCAGGTGCCGGCTGAGCTAGAGGCCAAAATCCACAGGTAGGCACTTTGTAAAAAACACCTCTGTTTTCTGTGAAAAAATGTTATGTGTCCACGTTGTGTTTTGGGCCATTTCCTTTCGTGGGCACTAGGCCTACCCACACCAGTGAGGTACCATTTTTATCGGGCTACTTGGGGGAATGCTGGGTGGAAGGAAATTTGTGGCTCCTCTCAGATTCCAGAACTTTCTGTCACCGAAATGAGAGGAAAAAGTGTTTTTTTGGTCAAATTTTGAGGTTTGCAAAGGATTCTGGGTAACAGAACCTGGTCAGAGCCCCACAAGTCACCCCATCTTGTATTCCCCTAGGTGTCTAGTTTTCAAAAATGCGCTGGTTTGCTAGGTTTCCCCAGGTGCCGGCTGAGCTAGAGGCCAAAATCCACAGGTAGGCACTTTGTAAAAAACACCTCTGTTTTCTGTGAAAAATGTGATGTGTCCACGTTGTGTTTTGGGCCATTTCCTTTCGTGGGAGCTAGGCCTACCCACACAAGTGAGGTACCATTTTTATCGGGAGACTTGGGGGAATGCTGGGTGGAAGGAAATTTGTGGCTCCTCTCAGATTCCAGAACTTTCTGTCACCGAAATGAGAGGAAAAAGTGTTTTTTTGGTCAAATTTTGAGGTTTGCAAAGGATTCTGGGTAACAGAACCTGGTCAGAGCCCCACAAGTCACCCCATCTTGGATTCCCCTAGGTGTCTAGTTTTCAAAAATACGCTGGTTTGCTAGGTTTCCCCAGGTGCCGGCTGAGCTAGAGGCCAAAATCCACAGGTAGGCACTTTGCAAAAAACACCTCTGTTTTCTGTGAAAAAATGTGATGTGTCCACATTGTGTTTTGAGCCATTTCCTTTCGTGGGCCCTAGGCCTAACCACACCAGTGAGGTACCATTTTTATCGGGCTACTTGGGGGAACACAGAATAGCAAAACAAGTGTTATTGCCCCTTGTCTTTCTCTACATTTTTTCCTTCCAAATGTAAGGCAATGTGTAAAAAAGACGTCTATTTGAGAAATGCCCTGTAATTCACATGCTAGTATGGGCACCCCGGAATTCAGAGATGTGCAAATAACCACTGCTTCTCAACACCTTATCTCGTGGCCATTTTGGAAATACAAAGGTTTTCTTGAAACCTATTTTTCACTTTTTATATTTCAGCAAATGAATTGCTGTATACCCGGTATAGAATAAAAACCCATTGCAAGGTGCAGCTCATTTATTGGCTGTGGGTACCTAGAGTTCTTGATGAACCTACAAGCCCTATATATCCCCGCAACCAGAAGAGTCCAGCTGACGTAATGGTATATTGCTTTAAAAAATCTGACATCACAGGAAAAAGTTACAGAGTAAAATGTGGAGAATAATGGCTGTTTTTTTCACCTCAATTTCAATATTCTTTTTATTTCAGCTGGTATTTTCTGTAGGAAACACTTGTAGGATGTACACAAATGACCACTTGCTGAATTTAGAATTTTGTTTACGTTTTATAAATGTTTAGCTTTCTGGGATCCAGCATTGGTTTCTTACCCATTTTGGTCACTAACTGGAAGGAGGCTGAAAGCACAAAAAATAGTAAAAATGGGGTATGTCCCAGTAAAATGTCAAAATTGTATTGAAAAATTGGGTTTTCCAATTCAAGTCTGCCTGTTCCTGAAAGGTGGGAAGATGGTGATCTTGCCACCGCAAACCCTTTGTTGATGCCATTTTCAGGGAAAAAACCACGAGCTGCCTTCTGCAGCCCTTTTTTCCCATTTAAAAAAAAAAAAAAAAAAATCACTGTATTTTGGCTAATTTCTTGGTCTCCTTCAGGGGAACCCACAAAGTCTGGGTAGCTCTAGAATCCCTAGGATGTTGGAAAAAAAGGACACAAATTTGGCATGGGTAGCTTATTTGAAAAAAAAGTTATGAGGGCCTAAGCCCGAACTGCCCCAAATAGCCCAAAAAAGACTCGGCACAGGAGGGGGAACAGGCCTGGCAGCGAAGGGGTTATAGGCCTGCCACACCCCAAGGTGGCCGCTGCCTCTAGAAACTTGGAAATTGTAGTCCATTCATAGAATAACACTGATAAGTGCATCTTGTCCACCAATGTCCTAACCCTGCAGCTACATGAGCTTTACCACAGGGCAGGCGATGCTGATGACCACTTCTAGAACAAGAGGGGATGACAAGTGGTGCGCATGAAGCACCTCAAATACGCTCAGCAGAGTTTCGGGCGGGACCTGGACCGCGCACAGCTTTATTCCTGACAGTTTCATTTCATCTTTAAAAAATCATAACTCCAGTTATACTTTTTGGATTTTTGTTGCTTCGTCTTATTTTGTTCATAAAAATATAATCTATTTTTCTAACTTGGTCGGAGTATCCTGCTGGGTATGCATCTGGGCCCAGCGTTTTGCCAGCTGCCAGTGCAGCGATCACTGCATTGATCTCCAGGGTTATTGCTTTGTCAAGCGCTTGCCTTTCGGCATTTGAGAGGTGCGGAAGTGACATCAAGAAGGGGAGCTGCCCATTCGGCCAGGGGCTGCTGGCATGCCACATAAAGCTGCTCATAATAAACTGCAAAGGCCTAGGCGATGGCCGGGGAGGTACAATGTGTTTTGCCCATATTGTCAATGATCTCTGGGATAATCCTGTTGGCCAAGGGTCGAGATGCCAACCCGTATAGTAGCTTTCCATTCTTGTCCCCCTAACGATAAACCTGTGCCATCGACGACCGCCACATATGCTTCGCTGTTTCAAGGGAGAGATGGCGAATCTGTTCCTGAAGGGACATCGTGGTTAGAGAGGGAGAGTTGTGCCTCAAGGCACAGGTTCTGGGCTTCAAGGCTTGTGATATGCTTGCGCCTGGCACACTCCATCACTCGAAGAAGGTGGCGTGCATGGTGTTGTATTGTGGCTTTACAAGCAGCCTAAATAGAGCCAGGGGATTGCACAGACCCGACATTGGTTTTAAAATAATGCTTGAGGTCTTCTCCCAGGGCTTGAGTGAAGTATTTGTCCTGAAGGAGCCATGCCACATTGGGCACTGCATGGCACCGGACCCACCTATACGCAACAATAGTGGGGCATGATCTGATATACCATGTGGAAGGATTTGGGTGTGGACCACAGAAAGCATGTCTGGTGCCGTTAAAAAAAAGAGGTCTAGCCGCGCATGCGTATGATGCGCCATTGAGGTATGTGTAAATTGTCTCACCCTGGGGTGCCATGTTCACCATACATCGCAGAGGCCCAATCCGTTGGCCCAGTTACATAGCAGATTAGCTTGGCTACATCTTACGGCTGAGTCGGGGCCAATGGAATCCATGGGAACGGCATTGAAGTCTCCCCTTATCAGGGAAAAACCTAATGTAAAATGTGGTATCACGTCCTGGAGGGTGTGCAGGAACTCCTCCAATGCAATTGGGGTTCATATAAACAGAGAATATTAAGTGGTTGCCCTTCTAACACCCCTGTCAAGGCAATGTAGAGACCCTGGCTCTCTTACTAAACCCAGCATGCTATACTTTGTCAAAACCATACCACGGCAAGCATATTGCAATGGAATCCCAGCAAGTGTATCTCTTGCAGCATCAATATGGAGGGAGAGGAGCGGCGTACGCTGCTGAGGACTGTTGAATGCTTAATCTTGTGCAGCAGGCCATTGACATTCCATGAACTTAAGGTGTAAGGATGCCACGGAGGGCGGTGGGAGTCAGTGGAAGGGGGGCATCAGGGATCTTTAGCTACTGTATGTGTCCTAAACTGCGGGCCCCCAGGCCAGGTGGAGACCAGGGGTGGAGCAGTGCGGCAGGAGCAGTAGTGGTAGACCAATGTGATTACCTGCAAAAAAAGAGGTTTAGAATGCATAGAACTACAAAAATGAATGAAACTTGTATCAACCAACCCTCCCATTCCCCCAAACTCCCCACACTCCATGCTTCCCTTTGAAAAGCATCTGTGACCCTGAACTATATTCCCTAACCTCACAACACTCTGTCCACAATGGGAATGGAGTGGTGGACACCTCCACTGGATTGGAGTCATGCAATACAGTGTGTGCTCCTCCACTGGTGATAAGCCAACAACCCCCAGGTCTCCTGGATGTAGAGTTTCCCCATCAGGCGTCTACCGCCCCAAGCTATGAGGTCAGAGGGTCGGAAGGGTTTGGCTTAGCCTCTCCTCCACGGCCGCCACCGGGGGAAGACCACCAGTATCATGTGCAGGTGAGTCCAGTCTCTGGGATGCCGAAGGCTGCATCAAATCCAGGTTTGGGGATGAGGAGACACTATGGCGCTTCCTCCGGTGCATCCTGGTGTGGCCTCCCTTGCGGCGGTGGTCCAGGGGAGGGGCCCTTGACAGGCACTGATCCCCACCAATGGGGGGTGAGTCACCCTGCGGAGCTGGGTCTCCTCGGTAAGCCACTCCCAAGCAGACTCTGGCGTGTCAAGAAAGAAGGATTTGCCATCCATGAGCACTATAAGTCGTGCAGGGAACATAAGCATGTAGGACATGTGCATTGCTCTAAATTTTTGTTTGTCCTGGACTTCATATGTGTAATCTGTGAAGATAAGTATTTTATCATTCTTATGACGAAGGTGGAATTGTGCTTGCGCTTCTCTGGGGATGTTATCCCGTTCCCTGAAGTTAAGGAAGCGTGCTATCAGGAGTCACCTCAGGCCCCCGGGAGGAGGCTTAAGAGCCAGCACCCTATGGGCCCACCCGATCACAAACCATGCAGACAGCTTGTCTCTGGGCATCCATGATCTGAGCCACTGTTCCAAGAACTCAGTGGGGTGAGTCTCTTCGACCCCTTCAAGGAACCCCCAAAAATGCAGATTGTTGCTCCTCGACCTGTTTTCCACATCTTTGGCTTACCCATCCGGGTCAGCAATTGGGCAACCTTGGTTTTAAGATCCAAGACATCATTTTTTACTGTGGACACCCTCTCCTCTACCTCCGTAATGCGACCCATTGCCTTCTGGGGATCCTGTTTCAGGAGGCCAACATCTTCTTGTCCTTCCCTGATCTTAGCCTCCAGGGCACTCTGAGAGGAATGTATGGCTTGTAGGATCGTGTCCAACCCCTTAACTGCGGATGTGCCTTTAGTTGCAGCGTTACCGCCGGTGCCGCCTGGCTGGGTGGTGAACAGGTCTATTTGTGGCCTAGACATGAGGGGTGGTTTACCAGCTTTATCTCTTCCCGTGGTTGGGGAAATCTCACTTCGACTTGTCGAGGGTTGGCCCACTTGCTGGGGAACGGCAGCACTAACAGCCAACCAGTGTCACCTCTCCTGTGCCTCTTCCTGTGACTTTCATTGCACGTCATCCTGGAGAATAGGCCCCTGGAGATAGACGTAGGCTGATCTTAAGAAGTGTCTGGGTGCTTCCTCATGCCTGGCAGTTCGGAGGAGATAGGACCCCGGCAAGGGCCCAGGGCCTTCCGCGCCTCTCCAACCATTTGAGGCGTGGCTGGTGTTACTCCCGGTAGGCCCATCGGCAGACCTGCCTAGACCCAGTGTGAGAGTGCTGCCTTCTGGTCAATGGGGGGCCTCAGCAGGACTCACCATAAGTCACCATATGTCCCCATAGTCACCACCAAAATCAGGCCCCCGCAGGTTGACCGTCCCTCCCCACCAGGGCCCGCTGGGCCCAGATATACACAGTGGAAGCCGATCTGTACTCCAACAAGGCCACTCTGGCGTCCAGACATTGGCTCTGCGCTGGCCTGGTACTGGCCTGCTACAATGTCCTATTGCCCAGGGGCCAGCACTGCTGGAGCCCCCCCTGCTGGGGGTGCACGTGCCGGGCACAAAGCTCCGGGCCCCGGCTTGTCCCTCCGGCCCACTCCTCACTCGGGACCCGGCCATGGTTTCGGATGCAGCAGCTGTCCAAATGGGGGGGGAACCCCTGATTGCCTCTGGGCCGGGAGCAGCGGCCCACCCCTATGTCCTTATGGCCCAGGGGGCAGCACCACCAGAGCCCCTCCGTGGGGGTTGCACCTACTGGACACAAAGCTCCAGGCCCCTGGTTGTCCCTCCAGTCCACTCCTCAGCTGGGACCCAGCTGCGGCCCAGGATACAGCAGCTGCCCAATCGGGGGGGCCAGCAGAACCCACAATTGCCTATGGGCCGGGGGGGCCAGCGCTGCCACTCTTCAGCCTGTGGTCATTGCTCTGGTCCATCGGCCCCCAGGGCCCAGCCAGATCTGTGTAGGCCAGACCCCAAGGCACCGACCGAGGCAGAGGGAGAGAAGATAGAGTAGTGCTGTGGGAGGTACCAACTACTCCCCTGAGCCCGGCAGCACACATGTCTCCATCCTTCCTCCATCCAGGCCCGCACTGTGGGCCCAGCCCTCCATGCATCCCCCCGCTCCCCGGCCTCTGGCACATGGCCCTCTCGCCTCTCCCCTCCACCGTCTCCTTGCCTCAATACGAGCCCCTCGTTGGAGGGTCCTGTCCGCTCCTCGAGGCTTCAGTCTCCCAATTTAGGCCTCAGGGAGAGCGCGCTAGTCCATCTCGTTGGTGGTGACCACAGGTTCCACTGCTCCTTTCGGCTCCAGGATGCACAGGGGATATGGTAACGTTGTGGTCACCCCTGTAGGGTGTGACAGGGCAGGACACCGCAGAGGATGGCGGTGGATGATGGAGGGGTCCGGAGCACTGTTAGAGTGTGACTGCCGTCTTGACGCCCCAAGCCATACCCAGACATTGTGAATTTACCTTTCCTGCCCAATCTATTTACTCTCATAAAACCACACCTCTACTGCACCTCACTATTCACATCGGCAACCAGAAAAAGATCTCTGGCAAAGAGCCCCCCCACAGGGGCTCGTTGGGCATTGCAACACCAGCCCAAAGTGGAGCTGTCTGATGATGAAGCATGACACCCCTTGGAGTGTGTGCGGACTCTTGCTCCTGAAATGGGCTACCCCATGTGGTGTTCTGACCTGAGGGCTTTTGGATTTTTAAGAAACTGCATACTTATTTATTACTTTTAGTTAAAGTTAGATATGGGTCTTTTTGTTGTTAAGTTGGATTGAGTTAGGCATTAAACAGGAGAGGGGATATGACTGAGTCTAGAAGAATGCCAAAGTCAATGGTAATTTGAGTGGGAGGGGACCATATGATGCTGTAGGTATGGTCCCTCACACCCAAAGATCCCTGATGATCAGTATGATTGTGTGGGGGTAGTCTACGTAAAAGGGACCAGACAGGTCAAGCAGTTTTTATTTATTTCAACAATGTTTCCTTAAAAACCTTACAAAACTAAAACAAAAAAAGGCTCTCCGAAACGACTTTGGCGGTCTTCCATGGAGACCACCAAGGCTGCGGGTGCCAGGAGACCACCAGTGCTGGCGGTCTCCTGCCCTCCATATCACGGGTACTGACGGATATCCGCCACACTTTGGATGGAAATCCAGCAGTAGTCATGCTGGCGGGCAGAGGAGCTCTGGTGGTTCCACCACTGGCCCCGCCCGCCCCGCCAGTAGGACACCACCCACCATATTATGGGCCATAATATAGCCTGGTGGTGTCCTGCTGATGAAGTAAAGGAATGTAACCTTACATTAGGTGGGGTCATTTTTGTTGAAAAATATTACTCATCAAAATAAGCACTTCAATGTTTTTCATTTGTTGGCATTGGCTTTTTAAGATAAACCTTACCTAGGCTTTTCACCATTAAATATAAAAATGTTGTCGCGTTGTTGCATGGTGCCACTGAATACTTTTTTTCTTTTGTGGAGAAACATTATCTATGGATTCAGATGACACTGTGAGACATTTCAGCATGTCAAATAACTCTTTTAGAGAATGTAACTGATCTTCAAAGATGTCAATATTAATGGAGTCAATGACATCATTTATAGAATGTTGTAACCATAATATCATGTCATCAGCTAAATATTTATTCCAAATGTATAAACAATAATACCAACATTGTAATTTCATATATATACACATGTTTCCTGAGATATAACCCAAATCAAAGAAGTCTCATACAAAGGTGGTGATTATCACTTCAGGCGTTAGGTTTAATTTCAAATTTCTTAACTAGTTTGGTCCTTGAGTAATTCATGAAACTGTAATCAGTTAGTAAACAGCGAATTCCTCTTTGCCAAGAGTTGTTACCCACTTCTAAACATTTAAATCTATCATTAATAAGGGACAGATTTAGCTCAAGAGCCCAAGTTCATTAGATATTTGCTTGACAATTCTAATTATTCATGAATAAAATTTGAGGTGACAAACCCCAAACCATATCTAAGGCCACAAAACCTTCCTTCTTATAAGAGTCATTAGTTACTCACCCGTGACTATTAAAACTGCATTACAAAATGTTTCACAAAGTGTTGCAATTACATTGATGCAATGATGTAAAATTACAAGAGGCAGAAAAATAGACATACTAAATAAGATATTCATACAAAATAACATTTGAATCTACAAAGAAACAGCAAATAACCAAAGCAAAATTTAAAGAGGCAACCCTTTGAGTGACTTTCTCATTCAGTACGTGATTTCAGCAGTATACAGAAGCCACCATTTGACCTTAATTTAGCTGATGGAGTTGCTGGACAAGAATAGACCTAAATATATATATTAATAATTAGTATATATATATATATATATACTTATGCCGATTATGTTTGTCTGCCTGATTAAAAACTTTGGACTGAAGTAAGTAAGTGACTGCGACGTTTTCTTCTTTTTTTAAAGAAGCAATTTTGATGAATTTCAGGAGTTCGCGATCCTTTCGTAGTCTGCCGTGCTGGGCACAGACTTAAACGCGATCGTGAAGTATTGTTCAATATATATATATATATATATACTATATATATATATATATATATATATATATATAGTTAACAATTTTTTTTGCATAGATATTATTGAAGCATTGCCAAAACTAGTTCCAGTATTCTGTAGTGTAAGAGGATTCCAACTGCGAAATTTCCAATTGATATTAGGGGCAGCAAAAAATCAATTTGTGTCTTTCATTACCCAGTTTTCGCTATAGTTGAACATGTTATATATTTCTGTGTCTCCCACACAGCCATTGTGTTGATTAACAGTTAAATTTGCTGCAAGGAACTTGGAGTGCAAAACCTGTACGACTAACCCAATATTCTTTATAGCAATGAGCCTGAGGTAATAGATATTATAAAAAATAAATATTCAAGATGACTTGACTATCAATAAAGATTGTTTGTCAGGAATAGGAAATAGCATTGTGAATATAAGAGTGTGATTATGCTCCAGAGAATTTATTGAACATTTATATCTGAATGAGAACTAGAAGTCTTTTCAAAGAGTCAACTACAGGGTAAAAACAATAGCTTTTGGTTTTAAAATAGATTTTTCCAATTTGTCTGAATTTTGGATACATTTATATACACAACAAAATCATTAGAACTCAGACTGTTAATATTTGAAGTTAGGTTAGATACACATATCTGGTGGCTTTCCGTTGTCTCCTCTCCATCTAGCAAGTGTTTAGTTAAAGACTGTGCTTCTTCTTTAATACACTCCAAGGTGGACCTGATAGCAGATGGAGACAAGTTAGTAAACTTGATCTTTTTAGGATGTTTCTTCTTTATTCTTGGCAATTTTGTATGTTTGTTCTTGATTTGAGGATGCCTTTTGGAAGCAGCCACTGCAAGGTCATGGTCATTTTTATCATTTTTACTATTAATTCCTTGATCTGAAATCCTATACCACAAATCAGATGAAATTTCAACAACAGGTAAGCTTTCATTAGTATTTATCTATGATATCAGGAAACTTTTATTTTGAAATGTTGCCAGTGTGTCAGGATCTTGCAAATTCCTTCTGACTCATTACATGACTTTGTGACCCTGCTGGTCACACTCTGACAGAAGTATGGCAGCAGCAGTACGTTTTTTAATAATTGCAGGACACACCAAGGTCCAAGCACACATCAAGGTCCAGCAAAATGTGTTCTGTGCCTGTTCCGCTATGAATTGACTTTGAAAGCTGAGTCAATGGGTGTGGCTGGAGAGCTGAGTCAGGTGGGTGTGGCTGGAGAGCTGAGTCAGGCTGGCGTGGCCAAAGAGCTGAGTCAGGGGGTATGGCCTGAGAGCTGAGTTGGACGGTTGTGACCTCAGACTATTAAAGGCACCCTTTACCCCACCCCTAATTGCAGAGCATTGAGCATCCAGCCCTGGCAGCAGCATTGGATTCCTTTGGTGTGCATTGATTGGATTTGTTTGGATTTAAAGGTCAAAGACTTGTCGCTAAAAGACTCTGAGGTAAGCCGTGTTTTGCATGTCGCCAAAGATTCAGTTTGGGAGAGAAAAAAGGCGGTTGGGGAGAAATCAGAAAACATTGTGTGACTGCTGATTTAGTCTTAGTGGCAGACAGGACCTGAGTTAAAGCATGATTCAATTGGATTGCCACAGCATTGCAATAGTTTATCATCTGCAGTGGAAAGGTTAATCCAGTGGAGGAAACTTCGAAATAAAACTATTTGATAACTTGTGATGTAAGAACAAAAAACTGCTAAAGAGACTTTGTAAAATAACATTCCAAATTTGCCACAGTTGTTTGATGCAATATTCAAGTGACTTACTTCAGGAGAATCCAAACCCCTGGCTCTAAGAAAGTAATTAACTGATAATTCAGGATTAGATTCAGCTTTAGAGGACAAGGTACTGCACTACTTTAAGAAAGCCATGTTGTTGTGTTGGACTTTTGAATAATCACTGTCTGTTGTGTATATAGTCGAGTTCGGAGTTTAACAGTTTAGCTCTTTTTTCAGACTATTTGTAGTTAACAAATGTCCTAATACCACCTTCTGCTATTTCACATCGGGTGAGTTTAAAGTTAACCTAATCTAGAGCCAGCAATTAATGTAGGAGAACCTCTTGTATCTCTGTAAAGACGAAACCTGCATAGTCCATGTCAAAAACAGAAGGCCATTAACTAATCAAAACCATGCCTCATCACAGGATCTACTTCCTGGTGTCCCCTTCCTAAACTCCTCCCCTCTTGCCTTGAGTCAGTTTGTTGTGTCTTTCACATGCGACTGCTTCAGCAAGGTGCAGGTGGTGACCTGTTGCACTCTGTTCCTGCGTAAATATCTCTGGGACCTTGACATTGTGTCAGAGGTGTTGAAGATTTTCCTCTTTGTTTAGCCAACTGTTATCAGTAGTCTTTGTTAACATCAAATTGTTTACTTTTCTGAGATCCACAACCTTCAAGATAATGTACTGTCATTTGTTCCATACTTATAATTCATTGAATGACCCTACATTGGCTTATTGAATGATTTATCATTATTGTATATCTGCACATGGGAGTTATTGGTCAAAAATTTTAAGAGTAGGTTGAGCATAGATATGGATTGCCCATGAACAATTAATTGCTTATTAATTAGTAGTAGTGGCCAATAAATGCTGCTCTGCTGGAGGAGTTGTCAGAATTTTGGCCAGTCCGCGTTACGCTTGTAACATGGAGTACCAGCTAAATTCTTCCAACCGCCATACACAGCTCGCCAACGGTAAGTTGGAGAGCACGAGTGAGAATTGGCTTCCCTTAGTGTGATTTTTAGGTACTAGGCAGGCCCTCTGTGAGATTTTTTCACCATGAGTGATCAGGGGAGTCAAGGACGTTCACAATGAGAAAGTTGCTGTTGGCGTAAAAAATATACTGAAGCTGCAGCAAAATCAACTTGAGCAGATGTGCCCTCTGGCATGGTCTGTGGTGAAGTTCATGCTAATTTATCAGCGCACAGCAAGCTCCTGGCACTAAAAATCAGTGTGAGCAGTGCTGGTTGACGATTTTTGCCCACTGGTGGAATCTCACAGAGTTTTCATGTAACTCCAAAGAATTCAAGTTCTGCCCACCCCTATAAACTTGTTTTAACATCAAAGAAAACACTGAATTAATTGAAGACATCATACTTAATGTAGGAGGACCTATGATTTGTGGTTATGGCATGTGGTCACCAGTTTGTAAGGCTAAGTCTATTTGCTCCAACCCTGATACATGTCTCTTTAAAAGTTGATCTTATGTTAATGAGTCTCCCAACTTGTTTCTTAAAATGGCCTTATGCCCCATAATTGATGGAAAGTCAATATATAGGGGGTCATTCCAACCTTGGCGGTCGGTGTTAAAGCGGCGGCCAACCCGCAAACAGGCAGGCGGCCAAAAAAATGGAATTCTGACACTGGCGGGAACCGCCAACACAGACCGCCACTTTAACACTCCGACCGCCACGGCGGGACAAACAAACAGCGCGGCGGTCACCGCCAACAGACAGGCGGCAGACAATGTACCGCCCACCCTATCACAACTCACCAATCCGCCACCTTTTCCGGGGCGGGAGCCCCGCCGATTAAAACACGGCGGAAACAGACTACGAACGGGAAAACTCTCACCCTACACACTCCACGAGGAATCTGGACAGCATGGAACCAGAACTACACATCCTACCAGCAATTTTCTACCTGCTCCTCTACCAGGAGCACGAACGCCGGCGCAGAAGACAACAGTGAGTACTGCACCTACGACACAGGGGAGGGGGGGAGGAGAAAAGAATACTGGCACACACATACGCGACACACCCCCCCCCACCCAACTACCTACACACCAATGCAGAGCAACAACTCAGAGTGACACCCCCAAACCCCCCGGAAGAATGCAAAGACAAAATAATATGTTATTGGAATTCAAATATATTGTAAGGCTAAGTAAATAAGTAAGTCGAACATCCCATAACTATATACACATATGTAAATTGTCCCGTCAAAACTGGCTTTCTGTCATTGTACGTGGGCCAATGGTCCTCAACACATGGGCAAAGCCCACACATGAGACCCGAATCCATTGGAGAGAACACTGCAGGGGCATCAGATAGGAAAACTACAGGCACCTCAGGGGGAAGGGAAGGGGGGGCACCTCAGCCACATGAGTCCACGACGCCAGATCCACGAGGGGCCTCCATGGCCACTGTTCCATCCTGGGGAGTGCAAAGCCACAGTCTCTCAAGTCTCTACAGGGGGTGGTTTGCCCACTGTTCAATCCTGGGGAGTGCAAGCCACAGTCTCTCAAGTCTCTACAGTGGGTGGTTTGTCCACTGTTCCATCCTGGGGAGTGCAAAGCCACAGTCTCTCAAGTGGATGACAGTCTCCACTGGTTCTGGAGGGGGCTTGGTGCCCAGAGTGCTTCATCCTGCTCGTGACGGACTCAGTAGCGTCAGTGCCCTTAGCGCTCATGGGCCAGCGGTGCTTGTGGCGGCGGTGCCCTGTTCAGCGGTGCTTGTGGCGGCGGTGGCCTGTTCAGCAGTGCTTGTGGCGGCGGTGCCCTGTTCAGCGGTGGTTGTGGCGGCGGGGTCCTTTGCAGTGATTCAGCTGCTGGCGGTCCTTCATGGCCCAGCGGGGCTGGTGCTGGCGGTCGTGTCTGGCCCAGCAGGGCTGGTGCTGGCGGTCCTCTCTGGCCCAGCGTGGCTGGTGCTGGCGGTCCTCTCTGGCCCAGCGGGGCTGGTGCTTGCGGTCGTGTCTGGCCCAGCGGGGCCGGTGCTGGCGGTCCTCTCTGGCCCAGCGGGGCTGGTGCTAGCGGTGGCCTCCTGGGCAGCGAGGATGATGTCAGTGGCCTCCTGGGCAGCAGGGCAGGTGCTGGCGGTGGCCTCCTGGGCAGCGGGGATGATGGTGGTGGCCTCCTGGGCAGCGGGGTGATGGCGGTGGCCTCTTGGGAAGTAGGGCAGGTGCTGACAGTGGCCTCCTGGGCAGCGGGGATGATGGCGGTCTTCTCCGCCGTGCTGCTCTTCCCATACCTGCTGACTTTCTTGTGGCCCTTCCCCACCTTGGAAGGTGTCGCAGCTGACTCCACACTCCAACCTGGACCCCTGGGATCGGCTTTTGTGGCTGGAGTCTTCCCCCTCTCCCGCCGGGCACTGGCCAACTTTTGATGCTTGACAGGTGGGGGACTGTCCGTGCTGTGGCTCCGTGCCACACTGACTGCCCTAGTGGCCGGTGCACTCCAGATTCCGGTGACTACAGGCACCACTGGTCCCGGAGATGTTGTGGCTGAGGTACTAGGTTGGGACCTGGAGAGTCGGGCCCTAGGAGACAGACTGGGTGGGGGAGGTGTGGGAAAGAGGTCAAGGCTGGACAGGAAAAGTTTTTGGGAGACACTGGGATGGGTAGCTGGAGGGGGTTTGGGAGTGGAGGAAGACGTTATGGTTGTAGGAGGTGTTCGTTTTGTGACTTTAGGTGAAGGTGCATGCGCTGGAGGCTGTCATGAGGTGGATGGCTGTTGGGTGGGTGTGTGCCTGCGTTTGTGTATCTTGGGAGGTGGCGTCACAGACACAATGGGAGAGGACACAGGAGATGTGTGAATGGTAGTGGGGGCGGTGACTGCACGTGAGTGGGGTGTGGTGGTGTGTGAGCTGGTGATGGCAGTAGTGGCTGTAGATGTAGTGCATGCAGGTGTGAGTGTAGACGAGACATAGGGGGGAGGACGGAGACGAGGAGGAGGGGGACACATTGGAGGCAGTGGATGTTGGTGTGTCTGCATGTGTGTGATGCTTGCGTGAGTGCCTGTGGGATGTGTAGTGCTTATGTTTGCCTGAGCTTCCCTTGTGTGTTGACGTGTGTGCATGCTGGTCTGAAGGTGGCTTGGGATAGGATGAGGTAGAGGGGATTGAGTCTGGGTGGAGGAAGTTGGAGGGGGGAGGCTAGACACAGGGACAATGGCTGCCATCAGTGCTGAGGCCAGAGTCTGAAAAGCTCGCTGAAGGGCCGCCTGACCAGAATGAATGCCCTCCAGGAATGCATTTGTTTGTTGCAACTGCCTTTCTACACCCTGGATGGCATTAAAAATGGTAGACTGCCCAACAGTGAGGGACCTGAGGAGGTCAATGGCCTCCTCACTGAGGGCAGCAGGGGTGACTGGGGCAGGGCCTGAGGTGCCTGGGGCGAAGGAGATGCCCACCCTCCTGGGTGAGTGGGCATGGGGCAAAGGCTGAGGGGCTGCTGGGAGGACGGTGCTGGTAGGCGGGGTGGCGGCTGTACCTGTAGATGCGGGGGGCACAGATGGTGCCGCCACCACAAGGGAGATCCCATCAGATGACGAGTCTGTGTCACTGGTGTCAGCTCCTGTCCCCACCGTGGAGCTCCCACTGGTGAACTCCGAGTCTGTAGTCTCGCCCTCCAGGGCCATGTGTGATGAAGCTCCCTCCTGCTCCGGTGCCACTGCTCCTCCGCCTGATGATGCTAATGCACACAAGAACAGGGAGACCACAAAAAGGGGACGACGACAGAAGAAAAACATGTTGAGTGCATGCATTACCTCTACTGTTGGCGGACAAGACCGACACAGAAGCCCCCTGCACTACGCCGCGCACTTGGGCTCCACTGTTCAATCCCTGGGACATGGCCTACAAGGCTATGGACGACATCTGCACACATGGATGACACAGGAGCATGACTAGGTGTACTTGGCACTGTACACAGGTGGGGTGGGGTGCCACATGGCCTGCCTTATGGAGGGACCTTGCCTACGAAACTCGCCCTGGCCTAGGGAAACCCACAGCCCACCTCCCCCACCCAGACACCTCCACTGCGCGCAAAATCAGCAGGATGAGAGTGTACTCACCCCCTTGTGGCTTCTGTGATGCCCCCAAGCGCCCATCCAACTCCGGGTATGCCACCGCCAGGATCCTGAACATCAGGGGGGTCATGGTGCGACGGGCACCCCTCCCACGTTGGGAGGCCATCCCCAGCTGGGCCTCTGACGTCTTCTTGCTCCGGCAGCGAATGTCCTCCCATCTCTTACGGCAGTGGGTGCTCTGTCTGTGGTAGACCCCCAGGGTCCGGACGTCCTTGGCGATGGCACGCCAAATATCTTTTTTCTGGTGGGTGCTGACCTACATGAATTGTACAGGGGGAAAAGAAATGTTATTACCAAATGCACCGTCACAGTCATTGGCCCACATCCCTACCCTTGCCATGTGGCACATGCACTCATCGTCGTTTCATGCACGCCTCAATCTCCCCCCCCATCTTTCATCCACCCCACACAGGCATAGCCCATACAGCATGCTCCCAGTGTACTTACCTGTTTGTCTGGAGGACCGTAGAGTAGCGTGTGCTGGGGGAGGACCCCATCCACGAGTTTCTCCAACTCCTCCGATGTGAAGGCAGGGGCCCTTTCCCCAGACACTCGAGCCATTGTCTCTTCCAGACTGAGGTCACAGCAGCACTTGCAGTGTAGGTCCTCTCCTGTCGAAGATCAGGTATCGAGTGATTGAACAGATAGAAAATGGCGGTCACATCCGCGGCGGTGCGTACCGTCACCGCCGGCGTACATCGTCATTGGCTCCTGGGACCCATAGGGTCCAATGCTAACCAATGCAGCATTGCACCACGGTCTTCGACCGCCTACTGCGACAGTGTACAATGCCAGCGCAGTTACCTCACATCCCATTGTCCCACTTTACAGGTCAGGCAGCCGCCATTTCAGGGGCCCACATGGCTTAATTTTTAACTGCTTCACACATACCTAGGCCTAGCCTCAACACTCATACAGGCCACTTTTCGGATTATGATTTGTGTTCTGTGTAAGCTGTGGGTACGTACCTCTGAGTTGGTTGACTCTGTGCTTGCTGTTGTCCTTCATAGGCACCGACCGCTGGGACATGTGAGGAGATGGCGGCATCCTCCTGTGTACAGACTACTGGTGGACCGTCACCACCGACAATGGAGGAGTGACATGTGATCATCACCTACAGGCTTGACCGTGCCACAATCCAGGTACTGTGTGCCCAGCTGGAGCCAGACCTGATGTCAGCTATCCGCCATCCCACAGGAATCCCCCCTCAAGTGCAGGTGCTGTCAGTACTCCATTTCCTTGCAAGTGGGTCATTTCAAACAATGGCCATAGCATCAGGGATGTCCCTGCCAATGTTCTCTAATGCGTTGTCCATACTGTTGTCTGCCCTGCTGAAACACATGCGGAGCTACATTGTTTTCCCTCAGGTGGAGGATTTGCCTACAGTGAAAGGTGATTTCTATGCCCTGGGACATATCCCCAACATCATAGGTGCCATTGATGGGACACATGTGGATTTGGTACCCCCCGCAGGAGTGAACAGGTGTACAGAAACCAGAAGAGTTATCATTCCATGAATGTGCAGATGGTGTGTTTGGCAGACCAGTACATCTCCCATGTTAATGCCAAGTTCCCTGGCTCATTGCATGACATCTACATCCTGCGGAATAGCAGCATCCCTTATGTGATGGGTCAACTCCAGAGGCACCGTTTGTGGCTATTAGGTGAGCACCTGGAAGCAAGTCAGTGGGAATGGTTGTCTGGGTATATCCCTACAGGTTAGTGTGTGTCTAACAGTTGTCTCTCGCCATTTGCAGGTGACTCTGGTTACCCCAACCTGTCATGGCTACTGACCCCAGTGAGGAATCCCGGACAAGGGCAGAGGAACGCTACAATGAGGCCCATGGGTTAACTCGGCGGATTATAGAGCGGACCTTCGGCCTCCTGAAGGCCAAGTTCAGGTGCCTCCATATGACAGGTGGATCCCTATTCTACTCACCAAAGAAGGTGTGCCAGATCATCGTGGCCTGCTGTATGCTTCACAACTTAGCTTTGCGATGACAGGTGCCTTTTCTGCAGGAGGATGGTCGAGATGGCGGTGTTGTTGCAGCTGTGGAGCCTGTGGACAGTGAAGACGAGGAAGCAGAAGAAGAGGACATGGACAACAGGAACTCGGTGATCCTGCAATATTTCCAGTGAGACACAGGTAAGAATACAGACCTGCCTACTACATGTACTTTAACACTACTACCTCTCTACTGTCTGTCGTTTTCACCCAGTGTATGGTCACTGAGTTGTCACTTTCCCTTACGATTTCACAGATGTGGGTCCCACTGTGTGACATCTGCTTTGTTTCCTCATGGACTGGAGCTGTGTGACATAGGTATGTTGACATTACAATTGAAAGAGCATTTTGTCACTGTAATAGCTAAGACACTATTTCGAAATCACAGACTGACTCCAGATTGTTTTGTGTTTCAAGGGTGTTTATTTAAGTGCTCAATATTGGAGGGGGTTGTAAAAAGGGGAGGGGTGATGTTGGAGGAATGTTCATGGCAGAGTCCAGTCTATTAGTATCACAGGTGCATTGCCCAAATGGGCATAGGAAGTGGAGCTGGGGCAGTTTGAGGATGGACAGGGTGACAAAGTGGGACAGAAAGATGACATTCAGGGTGGCCTCATTTCTTGGCGGGGGTCTTGGCATCGTTCTCTGTCTTTGTCCTGTATCTCAGGGACCGTTTGCGGGGTGGTTCTCCTCTCTGCAGGGGGTGGGGTGCTGGTGTGGTGGTCCTGTGGCGGTGCCTCCTGTCCACTAGCGCCGGCGGACGTGGTGGGCAGTTCATCGTCCATGCTAGTGTCAGGGGCCCCTTGTTGTGTCACAGTGTCCCTCCTGGTGTTGAGTACTTCCTTCAGCACCCCTACGATGGTGCCCAGGGTGGAATTGATGGTTCTGAGTTCCTCCCTGAAGCCCAAATACTGTTCCTCCTGCAGGCATTGGGTCTCCTGAAACTTGGCCAGTACCGTTGCCATCGTCTCCTGGGAGTGGTGGTAGGCTCCCATGATGGAGGAGAGGGCCTCGTGGAGAGTGGGTTCCCTTGGCCTGTCCTCCCCCTGTCGCACAGCAGCCCTCCCAGTTCCCCTGTGTTCCTGGGCCTCCGTCCCCTGGACCGTGTTCCCACTACCACTGCCCCCAGGTCCCTGTTGTTGTTGGGGTGGTGGGTTATCCTGGGTTCCATGTAGTGATGGACACACTGCTGCTTAAGGTGTCCTGGGGACAGAGGTATGGGCCCGCTGGGTGGGTGCTGTGCTGGTGTTTCCAGAGGGGGGAAAGGTCTGTAGTGGCCTGTGACTGTGTGAGGGGAACCAACTGTCCTGAGGTCCCTGATGGGCCGGGCTGGTCATCTAGATCCAGTTAGACAGAGCTGCTGTCATCACTGTGGGCCTCTTCTGTTGGTGGTGTGGACATGTGTGGACCCTCCTGTCCGGTGACGTTGGGAAGGGGTCCTGCAGGGGTATAAAAGGATGTTTATTACATCTGTGTGTGCCATGGTGTGCAATAGGTGGGTGACCGTGTCCCCCAGTGGTTGCATTCCTGTGTGGGACTTACCAGAGTCCATTCCTCCATCTACTTCTGCGAGGCCCTCAGGATGCATAATCGCCAAGACTTACTCCTCCCATGTTGTTAGTTATGGGGGAGGAGGTGGGGGTCCGCCACCAATCCGCTGAACCGCACGGTGTTATCTTGAGACCACGGAATGCACCTTCCCCCGTAGGTCATTCCACCTCTTCCTGATGTCATCCCGATTTCTTGGGTGCTGTCCCACTGCGTTTACCCTGTCCACTATTCTTCGCCATAGCTCCATCTTCCTAACTATGGAGGTGTGCTGCACCTGTGCTCCGAATAGCTGTGGTTCTACCCAGACAATTTCCTCCACCATGACCCTGAGATCCTCCTCAGAGAACCTAGGGTGTCTTTGCCGTGCCATGGGATGGTGTGGGTGATGTGTGGGGTGGTGTGTGTAGTGATAAGTGGGGTGATATTTAGTGGTGTGTTGTGTGAGGTGCGTGGATGTTATGTGGGTGATGGTATTGTGTGCCTGTGGATGCTTGGTAGTAGTTTGTAGTGTCTCTCTCTGGCCTTCTCTCGGTAATTGTGGTAGTATGGGTTTGTGGGTGATGTGGGTGTGTGTTTTATATTGTATTGGGTGTGTGGGAGTGGTGTGTGTATGTGTCTCAGGTGTGTGTATTTGGAATTGTCCAATGTGGTTGTGTTTTGTAAATGTGTGTGTATTTTGAGCGCGGCGGTGTGTACCGCCAATGGAATACCGTGGTTGAAAGACCACCGCGTGGATTCATGTGTCGTGAAAGTGTGGGCGTATTTCTGTTGGCGTGACGGTGGAGGATTTGTTTTCACCAGTTTATCACTGACCTTTGGTGTGGCTGACTTGTGTGGATGTCTGGATTTTGGCAGATTCCGTGCTGTGGGTCATAATAGCTGTGGCGTAATTCCGTGGCCGCAGCGGTGTGTTGGCAGTCTTCTGCACGGCGGTAAGCGGCTTTTACCGCCAATGTTGTAATGACCGCCAGAGTCTCTTTATGAGAGGAGTCATTCTCTTTTTTTCTTCTTGGTTTACCTTCACAGATCTCAGTCTAGATATTATTTCTCCAGACTACCAGACATAAATAGCTAAGGGACACGATTGGATGCTAAGAAGTAACAACTTACCCTTCTCTAGCTATTTACCACATGTAAAATTAATAGTGTTGGTTCCTACTTCCATTGCTCTCACTGTACTTGACTTAGGTACAAAGTGGTGTGAGTTTCATAAGATATACACTTAGGTACCCTAGTTATTGCCACACTTTGCCAAGCACTTACTTGTCTGTCTCCGCAGATGGTGGAATAATATGTCAGCAGAGTCAATAAGTGTCAATAAGGGCAGAAAAGCAAAATAGCCAGTGTGGGATTCCACTCCACTCCAATATGAATCCCAGCCTCTGCCTCAAGATAGGATATTCACAGGAGTGAAGGTGAGATAAGATCTCATTAGCTGCTCCAGTAAAAATGTGTGAGCAGGCAAATCAGAAGAAATAAGTTTAACATCAGGCTAAACGTCTCCGTCATTAGTTCCTTTTACACATTTATTGTACAGGAAATTAAGGGTTCACTGATCTAGTGGATCAATATGTGTTCCAATAAATGTGGAAGGTAAAAAATAAAATTGCAGTTGGAAACAAAATTGTTGTTAACAGTCCTTATCCAATAACACACAAAGGACAAGGAATCAAAGTGGAGATCACAGAAACAATTCCACCACCACGAAATACAGCATAATAGTTTAGAAAAAACTGCCCTCGCCCCTAATAGTGACATGCTTCATCATAGTGCTATACTGACACATTCCCACGCTAGTCGACGTAAGGAATGGAGCAAAAGAGAGGGGGAACAAATACCATAAAATGACAGACGGGGACCACACACAAATAGAACACCTCACTCAGTCGTTAAAACTACCTCATGCAAATCCATATTCAATCTTTTTTCCGGGATTCACCGGATAGGATTAAAAAAGTTTAGAGACATGGTGCTGATATGGTGATGGGATCATTTTTCATGATGCTTACCGGCAGCTACCATCATTCCATAAACATGACACCCTGCCGGCATATTGGAATGGCACTGGCAGGCGGTATACTTTTTCACGCAAAACTGCGTTAGCGCAGTTTTGTGTGAAAAAGTATAAATCAGGGCCTTAATCTAAAGCATTTAACAGCACCAAATAGCAAAATAAGAAAGTAACACAACGCAAAAGAAATCAGACACCAATTTATAAAAATAGACTATATTTCTATGAGCAAAATCCACTGGAGGGTTCCGGGATACAAATTTTAGAAGCTTTTATCCCTTTTAAAAGCAACAACAAACAAGCGTGGGTCAACAAAAAGTTTGTAAACTTTTGAAAACTTTGAAAGAGTTATTTTAACTACTCCAGTCTGGGTTGGGTGACCAAAGCTGGCAGGACAGAGGTCTAGGGGGCTAGAAAGGATACTTTGGACTGTTACCTGGCCACTGGAGCATTTTTAAAGCAAATTACACACTTTACAGGACGACAGCAACAGACATCAATGGAGTGGTCTGATGGTGAGGATGCAGGCAAAAAATACTCAAATGATGCTCTGGTGAGGTGTCCAATGGGGGTGTCTTTGTGGTTACCTCTCTGTTCACAAGCGACTTTAGCCACGGAGACTGGGGTCCCTCGATGTTTCTGCATTGCAGTAGCAGGTCAGCCGATGCTGGGCCTCTGGTCTCCTTACACCATGGTTGGATTGAAATCCTTAGGTAGGGGCTAGTGTCCCTTTGGTGTGATGAATCTGGACTCTGAAAGTATTCCTGGTTCTGGCAGACACAAGTGCATTTTTTGGCTATCTCAAATTTCTCATTTTGGACCCCCAGCAAAACATCTGCAGTGGCTACCAACTTGTTGGTTAGGGCTTCTTTAGCTCTTGTGTCCCTGGAGCTGATGCCAGGTGATCAGCTGACGGATCCTTGCAGTCACTGCTGTGAGTTGGGGCTGGGAATCAACTTTTCCCTGAGCCAGGAGCTGCAAGCACAGTCCAAATTTTGCTAGTCTAAAATGCAGTAGGTGCATTCCTTCCGACATTGCAGCCTCTCTTTGTGCACTTGCAAAGGCAGGAGGGCAGACTTTCTTAAGTCTTTTCTCTGATTCCAGCATGATCTGAGGGCCAGGGTGCCAAGAGTGGCATATTTATCCCAGGAAAGAGCCCCGGAGGCACGACATGGTCACCAGCCAATGGACTAGTAGGTCCCCTCCTCTTCGGTGACAATGTTCCTGTAATGTTTGTCATCTGGCAATCCCAGAGTGCAATATTCTTTCCACCCTCAAGATGTCTGACCCTTCCCTTGACTGTAAGGAGCTTGGTAGCCCACCCCAGAGGTGTGGCTACCTGAGGGCTACAGCCCCACAGTAAAACTGGTTTGGGGATGGGTTTTCCCTTTCTGGCCCTGTCTCCTACTTGTCTACAGTAACAAAAGGCATCATGTTTAGGAATGTTATCACTGGGTATCACATTTGACCTTCAAAGATGGCTTCCCCTTTGAAGCTTCCTTTTGGGCAAACACCCTAAGTGGCTATTCTGGGAGAGGAGGTAACACCTTGATCTGCAGCAGCTGCCTTTATTCCTGAGCCTGGGAGTCGTTCACATGTCTCCCCAGGCAGCCAGAAATCTTTCTGTGTGCCAGAGCCCATGTAAGCCTATTGGACTAGTTGGGTCAAGAGTTTCAAAACTTTCTAAAAGTTGCAGAACTTTCATTGTGGCATGAACTTTGACCTGGGCACCAGGACAGGTATAAGGCCATGATTAATTTGATACCTTACCGTACCTGGGTAGGTAGTCCCATTCAGAGGTTAGCCAGGCTGGGATGCCTTCCGGTAACCCTGTGTTAGCCAATGGGGCTACTATTTTCCCACAGCAAAACAACAATTTCTAAGTGTTGCATGTAAAAAATATATGTCCTAATTAAAAATTAACGTCTCCCTGCCACAGGGCTCTATAGGCCTTCCTTAGGGGAGACTTACATTTATTGTGAAGGGAAGTGGTGGTTTTGCCATTAGTTGTAATGGAAGAGTCAAACTAGCAGTGAAAATACTGCCCTTCCAGGCTTCAGTGGCACGCTGGGAGCTATTTTGTACTTGTTACACACAGAGTGGCACAAATAGTTCTGCAGGCAGCCCTGGGTGGACACTCTGCCTTACATGCCCTTGGTACACTGGGGACTTATAAGTAAGTCAACCCTTGCCAATCGGGTATAACCAATGTGACATACATTTTGTAATGAGTCAGAACACTAGCACTGACGTCAGGTTGGCGGGCCTCAGTGCACCCCCTCAGTGCACCCTGAGAGTTGGAAAACCAGAAGCTGGTAGTCCAAATGGGGCCAACAAGTGGAACATTTTGCCAAACATGCAGCTGCCAAATGCTCAAAAGGTGACAGATTACCTTGTAATTTAGTAAATACTATTTTATTTATTAGCTGTGGTTAGATGCTACTATTAATACACACATCAATATGAATTTGAGAATTACATGTTCACATAAAAAATATTGAATTTGAGTAACTAGTTTATATTGAAAGCTCAATTATGCAATGGGAAGGTAGAGAAATAATCTGTGGACAGAGGTCAGGTTTTGTTGGAAACCATTTGCCTTCTTACGTTCAATAACATTGCGTCTGCAGGAGGGAAGGATGTCGAAGGAGATTTCTGAGCTTTAACAATGCATGTTAAAGGGTATGCAATCATTACCCATATATTTCCAGATGTCTGCTGCAATATTGATGGACTGAGGGCTCTCTGTCTTCCTTAGCTATGGGTTAAGTAAGTACATTTCATGCATGTTATGTTTTTTGTGTGGTATGGAATTCCTTTAAAGATTTGGGGAGGCAAACATGTCCATGGAGCAATTTATTCTGCTAAATATATATGTGGCATCATTGTTGGGATAGGAATTTCCCAGTGAGATTTATTTACCAAATATTAATTCTCAAAAGGTTTCTGACTACATAATACTATAGGAAAACATGGGTGAGGCTCATTTGGGACAACAAATTATTGGCTTAAGGGAACTTTTCAATTGCATACGAGCATTACATATTTACTGTGTCATGTTCAGACCTCATTTCTTTTAGAAGCCCTGAGATGAGATAGATTGATTATTTCCCTTCACTGGATGAGCTGGGTCAGCTCTCTTAATGTGTACTGTGGTCCATGCTCAACTAAGGACTTCTATAAAGAGTCTTCCTCCCTGACTGCCCGCCATGTGTAGTATTTGGTCTGCTGTAGGGCCAAACTTCCCTTGCACGATTGTCAGAAAGCTAAAAGATCCCTAATATAGAGGCTCTCCCTGAGTGAAGTAGTTTTGTAAGGATCAGTGGAGCAAATTCCATCTAGGGAGTGTTATGTATAATTATGCCTAGACCCATGGTTCTAATTTTACTTCAAGCAGGGAACCATATAATTTGCTGATATCATCTGAGGAGTGAGGGTGCCATGCAGCACATATCCAGTAAGGGCATAACCAGATTGAAGCTGCTTGGAATTCCTGCTCCATAAAGATTTTCAGATCAAAGTCATAAAAACGGTGTTTGAAATTGTGGGGGTATCATCAGATATATGCCATCTCCAGTGCTTGTAGGGCATTTGATAGCTGTAGTCCCTCAGAACAATATTAGCCATTGAGCAACCAATGAAATCACATTAGAATTTGTCCAGATAGTCAACTTCTTAATGCTGGATCTTTTGAAATTTGATATTCTTTCTTAGCGATTGGCTTCCACCCAGTGTCTGTGTATCCAACTGTGTGGGATTTTGAATGGATACAAACTTATGCTTCATCCCACTAGATTGATTTTCCCTTCACAACACATCAGAAGCTCAAATGCAAACTCCTTAACTGGTGCTAGCTGCAGCTTAAGGCAGAAAGCAAACACTATTCAGTGAGCATCTGAGACCAAGGTCCTGCTAAATTCCCACAAGTAGAGTATGTTATACTTTTAGGGTTCTTCCCGCTTTCCTTTTGACATTCTGTTTGTTTTACCTTTACTAAATTAGCATTTACTCTTTATTAATAAAGATCCAGATCAAGGGCCTGATTTAGATTTCAGTGAAGGCGTTACCCTGTCTCTATGGTGACCGATATCCCATCCGCTGAAGTTTAAATTTCATACGAAGCAATGGGATTTAGATTTGGGCGGATGGGATATCCATCACCGTTGTGACGGAGTAACCCCTCCGCCCAAATCTAAATCAGGCCCTTGATTTGGATATTTACATTCCTTTGCCTTTAACATTATTGTAGGCTTTGTGCTGTTCCAAGTTGCCAAAGAAGAGACAAATAATATCCAAGGGATATTTTAGGCCCTTTTTAGGCCCTCGATCTGTTAGTGTTGGAGATTAGTAGCAGCTCTCATCAATAATGTAGTCTTTTCATAGCCTTATGGGATGATTCCCCATACTGCTTGTTTCACTGACTCCTCTTGAGATTTGTACAGGAAAGTGTATTATGTTGGCTATAGTTCTGCCATAGTTTGACTCTTCACACTGAGAGGCTTCTAAACAGCTCCTAAAGTGTGTGCATGGTTATGATTGTGTGTGTGCACAATGACCCCTAAGATGTGGTGTGTAACGTGACTAAACCTATCTGGCTTATCTGACATTTAGGTAAGGCCTTGAAAAACATGTGCAAAATTGCACAGATTATATACAAGCACAATTCCATCTGAAGGTCATAGTTTGGGTTTAACCACCCATATCCAATCACAGGGAAGACTTAAGAGCATTGGACTCTTATAGGGCCAAGCTGAAACGAGCACATGTCCGACTATACCTTTGACATTTTAAAAACCCTGCTACTGATACTAGTTAAAGTATATATAAAAATGTAGATTAGAGACTGTAGGAGACTGGCCTGGCTTATAGTGGGTACCTGATGGTACTTACACCTTGTGCCAGGTCCAGTTATCCCTTATTAGTAGATTAGTAGTGTTCTAGCAGCTTAGGCTGATAGAGGTAGCTATAGCAGAGCAGCTTAGGCTGAACTAGGAGACATACAAAGCTCCTACTATACCACTTATATCATATAGCACTATGGGGGTAATTACAACCCTGGCGGAAGGTGGAGAACCGGCGGTAAGACTGCCTACAGGCGGGCGGTCTTACTCTGTGGAATTATGACCATGGCGGTTACCGCCATGGTCATCCTCCGGTTCTCCCTTCTGCCCGCCGGGCTGGAGACCTGGGTCTCCAGCCCGGCGGCTGTCACTATACCGCTGGCGGTATTTGGACCCGGCTTACCGCCGTGGATTTCCAGCGTTTGAACCGCCATGAAATCCATGGCGGTAAGCACTATCAGTGACAGGGAATTCCTTCCCTGGCACTGATAGGGGTCTCCCCACCCCCACCCCAACTCCCTCCCCTACCCCCCACAACCCCTGCCACCCCCCAAAGGTGGCAGGGCCCCCCTCCCCACCCCGATCCCCAACCTCACTTCACCCATACCCAGACAACACGCACGCAGGCACCACCTACATACTTACACGCACACACGCCGACATACATGCCTACATCCACACACACAGTCATACACGCACACCCACATTCAAACATACACGCACACATCCATACAGACATACCCACAGACATACATGCACTCATTCCCATACACACAACACCCCCGCAGGCATACACGCACTCACACACCCCCTCTACATGCACACACCCCATGCACCCACACAACACACAACAAGCCCTCACGGACGATCGACTTACCTGGTCCGACGATCCTCAGGGAGGGGACGGGAGCCATGGGGGCAGCTCCGCCGACACCACACTGCCACCAGAACATAGCCACGGCGAATCACAGGATGTGATTCGCTGGGCGGTGTTCTGTTGGCGTGGCGGTGGAGCAACCTCCACTTTCCCGCCAGTATGACTGTTGGCGGCTCTCCGTCCGTAATAGGACGGAGAGCTGCCAACGGTCATAATAGGGCGAGCGGCAAACCGCCACCAATGGCGGTCTTCCGCACGGCAGTCCCTCGGCGGTCTTCAAAAAAGACCGCCGAGGGCAAAATGAACTCCTATATCATAAGAATCACAATACCCAGAGTTACTAAAAATAAAGGTACTTTATTTTAGTGACAGTGTGCCAAAAATATCTCAGAGGATATACTCCCTTAGGAGGTAAGTAAAATACATAAAATATACACACAAACCAAAATCAGGTAAGTAAACAGTTAGAAAAATAGTGCAAACACTGTAGAATGCAATAGGATGCAATAGACCTAGGGGCAAAACAAACCATATACTAAGAAAGTGGAATGCGAACTTCGTAGGGACCCCGGGCCTAGTATAGTGTGTAAAGGGTCACTGGGAGTGTAAGAAAACACTAAGGGTGTCCAAGATACCCCACCCCAAGACCCTGAAAAGTAGGAGTAAAGTTGCCCTACTTCCCCAGAAACACACTAAAGTTGTGATAGGAGATTCTGCAAAGACCACAACTGACTGCAAAGCACTGAAGATGGATTCCTGGACCTGAGGACCTGTAAAGGAAGGGGACCAAGTCCAAGAGTCACAAAAGTGTCCGGGGGGCAGGAGCCCACTAAACCCCAGATGAAGGTGCAAAATGGCTGTATCTGGATGGAAGAAGCTGAAGATTCTGCAACAACGGAAGATGCCAATAACTTCTCCTTTACACAGAAGATGTCCCACGGCGTGCTGGGGGATGCAGAGTTGTTTTTATGCAGAAATACCAAAAATAAGCCTTGCTAGCTGCAAAGGTCACAGTTAAAGAAAAAGGGTGCTGCCTGGGCCCAGAAAGGACCAGTAGGTCGCAACTTGGACGAGGAGACAGAGGGGGTGCTCAGCAATACAGAGAGCCCATGCAAAAACAGGCAGCACCCGCAGAAGTAACACAGGTTCAAGAAAACTGAGCATGGCGGTCGTCTCAACACTACAAAGGAGGGTCCCACGAAGCCGGTGGTCAACTCAGTGAGTTGAGTAATGCAGGACAGAGTGCTTGGGACCTGTGCTGTGCTGTGCATGAAGGATTCCTTGCAAAAGTGCACAGAAGCCCTAATAGCTGCAGTTCATGCAGTGCACTGGATTACTGTCTGGGATGGGAAGGCAAGGACTTACCTCCACTAAATTTATACAGATGGACCACTGGACTGTCGGGGTCACTTGGATCCAGCTCCTGTGTTCCAGGGACCACGCTCGTCACAATGAGAGGGGACCCAGAGGACCGGTGAAGCAGAAGTTTGGTGCCTGCGATAGCAGGGGGAAGATTCTGTCGAACAACTGGAGATTTCTTCTTGGCTTCCAGTGCAGGGTGAAGGCAGACAGCCCCCAGAGCATGCGCCACCAGGAAACAGTCGAGAAAGCCAGCAGGATTAGGTGCTACAATGTCGCTGATAGTCTTCTTGTGACTTTGTTGCAGTTTTGCAGGCATCCTGGAGCAGTAAGCGGTCGATCCTTGGCAGAAGTAGAAGAGGGAGATGCAGAGGAACTCTGGTGAGCTCTTGCATTCGTTATCTGAAGAGAAGCCCACAGGAGAGACCCTAAATAGCCCTCAGAGGAGGATTGGCTACATAGTCAGGTAAGCACCTATCAGGAGGGGTCACTGACGTCACCTGCTAGCACTGGCCACTCAGAGGCCTCCATTGTGCCCTCACACCTCTGGATTCAATATGGCAGAGGCCTGGGACACACTGGAGGAGCTCTGGGCACCACCCCTGGGGTGGTGATGGACAGGGGAGTGGTTACTCCCTTTTCCTTTGTCCAGTTTCATGCCAGAGCAAGGGCTGGGGGATCCCTGAACTGGTGTAGACTGGCTTTTGCAAGGAGGGCACCATATGTGCCCTTCAAAGCATTTTCAGAAGCTGGGGGAGGCTTCTCCTCCCCAGCCCTTAACACCTATTTCCAAAGGGAGAGGGTGTAACACCCTCTCAGAGGAAATTCTTTGTTCTGCCTTTTTGGGACTGGGCTGCCCAGACCTCAGAAGGGCAGAAGCCTGTCTGTGTGGTGGCAGCAGCGGTAGCTGCAGTGAAAAGCCCAGAGAGCTGGTTTGGCAGTACCCAGGGTCCATGCTGGAGGCCCGGGGATGCATGGGATTGGCACCCTAATACCAGATCTGGCATGGGGGGGACAATTCCATGATCTTAGACATGTTACATGGCCATATTCGGAGTTACCATTGTGAAGCTACATATAGGTATTGACCTATATGTTGTGCACACGTGTAATGGTGTCCCCGCACTCGCAAAGTCCCGGAAAATTGCCCTGAACTATGTGGGGGCACCTTGGCTAGTGCCAGGGTGCCCACACACTTAGTAACTTTGCACCTAACCTTCACCAAGTGAGGGTTAGACATATAGGTGACTTATAAGTTACTTAAGTGCAGTGTAAAATGGCTGTGAAATAACATGAACGTTATTTCACTCAGGCCGCAGTGGCAGTCCTGTGTAAGAATTGTCTGAGCTCCCTATGGGTGGCAAAAGAAATGCTGCAGCCCATAGGGATCTCCTTGAACCCCAATACCCTGGGTACCTAGGTACCATATACTAGGGAATTATAAGGGTGTTCCAGTGTGCCAATTAGAATTAGTAAAAATGGTCACTAGCCTGCAGTGACAATTTTAAAGGCAGAGAGAGCATAAGCACTGAGGTTCGGATTGGCAGAGCCTCAGTGACACAGTTAGGCACTGCGCAGGGAACACACATTCAGGCCACTACTATGAGCACTGAGGTCCTGGCTAGCAGGATCCCAGTGAGACGGGCAAAAACAAACTGGCTTACAAGTAAAAATGGAGGTAACATGCCAGGCAAGATGGTACTTTCCTAGACAACCCCCCCTCCCCAAACGAGGGACAAGAAGCTAACCTTGCCCAGATGAGTCTTCATTTTCTAAGTGGAAATATGTGGAGGTCTATGGGCGGCAAGACTTTGAAATGGGACTACTCTGGTATTGGGCTCTCAGACACTCCCATTTCAAGCCAACAGGGCTCAACTGATGGGAAAATGGAATTAGAGACAAGAATTTGCCCTAACACTTCGTCTACGGTGGGTACTGAGTCTGGGCTGTTGCAGTCAATATACAGTTCAATCAAAGAACTACAAACAGAGATCAGGACGGAGAGTCGACGCGCAAGGATAGCTACAAAAAGGCTGCAGGGCTCGGTCCGTAAGGTTGTAAAATCATGCACAGAAATAGAAGCAAAGTTAGGCTTGATGGAAGAAAGAATCGTCGCAGTTGAGGAGGAGGTTGACACACTTAAAGAACAGAGCACTGGGAGGAATGAACAACTGACGGATGTTATGTGGAAAATGGAGGATTTCGAGAATAGACAGAGAAGGAACAACCTTTGATTTTTGGGCATACCGGAAGGGCTTGAAGGAAGTGATATACGGACTTATATGGACAACCTTTTACGTGGGGCCTTTCCAGAACTGGGGAAATGGGACTGGGAGAGTGAGCTGCAGCGGGTTCACAGGTTCCCGCAACTCGGCGGGAGGGGGGCCAACGGGCAGATTCGAAGTATCCTAGGGCTATCCTAGTCTATTTTGGAAACTATCTACTTCGACAGGAAATATCTGTCAAGGCTCGACCAAACTCGCCATGCACGGTGGATGGGGTTACCTTCTTTACCCGCCCTGACTTCTGCCACGCCACTGTGGAGAGGAGATGGCGGCTCAGACAGCTTATTAAACCATTTTTAGAGAAAGGAGGGGAGGCATACCTGTTGGCCCCTGCTCGACTCAAAACAGTTATGAATGGGAAAGTAAAAGTATTTACGTCAGAAATCAAAGCAAAGGAATATCTGATGGGGATTCAGTAATAGAGTAAAGAGATATCTGGAAAACAAAAGGGCTTGGGAGACTGGTGGGTGGGTGGGCCCACTTATGCACGGCACCAATATCCAGGCCATGATTGGTCTGATTGCTCAACAGGATGGCGGGCCAGTCCTGGGGGGAGGATGGGTGCTTGGAAGGGAGATGGAGGGGACTGGTCTGGGGCAGAGGGGGGGAAGGGAAGGGGGCAGGGAATGGGGAGGAGGAGGGGAGGGGAAGGGGGGAAGGAATAGGTAAACGTGGGTGTAAAAAGGAAAGGAATGGACCAAGGAAAGTGTTCGAAATCGTAAAAAATAGAAGGAGAGGAATAAAGGTAGAAGCAAACTTAAGAGAAAGAGCCGCTAGAATTCAAAGAATTGGGGTGTGCAGAAGGAGAAACGGAGGGGGGAGGAAAAACAAAAACAAAAAAAAAAGGGGGAAAAAAAAAAAGAAAGGGGGAAAAAAAAGAATAGTATATGGCTAGACTCCGAATTGCTTCAATAAACATATGCGGTCTGAATGACGCCCGTAAAAGAAGGAGAGTGGCTTAGGAATTAAAAACCTTCAAGGCAGATATTTATTGCCTACAGGAGACACATGTGGAATATAATAATATCAGATGTCTTGGCTCACTTGGCATGAAAGTGATAGTTAGTTCAGCACAGGATACCAGAACTAAAGGGGTGGCGATACTAGACTGGACGCATAGATTGAATTTTAGGAGGCAGAAGGCGGACAGGGGAGGGAGATGGGTAATTGTAGAGTGTAGCTATGGGCATAGTAGTTTTACACTATGCTCTTTATATGGGGCAGTAACGAACGATTTAGCTGTCTTAGACACCCTTGCTATTGAGGTAGCAGGATGGGCCTCTCCCTATATTTTATGCGGTGATTTTAATTTTAATGGTTCCTGGGAGGGACTACAGGATCTACTCGCACCCACAAGAAAGAAGTATCAGGGGCGTAAACCTCGGATGTATAAAGCAATGGTCGCCATCCAGAGGGAACTAGGACTGGTGGATGCCTGGGCGAGATTATGTAATCCAGACCCCGGGTATACGTACTATTCGGCTCCTCATATGAAATTAGCACGACTTGATTATTTTTTGACTTCTCCCGAATTGTTAAATCAGGGGAGTATGGAATTATATCCTCGGGTTGTCTCAGATCATAATCCCCTAGTATTGGATGTGGAACTGGACTGGTTAGAATCAAGGGCTAGGGGCTGGACATTTGAAAGGGGGCTCCTTAATGACCCGGAGTATTGTAAGTATATGAGAAACTGGTTAGCTGAATTTCTGGGTTTCAATCAAGGGTCAGCCCCAGTCGAGATAGTCTGGGATACCTTAAAGGCAGGAATACGAGGTGAAACTCTGAGTTTTAGTATCAAAAAGCAGAAAATCGCCCAAAGTAGAATACGGGATCTTCAAACTAAGCTAAGGGTATTAGAAAGACAATTGGTGATTGCAATAGAAACCGGGGGTGATATAAAAAAGGCTCAAGAGGAAGTTGTTATAGCTAAGGCCGCAATCAACGAGAATATGGCTCAAAGAATAGCGGAAAAATATCTAGCGCAACGTGAACAAGGGTATGAGTTTGGAGAAAAATCCGGACGTTTGTTAGCAGTACGAGCTAGTCAGAAAGTAGCATCCGGGGTCATCAGAGAGATTGAAGATTGGCAAGGAGAGATTATATCAACAGCGGACGGAATCAGAAAGGTGTTTCATAGATACTATGCCGAACTATATGAGGAGATATCCGAATGCTCAGAGGAAGATACGTTGGAGTTTCTAAGTCCCATTAAGGTTAACAAATTATCTGAAACGGATATCCTAAATATGGGAGAACAGATAGATATCTCAGAAATCGATAAGGCATTGAGCGATCTTCCCATTGGAAAAGCTGCAGGCCCTGACTTGATCCCCATGGAGTTTTATAAAACTTTTAACCACTTCGCTGCCAGGCCTTTTCCCCCTCCTGTCCCAGGCCTTTTTTTGCCTATTTGGGGCAGTTCGCGCTTAGGCCCTCATAACTTTTTGTCCACATAAGCTAACCAAGCCAAATTTGCGTCCTTTTTTTCCAACATCCTAGGGATTCTAAAGGTACCCAGACTTTGTGGGTTCCCCTGAAGGAGGCCAAGAAATTGGCCAAAATACAGTGAAAATTTCGTTTTTTTCAAAAAAATTGGAAAAAGGGGCTGCAGAAGAAGGCTTGTGGTTTTTCCCCTGAAAATGGCATCAACAAAGGGTTTGCGGTGCTATACTCAGCAGCTTCCCAGCTTTCAGGAACAGGCAGACTTGAATCCGAAAACCCAATTTTTCAACACAATTTTGGCATTTTACTGGGGCATACCCCATTTGTGCAATTTTTTGTGCTTTCAGCCTCCTTCCAGTCAGTGACCGGAATGGTCATGAAACCAATGCTGGATCCCAGAAACCTAAACATTTCTGAAAAGTAGACAAAATTCTGAATTCAGCAAGGGGTCATTTGTGTAGATCCTACAAGGGTTTCCTACAGAAAATAACAGCTGAAAAAGAAAAATATTGAAATTGAGGTGAAAAAAAACATCAATTTTTCTCTACTTTTTACTCTGTAACTTTTCCCTGCAATGTCAGATTATCGAAAGCAATATACCGTTACGTCTGCTGGACTCCTCTGGTTGCGGGGATATATAGGGTTTGTAGGTTCATCAAGAACCCGAGGAACCCAGAGCCAAAAAATGAGCTGCACCCTGCAGTGCGTTTTCATTCTATACCGGGTATACAGTAATTCATTTGCTGAAATATAAGGAGTAAAAAATAGCTATCAAGAAAACCTTTGCATTTCCAAAAAGGGCACAAGATAAGGGGGCTGATTCTAATTCTGGCGGGCAGCGGAGGCCGCCCGCCAGAATTCCGCCCCCATAATACCGCTCCGCGGTCAGAAGACCGCGGAGGGTATTATGAGTTTTTCCCTGGGCTGGCGGGCGGTCTCCAAAAGACCGCCCGCCAGCCCAGGGAAAAACTCCCTTCCCACGAGGATGCCGGCTCGTAATCGAGCCGGCGGAGTGGGAAGGTGCGACGGGTGCAGTAGCACCCGTCGCGTATTTCAGTGTCTGCAAGGCAGACACTGAAATACCTTGCGGGGCCCTCTTACGGGGGCCCCTGCCGTGCCCATGCCATTGGCATGGGCACGGCAGGGGCCCCCAGGGGCCCCGCGACCCCCCCCTACCGCCATCCTGTTCATGGCAGCTTTCCCGCCATGAACAGGATGGCGGTAGGGGGGGTCAGAATCCTCATGGCTGCGGAGCGCGCTCCGCAGCCATGGAGGATTCAAACGAGCAGCGGAAAGTCGGCGGGAGACCGCTGACTTTCCGCTTCTGACCGCGGCTGAACCGCCGCGGTCAGAATGCTCGTTGGAGCACCGCCAGCCTGTTGGCGGTGCTCCCGTGGTCGGTGGCCCTGGCGGCCACCGGCCGCCAGGTTCAGAATGACCCCCAAGGTGTTGAGGAGCAGTGGTTATTTGCACATCTCTGAATTCCGGGGTGACCATAGTAGCACGTGAATTACATGGAATTTCTCAAATAGATGTCTTTTTTACACACACCCCTATATTTGGAAGGAATAAATGTAGAGAAAGACAAGGGGCAATAACACTTGTTTTGCTATTCTATGTTCCCCCAAGTCTCCCGATAAAAATGATACCTCACTTGTTTGGGTAGGCCTAGCACCCGCGACAGGATATGCCCCAAAACACAACGTGGACACATCACAGAAAACAGAGCTGTTTTTAGCAAAGTGACTACCTGTAGATTTTGGCCTCTAGCTCAGCCGCCACCTAGGGAAACCTACCAAACCTGTGCATTTCTGAAAACTAGAGACCTAGGGGAATCCAAGGAGGGGTGACTTGTGTGGCTCGGACCAGGTTCTGTTACCCAGAATCCTTTGCAAACCTCAAAATTTGGCTAAAAAAACACATGTTCCTCACATTTCTGTGGCAGAAAGTTCTGGAATCTGAGAGGAGCGACAAATTTCCTTCCACCCAGCATTCCCCCACGTCTCCCGATAAAAATGATACCTCACTTGTGTGGGTAGGCCTAGCGCCCGCGACAGGATATGCCCCAAAACACAACCTGGACACATCACAGAAAACAGAGCTGTTTTTAGCAAAGTGACTACCTGTAGATTTTGGCCTCTAGCTCAGCCGCCACCTAGGGAACCTACCAAACCTGTGCATTTCTGAAAACTAGAGACCTAGGGGAATCCAAGGAGGGGTGACTTGTGTGGCTCGGACCAGGTTCGGTTACCCAGAATCCTTTGCAAACCTCAAAATTTGGCTAAAAAAACACATGTTCCTCACATTTCTGTGGCAGAAAGTTCTGGAATCTGAGAGGAGCCACAAATTTCCTTCCACCTAGCGTTCCCCCACGTCTCCCGATAAAAATGATACCTCACTTGTGTGGGTAGGCCTAGCGCCCGCGACAGGATATGCCCCAAAACACAACGTGGACATATCACAGAAAACAGATCTGTTTTTAGCAAAGTGACTACCTGTAGATTTTGGCCTCTAGCTTAGCCGCCACCTAGGGAAACCTACCAAACCTGTGCATTTCTGAAAACTAGAGACCTAGGGGGATCCAAGGAGGGGTGACTTGCGGGGCTCGGACCAGGTTCTGTTACCCAGAATCCTTTGCAAACCTCAAAATTTGGCTAAAAAATCACATGTTCCTCACATTTCTGTGGCAGAAAGTTCTGGAATCTGAGAGGAGCCACAAATTTCCTTCCACCCAGCGTTCCCCCACGTCTCCCGATAAAAATGATACCTCACTTGTGTGGGTAGGCCTAGCGCCCGCGACAGGATATGCCCCAAAACACAACATGGACATATCACAGAAAACAGAGCTGTTTTTAGCAAAGTGACTACCTGTAGATTTTGGCCTCTAGCTCAGCCGCCACCTAGGGAAACCTACCAAACCTATGCATTTCTGAAAACTAGAGACCTAGGGGAATCCAAGGAGGGGTGACTTGTGTGGCTCGGACCAGGTTCTGTTACCCAGAATCCTTTGCAAACCTCAAAATTTGGCTAAAAAAACACATGTTCCTCACATTTCTGTGGCAGAAAGTTCTGGAATCTGAGAGGAGCCACAAATTTCCTTCCACCCAGCGATCCCCCACGTCTCCCGATAAAAATGATACCTCACTTGTGTGGGTAGGCCTAGCGCCCGCGACAGGATATGCCCCAAAACACAACATGGACATATCACAGAAAACAGAGCTGTTTTTAGCAAAATGACTACCTGTAGATTTTGGCCTCTAGCTCAGCCGCCACCTATGGAAACCTACCAAACCTGTGCATTTCTGAAAACTAGAGACCTAGGGGAATCCAAGGAGGGGTGACTTGTGTGGCTCGGACCAGGTTCTGTTACCCAGAATCCTTTGCAAACCTCAAAATTTGGCTAAAAAAACACATGTCCCTCACATTTCTGTGGCAGAAAGTTCTGGAATCTGAGAGGAGCTACAAATTTCCTTCCACCCAGCGTTCTCCCAAGTCTCCCGATAAAAATGATACCTCACTTGTGTGGGTAGGCCTAGCGCCGGCGACAGGAAACACCCCAAAGCGCAACGTGGACACATCCTAAATTTTGGAAAAAAACAGAGGTGTTTTTTGCGAAGTGCCTACCTGTAGATTTTGGCCTCTAGCTCAGCCGGCACCTAGGGAAACCTACCAAACCTGTGCATTTCTGAAAACTAGAGACCTAGGGGAATCCAAGGAGGGGTGACTTGCGGGGCTCGGACCAGGTTCTGTTACCCAGAATCCTTTGCAAACCTCAAAATTTGGCTAAAAAAACACATGTTCCTCACATTTCTGTGGCAGAAAGTTCTGGAATCTGAGAGGAGCTACAAATTTCCTTCCACCCAGCGTTCCCCCAAGTCTCCCGATAAAAATGATACCTCACTTGCGTGGGTAGGCCTAGCGCCGGCGACAGGAAACACCCCAAAGCGCAACGTGGACACATCCTAAATTTTGGAAAAAAACAGAGGTGTTTTTTGCGAAGTGCCTACCTGTAGATTTTGGCCTCTAGCTCAGCCGCCACCTAGGGAAACCTACCAAACCTGTGCATTTCTGAAAACTAGAGACCTAGGGGAATCCAAGGAGGGGTGACTTGCGGGGCTCGGACCAGGTTCTGTTACCCAGAATCCTTTGCAAACCTCAAAATTTGGCTAAAAAAACACATGTTCCTCACATTTCTGTGGCAGAAAGTTCTGGAATCTGAGAGGAGCTACAAATTTCCTTCCACCCAGCGTTCCCCCAAGTCTCCCGATAAAAATGATACCTCACTTGCGTGGGTAGGCCTAGCGCCGGCGACAGGAAACACCCCAAAGCGCAACGTGGACACATCCTAAATTTTGGAAAAAAACAGAGGTGTTTTTTGCGAAGTGCCTACCTGTAGATTTTGGCCTCTAGCTCAGCTGCCACCTAGGGAAACCTACCAAACCTGTGCATTTCTGAAAACTAGAGACCTAGGGGAATCCAAGGAGGGGTGACTTGCGGGGCTCGGACCAGGTTCTGTTACCCAGAATCCTTTGCAAACCTCAAAATTTGGCTAAAAAAACACATGTTCCTCACATTTCTGTGGCAGAAAGTTCTGGAATCTGAGAGGAGCTACAAATTTCCTTCCACCCAGCGTTCCCCCAAGTCTCCCGATAAAAATGATACCTCACTTGCGTGGGTAGGCCTAGCGCCTGCGACAGGAAACACCCCAAAGCGCAACGTGGACACATCCACAATTTTGGGAGAAAACAGTGCCTACCTGTGGATTTTGGCCTGTAGCTCACCCGGCGCCTAGGGAAACCTACCAAACCTGTGCATTTCTGAAAACTAGAGACCTAGGGGAATCCAAGGAGGGGTGACTTGCGGGGCTCGGACCAGGTTCTGTTACCCAGAATCCTTTGCAAACCTCAAAATTTGGCTAAAAAAACACATGTTCCTCACATTTCTGTGGCAGAAAGTTCTGGAATCTGATAGGAGCCACAAATTTCCTTCCACCCAGCGTTCCCCCAAGTCTCCCGATAAAAATGATACCTCACTTGTGTGGGTGGCCCAGGTGCCTGCAACATAATAAGGCCCAAAACCTGAAGGGATAGAAGGGATAGCACAGCAAGTTTATAAGGGCATATTCTTTTATACATCTTTAGACGGACTCTGCTTTGGGGACCCACATAAGTGAGGTGTCATTTTACTTGGGAGACTGAGGGGAAAACTGGGGAGTAGGAATTTTGTGCTGGAGCGGTGATCCTACTAAGAAAAATCTGGAAAATATGCTTTTTTATGCAAATTGTGAGGTTTACAGAGGAGTCTGGGTAAGAAAATGTTGGGGGAGCCACACAAGCCACACCTCCCTAGACTCCTTGGGGTGCCTAGTTTTAAAAAGTTTCTGGGTTTTGTAGGTTTCCCTACATGACGGCCGCACCCAGGACCAAAAACATAGGTGGGCCCTCCCCCCCAAACACAGGTATTTTTGGAATATATCACTTTGATGTGTGCACATACGTCCGTGATGTGCCAAACACTAAAATTGTGAAAAGAAACACACTTAGGTTATGTGAAGAAGACCCCTCACCCACCAACCAAGTTGGTGGCATGCTTCATCATCGGGGTCCCACCTGAGGCACCTAGCGTGTCTCAAGTGTGCTGCGACGCCTGATTACAGCGGAGCAGGTTTTGTCATTTGTACCACACATACTGGTTGGATTTGGCACGAGGGTGAGTGATGGTTCAGTAGATCAAATTTTATTAACAAGAGATTTCACAAAAGTGAAATGCACTGGTAATAACTGAAAGGCCAAAAAACTGAACCAATGACTCACAGCTCGTGAGCTGTAAAGCCACGACAAGGCACCAACCGCTTTACAGTCCATTCACACACCTTTCATACATGACATGCACTAGACCATTCACGCCGCCAGCCACGGGCCCAGCACATTACAAGACTCGCATCCACAGACAGCGCCAGTCAAGGGCCCATCACTTTCATACGCCCACATGCCTGATACAGCAATCACACCAGCTGATGAGTGTGTGGACTGGCGTTTGGCCGGCACTGCCAGCCAAGCGCCACACCACCAGCCAAGCGCCACCCCACCCACACCACCAGCCAAGCGCCACCCCACACACACCGCCAGCCCAGCGCCACCCCACACACACCGCCAGCCAAGCGCCACCCCACACACACCGCCAGCCAAGCGCCACCCCACACACACCGCCAGCCAAGCGCCACCCCACCCACGCCGCCAGCCAAGCGCCACTCTACACATGCCATCCCCTTTTTTTTGTTTTTAAACAACAAAGAAACCACTAATCATAAATTAGTACAAAACTACAAACACAAAAGCTCTAACTGAATACATGACTAATGCCAACCGTGAAACCGAACATATAAAAATATAAAACACCAGTTTACGCTCACGGAATTTCCCAATAATTCTTCTGTGTGTGGTAGCTCCTGAAACAGCCACCCACACACAGCCCAGGCTTTGAAGGACAATCAGGGCAGTACATCCTAGTCTCCTTCCTGATACCTCTTCGAGCACAGACTCTACATCTCTTAGCAGGAAAGTTTTTTTTGGCCGTGGGAGGAATGTGCTCAGCAAAGTGACGATCTTTCAATCTAGCCACATCCTCCACCACTGCTTCTCTAGGAACTCTTGCCTGTTCCAGCACAACAAGGCTAGCTATGATAGACTCCTGAAATTTCACAAATGTCATCCTTGACTCTGGAGAACTATCCTTAAACACAACAAAAGCATTAAAAGTTGCCAAGTGGAACAAGTGAAGCGCTAATTTCTTATACCACACATAAGACTTACGAGAAGCAGTGTAAGGTTCTAACCTCTGATCTACTCTATCAACACCACCCATGTGCTGCTTATAGTCTAAGATGCACACAGGTTTGCGCACTTCGGCAACCTGACCCCAAACAGCCACAGGTGAAGTACTCTCATCATGGATGGTGCTTAGCATGTATACATCCCTCTTGTCTACAAATTTCAGAGCTAGCAGCTCATCATTCCGCAAGGCACTGCACTGTCCCTTCTCAAGTTTTTTACAGACAAGCTCTTTTGGATAGCCTTTCCGATTAGAGCGGATTGTGCCACAAGCAACAGTGTCCACTCTGAACAACTCCTTGAACAACCGAACTCCAGTGTAGAAGTTATCTACATATAAATGGTGACCTTTGTTAAACAGTCGTCTACCAAGTTCCCACACAATTTTCTCACTAACTCCAAAAGTGGGAGGACAACCAGGGGGGTCAATATTGGAATCCCTACCAGTGTAGACCCGGAAATTATAAACATATCCTGTACTACTTTCTGACAGCATATACAATTTAATTCCATACCGTGCCCTCTTGCTAGGAATGTACTGCCTAAAAACCAAACGACCCTTGAACAGGACCAAAGACTCATCTACAGATATTTCTTTCCCTGGAACATAGATCTCTGAAAACCGATCTACCAAATGATCAAGGACAGGTCTAATCTTAAAAAGACGGTCAGAATCAGGATGATCTTGTGGCAAGGCTAAAGCATTATCTACAAAATGCAACATCCGAAGAAGAAAATGCTCATTCCGGTTACGACTCATGATGGCAGGAAATATAGCAGTTGCCATCAAGGGACTAGTAGACCAATATGAAGACAGCGACGGCTTCCTTATCAGCCCCATCAAAAAAGTTAAACTCAAGAACTTTTTCAACTCTTCCAGATTTGTGGGAATCCACCGGCTAGCTCTAGAGTGTGGCCTAAGTCTGGCAGCGTTGTCCCTCAAAAACTGCTCTGCATACAAATTAGTCTGCTCAACATTCTCTTCCAAAAATATATCGTCTATAAACAACTCAAAAAAGTTGACGGGCAAAAAGTTTTCCGTATTAACTCGACACCCTGGAAAACCAGTAAACGCAGGCAACTGTGGCTGCTCCATGTTTGGTGCAACCCATGCGTCAGGTCTTCCAATGGGAAGCCTTTCAGCCGCTGGCTCCTGCACCATTGGCACATCACTGTCCTCCTCTAAAACAGGCCCTTCATCAGCACTGAGAGTGGCTTCATCATCAGATGATTAATCTCTGGCAGAAAATTCACTTCCAGAATCCTGCACTTCCTCCTCTGCCTCAGATGCAGAGTCAGTCTCATATTCATGGTCAGAAGATGACTCAAAAAGCACACTAACAACCTGCTGAGCGGTCATCCTACGGCTGGCCATGATCCTTCCTACTAAAATTAACTGGACAAATACACCACCAACAACCAGCACTGTGTAAGATAAGTAACAAAGTATAGGTTTATCACTAAGAATTATAAACTCAAAAACTATACTGCTCACTTGCCTGAAAAAGCTTGACTCACCAGCAACTACTCTGCACAGCCACAGCAATCACCAACGATATCCCACTAAAAAGAGAAAAAAAAAAGCAAATTAGACATAAGACAACACAATAATCATTGTGCATAACTCTAAGGACAATTTCACACACAATCCTGCATTCAGTACACCACCTACAAACATGTCATTCATGCATTGCAACAATACTCACTTGGAGTAAATTTATTTACTTACCTAAAACATGCAACTACGCAAACCGCAGGACAACTACTGCCAAAACTGCAACAAGCCACAGCAAAGTCAGCAAAAGCTTTGAACTAAAACAAAAAGGAGAAAAACTGTTATTATCATAAAAGCAAATACTTCGCCAGTTGACAAACACTCCGCCACTAACCATTTCTTCATTTTCCCCTGTGTCTAGTCTTCTCTGCTTGGGGGAAGATGGGCCTAAAAAAAAATAGGCCAATCTACCCCCAAGGGGAGGGGGCAGAAATCGCCCAGATTACATTGCACCCTTTGGGGGGGGGCGACCCTTGCCCAAGGGGCCACACCCCCACACAAAGCACACACACACACATAGTATCCCTGGCGCTATGGGGATTCTGCCCCCCTTGGGGACAGAAAGGCCTAAAAAATAGGCATATCTGCCCCCTAGGGGGGCAGAACTGCCCAAAAATACATGTGGGCCCCTGGGGGCGACCCTTGCCCAAGGGGCCGCCCCCCAACACAAAAAATAAAAACCAACAATAAAATCCCTGGTGTCTAGTGGCTTTCTGCCCCCCTTGGTGGCAGATCGGCGTAAAAATAGGGCCAATCTGCCCCCAAGGGGGGCAGAAACGACGATAAATACATTGCGCCCCCGGGGGGAGCGACCCTTGCCCAAGGGGCCACCCCCCAACACAAAGCACACATACAAACATATCTTTCTGGCGCTACTGGGATTCTGCCCCCCTTGGGGGCAGAAAGGCCTAAAAAAAATAGGCCTCTCTGCCCCCAAGGGGGGCAGAACTGCCCAAAAATACATGTGGGCCCATGGGGGCGACCCTTGCCCAAGGGGCCACCCCCCAACACAAAAAATAAAAATCAACAATAAAATCCCTGGTGTCTAGTGGCTTTCTGCCCCCCTTGGGGGCAGATCGGCCTAAAAATAGGGCCAATCTGCCCCCAAGGGGGGCAGAAACGACAATAAATACATTGCGCCCCTGGGGGGAGCGACCCTTGCCCAAGGGGCCACCCCCCAACACAAAGCACACATACATACATACTATTTCTGGCGCTATTGGGATTCTGCCCCCCTTGGGGGCAGAAAGGCCTAAAAAAAATAGGCCTCTCTGCCCCCAAGGGGGGCAGAACTGCCCAAAAATACATGAGGGCCCCTGGGGGCGACCCTTGCCCAAGGGGCCGCCCCCCAACACAAAAAATACACATCAACAATAAAATCCCTGGTGTCTAGTGGCTTTCTGCCCCCCTTGGGGGCAGATCGGCCTAAAAATAGGGCCAATCTGCCCCCAGGGGGGGCAGAAATGACGTAAAATACATTTGCCCCCAAAGGGGAGGGACCCTTGCCCAAGGGGCCGCCCCCCAACACAAAAAATACAAATCAACAATAAAATCCCTGGTGTCTAGTGGCTTTCTGCCCCCCTTGGGGGCAGATCGGCCTAAAAATAGGGCCAATCTGCCCCCAGGGGGGGCAGAAACGACGTAAAATACATGTGCCCCCAAAGGGGAGCGACCCTTGCCCAAGGGGCCGCCCCCCAACACAAAAAATACAAAGCAACAATAAAATCCCTGGTGTCTAGTGGCTTTCTGCCCCCCTTGGGGGCAGATCGGCCTAAAAATAGGGCCAATCTGCCCCCAGGGGGGGCAGAAACGACGTAAAATACATGTGCCCCCAAAGGGGAGCGACCCTTGCCCAAGGGGTCGCTCCCCTACACTAATAAGCACACACACACACACACATACTGAAATCCCTGGTGTCTAGTGGGCATTCCTGCTGCCCGATCGCATCGCGATCGGGCAGCAGGAATGCTCAAAGAGACATCGAGGGAAAGGAAAACCCTTTCCTTTCCCTCGATGCCTCTCTGAGAGCACCCCCACCCCGCACGAAGGTGAAAAACTCACCTTCTCCCTTAGACGCGCTGGAAGCAAATGGCTTCCAGCGCGTCTTTCCCCCTTTCCCTGAAATCGCGCGCTGACGTCATGGGGGGTGGTGGGGGGGGGTGGGCGTGAAAGGGGAAGGGATTCCCCTTTCAGCCCTGGCCTGGGGGTGTTGGGGGGCGGCCCTCGGGGGAAGCGCTAGCGCTTCCCCCGACTGCCAGTCCCAGGACGTAATGGTTACGTCCATGGCACCACACGGGCGCTGCCATGGACGTAACCATTTACGTCCGTGGCGGGGAAGGGGTTAAAGCAGTATTGCTCCCGGTAATGATAGAACTATTTATTCAGGTTCAAAGTGGAGGGTCAACCCCACCATCATGGGATAGGGCCAACATAGTAATGTTTTTGAAGAAAGGAAACCTTAATTAAATCCTGCGTCATACCAGCCGATCACATTAATAAATAGCAATGTTAAAATATATTCAAAGATATTGGCCGCTCGATTGTCTACAGTGATCAGGAGACTAGTCTCCCCTAGACAACATGGGTTTGTACCAGGAAGAGATACTACGGATCATATTCGGAGAGTTATTGCACTCTTTGATGCTACGACAGCAGCAGAGGAACCTATGGCAGTCGCATTATTAGATGCAGAAAAAGCGTTTGACCGGGTAAATTGGAAGTATTTGTGGTGTGTAATGGAGTATTATGGGTTAGGGAAAAAATGTATTCTAGCAGTAAAGGCTCTATATAAATTTCCGACAGTGAAAATACAACTAATGGGGGGACAATCTGAGAGTGTACAAGTTAGGAGGGGTACTAGACAGGGATGTCCATGCTCTCCCCTTCTGTTTGCTCTATACATAGACCCCTTGCTTAGACATCTAGAAGCAAATAGTAAGATCCCATCGATACATAGGCAGGGATGTGATACAAAAGTACTAGCATATGCAGACGACATAGCTATATTAACCCCTGCCCCTGACATGGCAATGAGAGAGGTCGAAGAGGTGTCAAGGAAATTTGGAATATTTTCCGGATATCTTCTAAATAGAGCTAAAACACAGTTATTGACCAACTCATATACAAGCACTCAGGACACGCGAAGGGTGGCTCAGGCAGTATATCTGGGTATAAATATTACATCAAAAATAGAAGAAATAGTTAATCTGAATTTGGACCCCATACTAGCCAAAGCTAGGAAAGATATGTGCCGATGGAATAACTTACATTTGACTATTATGGGAAGGTGTAATATGGTAAAAATGATCTTCCTCCCTAAGCTGTTATATGTGTTCCGTGCTATACCACTGAACTTTACTAATGCTAAATTTAAAGAGATAGAAAGAGTGGTCATGAGATTTATTTGGGCATATGGGAAGTGTAGAAGAGCTAGTAAATTCATGTCTCTCTCCCGAGAAAGGGGGGGATGGTCATTACCAAATATAAAATTATACCAAATGTCAGCAGCCTTCCAGTATATGCGTCCACTTTGGTGTATTAATGAAGAAGGGATAGGCAAAGTGGACTGCCCTAATATTTACGAACTCCAGATCGGAGCAGAAGCTAATGGGTGTCTGGTAACATTTCAAGAGCCCGGATATTATAAGAAAACTCGATATAAGGTATTGGAAGCAGCTTATAAATGTTGGCAGATATGGTATAAAAAGAAAGGATTTGGTAGATATAACTGGTACACCAAGATTGAGAACAATGCATCACTCCCCGAAATATTTAAGGATAGATATATGGAAAGCTGGATCGCTCTGGGTATAACGAGGCTAGGGAATCTTTATGACAAGTCGGGGCTCAAGGCGTTTTGTGATTTACAGGAACAGTACGGGTTAGAGCGCAGGGATTTCTTTAAATACTTACAGATGCAAGATTTCCTTATGAGGGAAACAGGGGGTGCGCATGGTTTCAGAAGCGACCAATTGCTGAACGAGATCTTGGCCAATCCCAATATATCCATTAGGTCAATCTATCCATTAATGCTGGCAGTACAGCCTGATGATCTAGAGAAGAACAAGGAAAGGTGGAGGGATAAGCTGGCAGATGGGAACAATAATTTTTTGAGGTCATTAGAGCTGGGACGCACTATCCTACTTTCATCTTCCCTACAAGCGCAACACTATAAGACTATATTCGATTTGTATCATACCCCAGCTCATCTTGTTAAATGGGGTAGTCTATCAGGAACAAATTGCCCAAGATGCGGGATGTACGGAGCAGATATCGTACACATGATGGCTACATGTGGGGAACTAAGGGCTCTGAGGGAGGGTATCCAAAAAGTTCTGAGGGAGGTTCTGGAATATGATCTGGCTCTTACCACCGAGATATTGATTCTAGGGGTAGTGGGAGAAGAGGGTGGCCCAGACAGAGAATTTATTTTTGTAGCTATGGCTGTGTACCGAATATGTATATCCTCTGCGTGGCTGAATGTTCAACCCCCAACCTGGCAGCAATGGCTGTCTAGATTGCTGGCTGTATATTATCTGGAGAAGGCATTATACGAACGCAAGGGGAAGCACGCCAGGAGGAAAGGGAAAGCGATCTGGGGGTTACTCCAGGTCTGGATTCTTGCGCACACTGATAAATGTTTAAATTAATTAGATTATTTCCCCCCCCCATTGTAATTAACTTTTTGTCGGTCAGAATTTGTGTTTGGGTTTTTGTCAATGTAAAATGATATTAGGGTATATTGGTTTACTTGTTGTATGATTCCTTTCCGAATAAAAAAAAAAAAAGACAAATTAAAAAAAAAGGAAATATGTGGAGAGTCCATCTGCATTGGAGTGGGTACTCCCAGGTCTATGTTACACTGTATAGTCCATTCCCTGCGGGGAGATGGACCACCTCAACAATTTAGGGTTTTCACCTTTCATTTGTTTAAGCCATAATAGAGGTTTGTGGTCTGTCTGAACAATAAGGTGAGTACCAAACAGGTATGGTCTCAACTTTTTCAGTGCCCAGACCACAGCAAAGGCCTCCCTCTCTATGGCAGACCAACGCTTTTCTCTAGGGGTCAACCTCCTGCTGATCCTGGCCCTCAGTGTTAAGCTGTGATAGCACTGCCCCTACCCCTAATTCAGAAGCATCAGTCTGGACTATGAATTTCTTGGAGTAACAAGGGCTTTTTAGGACAGGCGCATGACCTGTTTTAGCTCATCAAAAGACTTTTGACAGCTAGCTGTCCACAAAACCTTTTTAGACATCTTCTTACTAGTGAGGTCATCAAGAGGAGCTGCAATGGAGCCATAGCTCTTAATGAACCTCCTATAGTATAGTGTAGCCATTTTTTAATGAAGCTTTATGCGCGTTTGCTTAACGTATTAGGCCTCTGTGCACTTTGCTCTAGATGCATTTTATTTAGCCTTGCACTGTTATTTTACAATAACCAGTTTCACAGTCTTGTTTTTATTTCTTTCTATCACACTATTTAGCTTACTTCAGCACTGTGTTCTCAAACAATACATTCTTGCTCGCTCTGTGCTTCAGTCAAGGATACAGTCTGGTACATTGCCGATAGAGGTGGTAGAAGTTTAGTCTTTATGGTTTGTAGAAAGTACACATCCTTACGTAGGGACGTTTCTTAGAACACCGGCGTGTTAGTTATAAAAACACTTTCTAGCCCGGGTGCACGTAAGAGGGAGCTTCCGACCAGGAACCCACAACTAGATGCTGGCTGCCCTGTTGCAGATGCTGATCCAGATCACAGGCTTTTGCTCAGGTATGAGGGTTGATGTCCTCCCGGGGGAACCTGAAAGGCAGGCTTAGAGCTTCACATGGTGTGCTCGAAATATAACTTAGAGAGAACATACTTTAGTTGCAATATGATAGCCTTATTCTTATATTTCACTCTCCTCGTTACTATTTCAATCCTACTGTGTTGTATGGTTCTGGTTATTGCGGCTCACTCCTTGTCATCTAAAATGCAGTCGTTTTATTAAACCAGTCTTTAAAACTCAAACTGCCTTTGTCATTTATATATGAGACCGCACTTTGTACGAGAGAACTGGTTGTGACCTGAGTGACCACAACTTCCCTGGGAAGCACTAAGATGTCATACGCTCGGCTGCCCAATTGTCTCTTCCCTTTGGGAGAGATGAGGCACTGCTAGTTAGCCGGAGCATAACCCGGTTTGGGGTGACAAGGGTCCTTCACCGTGTGTTGTAATTTAATAGCGATTAGATTAAGCATTAGCAGAAGACATCTTGTATTTAGCAACTATTGTGAACATTTGGCGGAATCCATTTTGTATTCATGGCAGCCATTTTCTCTGCCATGTGCTCTGTCCTACCTTTCTGTTAACTACTCTTGAAAATCTGTCTAGTGACAAGTTATATTTAGCATCTCCCCCTTTCGCACATGCCCAGTAAGATCTGCAGCTGTTAGTAATCAGTAACAGACAGTAATGTGTCAACTAGTCCTTGAAACTGTTAGCCCCTCCTACCTGTCGACTGTGCATTTCCATATGACCTTACATGTATGTAAGTCTTGCTTTTATAATTGTACCACCTTCTTTTAGCCCCTGCGTGGGTATAAAAGGACCATGCTCTCTTAGTTCAGTGTGCTACTTTAAACATTAGCGAAGGGTGCTGTTTGAACTGTAGTACCATCTCATGAGGTTTAATAAACTTTGTCTTTTATTTCAGTTTCTGTGCCAACTTCTTCCTATGTGGTCTGAGGACTTTGCGCAGAGAAGGGCGAACCCCTTGCACTAGTAGGCCTTGCTGAGGCTTACTTCAACAAATTGGCGCCCGGACAGGGACTCATCGGCGATTCGGACGCCCGACGGATTGGTCCCGACGAAGGATTGGGATCTTGCTGCGGACGATCAATGCCTGAGGAGACCCAAGTCTTGGCAACCACAGCGTTTTTCCCTTCTTTCTGATTTGACCATCCAGGTGGCGCCGGTCCTCGACTGAGATCCTTTTTGTTCATTCGTCATGCAGTGACCATTTGGTCGATTTTAAAACTTGGCAGTTGGAACCTGGACACCCTGTGATTGGTAAGAGCCATTGTACGGCACTTGCTGTGGGTTTTGATGCCTTTGTTTATTAAAGAAGTTTAGCACTACTTACTGTGGCTCTCGTGTTTTGGGTGACTAGTCAATTTGTGTGCTTTGAATTGATATATAAAGTGCAATTTATATAGGCAGGTAATGAGGAGAATTTTCTCCAATTTAATTTTGATTTGAGAGGCACCTTAAGTGCTACTTTGATTATAATATTGCATATTCTACACTATTTTTGGCATGCCTGTTTTTAGCGCACTTCGTAGGATGTGTTGCTTTTGTAATGGTACCAATTTGAGACTGGAAGAATTGCAACCGGCACCCCCAGAGGGGACGCCCAATAGAGATATGTATGTTAAACATGGTCTTTATTCTATAATGTACAGCACATTATGGAATAAATACACTTGTGCGGATCCTGAGTTATGTTGGCCTATGCATGGGTCATTTGATTTGCGAAAGATTGAGTATGTGGAACAATGTATGGGTAAGCGAAGGTCTAGGCAAGATATGTTTGGCTGTGTACGAATGTGGGAGAAAGAAGTGTGTGGACGAGTGAAGCGTGACCAAGCCTTGCTTGAGAAAGAGCAGCGGAAGAATGTATATGTGAAAGCATTGGAAATGAGAAAGAAAGAAATAAATGACTTAAAGGAGCTAGAAGAGAAAGAATGTAAATTACAGGTAACTGGCCAATACACCGTTAGGCAACCTCTCTATCCTATCCTTAATAAACCACACAATGATTTTTTGTTACTAGATCGCCCTCCACCTCCGTATGTCGTTCATTCTGCCCCTCATGAGTTAGCTAAGGTCTCCGGTTCAGAGCAACAGAAGATACGAGACAGTCGCTCTATGTTGCCTGCTGACCGCGCGTCTGAGCTTAGATCTATTGCTTGTAACACAATTCGTAGCGTTGTCTCTGCTTCTGAACTTTTAGACAACTTTACTGAGGCATTTGGCACAGAAGTTATTGAACTATATCGGAAATATTCTGATGAGTTAGAGCCCGATGATGTAGCAGCTGATCATAAGCAAATGCGTGATGGTCTTTTTGTTTTCTCCCAGGTGGCTGATGCAATCAGGCATTTGGTGAAATTATGTGTTGTGGCAGTCCAGTTGCAAGAGGAGAAAAGGGGCGTGGACATAGTTGCACGGACATCTCAGACCGGCGGGGTGCAAGCTTCCATCTTCGGAACAGATAAGACTATGATAGTTCACCCGAAACCAATGCGGGAGGCCGCGCCTTTGTATGTTACTCCTAAAGGATTGGGTACAAGTGATGATAAAACTTCTGTTGATGCTAAGGGTTATTTTATTCATAATTGGGTGTATACTCCTTGGAATAAGGCAGATGTAATGGCACTTAAAACAGCATTACCTGACCCACGGAAAAATCCAGCCGCCTTTTATGAAGAAGTTGAGGGAGCAATTAGTTCTTGTACTATGACTTTGGCTGACATTGATTTATTTTTCGGATTGATATTACCGCCAGATATGTGGAGAACTGTTCGTAAAGTTGATGATCATGTAGTTTTTGGGGCGTCATGGAAAGAATTACAACAGATGGACGGGGATAGGGAACCTGCGAAAAAGCCATATCAGTTAATTCTATATTTTCCCGGAGCCATATTAGTTAAGTTAAAAACGATTATTCCCCCTAAAAAGATAGATTGGACTGTTTTAGCGTCTTGTATGCAAAAGGCAGATGAATCGGTCTCTGATTTCTTTACACGCTTTGAAGAAGCATTTCATGATTTTAGCGGCCAGTTATTGTCAGATGATACGGGCAGATATTTGTTTGTCGATAAATATGTCGCAAATCTGTTACCAGGAATAGCTAGTCGTCTAAAAGCTAGTGAAAGTTCATGGACTACCTCTACTCCGGTTTCTCTTTTGACTAAGGCTCAGTATTATGAACGTCAAGAATTAGAAGCAAAAGGTAGTGAGGATAAAAAGATTAAAGAATTAAAGACGAAGGTTATGTTGGCTCAAGCTTATGGTCCGCCTTTTAGAGGTAGTGATAGAGGTGGACGTGGATCTTATGATTCTTCTTACACTCGTTTGAATTTGTCTGTTGATCAGTGTGCGTATTGTAAGAAATTTGGGCATTGGGCTGCTGATTGTCCAGCACTACGTGCTCAGCAGTGTTCAAGTGGTCGGGGACAAATGAGAAATCACTCAGGATATTCAGGGCCTAGAAGAAGCACGAATGATCATGCTAGGGTTGATGCTAATGTACGAGGGCAGGATGGGTTTAACACTTTTGATAGACGGAACCAATACCAGATGTCTAACTATGTGCAGCCTGATTTCCAAGATTCTGCTTATGCATAGGATTGCCTAGGATGGGGTAAGGAATCAGTTGAAGTTCCAGTAGATCAGAGGGGTCCCTATGTTACAGCACATGTTTTGGGTTCTACTGATCAGTTTCTGGTTGATAGAGGAGCTACTCGTAGCGCCTTGTCTAAACAATTGATTCCAAGGGCTCCCCTGTCTGGCTTAACCATTACATCGATAGGTTTCGATGGAACACCTTCCCTTAGCCCATTGTCACAACCACTTGCATTCCATTTTGATAAATTTACTGCTCCGTGTCCATTTTTGCTTTCTCCAAATACACCAGACAATATTGTGGGTCTTGATATGCTCAAGTATTTCAGGGCTACAACACGATGCTCTCCTGAAGGAGTGCGTGTTATTTTAAATGATAATCATCCTGTGATGGAAAGAGTTTGTCTTGTTAAAGAGGATACTGCATTAGCTTCACTCCCTAGTACTTTGTGGGCTACTTCGGATACTGATGTGGGAAAAATGATTATTCCACCGGTACATATTAGTGTCAAGGAGGGAGCTGTATTGCCACGTTTGCCTCAATACAAAATTTCACAGGAGGGCGAAGAAGCACTCATACGAATTGTGCATGATCTTATTGCAGTTGGAGTTGTTGAGGAAGTTCCTTATAATGTTTGTAACAGTCCGATTCTTCCTATTCTGAAAAAGGATACTGATACTAGGATTTACCGATTCATTATTGATTTACGAGAAGTCAATAAGATTGTGATATCACAATATCCTGTGGTATCTGACATCACGACACTTCTTACTTTGGTTCCCCCGACAGCAACTACGTTCTCTGTGATAGACTTGAAGAATGCTTTCTTTTCGATCCCTATTCATCCTGAAAGCTGATATTTGTTTGGTTTTACTTTGAATAAACAATCATTTAGATTTTGCAGAGTTCCTCAAGGCTATACGGAGAGTCCAAGTATTTATAGTCAAGCGTTAAAACGACAACTTGATTATTTTGTTTTGCCTGAAGGTGTGGCTCTCATACAATATGTAGATGTTATTTTGTTGGCAGCTGATACCCCTGAGCAATGTGAAAAGTGCACTTTGTCCTTACTTTCTTTTCTTGCTTCACACCATCATAAAGTGTCACGAAAGAAATTGCAATATTGTAGACCAAAGGTAACCTATTTAGGTCACCTTTTGTCTAAGGAGGGCCGTGCACTTACATCAGATCGTATTCAAGCAATTTTAGACACACCAGTACCCTCTCCTCAGAAAGATGTTTGTGCATTCCTTGGTCTTACTTCTTTTTGTATGCAATGGATATTAGGGTTTTCACACATTGTCAAACCTTTGCTAGCACTTTTGACTAAAGATACTCCAATGCCCCTCCCATGGACAGATGAATGTGAGACTGCTTTCCGGCAGCTACGACAAGCCCTTTGTTCAGCACCAGTGTTGGGTACTCCAGATTACATGAAGCCTTTTGCACTTTACGTACATGAGAAAGATGGATGTGCATTGTCAGTTTTAGTACAGACACAGGGCGATAAGCAGCGTCCCTGTGCATATTTTTCACCAGTAATTGATCCTGTCGCTCAAGCGTTGCCTGGGTGTTTTCGTTCAGTTGCCGCAACAGCTGTGTCAATACGTCAGAGTGAAGGGATAGTTTTGTCACATAAGCTGTTGGTGTTAGTACCCCATGCGGTTGATACTCTTTTAAATCAAACAAAGACACAACATTTAACTAGCGCTCGCCTGACAGGATATTAATTGACATTGCTGGCTCCTCACATTACACTGAAGAGATGTGCAACACTAAATCCAGCCACTTTGTTGCCATATCCGGTGACTCAGCCTCAGTCACAAGAAACACATGATTGCATATTCCTTATCGAAGAACAGACAAAGGATTGTATTGATTTACAAGCTACGCCCCTTTCCAATGTTGACGGGGAATTGTGAGTTGATGGGTCTTGTTTGAAGTTGCCAGACGGTACGACCTCAGCTGCATATGCAATCACCACAATACACACTGTAGTGGAGACAGCTCGTATACCACAGAAGTCAGCTCAAGCAGACAGCCGCTATGCTTTTGGAGTGGCTCATGATTTTGGTTTGCTTTGGAAGGAGAGAGGCTTTCTCACATCCCACGGGATGCAGATAATGCACGGAGAATTAGTGCATAACCTCTTGACTGCATTGACATATCCAAAGAAACTAGCTATTGTGAAATGTAGTGCACACAAGAAAGTGACCGATAAGATAGGGCAAGGTAATGCCCTTGCGGACCGCGTAGCACGTGAGACTGCGATGCAGCGAAGTACTACTTCTATGTTGTAGGAGGCTGGACTGGCTTGTAGTGAGTACCAAGGGGTACTTGCACCTTGCACCAGGCCCAGTTATCCCTTATTAGTGTATAGGGTGTCTAGCAGCTTAGGCTGATAGATAATGGTAGCTTAGCAGAGCAGCTTAGGCTGAACTAGGAGACGTGTGAAGCTACTACAGTACCACTTAGTGTCATATGCACAATATCATAAGAAAACACAATACACAGTTATACTAAAAATAAAGGTACTTTATTTTTATGACAATATGCCAAAGTATCTTAGAGTGTACCCTCAGTGAGAGGATAGGAAATATACACAAGATATATATACACAATAGCAAAAATATGCAGTATAGTCTTAGAAAACAGTGCAAACAATGTATAGTTACAATAGGATGCAATGGGGAAACATAGGGATAGGGGCAAGACAAACCATATACTCCAAAAGTGGAATGCGAACCACGAATGGACCCCAAACCTATGTGACCTTGTAGAGGGTCGCTGGGACTATTAGAAAATAGTGAGAGTTAGAAAAATAACCGTCCCCAAGACCCTGAAAAGTGAGTGCAAAGTGCACTAAAGTTCCCCTAAGGACAAAGAAGTCGTGTTAGAGGAATAATGCAGGAAAGACACAAACCAACAATGCAACAACTGTGGATTTCCAATCTAGGGTACCTGTGGAACAAGGGGACCAAGTCCAAAAGTCACAAGCAAGTCGGAGATGGGCAAATGCCCAGGAAATGCCAGCTGCGGGTGCAAAGAAGCTTCTACTGGACAGAAGAAGCTGACGTTTCTGCAGGAACAAAAAGGGCTAGAGACTTCCCCTTTGGTGGACGGATCCGTCTCGCCGTGGAGAGTTGTGCAGAAGTGTTTTCCTGCCGAAAGAACGCCAACAAGCCTTGCTAGCTGCAAATCGTGCGGTTAACGTTTTTGGACGCTGCTGTGGCCCTGGAGGGACCAGGAGGTCGCAAATTGGACCAGGAGAGAGAGGGGACGTCGAGCAAGACAAGGAGCCCTCTCAGCAGCAGGTAGCACCCGGAGAAGTGCCAGAAACAGGCACTATGAGGATGCGTGAAATGGTGCTCATCCGAAGTCGCACAAAGGAGTCCCACGTCGCCGGAGACCAACTTAGAATGTCGTGTAATGCAGGTTAGAGTGCCGTGGACCCAGGCTTGGCTGTGCACAAAGGATTTCTGCCGGAAGCGCACAGGGGCCGGAGTAGCTGCAAAAGTCGCGGTTCCCAGCAATGCAGCCCAGCGAGGTGAGGCAAGGACTTACCTCCACCAAACTTGGACTGAAGAGTCACTGGACTGTGGGGGTCACTTGGACAGAGTTGCTGGATTCGAGGGACCTCGCTCGTTGTGCTGAGAGGAGACCCAAGGGACCAGTAATGCAGCTTTTTGGTGCCTGCGGTTGCAGGGGGAAGATTCCGTCGACCCACGGGAGATTTCTTCGGAGCTTCTGGTGCAGAGAGGAGGCAGACTACCCCCACAGCATGCACAAGCAGGAAAACAGTCGAGAAGGCGGCAGGATCAGCGTTACAGAGTTGCAGTAGTCGTCTTAGCTACTTTGTTGCAGTTTTGCAGGCTTCCAGCGCGGTCAGCAGTCGATTCCTTATCAGAAGGTGAAGAGAGAGATGCAGAGGAACTCGGCTGAGCTCTTGCATTCGTTATCTAAAGTTTCCCCAGAGAGAGAGACCCTAAATAGCCAGAAAAGAGGGTTTGGCTACCTAGGAGAGAGGATAGGCTAGCAACACCTGAAGGAGCCTATCACAAGGAGTCTCTGACGTCACCTGGTGGCACTGGCCACTCAGAGCAGTCCAGTGTGCCAGCAGCACCTCTGTTTCCAAGAGGTCTGGAGCACACTGGAGGAGCTCTGGACACCTCCCAGGGGAGGTGCAGGTCAGGGGAGTGGTCACTCCCCTTTCCTTTGTCCAGTTTCGCGCCAGAGCAGGGCTAAGGGGTCCCCTGAACCGGTGTAGACTGGCTTATGCAGAATTGGGCACATCTGTGCCCAAGAAAGCATTTCCAGAGGCTGGGGGAGGCTACTCCTCCCCTGCCTTCACACCATTTTCCAAAGGGAGAGGGTGTCACACCCTCTCTCAGAGGAAGTTCTTTGTTCTGCCATCCTGGGCCAGGCCTGGCTGGACCCCAGGAGGGCAGATGCCTGTCTGAGGGGTTGGCAGCAGCAGCAGCTGCAGTGAAACCCCAGGAAGGGCAGTTTGGCAGTACCAGGGTCTGTGCTACAGACCACTGGGATCATGGGATTGTGCCAACTATGCCAGGATGGCATAGAGGGGGCAATTCCATGATCATAGACATGTTACATGGCCATATTCGGAGTTACCATTGTGAAGCTACATATAGGTAGTGACCTATATGTAGTGCACGCGTGTAATGGTGTCCCCGCACTCACAAAGTTCAGGGAATTGGCTCTGAACAATGTGGGGGCACCTTGGCTAGTGCCAGGGTGCCCTCACACTAAGTAACTTTGCACCTAACCTTTACCAGGTAAAGGTTAGACATATAGGTGACTTATAAGTTACTTAAGTGCAGTGTAAAATGGCTGTGAAATAACGTGGACGTTATTTCACTCAGGCTGCAGTGGCAGGCCTGTGTAAGAATTGTCAGAGCTCTCTATGGGTGGCAAAAGAAATGCTGCAGCCCATAGGGATCTCCTGAAACCCCAATACCCTGGGTACCTTAGTACCATATACTAGGGATTTATAAGGGTGTTCCAGTAAGCCAATGTAAATTGGTAAAATTGGTCACTAGCCTGTTAGTGACAATTTGAAATAAATGAGAGAGCATAACCACTGAGGTTCTGGTTAGCAGAGCCTCAGTGAGACAGTTAGGCACTACACAGGGAACACATACATATAGGCCACAAACTTATGAGCACTGGGGTCCTGACTAGCAGGGTCCCAGTGACACATAACAAACATACTGAAAACATAGGGTTTTCACAATGAGCACTGGGCCCTGGCTAGCAGGATCCCAGTGAGACAGTGAAAACACCCTGACATACACTCACAAACAGGCCAAAAGTGGGGGTAACAAGGCTAGAAAGAGGCTACTTTCTCACACAACCCCCCCCCCAAACGAAGGACAATAAGGCTAACCTTGGCCAGTTGAGACTTTATTGTCTAAGTGGTGATAAGTAGAGAGTAGCTCTGCAATAGACTGGTTACTCCCTTTATCATCCACTCTATGGTTACTTCCCTGTGGGGATGTAAACCACCCTGTTTGAAGTTTTTTAGCTAAGCAACAATGTGAAGATGTATTTTCAGAGTTTCTATCAGTACGTTTTAGTTTAGAGCAGTGGGAATTGTCCACTGAACCTATTTGTAGTGATGGAAATGCCAGACAGGGATGCTGTCTCAGAAAAGCCATAGCTGGGCAAAAACTTTGTCCATATGGCTGGAAGAGAGAACAGGGATGCTGTTTCTCTTGAGTTGGAGCAGGGCAGGGATGCTGTCCTATGAGCTCCACACTAGGGCAGGGATGCTGTCCTAAGTGTTGTGAGGCAGTGCAGGGTTTCTGCACTAAAGTTTCTCTGGGAGGGTTGGAGGGATGCTCCATGTTAACTAAAATGGTGCTCTTTTTGTCACCAATGTTAGTTATCCCACAGAGAGGTACTTCTACCTCAGGGAGTCCAGCTTTGCCAGCTGATGATTCCCTTGGAACAGGTGCCACCCCAGGAGAGGTTTCTCCCACCACAGGAATGGTATCCTGAATGGTAGGGTGGATAGGGGATACTGTGATACCCTTTTTACCTGTTGATGGAGAGGGATCCTGAGTTTTCAGGCCTTCTCTCCTTTGCTTTTTCATTTCAGTAGAAATGAGAGGGAACAATTCCTCAGGGATGCCCAGCATGGCTGCATGGGCATAAAACTCTACATCAGCCCAACCTGAGGCCTCTAGGTCATTACCTAAGAGACAGTCTACAGGTAAGCTAGGTGATACCACCACCTGCTTAGGACCAGTAACTCCACCCCAACTAAACTGAATTATAGCTAAGGGAAGAAACTTAGTGGAGTTATGGACATCAATAATCTTATACTGTTGTCCAATGATGTGTTGATCAGGGTGCACTAGGTTTTCAGTCACCAAAGTGATACTGGCACCTGTGTCCCTGTAGGCCAAGGCCTCAACACCATTTATTGAAACTGTCTGCCTGTACTTATCCATTGTAAGGGGACAAGCAGCCAGTGTGGCAAGGCCAATCCCACTAGGTGAGACAGAAACTGTCTTGGGACTGACTACCCCAGTTTCTATGATGGACCCATAAGTGAACCCAACTACACCCTTAACTTGACTGTTGCCAGCAGTCCCACCACTAGTACCACTACTGCTAGGGGCACTAGAGCTTGATGTATTAGTGGTGGTAGGCTCAGGGGGTTTACCTGGACAGGACTTATCCCCTGGCCTATGGCCTCTGTTTTTACACACAAAGCACCAAGGCTTTTTAATGTGTGCAGGTTGGGAAGAAGAGGAAGAATTTGTTTTATCCCCACCCTCTGAAGAGTGTTTAAGATTTGAAGTGGGATCTTTGGTTTTACCCTTATCCCCATGCTTATCTTGAGATTTTTCACCATCTTTCTTCTTATTGCCATCTTTGTCACCCCCTGTATGAACTTTTCTGTTCACCCTTGTTCTGACCCATTTGTCTGCCTTCTTTCCCAATTCTTGGGGAGAGGTCAGATCAGAGTCTACCAGGTACTGGTGCAACAAATCAGACACACAATTATTAAGTATATGCTCTCTCAGGATTGTGTTATACAGGCTTTCATAATCAGTAACTTTACTGCCATGTAACCACCCCTCCAAGGCCTTCACTGAATGGTCAATGAAATCAACCCAGTCTTGTGAAGACTCCTTTTTGGTCTCTCTGAACTTTATCCTGTATTGTTCAGTGGTTAAGCCATAACCATCCAGGAGTGCATTCTTAAGAACTTGGAAATTATTAGCATCATTTTCTTTCACAGTAAGGAGCCTATCCCTACCTTTTCCACTAAATGATAGCCATAGGATAGCAGCCCACTGCCTTTGAGGGACATCCTGTACAACACAGGCCCTCTCAAGTGCAGCAAACCACTTGTTAATGTCATCCCCCTCCTTATAAGGGGGAACTATCTTATGCAGATTCCTGGAATCCTGCTCTTTTGCAGGATGACTATGGGGAATACTGCTGCTGCCACCATGGGTTTCTAAACCCAACTTCTGTCTTTCCTTCTCTAGTTCAAAAGACTGTCTATCCAAATCCAGCTGTTGCTTTTTAAGCTTCAGTCTGGTTTGTTCCACCCTCAACTTATTGAGTTCCCTCTCTAACATTCTGTCATCAGGGTTGGTGGGAGGGACATTCCTAGATACAGAGGTATGATGGGAATGAACAGAAGGAGACCTGTCTCTTACAGAAGCCACCCTAACAGCTTGGCTAACAGAAACATTACTACCTGTATGGTGAGAATAAATGCTTTTGCTATGATGTGAGACAACACTATTTGTATGGTGTGGCTCATCATCATTACCAACTATGCTAGACTGTCTAGTAATGGGCAGGCTAGGAAGTTTCTTTCCTGAATCTTTTCCTGGGGGAGTCCCTGAATCAGATTGGGAACTATTAGGTACTTTTTCAACAGATGGGGCACCTATAGCCTTATCTTGTTCTCTAAGCATGTTAAGTAACAGTTCCAAAGAAGGATTCTTCCCTACACTCAAACCTCTCTCTATGCAGAGACTCCTTGCTCCTTTCCAGCTAGGGTGATCATATGCAAGTTTGGACAGATCAACATTTTGGCCTGTGCCAGACATTTTTAGAGAGAGTTAAAGTGATAGAAAAAGAGAAAAAAGTTTGTCAGAGCTTTTAGAAAGACAGAGAAAAAAACTTTTAAAACTTTTTAGAACTTTTTAGAAAGTTTAGAAGTACTTTTCAGCACTTAGAATAGAGTGAAAAGAGGAAATGCAAAACTTTTTGGCTATGTGTATATACACTGACCTTGTTTTGTATATTTTTCTCTTATGAAAAGTACAATGACAAGAGTGGTAAGTAGTCTCAAAGCACTTATCCCACCGCTGCACAACCAATGTAGGAGGCTGGACTGGCTTGTAGTGAGTACCAAGGGGTACTTGCACCTTGCACCAGGCCCAGTTATCCCTTATTAGTGTATAGGGTGTCTAGCAGCTTAGGCTGATAGATAATGGTAGCTTAGCAGAGCAGCTTAGGCTGAACTAGGAGACGTGTGAAGCTACTACAGTACCACTTAGTGTCATATGCACAATATCATAAGAAAACACAATACACAGTTATACTAAAAATAAAGGTACTTTATTTTTATGACAATATGCCAAAGTATCTTAGAGTGTACCCTCAGTGAGAGGATAGGAAATATACACAAGATATATATACACAATAGCAAAAATATGCAGTATAGTCTTAGAAAACAGTGCAAACAATGTATCGTTACAATAGGATGCAATGGGGAAACATAGGGATAGGGGCAACACAAACCATATACTCCAAAAGTGGAATGCGAACCACGAATGGACCCCAAACCTATGTGACCTTGTAGAGGGTCGCTGGGACTATTAGAAAATAGTGAGAGTTAGAAAAATAACCCTCCCCAAGACCCTGAAAAGTGAGTGCAAAGTGCACTAAAGTTCCCCTAAGGACAAAGAAGTCGTGTTAGAGGAATAATGCAGGAAAGACACAAACCAACAATGCAACAACTGTGGATTTCCAATCTAGGGTACCTGTGGAACAAGGGGACCAAGTCCAAAAGTCACAAGCAAGTCGGAGATGGGCAAATGCCCAGGAAATGCCAGCTGCGGGCGCAAAGAAGCTTCTACTGGACAGAAGAAGCTGAGGTTTCTGCAGGAACAAAAAGGGCTAGAGACTTCCCCCTTTGGTGGAAGGATCTCTCTTGCCGTGGAGAGTCGTGCAGTAGTGTTTTCCCGCCGAAAGAACGCCAACAAGCCTTGCTAGCTGCAAATCGTGCGGTTAGCGTTTTTGGACGCTGCTGTTGCCCTGGAGGGACCAGGAGGTCGCAAATTGGAGCAGGAGAGAGAGGGGACGTCGAGCAAGACAAGGAGCCCTCTCAGCAGCAGGTAGCACCCGGAGAAGTGCCAGAAACAGGCACTATGAGGATGCATGAAACGGTGCTCACCCGAAGTCGCACAAAGGAGTCCCACGTCGCCGGAGACCAACTTAAAACGTCGTGCAATGCAGGTTAGAGTGCCGTGGACCCAGGCTTGGCTGTGCACAAAGGATTTCCGCCGGAACTGCACAGGGGCCGGAGTAGCTGCAAAAGTCGCGGTTCCCAGCAATGCAGCCCAGCGAGGTGAGGCAAGGACTTACCACCACCAAACTTGGACTGAAGAGTCACTGGACTGTGGGGGTCACTTGGACAGAGTTGCTGGATTCGAGGGACCTCGCTCGTCGTGCTGAGAGGAGACCCAAGGGACCAGTAATGCAGCTTTTTGGTGCCTGCGGTTGCAGGGGGAAGATTCCGTCGACCCACAGGAGATTTCTTCGGAGCTTCTGGTGCAGAGAGGAGGCAGACTACCCCCACAGCATGCACAAGCAGGAAAACAGTCGAGAAGGCGGCAGGATCAGCGTTACAGAGTTGCAGTAGTCGTCTTAGCTACTTTGTTGCAGTTTTGCAGGCTTCCAGCGCGGTCAGCAGTCGATTCCTTATCAGAAGGTGAAGAGAGAGATGCAGAGGAACTCGGCTGAGCTCTTGCATTCGTTATCTAAAGTTTCCCCAGAGACAGAGACCTTAAATAGCCAGAAAAGAGGGTTTGGCTACCTAGGAGAGAGGATAGGCTAGCAACACCTGAAGGAGCCTATCACAAGGAGTCTCTGACGTCACCTGGTGGCACTGGCCACTCAGAGCAGTCCAGTGTGCCAGCAGCACCTCTGTTTCCAAGATGGCAGAGGTCTGGAGCACACTGGAGGAGCTCTGGACACCTCCCAGGGGAGGTGCAGGTCAGGGGAGTGGTCACTCCCCTTTCCTTTGTCCAGTTTCGTGCCAGAGCAGGGCTAAGGGGTCCCCTGAACCGGTGTAGACTGGCTTATGCAGAATTGGGCACATCTGTGCCCAAGAAAGCATTTCCAGAGGCTGGGGGAGGCTACTCCTCCCCTGCCTTCACACCATTTTCCAAAGGGAGAGGGTGTCACACCCTCTCTCAGAGGAAGTTCTTTGTTCTGCCATCCTGGGCCAGGCCTGGCTGGACCCCAGGAGGGCAGATGCCTGTCTGAGGGGTTGGCAGCAGCAGCAGCTGCAGTGAAACCCCAGGAAGGGCAGTTTGGCAGTACCAGGGTCTGTGCTACAGACCACTGGGATCATGGGATTGTGCCAACTATGCCAGGATGGCATAGAGGGGGCAATTCCATGATCATAGACATGTTACATGGCCATATTCGGAGTTACCATTGTGAAGCTACATATAGGTAGTGACCTATATGTAGTGCACGCGTGTAATGGTGTCCCCGCACTCACAAAGTTCAGGGAATTGGCTCTGAACAATGTGGGGGCACCTTGGCTAGTGCCAGGGTGCCCTCACACTAAGTAACTTTGCACCTAACCTTTACCAGGTAAAGGTTAGACATATAGGTGACTTATAAGTTACTTAAGTGCAGTGTAAAATGGCTGTGAAATAACGTGGACGTTATTTCACTCAGGCTGCAGTGGCAGGCCTGTGTAAGAATTGTCAGAGCTCTCTATGGGTGGCAAAAGAAATGCTGCAGCCCATAGGGATCTCCTGAAACCCCAATACCCTGGGTACCTTAGTACCATATACTAGGGATTTATAAGGGTGTTCCAGTAAGCCAATGTAAATTGGTAAAATTGGTCACTAGCCTGTTAGTGACAATTTTAAATAAATGAGAGAGCATAACCACTGAGGTTCTGGTTAGCAGAGCCTCAGTGAGACAGTTAGGCACTACACAGGGAACACATACATATAGGCCACAAACTTATGAGCACTGGGGTCCTGACTAGCAGGGTCCCAGTGACACATAACAAACATACTGAAAACATAGGGTTTTCACAATGAGCACTGGGCCCTGGCTAGCAGGATCCCAGTGAGACAGTGAAAACACCCTGACATACACTCACAAACAGGCCAAAAGTGGGGGTAACAAGGCTAGAAAGAGGCTACTTTCTCACATATGTATGTAGTGAAGTCACAAACTGAACGTTGGCATAATGCTAGACAAGACATATTAGATATACAGAAATCTGCTTCTGTGAAAGAACGTGAGCAATGGTCTGAAGAAGGAGAATTGGATGATGAGGGCTGTTGGCGGACTAAGCAGATGGATAAATGGAAATTGCCTATAGCTTTGGTACAACCTATGGTTCAGATGGCACATGGGCTGGCACATGTTGGAGCTTCAACAATAACGAAGTTGCTTACGCAAGTTTGGGAGCATCCAGAAATTTGCAGTACAGCTAAGAGAGTAGTACAGTCTTGTTTGATCTGTTTACAATACAATCCTGGAAAAGGGACACGTACTCCTGCGGGAGGGTTTGCTACACCAACTGCACCTTTTGAAGTTCTACAAATGGATTATATTCAGCTTGAACGCTGCAACAATTTAAAGTATGTCTTGGTGGTGGTATGTGCCTTCAGTAAATGGATAGAGGCGTACCCCACAAAGGATAATACTGCCATTACCACAGCGAAGGTGCTTTTGAAAGAATTTTTCCCTACGTTTGGTGTTTGCAGACTTTTATGGAATGATAACGGACCTCATTTTGTTGGGGAAGTTATTAAGTATGTCCTGAAAGGATTGGGGATCAAACAGAAGTTCCATGCGGTTTTCCACCCACAATCAGCAGGGTTGGTGAAGAGGTATAATGCTACTTTGAAGCTGAAGTTAGCGAAGATACAGGCTTCCACATCCTTAACTTGGCCGGATGCATTACCGTTGGCATTATTGTCTATTAGGTCCGTGCACACTCTCAAATCTGCCTTACTCCTTACGAAATAGTGTTTGGAAGGCCAATGAACATTTGGGGAGTTCCTAAGCCAAATTCTGTATATGATGTACCTTGTGTCCTGATGAATGATTATTTGGCACAGTTAACCGACAATTTGGTTTCTATTCATCAACAGGTTCGAGAAGCACTTCCTGACAGATCTACTGGTGAAGGCCATGAACTCCGACCTGGTGAGCAGGTGATGATTAAGTCCTTTGAAAGATCAAGCAGTTTGGAACCAAGGTGGCGAGGCCCAGAACAGGTGCTCCTTGCGACAAGGACAGCAGTTCGAGTGTTGAACCGAAAGAATTGGGTCCATAGTACTCACTGCAAGAGAGTGCTACCTACCTTGGTGGAACCTGCTGTTCTGACCGATCATCGAGAGATTTTGACTACGGAGAAAGGCCGTGCTATATCACCTAACGAATCTGCAGAGTTCTTCCCGGACCATACGATTTCTGGAGTGTCGCGATATAATTTGAGACCGAGGAAAGACCCCATAGTGCTGGAGAAAACTGGTTGAGCTACCGCCCTGGGTTAGTGAAACGGAGAGCCAATGTGGCAAGGGGGGGGGGATCAGCCATGCATTAGAGTAGTGACACCCGTCTTGGCCTGTGGTGAAGAAATCAGCGGCTGCCCAGGGATAAGAGCTCCAACGATTGTTTTTAATTAATTTCTGAAATGGTCAATTATCACTGTTGCTAAAATGAATAACAAACTGATCATTAATACTATGGGGTTTGTTGTTATTTTGGTGGTTATAGCAATAATCACCTGGTTTGTTGAAAAGAAGGCTCCTGCTCGTGAGTTTTTTGTTGCCACTACTCCAGTACCAGAGGATCACTATTACTTTACGCTTCCCTATCAGGAGCAGAAGCACCGTCAATCGTACTTCAATAATACTTTCATTCAGATGTTGCATCATACTCATAATGCTACAAATACTACTAACTGTTGGGTATGTGGAATGATACCTGTGCATCAAAAGAAAGGAGGAATACCTTTCATTCCTCTTCCTTTTTCACACAATTGTTCTTGTCAAGCTTGGTATATGCTTTTGTTTGCATCTGGAAAACGTACAGAGGGCGGACTTCTTTTTCACCTTAATAAAGTATGTTACCAAGACAAAGATGGGAATCCCCAAGCCAAAGGAACTAAATGGGAATGGGAAGAGTATCAACCGGACAATGTTTCAATACCATATGTCTTCACAAATATAAGAGACTCTGACAAGAAAGAACAATTTGTGATTTCTGTTACAAAAACTAAAGCAGATTTATGTATACGTAGCATTGGGCGAATTCCAATAGGGATAAGCGATTTTACCTTGATTTTAACTATTGAGGGTGTAAATATTAGTAGTTTTACAGCTTCACATAATACATATTTTGTTTGTGGTAACTATGGATATTACCAACTACCTGTTGGGTGGTCAGGTGTGTGTTATGTATCTTTTCTATTACCCCCTGTGTTTTTGGCCCCTGCATCATATCACCGAGATTTTAAACTGTTCAATAACATAATTAAAAATAGATATAAAAGGACAATAATTACAAATGAGGTAGACCAAACGGATACTAGCCTGCAACAATATGTTGATTTTAATTTAGGGTTGTTCTCCTTTGTGGGTGCTGCGTTAAACAGTAGGAAAGCGAGACGATTGACTAGGGTTGTGGAAGCTGTTACCAATCAGGCAGCTCTGGCACTTGGGAATATTACTGAGGAGCTCCAAATTGCGAGGATTGTAGCGCTCCAAAATCGTATGGTACTAGATGTAATATTAGCTGATCGAGGTGGTGCATGTCATATCATCAGTAGTAGTTGCTGTGTTTTTATTCCAGATCACTCACCTTCAGTATATGATGCAATATCTAAATTGCATAAAATTTCTGCAGAAATCCACACAGAGACTGGTACTTGGACTTTTTCTGGATGGTTCTGGGCACTTGTTTCCGCTTGGGGCTGGAAACTACTAACTATCCTGTGTGTAATGATTGCAATATTTTTCACATGCTGTATCTGTATTCAGTGTGGTCCAATGTTCTGCTCCATGTGTATTACTGCTTGTATGCCTACCAAAAGAAATATTACAGAAATGAAAGCACAACACATGTTAGATAAGGAAATAGCTGAAATGATGAGCATAAATATACAAGATGATTATTTAGATTATCCCAGAAAGACGAATGTCTTCAGCTAATGCTGAAAGGGTCGTCTGTTGTAATTTAATAGCGATTAGATTAAGCATTAGCAGAAGACATCTTGTATTTAGCAACTATTGTGAACATTTGGCGGAATCCATTTTGTATTCATGGCAGCCATTTTCTCTGCCATGTGCTTGCCATGTGCTCTGTCCTACCTTTCTGTTAACTACTCTTGAAAATCTGTCTAGTGACAAGTTATATTTAACATCTCCCACTTTCGCACATGCCCAGTAAGATCTGCAGCTGTTAGTAATCAGTAACAGACAGTAATGTGTCAACTAGTCCTTGAAACTGTTAGCCCCTCCTACCTGTCGACTGTGCATTTCCATGTGACCTTACATGTATGTAAGTCTTGCTTCTATAATTGTACCACCTTCTTTTAGCCCCTGCGTGGGTATAAAAGGACCATGCTCTCTTAGTTCAGTGTGCTACTTCAAACATTACGGAAGGGTGCTGTTTGAACTGTAGTACCATCTCATGAGGTTTAATAAACTTTGTCTTTTATTTCAGTTTCTGTGCCAACTTCTTCCTATATGGTCTGAGGAATTTGTGCAGAGAAGGGCGAACCCCTTGCACTAGTAGGCCTTGCTGAGGCTTACTTCAACACGTGGGTCAGACTTAGTCCCTCACACTGCGATCGATCCTGCCTCTCAAAAATCCAGTAGTCTCATTAGGATAATGAGAGCCCACGCGACATGGCGCCACCAACGTTTGGTCTGGCTCTAATTTTCGGGTCAACCAGTTTATCTCGGTCTCATATAATATAATGATCCCGCAGCTCCTTTAGCGGTGACGTCCGTGGCACTGAGGATTTCCACCACTGTGGTATAGGTAATCCTATTTACAGCGGATGGTTGTTCAAGCTTGAACCTTAAAAGGATAGACCCCGTCTTGGTGTGCCTTCTCTGAATTTTCACCGTTTTTCGAAATGGCGAATCCCCAAGTAAATACAGATAGCTCTTAACACGAGACAACTGCTCACAGCACATTTGCTAGCTAATGGTCTTACGATCCAGGGCGGTCCAGTCACGTTTGTGGTGGCCACCCACGCAGCCTATAGAACAGAACCTTTTTTACTCTTGGGTCACATTTCGAGCAGTTGATGGCAACACAAATACATTTCACACATATACAGTAGCGAACGCGCCTGGTCAGTACAGGGCATACGCATACTTAGAGATACCTCTATCTTATCAAGAACATAATAATTGGCTTGATGGCGCCCTGCCCCATACGATATTACCAGTAAGGTTAGGTCCACTGAGTAATGATGGTCCAACCTGGCCTTTATTGGCCACATATACACCACATCCTGCGGTTGCAAATATGGCGGTGGCTGAAGTTCGACGTTTATATACAGACTTAACGGCTACATATAGACGCTTAGTACAATTTGTGATGCAGACACTAAATACAAACCCAACGCGTGCAGCTCCAGCAGAACCACATGCAGTAACACCAGGTATAAACCTGGTGACTGTACACTCTATTATGGGTAAAGTCCCAGCAAAACGGGAGGAGACTCCATTTTGGCTGGCACAGAAGATTAATACGCTGGAGGCGGTATTTCCCCATACGGGACCTCAGGACAAACATAGAATACTAACTATTTGTTTACCCTTTGGGATGGTTCCCACAGTGGAACATTGTAATACATGGGGCACGGTGCTTACTGCGCTCTATACAACGGCACACAGTACACCGACATTGGCCAACCTACCGGAAGTGCTTAAACAGATTCAGGATGAATACGGGGCAGCCCTGGCCTTAGATTTAGGAATGCAACTGATGGGCAGCTTTGCCACAGTTTCTTTAATAATCCTAAGCAATCTTAAAGGGGAAGCAGTTGCACTTGCAGTGCGCATGCGTCTTCGTGACATCCCACAACAAGATCAAGAGCGGGAACTGCCTAAAATAATAGCGGAAATGTATTCCAGTATCGGTCGAGATAGCCTGTGGGCTAGACCACAAAAACCTCTGTTTCAAGGAAAAATGAATAAAGAAAATGCTAAACAGCAGCCTGAGGGTAATAAGAAGCGCTGGGAGAAAAAACAACAAACACCAAAAAAAGAAAGGGGAGAATCTCCACATACGGAGACCCCACAGAATAGATATAATCTCAGAAATAGGGATAATATAAAAACGCCTGATAGATATCAATATACCGTTACACGGCAATCTCGTTCCTTTCAGGACTCATCGGAAAAGAGAAATGAGAGAGGTGGGCGGTCAGAGCGGAGAACAGAGTACGTGAAACCGAGACAGGAATCAAAACGCACTTCGGAGGTTTCTGTCAAGAATGAAGAGAAACCGATACAACAAAAACAACAGTTTAAAAAGAAAAAGGTGGCGGCAGTCTCAGTTAGACATGCCACTCAGGAAGAGAGTTCTCTTGAAGAACAAGACATGGGCACTAGCACTGCTAGACAGAGCGGCAGAGGTCACAATAGTTCGCCAGAATCTTGTAGAGCATCTGGAGGTGAAAGCAACTGATGACTTCATACAAGTTGAAACAGCAGATATGCGTGTCTCCGAACCCGATAGGGTGTATACAGTGACTTTACAATTGGAAGGAGACATTGAGCGCACTATACACCCAATCTTTTGGGATTGTGTAGTCAAGCTTTATATGACATCTTGCTGGCTGAGCAAGATTGGCCGGCTGATTTTGTCCGCACCTGCCCAGTTGGGGAGGAGGTTATTAAACCTTCCTTCTCGCCTCTTGTTCCAGGGGAACTCGCAGAGTCCTATTGCATCAAATGGGCTCTAGCACAAGCACCTGCCTTATATAGAAATCACGTAGGGTGGGACAGGGATTCTCCATATCATGCAATTCTGATTAAAGGTGAACCTCAGCCCCAACCGCAGTATCCCATAAAACATGAAGCAAGGGAACCGGTGAGAGAAATACTTACACAATTAGAATACCACGGAGTAATTGAACCCTGTGTCTCACTGATTAATAATCCCTTATTCCCTGTAGCTAAACCGGACCATTCATATAGAATAGTCTTAGACTACAGACATTTGAACGGACATAAACGTACATATGCTATACAGAATTCACATAGCGCTGCACTGATGAGCAACATAGTGCGGAAAAAATATAAAACGACGTTGGATATCTCAAATGGATTCTTCTGCCAGAATATTGCACCAGAAAGCAGAGATTTAACAAGCTTTAGCGCACTAGGCTCCCAGGATAAATTCTGTTGTTTGCCTCAAGGGTATAAGAACAGCCCAGGACTGTTTGCAGCTCGTGTGACTGCTATTTTACACGAGTTAGACCCTGAAGCATTGTCATATGTGGATGATATATATCTCACGGATGACAAGTTGCTACAACATTTAAGACGGGTAGCCCGCATTGTTGTAGGGTTTGCCAATATTGCCTATAAATTTAACTTCAAAAAATCGAAAATTGCCTTCCTCAGCATCATATTCCTGGGATATGAGCTGTCAAATGAGGGTAAGAGCCTAGCGTCACAAAGTGTGCATATTTGCAACCACCAAATATGATTAAGAAACTACAGTCATTGTTGGGCTTTCTAAATTTTGGCAGAACATACATTCCTGAGTATGCTACACGCATAAAACCATTATATGAATTGATACGTCCTGATTTTTCAAGCAAATTCTGGACAATTGAACATACACATACTCTTCGGGAGTTACAAGCAGATCTACTAGCCGCAAAACATTTACACACACGGGACAATAAGACGCATTTGGTCATCAGGGTGATAGCTGGGGCCATTGGGTTTACTTATGTCACATTTAATGAAGGTGAGACAGTCCCGATTGGATACAAGTCACACTTGTATTCAGCTTCTGAACAACGATTTGCACCCACAGAGGAAATTCTTACTGCTGTACAGATGGCTGTTATTAAAGAAAGACCTCTTGCCCAGGGAAAATGCATTATTGTTGTTTCTCCTATTCCGGCCCTCGAGGCTGTTACAAAAGCTAGCGTTCTGAACACAAAAGCGCTTCACCCGCAATGGATCCAATGGGCTACGTCTTTAACAGCCACTGATGTAGATTACATTTTTGACCCAAAGTTACAAACTCAAGAATTTCTGCAATATGAAGTTGAATATCCAGTTCCCGCTAACACGTTGCCTATTGATCAATACCAAGTAGTCATGTACACCGATGGCTCTGCACAACCGGCGATTGGGACAAAACACCAATATTCGGCTGCATGCGTGGTAGTGAGCGGCTATATGGAGGGGGAGAAGTTCTGCCCCCAACATACTTATACACAGACCTTAGGGGATTGTACAGCACAATTAGCTGAACTAAAAGCTCTACTAATGGCACTAGAACATACAGATTCGACGCAGTTCACACTGATTGTTTGTGATTCGCATTATTGCGTCCAGTCTTTTAATGAATATCTACATTACTGGCGCTTGAATGGGTTCAGAGATTCAAAAGGCAACACCATAAAACACAGACTACTGTGGGGGAAGGTAGCAGACTTGAAAGAGACGCTACCCAAAGTCCATGTTGTGCATACACTTGGACACCAGTGCGTTGGAATACACGTTGCTGGAAATACTTTGGCTGATGAAGCCGCAAAGTCGGCAGTGGCAGTTGCCACTGTAGCTGCAGTGACTCGTTCGAGTTCCAAACCAGACACAGAGATTATGGCTGCCATAAAGGCTACGGTTGATGGCACGCCTTATCCTAAAGGATTTCCTAATAAATACCAATACTTCATGGGTAGTATGCTGAATGTGAAGTAAAAATTTGTAGCGTAGGCGTACGCGACATCCCCAATAAAGCTGTAAGACCACAATTGATTAAAGCAGCGCATGAGGGAGTGGCATCTGCACATGCTGGCGTGGCCGCTACAATTTCGCTTTTGCAGGCCCGTTACTAGTGGCCTGGTCTCTATAAAGAGACTAAGCAGGATGTCCTTTGTTGTGACATCTGTCAACAGATTAAAGTTTCAACAGCTAAGCGTCTGCCGCAGACACCCCTCTTGATATCCAACAGACCATTACAATGTGTGTACTTGGATCATTGCGGTCCACTAACACCAGATAGTGCATACAAATATATACTAGTCGCTGTTGATACTTGCTCAAGATTTGTGTGGGTATGGCCACAGCGCTCGGCTGACGCTCAGACTGTTATTAAAGATTTGCGAGTCTTTGTCGGTACATATGCAGTTGCGACATTCCATTCGGACCAGGGCCCTGCTTTTGCCTCAAGGGCATTCAGGGACACCATGGCCTCATTGGGGGTCCAGCTCCAGTACTCGTCTCCATTTCATCCCGAGGGAAATTCTGTTGTGGAGCGATTAAACCGCGATTTAAAGCAATCCTTAACAGCCAGGGTCTTAGGTACTGGTCGTAGTTGGCTAACCCACCTGTATGGAGTTCAGAGAGCACTCAATAACCTGCCTAGAAGGTCCCTGGGGGTCGTACTTCATATGAGTGCCTGTTCGGAACACAAATGTTTGTTCCAGATCTTGATGGTCCTGGTGTGGAGGTGGCGGAAATGCCTTTTGACATAAATGATCGTGTCACTGTTTTACAGGGATTACAGCAGTTCCGTGAAGATAACTCTTCTAAAAGTGCGGCCTCCACAGGAGTTAAGGATTTGCCAGTAACACCTACAGACTGGATTCCCAGGGTTGGGGATCTTGTGCATGAAAAGGTCACGGTGAAAAAAGAATTTGACCCTTCTTATTGAGCACCAGTCCCTGTGTTGGGGATACACGGAACCAGAACTGTTATTTTTCCGCCGTTGCCAGGTGCCAAAGAAAATTGCTTTGTTTCTATTGACAATGTCAAGTTACAACATGTGGCCGATTCTACACAGCAGACCAAGAGGAACGTCCAGCAGTTCCCGAATCCCTCTCACTACTGGGGAAGATGTTCCGCTTCAAGTTATCTATACCAACACTGTTGCCTCTCCGAGCTTGGGGAGGGTGGATGATGATCTCGCATTAGTTCCACTAACAACAAATAACTTAGAAACATTTGATCAAGTCACCATGACTACTGACGTGACGGGTTGTGCTATCTACAGTGTACCACCGCGAGAAACACCAACTCCTCCATTGAATACAGCGACGCCTTTTGCACGAACTGCCTCTGGTTATTTTGCCAATGACAACGATGGTCTATCGGACTCGTTTGCGTCTTCGACTACTGACCTGTCAGGTCCACGTAATCTGATGCGTTGGCTTAAAGATACGTATTTTGTTTTTTCATGGAACTATCTGTGGCTTTTATTGACTATGCTAGCATTTTTTCTTTGGATTGGGTTTGTCATTAACTTTTTTCTATTGATACATGGTCATTTTCTTCCTGAGAGATCAGCGGTTGAACAGGTGGAGGAGGTGTTGAAACCACATTTTTCATCACATAAGGTCCAAAGAGACTTGTCCTTTGTGAACATTTCTGCAGTGCCAATTCCGGATGGGATTGTGTGGGATAAAGTAATGTTTGATATATACGGTCCCACTGAGATAATTCAAATACCGTATGTCCTAAAGTTATCTATGAATGATATAGTAATACCTGGCATTGTATCTGATGATTGGGATGTGAAGACAGTTGATTCAATGATGAAAGAATTACAATATTATACTGTCTATGAAAATGAAGATGTTTACCAGTTTAAAGAGAATTATGGTGACATGTTTTGCTATAATTATTATGGGCACCACTTCATACACAAAGCAAGTAGTCCAAAAACGATATTTGACTATACGCAATGGGAACATTGCCCAACACCCCCGCAAGGGAGTTCCAAAACGTGCTTTGACAAATTTACGTATTTTTCTGGGCATCATCAAATGAATGCTAAGTCATATTATTTTAGGTAAACTCCGTCTAAAGATAAACAAATGTTATTGACTAACACGAAGTTCATATATTCAGATTCCTTTGTTTCCCGACTGTCAATTGAAGGTTATGAATATTGGTCAAAAAATATTGATTTGAAAAGTGTTTGGGGAACAAAACATTGGCAAACAAAGGGTAGAGAAACATTGTTTAGAGGATGTCTCATTCCCCTCCAAATGATTTTTTTGAATGAAACAGTACAACAGACTAGCTGTTTGGGCTTAGCAACAATCAGAGATTTGAACATGCCTAGTATACCTGTCCCTGCAAAAATTAATAATTGGCAGAAATACGTAAATACCACCTTTAGTGAGCTTACTGAATGGGTCCAGAATGGTACATTTAACGCTTCATTGACACGTCCAGGCGGGTGGTTAGTGTGGCCATTAGACACCCAACGGGTGTCATCAACGTTTTGTCACCTCCTTGGGGGTTTTCCAAAAGAGTAGGTCAGACCCTCGCTATATATCTCCAGAACATGCTGAAATAATTACTACATATAGTGTGGGAAAATTGTGCCAGCAATGGTTAAAATCATGCTCGCTGAATGCAGTTAAGACACACCTCACTCTCCTGTCTAATGACACTGACTTACAAGATTTTTTGTCAGGCCCGAAGATGCCACGTAGGAAGCGTTTCTTGTATGAAGTATACAATGAAATATGGAAACTTTCCCAACAGGAGGCTGCAGCCTGGTTAAGGCAGATAGATCAGGAAAATTTGAAAAAGGCATTAGCTGTTGTGGATAATGGAATTCACACCTTGTCCGACCGAATATATACAATTAACAACATTGTTTCTTCTGCTATAGACATTTTACAATCTGATATGTCTTCTTTATATCATGGACAGAGTCAGACCAGGTCCATTATGCAGTTGGGTTGGACACCTCAGACATTGAAGGCGGGTCGCGTTCCGTGGCAGCACATCATTGCCAGGGACATATTTTTTTCCTTTAATTTAACGCGACAACAACAACTAATGGCTAAGAAGGAGGCTTATAGTTAGAAAGATTGCCTTTTACTGTGGCCGAGATTCCCTCTGCAGAGTGGTTAATACACGGGGTTATTAATCTGTCTGTTTCTACATTACAATTCACTTCTTGTCTGAAACATGTTCCGGTAGGCAGATATGAAAAGTTGGGAGATAGTTACATCCATGAGGTGTGGGAGCTTCCCTTCTTATACAAATGTCTCAATGGTATGAAAGAAGTCTTTCTTAGCGGTAGTGAATGCGAGACTTCGGTCAGCCATTCGATGATTTGTGAGCAGCTGTCCTTGCATGAGGCGTGTAATGCCTCGGTGGCCAACTTGGCTTGCTATCTGAAGGGAGTTCCGGTCCCCTTGATTAAACGCACATTCCAGGTGCTTTCAAACGGCAGCTACGTCCTCCTCAATAGTGAAGACTGTTGTGGCATGCGGGCCGGAATAGTTTACGTTGTTTCGGTCACTAAGGCCGTCACTTGCTGCTGGAGTGTGTTGTTTCCCCCCACTAAATTGAGAGAGGTAGCGGATATTTGGCCTCACATTGCTCCTTCCAAGGTGAATTTCGACAAGTTAAGTGCACTAAAGGCTTTATTGTTTCAGAAGCATGTGGCCCTTACATCTGCACGCGAGACCTACGCACTTCAGGTGGCAAGGTCATCAGCGGAAATACAGTCCCTGTTAAATACTAACTTTCCGAGCCACTTTGGTGAACTCGTGGGATGTATATTCAATGCGTCCAGCACAGCTGGATTAGCAAATTTTTTCAAAGCCGTAGGTGTTGGTTTCGTTCACACCTTTTCTTCCATATTCGGTTTAATACCTTCGGCTATTCATTCAATTTTCGGAAGCATTTTTGGGGGATTTCCAATAACTTTGGCCTTATTAGCCGGCATTTTGCTGTTGCTGTTGCTTTTCCGCAATGGCTGTCCCACCGCAACGAGGACAAATGAGGGCGCTGCCATCAGCGCAGCTGGGTCAGGAATGCATGATGCAGCACTTTGGAGCAACACTCCTGGAATATTTGGAGTGTGACTGGTCTCTGTCATTCAGGCCAGTTTTGGATTGTGTGCAGCCTGTGTTTCGGTGCCGTTGGTGCTCTTTTGAACATGCACTAGACGTCTGTCTCTCAGGGCGATGCCCCCGGTGGTTGATGCTGATCTGTTGATGTTCCCGATGAGGGCTCATTACTAGACATGCACGCTGCAGCTGAGTTTGCTTCGAGAGGCTACTCACGAGATACCCTTCCTGGAGGAAGTTGATATTGACTCGTTTACAGGCTCTACGCGGGATGCCGCCTTGGTTGTCACTGGGGCTTTGGAACACACCTGCTCCTTGGTAGTGTTTGGCGTGGATTTTCCGGTTTTGTCATCAGCCGAAGTGGAGACTCTCCTGCTTTCCATGAACACTGCTTGATTTGGACTTATTCTAAATTGACATTGTCCTTTGAATTCAACATTTGGCCGCATGCTCATTTTTTCCATTGACAAATTATTATGCTTGTGTGTCCTCTTAACTTGTTGAAATTGAATATGATATTACTTATATTTTTGCTTAGGGCATTTTTTAGTTTCAGCTTAAACCACTTTCTACTGACAAGGGGAGGGTGTAGTGTAGCCATTTTTTTATGTAGCTTTATGCACGTTTGCTTAACGTATTAGGCCTCTGTGCACTTTGCCCTAGATGCATTTTATTTAGCCTCGCACTGTTATTTTACAATAACCAGTTTCACGGTTTTTTTTTTATTTCTTTCTATCACACTGTTTAGCTTACTTCCGCACTGTGTTCTCAAACAATACATTCTTGCTGGCTCTGTGCTTCAGTCAAGGATACAGTCTGGTACATTGCCGATAGACGTGGTAGAAGTTTAGTCTTTATGGTTCGTAGAAAGTACACATCCTTACGTAGGGACATTTCTTAGAACACTGGCGTGTTAGTTAGAAAAACACTTTCTAGCCCGGGTACACGTAAGAGGGAGATTCCGACCAGGAACCCACAACTAGATGCTGGCTGCCCTGTTGCAGATGCTGATCCAGATCACAGGCTTTTGCTCAGGTATGAGGGTTGATGTCCTCCCGGGGGAACCTGAAAGGCAGGCTTAGAGCTTCACATGCTGTGTTCGAAATATAACTTTGAGAGAACATACTTTAGTTGTAATATGATAGCCTTATTCTTATGTTTCACTCTCCTCGTTACTATTTCAATCCTACTGTGTTGTATGGTTCTGGTTATTGCGGCTCACTCCTTGTTATCTAAAATGCAGTTGTTTTATTAAACCAATCTTTATAACTCAAACTGCCTTTGTCATTTATATATGAGACCGCACTTTGTACGAGAAAACTGGTTGTGACCTGAGTGACCACAACTTCCCTGGGTGCACTAAGATGTCATGCGCTCGGCTGCCCAATTGTCTCTTCCCTTTGGGAGAGATGAGGCACTGCTAGTTAGCCGGAGCATAACCCGGATTTGGGGTGACAAGGGTCCTTCACCGTGTGTTGAAATTTAATTGCGATTAGATTAAGCATTAGCAGAAGACATCTTGTATTTAGCAACTATTGTGAACATTTGGCGGAATCCATTTTGTATTCATGGCAGCCATTTTCTCTGCCATGTGCTCACCATGTGCTCTGTCCTACCTTTTTATTAACTACTCTTGAAAATCTGTCTAGTGACAAGTTATATTTAGCATCTCCCACTTTTGCACATGCCCAGTAAGATCTGCAGCTGTTAGTAATCAGTAACAGACAGTAATGTGTCAACTTGTCCTTGAAACTGTTAACCCCTCCTACCTGTCGACTGTGCATTTCCATATGACCTTACATGTATGTAAGTCTTGCTTTTATAATTTTACCACCTTCTTTTAGCCCCTGCATGGGTATAAAAGGACCATGCTCTCTTAGTTCAGTGTGCTACTTCAAACATTACCGAAGGGTGCTGTTTGAACTGTAGTACCACCTCATGAGGTTTAATAAACGTTGTCTTTTATTTCAGTTTCTGTGCCAACTTCTTCCTATGTGGTCTGAGGACTTTGTGCAGAGAAGGTCGAACCCCTTGCACTAGTAGGCCTTGCTGAGGCTTACTTCAACAAATTGGCGCCCGAACAGGGACTCATCGGCGACTCAGACGCCCGACGGATTGGTCGCGACGAAGGATTGGGATCTTGCTGCGGACGATCAATGCCAGAGGAGACCCAAGTCTTGGCAACCACGGCGTTTTTCCCTTCTTTCTGATTTAACCATCTAGGTGGCGCCGGTCCTTGACTGAGATCCTTTTTGTTAATTCGTCATGCAGTGACCATTTGGTCGATTTTAGAACTTGGCAGTTGGAACCTGGACACCCTGTGATTGGTAAAAGCCGTTTTACGGCACTTGCTGTAGGTTTTGCTGCCTTTGTTTGGTAAAGAAGTTTAGCACTACTTACTGTGGCTCTCGTGTTTTGGGTGACTAGCCAATTTGTGTCCTTTGAATTGATATATAAATTGCAATTTATGTAGGCAGGTAATGAGGAGAATTTTCTCCAATTCAATTTTGATTTGAACGGCACCTTAAGTGCTACTTTGATTATAATATTGCATATTCTGCACTATTTTTGGCATGCCTGTTTTTAGCGCACTTCGTAGGATGTGTTGCTTTTGTAATGGTACCAATTTGAGACTGGAAGAATTGCAACCGGCACCCCCAGAGGGGACGCCCAATAAAGATATGTATGTTAAACATGGTCTTTCTTCTATAATGTACAGCACATTATGGAATAAATACACTCGTGCAGATCCTGATTTATGTTGGCCTATGCATGGGTCATTTGATTTGCGAAAGATTGAGTATGTGGAACAATGTATGTGTAAGCGAAGGTCTAGGCAAGATATGTTTGACTGTGTACGAATGTGGGAGAAAGAAGTGCGTGGACGAGTGAAGCGTGAGCAAGCCTTGCTTGAGAAAGAGCAGCGGAAGAATGCATATGTGAAAGCATTGGAAATGAGAAAGAAAGAAATAAATGACTTAAAGGAGCTAGAAGAGAAAGAATGTAAATTACAGGTAACTGGCCAATACACCGTTAGGCAACCTCTCTATCCTATCCTTAATAAACCACACAATGATTTTTTGTTACTAGATCGCCCTCCACCTCCGTATGTCGTTCCTTCTGCCCCTCATGAGTTAGCTAAGGTCTCCGGTTCGGAGCAACAGAAGATACGAGACAGTCGCTCTATGTTGCCTGCTGACCGTGCGTCTGAGCTTAGATCTATTGCTTGTAAAACAATTCGTAGCGTTGTCTCTGCTTCTGAACTTTTAGACAACATGAAAGGGTGGACAGAAAAGGAGCAGCTATATTTTACTGAGGCATTTGGCACAGAAGTTATTGAACTATATCGGAAATATTCTGATGAGTTAGAGCCCGATGATGTAGCAGCTGATCATAAGCAAATGCGTGATGGTCTTTTTGTTTTCTCCCAGGTGGCTGATGCAATCAGGCATTTGGTGAAAATATGTGTTGTGGCAGTCCGTTTGCAAGAGGAGAAAAGGGCCGTGGACATAGTTGCACGGACATCTCAGACCGGCGGGGTGCAAGCTTCCATCTTCGGAATAGATAAGACTATGATAGTTCACCCGAAACCAATGCGGGAGGCCGCGCCTTTGTATGTTACTCCTAAAGGATTGGATACAAGTGATGATAAAACTTCTGTTGATGCTAAGGGTTAATTTATTTATAATTGGGTGTATACTCCTTGGAATAGGGCTAGTTAGCCGGAGCATAATCCGGATTTGGGGTGACAAGTGTCCTTCACCGTGGGTCTGACTTAGTCCCCCACACTGCGAACATTCCTGCCGCCCAAAAATCCAGTAGTCTCATTAGGATAATGAGAGCCTACGCGACAATAATACCCTGTGAGGCCTAAGAAGGCTCTCACCTGGGGTTGAGTTGTAGGGGGAGCCTATTCCATAATAGTCTGGATTTTCCCCTGCAGTGGTACAATCTGTTCTCCACCTACCAGGTGGCCCAGATACACCACTTTCCCCTGCCCTATCTGGCACTTTGAAGCCTTGATAGTGAGGCCTGCCTTTTGCAGTGCCTCCAAAACTTTCCATAGGTGGACCAGGTGCTCATCCCAGGTGGAGCTAAAGACAGCTGTATCATCTAGATATGCTGCACTAAAAGATTCCAAACCTATTAGCTCATCTGCCCTGGGTATAGGGTGAGCATCAGTTTTGGTCACTTGATTGAGACCTCTGTAGTTAACACGAAACCTCATTTCTCTTTTACCATCTTTACTGTGAGGTTTTGGGACAAGCACCACTGGGCTAGCCCATAGGCTTTATGAAGGCTCAATCACTCCTAAGTCCAGCATTTTCTGTACCTCTTGTTTTATGCAATCCCTGACATGGTCAGGCTGCCTATAAATCTTACTTTTGACAGGTAAACTGTCTCTAGTGTTGATTGTGTGCTCACACCAGGTAGTTGTACCTGGTATCAGTGAGAAGAGGTCAGAGAATTGGCCTAGGAGATCTATAAAGTTGTCCTTCTGCTCAGCAGTAAGGCAATCTGCAAGCACCACTCCCTCCACTAAGCCATCAGCTTCAGTGGTGGAGAAGAGGTCAGGGAGATGGTTACTCTCTTCTTCCTGCCCCTCATCAGTTGCCATGAGCAGGGTTAAATCAGCCCTGTCATAGTAAAGTTTCAGGCGATTGACAAGGAGCACCCTAAGGGGACTCCTGGCAGTGCCCAGGTCTACCAAATAGGTGACCTCACCTTTCTTTTCAACAATGAGATGGGGTCCACTCCATTTGTCCTGGAGTGCTCTTGGGCCACAGGCTCCAATACCCACACCTTCTGTCCTGGGTGGTACTGGGTCAGGGCAGCCTTCTGGTCATGCCATTGCTTTTGTAGCTCTTGGTTGGCCTGAAGGTTTTTACTGGCCTTTTTCATGTGCTCAGCCATTCTGGATCTTAGGCCAAGTACATAGCCCACAATGTCTTGCTTTGGAGCTTTTAAAGGTTGTTCCCAACCCTCCTTTACAAGTGCAAGGGGACCTCTTACAGGGTGTCCAAAGAGAAGCTCAAAGGGGCTAAAGCCCACTCCTTTTTGGGGTACCTCCCTATAAGCAAAAAGGAGGCATGGCAACAGGGCATCCCATCTCCTTCTGAGTTTTTCAGGGAGTCCCATAATCATACATTTGAGAGTTTTATTAAACCTCTCAACCAGACCATTTGTCTGTGGTTGATAGTAGTGAACTTCTAAGTTACACCACACGCCTTCCACATAGCTTTGAGGTACGCAGACATGAAGTTACTACCTCTGTCTGAAACCACTTCCTTAGGCAAGCCCACTCTGGAAAAGATTCCCAGGAGGGCTTTTGCCACTGCAGGAGCTGTAGTGGTCCTTAAGGGAATTGCTTCAGGATACCTAGTGGCATGGTCCACTACCACAAGGATAAACCTATTGCCTGAAGCTGATGGAGGGTCAAGGGGGCCAACTATGTCAACCCCTACCATTTCAAAGGGCACCACAACCCCCGGGAGTGGAAATAAGGGGGCCTTAGGTGTGCCACCAGTCTTGCCACTGGCTTGGCAGGTCACACAGGAGCGACAAAACTCCTTAGTGTCCTCTGATATGTGAGGCCAGTGAAACAATGGAACAAATCTGTCCCAGGTTTTGTTCTGGCCCAAATGCCCAGCCAAAGGAATAGAATTTGCCAAGGTCAGAAGAAACTCCCTATACTGCAAAGGGATGTCCAATCTCCTGGCAGCTCCAGGTTTAGGGTCCCTTGACTCAGTATAAAGGAGGTTATCTTCCCAATAGACCTTATGGCTATCAGTGATATCCCTATTCTGCTGTTTGATAGCTTGCTGTCTTAAACCCTCTAGTGTGGAACAGGTCTTCTCTGCCACACTCAGCTCTTCCCTAGCAGGCCCCCCTGCACCCAAAAGCTCAGCAGTGTCTGCAGCCAGCTCATCTGGTGTAGGCTCAGCACATGGAGAGGATTCCTCTTCCTCAAAGGGGGAATCTTCTGGAGAGGAGAGGGAGGGATAGTGGGCAAGGATTTACCCTTTCTACCCCTAGCTTTTGGGAGCACTGGGTCCATTGTTCCAGGATCCAAGCTTCCCTGCCCTCTTTGCTTCTGGGCCTGAGCCCTTGTGAGAGCAAAGATATGCCCTGGAATGCCCAGCATTGCTGCATGAGCCTCCAACTCCACTTCAGCCCAAGCTGATGTTTCCAAATCATTGCCTAGTAAGCAGTCTACATGTAAATCAGTGGCTACCACAACTTTCTTTGGACCAATAACCACCCCCCAGTTGAGATTCACAACAGCCATGGGGTGGCTAAGAGTATTGTTATGAGCATCAGTCACTTGGTACTGCTGACCAAGTAGGTGTTGATCAGGGTGAACCAGTTTCTCAATCACCATAGTGACACTGGCTCCTGTATCCCTGTAGGCCTCAACCTCAACCCCCTTTATTAGGGGAAGTTGCTTATACTTACCCATATTAAGGGGACAAGCAACCAAGGTGGCAAAGTCAATACCACCATCAGAGACTAAAGTAGCCTCTGTGGTCTCCCTAACAAGACCAACCCCAACTACATTACCATTGGTGAGCCCAGCTACACCACTGATTGGCTATTTGTAGTAGACTTCCCACCACCACTGCTATTACTAGGGGCACTAGAGGACACAGTTGGGGTTGTGGTAGTTGGAGCCTTGGTGTTTATCTTTGGGCAGGTGGAATCACTTGCCCAATGGCCTTTACTTTTACATAAATAACACCATGGCTTCTTTTGATTGTTGGAAGAGGATTTGGACCCACCACCGCCAGAGGATTTTTGTGGGCCTGATGAAGACTCAGAATGTTTTTTATCTTTGTCCCCACCCTTGTCAGAAGACTTACCATCCTTCTTCTTGCCATCCTTGTCACCACCTGTATGAACATTTCTGTTCACTCTTGTTCTGACCCATTTGTCTGCCTTCTTTCCCAATTTTTGGGGAGAGGTCAGATCTGAGTCTACCAAGTACTGTTGCAACAAGTCAGACACACAGTTATTCAAAATATGCTCTCTCAGGATTAGATTATATAGGCTTTCATAGTCAGTCACCTTACTGCCATGTAACGATCCCTCCCAGGCCTTCGCTGAACAGTCTACAAAGTCTGCCCAGTCTTAAGCGGACTCTTTTCTGGTATCTCTGAACTTTATCCTGTATTGTTCAGTGGTTAAGCCAAATCCATTTAAGAGTGCATCCTTCAAAACTTTGTAGTAGTTGGCATCACTTTCTCTGACAGTAAGGAGGCTATCCCTACCCTTACCAGTGAAAGATAGCCACAAGGTAGCAGCCCACTGCCTTTGAGGGATCAACTGTACCATACAGGCCTTCTCAAGTGCAGCAAACCACTTGTTAATGTCACCCCCCTCCTTGTAAGGGGGGACTATCTTATGCAGGTTCCTAGAATCTTGTTGTCTTACAGGATTACTATCAAGGACATTGCTGCTACCACCATGGGGAACTAAACCCAACCTCTGCCTTTCCCTCTCTACATCTAGGGATTCCCTGTCTAAGGCCAACTGCTGCTGTCTCAGCTTCAGTCTGGCTTCTTCCAACCTCAGCTTTCTGAGTTCCCTGTCTAGGGTGTCATTCTCAGGGTGGGAGGCTTGGAAATTCTGAGACACAGAGGAAAGGTGGGAATTGGCAGAAGTGGACCTGTCTCTAACTGGCTGGACTCTAGTTACCTGGCCTTTCGGAGTGAAAGGTGCCCTACTAGTGTGTGACCCCCTCCCACTACCAGTGTCACTAGGTGGCCTGCAAGCTGGCCGGTCTTTGGATAAACCCTCCCCAGAGTCCTCAAGGCCCTCCCCTGATTCTTGCTGGGTACCCCCTCCTCTACCTCCTGATCCTGGGATGGGCCAGACTGGTTCTGGTCACCTTCTAGGAGAAGGCTAAGGAGAAGTTCTTTGGTTGGGTTCTTACCAATGCTTAAACCTCTTTCTATGCAGAGACCCCTCAAACTTTTAAAGTTTAAACTACCATAGGTTGCCTGGACAACTGTGGGAGTAAGTTCTACTGCAGACATAGTTGTTAGAAAGGGTTTAGGACAGAGAGAAAAAAGTTTCAGAAACTTTTACAGAAAAGCAGAAAAACTTTTCAAACTTTTCAAAACTTTTCAAAACTTTTTAGAAACTTTTTAGAAAGTTTTTAGAAAGAGAGTTAAACTGTTAAGGTTAACTGGGTATATTTTTAAGTATTTGGAATATGTTTTTCTTATAAAAAGCACCAATGACAAAGTGGTAAAGCAGTTACAAGTAATTATCCCACTGCTGCCACCAATGTAGGAGGCTGGCCTGGCTTATAGTGGGTACCTGATGGTACTTACTCCTTGTGCCAGGTCCAGTTATCCCTTATTAGTAGATTAGTAGTGTTCTAGCAGCTTAGGCTGATAGAGGTAGCTATAGCAGAGCAGCTTAGGTTGAACTAGAAGATATGCAAAGCTCCTACTATACCACTTATATCATATAGCACTATATCATAAGAATCACAATACTCAGAGTTACTACAAATAAAAAGGTACTTTATTTTAGAGACAATGTGCCAAAAATATCTCAGAGGATATACTCCCTTATTAGGTAAGTAAAATACACAAAATATACACACAAACCAAAATCAGGTAAGTAAACAGTTAGAAAAGTAGTGCAAACACTGTAGAATACAATAGGATACAATAGGCCTAGGGGCAACATAAACCATGTACTAAGAAAGTGGAATGCGAACCACTTAGGGACCCCAGGCCTAGTGTAGTGTGTAGATGGTCACTGGGAGTGTAAGAAAACACTAAGGGTGTCCAAGATACCCCACCCCAAGACCCTGAAAAGTAGGAGTAAAGTTACTGTACTTCCCCAGAAACACACTAAAGTCGTGATAGGAGATTCTGCAAAGACCACAACTGACTGCAAAGCACTGAAGACGGATTCCTGGACCAGAGGACCTGTAAAGGAAGGGGACCAAGTCCAAAAGTAATGAAATTGTCCGGGGGGGGCAGGGCCCACTAAACCCCAGATGAAGGTGCAAAATGGCTGCCTCTGGGTGGAAGTAGCTGATGATTCTGCAACAATGGAAGATGCCAGGAACTTCTCCTTTCCACAGAAGATGTCCCACGGTGTGCTGGAGGATGCAGAGGTGTTTCTATGCAGAAATATCCCAAACAAGCCTTGCTAGCTGCAAAGGTTGTGATGAAAGAAAAAGGGTGCTGCCCAGGCCCAGAAAGGACCAGGAGGTCACCACTTGGATGAGGAGACAGAGGGGGTGCTCAGCAACACAGAGAGCCCACGCAAAAGCAGACAGCACCCGCAGAAGTACTTGAACATGGGTTCAAGAAAACTGAGCACGGCAGTCATCTCAACTCTACAAAGGAGGGTCCCACAAAGCTGGTGGTCAACTCAATGAGTTGAGCAATGCAGGACGGAGTGCTAGGGACCTGGGCTGTGCACAAAGGATTCCTTGTAAAAGTGCACAGAAGCCCTAGCAACTGCAGTTCACGCAGTACACAGGATTACTGTCTGGCGTGGGGAGGCAAGGACTTACCTCCACCAAATTTGGACAGATGGACCACTGGACTGTTGGGGTCACTTGGATCCAGCTCCTGTGTTCCAGGGACCATGCTCATCACAATGAGAAGGGACCCAGAGGACCGGTGAACCAGAGGTTTGGTGCCTGCATTAGCAGGGGGAAGATTCCGTCGACCCACAGAAGATTTCTTCTTGGCTTCCAGTGCAGGGTGAAGGCACAGCATGCGCCACCAGGAAACAGTCGAGAAAGCTGGCAGGATTAGGTGCTACAATGTCACTGGTAGTCTCCTTGCTACTTTGTTGCAGTTTTGCAGGCGTCCTGGAGCAGTCAGCGGTTGATCCTTGGCAGAAGTCGAAGAGGGAGATGCAGAGGAACTCTGGTGAGCTCTTGCATTAATTATCTGAATAGAAGCCAACAGGAGAGACCCTAAATAGCCCTCTGAGGAGGATTGGCTACCTATTCGGGGTAAGCACCTGTAAGGAGGGTTCTCTGACGTTACCTGCTGGCACTGGCCACTCAGAGACCTCCATTGTGCCCTCACACCTCTGGGTTCAAGATGGCAGAGGTCTGGGACACACAGGGGAGTGGTTTCCTTGAACCCATGTTCAGGAGGACAGAAACCTGTCTGTTGGTTGGCAGCAGCGGTAGTTGCAGTGAAAACCCCAGAGAGCTGGTTTGGCAATACCCGGGGTCCCTGCTGGAGCCCCGGGATGCATGGGATTGGCACCCCAATACCAGATTTGGCATGGGGGACAATTCCATGATCTTAGACATGCTACATGGCCATATTCGGAGTTACATATATGTATTGACCTATATGTAGTGCACATGTGTAATGGTGTCCCCACACTCACAAAGTCCGGGGAAATTGCCCTGAACTATGTAGGGGCACCTTGGCTAGTGCCAGGGTGCCCTCATACTTAATAACTTTGCACCTAACCTTCACCAAGTGAGGGTTAGACATATAGGTGACTTATAAGTTACTTAAGTGCAGTGTAAAATGGCTGTGAAATAACATGGACGTTATTTCACTCAGGCTGCAGTGGCAGTCCTGTGTAAAAATTGTCTGAGCTCCCTATGGGTGGCAAAAGAAATGCTGCAGCCCATAGTAATCTCCTCCAAACCCAATACCCTGGGTACCTAGGTACTATATACTAGGGAATGATAAGGGTGTTCCAGTGTGCCAATTAGAAGTGGTAAAAATGGTCACTAGCCTGCAGTGACAATTTTAAAGGCAGAGAAAGCATAAGCACTGAGGTTCTGATTAGCAGAGCCTCAGTGACACAGTTAGGCACTACACAGGGAACACACATTCAGGCCACTACTATGAGCACTGGGGTCCTGGCTAGCAGGATCCCAGTCAGACAGGCAAAAACAAACTGACACACAAGTAAAAATGGTGGTAACATGCCAGGCAAGATGGTACTTTCCTACAGAGACCACAAGGTTTATGTGTTATTTAATAAGAAGGGAGACATACAAAGTATGAAGCTGGTATGTATTTGTGATCTAACAGGAGAGCTAGGAGGGTCATCTGCCTTAACCACTTCCTCGGATTGGCACTTGGAGAGTTTTTTGGTTGGATTTGCTTGTGTGTTTTGACTCTAGACTTTAGGATGCTACTAAGAGCATTCCAATCCCTCTTCTAAGACTGCACATTCCAGTTCACCTTCTAAGACTCCTAAACATGGTGAGTAAATTGGCTAACTCCTGTTGGTTTATAAACCACCTACATGGCATAAAGGTCACACCATGCACATGAGAAAACTTAAATATGGCACCAAGAGTATCCAAGCAGCTTTAGACTGCTGTAAGCCAGTCACAAGCAAACAAACCTCATAAAAACACAATTTTGAAGTTGTTAAAATCGTACTTTTAACATAAACGATGTCACCTATCAAATGTGCATTAGAGAACACAAGGTTTATGAGCATTATGAGTAGAAGAAAGAGATGAGAAGTATGGAGCTGGCTTATGTTTGCACTAACAGAATACAAAAGTGCTGTTTACTGCACAGGCTGAAACATAAATGCTAATTTGCCAAGGCTTGGTTTAGGAATAATATCCATATTTTAGAAATTATCTTCATCTAAAAATCTAGTTCACTGTTGATCTTGGATTTTCTAATCAATGCAAGAAAGATGATTTTCAGAAAGGTTTTTGGTTTCTGTCTGAGCCATGAAAAATCCACAAACTGCTTCTGCCACATGGATACATCAATTTAAACATATCTGAGAAAAGTGAGATGGGGGAAGAGAAGATGATGGAACAAACCACAGGCAAGATCACTGGAAGTTTCTTGTTTATGTGAGAGCAGAGATCTAGTGTCAGCATGCCTTGGATGCTATCCTTTCCCTACCCAGGCTAACTCCTCTACCCCTGTGAGTATCAGAGGAACAGGGCTAATTTGAGTAGGTTTTATCATTCAATGAATCCAATAAAGATTTCATTTTTGTTTAAATATGCAATGAATTATTCACAATGTATAAAAAGTGATTATAGTGTCACGTTCTACCTTTCGCTTACTGTCCTCGTCAGATGAAGCTGGAGTATGACCTCCATCCTTTATGTTCTGCCCTGGCCAAGATAGGGGCAACCCCTTCAGGTAGCCACAGTACTACTGACAAAGGAACGCCACAGCACTCCGTGCCCTGCAGAAGGAGTCCCAGAGGAAGAACCCAAGGGGAAAAAACCTCTTTAACAGGAATTCCCAGGAACAGAAAAAAGGACACATCAAGATACCAGGACTTCAAGGCTAGAAAACAGGAAGCAGGTGGTAGCAGAAGCAAACAGGAACTGGACTCAACAAGGATAAAAAGCCGTAGTGAGGACCACCACTAAAAGGAAGTGTTGCAACGCAAGGAGAACAAGAATCTGGCTCCTTATATACTACTAAGCAGGAAGTGACATGCAGGAAGAAAGAGGAACGCCATCTTGGATTGGGAAGAAGCCATTGGAAAAAGCAGGAAGAGGCACCATTATTGAAAGGGACGAAAAAAGGAAACTGATTAATGCAGGGAAAAAGAACTGAATCCTGGGAAGAAGAAAACATGGCCCTGGAGAGAAGAAACAGAAGAAAATGAAAACCCTGAGGACCAGACACCATGTGAGTAATAGGCCAGGGTGGGAATGCTGGAGCCCCAGGGTGATAATCCACGCCATGCATTAAATGCAGCAAGGCCCAACACCCAGCCGTGGGCCTCGGATCTTGCTGTGGGCAACAATTTGCAACGTGGCTGAGAAAAGAGGCCACGGCAGGCCCAGCGGCCAAAAAAATGGACCGTCTACCACACCGCAGCCCAAGCAGGAGAGGCCGTGGGCGCCTGCGGCGTAACAGTAGGTCCCCCCTCCGAGGCCCCGGGTTTGGCAGGAAAAAGATGGAAAAAATGACGAACCAAGAGAGGACCGTGAACAGAAGAGGTGTTCTCCTAAGAACACTCACTAAGGGGGTAACCCTTCCAATGAATGAGGAACTGGAGACGGTTCCGAAAGAATTGGGAATCACAAATTTCCTGTACCTTCTATTCAGGCTCACCAACAAAGGTGAGGGCAGGACAGCTGTCTATGAAAAGGATCGGATACATGGGGTTTCAACTGGGACACATGAAACACCGGATGTATTTTCCAATCCTAGATAAACGGAGACGAAAAGACTCTGGAGTCATCACTTGAAGAATCTGGAATGGTCCATAGTAATGGGGTTTGAATTTATTCTGGGACAGATGGAGAGGTAGATATTTAGGAGAAAGCGAGACTTTGTCTCGTATTTGATATGACGGTGCCATGCGCCGTCTGCGATCTGCAATCTTCTTGATACGTTGTTTGGTGGATAAGAGATTGTTATGTTTGATTTGTTGAATTTTATGGAGTCGTCGAGCAAACGACGTGACTGCAGGGAGTGTAGATGTTTCTCAGATAGCTGTAGGAAAAGTTTTTGGACGATAACCATAAAACAGAAAAAGGAGTAACTTTTGATGCACTATGTACTGCATTGTTATACGAGAATTCAGCCAATGGTAGATACATGGACCAGTTACTCTGTGTAGCATTGTAAAAGCAGGGTAGGTATTGTTCAAGCCCTTGATTTAGACTTTCTGTTTGTCCATTGGTTTGAGGATGGAATCCAGATAACAAGGCAACATCTATGTGCAGGAATTTGCAGAAATGTTTCCAAAAACTTGAAACATATTGAGGGCTACAATCAGTGATACTAACTTGAGGAAGCCCATGAAGTTGAAAGATGTCCTGTATGAGGAGTTGACTCCCATTTTAGCAGTAGGTAATTTCTTTAGTGCAGTAAAATGGGTCATCTTAGTAAATGAATCACCTGTGACCATTATTACTTGATTACCTGTAGAGGATGGTAATGAACACATGAAATCGGTAGACACAGTATGTCAAGGAAGTGGAGGAACGGGTAAAGGCTGAAGCAGTCCTGCTGGTTTGGTATGAAGTATCTTGGTTTGTGCACATACAGGACAAGAAGCCACATAAATTTCAGTATCCTTTTTGATTGTGGACCACCAAAATGAGCGAAGGAGTAGTACTTGAGTAGCTTTAACGCCGCAATGACCCGCGATGGGAGAGTCATGACACATCTGTAGTGCTTCTGTTTGTACCTTTTTAGTTGGGAGGAACAATGATTCCTTATGATAGTATTATCCCTTATCCTCACGTAGGTGCGGATGTAAGCCATTCATGTCTTCTCTAGAGAGAGACATGTACTCAGTTTTTAGTTTATCAAGGAAGGATTGCACTACCCCGATGATTCTATCTGGGTAGATTATGTTTTGTGGAGGAAGAATGGCACTTTCAGGATTACTTTGTGATAAGGCATCTGCCAAAATATTCTGAGAGCCAGGGATGTAAGTTTTATAAAAGTCGTATTGACTGAAAAAGAAGGCCCACTGGGCTTGACGACTGTTTCAGCATTGAAAATTACAAAGACACTATGAATTCTGATGATCGGTGCGAACTTTAAAGGTTTCTCTGGTACCAATTACGAACTGTCTCCATTCATTACAGGCTGTCTTTTAGTAGTAAGGCTCAAACTTTCCAAAGAGAACAAATAAATATGGTGGAGAAATTGAGATCTAGGGGTTATCCAGTGAAAGTAATTAGGGATGCCTGTGGAAAGGTTGCCAAGGGGCAGCAAGGTTATCTCCTTATCCCCAAAGAACGACGAAGAGAGGAGAATATAGTGAGATGTATTACCACCTACAATTCTGATTCTGATCGGGTGAGAAAAATTATGAAACAGTACTGGCATCTGATCAGAGCCGATAAAGTGATAGGTCACTTGGTTAGTCCTAGTCCTAAAGTCGTATACAGAAAGAACAGTTCATTGCTGGATATTCTGGTACATAGCTATTTGACGAAACAAAAGAATACATGGTTTGGAGGTCATCAGGGCTTCTACAAATGTACCAAATGTAAGGCCCGCATTTACAGCTCCAATCGTAAGACTTTTAATTTACCCACAGGCAGAGAAGTGAAAATGAAGAAGTTTATCAATTGTAATTCTGATTTTGTTGTTTGTTATAATTTGTCCATTTGGACTTTTGTATGTTGGAAGTACTATTTTTCCTGTTAAGAAGCGTATTTTGGAACATTGGCGTGCCATCAGGAACAATTATGAAAATTATCCTGTGGCACAACATTGTAGACATGTACATAATGGAAGGATTGATGGCATGTCTTTTTTGGAATTGACAGTGTGTTGCCGACTCCAAGAGGAGGAGATAGGGAATCTGAGTATATTATCAGATTAAACAGCAAACATCCGGGGGGGATTTAACCAGGATGAAGAACATTTTGTACGTGTGGCTTGAGAACTATTTATGTGGGTTCAGGGATGGTGAAATTAAGTAAATGTGTTACATTTTTGGTCTTTTCGCTCGGCATTATTGTGTCAATTACACTCTTTCTTTTTTTTCCCTTTCTAAGACGTTACGTGAGGTCATCAGGTCATTTGAAGATAGGGAGGCTTTGTTGCCACTGGGCAGTATATATTTGAATGACCAACATGAATACCAGTTTAATGTGATGTATAAGTAGTTTACTAATAACAAGAAGTTTCAAATTCTAATTGCAAATTTTTGTTTATTTATGATTCTGCAAATTTATCATGTATTGTGGCGGCTATTTTGATTTTTCAAGCAGAAATTTAAATTGGAAGTTACAGATTTTCCATGTTTAAAGCGTGGTAGTTTTTCATTTTGTTCATGAAAATACTAGTTTCTAAGGGAATTGGCGCATTTTAATCGATTTTCGGCTATGAGGAAGACCGTGTGTTGACTGTCTAACTCCACTCCACATGACTCTACCCCTAGTGACTCCCCTCTCTTTGTGTGTTTCCACCCCTCACTCCTAATGCATAGAATGGCGGAGTATTTTTTTACCAATTTCCATCGCTGTACCTTATACACGTTTTGGTCCCCCTACCAACCCTCGCCGTCTTCTGAAATACACCCAACTTCAAGCCTTAGCTTGTTAGCCCCTTTTTGGTCATTGCTTATGTCAGTCCCCTCTGACGCATCAAAAAGGAACAAACGCTGACCTTGTGGTCACAGGGAAATAAACTTCCAGATTTAATGAGCATGAGTTGAATGGGACATAAAGACTAATGAAAACGCAAACCGCCTGTACGATGATGAAATACGTCAGTCGGCCAGTGCACTCGTGGGATTCATACAAGCCAGGTCACAGGTTATATCAACGAGCAGCAAAGACAATCTCATTGCCAACTTTCCAGAGACCTAAAAAAAGAGCTTGTCAGCTCATACTGAATACCTGGAGTTGTAAATTATGTTTAAAGCACTGAATGAACACCAAATATTTATCATATCTGGCAAAGCTTCACACATCTGCTCGCGCGCGCAGACGTCTATTAGATATGCGCCAAAACAGGCATACGAGTCCTTCCACCTTCTACACATTTGGCTTCTGTTCTCTCCTCAGAATGGCATTTTTTGTGAAAAAGGCAAACACTATTTTTCTGAACGTGTATTAAATCTGTTGCCTCTTTAAAGTTGTGCTTTATGCCAAATGAGCATCAACAATATGTATTATAAATGTTCTATTCCCGTAACAGCGTTGCACCAGGGGGACTTCGGGGAATCACGTTTCAGAGGAGAGGCATAGCTATGCTAGGTAGTTATAGTTAGGATCTAGTTTTAGTGCCGCTTGAAGAATCTTCACAAGTTTTTTTTTTTTTTTTAAGTTGACAGTCACGTCAGCTGCTGTCTGGAAAGTTTCGGGGTGATCCATCAAGCAGGGCGAGGAAAAGGGGTGGGGGTCAAAAAAGATGTGTTTCCAGTGTCAATTCCCACAGGAATTTTGAACAGGTCCACAGCCCAAACCACTGGACAAAAATACACCAAATTTGGCAAAAAGGGAGCTCCTGGCCCAGGAAACGCTTTTTGTTATTTGGTGTAAATCCATTCAGTAATTTTTGAGAAATTGAAGAATTGTTTCTGTGAAGCCCCCACGTGGGCCAGGTTCCGGGGGCGCTTAAAACATGAAAAGGGGGCACCTGATCCCCCTGCAGCTCCGGGGACCACCACCTCCCCAGGGTTTATAGAAAATGGATGGTGGGGCCAGACTGCCCCCCCACAGCCCCTAGGATACCACCTCCCTGGGGCATAAGTTTAATTTCAATGCCGTGGGGGGGGGGGGGGGCAGCCAGGCCCCCAGCAGCCCCAGAGACCACTGCTTCCCCAGGGCAAAACACCAGGACTTTGAGGACATTCACTGTGCCCCAGTTCTTCTGCACTCTCCCCTGCAGTACCTCCCTACCATGTCTCACTGTGTTGTTCATTGGAGCTTTCACTCTCCCTGATCCTGACAGTGACTAAGAGCGCGTTTCTAGAAAGCACCAAAAAATGCCCACAAACTGCGAGCTCAGTGAAATTAGTGACAAAAACCAGAAGAAACATTACACCCCTTCAGAGCGTGACCTGTGGTAAATCAAAAAGTGCACAAACCCACAGAAAAACACGCGTAAATCCCCTCTCCTGTGGTACTTAATAAAGCAGTATATGCCCAAGAGCTGCCTGGCATCTGCGCCGCGCTGAGACTCACCTTCTGCCAGACAGAAGGTGGCCAGCAGGAGGCTGAGCAAGGCCAGGGCTTGCACATCCATGGTGGCCGCTAATGCACAGTGTGATCTCTAGCAGGGTAGCTGTGCTCTGAGCAAGAGGCCAAGCTGGGCTCTGAAGATCTCCCTCCGAGGGAGGGGCCGCTTGATTTATCACTGCTGGCATATTATTACATCCTTCTTCTGTTACAGTGCTGGTGCGGGGAGGCCGCTGCAAGGCACACCGCTGTATGTGCACACTTTTAAATGAACAGCTTGTGTGGCACAAGACACTCGGAGATGGATATTCTGAGACACACAGAGCTGTGCAGAGCCCTAGGGGGTCGCACAGCTCCTCTAATTCTGCTTTGTGCACATTGTCCTTAGAGGTACACCTGCGCGGAAAGCACAGAGGGGAGAATACACAGCTCTTGGAGTCTAGCAGAAACCCAACAATCAGAGGAAGACTGCTCTTCTCACACAGCTATGGGAGGTACTTTGCACTTTGGAAGGTGTAGACACTGGGAAGCTCGCATACACTAGAAAACACAGACTTCTAGGCACACATGCCTTAGAGGTACTCACTGCTTTGGGAGTCAAACAGTCTCTCGATTTCCATGGCGTGGGAAAGCACAAGGGACAGCAGCACAGCTCTGTGAGACGGGCATTCTTAGGAAGTCACAGCTTTAGCAGGTTAGCCATTAAGCCTAAACACAGGGTGTAGATTGGCTAGATACAGCTCTGACTTGCACGTACTGGAGTCAGGCAAGTCTTTAAAGTGCACAGCTCAATCTGCACAGATCTTGGGGGCGCACAACTGTGGAGACGCATGCTCCATTTTGGACGTGCACAGCTCTAGATGCTCAGTTTAGATTGCTCGGATCCTGGAGGTGGGTTCTCTAGGGGTGTGCACACGTCAGAGGTGTGCTAAGGATGCAAAGCTCCGGCGCATAGATAACTGATGAGCACAGCTCTGTGGATGTGCAGTTCAAGTGAACATGTGGTGCTCAATCTCCGGGTACACACACATGTTGCTGGTGCAATAAGTAAGGGTTCTCATAAGCTGGAGCTGTTTCGTTCAAGTTGAGCTGATCTTGGAAGTTCACAATTTGTAGTAACTTTGGAGTTCACTATAGAAGGGGGTGTATCCTGTAAAGGGGTGAAAGGCAGTGCACTGCGCCTGCAGCGAAAGGACCACACGTGCACACCAGTTGCCGACTCAAGGGGAACTGCGTCAGCGCAGCCCCGGCTTTATTACATAACCTCGGTTCCGCACTCCATCCGGACGCGCGGAACCTGACAAAACATAAAGGAGAGTCCGGGTGGCTCTCTACATCCCTCCCATGTTTTACTTCACACTGAAGAGAAAAGAAATGTACATAGAGGCCATATCCAACCAAAAGGAATCCCACACCAGACTGGTTGAGACTTAAACGAACAAAAATACAAAAAAATCAGAAACGCAAGGACAAGAAGGAAACGCAATAATAACAGAACAGAACCATGCCAAAGAGATATAAAGTCCTGGGGATAACACCCCTCTGGTGAGCAGGCAGCGATGCCCCGACATTAGTTTCTAGGGACCCAGGGTACAGACAAAGTCTTTGAGCTGGCTGCTTGGCACCGGGTTGGGGCGTAGGTGATAACGTTCACCTTTGGGAAACGATTCTTCCTGGCCAGCGTTTTCACCCTGAGGGTGTCGTGCTACCTGAGCCTCCTCTATCCATACCTCCTCAGCCGGGGGCACAGCCATCGAGTCCTCGACCTCTCCTTCTTCCTCAGATGTGATCGAAAGCCCTGCTCTCCTGAAGTGCGATACATTCCTGGTTACTCTCTGCCTGCCTCGGGCTGCTGTTATCATGGCACCCCTCACACGGACGACCTACCAGGGTTCAGGCTCAAACGGAGTTTGGAACTTCCCTCCAGGCCGGCAGTTCTTCACTACCACCATATCTCCTTCCTGAAAACCCCAGTATCGACCACGCCGTCGTTCAGTGGCTTTCTGATTCGTGCGTTCTCTGCGCCGCTGGGTGGCTTCAACATCCAGCTCTGGTGATGTCCATTGAGGACCAGATGGGATGGCATCCCGAGGCAGGACTTTAAACATCAGCGCGGCAGGGGCACATCCTGTAGTACTGTGAGGTGTTTGGCGATATGCACCCAAAAATTGCTGTAGACATTGCTCACTGTCTGCTCTTTGTTCGACACCTATTCTGAGGGCTCGGATTAGAGTTTGCATAAACCTCTCAACGTCCCCCTTAGCCTGCGGCCAGTAGGGCATGACCTTGCGATGATGTATAGCTAGCCCTTCCAGGTAAGATCGAAATTCCTGTCCATGGAACGGGGGCCCATTGTCTGTTCTGACTTTGTCAGTGAGCCCAAACATGGCGAATGCCTTTTGAAGCACTGGTCTCACATGCTCGAACGCCGTGGATGATACAACGTCAACAACAGGAAACTTAGGGCCAGATGTAGGAAGCCTTTTGCGCCTCGCAAACGGCGAAAAACGCAGTTTGCGAGGCGCAAAAGGCCTTCCGCGATGCAGAGTCACATTTTGCGAGTCGGTACCGACTCGCAAAATGTGATTCCGACTCGCAAATAGGAAGGGGTGTTCCCTTCCTATTTGCGACCGCATCGAGATGCAGAGTTGCTTTGGGACCGCGAAAGCGGTCGCAAACCAACTCGCAGTTACCATCCACTTGAAGTGGATGGTAACACATTTGCAAAAGGGAAGGGGTCCCCATGGGACCCCTTCCCCTTTGTGAATGCCCACAAAAAATATTTTTTCAGAGTAGGCAGTGATCCTATGGACCACTGCCTACTCTGAAAAAACTGAAACCAAATGGTTTTGGATTTTTTTCTTTTTGCAGCTCATTTTCCTTTAAGGAAAACGGGCTGCAAAAAGAAAAACAAAAAAACTGCTTTATTTAAAAGCAGTCACGGACATGGTGGTCTGCTGTCTCCAGCAGGCCACCATCCCCGTGAGTGCCTAGACTCACTATGGGGACGCAAACTGCGACCCACCTCATAAATATTCATGAGGTGGGTCTTTGCGAACCCATAGCGAGTCGCAGAAGGAGTCTGAAACACCTTTCTGCATTTCATATTGCGAGTTGCAATTTGCGAGTCGCTATGACTCGCAAATTGCAAGTCGCAATATGAAACCTACCTACATCTGGCCCTTTGTGCAGGAGTCCATGAGGACGACGGTCAGCCGCCTATCCGGGAAACTCCCAAAATCCATACTAACATTTGCCCATGGCTTCTGACTAGCCGGCTCAGTGATTATTGGGCAGCTGGGTGGTTCCCCTGATGTGATGACACATGAGTGGCATTTTCCCACCAATTCGTCCACCTGACGGTCCATGCCCGGGAACCACACCTTGGCAAGCAATCTTGCCTTGGTCTTTGCGGCCCCTTGATGGCCCTGATGTGCTAATTCCACGACTCTTGCCCACAAAATCTGAGGCACTACAATTCTCCTTCATCGAAGAACCAATCCTTAACCATCCGTGGACAACTCATCTCGCACCCTCCACATCCCCTGCATCGCCGCTTTGCACTCGTGATTAGCCGCTTGTGTCTTTTCCAGGAAAAGCTTCCATTTCGTGTGATTCAGCACTTCTATTACTTGATTTAGTGTTGTGTCCACCTTGGTAGCGTCCACAATGTCTCTGACACCAAGGGCATTGGGACATGCTGATTGTACCACCATGTTGACAAACACCTCAGTGCTCCCCTCGTCTTTCTCTTGAGAGTCATCGGTCGTTATTGGGGATGGGTGGCGAGATAAGTAATCCGCGGGTTGTTCACCCCCGGTCGATAGATGACAGTAAACCGGTAAGGTTGCAGCAGAACAGTAGACTGCTCTATTCGCGGGGTGCCAGACGAGGGCACCCGGCAAATAGTGCGACTAGGGGCTTGTGATCGGTCACCACCTGGAATTCTTGTCCATACAAATACAGGTGAAAATGTTTGCACGCCCACCGAATCGCCAAGGCCTCTCGTTCTATATGGGCATATCGGGTTTTGACTGAAGACAATGCTCTGCTAGCATACGCAACTGGAACCCACTCCTGCGGGTTCTGTTCCTGGAGAAGAACAGCGCCAAGACCTACTGGACTTGCATCGACTACCACCTCGGTACATCGGTGAGGGTTAAAGTAAGCCATTGTTGACTTGGCTGGGAGCGCGGTCTTAATGTCAGCAAACGCCTTGTCCGCTGTTGGGCTCCATTCACACCGATGCCCAGTTTTTGTGAGCTATCTGAGAGGTTCCGCCATGGTCGCAAGTTGTGGAATGAACCTTCCGCAATAGGTTGCCATGCCCAGGAAGCTTCTTATTTCTGTGTGGTTTTTCGGAATCGGCGCTTGACGGATAGCATCAGCTTTACGGGGGTCCACTTGTAGACCATCTTTTGAGAAGACATAGCCAAAAAACTCCATCAACATCTGATAAAACACGCATTTCTTCTTGTGGAGTGTTAGCCCTGCCTCCGATAACCTCTGCAGTGTAGGCCTGATATGGCGATGATGTTCTTCTCTGGTCTTGGAGTAGATGAGGATGTCGTCACTCAAATTGATCACCCCTTGCAGTCCTGACAGCGTCTCTCTAATCACATTTTGGAATACTTCGGCTGCCGAAGATACCCCAAAGCTCAGTCTCTTGTATCACTGAAGCCCCGCGTGTGTTGAAAATGTTGTGATGTTCCTACTATCGGGTTCCAGCTCCAGCTGATGGTACCCAGCATTGAGGTCCAATTTCGAGAACCACTGTGCCCCATTCAGATCTGCTATGACGTCATCCATTGTAGTTGTTATGTGCCTCTCTCTTTTAATGGCCTTGTTAGGAATGCGCATATCGACACAGAGACGGATGGCGCAGGTTGCTTGGGCTTCGGTGCTATCACCAACGGCGAGACCCATGGTGTAGGCCCTTCCACCTTCTCGATCACTCCTTGGTCTTCAAGCAGCTGTAGTTCCTTCTCCACTGCTGATCGCAAATGGAACGGTACATGTCGATGTCTGAGAGCAACAGGCGTAACTCTGTGGTCTATGTGTAGCTTGACACTTTTACCTTTAAGTCGTCCCAACCCTTCAAAGAGCTGCGGAAATTCGTTAATCAGGTGCTCAGCGTGGGAGTCATATACTTGTCGCGCAAAGAATACTAACTCTAGCTCTTCCGCTGTGTGGCACCCCAACAGAGTGCCTCGGTCTCCAGTCACCACGTAGAACTTTGCCTGTGTTGACACATGCCCACTGGATACTGCCACTTTGTAGGAAAGTATCATCTTGCCTGGCATGTTACCCCCATATTTCACTGTATATATGTTGTTTTAGTCTATGTGTCACTGGGACACTGCCAGGCAGGGCCCCAGTGCTCATAAGTATGTGCCCTGTATGTGTTCCCTGTGTGATGACTAACTGTCTCACTGAGGCTCTGCTAACCAGAACCTCAGTGGTTATGCTCTCTCTGCTTTCCAAATTTGTCACTAACAGGCTAGTGACCAATTTCACCAATTCACAGTGGCATACTGGTACACCCATATAATTCCCTAGTATATGGTACTGAGGTACCCAGGGTATTGAGGTTCCAGGAGATCCCTATGGGCTGCAGCATTTCTTTTGCCACCCATAGGGAGCTCTGACAATTCTTACACAGGCCTGCCAGTGCAGCCTGAGTGAAATAACGTCCACGTTATTTCACAGCCATTTACCACTGCACTTAAGTAACTTATAAGTCACCTATATGTCTAACCTTCACCTGGTGAAGGTTGGCTGCAAAGTTACTTAGTGTGTGGGCACCCTGGCACTAGCCAAGGTGCCCCCACATCGTTCAGGGTAAATTCCCCAGACTTTGTGAGTGCGGGGATACCATTACACGCGTGCACTGTACATAGGTCACTACCTATGTACAGCGTCACAATGGTAACTCTGAAAATGGCCATGTAACATGTCTAAGATCATGGAATTGTCACCCCAATGCCATTCTGGCATTGGGGGGAAAATTCCATGATCCGCCGGGTCTCTAGCACAGAACCCGGGTACTGCCAAACTGCCTTTCCTGGGTCTCCACTGCAGCTGCTGCTGCTGCCAACCCCTCAGACAGGTTTCTGCCCTCCTGGGGTCCAGGCAGCCCTGGCCCAGGAAGGCAGAACAAAGGACTTCCTCTGAGAGAGGGTGTAACACCCTCTCCCTTTGGAAATAGGTGTGAAGGCTGGGGAGGAGTAGCCTCCCCCAGCCTCTGGAAATGCTTTGATTGGCACAGATGGTGCCCATCTCTGCATAAGCCAGTCTACACCGGTTCAGGGATCCCCCAGCCCTGCTCTGGCGCGAAACTGGACAAAGGAAAGGGGAGTGACCACTCCCCTGACCTGCACCTCCCAGGGGAGGTGCCCAGAGCTCCTCCATTGTGTCCCAGACCTCTGCCATCTTGGAAACAGAGGTGCTGTGGCACACTGAACTGCTCTGAGTGGCCAGTGCCAGCAGGTGACGTCAGAGGCTCCTTCTGATAGGCTCTTACCTCTCTTGGTAGCCAATCCTCCTTCCTAGGTAGCCAAACCTCCTTTTCTGGCTATTTAGGGTCTCTGCTTTGGGGATCTCACCAGATAACGAATGCAAGAGCTCACCAGAGTTCCTCTGCATCTCCCTCTTCACCTTCTGACAAAGGATCGACCGCTGACTGCTCAGGACACCCGCAAAACTGCAACAAAGTAGCAAGACGACTACTAGCAACCTTGTATCGCTTCATCCTGCAGGCTTTCTCGACTGTTTCCAGGTGGTGCATGCTCTGGGGGTAGCCTGCCTCCTTCTTGCACCAGGAGCTATGAAGAAATCTCCTGTGGGTCGACGGAATCTTCCACCTGCAACCGCAGGCAACAAAAGACTGCATCACCGGTCCTCTGGGTCCCCTCTCAGCACGACGAGCGCGGTCCCTGGAACTCAGCAACTCTGTCCAAGTGACTCCCACAGTCCAGTGACTCTTCAGTCCAAGTTTGGTGGAGGTAAGTCCTTGCCTCCCCACGCTAGACTGCATTGCTGGGTACCGCGTGATTTGCAGCTGCTCCGGGTCCTGTGCACTCTTCCAGGATTTCCTTCGTGTGAAGCCAAGCCTGGGTCCCCGACACTCTAACCTGCAGTGCACAACCTTCTGAGTTGTCCTCCGGCGTCGTGGGACTCCCTTTTGTGACTTCGGGTGGACTCTGGTTCACTTTTATTCTAAGTGCCTGTTCAGGTACTTCTGCGGGTGCTGCCTGCTTCTGTGAGGGCTCCCTGACTTGCTGGGTGCCCCCTCTGTCTTCTCATCCAAGTGGCAACATCCTGGTCCCTCCTGGGCCACAGCAGCATCCAAAAACCCTAACCGCGATCCTTGCAGCTAGCAAGGCTTGTTTGCGGTCTTTCTGCATGGGGACACCTCTGCAAGCTTCTTCACGACGTGGGACATCCATCTTCCAAAGGGGAAGTTCCTAGTCCTCTTCGTTCTTGCAGAACACCAAGCTTCTTCCAACAGGTGGCAGCTTCCTTGCACCCTCAGCTGGCATTTCTTGGGCTCCTGCCCACTCCAACACTGTCGCGACTCATGGACTTGGTCCCCTTATCTTACAGGTACTCAGGTCCGGAAATCCACTGTTGTTGTATTGCTGGTGTTTGTTCTCCTTGCAGAATCCCCCTATCATGACTTCTGTGCTCTCTGGGGGTTGTAGGTGCACTTTACACCTACCTTTCAGGGTCTTGGGGTGGGCTATTTTTCTAACCCTCACTGTTTTCTTACAGTCCCAGCGATCCTCTACAAGCTCACATAGATTTGGGGTCCATTCGTGGTTCGCATTCCACTTTTGGAGTATATGGTTTGTGTTGCCCCTATACCTATGTGCTCCTATTACAATCTACTGTAACTTGACATTGCTTGCATTACTTCCTTTTGCTATTATCTGCATAATTTTGGTTTGTGTACATATATCTTGTGTATATAACTTATCCTCATACTGAGGGTACTCACTGAGATACTTTTGGCATATTGTCATAAAAATAAAGTACCCTTATTTTTAGTGTATCTGTGTATTGTGTTTTCCTATGATATTGTGCATATGACACCAGTGGTATAGTAGGAGCTTTACATGTCTCCTAGTTCAGCCTAAGCTGCTTTGCCATAGCTACCTTCTATCAGCCTAAGCTGCTAGAAACACCTCTTCTACACTAATAAGGGATAACTGGACCTGGCACAAGGTGTAAGTACCTCTGGTATCCACTACAAGCCAGGCCAGCCTCCTACATTGGCTGTGCAGCGGTGGGATAAGTACTTGTAACTACTTACCACTTTGTCATTGTGTACTTTTCATAAGAGAATAATATACAAAACAAGTTCAGTGTATGTACACTTAACCAAAAAGTTTTGCTTTTCTCCTTTGACACTTTCTACTAAGTGCTGAAAAGTACTCTAAAACTTCTAAAAGTTTCCAAAAAGTTTGAAAAAGTTTTTTTTCTCTGTTCTTTAAAAAGTCCTGAAACTTTTTCTTTCTTCTCACTGTCTCTAAACCGTCTTTTATCATGTCTGCTGTAGAGTCTGCTCTTAAAATGGTCAATTCTACCTATGACAATTTAAATTTCAAGAGCCTAAGGAGTCTCTGCTTAGATAGAGGTTTAGTGATAGGAAAGAACCCTACAAGAGAGTTTCTGTATAACATGTTCATTGTGAATGATGAGTCCCTAGCTGGCACTTCAAATGAGAAGTTAATAGATAGCTCCCATTCTGACTCAGGGGAACTCCTTGAGGGAGGTGGGGAGGGTTCTGTTCCAAATCTGCCCCTTAGCAGACCACATAGCAATGCTGGTAGTAATAGGAGCTCCCATCATAGTAGGGATGTTTTTATTCCTGGAGGCCATGTTGTTAGAGTCCAAGCTGTTAGGGACAGATCTCCCTCTATTGTTTCCAATTTATCATCAGTGTCCAAGCATTCCCAACCCACCCACCCTGAAGACAACATGTTAGAAAGGGAACTCAAAAAGTTGAGAATGGAAGAGACCAGACTGAAGCTTAAACAGCAACAGCTGGCTCTAAACAGGGAATCCCCAGACCTGGAGAAGGAGAGACAGAGATTGGGGTTTGGATCCCATGGTGGCAGCAGCAGTATTCCTGATAGTAATCCTGTTAGAGAGCATGATTCCAGGAATGTGCACAAGATAGTTCCCCCTTACAAGGAGGGGGATGACATCAACAAGTGGTTTGCTGCACTTGAGAGGGCCTGTATGGTACAGGGTGTCTCTCAAAGGCAGTGGGCTGCTATATTGTGGCTATCTTTCAATGGAAAGGGTAGGGATAGGCTCCTTACTGTTAGAGAAAGTGATGCTAACAATTTTGCAGTTTTGAAGGATGCACTCTTGGATGGATTTGGCTTAACCACTGAACAATACAGGATTAAGTTCAGAGACACCAGAAAAGAGCGCTCACAAGACTGGATAGACTTTGTTGACTGTTCAGTGAAGGCCTTGGAGGGGTGGTTACATGGCAGTAAAGTTTCTGACTATGAAAGCTTGTATAATCTTATTCTGAGAGAGCATATTCTGAATAACTGTGTGTCTGACTTGTTACACCAATATCTAGTGGACTCAGATCTGACCTCTCCCCAAGAATTGGGAAAGAAGGCAGATAAATGGGTCAGAACAAGAGTGAACAGAAAAGTTCAAACAGGGGGTGACAAGGATGGCAAGAAGAAGGATGGTAAGTCTTCTGACAAGGGTGGGGACAAAAGTAAAACTGAGTCTTCATCAGGCCCTCAAAAAGCCTCTGATGGGGGGGTGATGCCAAATCCTCTTCAAATCAAGTTAAAAAACCTTGGTGTTATTTGTGTAAAGTCAAAGGCCATTGGACAACTGATGCCAGTTGTCCAAAGAAAAAAACACCAAACCTCCCACTACCACAACCCCTACTGCAAACTCTAGTGGCCCTAGTAATAGCAGTGGTGGTGGGAGCAAACCTACTAATAGCCAATCCAAGGGAGTAGCTGTGCTCACTTTTGGTAATTTAGTTGGGGTTGATCTTGTTAGGGAGACCACAGAGGCTGTGTTAGTCTCTGAAGGTGCCATTGATTTGGCCGCCTTGGTTGCTTGTCCCCTTAATATGGATAAGTACAAGCAACTTCCCCTAATAAATGGTGTTGAGGTTCAGGCCTACAGGGACACAGGTGCCAGTGTTACCATGGTAATAGAGAAACTGGCACACCCTGAACAACACCTACTTGGTCACCAGTACCAAGTGACAGACGCTCATAACAACGCTCTTAGCCACCCCACAGCTGTTGTGAATCTCAACTGGCGGGGGGGGGGTTACTGGTCCAAAGAAAGTTGTGGTTGCTTCAGATTTACCTGTAGACTGTCTACTAGGAAATGATTTAGAGATATCAGCTTGGGCAGAAGTGGAGTTGGAGGCTCATGCAGCAATGCTGGGCATTCCTGGGCATATTTTAGCTTTGACAAGGGCTCAGGCCAAAAAGCAAAAAGGACAGGGTAACTTGGATCCTGGAACAATGGACCAAGTACTCCCTAAAGCTAGGGGTAGCAAGGGTAAATCCCTACCCACTATCCCTCCCTCTACAGATAATTCTCCTTCTGAGGAAGAAGAATTACCTCCCTGTGCAGAACCTTCACCAGATGAGCTGGCAGCAGACACTGCTGAGCTTTTGGGTGGAGGGGGGCCTGCCAGGGAAGAGCTGAGTGTGGCACAGCAATCCTGTCCCACATTAGAGGGTCTCAGACAGCAAGCTGTCAAGCAGCAAAATGGGGATGTCAGTGACTCACATAGAGTTTACTGGGAGGACAACCTCTTGTACACAGAGGCAAGGGACCCAAAACCTGGAGCAGCCAGGAGATTGGTCATTCCCCTGCAGTACAGAGAGTTCCTCCTAACTCTGGCACATGACATTCCTTTGGCTGGGCATTTGGGCCAGATCAAAATATGGGAAAGGCTTGTCCCCCTGTTTCACTGGCCTAGGATGTCAGAGGACACAAAAGATTTCTGTAAGTCTTGTGTGACCTGCCAAGCCAGTGGCAAGACTGGTGGCACACCAAAGGCTCCCCTTATTCCACTACCTGTGGTTGGGGTCCCCTTTGAAAGGGCAGGGGTTGAAATAGTTGGTCCCGTTGACCCTCCTACTGCTTCAGGCAATAGGTTTATCTTGGTGGTTGTGGGCCATGCCACAAGATATCCTGAAGCAATTCCTCTAAGGACCACTACAGCTCCTGCAGTGGCAAAAGCCCTCCTGGGAATCTTTTCCAGGGTGGGTTTCCCAAAAGAGGTTGTATCAGACAGGGGTAGCAACTTTATGTCTGCATACTTGAAGGCTATGTGGGAGGAATGTGGTGTAACCTACAAATTCACCACACCTTATCATCCACAGACTAATGGACTGGTAGAGAGGTTTAATAAAACTCTCAAAGGAATGATAATGGGACTCCCTGAAAAACTCAGGAGGAGATGGGATGTCCTGTTACCTTGCCTCCTTTTTGCTTACAGGGAGGTACCCCAGAAAGGAGTGGGCTTCAGCCCCTTTGAACTCCTCTTTGGGCATCCTGTAAGAGGTCCACTAACACTTGTGAAGGAGGGTTGGGAACAACCTTTAAAAGCTCCCAAACAGGACATAGTGGACTATGTACTTGGCCTAAGATCCAGAATGGCTGAGTACATGAAAAAGGCCAGTAAAAACCTTCAGGCCAGCCAAGAGCTCCAAAAGCAGTGGCATGACCAGAAGGCTGTTCTGATTCAGTACCAACCAGGACAGAAGGTGCGGGTATTGGAGCCTGTGGCCCCAAGAGCACTACAAGACAAATGGAGTGGACCCCATCTCATTGTTGAAAAAAGGGCGAGGTCACCTACTTGGTTGACCTGGGCACTGCCAGGAGTCCCCGTAGGGTGATTCATGTCAACCACTTAAAACCCTACTATGACAGGGCTGATCTCACCCTGCTCATGGCAACAGATGAAGGACAGGAAGAAGAGAGTGACCCTCTCCCTGGCCTCTTCTCCTCCACTGAAGAGGATGCTCTAGTGGAGGGAGTAGTTTTGGCAGACTAACTTACTGCAGAACAGAAAGACAACTGCATAAATCTCCTTGGACAGTTTTCTGAACTCTTTTCAACTGTGCCAGGCACCACATCTTGGTGTGAACACACAATTGATACTGGAGACAGCATGCCTGTCAAAAGTAAAAATCTATAGGCAGCCTGACCATGTCAGGGACTGCATAAAACAAGAGGTCCAGAAAATGCTTGATCTAGGAGTGGTTGAACCTTCTGAAAGCCCATGGGCGAGTCCTGTGGTGCTTGTACCAAAGCCTCACTCAAAAGATGGAAAAAGGGAGATGAGGTTTTGTGTTGATTACAGAGGTCTCAACCAGGTAACAAAAACTGATGCTCACCCTATACCCAGGGCAGATGAGCTCATAGATACACTAGCATCTGCCAAGTATCTAAGCACCTTTGATTTGACTGCAGGGTATTGGCAGATCAAATTGGCTGAGGATGCTAAACCTAAAACTGCATTTTCAACTATAGGAGGGCACTACCAATTTACAGTGATGCCCTTTGGTTTGAAAAATGCACCTGAAACTTTTCAGAGGTTGGTGAACACAGTCCTGGAAGGGTTGGAGGCTTTTAGTGCAGCATATCTTGATGATATAGCTGTCTTTAGCTCCACCTGGGATGAGCACCTGGTCCACCTTTGGAAAGTTTTGGAGTCCCTGCAAAAGGCAGGCCTCACTATCAATGCCTCAAAGTGCCAGATAGGGCAGGGAAAGGTGGTTTATCTGGGACACCTGGTAGGTGGAGAACAGATTGCACCACTTCAGGGGAAAATCCAAACAATCATGGATTGGGTTCCCCCTACAACTCAGACCCAGGTGAGAGTCTTCCTAGGCCTCACTGGGTATTAAAGGAGATTCATTAAAAACGATGGCTCCATTGCAGCCCCACTTAATGATCTCACTAGCAAGAAGATGCCTAAAATGGTATTGTGGACATCTAGCTGTCAGAAAGCTTTTGAGGAGCTCAAACAGGCCATGTGCACTGCACCTGTCCTAAAAAAACCATGTTACTCCAAGAAATTCAGTGTTCAAACTGATGCATCTGAATTAGGGGTAGGGGCAGTCTTAACACAACTGAATTCTGAGGGCCAGGATCAACCAGTTGCTTTTATCAGCAGAAGGTTGACCCCTAGAGAAAAGCGTTGGTCTGCAATAGAGAGAGAGGCCTTTGCTGTGGCCTGGGCACTGAAGAAGTTGAGGCCATACCTGTTTGGCACTCACTTCATTGTTCAGACAGACCACAAACCTCTACTTTGGCTAAAACAAATGAAAGGTGAAAATCCTAAATTGTTGAGGTGGTCCATATCTCTACAGGGGATGGACTATACAGTGGAACGTAGACCTGGGAGTACCCACTCCAATGCAGATGGACTCTCCAGATATTTCCACTTAGACAATGAAGACTCATCAGGACATGGCTAGTCTTATTGTCCTTCGTTTGGGGGGGGGGTTGTGTAGGAATGTACCATCTTGCCTGGCATGTTACCTCCATATTTCACTGTATATATGTTGTTTTAGTCTATGTGTCACTGGGACCCTGCCAGGCAGGGCCCCAGTGCTCATAAGTATGTGCCCTGTATGTGTTCCCTGTGTGATGACTAACTGTCTCACTGAGGCTCTGCTAACCAGAACCTCGGTGGTTATGCTCTCTCTGCTTTCCAAATTTGTCACTACCAGGCTAGTGACCAATTTCACCAATTCACATTGGCATGCTGGTACACCCATATAATTCCCTAGTATATGGTACTGAGGTACCCAGGGTATTGGGGTTCCAGGAGATCCCTATGGGCTGCAGCATTTCTTTTGCCACCCATAGGGAGCTCTGACAATTCTTACACAGGCCTGCCAGTGCAGCCTGAGTGAAATAACGTCCACGTTATTTCACAGCCATTTACCACTGCACTTATGTAACTTATAAGTCACTTATATGTCTAACCTTCACCTGGTGAAGGTTGGGTGCAAAGTTACTTAGTGTGTGGGCACCCTGGCACTAGCCAAGGTGCCCCCACACCGTTCAGGGCAAATTCCCTGGACTTTGTGAGTGCGGGGACACCGTTACACGTGTGCACTGTACATAGGTCACAACCTATGTACAGCGTCACAATGGTAACTCCGAACATGGCCATGTAACATGTCTAAGATCATGGAATTGTCACCCCAATGCCATTCTGTCATTGGGGGGGAAATTCCATGATCCCCCGGGTCTCTAGCACAGAACCCGGGTACTGCCAAACTGCCTTTACGGGGTCTCCACTGCAGCTGCTGCTGCTGCCAACCCCTCAGACAGGTTTCTGCCCTCCTGGGGTCCAGGCAGCCCTGGCCCAGAAAGGCAGAACAAAGGACTTCCTCTGAGAGAGGGTGTAACACCCTCTCCCTTTGGAAATAGGTGTGAAGGCTGGGGAGGAGTAGCCTCCCCCAGCCTCTGGAAATGCTTTGATGGGCACAGATGGTGCCCATCTCTGCATAAGCCAGTCTACACCGGTTCAGGGATCCCCCAGCCCTGCTCTGGTGCGAAACTGGACAAAGGAAAGGGGAGTGACCACTCCCCTGACCTGCACCTCCCAGGGGAGGTGCCCAGAGCTCCTCCAGTGTGCCCCAGACCTCTGCCATCTTGGAAACAGAGGTGTCTGTGGCACACTGAACTGCTCTAAGTGGCCAGTGCCAGCAGGTTACGTCAGAGGCTCCTTCTGATAGGCTCTTACCTCTCTTGGTAGCCAATCCTCCTCCTTCCTAGATAGCCAAACCTCCTTTTCTGGCTATTTAGGGTCTCTTCTTTGGGGATCTCACCAGATAACGAATGCAAGAGCTTACCAGAGTTCCTCTGCATCTCCCTGTTCACCTTCTGCCAAAGGATCGACCGCTGACTGCTCAGGACGCCTGCAAAACCGCAACAAAGTATTAAGACGACTACTAGCAACCTTGTATCGCTTCATCCTGCCGGCTCTCTCGACTGTTTCCAGGTGGTGCATGCTCTGGGGGTAGCCTGCCTCCTTCTTGCATCAGGAGCTCTGAAGAAATCTCCCGTGGGTCGACGGAATCTTCCCCCTGCAACCGCAGGCAACAAAAGACTGCATCACCGGTCCTCTGGGTCCCCTCTCAGCACGACGAGCGTGGTCCCTGGAACCCAACAACTCTGTCCAAGTGACTCCCACCGTCCAGTGACTCTTCAGTCCAAGTTTGGTGGAGGTAAGTCCTTGCCTCCCGACGCTAGACTGCATTGCTGGGTACCGCGTGATTTGCAGCTGCTCTGGTTCCTGTGCACTCTTCCAGGATTTCCTTCATGCACAGCCAAGCCTGGGTCCCGACACTCTAACCTGCAGTGCACAACCTTCTGAGTTGTCCTCTGGTGTCGTGGGACTCCCTTTTGTGACTTCGTGTGGACTCCGGTTTACTTTTCTTCTAAGTGCCTGTTCAGGTACTTCTGCAGGAGCTGCCTGCTTCTGTGAGGTCTCCCTGACTTGCTGGGTGCCCCCTCTTTCTCCTCATCCAAGTGGCGACATCCTGGTCCCTCCTGGGCCACAGCAGCATCCAAAAACCCTAACCATGACCCTTGCAGCTAGCAAGTCTTGTTTGCGGTCTTTCTGCGTGGGAACACTCCTGCAAGCTTCTTCACGACGTGGAACATCCATCCCCCAAAGGGGAAGTTCCTAGTCCTCTTCGTTCTTGCAGAACACCAAGCTCCTTCCAACAGGGGGCAGCTTCCTTGCACCCTCAGCTGGCATTTCTTGGGCTCCTGCCCACTCTCGACACTGTTGCAACTCATGGACTTGGTCCCCTTGTCTTACAGGTACTCAGGTCCGGAAATCCACTGTTGTTGCATTGCTGGTGTTTGTTCTCCTTACAGAATCCCCTTAACACGACTTCTGTGCTCTCTGGGGGTTGTAGGTGCACTTTACACCTACCTTACAGGGTCTTGGGGTGGGCTATTTTTCTAAACCTCACTGTTTTCTTACAGTCCCAGCGACCCTCTACAAGCTCACATAGGTTTGGGGTCCATTCGTGGTTCGCATTCCACTTTTGGAGTATATGGTTTGTGTTGCCCCTATACCTATGTGCTCCTATTGCAATCTACTGTAACTTTACATTGCTTGCATTATTTCCTTTTGCTATTATCTGCATAATTTTGGTTTGTATACATATATCTTGTGTATATAACTTATCCTCATACTGAGGGTACTCACTGAGATACTTTTGGCATATTGTCATAAAAATAAAGTACCTTTATTTTTTGTATATCTGTGTATTGTGTTTTCTTATGATATTGTGCATATGACACCAGTGGTATAGTAGGAGCTTTACATGTCTCCTAGTTCAGCCTAAGCTGCTTTGCCATAGCTACCTTCTATCAGCCTAAGCTGCTAGAAACGCCTCTTCTACATTAATAAGGGATAACTGGACCTGGCACAAGGTGTAAGTACCTCTGGTACCCACTACAAGCCAGGCCAGCCTCCTACACACTTCCCCTGTGCCCTTTAAAGGAAGCGGTTCTCGGCCCCCGTAGTTATATATTTTAGTGGTCGTTGGCGCAAGCGATGGTGTTGGGGTCAAGTGCCTGAATAGAGTATCATCCATTACGTTCACGGATGCTCCTGTATCTATGAGCACCGTCGCCGATGTGCCGTTGACTTGGATGTTGCTCATGGGTGGTGGTCGTTTCTTTTGTTGTCTCCCACCGGTGAATGAGATCACAAAGATGTCTTCATCCTTGTCTTCTTCGAAGACTGGGGTTCTTTGAGCTGTGGTTTCGCTGGATTCATCAGTCTCTTTGGTTACGCTTCTAATCTTGGCGTCCCGTCCTTTCTGGTTTCCTTGCAAGCCTCTTCCTGACCTACACACTTTCGCAAAGTGGTTGTCTTTGCCACACTTATCACATGTTTTTCCTTTCGCCGGGCACCCAATTGGTGGTTTGTGTTCATACCCGCAGTTTCTGCAGGTGCGCGCGCTCTGTCTGACAAGGTTTGTTTTGCGCCCTGGCGGTTGACGAGCTTGGATGGCGTCTATCTGCTCTTCTTTCACCTGGACTGGCCGTGTGGTCGATGCAGCTGCCAGTGATTGTCCTCTTACTGCCGCCATGGCATCCGCCCACACCGCTGATAGTTCGTGTGACCATGCCAGAACCAAAATGTTGTTGAGGGGCATGCCTTGCTGCCGTAGGATGAGCTTCCTTAGTGCATTCGACCGGCATCCCTGAATAATCTGTGCCCTAATCTCCTCTGATTGAGGCCTACGCACGAGCATGCTAGCTTCCTGAGTCGTGCATTGAACATGTCCATTGACTCAACATCCGTTTGCTGAGTCTGCCGGAGTTTGAAGCGTTCAAAGTCTGAGTTTAGCTGTGGGTCAAAATGCTTGTTCAGGGCTTCCACTGCTGCGTTGAAGTCTGCCTTATCACCTGTGTTTGGGAGAGCATCGAACAGTTCTTGCAGCTCATTTCCTCCCATGAGCAGCATGAGAGATCTGCGCATGGCTCCGTCTGTCTCTTTTGTGGCGCAGAAGTAGTTTTCTAACCGGTTTAACCATAGGCGCCATCTTGGCGATGCTGTGGCCGGATCAATCAGTTGGCTGAACGGGGGCAGCGCAGTCGCAGTGACCGCAGAGTGAACACTGGTGGCTGCTTGCACAGGCAGCTGGGGGTTTTCCAGCGATGGGGCACTCATTATGTCTCAGGTTATGTAGGCACTTTGCTGTTGTAATGCAGGTTCCTTTCTTGTGGTCTCTATTTAATGATAGTGGTATCTCTTTTTTTTCAATGTTATCTCCTCTATGGAGTGTTCTGTGTCATACACGTGGTGTGCCACCTCTTATTTTTTTTTCTTTCTAGGCCTGCACTTGGTTATTCTTATTTTTTTTCTATTGTCTCTCTTTATTTATTTTTTTCATTGGGAACTCTACCCCCTTTTTCTTTTTACCACTTTCCTTTTCCCCCTTTTCTTTTTCTTTTTTTTCCCACTGTTCTCTGGGCTTTCTGCCCCTCCTCCTTACTTGTCTGGGGCTCCTGCCCCTCTGGCTCCGTGAGCTGCGTTCCCCTCCCTGGGGAGCACAGCCTGAGCGTCAGGGCCTCGGGGTGAGAGCGTTGAGATTACTGTAACGCCGGAGGTGTTGCCGCCTTTATTTCATTTTTATTTGCTTGCCGCGTACCGGGGCACGGCCGGGAGACTCGCGCTGGAGGGGAGAGGCGGGGCGCACCACTCACAGCAGGGCGCGGCGCGCTTCTTCCGAGTTCGGACGTGCGCCCGCCTGGCCACACGTTCCCCGGCACCCCTTCCAGCACGGCACGAGGGCACTGTGCCGGTCCCGTTTCTTTTCTTTTGGGGTCGTCGCGGCCTGCGCTGTTCGTTGGCCGTGGTGGGATCAGCTTTGCCACGCGGGAGTAGCAAGACCCACTCGTCGCCACTGTAAAGGGGTGAAAGGCCGTCCACTGCGCCTGTGCACACCAGTTGCCGACTCAAGGGGAACTGCGTCATCGCAGCCCCGGCTTTATTACATAACCTCGGTTCCGCACTCCATCCGGACGCGCTGAACCTGACACAACATAAAGGAGAGTCCGGGTGGCTCTCTACATATCCGACCTTGGAGTAGCACAATTCTAAGCATGCACTATTCAGGCTGCACGTATGTGTGAGTTGCAATAGTTGGAGACTTGGAGATCTAGGGATGTAGTATCTGGCAGTGCTCAGTTTGTAGATGTGGGCACGTCTTAGGATGCACAGCTCAGACTGCACATATCTTGGAGGTACACAATGTTGTGTGCACACAACTTCTAAGTGCACACGTCTTAAGATACAGAGCTAAGGCTGAACACATCTTGGATATCCACAGCTCTAGGGGTGAACAAATCCTGTAGATCTGTGGCAATGGCTGTGCACTGCTATGAAAGCATCACACAGCTCTGGAGGTCTAAGGTTGCTATGAGTGATGTGTGCCCTGCATAGGTCTCCTTGAAAAACTGGATGACCCTTCCTATCCAGATCATCTTGTGTCTCCAGGGTCACTTTGAAGAGAGCTCTTTTTATTTTACCAGATCTCGGCGTCCTCTTAGACTGAGGTAATTTGTGAACCGTGTCCTGTGCTATGCTAGACCGGCCAGAGGCTGGCTCAGGGAGGGGAGTGAGCAGGGGCTCCGGACCGTGCGAGTTCTTTTAGTACTTCAGAAGACACCTGACCTAACCTGGACATTTTTTCCACAAACTGCAGTTTAGTCTCCCCACTCCTCAAACAGCCCCCTCCCCCACCAACCCCACCTTGAAAGACACCTGTGTGGAAAATAGAGTTTAGTAATTTGAATTTGTTGAACTTAAATGTTTCATAGCATTTCCAGCTGCTTTCTTAATAAAGTGAGGCTTAATTGTCAATTTGTGTTTTCTCGCTGTACATGTCGTGGTGTGCGAGTTTGTACACTTGTTCCTTGTTGCGGTTGTTTGTCCTTTTGTGTGTCTGTGCCGAAGCTCAGTGTGCGCTCTCGTCTGGCCTGGAGAGACCCCAGCAGTGGACAGGGGTCTCCATCTCAGGTGGGGAAGAGCAAAGGGGCCAAGTCCAGCATCTGAAGAAAGGAGCTGTAGATGTTCACACCCCAACGGAGCTGCCGAACCCCTGGGCTTTGAGGTGAAGATGTTGCAAGATTCAATTACTAACTCCCAGAGCTTGGAGTCAGGGTCACATTTATCAAATACTTCAATTCAGAGGTGTTACCCTTAAAGTGTACAAAGTGTAACCTCATTGTCACAAAGACCCCAAAGGACATTTCCCTTGCGGTTTCTTTGTATTTTATAGCTCAACTGAGAGCACCCTTCGTGATCCTCCCGCCCCCACATACCTCCATCTGAATGTGCAGAACGCAAATACATTAATATTACCGAGCGTTATGCATTTTGCCGGCTGATAGGTCCAATAAGTAATATTTTTATTATTTATGAGGATGGTAATTTTTATTCAGTAAACCTCACCCACAAACTCGTTTTATAGTCATGTGGTAAACGCAATAATTTTATGCTTGCGTTATGTATAAGTTATCTATTTTCTCGTTTATTTATTTGTATATGTGCTATTTACAGCGTTATAGGTGCCACCTAAGGAATATTCCTAGCGCTCAGACCAGAATGTGCTGGGCAAACCACTCAGCTGAGCTTGATTAGACTCTACTTCAGTCAATGACAGTTTGAAAGGCCCTATTTGAATGACGCAGGTAACCTGTTTCTACCCCAAGCCTATGAATGTGCGGCTCGATTCTACAAATGAACGACCACCATGCTGTAATCGTTTGAATGACAAAAGTGAGGTGGGCCACCATAGCTTATTTTAAATTCTACAGGCACAATTATTTTCCTGTGGACTATGGGCAAGAAAATATCTGCAGAATCGGTATAAAGTATTTATAGCATCTATCTGAGTATGCACATGTCTGATCATGCGTGTTTGTGTCAATGATTTGAGTGTGCGCGCAAAAATATACCTACTGGCCAAAGCACTGCCCTCAAACATGCGTTTTTATCTGTACATTGTGTATAAGAGTTTTTTTTAAACAACTTTTTTTTTTTTACGAAAAAAGCATCCAGGGTTAGGACTGCCACACAGTCCCTAAGCGCCAGTGTTCAGAAGCAGACGGGGTGCCTGTGTTCCTTATCATTTAATTTGAAAACGGGCATGTACGCTTCTGTTGGCGCCTATCCTCTTCTCCAGGATAAAAAAAAAGTCCTGTTATAAAAGCGGAAGCACCTTGGTATTAATTACAGTTTGCCGATTAATTGCAATGCCTCCCATTTTAGGTGGGATAACTAAATTGTATCTATATACCGCACACTACCACTAACCAGAGGTTGAAGCATTATTCAATAAGTAGCAGGCTACCCGAAACCAAAGGGAGATTAGTGGTGCATTAGTAGAGGAAATATCAAAATTGTTATTTGAAGTAAGTGGTGGGCATGTTCCCCTGTTAAAACAAAGGTTCCAGGAACGTTATAGTTAGGAAACAGAATTTAAAAAAACCCTTAGAAATTCAATAAAAAAAAAACAAAGGTTACAAGGATGTTATAGTTAGGCTCTCATTTCACAGGTACAAAACCAGTGAAATTCAGCCCTTATAGTTACTTGAGATAGCTTTAACTTGTGCTTCCGTGAGGCACTGCATATGACCTCATATATTATATAACTCATGACATGGTCAGTGAAATCATTGATGACATTACTGATGATGTTAGTGGCTTCAGCTTGTGGTTTGGCGAATTTCTTGATGACGGTGAATTGTTCTTTTGTGTTGTGAGTGGTGACGTTGATGCTGTCCTGTAGAACGTTTTTTCTGGTGGATATGATGAGTCCATGGTGGCATCTTGTGGCAGATTTGATGGCTGCCAGGTCCTTCAGGGATTTGCTGTTCCTCCATGTTAGAAATGGAGTTTCTGGTTGGCTAGGGTCTGCACCTAAGACAGGCAGAACCTACCCAATCTAGTCAGGGCAAGGGAGTTACACTTCCAAGATAACCCTTGCTCACCCCCTTGGTAGCTTGGCACGAGCAGTCAGGCCTATCCCAGAGGCAATGTGTAAAGCGTTTGCACAACACACATAACACACGTGACGCAAAATGTACACCACAAAGTAAACACAACACTGAGCTATGTAAAAATAAACTATATTGCACAAAACATAATTAGACCAACATTACACGTTAGTAATACCCTGCTACCTTAGCAGTTGTCAGAACGTTATATAAGTTACTAATACTCTGCAAGAATGAGCATTAGAACACGTAAGTACTCAGGATTCTGCAACATGAGCAGTAGTCAGGAATTACAGTAATAATTCTATGCACTTGTCATGAATACCTCATAAATACCCATAAAAGGAACATTAGAGAACATATCACAAGTCATAAACAATACATATAAACAATACATATCAGCATGTCATGTCCATAAAAGGAACATTAGCACATATGTGTTATGGGAGGAAAGCAAGTAAAACATATACATTCCCCTAGGTCCATACTTTGCTCACTGAGCCACTATATCCCTAAAAGTACCTTGTTTCTTGGTGAATAGGCACTCCCTGTGCCTAGAAGAGCATGGGGAGGCCCCCTCGCGCTCCTGCACGCTCTACGGGGGCCACGCGGTGCTTCCTGGGGGAGAGGGGCGGTCGGCACCTTCTCCCTGTAGGAAATGGAACGGGCCCCTCTTGGGACCCGCAACCTTTGTGGGGCCCCCTGGGGCCTCTAATGGCCCTCTCCCAAAGGAGGGGGCCCAAAAGCCAATTAGGAATTAAGTAACTGGGGCAATCGCGCCCCTCCGGCAGTGACCGGGTGAAGGGAACTCCCTTTCCACCACGTGTTCTGCGTGGTGGGAGGCAGCCGCCCTCGTCCTCGGTGGGGCCGCCAGAAATGAAGAAGGAAGCAGGGGCCTCCGATGAGGCTTCCCAATGCGGCCACACCCGGTATGGTGCACAAGCCGCTTTTCAGCCCGACCTGGGCTGTCGAATGGAGCAGGCACCAAGGATGGTGCCTGCAGGTGCCCCAGAGGCACGTCAAAAAAGTGCGCTTCACCCCGGGGGGCACGCTCACTCCTGTTCTATGTTTCTGGGACCCCTGGGGGCGCCTTGGACAGTGCGACCCTGGCGCACTGGAATCTCCCTCTGCCGGGTCGGGGTGGTGATCGTTTGGCAAACGAAGAGCGCTTTTCAAAGTGCTAGGACTATACTTGTAGCCTGGGTTGCGGCGGTGATCTTGCTGGCAAGAAGAGCGCTTCAAAACAGCACGAGGAGCACCATGGTGATCCCGGGCTGCAGTGGCTGTTTCTTCTGGGCACGAAGAGCACTCTAAATGGCGCTACATCAGCAATGCAGCACTCCTTGTGCTGAAAGAAGTTTTCAGAGGTCAGGGGCCACAGCACCCTGCCTCTGGAGACAATAGGGACAAAAGGGGGTGCAGGGCTGGAGAATCCAGCAGCAGGAAAGCACAACAAGGGGGTGCAAGCAGGGGCAGTTCCTTCTGGTGACCAGGCAGGTCACAGGTCAGCACAGCAGCAGCAGTCCCAGGTGGCCCTCGTGAGTCCTTTTCAACTGCGTCCTGTCCAGCTCCAGGTAAGGTTCCTGGAGGTCCCAAAAATGTCAAGTGATGTCTAAATTGTGGGGAAATTTCCCTGTACTTATACTAAGTTTTCAGAGTATTTTACAATGGGAAGGAGAGGGGATTCAAACTAGTTACAACTGGTTCTGGGAGTGCCCTTTCTCTCCTCCAGCACAGGCTCCAAACATCAGTGAGGAGTAAACGACCCTATTGTGTGAGGCCAGGGCACAGCTTTTACAAATGCAGGTGTGCCCCACCTCTCCCTTCTCTCAGCACAAGAAGGCTTTACAATATGCAGATGCACCTCTGTTACACCTCCACCCACCCTGTGTTCAGGCTGTCTGAAACGTATCCACAAAGCCCCAACTGTCAGTCTGCCCAGACGTCGATTGGAGGCAAGCTGCTAAACACCAAAGTCATAAGCACAGATAAATGCGCACTTCCTAGAAGTGGCATTTCTGTGATAGTAATAAAAAATACACCTACACCAGTAAGCAGCATTTATCACCACTATCATAACCTTACCAAACATGCCTACGCTACCCCTCATAAATCAGACAATACCCCTTACACTTAAGGCAGGGCATTCCCAATGCAATCCTATGAGAAGGCAGCACTCACAGAAGTGAGACACCAAGTTAGGCTGTTTGTCACTACCAGGACAGGCCACGCAACATGGCACATGTCCTGCCTTCTACAGGCATGGCACCCTGCCCAAAGGGCTAAGTAGGGAGTACCTTAGGGGTGACTTACATGTAGTAAAAGTGGAGTTCTGGGCCTGGCAAGTAAATTTAGATGCTAGGTCCCTGTGGCAGAAAACTGCTCACACTGAGATAGGTTTGACAGGTTGTACGACGGAACGCCGACTGACAAAACAACGGGTGCCTAAACAACGAGGTCGGAACACCCACCTCGTTGTTACTACTAATGCCTTTACCACGAATGCCTTAACAACGATATTTCGTTGTAAAGGCATTCCTGGTAAAGTCATTAGTAACAGGCACCCATTGATCCTGCATGCCTCACCCCACCCCCCCAACCCCACCCCAAAACCTAAAACCCCGACCCCCCCCAACCCCTCCCCAAAACCAAAAACGCCCCACCCCCCCAACCCCACCCCAAAACCTAAAACCCCCGACCCCCCACCCCCTCCCTAAAACCAAAAACGCCCCACCCCCCAACCCCACCCCAAAACCTAAAACCCCAACCCCCACCCCCTCCCCAAAACCAAAACGCCCCAACCCCACCCCAAAACCTAAAACCCCGACCCCCAACCCCCTCCCCAAAAACCTAAAACGCCCCACCCCCCCAACCCCACCCCAAAACCTAAAACCCCGACACCCCACCCCCTCCCCAAAACCTAAAACGCCCCACCCCCCAACCCCACCCCAAAACCTAAAACCCCCGACCCCCAACCCCCTCCCCAAAACCAAAAACACCCCACCTCCCCAACCCCACCCCAAAACCTAAAACCCCGACCCCCAACCCCTCCCAAAAACGCCCCACCCCCAAACCCCACCCCAAAACCTAAAACCCCCCACTTACCTGAGTCGTCGCCTCGTCATCTGCGTCGTCCTCCTCAGCCTACTCCCTTGTTTGTACCTTAACCATGCATGTTCGTTGTTCAGGACATGCGTGGTTAAGGCACAAAATAACGAAGTCGTGGTTAAAGAAAGCGTTGTTCCGCTTTCGTTAACCAGGACTTCGTTATAAAAAAGTCGGCATAAAGGATGTTTCCCGGTTTGACAGGCTACTTCAGTGGGTGGCGCAAGCAGCGCTGCAGGCCCACTAGTAACATTTAATATACAGGCCCTGGGTTTAGGGATACCACTTTACAAGGGACTTATAGGTAAATTAAATATGCCAATTGGTATAAGTCAATCATACCAATTTTGTAAGGGAGAGCACATGCACTTTAGCACTGGTTAGCAGTGAAAAAGTGCTCAGAGTCAAAACGTGAGCCAACAATGGTCATAAAAATAAGGAGGCAAAAAGCAAAAAGTCTGGGGAATGACCTTGTAAAAGGGCCAGGTTCAACACTCCATTTTTAGGGGCAAGCGCAAAGTGCTTCGTCCCCTGCTGTAATCTCTCTTTGAGCTTCTAACCACGCCCATTTCAGGTCAGTCAGTTTCATTGGTTTGTGAGCTTGCCTTTTAAAATCCGCTTGCTTTTATTAGTGAAAGGCATGCACACGTCATGCCTTTTCCGGTGTTTATCCCTCCTCGAGCGCATCGACCAAATACTGAAAATATATGAGGCTCGATGTTTTCCATCTGATTTCTGGACTACTTTTTCTTTTTATTGTCGTAGGCAGCGCGATCTCACTGGGAAGTAGTTGAGTGCTTTGCATGACATCGATCTTGGTACATAGGTAATTGCACTTTTGCCGGATACATGGATAATTGCACTTTTGCCTTTAGGTTTCACTGCAAGCAAACTTTTATTCCCATTTGTGTGTCTGCTTTGCGCTGATGGCGTCCATGGGCTGAAAGTCTGGGGAAAGCAGTGAAAAGGAGGGGCAGGCAGGCATCAGGCATGTACAAAACAGGGCTGAGAGCCCCGAAGATAAATGAGAAAGAGGGACAGGCAGGCAGCAGACGCAGACACATCACCAAACTCCAAATAAGGCCCAAAGTCGGAGATATTTCTTTAATCCATGCTTGACTAGGTTAGTGACATTTTGAACAAGATATGTAAAAAGAAAATAGGGCCTGATTTATATTTTTTTGCGGTACAGATACTCTGTTGTAACTGAGACAAGATAATGGTCTGCCCACTAAATTTAGGTGTGGTCAGACCTTAGATTTAATGACGGTGGGCACCACTCTTTTTCCCCCCTTGTGAAACCCATCTAACGACCCTATGGAGTAAGGGTGAAACAGGATAAATGGCTGGTCTATGGGAGACGTTCTTGCACCTTAACCGAGCCTCGTAGTTGCTCATGGATGAAGACTGAGATGATTTGTTCCCATGGAGGAGCCACAGAGATACGTGGAAAACATTTTACTGTCTCTTTTAGAATGGTCTGGGCTATGAACATTTTTTTGATCACGGGATCTAGCTAAGACAGAACACGTGACCAATAAGGGGTTTGACCAGAGTTGTGCAAGTAAGTCAAAACACAAAATTATTTAAAAAGGAAGGTCTAGGGTATGAATTCTGGAGTGTGTTGCCCCAATTAACGTATCTCCATAAACAGACAGAGAGTCAAGCCCCCTGCATTGAGCAAAGACCTGTCAAGGAGGGCGGGAAACATGAGTTTGAGCACCTGAAACCATCAATAGTCTCTAAGTAAATAAAAATACAACTGAGAATGAACGGGTGAATGTGATTTGAGAGAATGAGTTGGAAGGTGGGTGAATGTTTGGGTGTGACAATGGGCCCAAAAATGGTAATGGTGAAATATGAAGGGAAGCCTCTTCTGTATTAGCTGGGTCTGAAAGTTCAATGGTCTAATACAGCCACCCCAGGAACTGTATTTCAATTCATGGTTGCAAATGTAAACCCTGGCAGAGCCATTCACTCTTTTCTCCTACCAAAGTCAGAACTATTGAGCTTGGTAACAATAAATATCTGTTATTCTACTCCAGAGTGAACTTGTGCTTCAGAAATACGTATATTGTGTTGAAAATGTCCTTGACCTTTCTGATGCCGACTTTCTTCTGTCCTTTCGACAATGGCTATCATTTCTACTACTGGTAAATAATAATCATGCTTGCACTTCAATGTAGGACTCATGCAAGATGGCACTTCCATCACAGAGCACTGCTATGCCTTTGCAATGAAAACATATACTGCCACAATTAGGGACCCGAATGCAGTGACAGATACTCACCGAGAGATGAACACAAGTGTATGCAAGCATATAAGATATTAGGCATCAGCATACGCACATTCACACACCAACGCAGTTACGGATGCACTCACAGATAAACACATGGGCATATACATATGCACACACAAACATGAAAGAGATTGAGCCCTGCTTTTGACATATTTAATTCTCAGATTACAAACAATAGCATGCAAGATATCTGGCATCATGCCTGGCATCATGACAAGAAAGGGCAATACAGTGGTTCAAGATCATCATATCACGTAGATATTAGGTTCCCCCTACAGTATCATTTTAGGTCTGGGATCAGGGGTAAACTGAAAACATCAACAAAACATAACATCCCATACGACCTGTATTGCTACTATTTCAATTTACATTCAATGTGATCTGGCCAAAGACTTATACCTTACAATCAAAACATAGTTGGATACAAACACTTTTTATTTACTATTTACATATCACCACTTTGTTTATATTTCATTTTTTTATATATATCAACAATTAATGTGCAATACAAAAATTATCATTACATGATATAATCATACATTACGTTTATTCCATAGAAACATCAACTATTGCAATAAATCACAACATTGTTATATACAGTATACATGCACCCTCCCCACATTTGTCAAACCACTCTCTCACTCCCTCAGTGTGAGAGTGGTTTGAAAAATGGGGACACATGCCCATTGCTTACTTTTTAAATTGCTGAAGGTAAATCCATAGGCACTGACAGCCTAATTATAGAATTGTTCTAAGTATTCAGTGCATATGGTGTTCACAGCCAATTACATCTTCCTAGAAGCACCGATCAAACCCACAAAAGGCCATCAATTGACCTTGCCTTTTGCCTGATAAGTTGTAAATTCTACCTGAGTTAAGAGCTGTAAGTAGGGAGAATCGGTGATGTCTGTACCCAAAAAATATTTTTTCTTGAACAGACCTAAAACCTAAAGGACCTGTGTAGTGTCGCGGACCAGTGACGGAACTGGTCACAGGACACTCCCATTGCTGGCCGAAGGCTAGGGTTGGACATAATTGCAGGGAATACTCTTGTTACATGGCAACGCCCCTGAGGTGTGAAGGTGTGGTGGTATGGCCCGAGTCACGTGGGATCAAGGTATAAAATAAATGGTGTGGTCCAGGGCGTGGCAGACACCGTAGCGGCACACTGATGTAACCGTGTCCGCGCATCACGTGGCTGAAACGTCTGGGCCTCACGGACAGAATAAATGTGTGTCATGTGTGTCCTTGCAAGCGTCGAATGTGGTGTCGAGTAACTCACTCGACACTACAAAATTGGCGACAAGGGTGTTTTCGTTACCTGCCGTGCTGTTCCCTGGTGGCGGCCGTCTCCCCGGCGGCGCTCGTTCCACAAGGACGTGACGCAGCGGTCGGGCGCCTTCATTTAACGCCGCCGCTCTCACTCGCCGAGCTGACAACATCGGAACTGACGCAGTGAGCGTCCAGAGAGCTCAACCTCACCGCGCGCAGAGCGCTCGCTCCGGCCTCAGACACCGGAAGGTAGGCCACGCCCACCCCGGCTCCCTGGGGGCAATCCCGTGCCGTTAGGCTGCGCGAAGCTCAGGAAAGGAGCTGCCAGCCTGCACATAAACTGTGTCTAAAGGAGACAGTGCTGCACATCACCGCACAAACTTAAGCCCTTGCAACTCCATAAAGCTAGTGACAATCATCCCAGTCGGAGGGGCACTCCCACCACCTCACGCCCAACTACGTCAACCATGTCAGTCATACCACCAGTTGAACATTTCGTAGTGGAAGGAGCCCCATCAGCCCAGGCACCAAAATGGAGAGATTGGGTGGACAGGGTCCTACTATTTTTCGAGGCCACCAAGGTGGAAGGCCCCCAAAAGCGCGCAATGCTTTTGCACCTAGGCAGCAAAGGCATTCACAAAATAGCAAAGAACCTGGTGGAAGACACCCCCAAAACACATACCACTCTCATTGCAGCTTTAAACAGACACTTTGAACCAATGGCGAATGTTGACTATGAGCGGTTCATTTTTCGCCAAGCCCGTCAGCACGCAGAAGAGTCAATTGACTCATTCCACATGAGGCTAAGGGAACTGGCCAGCACCTGCAGATTCGAAAACGAAGTGGAGGAGATAAGGGGGCAAATAATACAAGGCTGTGCGTCGGCGACACTCAGAGAACGGATACTGGAGGAATCAGGAAGGTCCCTCCCACACATACTTATGATGGGACGCACGAAGGAGCTATCTAAAGCCAGGGCATCTCATATGGAGGCAGCCCTCCAGAGGCCAATAAAAGAGGAAACCGCCAACGCTGTAACTGTCCAGGCCAACAAAACCAAACATCGCCCACCCAAACCGACCACGAGACAGTGCGGGTACTGTGGCGGTCCAGTACACAGGCTATCGGAATGCCCGGCCAGAGGAAAAAAATGTGCAGGCTGTGGAAAGCTAAACCATTTCGTGAGGGTATGCCGATCTAATAGACAGGCTCGTCACAGTACTGCCGCCATCAACAATACCACAGATAAGTCAGAACAAGGCAGTGACCCGGATATGGATGACGATGAAGATGGGGAACATGTCATTCACTCCCTATTCGCAGTTGGGAACACAGCGCAGTCAGCCAAGAAACTGCCAAAGGGCCCAATACAGGTAGGCACCCACAATCTGGTAGCCGTTGTCGACACAGGAGCATCGATTAATGTCCTCGCGGCCGAGGAGTTTGGCCGAATGAACCCGACCCCTGCGCTGACCAAAGCCAAGATCCAAGTATATGCATACGTACAACACACACCACTAGCCCTAAAGGGAGTGTTTCAAACCACCATCACCTATGATACAAAGACGATCCCGGCGAAAGTATATGTAGCAGAAGAGGGACATGGAATGCTACTGGGCTGCAAAGCCGCAGAGGAACTGGGGGTTGTCACATTCGCTTTCAGCGTGCATCAGGAATCGCTGACGGAACTACTTGACCAATACAAAAAAGTGTTTGAAGGGATTGGATGTCTGAGAGGAAAAGAAGTAAAACTGCACATTGACAAAACTGTGCAACCAGTCGCTCTTCGCCATCGGCTCATAGCATTCCACCTATGACCCCAGGTCGAAAAAGAACTAGAAAATCTGGAGCGGGCTGGCATCATAGAAAAGGTAACAGGTCCTACACCGTGGGTGTCACCCATTGTCGTCACGAGGAAGCCTAAACAAACAGGCGAAGTCCGCATTTGTGTGGATATGCGACTTCCCAACGCCGCCATCAAGGGCGAAAGACATTTAACACCCACTATCGATGACATCCTCAGTGAACTCAGTGGGTCATGTTGGTTCTCGAAGCTTGACCTGCGGTCGGGATACCATCAACTAGTTTTATCTAAGGAATCACGTTATATCACCACGTTTTCCACCCACGTAGGATTAAGAAGATACAAGCGTTTGAATTTTGGGATATCAAGCACAGCAGAAGTGTTCCAAAACACAATACACGAACTGCTGACCGGTCTGCCTGGCACCATCAACGTCAGCGACGACATTTTGATATTTGCGCCCACCATAGAGGAACACAACTCGAGACTCAAGAATGTGCTGCAGCGAATCCAAGAAGCGGGCCTGACACTCCATCGCAAGAAGTGCGAATTCCTAACTGACAAGATACAATTCTTCGGATACGTGTTCTCTGCACAGGGAGTAGGCCCAGACCCAGCGAAAGTGCAAGATGTAAAGAACGCACCTTCCCCCACCAACGTAACTGAAGTAAGGAGTTTCCTAGGCATGGTGAACTACTGCGGTTGTTTCATCAAGGATCTGGCACTATTAACTCAGCCCCTCAGGAGATTGATCAAGTCATCAGAGTCGTGGTCGTGGGAGTCGACCGAACAAGCAGCTTTCGACGCTGTCAAAGACGCCTTGTCGAGCGACACGACTCTCAGATACTTTGACCCCAGAAGAGAAACAAAGATCGCCGTGGACGCAGGACCAAAAGGTCTAGGCGCTGTGCTGTTCCAACGACAAGAGGGGGGTGAATGGTCCCCGGTGGCGTTCGCCAGCAGGTCCCTAACCGAGACGAACAACGCTATTCTCAGATAGAGAAGGAAGCAATAGCGGTACACTGGGGGTGCAGGCACTTCCACCTTTATGTCTACGGCCGGCCATTTCTCGTTACCACCGACCACAAACCTCTCATTCCTTTATTCACTGGCACAGCCTCAAAACCACCACCAAGGATAGAGAAATGGATGCTATAACTTCAGGACTATGGTTGCCAGTTGGAATACCGCCCTGGGGCGGACAATCCAGCCGACTACCTGTCAAGACATCCCCGAGAGGCCTTCCACTCCGAGTTACAAGAAGCACAAGAGATAGAGGAATATGTCAGGTACATGTCGGACAGGTCAAGGCCGTAACCCCTATCTGTGGCCGAGATCATCAAGGCCACCGCGGAGGATGAATGCATCCAGAAAGCTCTGGGAGCGGTCCAGACCAATAAATGGCATGTAGTGAAAAGACAACTGCACACTCTGACTCCCAAATGTCAGCACATCTTGGGGAGCCTTTACAACATGAGAGACGAACTCACCGTCGATGCTGATGGCTGTCTGCTTAGAGGATGTCGCCTGGTCATCCCGTCCCCTCTCACCGAGAGGGTAGTACAGCTGGCCCACCATGGTTATCAAGGAATAGTCAAAACAAAGAACCGCCTGAGGTCCAAAGTTTGGTTCCCCCTCCTGGACGACCAAGTGGAAAACATGGTAAAGTCCTGTAAGTGGTGCCAAGCGTCAGGTGAGCCCAACAGGCCACCCCCTGTCGAAACAGAACCAGGTCCGGAGTCACCGTGGGTGTCCGCGAGTCTTGACTTCGGAAGTCTCCCAGACGGACGCCACACCATGGTTCTGATTGACGACTTCTCGAAATACCCAGAGGTAGAAATCCTAAACGCCCTGACAGCTGATGTTGTAATTTCTCGAATTGAAAAGGTGATGGCCACTCATGGTCTCATTGCAGAAATAAAAACAGACAATGGCCCTCCATTTCAAAGCCGCGAGCTGGCAGAGTACTTTGCAAATGTTGGAATTCGTCATAGACGAATCACACCTCGATGGCCTCAGGCCAACGGCGATGTGGAGCGGTTCATGCGGACTTTGAATAAAGTCATAAGGATTGCCCAGGCAAGCGGCCAAACCAGCGACTATGCAATATTCTCATTCCTGCGGAGCTATCGCCAGACTCCGCACTCCACCACAAACCAGGCCCCAGGACATGCAGTGTTTGGCAAAGCTATATCGGACTCAATTCCACACCATAAGTCGTGGGCCCCTGGGACCATCAATAGCTCTCAAGTTCAAGACCGGAGGTCAGCCACCAATCATTGAGCAAGCAAACGACGCAGAGCCAAGTGGTCAGATATCAAAGTTGGTGATACGGTGTTGTTGAAGGCATCATCCGGCGGGAGTAAGTTCCGTATGAATTTTGACACCAATCCATGGACTGTGGTGCGGCGGAATGGTTCAGCAGTGGTTGCTCGACGAGGTAATGATGTGATAACCCGCAATGTATCTCTATTCAAAAAATTCAATCACGCTCCCAATGACCTTCAAAGGTCCAGTGAGCCAGCTGAGGAAGATGATGGTGCATCTGTCCCTGGTGGCCATGAGAGGAACGAACAATCCCCAGAGAGGCCTGTTGAGGTCTCCACGACTCCTGATCCCAGTGTCGTCCCGACTAGCGGTCCCGGAGACGTGACCGGTCATGGGAGGGCTTCAGCGACCAGATATCATCTGCGCAGTAACCCGGCTCCCTCAGTAAAGTTGCGCGATCATTTGCTAGTCGTATACGTTTTCATAGTATGGTTGCTTGTTTGTTTGCAGTTGCTTTAATTTTTGGAGGAATGTAGTGTCGCGGACCAGTGACGGAACTGGTCACAGGACACTCCCATTGCTGGCCGAAGGCTAGGGGCGGACATAATTGCGGGGAATACTCTTGTTACATGGCAACGCCCCTGAGGTGTGAAGGTGTGGTGGTATGGCCCCGAGCCACGTGGGATCAAGGTATAAAATAAACGGTGTGGTCCAGGGCGTGGCAGACACCGTAGCGGCACACTGATGTAACTGTGTCCGCGCATCGCGTGGCTGAAATGTCTGGGCCTCACGGACAGAATAAACGTGTGTCATGTGTGTCCTTGCAAGCGTCGAATGTGGTGTCGCGTAACTCACTCAACACTACAGACCTGCTCCACTGCAGAGATGTTCCAGTGGCTTCTGCTGGGGAAACAGTCCCTTCGTTCTAGGAGGGCTGCATCTACTATGGAACATTTTCCACCAGCAGATTTTGACTTCGGCGGTTATTGTGCCACATGGTCCTCTCTCTCCACACCACTTTCCACACTTAGATATAAGTTCCGTCTGGGTGTGAAGTCTGAAGTGGAAGGCCATATTATGGGCAATATCCCCTTCTGAATTGCTCACTTCAGGCACTCATTAAAGGGATGATAAGAGTTGGACAATGTCTAGTAGTATCTAATTTAGATAGGATACACCAAGGACTGGGTTGAATAAGCGTTCTTTGATCATGCACTCTTCCTTTTCTTTCAATTGCATCTCCCTAATGCAAATATGGGTCGTGAGTTAAGCCAACCTACTGCTCCGATAGGGACGATTTACTTTGTAACATAAAACATTTACCTGTTGACACCAAATGAAAAAGGAACACCGTTTATCATCTTAAACAACCAGCGATTTTCCCAAACTTGAAGCCATAGCAAAAGATAGGATAAGAGGCGCATTATTAATGTCAGTTTCCTCTGCTGGGCTGGGTTTTATTGCACAATGCCAACCAAATATTAAAATAGTTCAAAAGGGGTTTATAGTGAAAGCAAACTGTGTGACTCTTTTCTCTCCAATTGTGCCAATCCCAGACTCTCTTCTCAGTCTATGCTTTGACCTAGTCCTTCATGCACGCTAGCTCAAACAATGAGACAATGTGGCGACTGGTGACTGAAAAATGAGGTGGCACGTAAATTCATACATGGAATTGAATCATACGAGCAACTGTAACGAGACCGCGTGAGAATTTTTGAGAGGGTTTGGACGGAGAAGTAATTTTCTCCTGACTTTTTCAAAATTATGCACAAGCACGGAGAGCCCCAAAGTAGGTGCATTTTACACTCTTGGTTTTAGAAACTAACACTAATCTAGCATGTTGGCGGCTCAGCTAATCTCTGTGTCCTGCCCATATTCTTTATTTAATTGTTTATAATATTTTTGGTAGTTTAAAATAATTTCACCATCATCTTTCTTTGTATCATCTTTGCTCTGAAAACGGAGAATGTTCCCATTTCCTTGTTTGCCATCCAGGACACGCTTGTAGATTTTGCTCTCTCTTATTTTGTCTCTGTATTAGACATTACAGCCTTGACTCAGCTGACCCGACTCAAATATGCATTCACCCTTCAGCTTGGATAGTCCTTTTATGTCGATCACATGCATTTTGTACCAGTTTTTGTTACCACTTTCGATGCCCCCGATTTCTATTCGTATAGATTCACTAATTCCAAACGGTAGCTATGCATATGTTTTGTTTGTTGTTTCCTTATTGAGCTGCCTCAATGAAGATTGGAGCTTCCAAGAACGACAGGAAAACAGAAAGTGGACGAGGCAGCTAAATTATACAGAACAGGTCAACATAGATGCTAATGACTCATGCTCAGGCAAGGCTGCATGCTCGACAAAGGTTTGAGGCTTCCAAACATTTTGATGTCCACAACCAGGTTAATTGATAAACAGGAAGAATCATTGTGTGTACCACAACGCACAATGTAAATACCTGCTAAATGAACTGCACATGTTCTAGAGTTAGGAAAACAAAAACGAAGCAGTTTTTCTGTAATTCTGAAGTGAGAGGGAAGCAAAGATTTTAATAGTATGTAAACAAATCAAGACAAACCACTTGGTTATGCATAAATGACAAAAAGTCACTGAAAACTGATTTCCGCACTTTATCATTTGTATGCAATACAGTTTATCATTAAAAATGTATGTCTGTGCAAATCTAGTGGCCATTGCAATGGAGAATGTGTTATCTGTAAATTACTGTGCACTACCACACGATGTGTGAGTTGCATTAAAAGGAAAACGCTCTCCTCATGTAAAATAAAGCTAGGTGGGTCACAAAAGTTTGTTGTTCTTAAAAATGGGTCACGGTTCTAAAATGTTTGGGAAGCACTGATCTAGGGGAATGTACAAGTTAAGGTAAAATGTTGGACTGACAATCCCATCTAATGCGACCCCAAACCTTATAAATTAATTGTCCATATCTCAATGTTTGATATTGTAGGTATTTTTTTTAATGGCTTCTTATAATTCAAAAGTCCACTTACCATTATGATAAATACACTAGATAAATTTATTAACTGTTCGAGTGTCCATCTTAACCATTAATATGAAAGGTAATAATGTATCCAATATCTATACATTACTTTCCCTCTTACTCATGCTAAATTATTTTTCTGCTTTATAGTTACTTGATCTGCAATCGACCAGGATCTTCATGCTCCAATAATTCAGTGTTTTTCTTTTTCTTGTTTGAAAGATGCTTGTTTCACTATTCAAACAGTGTGCTCTTTTACATTTGTTTTTACCCACCCAATGTCCTTCAATGCTTCAGGCCCTTTTGTGACTTACCTGTCCCCTTTTTTCCCTCTGCTGATGTGTCGCATGACTGAAGGATCTCTGGACAGTGGGGGATTGCACTGCAGACCCTGAGTGCAATGATAGGCACCTTGCTTTGCTGCCTTTCTGTGAATGCACCCTGCCATGTGTATCCAAATGCAGAAGTGCTGCACTTACTGTACATACTTACTATTGTGTACTTTTCACAGTAATGGCCTACAATGTTATAGCAATGTTTACCTATGTATATTGCTGATATATAAAGCAGATAACTCATGCACTGAAGAGAGATCACTTGATGTACACGACTCTCTTTCTGGGGAGGACCCTTTTTGAGGATATAGTGCACCCCTTTGAAATTTATACGACACATTCTTCTATATCTTGGGTAATTACAATATATTGTGCTAAAACAACTCTCGGATCGCACTCTTGGACAATACCCAGCATTAATTAATATTTTTTTAAATAGTTATTATTACCCACAGATCTCAGCTATTCAAATGGTTTTGTAAGCATCACTTAGATCTCACCACCATTGGGGCACTCAATTATGTACCATTTTTCATCTCTATTTTTTTCTGTCTCACTGGTGCTTTACACCTTGGCACTGTGTTTTTTGAGCTGGGCTACCCATTTATTTTGTAAGTAGACTTTATATCCCCATTCAACTATTCTCCCTCACTCAATAATCTAATGAATAGTCATTAATATATTTCATATCTGGCTTGTTTCATATGTCCAAAAATAGTCCAGCCTGAAGATGAAGGTCGAAACATTGTCAACATCATTACAAACATACTTCTTTAATTGTAATACAAACATCGCTGTGATGATAGATTCAATAAAAACACTGCCCAATAATATCCTGTGTTCCTTTGATGTTGTCTTTTGTTTCCACACTTTCTTTGATTATACTAACTGGTAATTGTATTTGTCTAGTGTAAACACTAGAGTGTAATGTTAGCAGAATTGCCTTTCTTTTTGTGATGTGAGCCAGTATCAAGGGCGGCGTTTAAGAAGAGGTGTATGATATATAGAAAATTAGACACTCACCTGAAGAAGATAAGGATGTGTTAGGGAAGGCACGCAGTTAGACCATTGGCCATTTCAGTTTCTGACCAGTGGTGCTGTGCAGTATAGCAGTTTGACTGCTCACCTCTCTTGTTCACCCAAGCTCTCTTCTACTGATCTAAATGTCGTTTTCTTGTAAGATGTTACACCTTCTGTGCGCGTATGGAAGGAGAAATGTACAGTTCTCACTCATCTTCTTTCCAAAGTATCATGTTTAATTTTCATCAACTTGTTTTACAGTACATGTGCAAGCTCGACCCCTCCCATCCATTAGTCATCAGCTTCATTTTAACAGTGTGTGCATTTTGGGGTCTTGCCTCTGTTCTGAAGAACAGTCCCATGAGTCCACCATTCTGCCTTGCGCATAGGTTTATACATCAAATTCTATAAACCATAGCCTACCCCAATTCACAAGGCAACCTAAGAAAAGATCACCTACTTTCCCTCCTTCATTATGTTTTGAGCTGTAATTAAATTTTGTGAAGGCAAATCCAACTATCACTGTGCTCTAGTACCAACTATTTAAGGGTATTCTACCAGAATATAATATTTTAAATATCGTGCTATATCAGACAATATTGTAGCCAAAATATCGACTACCACAATGTTGTGAAGGTAAGTACACATGAGCAGGTACAAATTTACTATTCTAGCCTCCACATATATCTACCATGAGGGTACGTTGATGAATATTAAATCTACACTAACCTCATGATGTTGTGGTAGTTGATAATTTGGCTATTATATTTTGTAACATAATATTATTCTGCATGATGTTCTGACATACAGCCTGATCTCAGAATGCATTTGATAGTTATATAGTTGTAATCCAAGAAGTAACATGGGGTATTGTTACATATATTGAACAATTTTATTACCTCTATTTCAGGATAGTGTCTAGACTGAAGGTTGCTTAGCAGTCTATGTTTAAGTATTATTTAAAAAACAGAATTTATAAAAATATTCAAAAGTTTGGGGGGACAAAGGGTGGATATCTCCACACCTCTTTAGATCTGAAGGTTTGCTTGCTAGTTTTGCTCATTCAGCAGTTCACCTCATCAGTGATTTGGGCACTATTGCTTTATTCACCTCCATTTTGCCCAGCTAAGCTTTTAGGTCTGTGAATGACAATTTTTCTTAAAAGATGGGAATAAGGTAACACAGTATAGTGCATTTTTAGAAATCCTAAACCACTCTTCCTGACTGTAAACTAGTATGTCATGATTAACCTTGTTGCGGGCTGCTGAGAGATATTGGAAAATCAACATATGGATTGTAATGAGGGCCTTCTCTTTGATGGGCACCATGGCTAATTCTGCTTTACTTGTGGGCAATAAACCTGTTTGGAAGTTTTGTAGCAACTGATTTTGTTCAGCATATATTTAGAGTTGGTCTGTTAGGGCTGTTTCCAAATTTTTGCTATAAATTAGATTGGAAATTAATCAGTGATCAACCAATGCTTAGGGGGCTGCTGTGGAATTCTTTAGAAGTGAAGAGGTTATTGGGTGGTTCAGCTGACTGGACACTGAACCTGCTGACAGACAAGAATTATACATGGCTGTCAAACCCGTAGCCAGAATGGGAAATATTTGGTTCATACAGGACCCACTACCAAGTTCATTATGTTTTTTCAGTTGAAATGTGAGAATTAGGATTTCAAATAAAGATTTGCAATTGTATCCTGGCAAAGTGATTTTGTTGCAAAGAAACTGTAGACCATCAAACGAATAAACTATCAGTAACACTTAATAAATAACATTTGTTATCGGAAACCACGTTATGCAGGTCCATAGTAGCACGCCTTGAGGTTAAGTGAGTCAATAGTAGCATGCCTTGAGGTTAAGTGAGTCAATAGTATCATGCCACGAGGTTAGGTGAGTCAATGGTATCATGCCACGAGGTTAGGTGAGTCAATAGTATAATGCCATGAGGTTAGGTGAGTCAATAGTATCATGCCAGGAGGTTAGGTGAGTCAATAGTAGCATGCCATGAGGTTAGGTGAGTCAATAGTATCATGCCACGAGGTTAGGTGAGTGAATAGTATCATGCCACGAGGTTAGGTGAGTGAATAGTATCATGCCACAAGGTTAGGTGAGTGAATAGTATCATGCCACGAGGTTAGGTGAGTCAATAGTATCATGCCACGAGGTTAGGTGAGTCAATAGTATCATGCCACAAGGTTAGGTGAGTCAATACTATCATGCCACGAGGTTAGGTGAGTAAATAGTATCATGCCACGAGGTTAGGTGAGTCAATAGTATCATGCCATGAGGTTAGGTGAGTCAATAGTATCATGCCATGAGGTTAGGCGAGTCAATAGTAGCATGCCTTTATTGCTGGATAATTTTGGATGCTAGATGGTTACCTATTGCAAAGGGTGAGCAATATTTAGCTTTGATTTTAAGTTTGTGAGAGTGTGTAGTTGAAGCCATAAATAAAATAAGTAATGGTTTAGATCCCCACATAATTTTAACCCGTTAATAGAACGAATGTACGAGTTACTCGGGGTCAGGCTGCATTCCTTGTGCTGGGCCATCTGAGGGGCAGCACAGTGAGGGTTTATTACTTGTAGTTAGCACAGCAGCTCATGCACAGGTAGGTCCCCCATTGAGGAGGCAGTCCCGAGGAACAGGTAAAAAGCAATTCCTACTATCTCCTAATAGTGAATGACAAACAACACTTGGGATGAGAACGTAGAAGAAAGAAGTGTTTTGACCACCATGCTCAAACTGCCCTGTGAGGCACCTTAATTATTCTAACGAAAAGGTTCCAATTTATAAACTTGACCTGTATTCAAAGAATTATAAAAAGTGTCCTGACCGTTGAGATTCATAAAGCAGTTTAGAAATAGATATCGAGCTGTTCCACAGGTTAAGAATAGATATTGAACAACCACAGTAAGCGTTTGGGAATGCATGTTGCAGTTTGAGGGTAGGCTTTTAAGGGTTTGTGGATGGCAAGGAGTGCTCTGCCCCACAAATAAACCTCCGTTTTCGCAGCAAGTTTGACTTAAATCTCGGCTTTCGGTTTTAAGGTCAGTGTCTTTTCTTAACAAGAGTGATCAATACACCCAATTAGTCAAATGTTTTTAATTTTGCCTAGCCGACACGTTTCGCTCTCTATCAGATGAACATGCAAACATTTCAATGATTTTTGCTTTGGAACATGTTTTACTTTCTCTATTTATATTTTGGTAAATTAGTTTTATACTTAGCCATTGGTTTCGTTGCCTTATGAGGCGGTCAATTGCACCGTTCTGAATGTTCATATTTTGTGCAGAACGGCTCTTCAGTGTTTCCACAAGTTAACATCATCCAGTGGGAATGAAGGCCATATCATTAAGAGTGAAAGGAGCACCTGCATGTGGCAATGAATTTTGGTAGTTTGTGTCACATACCAACCGACTGTCCTTTAATATTGTCTTTACAGTATCAGGGTAGTGTGTGTTTCCCTCTCTCTCGGTTCCTTTATGAAACTTATAACCCGGAACCAGTGGGATATTTCTGCTTTGTCACTGGAGTCATGAAAAGTGTTTTTCTGCTTGAAACCAATCTCCTAGAAATCCCACTGAGCATTGTTTTAAACCTATTACACTGCAGCCCACCTAGTTTTGATATAAGCATTTATCACTCAGCTCATTCTTAAAGATCTCTGATAGTGACCAGCAAAAGAGCTCCTTAAAGTTTTGAGCAATTGTCCCTGGTGGCTAAGCCTGAAACATTAAGGACCTCATTTACAAGTCCTTTGCACCACCACTGCGCCATTTTTGTTGTTGTTGACTCAGAGGTGGTAAAAGCAGTGCTCCATATTTACAGACTGATTCATTGGGCCCAATGCGTCAGTTTGTAAAGCCCTGCATCACATTATACCTGCACCAGGTATAATGTGTGCAGGGTAGGCGTTCCCACAGGAAAAGCAATGCAGAACTGAAGGGGAAATTTACAACTTTTCACTGTGTTGAAATTTTACCGCCTGCTCAGAGCAGGTGTAAAATTGACACCAAGCTTTTCCCTATGGGAGACTCCTTGCATTGCTGGAGTTGTGTCAGTTTAACAACGCTATGCCAGCAATGTGTGAGTTTAGCGCCAAGAGATGCATCAGAATTTCTGATGCATCTATGAAGACGTGTGCCTTGGAGTTAAGTATTGTAAATACAGTGCATCCATGGCGCCGTTAGGGGAGGGGTGGGAAGTGCAAGAAATCTTGTGCATCACTGGTGATGCATCTGATTCTTGTGAATGAGGCCCAACGTGTGCTGGTGCTGTTGAACATATTGTGCCAGATTTACTAATTTGATGGCATTGCCTAATGTGCATTGTCCAATGAAAACATATGTCTGGCAGCTAATTGATGTCCGTAGTTGTGACCAAAGACAACTTGCCAAACAAAGTAGAGAGTACTTTGACTTTGCAGTAATCCCACCAGAACATTCTCTCACTCTTTACAAAATAACTGACCAAGTCAGAATGCCATAACGATTTCAAGCATTACTCCCTACTTTGACATCTGGAACCAGACTTCCATGCCCAGAATATTTTACCAACTCCACAGTTCTTCATTGTGAGCGTGCATCAAGACTGCTCATGGTTATGTAACCCACTATGGAATTTGGTAGCAGCATGCTGCCACTTAAGAGCACCTTGCTGAACAAATTTGCATTCCTAGAAATGAAGAAAGAAACTCACTGTGAGGGTGTTTTTGTCACTTATCTGGTTTTGGCAGTTCTTGTTCCCACCTCAAACATTTTCTTCATCTTCAAAGTTCATCACCATAAGCTATAGCCAATCTAGCATTTTCTTCATCTTAAAAGTTCAACACCATAAGGTTTTGCCAAACTAATATTAGGATATTGAACCCACTCTATTCTTTGATGGTGACCCACTCCTCCTTGCGTGAACTAAGCTTCAACAATTCTGCTAAGTGTACCGGTAACTTTTCTAATCAAGCCAAATCACCACATCAGTCGAATAAACACACACCCCAGGCCAAACTTTCATGAATGCTCCTCGGCACTCATTCACTTAGCAAACACAACATGGAAAATGGGAACATCCTGGACACCCACAACTCGGACCTCTTCTTATTCACGGAAACCTGACTGACCACCAAGACAGCAACTGACATTCCTATAGCCATCCCAACAGGATACCAGAACATACAAGATCACACATCAGGACCACCAACACAGACCAGGAAGAGGAATCACAATAATATTCAAAAATTCCTTCAACTGCACTACAACTTCTGAGAACACTACCCACTACATGGAGCACCTACACTTCAAACTAGGAATCACAGCATCCTACAACCTTGAGGGCAGCCCCTGTCTACTGACCACCGGGACCATGAGTCACTTTCAACCTCAACATCACTAACTTCATCACTTCCCACACCCTCAACTACATCCTACTAGGGGACTTTAACTTATACCTAGAAGATAGAAACAACACCACTACCACTGTACTCTTCAAAACCATAGGGAACCTGGGACTGACATAACACATCATCGAACCCACATACTCCACTGAACACATCCTTGACCTTGAATCACCTCCTTCAGTGACTTTGAAATCACTGCAACTAGTCATCCCACCTGGATCGTCCATGCCATCATACAATTACAAATCAACATCCTCCATCAAACAAAACCCACCACCTCAGGCCTGGCCAGATGCAGCTCGAGCAGCACCTTGGAATCCAACTGGCTCGTCACACTGCACCAGAACCAGTCAAAATCTATATACGACCACAATAGCGACATCAAACATCTTGACAGATAGATCACAATATGCGCTGACTTCCTGGCACCTTGTAAACACGACACAGAGAGCAAGACACAAAATCAGGCCTGCTGGTATGGTGAGGAACTCTGCATAACAATACAACACTGCAAATAATTGGAAATAAAATGGAAACTGAACAGTTGTGGAAATGACAAAGTTACATACAGAGCATCCCCGAGATGCTGCCATCAGCAAATTAAAGGAACCAAGAAGAAGACCCACCCTAGCATAATGCATGGACAATAGCTACAATAGCAGCAAAGTAATCTTCAGAATCATCCAAGTTTCTACATCACCAGCTTTCACCATGAAAAGCATCACTCCCTCGCAAGAAATATGTGACAACCTCTCGGACTTCTTCAGCAACAAAATCAATACCATCTAGAACAACTTCGACCAACAGCTGAACCCCTGCACCTTTACCACAGGCCTACCCATAAACATCCTGGGAAACTTTAATCACAGAAGAAAGAGCCAATATCTTGAGGACCATTCTCTCTGGGTCTACAACAGACCCCTTCCCCCACCACATCTATGATATGGGCATCTCTCCTATCAGCGAAATCCTCTCCCACATCCTGGTCAATTCCATCACCTCGGAGATGTTTTCAATGCATGGAAACATGCAAGGGTCAATGCATTGCTAAAGAAACCTTCTGCTGACCCCACTCAACTAGCAAACTGCTGTCTGATCTTCCTTCTACCCTACCCAGTCAAAGTCATGGAGAAAATCATCAACAAGCAACTCACTCACTATCTTAATGCACACAGGCTCCTAAACACCATACAATCTGGTTTCCATCCCAAACACAGTACCAAGACTGGTCTCATCTCAGCCACAGGTGACAACAGTCTGATCCTCAGCCATGAAGTTATTGCTGCCCTCATGCTGCTTTATCTCTCAGTGGCCGTCCACACGGTCTCTCAATCCACACTGATTAGAAGACTACAGAAGACTACATGAAAAAGTTATCCCGTGCCCTTCCCTCAAACGGTACTGCTCCTTACTCACAGAATGAACCCCAAAATGTAACCTGCCTCCCTACGCGTCGGAGGTTAAAAACCTCATATGCAGAGTCCTCTAAGGATCTTTCCTCAGCCCGATGCTTTCAACATGTACATGACCCTAATGGTGGACCTTACTCTCCTATGCAGACAACACAAAACTGATACTCTCACTCTCAGACAAGTGCCCAACAATGAAAAACAACTTCTCCACCTAGATGACCATGGTAGCCACTTGGATGAAATACATCTGCTTCAAGCTCATCACACACAAAACTGGAAGTGGTGACCTTTGTAAGAAAAACAACAGCCTGGAATGCCACCTGATGGCCAAACAACTTAAGTCCCACCCCCACAACCCACTGCAGAAATCTTGAAATCATCCTGAATAACAAGCTCAACATAACTGTACAATTAAAAATACAGTGAACTTCACTTACTTCCACATCCTGAGGATGCTATGAAAAATCTTCAAATGGCTATCAGTAAACACTAGGAAAACTGTTACATAGGCCTTGATTACCAACAGAATTAATCTACAGTAATGCACTCTACACCACCATTTCCTAAGACGATCCTGAACAGGTTCCAAAACATCCAAAACATTACTGCAAGGCTAATTCTCAACCTACCTCACCATGTCGTTTTACCCCACATCTCAGAGAACTTCACTGGCCCCCATTATGCAAATTCACCCAGTTCAAACTCCTCACTTACACATACAAACCACTACACAACATGGAACCTGCCTACCTCAACAGCTGCATACACTTCCACCCACCTCTCAGGCACCTATGCTCATCCAGACTCTCACTAGCATACATAATCAGCATCCACAAAGTGGCAGCCAGAGGCCACGCTTTCTCCTACACCGCCCCCAAGGCATGAAATGTCCTACCATACCACATCAGAGTCTCTTCTTCACTCCCTAAGTTCGACAAGAAGTTGAAGACCTAGTTGTTTGAATAATCACTCCAAGGAGGCAGCTGTTGTTTCACTTGAAAGCAAATAGATACGCTCAAGGGAGATCATAGCACACACCATAACATAACATAACATGACATAACATGACATAACATAACATAACATAACATAACTAAGGCTCCCAGTTTTCCATTTTTACTGACTTTTACAGATAAATACAGACATAAAACAATGTGTTTCTTGTCTGTATTTATTTTTGCAAGGTGTCAAAATAAGAAACTTGTGCTTCTTGTGAGTGACTTTCCATGCTGTTGTTCATGAATTCCAGGCCAACAGCTGAGCAGCTAAACAACATGGGGAGTTAAAAAATAGGATGAGATTTCCTTAAATACAGATATATATTTCCATATATTCGTATATAATGCTAATATGTATCTATGGGTGAAGTGTTTTGTTATATCTGCCCGCCTAATTTGCTGAAACACAATGGACATCAAATTATGAGAACATGTTTATCAGTTAAATTAATGTGGAATCATACCATTTTGCAATTCCTTTAATTCTCAAAATACAAAATAATTATGGATAAATACCAAAAAGATAGCTAAAAAATAAATATGGATAAATACAGACAGAAAGGTTAAAAAAATAAATACCATAAAACAAGGAGCCTAAACATAACATAGATCATGATCCAACTCATCAGTGTATTGTAAGATAATAGAACAAGCTGAAAGTGAGTGCCTAGACTGGGAAGGGCCTGGAAAACTACAGGCCACATTTAGAAAGCCTGAGCGCCACCAGGGGGTCACTTTTTCTTTGATGCTCTGGTGGCGCAGTGCTGTGCCCCACATTTACAAGGCAGCGCTAAGCCACTTTTTGTGGCTTAATGTCCCCTTGTAAATATGGGCCCCTTCGACTCAGTTTTCTGCGTCAGAGGGTTGTGCAATGGGTGTTGCAGTGGGCTTTTCACCACAGCACCCATTGCTTTTGATGCTGGCCCAGAATTTCAAGAAGGCGTAAATCTGTGGCAGTGCCTAAAACTAACGCCATCACAGGGGTGGCGTTAGCATGGCACAATGAGGAGGAATACTTTTATTCCTCCTCATTTTTTCTTTTTCTATGTGTGCTACATTCTGCAGCACACATTAAAAGAGCAAAAGGCCATGACTGAATGTTTATGTGCAGGAAGGTGTCCCTTCCTGCCCATATACAATCATTCAAAAATGACGATTTGCTTCCGTTTTTGTGCAGAAAGAGACACTTTCCTGCACATAACCAATCAATCCTCTCAACGCAGATACCATTGCACTATGGTGCAAAGGTGCCTGCATTGGCGCAGGCAGCTAAATGTAATGCTGGTGAAGGGAGAAACACAGGGGTGCACCATATTTCAGTAAATACGGCGCATCCCTGCATTTCTAAAGTGACACAGCGCTGCACTGCAAAATATGGTGCAAAACCGCACTGCACCACTTTTGAGTAAATCTGGCCCTACATGTGTAATGCACAACACCCAGTTTTCAATGGTCTGGTAGAGACTTGCACCTCAAACCCAAACAAGGATGTAGGCCAGCTACCTAGCGGTCATTACACTCTGATTTGCTAACAGTAGGGTAATCATTTAAGACATAGGGTTTCTGCTGATCCAAAGTTGCTTGTGAGCAGTAAAGTTCCCGGCAGTGATTTCTTAATCTCACAAATGCCCATCGTCAATCTCAAATGAATGTTTTACTTAGTCTTGCACACTTCTGCACACATGTGAGACATTTTATTAATTCGCCTTAAAAGACTTGAGCTGATTCCAGACTATGGAACTAATATCCCAGGTGAAGTATTTTCTCACCTTTTTCAGTTTGTGATGTGCAAAACCTTGGCACAGGGAGCTTGACTCAACTGACAATCAACTGCACCGACGTGGACGTTTTCGAGAATTTTCCCACTGGCAGTGTTCTCTCGTAATTGGGCAAACTGCTTCTTGACATTTGATGTACTCATATATTTGCCCCTATTCCTGACGCGCTTCTCTGTAGAAACTTCTAGGTGTATGCCTCGCCATCCATTTACAATTTAGCCCATGTGAATGCTCGGGTTCAATAAAACGTACACAAGAGTGACCAACACACACAAAAGAATGAGGCAAATAGGCATGGGGATGAACTGTAGAGCAATTCACCCATATGTTCAATGATGCTATTAAAGACACCTGCTTAACTTTTCTTGCACACTGAGAATTCCTGTTATCTGATTTAGAGGGCATGCCCGCTTTTACCATCTGCATTTTAGAGAGGGACAACGTTTTGTCTCCCCATTTTAAGCCAGGTCCTTCACTTTTTCGCCTGCCATCCATTGTATCCCCTGGTCTACAATATTTGATTGTCCAAAGGTACAAATGTCCATGTGCATGAAGGGCTATATTCCAATCGTGTGCAGAATAGAAACATAAACCTTATTGTAGATGCAGAACCTAACCTCCTTCATCTCGGGAGATTCCTGTATGGAAAAGTATTCTGAATGGGGTCTGACTGAAGATCTGCGATGGCAGCTGTAGTGACTGAATAATACTCGTTATCTTCTTACACCTCACATCCACTTGGGTTCTAGCTAGCCGACTTCGTGCGCCAGATTCTCTTCTGTACAACCGAGCCTTCTGAAGTGGTCATAAGTTGATAAATGACACTGTACAATGCTCTCGAATTAAATAAGGAAAGCCCCTGAAACATTTACATGTATTGTTATACCTATTGTCTCCAATTTGCCCTAATAATAGTTCTTTTCTTAAAATATGTTGTCTAGTTTTGCTTCCTTTGTGTGGACCGTAAGTTATTTATCCCTCATGGTTCTTGTATCTCCACCATATATTGCAGGGTGTTTCTTTAAATTCGTACAAACTACCATGGGGAAACCAAGAGCTACCTAGAAGAGTATTTCGCTCACCCTTTCCTGTCAAATGGTAGATTAGGGTATTGAGGTTTTCTATTTAGGCCTAAAATCAACTGATGAATACTTAATGCTCTGAGAGGTATGTGGCATAGTCTCCTGTACAAAAGGGATAATGTGGCAAATGATGCTTTTCTGTTCCTAAGCTATTACACTAATACCCAATGAACTCTATTACTGAGTCATTCCAGTTTTTATCAGGAGCGGCTCTCGGTGTGCGGCAGGGGTGGGGTGGTGCACAGGGGTGGGGGTGATAGCACAGGTGTCTAAATAAAAATTACTAATGAATGTTTATGTATTTTGAATAATAGGTTTATGTAGAAAATAAAATAACAAAGAAAAATAATACACGCATTTGAAAATGTGATTACGAAGAATGGCCACCAATGTTAACGAAATGTACTAATCAATGATTAAATAGTATGAAATGTTGAATATATGTTAGACTAATGCAGTGATATGTCATATTAAGAGTTAAGAATTTAGCTTTAGCTTTATTAATTGTAGGCCTTTACTTAGCGAGTGTCTTGGCCTACTTGCCATACCTCATGTAAAAGCTGTATTTCTTATCGTTTAACGAAACTGCTGACCAGAGAAGTTAAACTATGAATGTCTATTGTATTGTTCAAATTTGCTCATTACGGAAGCTTTTCATGTGAACCGACTGCTAAACCATGATGTTCTTGCTAATGCAACATTTTATGTGTAATGTGTGTGAGACTGACTTTCCCAGGACAAGAACAATGAAGATACTGACTAGAGTAGAAGCTGCAACAATATTGTTACCGGACAAGCCAGATGATGAGGACGAACCAATCAACAATATGAGAAGGGAGTAATATTAGAATTCATAGATTTGGGATATTAGTTTTATTGGACAGTGTGCAAACATACGAAAAACTGACCAATAGGGATTTGGGGGATAGCTTAGGTGACTTTGGCCCTCATTCCAATTCTGGCGGGCGGCGGAGGCCGCCCGCCAGAATTCCCCCCTCCAAAATACCGCGCCGCGGTCAAAAGACCGCGGCGGTTATTCTGAGTTTTCCCCTGGGCTGGCGGGCGGCCGCCAAAAGGCCGCCCACCAGCCCAGAGGAAAACGACCTTCCCACGAGGATGCCGGCTCGTAATCGAGCCGGCGGAGTGGGAAGGTGCGACGGGTGCAGTTGCACCCGTCGCGTATTTCACTGTCTGCCAAGCAGACAGTGAAATACTTTTAGGGGCCCTCTTAAGGGGGCCCCTGCAGTGCCCATGCCATTGGCATGGGCACTGCAGGGGCCCCCAGGGGCCCCACGACAATCCCTACCGCCATCCTGTTCCTGGCGGGCGAGCCGCCAGGAACAGGATGGCGGTAGGGATTGTCAGAATCCCCTCGGCGGCGCAGCGAGCTGCGCCGCCTTGGAGGATTCTAAGGGGCAGTGGAAAACCGGCGGGAGACCGCCGGTTTTCCCTTTCTGACCGCGGCCAAAGCGCCGCGGTCAGAATGCCCCGCGGGGCACTGCCAGGCTGTCGGCGGTGCTCCCGCCTATAGCGGCCCTGGCGGTGTTACACCGCCAGGGTCGTAATGAGGGCCTTTGACTTAATGACAGTGCACAGAGGGAAGAGAGCTCATTCTGAGAGAAGACAGCTTACTGCTCATTTTTCCTGACCAAGAGGTTATTACTTTCTTATATGTCTTGACTAGAGATGTGATTAACTTTAATTCTTAAAGACTTTGCCCTATTTTAAATTCTGATGCTGAAGCCTGATGCCTTGCTGATCGACTGATGTCCTGAGGACGAAGACTGATTCTGCTTTGCTGATCCACCCTGAGGATAGGTATATCCGAATTGTGACTATTATGCATATTTGCCTTTTCCTTCTAGGAACCAACTGTGCTGTTTTTACAGAACCATAGTTAGATGTTTTTCCAAATTTGTGTTACTAAATTTGTTTTGCATGAAGCCCAACATGCTGATGCTAATTTGGTGTTAGTTAAGGATTCTCACTGATGTCTTACGATAACAGGAGCTAATGCTTGATGAATTTGTCTGCTGAATTACATGTATGTTATACCGTTGACACAGTTGACCTTGTTACTGATTTGCACCATAACCTTGGGATATGTTGTAGTCCAAGCTTTGATTAGATTGTGGTTCTTCCGCCGCTTTGGACTACCAGTGTTGTTTCTGTATGTGTTTCATTTGATTTTGAGATTAATCTACATGACCTTAGCATTGTTAATATAAGGAAATAAACATTCTACATTTTTACTAAAGGTGTGGTTATTCATGACTGAAGGTCATGGTGCGTGATAATTACTGACTCCATTGATTATTGATTATCGATTATGTACTGGATCTATGGTAAGAACATCTTAATTGCGAGTCAAATGGTTCATCAACCTATTCGCGTCTCCTTGTAAGTTTACTTATTAAGGTCAGATGCGCTAACAGGGGAGGTAAATAAAAATTAAAATAAAAACAAATTACACTTACCTCCCTTGCCGTGCCGCACTGCGCCATCCACTTCTTCGCTCCTGGCTGCAGGCAAAGGCTCCCAGCCTGCTCTGTGGCCAATCCTGACGCTGCACAGAGCAGCATCAGGATTGACTGGGAGCCTGTGCAGGCTCTCTCTAGCCCAGCAACTGTGTTGCTGGGCTGGCGAGAGCCTACTGTCCATGTGTGTTTGGCCGGGCTGGCCAGCAAGCCAAACATACATGCGCAGTGAGGGGGAGTGCTGTGCACACCCCCTCACTGCTGGTCACCCCCATTGCCCCGCCCCTTTCAAAGAAAATGACAATAAAATTTGTATGGTTTTGCAGCTGCCTCTTCTGGCAGGGGGGCGACGCTCCTCCGCCCTAACGGAGGAGCCGTCACTGGTTTTTATTTGTTTGAATAGTCAGGTACAAGAATTATTTTTCTGTGTTTGTGCTTAGTGTGGTGCATGATTTCAGTTAAGTATTAAAAATGACAATCTTCCTTTTTTAATAAGTGAGATTGCCTTTTCATTTATTTGCAAATTTGGATATGCATACAAGCTTGTGTGGATAGCAGAGTATGGGAGTTCAAGAGAGAGTTAATAGGTGCATAGGTGAATATTTTAATGGCTATAGCACTACGTACATTGATGGATGAATATATCAGTGAGGCACCAAGTACTTGAATGGGTGAATGAATAGATGGGTGAGTGAGCATAAGGGTGGAAGAATGGCTGAGTGCAAGGATAGATGGCTGCATGGGCAAGTTCATTGAAACATGGATGAATAGGTGTGAGAGTGTGAATTGGTGGGAAACAGGCAAGTGAATAGATAGATAACTGGGTGAGAGGGTAGATTAGCGACTACAAGCAACATCCTTGAAATAAGTGCTATACAAGACCAAGATACTTTTATGTCATCAGAAGGACCATAACCAGTTTGAGAGTGTCCTGTTTTACAGCTGCATCTACCTAGTAGGTGGTGACAAGGTGTATCCCATCCAGGCCAAGATTAAAACTATCAAGTCCTGGCAACCACCATTAACTCAAACAGAAGTGAGGGCCGTAACCAGTTTTAGAGTGTCCTGTTTTACAGCTGCCCCTACCTAGTAGGTGGTACAAGGTGTAGCCCCTCCAGGCCAAAATTTAAATTATCAAGGCCTGGCAACTACCATTAACTGAAACTGAGGTGAGGGCCTTCTTAGGACTCACCGGATATTACCGCAGATTTGTTAAGGGATATGGCACCATAGTAGCCCCCTTAACAGAACTGACATCCAAGAAACAACCTAGGTTGGTGAATTGGACAGAGGCTTGTCAGAAAGCCTTTGACTCCGTGAAGGAATCCATGTGCACGGCCCTTGTGCTCAAGGCACCTGACTACTCCAGAGAATTCACAGCTGAATGAGGAGGGCCTAGACCAACCAGTAGTCTTTATTAGCAGAAGACTATTACCACCGGAACAGAGGTGGAGTGCTATTGAGAGAGAAGCATTTGCTGTGGTCTGGGCACTGAAGAAGCTGAGACCATACCTGTTTGGGACTCACTTCCGAGTTCAGACAGACCACAGGCCCCTCAGATGGCTCATGCAAATGAGGGGTGAAAATCCTAAACTCTTGAGGTGGTCCATTTCCCTAGAGGGGATCGACTTTATGGTGGAGCATCGCCCTGGGATTGACCATGCCAACGCTGATGGTCTCTCCAGATACTTCCGCCTTTGCGATGAGAGTGCCAAGTAGCTCTCCCCACTTTCAGCTGGGGGGGACACATGTTAGACCTGACAGCCTTAGGATGGTCCCCCTCAACTTTTTGCCTACCTCCCTCCCTCCACTTTTTGACATTGTTTTTTGCAGTGCTAAAGTGCATATGCTATCTCCCTTAAAACATGGCGACATTGTCTCATACCCAATTCGCTTATTTAATTTACTTATAAGTCCCTAGTAGAGTGTAATACATGTGCCCAGGGCCTGCAGATTAAATGCTATTTGTGGGCCTGCAGCATTGATTGTGCCACCCACATAAGTAGCCCCTTAACCATGTCTCAGGCCTGCCATTGCAAGGCCTGTGTGTGCAGTTTCACTGCCAATTTGACTTGGCATTTAAAAGTACTTGTCAAGCCTTAAACCCCCTTTTTCTACATATAACTCACCCCTAACATAGGCCCTAGGCAACCTATAGGGCAGGGTGCTATGTAGGTGTAAGGCAGGACATGTACCTGTGTAGTTTATATGTCCTGTGTTAGACTTTTCATCCTTGGCGTGGTCTCCCTTAACTTTTTGCCTCTGTTCCCCAGGTTATTGATGTGTGCTGGACTCTGATTTTGCTGTTTTTATTACTCTGGGCACTTTACCACTGCTAACCAGTGCTAAAGTGCAAGTGCTCCTGTTTAAAATGTGTATGTAATTGGTTCTCCATGATTGGCATATTTGTTTTACCGTTAAGTCCCTAGTAAAGTGCACTAGAGGTGCCCAGGGCCTGTAAATCAAATGTTACTAGTGGGCCTGCAGCACTGGTTGTGCCACCCACACAAGTAACCCGGTAATCATGTCTCAGACCTGCCACTGCAGTGTCTGTGTGTGTATTTTTACACTGTAAATTCGACTTGGCAGGTGTACCCACTTGCCAGGTCTAAACCTTCCCTTTTCTTTCATGTAAGGCACCCCTAAGGTAGGCCCTAGGTAGCCCCAATGGCAGGGTGCAGTGTATGGATAAGGTAGGACATATAGTAAGGTGGTTTATATGTCCTGACAGTGAAATACTGCCAACTTCGTCTTTCACTGTTTCAAGGCCTGTCTCTCTCATAGGATAATATGGGGGCTACCTTTAAATATGAATAAAGTGATAGATTCTCCTAGAGAGTAGATGGACATGTGGAGTTTGGGGTCCCTGAACTCACAATTTAAAAATACATCTTTTAGTAAAGTTGATTTTGAGATTGTGCGTTTGAAAATGCCACTTTTAGAAAGTGAGCATTTTTTGCTTAAACCATTCTGTGACTCTGCCTTGTTTGTGGATTCCCTGTCTGGGTCAGTTTGACAGTTGGGTTGTTTTTCACCTCGCACTAGACAGTGACACAAAGGGAGCTGGGGTGTAACCTGCATTTCCTGATTAGCCATCTCTGCTAGGAGGGAGGGGTGGAGTGGTCACTCTCATCTGAAAGGACTGTGCCTGCCTCTGACAATGCAGACTCCAACCCCCTGGTGTGTGTCTGAGGCCTTGCCTGGGCAAAGCAGGATTTCACAAGTAGGTGTGAGTCCCCTTTGAAGAAAGGTGACTTCAAAGACTAAAATGGGTATAAGAAGGGCACCCAAATCTACAGACTTTAGAAACACTTCTGGAATCAAGAGGAACCTCTGCCTGGAGAAGAGCTGACAGCTGAGGAAGAAGTGCTTCCCTGCCTGTGACTGTGCTTTGTGGAGCTTTCCTGCAGTGCTGCTTCTGCCAGAGTAAGAGGGCAAAGACTGGACTTTTTTGTGCCTTCCATCTTGTGAAGAAATCTCCAAGGGCTTGAGTTAGAGCTTGGCTCCTGTTGTTTGAAGTCTCAGGGACAGCAAAGACTTCTCTCTGCCAGCAACTGGAGTCTCTAGAGAGACTCCTGCTCTGACAAGTGGTGCCCTATCCAGTCCCTGGGCCCTTGAAAGGAAAGCTGGTGGAAAACCAAGGAAATCGACTTCGGACGACTCCGGACCGACGCCGCTGCTGAATCCGGTGCCGCCGCCTGCACCCGACACCGTAACCTTCGCTGGAACGCGACGCTCTTCGCAGGCCCGAACCCACTTCAGCCCCGCTGAAGTTTACAACTCCATGGAAGTCGCCACACCACGTCGTGACCGATGCCGCTCGAAGTGCGCGGATTCAATGTTTCGCACAGACGCTGCGATCCCCGACTTCGCGCATCGGCTTGTTTTCACTCTTCACCAAAGGTACTGTATTTGGGGGTCTACACGACTCCGTGTCTGGCGCCGCTGGTGTCGGCTTGTTGGGAACGACTCGGTCACGACGCTGTGTTAACATCTCATCGAAGCATTTTTGTTTCTAAGCGCTATTTTTTAGTTTTATCTTAAAAAATTCATAACTTGACTTGTGTATGTCGGATTGTTGTCGTTTTGGTCTTGTTTTATTTAGATAAATATTTCCTATTTTTCTAAACTGGTGTTGTGTCGTTTTGTAGTGTTTTCATTAGGTTCCTGTGTGTGTTGGTACAAATACTTTACACCTAGCACTCTGAAGTTAAGCCTACTGCTCTGCCAAGCTACCAAGGGGGTAAGCAGGGGTTAGCTGAGGGTGATTCTCTTTTACCCTGACTAGAGTGAGGGTCCTTGCTTGAACAGGGGGTAACCTGACTGTCAACCAAAGACCCCATTTCTAACATTCTGGTAGTGTAAAACTCCTATATTCGATTTCCACTACCATGAGACCTGCTCCTTTTATAGGCTAACATTAAGGCTACCCTGATACACTGTTTGAGTGATAGATTCTGTTTAGAAAGGGGTAAACGGGTCATAGTTAGTATGGCCAGAATGGTAATACAAACTCCTGCTGACTGGTGATGTTGGATTTAATAATACTATTTTTGAAATTCCCCTTTTAGAAAGTGAGCATTTCTCTGCACTTAAATCCTTCTGCGCCTTACAATCCACCTCTGGCAGGGTTAGTTGACAGCTCCCTTGTGCATTTCACTCAGACAACCCCAAACACAGGATGCTCAGTCACACCTGCACACATCTGCATACTGAATGGGCCTTCCTGGGCTGGGAGGATGGAGGGCCTGACACTTACATGTCAGAGGACAGTGGCCTGCCCTCACACAATGGACTGCCAAACCCCCTACTGGGACCCTGGCAGAGAGGATGGAACTGAAAGGGGACCTTGTGCACTTATAAGCCACTCTTTGAAGTCTCCCCCACTTCAAAGGCACATTTGGGTATATAAACTGGGTCCCTGACCCTACCAACTCAGACACTTCTTGACAAGATGCCCACTGTGAAAGGAACTCTGAACCAGAACCAGAACCTGCAATCTGCTAAGAGAAGCTGCCTAGCTGCCCGAAGAACTCACCTGACTGCTTTGCTGTAAAGGAGTGCAGCCTTGCTGTTGCCCTGCTGCCTTGCTGACCTCTGGCTCTGCTGAGAAGTGATCTCCAAGGGCTTGGATTGAGCTTGCCTTCTGTTTTCCTGAAGTCTCCGGTCCAAAAGGACTTTATCTCTGAAAAGAACTCCTTGTGCGGCAAAACCCGACACACAGCCTGCCGGAATCGACGCACAGCCTGCCCTGCAGTGAGAAAATAACTGCATCACCGACTCGAATGACGCAAGTGAAGATCGATGCAGCACCAGCGTTGTTACCGGAACTTCGACGCACAGCTCACTGGATTGACGCATTGCTGAACCGGAACAATGCAGCCCGACTTCCTGCGAGAGGAATTGACGCATCGCCTGCCGTGCAACAGAAATTTCCCTGCATCACCCACCGGATCGACCCAGCACCTGTGACTTTGTCCTGCATGCCCAGGATTTCTCTACATCATCCCTGGGGAATCCAAATACCCTGCAACCTGAAGAGGATCCAAGTCTGCGTGCCGGAAATTGAAGCAAAGCCCTTGCTGCGTGGAAAAGCATTGACTCTTCATCAGTGTGCGCCAAGAAAAACCGACGCACACCTCCCCTTTTTCCACGCATCTCCTCCTCTGCGGTCCTGTGCGGATAATTTAGACGCAAACCAGGTACTTTTTGCTTACAAGAGACACTTATTGATTTTTTAGAACTAAAGACTCTATTTATTATTACAAAAGTGATATTTCAACTTGTATTTATCAAATCTTGATTGTTTTTTACCTTAATCTACTCAGATAAATTTTCTATATTTTTATAAACCTGTGTGGTGTATTTTTGTGGTGTTATACTGTGTTATTGCATGATTTATTGCACAAATACTTTACACATTGCCTTCTAAGTTAAGTCTGACTACTCAGTGCCAACCTACGATAGGGTGGGAAAGGATAATTTGGATTGTGTGTGACTTACCCTGACAAGAGAGACGGTCCTTCATTGGACAGGGGGTAACCTGACTGCCAACCAAAGACTCCATTTCTAACATGCTCCATTTATTATTCTGAGTTGTGTAGCAAGGCATGAGGGGTAAAGATTCAAAGAAGCTGATGGCAAAGAAGACCACCAGCCCTATTTTTTCAGCCAATCGCCCAAACGTGTGTACCAACCAGAAGCTCTATTTATGCTCTAGCTTTACCGTGGCTGCTCGTTAACTTACTATCGTTATGGTTTAAATAAAGTTCTCATTCTTTTCAGTCCATCTCTTGTAGCATCTGCTAATGGCACCCAGACCAAGCATAGGCAAGATTTCCATACCAATGTAATTGATTCCATTATTTCAAAAGCCTCAGCGCAAGACTGGCCTAGAGTATGAGGCCCAGATTGGGTTCAAAATGAATCTTTGCCTAGTGAGATGATCTCCCAGGCAAAAAAGCTAGTGTGCAAATAAGGGGCAAACGTGGCTATTACATTCAGGTTTTCTGCCTGGAATTTACTTAATAAGAGGGTGTTGCCATAGAGGTGAGTGACCATGAAAACCCACATACACCTGTGAGAGGCATTAATCTCAGGATGACTGAAAGGAGTAGGCAGGATCCACAAGCATTAAAGAGTATCAAAAGGTGATGGTCTAGTCCAAGTGGTAGAACAGGATAGGCCCCAGATATAGTGCGGATTGCCACTTCAACGGGCTACGGGCACCCAGGATGGTGTCAATCCCAACCTTTCTCCCGAGGCCAAATGTCAGGTGTCCAGCTGCAAACAGCAGATGGGCACAATATACAGTGTCCATCTGCTCCTTTATGATGTAGGATTCTGCAGAATAGTGGAAAATGACAGGAGAAGAAGAGAGAGATCTTTGGGGGCCATTAAGATGTCCAGGCTCAGAACTCACTCACCTACCCATAGGAAATGGGACAGCATTGGTGCCTGATGTACTTGCAATATGGCTCTGCTCCAGCCATAGCTGCATCACAGATGTGCGTCTGACATGTTACCAACTCTGCTCCAGCCCTGCGGCCTGTGAGGTGATTTATCTAAAATATGACTGACTCTATCCCTGCTCTTCTGGTCATCTGAAATGCCACTACGGTAGAACTGGCTCTTGCTGAGCCCTATGTGCTCTTCAGTGTTGCATCTGACCTGTTTCTGACTCTCTGCCAGGCTACTGGTGTTTCATATGTACTGTCGGGTATTCACTAGGCCTGGGCGGAATTAGTGGAGTTTCACTCCAGGGAATTCAGCAGAGTTACATAAAAACTCTAGGAGATTTCATGGAGTTCTGCGAGAGGGAGGAATTCAGGCATGTTGCGCTTCTCGTGCTGATTTTTAGTGCCAGGAGTTTGCTCTGTGCTGTAAAATAAGCGCAAACTGCACCATGTGGCACATTAGAGAGCGTTGCTTCTTTCTGCCACTCAAGTAGATTTTCTACTTGAGAGGCAGCTTTCTCAATGCAAAAGGTTGCGACCTTCTGTGACCGCCCACACTGGGAAATCTCACCAGGAGGCATTCTTGCACCTGACAATTGCGCTAGGGGATGCAAATTCTTGCTCTGTGTTGGTGAGCTGCATGTGAGAAAAAACTATACCACGAGACAGGTGGAACAGTTTTTCCATTAATCCCTGCTCCAAGCAGAGGGCTGAGTGGGCAAATCTGTGAACTCTGAGGAGTGAAATATTTCATCCACCCGTTGTATTCACCCTCTGCCGCAAAGCCAGTTTACTATCCACTACTATTTGACTACTGTTCTCTTTAGATCCTCAAGCACTCTTAAGAATGGCACATTAAGCACATTATGGCACACATGATGAAAACGACATAAACTGTAGATTTACCAGCCTATTTGAATATGTTTTCCATTATAAGAGTAACAGTAAATTCCTCAAAGAATTTTCAAAGTGACACATCTGAAGCAACACTCAAGTCCACTGCTGAAAAGCTTTTTCCAGCAAATAAAAAAAACATTAGATGCCTCTTCCAACTATGTGTAGTCATTCACTTCTTCACCTTCAAATTTGTGACAAGCGCATACAATACAGAATGCTGTGTGTGTGTCATAGATGATAGTCACAAACAACAGTGAGCTGATGAATGTTGTGAATGGTACCCTAATACAAGCCGTGGGTAAGGGGAGCTGAGTTGAATTACTTCCAATATGTATACTATAATAATTAATTTCTCACTTTAGCCATTTCTAAGCAGTGTAAATAACAGTGTTGCTATTACACAACTTAATGGCAAATGGCCCTGGCAGAAAAGGCTAAGCGAATATGGTCCCTTAAACTGGACTTCGCAAGCCCCAAGCATACATCACAGTCAGCATGGGATGAATTTGTAGTGGAATTTTTGGCATCTTGTCAACAGCAGTCACAAGGCACAAGATCTCACAGTCCTCAAAAAGTTCCATCCAGAAGGCACACAAAGACACTTAAACGGAATTTAAACACCCTCTTGGCCTCCTTCAGAAAGACCCTAGAAATGAGACCTTGAGAGCGCTGGTTTCCACCTCCAGATCTGCCTATGGAGGACACCCGTGGGCACACGAAACAGACAAGGCAGCCGGGCTAGCAGGGAAACTCCTGAACGCATCAAAGAAAAACAGGCATGTGCAGTTCTGGAAGCATATAAACAACCTAAGTTCTGCAACACATACCCACTCCACAATTAACATCTCCGAGTCCACTTGATATCAATATCTCTCCTACTATTTTCATCTCCTGACAGAGGGCCCCGTAGGTGAGGGTCTCCAGACCCACGAAATAACACAAGCTCACAGTCCCACCGGCTCTACAAACCTTCCACTCAGCTGCTTTCTGACTCTCTCAGAAACAACGAGGAAGGGAATCATTAAGGCCCTCATTATGATATTGGTGGTAAAAACTGCCCACTGCTGCGGCGACGGCCGACAAAAGACCGTTGCCACGTCTACCAGCTATCCACCGTATCATGACAACAGCCGGATTTCCGCCAAAAGAATGTCAGAAATCCAGCTGTGGCCGTGCTGGAGGATGGCGGTAAGGTGGCGCTGCTGCCACCAGCAGCGCCACACCAGTAGACCACTGCCAGCCATATTGTAACCCATAATACGGCCTGGCAGTGTTCTGCTGGTGGACGCTGCTGATGGCAGCAGCGTCCCATCCCGTCTTCTGCCGGACGACCCCCTGAACACAGGTAAGCGGGTGCTCCAACAGGGGAGGAGGGTGGGGGGTGTTGTGTGTGTGTTAGGGGGTGTGTGGGAATGTTTGTGCGTTCAGGTGTGTGTTTCGTGTTGAATGTGTGTGCATGTATGGAGGTGTGAGTCAGTGTATGTTGCGTTCTGTGAATGCGTGTCTCCGTGTATGTATGAAAGTGTATGCGGATGTGTGTGTGTGAATGGATGTATGCATGCGTGGATGCATGTGGGAATGGGTGTGTGTATGTGTGTGTGTGTGTGAAGGGGGCGTGAATGTTGGGGGGGTTTGGAGAGAAAGGGTGGGTGGAGAGGGGGGGTAAGACCTCTATCAGTGACAGAGAAGGGATTCCCTGTCACTGATAGTGCCTACCGCCTTGGTTTTCATGGTGGTAAGAAAGCCATGGAAACCATGGTGGTAGGAAGGGTCATTATCCCGCAGGCAGTACAGTGACGGCCGCCGGGCAGGATTGTTATCTCCAGCCTGGCGGCTGTTACTGCCGTGGCAGTCAGTGTGGTACATTAGCGGTTTGGCTTTAATCAAACCACAAATGTCATAGTATGGTGGAAAGTACCGCCAGCCTGTTGGCAGTACTTTCCACCATATTACCGCCGACCTCCAGGGTCTTAATGAGGGCCTAAGAATTGTGGCAAGGGAGCACAAGGACCCAACGGTATCTCTGCTGCCTTGTACAAAGAGGACCCAGACGTTTGGGCAAAACACCACTTTACAACTGCATACTCGCCACTAACACCATTCAGCAATCATGGAGAGGCTCAATCATCATTCCTATCTTCAAAGGAGGCATGACTAATGGCCCAGCAAACAATTGACTGATTGCACTTTTAGATGTCAAGTCCAAAATCTTTGCAGGGATTCTCTTAGAGGAGCTAGAACCTGTGCTGGTGCCAGTAACTTGATCCCGTTCAACCAATTGGGTTCTCCAAAGGGGTAGGCACGACTGCCAATCTTAAGTCCGTAGCACTATTATTTGACCAATGTCAGCGTGCCAAGATGTCCCTCATCCTTTTCTTCATAGACTATAAAGCAGTTTTTGATTGAGTAGACAGAGGTAAATTATAGTGTAAGCTGTCGAAATTCCAGCCCACCTGTTGAAAGCAATAGCCCTTCTCCATACAGATACTTGGGTGAGGGTTAAATTGGGTGATGGGACGCACCTCTTGAGGAAAATTCCTACCTCTCAGGGATAGATACATCTGACTTGATAGGTGCTACCACTATAGAGAGATTTCCAGTCCTGATGATGACCCACTGCTGATTGATATCTGCATAAAGGGTCGAAACGTCGACATAAATTGTGTGTGGATTGATGTTTTATAATTCAGTGACTTCAGGACTCCTGGATTGATGGAGCCATTCTCTGTATATATTGTACTTAACACGGGCACTTTTTTTGCATCACAATATTCACCTTCACTGTGTTTTTATGATTAGGAGCACCTATAACTTACTAATAATAATTATAAGGAATCTGTGATGAAATTATGAAATTGAAATGGATGATTCGACAAAGAAATAAAATATGAATACCCGACTGAACATATGTGGTTCCTTTATCTGAGAAATTTGACTTGCCGTGGAAGTAAAGGCATATACTTCCCCCTATTTGGATCATATTGTTCTTAATGTTCAATATTCATGAGGCAGATCACAATTTGCGACATATTGGGAATGGCCAAAAGTCACAGGGATCGTGGCCTGCTGGGGTCAGCAGATCACTGTGTCTGTGATTGCTTTTCAATAAAGCAATTTTTAAAAAAATGCAGCCCATTTTCCTTAACAGAAAATGGCATGCATTTTAAAAACAAAAATGAAAAGTTTTCTTTTAATTTTTTTAAGAGTAGGCAGGGGTCTGTGAGACCATTGACTGCTCTTAAAAAAATGTTTGTGCCCTCATTCACAAAGTGGAAGAGGTCCCATGGGGATCCCTTCTCATTTGCAGATGGGTTCGCTGTGAATGTTTTGCGACTGTATTCCAGTCACAAAACATTCATACATCCCCCTGCGAGTTGGTATTAGGAAGGGACACCCTTAACATGCACCTTCCTAATACCGAATCGTGAACCCTATTTTGCAATTTGGTAATAGGTAACTGAATTGCAAAATAGGGTTAGTACACGTCAAAAGGCTATTTAGCGGTTGCAAACTGCCCGATTCTCCATTTGTGACTGCTAAAACCTTTTGTACATGTGGTCCCTACCTATGTGAAATGAACTCTTAGCTGATCTCAATGCACAAAGTATAGGCTTATATGGTGAAAGGTTGGGTGCTAGTGAGGTCCCACTTGTGGCTTAAAGAGCTTTGGTATCATACCAGATGCTAGGAAAACTAGCTACTTTCGGCTGCATGTCCTATCTTTAAAATGTGCCTCTCTGCTGATTCATCTCTACTGAGCTCATGGAAATTCCCATGAATCTTCCCTTTTTGTCATGTACCTTCTCTATTTATAAGTAACTCAAATATTGTTGGATTCTTCATTACTGTTTCAGAAATGTCACTTTTAGAAAGTAGGCATTTCTCTGCACTTACTGCCATGTGTGCCTATAGCCTGTCTCCAATCCACATCTGGTCTGTGCTGGCTGACAGCTCTCCTTGTGCATTCCATCCAGACAGCCATAAACACAGGACACTCAGCTGCATCTGTATTCATATGCATACAGATGGGTTTACCTGGACAGGAAAGGTGGAGGGCTCTCTCTTAAACTTCAAAGGTCAGGGGCCTGCACTCACACAAAAGACTGATAATCCCCCCCCCCCACAGGGCTCCTAGCAAACAGGGCTGGGATGGAAGGGGAACTTATGCACTTCAAAATCACTCCTTGAAGTTTCCTCCCACTTCAAAGGCACTTTTGGGTATATATACTGGGTTTGTGACCTCACCAAATCAGACACTTCTGGACCTACAACTGGAGTCTGTTAGAGGGACTGCCTGGATGCCCAAAGGTCTCATCTGGACTGCTTTGCTGGAAGGACTGCTTGCCTGCTTGTTGCCCTGCTGCCTGCTGACCACTGACTCTGCTGGAAGGACTCTGCCTTCCTCTCAAGTGCTCTCCAAGGGCTTGGATTGAGCTTGCCTCCTATTCTGAGGTCTCAGGGCTATCAAAGACTTCACCAAAGGGAAAAAAATCCAGCTTGTCGAAAAATCGATGCAACACCTGCAAAATTCGACACAATGCCTGCCGGGTCGACACAGCGCCTACTCCCTGGCTGAAAACTCACTACATTGCCTGCCAAATTAATGCAGCACCTGTTTCCTCTGCTCAACACATTCTGGGTTTTCCAAGCATTGTCCCTGGGTGTCAAAATATCTCTGCATCGCTGCGAGGAACCAAGGCTGCGTTTCTGGAAACGAACACATCGCCTTACAGTGTGGAAAGTAACAACACATCGCCTTTGCCGCACTTGAAAATTCAATGCATCACTTTACTTTTTGACAGATCTCCTCCTCCGTGGACCCTCTGCATCGTTATTTTTTATGCATCCCAAGTACTGTGTGTTAAAAGGATACAACCACTGATTTGTATGGATTGAGACTCATTTAAACCTTTTAAAGGTTTTATTTTGACCTGTGCATATTGGGTTTTTGTTGTTTTGGTCTTATTTTATTCAGAAAAATAATATCTATTTTCCTAAACTGGTGTGGAGTAATGATTGTGGTGTTTTCACTGTGTTACTGTATGAATTAGTGCACAAATACCCTACACATTGCCTTCTAACTTAAGCCTGCCTGCTCTGTTCCAAGCTACCGGAAGTTGAGCACAGGATAATTTAGGTTGTGTTGTGACTTTCCCTGACCAGGATTGTGGTCCCTACTTGGACATGGTGCATACCTCTGCTAACTAGAGACCCAATTTCTAACATTGGGGATCAGCGGTGAGGATAGGAATTGTGTTTGTGCAGTGCCATACAATAGCAACATGTAAACTACCTACCCATATTTAAAGGCTAACTAGAGACCCAATTTCTAACATTCACCTACTGCACCTGGACTCTGCCATCTGTGAGCCTTGCCCTGCCAAGTGGTGCCAATCCAGTCCAGGGACCTTGAAGGTAGGTTTAAAGTGCTGCTCCAGTACAAAATCCATGCATCAATGCTGTTGCGCCACTCAGAACAGTGCATATCATTCGAGGCAGATGCATTGCAGCTGCTGCAAGGATAGAAGACACTGCATTGAGGTTGATGCTGGTGCATCGCAGCTGCTGAGAGGATCAGGAACACTGCATTGCTGACTGTGCAACGCAATGTCAGCATTTCCAACACGTCCCCGACTTTGTGTGCCCCGGAGCCGACACACCGCCTACCTCTTCGGGGTCAATGGCAGCACACTGTCTCCTTTGCTCCTCGCATCTTGTTCTTGACATCAATGCAACTTTAAACCAAGGTACTGTTTCAGCAACCCAAGACTGGTCCCTGTATCTGACTCACGCTCCATCTTGGTTGACTTGACTTTTCAGCTGTGGCCTGGTCTAATGTGACCAAGTAGCCCCGGTTGGTGCTTTATGCTTCTAAGCACTACAAGTAAGTTTATTATTTAATAATTCATATCTTGACTTCTGCTTATTGGATTTTTTTCATTTGGGTCTTATTTTGTTCAATATATTAAGCTCTAGTTTTCTAGCCAGGTGTGATATCTTTTGTGTGTTTTTTTACACTGTTTTACTGTTTGAAGTGTTGCACTAATACTTTACACATTCCCTCTTAAATTACGCCTGACTGCTCTCTGCCAAGCTACCAGGGGGTGAGCGCAGGTTAACTTAGGGTGTGTTTGTGACTCCTTCTGACTAGGATTGTTTTTCCTTCTTGGACAGGGTGCATACTTCTGCTTACCAAGACCCAGTTTCTAACACAGTCCTTCACTTCTTATGCCTCTGACACTTAAATTATCACACCCTTTGATAAGACTGGCCCCTGTTGACTTAATCTCAGGAAATAAATGAAAGCCCTCCTCTTTTCCCATTACCTCCCACCACTAACTCCCCTGATTGCTTTTTTCCTTTCTGTATGCATGCTTCTATCTTTACTTCTGTTAGCTCCTAGAAGCGTACACACTTAGCCATTCCTGCTTGCATGATTGGCACATTCTGGAAGTATGTCTTGTCCTCTGTAAATCCAGCTACCACCTTCCCCAGGTTTATTGACACAGCTTGGCTTACAGAGCACAGAATGCTAAGTTTACAAAGTACAGAGTCTCTTACTCATCGATAAATACTACAATTAGACAATCCATTAATTCCTGAAACTTTATTTGAAATATAAAAATATGACCATAAAAACAAATATAATAACAATAAGCTGGGTGTATGGTTAAGCCCACTGGAACTTAATAATTCAAAAACACGCAATAAAAATGAAATACAAATAAGATTCTTAAAAAATATAACGTACATCTTAATAGGACAAAATATACATTGGAATTAAAAGGGTCGAGTCTACACATGATACTAGTAGATACCAGCAATTATCCTGTAATCCTTAATATTTTCCAGGTTTTTAAGACATAGGTAAGGAAGGACACATGGCAAGGCTAGACTTTATATGTTGTATTTTCATCAAAAATTGGTATGCTGTTTTGTATATAAACAGTCCTTTCATTAGAGAAGGGGGCATTAAATACTTTGTCCTGCCTTTGTGATGTAATTTATAGAAAATAGCCAAATGCAGTGTAGATTGTAATGTTATATTGTCACAGGGGCACTTGAAATCCTTAGGTGCCTACTTAGAGCCTGTTGGGAATGCTATCAAATGATGGAAAATTGAGAAGTGAAATCTGGTCAGTGAGAACCTGAGATATGAATTTTGAACCCATCCCATGTACTGCTAGAGTCCATAAAAGGTTTGGTAGGATGTGTATAGAACAACTGTCGATTTGGTCTCAACCTTAGGTTTAGTTGCTTGCCCAAGTTTTTCCTTGACCAGTTGTTTAAAAACATTTTTGGGGAAATGTGCTATGTCCTCCGGGATCTCCCAAGTTCATGCTATTATGAGCTAAAATGTACTGGGCCTTTTTCATTTTAGATAGCCATGGTATTGTGTGTGCTTGGACTAACGGCTAACAATCCCTTATAATGTCGTGAGTTAACCCCTTAGCTGCTGGGCCGTTTCCCCCCCCAGTGCTGAGCCCTTTTTTGGCTATTTGGGGTAGTTTGCGCTTAGGCCTTCATAAATTTTTGTCCACATAAGCTAAACACGCCAAATTTGCGTCCTTTTTTTCCCAACATCCTAGGGATTCTAATGGTACCCAGAGTTTGTGGTTTCCCCTGGAGGAGACCAAGAAATTAGCCAAAATACAGTGAGAATGTCGTTTTCTCCAAATAAATGGGGAAAAAAGGGCTGCCGAAGAAGGCTTGTGGTTTTTTCCCTGAAAATGGCATCAACGAAGGGTTTCTGGTGCTAAAATCACCATCTTCCCACCTTTCAGGAACGGGCAGACTTGAATCAGAAAAGCACATTTTTCAACACAAATTTGGCATTTTACTGGGACATACCCCATTTTTACTATTTTTGGTGCTTTCAGCCTCCTTCCAGTTAGTGACAGGAATGGGTGTGAAACCAATGCTGGATCCCGGAAAGCTAAACATTTCTGAAAACTAGACAAAATTCTGAATTAAGCAAGGGGTTATTTGTGTAGATCCTACAAGGTTTTCCTACAGAAAATAACAGCTAAAATAAAAAAATATTGAAATTGAGCTGAAAACAACAGCCATTTTTCTTTATGTTTTACTCTGTAACATTTTCCTGCGATGTCAGATTTTTTAAAGCAATATACCGTTATGTCTGCTGGACTCTTCTGGTTGCGGGGATATAAAGGGCTTGTAGGTTCATCAAGAACCCTAGGTACCCAGAGCCAATAAATGAGCTGCACCCTGCAGTTGGTTTTCATTCTATACTGGGTATACAGCAATTCATTTGCTGAAATATGAAGATTGAAAAATAGGTATCAAGAAAACCTTTGCATTTCCAAAATGGGCTCAAGATAAGGTTTTGAGGAGCAGTGGTTATTTGCACATGTCTGAATTCCGGGGTGCCCATACTAGCATGTGAATTGCAGGGCATTTCTCAAATAGGCGTCTTTTTTACACACTCTCTTATATTTGGAAGGAAAAAATGTAGAGAAAGATAAGGGGCAATAACACTTGTTTTGCTATTCTATGTTCCCCCGAGTCTCCCGATAAAAATGATACCTCACTTGTGTGGGTAGGCCTAGCACCCGCGACAGGAAATGCCCCAAAACACAACGTGGACACATCCCATTTTTTGACAGAAAACAGAGCTGTTTTTTGCAAAGTGCCTACCTGTCGATTTTAGCCTCTAGCTCAGTCGGCACATAAGGAAACCTACCAACCCTGTGCATTTTTGAAAACTAGAGACCTAGGAGAATCCAAGATGGGGTGACTTGTGGGGCTCTGACCAGGTTCTGTTACCCAGAATCCTTTGCAAACCTCAAAATGTGGCTAAAAAAACAAGTTTTCCTCACATTTCGGTGACAAAAAGTTCTGGAATCTGAGAGGAGCCACAAATTTCCTTCCACCCAGCGTTCCCCCAAGTCTCCCGATAAAAATGATACCTCACTTGTGTGGGTAGGCCTAGTGCCCGCGACAGGAAATGCCCCAAAATACAACGTGGACACATCCCATTTTTTGACAGAAAACAGGGCTGTTTTTTGCAAAGTGCCTACCTGTAGATTTTGACCTCTAGCTCAGCCGGCAAATAGGGAAACCTACCAAACCTGTGCATTTTTGAAAACTAGAGACCTAGGGGAATCCAGGATGGGGTGACTTGTGGGGCTCTGACCAGGTTCTGTTACCCAGAATCCTTTTGCAAACCTCAAAATGTGGTTAAAAAAACATGTTTTCCTCACATTTCGGTGACAGAAAGTTCTGGAATCTGAGAGGAGCCACAACTTTCCTTCCACCCAGCGTTCCCTCAAGTCTCCCGATAAAAATGATACCTCACTTGTGTGGGTAGGCCTAGCGCCCGCGACAGGAAATGCCCCAAAACACAACGTGGACACATCCCATTTTTTGACAGAAAACAGAGCTGTTTTTTGCAAAGTGCCTACCTGTAGATTTTGGCCTCTAGCTCAGCCGGCACATAGGGAAACCTACCAAACCTGTGCATTTTTAAAAAATAGAGACCTAGGGGAATCCAAGATGGGGTGACTTGTGGGGCTCTGACCAGGTTCTGTTACCCAGAATCCTTTGCAAACCTCAAAATGTGGCTAAAAAAACAAGTTTTCCTCACATTTCGGTGACAGAAAGTTCTGGAATCTGAGAGGAGCCACAACTTTCCTTCCACGCAGCATTCCCCCAAGTCTCCCGATACAAAATGATACCTCACTTGTGTGGGTAGGCCTAGCGCCCGCGAGAGGAAACGCCCCAAAACACAACGTGGACACATCCCATTTTTTGACAGAAAACAGCTGTTTTTTGCAAAGTGCCTACCTGTAGATTTTGGCCTCTAGCTCATCCGGCAAATAGGGAAACCTACCAAACCTGTGCATTTTTTAATACTAGAGACCTAGGGGAATCTAAGATGGGGTGACTTGTGGGGCTCTGACCAGGTTCTGTTACCCATAATCCTTTGCAAACCTCAAAATGTGGCTAAAAAAACAAGTTTTCCTCACATTTCGGTGACAGAAAGTTCTGGAATCTGAGAGGAGCCACAACTTTCCTTCCACCCAGCGTTCCCCCAAGTCTCCCGATAAAAATGATACCTCACTTGTGTGGGTAGGCCTAGCGCCCGCAACAGGAAATGCCCCAAAACACAATGTGGACACATTCCATTTTTTGACACAAAACAGAGCTGTTTTTTGCAAAGTGCCTACCTGTAGATTTTGGCCTCTATCTCAGCCGGCACCTAGGGAAACCTACCAAACCTGTGCATTTTTTAAAACTAGAGACCTGGGGAAATCCAAGACGGGTTGACTTGTGGGGCTCTGACCAGGTTCTGTTACCCAGAATCCTTTGCAAACCTCAAAATGTGGCTAAAAAAACATGTTTTCCTCACATTTCGGTGACAGAAAGTTCTGGAATCTGAGAGGAGCCACAAATTTCCTTCCGCCCAGCGTTCCCCCAAGTCTCCCGATACAAATGATACCTCACTTGTGTGGGTAGGCCTAGCTCCCGCGACAGGAAATGCCCCAAAACACAACGTGGACACATCACATTTTTTCATAGAAAACAGTGCCTACCTGTGGATTTTGGCCTCTAGCTCAGCCGGCACCTGGGGAAACCTAGCAAACCAGCGCATTTTTTAAAACTAGAAACCCACAGGAATCCAAGATGGGGTGACTTGTGGGGCTCTGACCAGGTTCTGTTACCCAGAATCCTTTGCAAACATCAAAATTTGGCCAAGAAAACACTTTTTCCTCACATTTCAGTGACAGAAAGTTCTGGAATCTGAGAGGAGCCACAAATTTCCTTCCACCCAGCATTCCCTCAAGTCTCCCGATAAAAATGGTACCTCACTTGTGTGGGTAGGCCTGGTGCCCGCAACAGGAATAGATCACACAACGGTCAATGTTGGTCCTTACATGAGGCAGCTGTTGACCCTGGGGTGATCCATTCCTGACGCAGGCACTAGGTGTGGGCACTCAAGTGGGGTAGTGTTTTTATCAGGACAGGTGAGGAATCACTGGGTGGTAGGAATTTTGTGGATCCCAGCATATTCCTGTAGTTTGTGTGACAGAAATGCGAGAAAAATAGAGTTTTTATTCAACATTTCAGCTTTGCAGGGTATTCTGGGTAAGAAAACTTTGGGGAATCCACACAAGTCACACCTCTGTGGACTCCCCTGAATGTCTAGTTTCCAGAAATGTTTGGATTTAGTGTGTTTCTCTATATGGCCGCCTAACCCAGGACCAAAAACACAGGTGCCTGCCTTACAAAACCAGTTTGTTTTGCGATAGATAATTTTGATGTCTCCACAATACGATTTGGGCGGTGGAATTTGGGGCTGAACTAAATTGGGGAGCTGCCAAGAGAGCACTCTCTCTCTCTCTCTCTGCTTGCCGCCGCATTCACCTGCTCTCTGGGTTGAGCTAACCCACTATTACCCAGTTGCACAGACTGCTTGCGAAGGGACAGCAGGACTGTCCTCATCACCTCCCTCATAATGTACTGGAAGAGGAGTTATCGAATGGGACTCCTCCGACTGAAAAATCACTCCCAGAGTCTGCACCATTGTCCGATCCCTCAGATGCTGTCTCAGTATCTGATGTCTCAGTTTCTGATCCTATGTCAGATCTGTCCTCTATAACCTGAGTGACGGCAGCAGTCATCATCAAGATGCCATCTCTGCTATTGGCTAAGCTGTTGCTCTAAAACACTAGCCTACGTAGACAGTCACAAAATCGATGGTGTGTGTGAGATATGTGCAACAGTAGAGGCCACCTTACCTGCGCTTCTTCCCTCAATCAGCACATTCTTTCAAGACACTCAAAAAACACCTTGTCACATACCATTCGTCACAGTCTTTAGCACCTCCTGCGCCCAGTCCAACAATCATTATTGGTGCTCCCACTCCCTCCTCCTCGGATTCCCTCATTACCACCCAGCAAAAGTGCCCTTCATCTCTCCATAGCCGCCCTCCACCCCGCACATACATTTCATTTGTATTATAGCGCAGGTAATGGCTGACTTTACTAATGTCATCAGCTATTTACATAAAATACAGATTTGCTCTTTGCAGTAGGCATATAAACCTTATGCGCTTCTTTATGGCACTAAAACTGCCACAAGACAAGTATGACCCTTTTGTAGCAGAATCATAATCACAATACTTACTTGACTTTTTTATTGCTGCCTAAAAGCTACAGTTGAAAAGCGTCAGTTGAAGTATGTGCATTGCTTTGAAGACGCAAGCTGCAACTGCAAGACCACTGGTGGCAAATCTATATATAAATATATATATATATATATATATATATATATATATATCACTTTTATATGTGGGTCTGGTTTTCCTGGGGGCCGATCGCAGCCCCCAGGGAAACCACACACATATTGACAAAAGTGATATATATATATATATATATAGATCTATCTCTATAGATATATCTATCTACATAGATATATCTATAGATATTTGTATATATATATATATATATATATATATACATATATCTATATATATCTATAGATCTATCTATAGATATATCCATGTACATAGATATATCTACATAGATATATCTATATATATATATATTTTAGTTGTTGTATGGTTTCCTTGGGGGCCAAAATGGCCCCCAGGTAAACCCTACAACAACTAAAAAAAATATTACCCCGACAGGGGGTCGCCCTGACCATGGGCGACCCCCTGTCCATTTAAAAAAAAAAAAATTGCCCCTGAGGGCGGGCGCGATTGCGCCCCCCCCCCCCAGGGGGTACCTACCTTAAAAAAAATATATATATATGCCCCCGTGGGGGGGGGGGCGGCCCATTTTCCGAGGGGGCCAACCCTCCCAAGTGAAATCCCTGGTGTCTAGTGGTGTTTCCTGGCCCCCGATCGCAGCTGTGCTGTGATCGGGGGCCAGGAAACACTTTCAGAAGGCCTCGTAAGAAAGGGGAGACTCTGGTCTGGTTCCTAAATCCCTTCTAAAGCCAAACTGTGTGCTTGAAAGTATGTTGTTATCCTCAGCCCATTCCTCTAGTGTTTCCAGTAGTACTCTTCCTAATAATTTTGCTGAAGAATTCAGCAGTGAGATGAGTCTGTAGCATTTATGATCCTTTTTGGAGCCTTTTTGGAATATTGAGGTAATTGTAGACTCGGACCAGGTATGTGGTATCTAGCTCTTCCAGGCTGCATTGCACACCTGTGTTAAGAGGGGCACCCAGAGCTCTGAGATGTGCTTGTATACATCGATAGGTGCCTTGTCGGTTCCTGGAACCCTCTCATGCACTTATTTAGCCAGTGCTCTATGGATTTCCTCATGTATTAAATGTAATGTGAAAGTCAACAATTTTTTATTATTGACAATCTTCCGATATTAGGTCATGAGTGGGTGCAAAGATAGAGGTAAAATGGTCGACCCAGACATCTGCCCCTGTGGAGTTTTCCAAATTTGGGCCAGAGTTGTTGTTAAGACGTGGGGCGTTTACAGTTCTCTGGGAAAGATTGTTGTCTCTAATGTCGGCTGCATGTGTCAGATTGGCCCAAGCTATTTCCTGTAGGTTCTGCTTTCTTAACTTTATACCATGTTTAAATCCTGCTCACTGTAATTGAAGCCCTGTCCTGGGGAATGCGTGTAAGTGCTTAATTACCTCCCTAAATACCCTGGAGCAGTGACAATTGAAACACCCCTTGCTCTTTTTCCTGTTGTCCCTAACCACTTTTCTCAACTGACGGTTAATAGATTTCAAAATTTCAATATGTGCATTAATGACTAAGGTGGGTTCTGGATTGACCTTCAGGCAGGAGTAAACATTATCTTTATTGGCTCTCTGTGAATCACCCATGAATTGGTCAACAGCTGCCCATTTGATCCAAATCGAGCTCTGCTCAATTGAGAGATTATAAGCAATGGCTTCCTTGTCATTGGCAGAGGTAGGCATCATAAGTGATAGCTTGAGGGTATTATGAGCATCTACACAGTTTTTGCCTATCCCCAGATTATAAGGTGTTACTCTTTTATTCCTAGAAATCAATATGTGGTCTATGTTTCTCTGATCCTTGGGACCTATAAAAGAATATTGTTGGCAATCGTCCCAGGTGGAGTTGGGCGCCTATCTCAAATCTGAGTGCTAGTTTATTGAGGTGAGTGGCATACGTACAATGAGTGAAGTGGTCTATGTCTTCCTTGTAAGGATCGTCAAAAGCACATACCTTATCCAGAGTTAAAGAACATTTAGGCAAATTAAAGTCTCGTGTCCAGATAACAAACAAATCCTTGCCACAGTCTGACATGAACTTTTTCAAGGCATGCTCCAAATCTGCTACAACTTGTGTCCTATGTTTATCAAAAACATTGTTATTAAAGTTAATAGTCAGGAAGTCCAGGATACGAGCCCTGCTTAACAAAACTAATTAGAAATGTGAAGTGGCCAAAACAGTTTTAATAATTCTAAAATAAGAGGTTCTAGAAATCAAGGTCATCAGGACCCATATGCTCTACCCATTCTAGAAGCAGTAGTCAGTGTACAGACTGAGGTAAAAAAAACATATATCGCTATGTCGATTGTAGGCCATGTTTCTTGAAGGCAAACAATCTCAGTCTCCTTAACACATTTTTCCCAGTCATCTGTTGTGGGTTTATTTGCCAAGCCTGCAATATCCCAGAATACAACTCCCAGAGTATTTAGTGAATCCAGATCTGTCTCAAGGAGGCTGGGGTGTTTAGTTCCCTCTGTGTTCATGTCATGAGTGTAGTCTGGATCAGCATGATTGCCTGGGTGACCTTTTGGTTTGAATTTGTTACTGTGATTAATAGGGCTTGGGAGTAAGTCATTATCATCCAGGTGGGATGAGGGGAAAAGCCATGGTTTAAGAGGCTCTCAGGCCACATTATACTGCATTTAGATTGAATTCTGAGTAACTTATGTGGGAGGGAAAAGCAGAGTGGCCTAAAGAAAAAGCCCGGTGGAACAGCTTTAATTTTGCTTTCTCAATTTGAGGACTGGAGACTAGGTGAGAAAGCCTCCACCATATACGCAGGGTCGGCTCCTTCGCTATGGCGAATGAGTGTCGCCCTACTGGCTGTGCCAGAAGCAGAAAACTAAAACAATAGTTTTCTATTGTTTCATTTTTCTCCTTCAGGCACAGCAGTGCAGGGAGGGGTGGGGCTGTGGGAGGTGGGGGGAAGGGGGAAGAGGGGTGAGTGCACTAAGTGCCTGTGTGTTTGGCCAGCCGTCTTAGACCAGCCAAACCCACATGCGCACTTAGGTTTCTCCAACCAGGCTGCATAGACAGCTGGGCTGGAGAAACCACACAGACCCCAGGCTTGTGTCTGAGTGGCAGTGACTGCCACTCATACCAATCCTGATGCTGCTTAAATGCTATTTGTTGCATGTAAGCAGTGCCAAGATTGCTGGGGGGCCTGTGATGGTGTCCTAGCAGTGAATGCTGGGAGACCAGAAGAGGACTGAGGCAGTAGGCAGCGGCAACAGAAAGAGGTAAGTACATTTTTTAATCCCTCACAGACCCCTTTGCCCCTCCCCTTGAGATTTGCGCCAGTGCATATGCGGGTATCCGAAGTTGATGATTATACAGCCCCCTTCTTGTGATTTCTTGTATGCCTATTCTTACCATTAATATGTAGTTAAACAAAGAGTTACCCATGTGAGACCTAAGTGCAAGACAGTGTACAATTTTATTTCGGAGTTCTTTATCCTTTTTAAGTGCCTATGTGAGCTTATGATTGGTACACCAGTCAGGACCAGAACATGGGGTGTTGATTTAGTGAGGGGTTTGGGGGTACATGAGGAACATCAACCCTCGGTGGTTGCACAAGTTTCTCAGGCCTATTGTGCAGCCTGCCTGAGGTTTCGTTCAGCTGTTTACGATTAGTGAAAATCTCAGAATGAGGGTGGAGCCTATGCTCGCCTGAAGTAGCTGAAGGGTTGTGTTTATCCATCATGTTAGTTGTGTTTATCCCTTGGGCCTGTGTATGCTGGGTTGCGATTGCAAACATTAACCATAATATTATCTGCATAAGTTGAAGGGGATTCTTCATGCTGAAGCAGGCAGGGGGACTCCGAGTTTTGCTGCCTTTCTACAGTGCTTAATTTGTAAATAAAAACATGCCACCGCCCAAAGCCCTTCTCTTAAACACGCCGCTGCTGCAATTAAATTTGCGAACACGGAGTACTGAGGCAGCATAATCCTGAAAAGCCATCTCTGGCCTCTTCAATCCATTTAAAGCCACTCCCTGCCCCTTCAGCTCACTCTTTCAGCTTTATGCTTTCTCTCATTGAGAAGCTTTTTCGTTTTTTCTCTTCCTACCCCTTTCCCAAATGTGTCTTTTGCTCACAGTAAATGCTTGAGGCAGAAAAATAAGTGCCGGCCCTCAAAAATAGGTACAACAAGTACAAATTAAGCACTGCCTTTGGAGCAGCTTCAAAGCTTTATGCAGCCCATTTTCCAGACTGTCCACTTGTTTTGAAATACCCTCGAGGCTGATAACACAATTTTTCCCAGAGACGAAATGTAACTTGGAGAGCTTTTACTTGATGCAACTTCGGTGCATTGGTCTGTGCGCTGTACCTAGTGCAACCCATTCTTGGGGGGGGGGCTTTCTTTTTTTAGCCAGCGGTGAATGCAATTGTGAGATAGATTTCAATAGAGTTTCAATATGGTTAGGTGGAGAGCCCATCTCACAGGGGTTAAGTATCCACTTGCTTGTAAGATTAGTAGACTGAGGTATGGCTATGTTAACATCTTGGATATCAGGTGTGTCTCTGGGAAAAGAAAGGACATTGTTAACCGCACGCTGAGTGGCTTCCAGTCTTTCTTCGACATTTCCTATTTCCTTGCTGATAATGTTCATTGCCTCGATTAAGAAGTTAGTAATATATGCAACTGATAAAGTGTCTTTAAGAAGAGGATTTGCAGGTGTCTTTCTTTTGCCCATTTTGATTAAACTATAAAAGTATGTGACATGAAAAGGCTAAACAACCAAATAGATGGGTTCTGCGTGGAGATCACTGTGCTATATGTAAAGAGACTTACATTGTCCAGGAAAGTATAAAGAGGCAGGAGCGGCTCACTGGGCTTTGTTGGGGCAGGGGGCGCAGGGACGGGAGGGGGCGGTGGGGCGCAGGAGAAAATTAATTGAAGAAATCACTTACCTGCTTTGCTCCCACGGTGCTCCTCTCCCGTCGCTGCTGCAGGCACAGGCTTCCAGCCTGCCCTGCGCCCAATCCTTACACTGCTCAGAACAGCGTCAGGATTGGCTGGGAGCACCCTGGCTGGGCCGTGTTGCTGGGCTGGAGAGAGCCCTGTACGCATGTGTGTTTGGGTGGCCCGAGACGGCTGCCAAACACACATGCACTCCGAGGGGAATGCACAGTGCACTCCCCTCTGCTCGCCACTCCCCAATGCCCCGCGGGTGCAGACAGGCCCGCTCCTGGCCCAGTCTTCTCCCGGGCACATCGAGTGCGTGTCACACACAAGTCCTGTGCTGCAGAATTTGAATGCTGCTTTTGTAAGGATACTGGCCCCTCCTTCCACCAGGGCCAGGTATGCACATACTCCAGAGGCAGGCAGGGGGACGAATCCCACTCCAGGACCAGCACAAGCCTCACTCCATTTGCACGTAGACAATCATACTTAGTGGCATTACTGATGACTAGCTAAAGATATTTTAGTGACAATCTTCAAGGCAGTAGAAGAGACTTAAGTAATCATAATATTTTTAGGCCAGAAGGACAACCTAACTTGATCTAGGGTCATGTCACAGGAAATACGATGCTCCACTCCTAGATTTTTGTTAGAAACTTGTCTAATGTGGCTTTGTAATCTGAAGGGTTCCGTGGATATGACCTGAGATTACAGTTCATCAGGTGATTACATGAAAGCCCCAGGAATGGAACATGGTGTTGCAGATGACAGAAAGTGATCTGGAAATCATACAATATCCAGTTCATCTGGTTTATGAATCAAATTAGAAATATACATTTTTTGCAGTGCTTACCTTCAAGAAAAGTTGCACTTAAAAAATCTAAATGATCCTCTTTGACCATCCCTTGCTTAAATGTACAGATCAGTCTAACTTGATGGTTGACAGCTCATAATTTTTCCAGTGGCATAGAAGCTACTTCTCTTTCTTTGGACATGACCATAGGATGGGAGGTCTATAAATCGAGCTGGTGCATGATGGTGTTATTTTACTGTAAAAGGCCACAAAAAGGTTCTCAACATCAGCTGCTGCTGGCTTGTAGGCAGTGTGGGCGTATGGGCAAGTGTGGGGTTGGTGTGTGCGTGCATGCATGCAAGGTGAGTAGTGTAATTAAAAAGGAAACACTTGCCTTGCTTGCCACACGACGTCTGATGTCCTCCACGGTCTGGTGTCCTCTGGCTATAGAAAATTCCCTGAAGCAATCCTGGTGTTGATTTTAGGCTGGTAAACAACATGAAAAAAGCATCAGGATTGGAGGTAGCAGCCTCTCTCAGTGCTCTTGAGAGCACTGGAGGCCTGTGCTTTCTCTAACCCAGCTGTCTTAAGACAGCTAGCTTAGAGACCTATAAAGTGCGCATGTCTGGCTGACCATCACAAGACAGCCAGCCAAACAGACATGCCAACTGTGCACAGCTCACTGCTGCCACTCAGCAGCAGTGGCCCCATCCCGTGCTGAAACTCGGTTCAGGACGGGAAAATGGAAAATGAAATGCTAATAAATGAACTTTGTTACCATTTTATTTTTCATCCCAGGAGGCCGCCATTTTAGGCAGAGGGGCGACGTCTTTTTTCGTAGTGTAGAAAGCACATCAGAAGGTAATATTCATTTTATTGCTGGGGAACTAACCTTGCACCTTTCATGATATTGTCAACAGTGGACTCCGATGTAGGCTAGATCTCCCATTAAATTAAAACGTTAAATGTTTCTTGGCTCAGCATTTGTGACCTATCCTGCCAGTTTCATGAAAATGCTTGATGAACGTCATCTTCGTAATGAGGGAGCAGGAAGATTTCAACAGACAGCTTAATGGAGTCCAAATTTATGCTTGCCTTACGGTTCTAGAAAAAAGATGCCTCGTATGAAAGTTACTAGTGTGGGAGGGAGAACTGCGTATGTGGATGCATTAGGAAAATGATGATTAATTATTACATATCATGTATTTATTTGACATTTTTCGGTTTCTGATGCTGCAAGTAAGTGCGCTTGCAAAGTCGCACAACAATATTACAAAACCTGTTAACACACACCAAATACACAGTGCTTAATTTGTAAATAAAATCGTGCCGGTGCCCAAAGCTCTCCTTTGAAACACGCGGCTGCTGCAATTAAATGTGCCAGCTCAAGAATACTGAGGCAGGAGAATCCTGAAGCCATCTCGGGCCTCTTTAATCAATTTACAGCCACTTCCTGTCCTTTTAGCTCACTCCGACAGCTTTCTGCTTTCTCCCTTTGTGATGCTTCTTGGTTTCTCTCTTCCTCTTGAGGCAGAAAAGTAAGTGCCGGTCCTCAAAAATAAGTGCTGGTGTCCTCCACCTGTAACCACCGGCGCAAATTAACCACTACCAATACATACAGTGATGTAGAAAACATCCTTCTGAAGAAACAGTACACTCATATGAATGTGTAGCAATAAATACAGTAAAACTCCTAAACTTGCCTTACCTTTGGTGTTCCTGCACAGTGCGCACAGAGGGAAAAAAAATGAAAAGAAGTTCGCAAATGACCGATGTGATTGGACAAAATCGTCAGGGTGTTTTGCCAGCACAAGAATTCATAAAAAAAACTCGAAGCACAGACTGGCAAATAGCTAAGGAAGCAATCTGACAATTCGGTAGGAGACCAGGCATGCATTGCAAAGTAGCGTTTTCTATTTGCGTCCATGGGAATCTATGACTCTTACACTCCAGCTGAAAATGCACGTTTATTAGTAGCTCTTCGCTCTCGTATGGTGCAAAACTGCATTTACAAATATGGCACAACTTAAAAGACAGTACGTACTAGAACATTCGTAGCCGAACTGCAGCAAACAATTTTGTAGTGTTTGTGTTATAGGGCGCTGAAAATCAAATGCCATGGGCATTTACGGACAATGTTATCTCATGGCAAAAGGTTTTTTGAGTTCTCAGTTGTCCTTGGAAACTATTGGCCTGAGTGATTTTACTACGTCCTTGCTTACATTTCATGGTCAATGCTGCTAAAATATGCCAAGCAGAATGTTATATTGTATATTGTTATATTGTATCACGTACTGTTATCAGGGCTACTGGAATTATGTGGCAGGGCTGTGTAATTTATGCAGCAATAAATGGCTCAGTACTAGTTGAAAACCTGAATATACAATCAGCAGCCGAAAGGTGAGCGGTTACCTATCGCAAAGGGTCCATCGCTGTCATTCTACATTTGTGCCTTTGTTTCGGGTCTCCTTGACATGATGCTTCCTGTCCACTCCTCCTTTCTTGTTGACGCTAAAGGACATAGACTGTGGTTTGACCATTCTGTGAGGCATGTACAAAATGTTGGGAACGACCTGAAACCTGTCTCAAGGGTGGACCAGTGGAATATATGTGGTCTGCAAAACTCAGATAAGCACTGGGTAGAAACCCCTTATCGTGACCCGGTGATAGGATCCACGGGCAGTATGGATTTGGCTTTCTTCAGTGCCAGAGCCAGGAGCTCTGTTAGCTGGCTTTCTTTCAGGTGGAGCAAATCTATGTAAAACCCACGCTAAGACAGTTATAGACTGAGTGCTGGAGAAAAAGGACTGCTTAAAAGCATCCGCAGAGGAGAAGGCTGCGTTGTGGAGTCAGCAGCCGGGCCACCTAGTGACTAAGGACCTGTGAAGGGGATATAGGTCATAACCCCGCTGGAGGCCCTGAATCTGCTTTGTGGGTGGAGTCAAATTTGCTCTGGAAGGGAATGCTGCTAGAGCTCCCTGCAGGAATACACTGTCCTTAAAAGGTATGGTTAGAACCCACCACCAGGAGTAAAAGGCTAAATCTTAGTGCACATCTATACAGTGGGAACCAAAATAGTTGGTTGGAAGAGAGAGTATCAATCACAAAAATACTGTGAGGGCAATATTGAGGACCAAAATTTTATGAAGATATGTGCATATAGGTATGTATGGAGTTAGGGGCCTATTTGCAAAGAACTGGCACAGCACGGTGCTGCGCCGCAATTTGCAGTGCCGTGCTGCATCAGTTCTGAAGTGCAGGAATGTGCTGTATATACAGAAATATGGTGCATCACTGTGTTTCCCTCTGTGCTGGTGCTAAACTAGCAGCCTGGTGTCAATGCAGCCATGGTGCAAGGATCGCTGCGTTGTGGGGTACACCATCCTGCACAAAAACAATCTTCAGTGGCGATTTGCTCTTTCTATGTGTGCTGCAGAATGCAGCACACATAGAAAGAGCAAAAAACGAAAAAAATGAAAATATTTCTCCTCGCTATGCACTATGAAATATTGACCCTTCAGTTCAGTTGCTAGTTTAGGCAAGTTATCACCTGCAAATATCACATGCCCCTTTAGGATAGTCACTGTAAAACACTGGGTTGTACCATCATGCACTGGCGCTCAGTAGTACTGGTTGTTGTCAGTTACCATGTGCACCTGCTGCCTGTTAAGTCATACTCATTTGTATGTAACACATGAGTTTCCCCAGGTTCCTTTGAAAGCCTACATGTGAGGTACGTGCCCTTCTGGAATACTCTTGGCTTCCTGTATAAACAGCCCCTCTTAACTTGCATTGGGACTTTGCCTCGTACCTGTATCTGGACCCGCACCAGCACCTGTCAAGTCCTGCATGTGAGAAAACAGGGCTGATTGCAGAGGCCCCATAACTTTTTGCCCCCATTTTCCTCTTTTTGCTGGTGTTTTCCTGACTTTGATGGTGCCCTGGGTACTGCTAACCAGTCCCAGGGCCTGTGCTGTGTGTAAAATGGATATGCAAATTAGGCTAATTATAATTGGCTAAGTTAACCTACCTATAAGTCCCTAGTATATGGTAGGGCATGTAGGTTTAGGGACCACAGCATAGGTGGTGCACACCTAGGTGCACTGCTGAGGTGCCCAGTGTCATTTTAAAAGCAAGCCTGCCTTGCTGGCTGCTTTTAAATTAAAGTTATATGCAAATTCGACTTTGGAATTAAAGGTACTTCCAAAGTCTTAAACTACCTTATTTTTACATATAAGTCACCCCTAAGGTGTGCCCTATGTGCCCCTAGGGCTGGGTGCCATGTAACTATAAGCAGGGACTTTATAAAAATAGATTTATAAGCCCTGGTGAGGTAAAAACAGCCAAATTCGTTTTTCCCTCATTGAAGTAAATGGCCTTCATAGGCTAGAATGGGCAGACTTTATTTTAAATTTTAAAGTCTCCTTAAATGTTACATACCAAGAATTTGGTATCAAATTAATTGTTGTAATAAATCCCACAACTTCCAGTTGTTGGATTTAATATAACTTGTTCAGGTAAAAAGTTTAGACTTTACCTAAAAAGTTGCCAATTTCAGCTCTGCATTGTTTTTGCTGCTGTGCTCTGATTGGCCAGCCTGCAGCAGCTTCTGCCAGGCTGCCTTGATGAGGTGTGAAGTGGCCAGGCTTCACACAAAGGAATGTGCTTGGGGGAGAGAATCTCCCCTCAGCAGATGGTGAGGCAGGAAGGGGAAGGGGGAGGGCTGCCAAACTGGTCTTCAAAGGCAGAGAAGGACATTTGCAGCACCCAGCAACACCCCCACATCCTGCAACCCCAGACAATTAGGTGCCCCCTTGATTAGATTAGGAGAGGGCAGGAGAGGGGTGTGTTTATGATTTTTAGCCACACCAGCCAGATGTAACCTCCAAAAATCAGATTCATCCATGTTGGATTTTTAGAGACTGTTGCCTTCTGGGATGGATTTTTGCCACACTTCCCAGGAAGTGGTCATCACAGGGGGACAACCCTGTCCCTGATTGGAGAACCAGGGCCCCCCTGCTTTTCACCCAGGAGCAAGGATAAAACTGGCAGACCTGCACCCACGCCTCAGATCCCCTCCAGAATTCAACAAGAAAGGAACTAAAGAAGAAGAAGGACTGCCCTGCTGGACCCCTGGCCTGCACCTGGACCCTGCACTCAGAAGGACTGCACCAGCTGCACACTTGGGCTTCACCACAAGAAAGACTTTGCTTGGCTTCAACTGGTTCAAGGAGGGACTCCCTGTTTGCTACAGGTGAAAAATTGCTAAACCAGAGTCCCCTGCACCAACTCCTGAAGAAAGCGACCAGCTGACCACTGTCCAGTGGCCAAAAAGGAGTTTGCGCCAGGTGCATTCTGGGAGTTGAAGTCCGCACCCCCCAAGGACCATCACAGAACTTCTGGACCCTTGGGGTGAGCTGTGGACCCCAAAAGAACCTTAAAAGAACATCTGGGTGAAGCCCCAAAAGTTTGGAAAAGATTTGAGAATTTTTGGAAAAAAGCTCCAGAGAGGGACCGACCCGCTGCGGAAATTCTAGCCGGCTTGCCTCAACCGCGACCCGGCCTGACTTCGTGGTTCGTCCCGGTAAAGAAAAACATCCAAAAAAGAGACTAAGTCAGAACGTAAAAAGTTGACCGGGACCTCCCAGCCATCGTATCCGAGAAGGGCTCCATGGACGTCGGATCAAGATCCAGGTTTACCCCGGTCGAAGGATTTTCATCTCGAAAAAACGACTAAGTTCGAAGGTAAAAGTCTCCACCGAGGAAACCCACATCGCGTATCCGGACAAGGGCTCCAGGAGGTCGGATTCAACTGGCAAGTTCGTCCTGGTGAAGAAAAACTTCAAAATAAAGACTAAGTCAGAAGGTAACTTTTTAACCGAGTCCTCCCGCGACCTGTAGCCGAGCAGGGCTCCATCGCGGTCGGCCTGAAAGTTTGACTTTGCCCCGGTCGAGGTGCAACCAGATGACCCGATTGGCGCTTTTTGTTTCTAAGCGCTAGAAAAGTAATAATTCTTTAAAAATTCATATCTCCGGTTCCCCTGAACCGATTTTAATCGTTTTTGTGTCATTTTAAAGATAAAAATAGAAACTATTTTTATAAATTGGTTTTGGATTTTTAAACTGTTTCCTGTGTTTTATTTAATCACTGTTTTGTGATATTTGAATGCTTTACACTTTGTCTCCTAAGTTAAGCCTTGACGCTCGTTGCCAAGCTACCAAGGGTTGAGCTGGGATTAATTTACTGAGACCTAACTGTACCTATGTGGAGGTTAGTGGCTTGTTGCTAGGTGTAGGTACCTACCTGCCCTACCAATAACCCATTTTCCAACATAATTGGAAGCAGCGACGGGATCCTGTACTTGTGTTCAATATCACGTTACAGTTTTAGGTAAAACAAATTAAAAATCCTTTGAATTGTCCTAGTGCAAAAATTGTTTTTAATTTTTAATTTGGATTAATTTCAATTATTGAATTTTTGTAATTTTTCTAAATTCTTGTTTCCAATTTTTGCAAAAAGTTTTTGTTGACACAAAACTAGGGAACCATGGAGCTTGATCTGGCTAGACTACCCACACTGACAGGAGTCCAGCTTAGGGGGTTGTGTATTGAAAGAGGGTTGCCTGCAACCACTGATCTCAGGAAGCAAATCCTGATCACATCCCTGACAGCATGGGCTGAGGCCCAAGAGGTAGAGTCAGAAGAAGCTCCAGAGGAGGGAGAAAGAAGGGAGGATGCAAGCTCTAACCACTCAGGGGAGGGAAGGCATCTGAGCCCAAGTGAGGATGAGGAAGAACGGTCCTCAGTAAATACAGTCACTAGGGGCAGATCCAAAGCTAGTGGTGGGAAGGGGGTCCTTTCAGGAGGAGAGAACCCATCCATCAGAGAAAGAGAGCTGGAGGCCCAGCTAGCATACATAGCTTTGGAAGCAGAGAAGCTGGCCCTAGAAAAGAAAAAGTGGGCATATAAAGAGAAAAGAGATGGAAGCAGCGATAAAGAAGCTGAGGTGTCCATGGGTGGGGGAGTTTGCCCCAGATTACCCAAGGGGGTAGTTCCTGCTTATGTAGAGGGGGATGACATAGATAAGTGGCTGGGGGCCTTTGAGAGGGCACTCCAAATGAGAAGGGTTAGGCCTCAATACTGGGGTTCCCTTTTGTGGGAGTTGGTCCCCAACTCAGGGAGGGATAGGCTTCTGACCTTAAGGGGGGAGGAGGCGGATTCATACCCTAGTAGGAAGAGGTGCTTAGCCAAGAAGTTTGGTCTGACCCCAGAGCAATATAGAATGAAGTTCAGGGGCACCCAGAAGGTCAGTACCCAGTCTTGGGTTGACTTTGTGGACATTTCACTAAAGGCACTAGAGGGCTGGATTATTGGTAACAAAGTAGATACTTATGAGGGGTTATACAATCTGATCATGAGAGAGCACATCTTGACCAATTGTACCCAAGAAAGGTTACGCCAGCATCTAGTGGACTCCAAGCAGACCAACCCTAGAGAGCTAGGGGAGTCAGCTGATGAGTGGTTGAGAACCAGGGTGGTTGTCAAGTCCCAGGGGGGAGACTCCAAGAAGGGGGGGGCAGGTCCCCAAAAACCTAAGGAGGGAGGTGGTAAGCCCACCACAGAGACTCCCTCTGTACCCCAGAACCCTAAGGAGGAGAGTAAATCCCACTCCCACTCTGACAAGCAGAGACAGGGAGACCCAGGGTTAAAAAAGCTCTTGGACAGTAGGGCTTGCTTTGACTGTCAGCAGACAGGTCACTTCAGAGGAGATGCAGCCTGTCCAAAGAAGGTGGTTAGCACTGGGCTGTCCAGTGTAGCCATAGAGGAGGATTCCTCAGATGATGAAGTCCTCCTAGCATTTAGCTGGGAGACAGGACCAGATGGTAAGCTGGTGATCCCTGAGGGTGGGAGTAGGCACTTCCACCACATTCAAGTGAAGGGGATCCCTACCACTGGCCTGAGAGACACCTGTGCCAGTCACACTATAGTGAGTGACCGGTTAGTGACCCCAGACATGTATGTCCCAGGAAAGACAAAGAAAGTCAGGATAGCCACAGGGGAGGTCACCTCCAAACCTGTAGCCATAGTGCCCCTATAAAGGGAGGGTATCCTTGACTGGATTAGGGTGGTAGTCAGTGCTGACCTTCCCCTAGATTGTATCCTGGGCAATGACCTCCCAGAGGTGAGTCTGGTCACAGATGGGGTGGTCGCCCAGGGCGCCCCCCCAACCCAAAGTCCTGGGGAGTCAGTCCCTACAGTTAGGAGACAGGGGTCCCCAAGAAAAGGAAAGAAGAAAAGGAAGGGTAGGCCACTCTTAAAGAGAGTTCCAGGGAGCCAAGGGCCTTCTGCCCCAGTAGGGGGGGAGCCCAGAGTTGGCACTGGTGAGGCCTCCCCTGACCCCAAGGAAGTCCTGAGTAGTCAGGCAGCTGTCCAGATGCAGGGTGTTGCCCCTGCACTGACAGAAGGGAGAGTGAAAGGAGGGTGTCTGCCCCAGGAGGTGGTAGCCCCCCACTCTAGACAGCAAGAGGGGTGCCAGGACCCCAAAGTTGCCCCTAAAGCAGCTCAGCCACCTGTCAGTGGAGAGCTTAGGGTGTGGTTCTGGGTACTGACAGCTGTCAGTAGCCTCTGCTGGGTGCTAGCCTTCCTGGCAGCACTGTACTTGGCCTGGGAGGCAGACCCCAGGGCCAATGGCAAAGTAGGCCCCCTGCCCCTATTGGTCATGCTGGGGTTGCTCAAGTGTTGGGTGACCTCTTTGGGTAAGCTAGGTGTTGCCCTAGCAAAGTTTGGAGTAGGGGAGGTGGGCACCTCACTACCCAAGTTGGCAGAGAGAAAGGAGGAAGACCCCCCTAGAGGAAAGTTTCAGTTTGAGTTGGGTCCTTTGACTGTTGGGATGGCTTCACTACCCATAGGGAGTGACCCTGACAGGAGGATATAAGGCATAGTAGGCCCTGCAAAGGGACAGCCAGTTTTCTTCACTGTCTTCCTCGCCTAACAAGCCAGGAAGACTCTCCCAGGGTTGGGCTGAGTCTCCTGGGCGTGTGGGCTGGGGGGGGGGTTGTGTGAGAAAACAGGGCTGATTGCAGAGGCCCCATAACTTTTTGCCCCCATTTTCCTCTTTTTGCTGGTGTTTTCCTGACTTTGATGGTGCCCTGGGTACTGCTAACCAGTCCCAGGGCCTGTGCTCTGTGTAAAATGGATATGCAAATTAGGCTAATTATAATTGGCTAAGTTAACCTACCTATAAGTCCCTAGTATATGGTAGGGCATGTAGGTTTAGGGACCACAGCATAGGTGGTGCACACCTAGGTGCACTGCTGAGGTGCCCAGTGTCATTTTAAAAGCAAGCCTGCCTTGCTGGCTGCTTTTAAATTAAAGTTATATGCAAATTCGACTTTGGAATTAAAGGTACTTCCAAAGTCTTAAACTACCTTATTTTTACATATAAGTCACCCCTAAGGTGTGCCCTATGTGCCCCTTGGGCTGGTTGCCATGTAACTATAAGCAGGGACTTTATACAAATAGATTTATAAGCCCTGGTGAGGTAAAAACAGCCAAATTCGTTTTTCTCTCATTGAAGTAAATGGCCTTCATAGGCTAGAATGGGCAGACTTTATTTTAAATTTTAAAGTCTCCTTAAATGTTACATACCAAGAATTTGGTATCAAATTAATTGTTGTAATAAATCCCACAACTTCCAGTTGTTGGATTTAATATAACTTGTTCAGGTAAAAAGTTTAGACTTTACCTAAAAAGTTGCCAATTTCAGCTCTGCATTGTTTTTGCTGCTGTGCTCTGATTGGCCAGCCTGCAGCAGCTTCTGCCAGGCTGCCTTGATGAGGTGTGAAGTGGCCAGGCTTCACACAAAGGAATGTGCTTGGGGGAGAGAATCTCCTCTCAGCAGATGGTGAGGCAGGAAGGGGGAGGGCTGCCAAACTGGTCTTCAAAGGCAGAGAAGGACATTTGCAGCACCCAGCAACACCCCCACATCCTGCAACCCCAGACAATTAGGTGCCCCTTGATTAGATTAGGAGAGGGCAGGAGAGGGGTGTGTTTATGATTTTTAGCCATACCAGTGGGTGGGCTCAGCCAGATGTAACCTCCAAAAATCAGATTCATCCATGTTGGATTTTTAGAGACTGTTGCCTTCTGGGATGGATTTTTGCCACACTTCCCAGGAAGTGGTCATCACAGGGGGACGACCCTGTCCCTGATTGGAGAACCAGGGCCCCCCTGCTTTTCACCCAGGAGCAAGGATAAAACTGGCAGACCTGCACCCACGCCTCTGATCCCCTCCAGAATTCAACAAGAAAGGAACTAAAGAAGAAGAAGGACTGCCCTGCTGGACCCCTGGCCTGCACCTGGACCCTGCACTCAGAAGGACTGCACCAGCTGCACACTTGGGCTTCACCACAAGAAGGACTTTGCTTGGCTTCAACTGGTTCAACGAGGGACTCCCTGTTTGCTACAGGTGAAAAATTGCTAAACCAGAGTCCCCTGCACCAACTCCTGAAGAAAGCGACCAGCTGACCACTGTCCAGTGGCCAAAAAGGAGTTTGCGCCAGGTGCATTCTGGGAGTTGAAGTCCGCACCCCCCAAGGACCATCACAGAACTTCTGGACCCTTGGGGTGAGCTGTGGACCCCAAAAGAACCTTAAAAGAACATCTGGGTGAAGCCCCAGAAGTTTGGAAAAGATTTGAGAATTTTTGGAAAAAAGCTCCAGAGAGGGACCGACCCGCCGCGGAAATTCTAGCCGGCTTGCCTCAACCGCGACCCGGCCTGACTTCGTGGTTCGTCCCGGTAAAGAAAAACATCCAAAAAAGAGACTATGTCAGAACGTAAAAAGTTGACCGGGACCTCCCAGCCATCGTATCCGAGAAGGGCTCCATGGACGTCGGATCAAGATCCAGGTTTACCCCGGTCGAAGGATTTTCATCTCGAAAAAACGACTAAGTCCGAAGGTAAAAGTCTCCACCGAGGAAACCCACATCGCGTATCCGGACAAGGGCTCCAGGAGGTCGGATTCAACTGGCAGGCTCGTCCCGGTGAAGAAAAACTTCAAAATAAAGACTAAGTCAGAAGGTAACTTTTTAACCGAGGCCTCCCGCGACCTGTAGCCGAGCAGGGCTCCATCGCGGTCGGCCTGAAAGTTTGACTTTGCCCCGGTCGAGGTGCAACCAGATGACCCGATTGGCGCTTTTTGTTTCTAAGCGCTAGAAAAGTAATAATTCTTTAAAAATTCATATCTCCGGTTCCCCTGAACCGATTTTAATCGTTTTTGTGTCATTTTAAAGATAAAAATATAAACTATTTTTATAAATTGGTTTTGGATTTTTAAACTGTTTCCTGTGTTTTATTTAATTACTGTTTTGTGATATTTGAATGCTTTACACTTTGTCTCCTAAGTTAAGCCTTGACGCTCGTTGCCAAGCTACCAAGGGTTGAGCTGGGATTAATTTACTGAGACCTAACTGTACCTATGTGGAGGTTAGTGGCTTGTTGCTAGGTGTAGGTACCTACCTGCCCTACCAATAACCCATTTTCCAACACTGCACAAGCAGCATATCTGACTCACCTCTTGAGTTGCTCGGATCATCCTGTCTTCCTCTCAAAGTGCAAGTTCTATTTCTCCACTCATCTCCCGAGTCGCGCAGACCGTCCTCATTTCAGTTCTGTGCAACCTCATCCCTGCACTCATCTTCCAAGTCATTCGGAAACCTTACAGCACTGTTGTCTTCCAAGTCTCTTCCGATGACTCCAAGATCCAGATTTCTACAATGCCTCTAGTGCCTCCCTCCATGAGCTACGATTCCACCTCTTCTCAAACTTCTTGCAATGACATGCCTGTCTCCTTCAAACTCCAGCACAAGTGCTAGTCCAGGCTAAGTACTTGACCCCAAGTTATTGTACACTAATCAGTAGTAGTATACGCAGGCCTATCTGTTATCTCTTTCCTCGTTCTGGCTATGGATTCTCTTTCCAAGTCTTGGCTTCTGAACTGTGTTGCTCATGGACTAGAGACTGTCTCCCGAACCAACTTCATACCTCCTATTTATGTACTGAGTGTAATTTTGTTTTCTGGCATGCCTTGGAAGTGCACTTGACTACAACCTTGTATGTAGTGTAGCAGTGTTTTCTAGCACATGTTGGGAGTGCCCATGACTCCCCTTTTTTCTAGCAAACATTGGGAGTGTCTCTAACTCTAATTCATGTTTCAAGCGCAATCTTGGAAATGTCAGTATCTCCAACCTTGTGCCAAAAAGTAACCTTGTTTCATGTATTTCCTTGTTTCCGAGTTTAGTTAATGTACAGAGTGCAACCTTCAGTGTGTCAGTAACTACAACCATGTGTCCAGAATAATCTGGTTTCATGTGTAGCATAGTCTCAAATTTAGTCCATGTATTGAGTACAACTTTGAGAGTTTCAGTAACTTCAGCCTTGTGTTACTTATAGTCTTGTTCTAATCCTGAGTGTAATCTATTTCCGTGATAACCTGGTAGCTAACATACCTTGAGAGTTTGTGTAACTTACAACCTATGTGCCTAGAGCAACCTGGTTTCCTATTTCCTTTTGAGTCTTTCCGATTCTAATCTATGTACTGAGTGCAATCGTCAGAGTGTCATTAACGCCAACCTATGTTCTGAGTTTTCCCGTGTAGTGCCTTAAACTTTACCCAGTACTTCAAGTTCTTCTTCAAGAGTTCCAGAAGATTACATTCGAGTATCTGGTTGATCTGCTCTCATGTTATGATTACTAAGAAATCTGTAAGTGTGAAATACTGAAGAATTGTACTGTAGGCTATGTAGAGGATTTGATGCATTGATGGTGATTGGCTCTTCTTGTTGTTTCCATTGTATTGCACTTGAATGATAACCAGAAGAGCTGTCTCATAAATATTCAACTTCACCTGAATCAGAAGGTCCCAGAAGTTATGATCCTGCTAAGTAGAATAGCAACATCACTGAGCAGAACCTGTATCACAAGTGTTCTTTCATTATTTTGTTCTTCCCCCCACCCCTTTGGAAGTCATCTGGAAGTAGGATTTCTGTCCCTGGGTCCAGCTTCATCCTGATTAGGAATGGGTGGTCCAGGAATGGTTCCAGTGTTGTCCCTGCGGTTGGAAACAGGTGAGTGCATGACACAGCTCAGGGAGCCTCTGGGCCTGCTCAAAGTGGCCATATAAAGCAGCAGTGTCCCCCCACCAATAAACAGTGTGTTACACTTTCTTACTTGCTCTCTGCATCCACAATGAGAAAGTAGGTATGAGCATCCTCCCTTTCAAGCTCTAGCAAGTAGAGTGCTGGGTGGAGTAGGGAGACTACATGGCTCATAGAACCTGCTGTGCAGTTCCCAATGAGTCCACAGGGCCTACATTACATAGCATTAGATAGCATAACTCAGCACTGGTGCCTTAGGAGAAAAGTGGTACCTACTTAAAACACACAGACAACAAAAGCCAACATGGCCTGTGTGGTTGCATCAAAGTAAAGGTCTCAGTTTGGAGAAGCACCCATTTAGGCACTGAGGCTGTTCTGCCTGATATGCTTATTTTCTATGATGCACCAGAAAGTCAGTGGCACACCATAAAGAGTTATTATGGGTGGCAGCTACCCAGTTGAACTGGTATATAGGAAGAGGCGCTTGCGCACACACACACACTCATACAGAAGCACACCAACAAGAGTTATTATGTGTGGTAGCAGCACTGGAGCATTGGTGTAGAGAAAGAGATGCACACACACACACACTGCAAACACACACACCACACACACACACACACGTATTCTCATTCTCTCACTCACTCTCTCTCTCTCTCTTTCGCTCTCTCTGTTTCTCTTCACTGCCCTACCCCCAGGGGCCAAGACATTTTGACATTGGGAAGCTGTTTCCACTGTATTTCTGGTGTGAAGGCCTCAGGGGTGTTAGATCCTCAGTGAGATAGGTCTTTAGATGGTACTTGGTATTCTGGTTTAAATACAGAAATACATGCTTGCTTGACATGTCCCTCTCTGCAGGATCACTGCCTAACTTTGTGCCCCATCCCCCATTTTTTCGCTGAATTCATTTTCGTAGGCCTTAGGACTGCTAACCAGTGCTAAAGTGCTAACGTGCTTGTACTCTATCCTTAAAACAGCGTAGATTGGCGTGTACCCAATTGGTGTATTTAATTGACTTTTAAGTCCCTAGTAAAGTGGCATTACATGTGCTCAGGGCATTAAATAAATGCTACTAGTGGGTCTGCATTACTAATTGTGCCACCCACTGAAGTAGTCCTTTAAACATGTTTCCGGCCTGCTATCAATGAGCCTGTGTGAGCAGTTTCAAACTGCTATCTTGACCTGGCAAAGTAAGTCTTTTACCATGCCCAGATCTTTGTTTTTAACACATAAGTCACCCCAGGGTAGGATCTGGAGAGCCCAGAGGACAGGGTGCAATGTATTTGAAAAGTAGGACATGTACCTTTAAATTCTACATGTCCTGGTAGTGAAGAAATCCTAAATTCTATTTCCACTACTGCAAGGCCTATGTCTCCCATAGGATAACATTGGAGTTGACTTATTACATTTTAGAACTATAATTTCCAAGTAGAATGAGATGTTCAGTTCATGTTTGGTGTCACTGGACTCACAATTTAAAATCCCGTCTTATGGTGAAGTTGGATTTTAAATTTACATTTTGAAAGTACCACTATTAGAAAGTGTGTATTTTCTTGCCCTAGCCATTTAGTGCCTGCAGCCTGTCTCTGCGTCACATGACTAGGTGTAGCTGACAGACGTTGTGAATTCTCCCAGACAGTCACACAATAGGGAGAGTAGATGTGCCTGAATGGGCCATCTGCTGGCAGGATGGGGTGGGGCTGAGCACAGCCCCACTTGTAACTGAATAGCCTGTGCTTTGCCTTCACACAATAGGCCTAACACTCCACATTTTCAGTGCAGCCAACCTGGAGCCAGGGGAGGCAGGGGAGGCAAGGAAGTGCATGCACTTCAAAGACATTGTCTAGAACCTTCTCCCATCTTCTAGAGCCAGGGCTACAGGGTATAAAAAGGGTAACTCAGACACAACTCTTCAGTACACTTGTAGACCAATGGATATTCTGCTAGGAAGAAGAACTGTTGTGCTACAACAAGGACTGCCACTCTGCCTGACTTCTACTCTGAAGAAACTGCTGCCTTGCTGACCTGCTGCCTGCTACCCTATTGCATGAGGAAGAAGAATTGGACCTGCAACTTCATCTGGAACCCAGGACCTCAAAGTGACTCAAAGAGCTAGTCAGCCCACTGATCTGAGCTGCAAGGACAAAATAGGATCCCTTACCAGCTCCTGGATCCTGCTGCAGTGAGTTCCTGATCTCCCAGTGGTGCCCCTCAGGTCCTGAACCCTTGGCGTGGCTCAGCGAGCTTAAACCATGCTTTTGGGATCTTCGTGACCGCAAACTGTCTGCTTGCACCAAGAATCATCTTGAGCCACCACCAGCTTGTCTCTTCACACCGCGGCATCAGCCACCCATGGGGGACTGCCAACTGGAAGCTCTGCCTACCCATCCACAACACCCAGCTCATTGTGCCATGCCAACAGCCTCCCTTGACACTCTCCTTGCTCCTTGCACCCATCTACAACGCAAACAGTACTCTTGGTACAAACTTGAGAAGGTAAAACTTCACTGGACTAACCTGGACTGTATCTGACCTGCACTCCATTGTGTTTGGCCTGAGTTTTTGACTGTCACCTGGCCGAGCGTGACCAGATAGCTGCGGTTGGTGCTTTATGCTTTCAGATGCTTTTTTGCACTTTATACTTTAAAAAATTCATAACTCCATTTCTACTGATCAGATTTTTGTTGTTGTGGTCTTGTTTTATTTATTAAATTCAGCTATATTTTTCTAACCCAGTGTTGGATCTTTTTGTGTGGTGTTTCCACGGTTTTACTGTTTGAAGTATTGCCAAAACACTTTACATGTTGTCTCTAAGTTAAGCCTGACTGTTATGTGCCAAGCTACCAAGTGAGTCGAGCACATGTTACTTTCGGGTTTGCTTGTGCCTGACAAGGATTGTGGTTGCTGCTTGACCAAAGCTCACACCCTAGTCAACCAGTTACCCAATTTCTCACAATGCTAATGCTAAAATGTGCATTTTTGGGTGAAACGATTCATTGCAGTGATGTAATGAAAAGTGAGTCAAATTCAATAGGATGGGTATTTGGTAATATATAGCAATTTTGTTTTGATAAAAGAAAACAATAGCCCTAAGTTCTTTTGTCATATGGATTCTCAAAGGAAGTAGATATTCATTGTAAGTTGTGAGCTAGCCTTTTAGAGTCTGTAGGCTTCACTATTAAATGAGTATCTGCAAGGCCCCTCTTAGGGGGGATTTTAAATCACTGTTCCTCCTGTCATCGTAAATTGTGCTTGGAATACTATTTTTCCACTTTTATGCTGTGCACATGTTTATGATTCTATGCGTATCATTTAATTTTCTGTACAATAAAGTGTTTTTCTTTTCTAAAAGTGCTGTACTTTGCAGAGGTCTGAGTTTCCAGCCCATCTCACCTCCCTGAAGGAGCATTGTGGTGCCCTGCGAACACTAGTTTGCCAGTCAAGTGCTGAAAGGGTTTGCTTGGTTTCAACTGGGAGTGACAATAATATTTGGACCCCAGGGCACCTGTGTTAAATAACCTCAGTGGTCATAACTAAAGTGCAGTAACCCCTGGAAGCCCTTGTGCTCCCCGAAATATTCAGACTGCAGTGGCTGCAGAATTACATAATCCCAGTGGTCTTGGCTATTTTATGTCTATTGTCCTACTTTATCAATGATCTTGGGTACAAGTGAGGCTATTAAGTGGTTTTATCTACCACAAACTTCACAAAGTGAGAAAATATGTTAAACTCACAAACCCCACTGCTGAAAAATGGGAGAACTTACAGAAAATCAAGGCAGAATTAATTTGAGGTTCCATTTTCAAAGATCATATTCCCAGATAAAGAAAGAACACATTTCTTTCAATGGATGGATGAATGCAAGTACTAAAAAGACATAAGAAATGTGGATTCCCAGAAAGTGAAGACTGACTGTCTGAGAGGGTTACCTATGATTAGCAGTTAATCACAGGTGAAGCAGAAAGAGGAGGCAGCTGATGGCTCCAGATGTAGGTTGGGCTTCACAAAAAAGCCAAGCAGTGGGGTTTAGCCTGTTTCCAGGCAGATCGGCAATCTCAGTTGCCAAGTAGCAGGCCCTCTTTTGGTAGGTTTTGGTGTTAGAAACGGGTTGTGGACTTAATGTACTTTGTATCCAAAAAGAGAGAGGGCTGACACTGTCTCTAAGGAACAACCATTGGGACCCTTTTATGAAACAGACATAGGGCCTGATTATGATCTTGGTGGATGAGATACTCCGTCACAAACATGATGGATATCCCGTCCGCTGTATTATAAGTTACATTATATACTATAGAACTGGTAATACAGCGGACGAGATATCAGTCACATTTGTGACAGAGTATTCCATCCGCAAAGATCATAATCAGGCCCATAGGAACTCAGTGTGTGAAGGGGGACCAATAGTTGGTGCTGAATGCACAATTTCCACATAGAGGACTGTATGAAAATGTATGTACTATATGGTAAGGTTGGGGCATTAATGTCCAAAACATTTCGATTTGTCTCCTTGGGACCAGTCAAAGGTATTTACTCAACCGTCACCTCAACCCCTTTGGTAGCTATGACACAGAGCAGCAAGGCTTAGCAAAGGAAGAATGTGTAAAGCATTTAACAGCACCAAACAATGGAGCAAGAAAGTCACCAAACAAGACAGAGACATGATAACAGTTTATAAAAATAGAGCTTACTTTTTATGAATTTTTAGAGTCCTTGATGACTAAAATCCACTCGAGGGTTCCAGAGATATACATTTTTAAACATTTTAAAATGTCAACATCAAGTGCAAACAAGCAATGGCAAGCCAAAACTTTGGAAACTTTAAAAAAGTTTGTAAAGGTTTGCAATACCTTACAAATAGGGAACTCGCAGGAGCCTGCACATTGTCTCTACTTCTCTTTTCACTACATTTGGCCTCACTGTAGAAAGCTTCCAGCATCTAGTCAAATCTCACATTTATTATTCACATCTTCATAAGTAAAGTTTTACTATATTTGTTTAATTGTCGGGCAAATTGTCAAAATAATTATATTTCACAGCAAATGCCTACGTTCTGCTGCAAATTCCGATTGTTTTGAATTTCATGAAGTCTCAGGCAAATTCCCATGAAATCTATTACTTTCATCCATTTCTGGGAATCCACTTATTAAATATAACCATTTACCTATGGGTCGTCAAATAAAGGGACACAATCTCAGATGTTAGACTTGGAGAAATGTTTGTTTGTATCAGTAGTTAATTTGTAAATAAAAATGTGCCAATGCCCAAAGCTCTCCTCTGAAACAGCGGCTGCTGTATTTAAATGTGCAAGCACAGAATACAGAGGCAGCGTTATCCTAAAACCATCTTTGGCCTCCTCAATCCATTTACAGCCACTGCCTGATGCTTCAGATCACTCTTGAAGCTTTCTGCTTTCTTCTATTGTGACGCTTTTCCATCTTTTATTGCTTTGTCTTTCCCATATATGTCTTTCGCTCAAAATAATTGCCTGTTGTGGGACAATCATCCTGACTCCAGTATTTAGTGCAAAAGTACATTTAGTAGGACTGGATTGCAATAAACATTAGAACATGTCACAACACAACATATTAAATCCTTAACATAACAACTGTGTTTTCTGCTTTACCCCCGTCCCCAATCTCTCACCATAATGTCTCACACATTCGTTCTGCCTTTCTCTCTCCCATCACCTTCATCCTCCTCGCTTTCCCTCTGAAACATCCTCCAACCACCACTTCATTCAGTTGTTCCAGTCAACCTACCCCCAGATCTTCCTTCACCTGAAAACCTTATTCCTCCTCCCAAGAGGTGGATCCGCCCGCATCTGACTCTCCACTCCCCCATGTATCGCCACCAAGAAAAACCCTGAAGGGTGTTTTTCTGCCACACCCTAGTCCCCATTCACTACTGTAACATCATCATCCCTCAACAACTTCACCAGCAACCACACTGTCTCATTTCACAACCGCCCCAAAACATCCCTTACTTCCACCATGTAATAGGCGTAGCCCAGCTCAGAAAGGTGCACACCATCTGCCCATAAAAACTCCACTTCCTTGATGCCCCCATGCAACACCACATTAATGTCTTTCCCTGCACAAAAAACCCTCATTGCCCTGTTCACCTTTTTCCATGTCTTGTCAATAGCTGCATGTTTAACTGCTCTCCTCCATATCCTATGTTGTACAGATTCTGTCCACACCAAACATGTCCCAGAAAGACTGTGCTTTAGAATCTCCAGATTTCTCTGCATGTGTTGCAGTAGGTTCAGTCCCGATAACTGTACCAAATTGTTTTCCCCAAGATGCAAGACCAACATGTCCGGACATCCCTTTCTAGGCGCCAAAGACGCTAGCCAAGCCAGTAAACTACCCCATGACATGCCACCCTTTCCCCACCAGAGCACCTCGTGGCGTCTGCTAGGCAGTTCCAGATTGCATCCATATATCTGTTGTTCCGCATACTTCACTGCCCAGTGGATGAACGAGTGCCCCACTATCCATGTCACCACCTTGTTACTCGTTGGCCCACTTACACACCCTAGGGGAAAAGAAACATGTCAGCCACCATCTTCGGAAGCCACAAATCCCTCACTGAAACCCCCCATTGCCCCCTCACTTCAGCACATATCGTTCACTACACTTAGACCTCCACCTCCCAAACTTGCGAACCTTCATCATTCCCAACACCAATCGAGCGGCCGATGTTGCTGCCTCAATCCAAAATGAGTGGTCCCTAATGAAACAGGATCCCAGTGTAATACCGCCACTGCTCTGTGCAATACCATCAAAAGCTGAAAAGCTGTGACCCTGCTGCCATTCTGATGACAAACCACCACCCCTTGCCTGCCACCGGCTACATCTGAAATGACTGCCACTCTCTCACGAGGCAAACCATCGGGTACCCCCTTCATTCAGTCAGATCCACTTCCCTCTCCCTGCTTAGCCCATCTTGGACTTCCACAGCCATATCCCCAGATTACCAGATTCCATCTGCACCTCTTCATATCACACCCCATCCTCACTCCCCTATCTTAAAACCTCAGACACCCTTAAAGCCCCAAAAAACATCAAAATCATGCACAAGTGGAATGGCGCCACCTTGAACTTGTCATAGCAGCACCCATCCAGGCATTTCACAATCTCACACTACAATTCAAATGTAATGGCTTCCCTCAATCTTCTCCCGGCACTCGGTTTCTCCTTCCCCCAACCTTTCAGTACCTTGCCCAACATCTCATCACCCGCTGGATCAAAACCCCACAGAAGCTTCCCAGAAAAAGACAAACCAGCCAATTTGCCTGCAATGGTCGTGAATGACAGACCTCTGACCATTATTTCTAACACATAAATCATAACAGATGCTTCCCTTTCCTTGCGATCCCTGCTCGTTATCCTCCCTTCTCCCTCCTGAAGTGCCTGAAAATCCTCCCATGCTAGCTGATTGCTCATCCTGGTAAACTCGGCTAATGGCATCTCCACCAGCCTAAGAACTCTCAAGCCCCTCACTCCCAGACTTCCATAGGGACTGACATCTTGACTTCTTCCGCTCCTGGTACCATACTGCGAAAGCGGTGCCACTGTGAACGAGACAACGCGTCAGCTATAACATTGTTCACTCCGGGCACATGGGTCACCTTGAAAATTATATTGTTTCGCAAACACAACAGCATGAATCGCCTCAACAGAGTCAAAACCCCCAAATCCCGGCCGCTCTGCTGCTTCACCAGCTCCATTACAGTTATATTATCCACATAAAACATCACCATCCTGTTCTGTAGCTCATCACACCACAGGTCAACACCAGCAGCAGTGGGAAGAACTCCAGGAATATGATGCTACACCCCTGCTGCAACCAGTGCTGTGGCCAACACTCCGCACACCACCTACCATCCCAAAACAATCTAAAACCATTTGCTCCTGAGACACCTGAAAAAATGTGGACCTGCCACACCACGCTCTCCTCCAGAAACCACATGGACACACAATTAAATTCTCCCAGAAGTGTGCCACACACTCAAATCCACCCTTACCACCAAGGGAAGCCAAATCTTGTGGTAAGGTAGTGTGGCACCTGACATGGCCAGACCCAGCCATCTGTAGAATGTACACCCCCCACTACTCTGCAAGCAAAGTTGAGAAAACCCAACTATTTTTATGCTTTCCGAAGCTCCAGGCATCTTTCACCTATCACTGCTTCCAAAAAAGTCAGAATCTCCTGTACCTTCTGCCCTGGCAATCTTGCAACCATACTGACCGTATCCAACTTAATCCCCAGAAAGATCAAGGTCGTACTGGGATCCTCCGTCTTTTCTAGGGCCAAAGGCACCCCACACATCTCTGGCATGTCCTCGTACTTCTGCAGTGCCCACCTACAAGCACCAGGCCCCGGCTGTCCCATGAACAAGAAATCATCTAGGTAGTCCATGACCACTCAATGCCCTCTCTCTCTCATGAAAACCCACTACAAAAAGAAGTTGAAAGCCTCAAAAAGAGCACAGGAAATAGCACATACCATAGGCAGGACCATGTCCACATAGATGGTTCCATCAAACTGCATCCCCAGCAAGAACAAATCCCCGGTATGAAAGGGTAACAAACAAAATCCCGATTTATTGTCGAACTTCAACAGCTCCGCTCCCTGTCCACACTCCCTGACCAGGCCAATGGCATCATCAACTGAAGGATATACCACCTTGGTATCCTCTGTGGCTATGAAATTATTGACAGATGCTACTTCAGGCCACGATAAGTGATGGATCAACCTGAAATCCCCTTCTTGTTTTTTAGGTACCACTCCTAAAGGAGATATCATCAGATCAGGCAACAGTCATTTTGAAACCCCCACTCCAGTTTCAAAGCCACATCTATCTCTGGATACTGTGCCAGCCATGGTAAGCTTGCTTCTAACTTAATTGGAGTAGGAGCCCTCTCTGGACCAGCAGGCCCCTGCTGTCCTCTGCCCCTCCCCACCTTACATTGTTCTGCCGGGCTAGCCCGCGCGAAGTATTGTGTATTGGGATTTCTGCCACCGCACTTGGATCACTCATGCTTGAACCTACAAGAGTTCCTGTTGCAAAATCCCTTATAAAAGTTCCAGCAGGCCCCTGATGTTTCCCCAGTGTAGGTACCTCTGCCTGCGCTGCTAGTTGCGGCACCCGCTCCCTGTATGGCGGGATATTGCTGAAAGGACTTGCATGTAATAGGTAAGCAACTCGCTGTATGCGTTGAGGCTGTAGATTGTGTGGATAACATCCACTGCATCCATAATACTGAGTCCCCATCCACCCATGGCTTATCAAGGTTATGCTGACCCGCTCCCTGAATTCTTCATCATAGCTGAGCCAAGCAAACTTCCCAAAATGCATATGGGCCTTCCTTATGATGTCCATGTATTTAAACAAGGCGATGGTCCTGTCCGGGGACTTTATCACAATATACGCTAGTTTATATCAGAACTGCTGACGTCCAGTTCTCCACAGTAATGGGGACCCTGGGTCTCCTGGCCAATTCCACTCTTCTTCTTTCTACCCTTCTTTCGCCTGAATGTCCCTATGAAGGAGCTTGAACACATCATCATACTCATGTCTCCAGATTCTACCCTTCGTCTTGTCTGATAAATGGGACCCCAATGGCATGGCTAAGCCCATGTAGGGCATGCATTTCTTGTGACCTGCATCCTCCTTAGATTCCTCGCTTACTCTCTCCTCTGCTTTAGAGGAATTTGTCTGGGTTTCTGAAGTACCTTCTCGTTCCTTCCTTGCTGACTCCTGTTGAGCCTCTCTTTCCTTACCAATCACCCCATCACCCACTCATAGTGATATGCATGCCTTCTTCTCTGATTCACCCTCCTGTGCCTCCCACTCAGCCCACCAACCCTTTTTACCTGTTGGTAAACCAGTTTCACTCCTCCTTGGGCACCTGGGAAAAATGCTGGCTTCCGGGTATGTGGCCGCGGGTAGGTCTCACAACAGGGGCCCGTCAACAAAAATGATGATAGCCCTTCGGAAAGCATTTTTCCCATGATGTACCTGCCTTAATATAGGAGGGTCTCTCGCCAAGTATGGTGTTTTTTTGTGTAGCTGTTCATGTAAGTTTCTTTTAGTTTTTTGAGTAGCTAAGGTTTTTTCAGTCCTGATGAAACGCCATTGACCCATTATGGTCGGGCAGCCGCATGTCTCTATGCATATCACTCTAAGTCCTCTGGGCACTTACTATTTTCTTCGGCTCTAACACAGAGTTTCCACTTTATTTTCCTCTCCATAAACTAATACACATCTGGTTTATACTCTAGGTTTTTACCAAACTTTCACGTTTTCTGACTCCGTACGCGCACTACTTGGGCAATTCTCAGGAGACTTTGGTCTCTCACTCAGCATGAGAGTATCTCAACTTCAACGTTTTTTTAGCTCTTTAGAGGTTTGTTTGAAGTTTTTGAATGTTTTCTTATAGTTTTTCCTATAACGTTATCACACGTTTTGTTTTTTTGTGGGCTACTCACCATTTCTGCGATGTTTTGTTGTATTTAAGAAATACCATCTTTCCCTTGTTTCAGCCTTGCAAAAGTCCTGCTGGACGAAACATGTGTTGGTTGTCTCTGAACACTTATGTTTCTTTGTATTCACCATTAGGAATTAAAGATTCTGGATTTCTGCTCACTGTGGACTTATTATTTGGAGTGCCCTGGTTTTTTCTGTTTTGAATGATAAGATTGTGTCAAGCCACAGAAAGGATATACATCACACCTCATAAATATGATGCAGCAAATTGCCCCACCTGAGCATCCCCTCATGTGACACTCAGGTGCGGCAAAGGGCTCACAGACTGCAACCATGAGGTACAGGAACAATGTTTGGGAACTAAGACAACAATGAGCCACCAATAGCAAGTCAGTGATGTGATGTGACATATCAACTGCCACAACACAGAAAGATTGCTTTTGAACAATCTCATTGCAGAGGATGATGTCTCACCTGCTGATCTGCCTGTTCTGGAGTACCCCGATGACCTGGAGGACCAGCTGACAACCATCAGCCAAGAGACCCTCCAGGAACTCATCTTATCCCTCCAGACACCACCTCCAGTCACAAGTATGAGTAATAATGTAGCAGCCATCTCAGATGCCCCACCCAACACCCCAATAGTACGACCTGCCAGCAGCTTTGAGAGGACAGTGGTAGGAGTCCAGTGGAGCTGGCCAAGGAGGTGAGGGTGGGGATGCAGACTCTGGCAATCAGCCTACAGGGTATGCGCATGTACCTTGTTACAGTCACTGTACAGACTGCAGCCAAACGAGGCACACACTCTCCAATGCATGGAGTCCAGCAGTGTCTGAGGGACATAGCTGCTGCCATGAGGGAGAGGCCACAACAACTGCCCTCCCAAACTGGCAGCAGTGTGCATGAGAACGAGATGGACTACATGCACCGGGAACTGGCCTCCCTCAGGGCAGACATGGCTGCTTACCACAGGGATGTTGCCACTATTCTAAAACATCAGCAGTTCCTCCTTGCTGCAGTGATGATATATGTTTTTCCACAGATGGCAGCTGCCGGGAATTGGGAGTCCACATCTCCAACCACTGAATTGTGTGTGGCCCTCTCTACCTCCCCATCACCATCAAGAGCAGAGGAGACACCACAAACATCAGAGGATGAAGATGTGGAACAGATCATCTTCAGCCGCAAGAGTTCCCGGTAGCACCACCCCATGAAACATGGCCAATATTTTCCTTTGTCCTGTGCTTGAGATCATGCCAGTGTTAGCACAGTTGGATATGTGCACTCTTCAAAGTCTCACTGTTGACCTGTCTGCTGTGGACTGTCATTGTCTCTCACCTACAAATTGGCAAATCATGTTCCTCTGCACTTAACAACACTTCACCCAAGAATGTCCCATGGCGTGTCCCTCAACCCTGGTCTTGTGTTGTGTCACAATTGCATGGATTTCACTAATGGGGTCACAGAACTGGACATTGCAAATATTGCACTACGACACTTTGAATAAACACCTCCTACACAACCAGCATGTCTTTGTGTATTGTGACACATCTACTACGCTTGGGAAATGTGATGTGTGTAGCAATGTCTTTAGTTACAGAGTGTCAGTACAAGAGTGCAGGAATATGGGGGCACATATCAACGCACAAGGTTCCTACATGAGGAACGACAAGGCTGGTCTCATCCCCTATAAGCGATTCACTGAGTATGTAAAAAATGTAGAACACATCTATGCCTCCCCCACTACATACAGCAGGAATGGCTGTGAAACAGTTCTCGGGCAATATCGTCAGCTGGGAGTACCAGTCGAACACATTGGTGTGAAACAGAGATACTTAACCTCATCTGTAATTGCCACTGGTCAGTTTGGCAGGATAGAAATTAAATATAGGCTGTTGTCAGATGTACCACAGTGCCCAACATTCCTACATAGGACCCTAACACTGACAGCTGATTTACCACACCTATCTGTCCAATACAAAGTAAACATAGTCACCTTGAGTGGTGGGTACACTGGATGGCAGATGCATAGACAAGTAGATGTGTTGTAGCTGCCAATGTGACAGCTGAGTTGTAAACAGGTGGTGAACATGTCAAGAGAGGGATTTGGAGGCAGTACGGAATCCCCAGGCCAACACACAATTTTCACTGTGCACTCATGGAAAGGCCCTGAGACACAAGCATATGACACATGAAGTAAGGGAGCACCCACAATTTTTTAATAACAATGATACTAAACTAAAAAAATCTAGAACACCTATCCTAACCTAACCTAACCTATTCTAACTATACTTAACCAACAACTAACTCTAGCTACCCTATACTAAACGTACCTAACACATTTAACAAAACACTCTAAGCATTGCCCCCCCCACACCACTTATGTTACGAGGCACATACAGGACAACATATACTAAACTACACACATACTAACTATATCTAAACAAATATACATTTGTTTGGTATTTTTTTATAACTTTAAAAAAAATGTTTTTGTTTTTTTACAACACATATATACCCCAACATTACCCCCAAAAAAGTAACATGTAAAAAGCAGAAAACCCACCCCCAAACTCACTTATCCTAACTAAACTACATACGTACTCTAACTTAACACTAACCCCCAAAAGCCCACTATAAAACATTAATACAAATGAGGAGGAAGGGGACAGAACTGGGGGTGATAGTACCAAAGCCAATCACAGCTTTACCTTCTTGAGTTTTTTTTAATGTACTTTAGTATATTCGTATTGGCTGCCACCTCCTTCTCCAAACTGTCCAACCTTTTCAAGACTAGTGTCACATCCCTCTGAACATTTTGCAGCATTTTCTGGTCCATGGCAACAGGTGGTGTGGGCTGATGCATGGATGTGGAAGGTGTTGCAGCTGGGGCTGTAGTTGTGGTGGCAGCTGTGCCCCCCCTGCACAGCTGTGGAGCTTGGTCTCCTCTGTGTGGCCACTGACAGTGTGGGGCCCTCTTGGGTGAATGCTCGCCATTCCCTGATTGATCTCTCTGCATGAAAGTGGTGTGCCATTCTCTGGAACCCAGATTCCACTGCCAGGCTATGTCTTTAGTGGACTGTCCTCTTCTGAAATGCTCACAGTTCCTCATTGCTCATGTTGGCAGCTGTTAAATTGAGACAGGCAACCAGCAGTGTCAGCATTGTGTGGAGTATGTTCAGATTATTGGTTTACACTCTACATCTAATTACACATGCACTCCAACTCACATTCTGGAAAAGACAATGGCCCTGATAAATGCAACGACAACTCTGCCTTAGCATCATTTCATTTGACACCAAAGCGATGCACAACAAGATTAAGAACCAAACCAAATGATGTGTACATTGCTTTTGTGCAAAATGTAATGATGCAAAAGCAGCGTAAACTTCACATGGATCAGGCCCAAATTTCCTCATCATCTGTGTCAATTTTCAACCATACATCACCAGTAACTTGAATATGTTATTGGGAGGATGGGATGCAGTTGGTAACCATAAGGGGTCAGTGCTGATAGGTTCACATGCAAGCCTGGTCAATGTGACTGTCACCTACACTGTGAACATCACATCTACCTACACATTTGGTATTGCTCTCCCCTTGTGCCTCAGGGGGGATGGCCATGAAATCCATACTCTCAACTGTCCTGGTCACCCACCAAGGTAGGCCCACTCATACATGGAGTCAGGGAGTGGACAATATGTTAGGAGGGCTGCAATCTAGGAAGCTGCTATCCATAGGTCTATCACATCTACATTCATGTGTCCAGGTGTAGACACCCATCAATACCTGATCTGCCAATATTATTCTTTACACACACATATCTATGCCAGCACGTTTGGCCTTGACATGCATGCATGTCTATTACATTCCACTTAAGTGTTACGTACATGGAGTGCAAAATACGGAGCGCCATGCTGGGGGACAATTGCCAACCCGGTCCTCCATATTCATTACAATTCAGGGATGCACCAAATTGGGTTCAAAATAGTGCATCCCTATGTTGTGACAATGACGGAGTGCCCCAGTGCTGATATTCTCACAGCGTTGCACTTTTTTGTCACATATGGCCCTACACGTGGCTTGTCACCACCTTGTTTACACAATGCTGCCCATTGAGCACCACAAAACTCACAAGATATGACTCTCTAGTGGTGTATGGGGAACCTTTAAATGGGACACAATGTTACCATTCAGCCTACTTTGATATCTGATCATTTGACAGCTTATCACATCTAACATTGTGTGCAACACACATGACTCACTCACACCAAACCCTGGATTACTTCACAGGACACACATTATCACACTTACTGAATACATCTTGGTCCTCAAATCTCACAACTTCACTGATTGTGTAGGAGGAAGGTCCACCTGCAAGATATGAATAGAAAACCATACTTAGGCCCTCATTACAACCCTGGCGGGAAATCCCGCTTACCGCCGTGCAGAAGACCGCCAACAAACCGCTGCGGCCGTGGAATTCCGCTACAGGTATTACGACCCACAGCTCCGAATCCGCCACAATACGGACACCCACACAAGTCCGCCACATCAAAGGTCAGTGATAAACTGACGATACCAAAACTGACACCGTCACGCCAACAAGAATACGCACACACTATCACGACCCATGAATCAACGCGCCGGACTTTCAACCGCGGTAAACCATTGGCGGTACACACCGCCATGCTCAAAATACACACACATTTACAAAACACAACCACATTGGACAATTCGAAATACACACACCTGATACACATACACACACCACACCCACACACCCACAACGCTATAAAACACCCACCCACATTACCCACAAACCCTTACTACCAGAAATTTAAAGCAGGCCAGGGAGATACACTACCTTAAACAACAACAGCATCCACAGACACACAACACCATCACTTACACTACGTCCACGCATCTCAAACAACACACACCAATACATCCCCTCACACATCACAACAGACACCACCTCACACATCACCCACACCACATCATGGCACCTCAACGACACCCGAGGTTCTCTGAGGAGGAGCTTAGGGTCATGGTGGAAGAAATCGTCCGGGTAGAGCCACTGCTATTTGGATCACAGGTGCAGCAGACATCTCTTGCAAGGAAGATGGAGCTATGGCGGAGAATTGTCGACAGGGTCAACACAGTGGGACAGCATCCAAGAACACGGGATGACATCAGGAGGAGGTGGAACGACCTATGGGGGAAGGTGCGTTCCGTGGTCTCCAGACACCAGATTGCAGTACAGAGGACTGGCGGTGGACCCCCACCTCCTCCCCCACAACTAACAACATAGGAGGAGCAAGTCTTGGCAATTCTGCGTCCTGAGGGCCTCGCAGGAGTAGCAGGAGGACTGGACTCTGGTTAGGCAAATCTTTACTACTTTATACCCCCCACCCCACCTGCATGCCATCACATACCCCACCCTTACCCTCACACCTATCACCCCACCAACCCACAGATACCCCACCAACACAACCCACACATCCCAAAAACAAGCCCTGCATGTAACACCAATGCATGGACCCCCATCACCAAAGCATGTCCAGTACAGATACCCACACAGACCCCAAACCAACTATCACCCAAGGACCAAGCCAAGAATGCAAGCACTGGAGTAGAGGGTCACCACCCATTGCACACAATGGCACACACAGATACAATAATTATGCTTTTACACCCCAACAGGACCCCTACCCAACATCACTAGACAGGAGGTGCCAGACATATCCAGTCTCCCCACAGAAGAGACCCACAGTGATGACAGCAGCGCTGCACGCCTGGATCAAGATGACCAGCCCGGCCCATCAGGGACCTCGCGACAGTCGGATCCCCTGACACAGTCACAAGCCACCACATATCCTCCCCCTCAGGAAACACCAGCACAGCACCTACCCAGCGGGCCATCCCTCTGTCCCCAGGACACGTCATTCAGCAGTGTGTCCACCACTACAGGGAACCCAGGCAAACCCACCAACCCAAGAAAATCAGGGAACTGAGGACAGTGGCAGTGGGCACACGGTTCAGGGGACAGAGGCACAGGACAACAGGGAAGCTGGGAGGACTGCTGTGCGACAGGGGGAGGACAGGCCCAGGGAACCCATTCTCCACGAGGCACTCTCCAACATCATGGGAGCTTACCATTATTCCCAGGAGACGATGGCAACGATACTGGCCAAGTTTCAGGAGACCCAGCGGCTGTAGGAGGAACACTACCTTGGGATCATGGAGGACTTGAAGTCCATTAACAACACCCTGGTCACCATTGCAGGGGTGCTGCAAGACCTTGTCAACACCAGGAGGGACACAGTGGCACAACAAGGGGCCCCTGACACTAGCCTGGACGATGAACAGCCCTCCACCTCCGCCAGCGCTAGTGGACTGGAGGCACCGCCACAGGAACATGACACCAGCACCCCACCCCCTGCAGATGGAGAACCACCCCGCAAACGGTCCCTGAGATCCAGGAACAAGACAGAGAACATTGCCAAGACCCCCGCCAGGAAATGAGACCCCCCTGAATGTCACCCTCTGTCCTACTTTGTCACCATGTCCATCCTTAAACTGCCATTGCTCCACTTCCTATGCCCCTTTGGACAATGCACCTGTGAAACGAATAGACTGGACTCTGCCATGGACATTCCTCCACCACCCCAGCCCACTTTACAACCCCCTCCATTTATTTGCACAGAAATAAACACACTTCAATCACAAAACAATCTGGAGTCAGTCTGTGCTTTCACAAATGTGTAATTGCAATAACCATGGAATATAGCAATGTCAATTTACGTGTGCACATACCAATGTAACACAGCTGTAGGCCAGGAGGAAACATAGCAGAGGGCACAAAGTGGGACCCAGACCTGTGAAATGGAAAGCCAAAGTGACAAGTCAGGGTCCATACACTGAGTGAAAATGGCAGACTTATGCTAGCTCCAACAATTGTATGAGATGTGGGAGGCAGTGATATCTTCTTACCTGTGTCTCACTGGAAGTATTGCATGATTATGTTGTTTCCGTTGTCGATATCATCTTCTTCTGCCTCCTCTTCTTCACTGTCCACAGGCTCCAGAGCTGCCACAAGATCACCATCTGGCCCATCCTCCTGCAGAAAAGGCACCTGCCGTCGCAAAGCAAGGTTGTGCAGCATACAGCAGGCCACGATGATGTGGCACACCTTCTTTGGTGAGTAGTAGAGGGAACCACCTGTCAGATGGAGGCACCGGAATCTGGCCTTCAGGAGGCCAAAGGTGCATTCGATCACCCTCCTAGTTCGCCCATGTGCCTCATTGTAGCGTTCCTCTGCCCTTGTCCTGGGATTCCTCACTGGGGTCAGTAGCCATGACAGGTTGGGGTAACCAGAGTCATCTGCAAATATCGAGGGAAAACTGTTAAACACACACTAACCCGTTAGGGACAACCCCATACCCAGGCACCTATTCACACTGATTTGGGTCCTTGGCCTCACCTAATAGCCACACACGATGCCTCTGGAGTTCTCCCATCACATGAGGGATGCTGCTATTCCTCAAAATGTAAGCGTCATGTACTGAGCCAGGAAACTTGGCATTCACATGGGAGATGTACTGGTCTGCCAAACAAACCATCTGCACATTCATCTAATGGTAGCTCTTCCATTTTCTGTACACCTGTTCACTCCTGTGTGGGGGTACTTATGCCACATGTGTCCCATCAATGGCACCAATGATGATGGGGATATGTCCCAGGGCATAGAAGTCACCTTTCACAGTGGTCAAATACTCCACCAGAGGGAACACGATGTAGCTGCGCATGTGTTTCAGCAGGGCAGACAACACTCTGGACAGCACGTTAGAGAACATTGGCTGGGACATCCCTGACGCAATGGCCACTGTTGTTTGAAAGGAACCACTTGCCAGGAAATGGAGTACAGACAGGACCTGCACTAGAGGGGGTAGCTGACATCAGGTCTGGCTCCAACTGGGCACAAAGTTCCTGGATTGTTGCACGATCAAGTCTGTATGTGATTATGATGTGTCTCTCTTCCATTGTCGACAGGTCCACCAGGGGTCTGTACACTGGAGGATGCCGCCATCTCATCACCTGCCCCAGCAGACGTGCCCTATGGAGGAGAACAGCGAGCAGAGAGTCAACCAACACTGAGGTATCACAAATTGTTATTTGCTGAAAATTTATTAATCCGCAATGTGTCTGTAACTGTGTGTATTCCAGGCCTAGATAGGTGTGACGCAGTTATTATTAATGCCATGCGGCCCCCTGAAATGGCGGCTGCCTGACCTGTAAGGTGGGACAAGGGGATATGAGGTAACTGCGCTGGCATTGTAAACCGTTGCGGTGAGCGGTCGAAGACCACGGTGCAATTCAGCATTGGTTAACAGTGGGCCCTATGGGCCCCAGGAGCCAATGACAATGTACGCCAGCGGTGACGGTACGCACCGCCGCGGCTGTGACCGCCATTTTCTGTCTGTTCACTCACTTGATACTTGACCTTCAACAGGAGAGGACCTACACTGCAAGTGCTGCTGTGACTTGTGTCTGGAAGCGACGATGGCTCGAGTGTCTGGGGAAAGGGCCCCTGCATTCACTTCAGAGGAGTTGGCAAAACTAGTGGATGGGGTCCTCCCCCAGTACACGCAACTGTACGGTCCTCTAGACAAACAGGTGAGTACACTGTGAGCATGCCGAATGGGCAATGCTTGCTTTGAGTGGTGTGGCTGGAAGAAACATGAGGGGGGGCTGAGGCCTTCATGTGCGGATGCTGAGTGTATGTGCGTCATGGCATGGGTGGGAACTGGTGGGCAATGAGTATGACGGTCCGGCCGAGTGAGTAATGTCCTTTCCCCAGTACCATTCCTCTAGGTCAGTGCCCACCAGAAGAAGGCTATTTGGTGTGCCATCGCCAAGGAGGTCGGGACCATGGGGGTCTACCACAGACAGAGCACCCACTGCCGTAAAAGATGGGAGGACCTGCGCCGCTGAAGCAAGAAGACGGCGGAGGCCCAGCTGGGGATCGCCTCCCAACGTGGAAGGGGTGCCCCTTCGCACCATGACCCCCCTGATGTCCCAGATCCTGGCGGTGGCCTATCTGGAGTTGGATGGGCGCTTGAGGGCATCACAGCAGCCACAAGGGGGTGAGTACACTCTCATTCAGCTGACTCTGCGCGCATTACGAGGTGTCTGGGTGGGGGAGGTGGGCAGTGGGTTGCCCTAGGCCAGGGCGATCTTGGTAGGCAAGGTCCCTTGTGAGGCAGACTATGTGGCACCCCAACCCCACTAGTGGTAAGAGCCATCTACACCTAGTCAGGCTCCTGTGACTTCCAGGTGTGCAGCAATTGGGCTTAGGCCTCGTACCCCATGGTCATGTGAAAAATCTAGGAACTGTAAGTGCATGGCGTAGTGCAGAGGGCTGCTCACTGTCTGTTGTGTCCACCAACGGTAGTGGTGTTGCATGCACTGAACATGTCTTTCTTCTGTCTTCCCCCCCACTTTTTGTGGTCTCCCTGTTCTTGTCTGCAATAGCATCATCAGGCGGAGGAGCACTGGCACCGGAGCAGGAGGGAGCTGCATCCCACTTGGCCCTGGAGGGTGAAGCAAAGGAGTCTGAAGCCACCAGCGGGACGGAGGGTGAGGGGGCTTCACGACGGGGACAGGAGCAGAGACCAGCGACAGCGACTCCTCCTCTGATGGGAGCTCCCTTGCAGTGGCGGGCCCCTCTGTGCCCACCACATCTACAGGTACAGCCGCCACCCCCCCTACCAGCACCACCCTCCCAGCAGCCCTTCAGCGTGTGTCCCGAGCCCGCTCACCCAGGAGGGTGGGCATCTCCTTCGCCCCAGGCACCTCAGGGCCTGCCCCAGTCAGCCCTGCTGCCCTCAGTGAGTAGGCTATTGACCTCCTGAGATCCCTCACTGTTGGGCAGTCTACCATTGTGAATGCCATCCAGGGTGTTGAGAGGCATTTGCAACAAACAAATGCATACCTGGAGGGCATTTATTCTGGCCAGGCAGCCCAACAGAGAGCATTTCAGGCTCTGGCCTGAGCACTGATGGCAGCCATTGTCCCTGTGTCCTGCCTCCCCCCTCCAACCTCCTCCACCCAGACCCAATCCCCTGTACCTCAGCCTATCCCAAGCACACCATCAGACCAGCATGCATACACATCAATACACAAGAGTGGCTCATGCAACCATAAGCACCACACATCCCACAGGCACCCACACAAGCACCATACCCATGCACACATACCAACACCCACTTCCTCCACTGTGTCCCCCTCCTCCATGTCTCCCTCCTCCCTTCTCATCTCCACTCACACCTGCATGCACTCCATCCTCAGCCCCTACCTCCATCACCAGCACGCCAATCACCACACACCGCTCACGTGCAATCACCACCTCCACTACCATTCACACGTCCCCAGAGTCCTCTCCCAGTGTGTCAGTGAGCCCTCCTCCCAAAGTACACAAACGCAGGCACACACCCACCGAACAGCTATCCACCTCACAACAGCCTCCAGCCCTGCACCTTCACCCAAATTCAGCAGACGTACACCTCCTACAACCACTACCTCTTCCTCCACTCCCACACCCCCTCTATCTACCCGTCCCAGTGTGTCTAAAAACTTTTCCTGGCTCACATTGATCTCTTCCCTACACCTCCCCCCGTCCTTCGCCTAGGGCCAGGCTTTCTAGGTCCCAGCCCAGCACTTCAGCCACCACATCCCCAGGCACAGTGGTGCCAGCAACTGTGGGGTCATGGAGTGCTCCACCCATCAGGGCTGCCAGTGTGCCACGTAGGGAGGGCAAGGACATTCCACCACCTGCCAAGGTGAAAAAGGTGCCCACATCCCGGAGGGAGAAGCCGAAACTACCAGCCACCAAGGGCTCAGCGAAAAACAAAAGGGGATAGTGGCAAGACAACTGCGCCACCATCAAAGGTGGGGAAGGGCCAAAAACAGAAGGGCAGGTCAGGAGAGGGCGTGGTGGCACCGACTGAGGGACCAGTGTCACACCTTCTGTCCACGTCCACGCCAACCTGTACGGTGGCGAACACCGCTAGATGCTCTGCAACCTGCACCGCCACCTGCCCTGCCTCTTGCACCGCCTCCGGCACGTCTACAGCCGCTGCGATAGTCCCCAGCCTCTTCCCCGGTGGGCAGCCGTACGAGGCTGCAGGAGACATCCTGCTTTCTCCCTCAGCAGGTGCTGACCCATGCACCGCCGCCAGCCCCGCCACCAGCACCGCCGCCACAGACACCGCCGCAAGTACCGCCTGCAGCCCCGCGACATCCTCGGACAGTGGCACCACCGCTGACATGCCTACCATCCCCAGTGGTCAGTCGTTCGATGCTGGAGAAGAGTTCCAGGACCTTGGGCAGCTTCCATGAAGCATTACTGTCATCACTGTTGGCACCTGCAGGTGGAAGGCGAAGCCGCAGCAGTGTGGGGTTTGTCGCTGCCTCCATGGCCTATCATGCTACCTGTACCTCGCCAATGTCGTGCCACGCACACCCAGGTGAGTGAATTGTACCGGCCACACTGCACGTGAAGCACTCTGGGCACCAGGCCCTCTCCAGAACCAGTGGAGTATCACATCCACTACCTCAGTCCTTGGCAGGATGAAGCACTCTGGGCACAAGGCCCCCTCCAGAACCAGTGGGGACTGTTATCCACTTGAGAGACTGTGGCTTTGCACTACCCAGGATAATGCAGTGGGAAAACCACCCACTTGAGAGACTTGAGAGACTGTGGCTTTGCACTCCCCAGGATAAAGCAGTGGGCAACCCACCCACTGGAGAGACGTGAGAGACTGTGGCTTTGCACTCCCCAGGATAAAGCAGTGGGCAAACCACCCACTGGAGAGACTTGAGAGATGTGGCTTTGCACTCCCCAGGATAAAGCAGTGGGCAACCCACCCATTGGAGAGACTTGAGAGACTGTGGCTTTGCACGCCCCAGGATAATGCGTGGGCAAACCACCCACTTGAGAGACTTGAGAGACTGTGGCTTTGCATTCCCCAGGATACAGCAATCGGCATGGAGCCCCCTAGTGCAGCAGTGGCGTTGTGCGTATATCTGGCAGAACTGCCCCCCTCCCCCTCTCCCAGAGGTGCCTGTTTCATTTCGATCTAATGCCCCTGCAGTATTCTCTCCGTTTCCAGTCAGGTATCTAGTGTGGGCTTCGCCCATACATTTTGGGCCCAGTGGTCCACGGACAATGATTGGTGCACTATCCGGACTTGTGTAGTTGGTGTACATAATTGTATATACTGGATTTTGAACTCTGAAAATGAGATTTCACATGATTACATTCGTTCAAATCATTTTTTTTTGCCTTGCGTTCTTCCAGGGGGAGGGGGAGTGTATATGTAATGTTGCAGCATGTATTTGTGTGTATGGTGTTGTGAGTGAGGGTGGGGGTGGGGGTGTTGAGTGTTGTGTGGGGTGTCACTCTCTTTTCCCTCCCCCTCCCCTGTGTTGTAGGTGCAGTACTCACCGTGGTCATCACCGCAGTCTTTGGTGCTCCTGATAGAAGAGAAGGAAGACCAGAAACGGCAGTATCTGCAATTCGGGCTCCATGGCGTCCTGGTTCCTTGTGGGGTGTGGAGAGGTGAGTGTTTTCCCTTCTGTGTACTGTTTCCACCGTGTTTTTGTTCGCGTTGGTTCCGCCCTGGAAAAGGTGGCGGATAGGCGTCTTGAAATACAGTGGGTGGTACTTTGACTTCCGCCTGTCTGTTGGCGGTTACCGCTGCGGTGTTTGTTGCTGCCGCCATGGTGGTCGGAGTGTTAAAATGGCTGTCTATGTTGGTGGTTTCCGCCATGGTCGTGATCCTATTTTTTTCCGCCGGACTGTTTGAGGTATTACTGCCGCTTTAACACCGACCGCCAGGGTTGTAAAGAGGGCCTTAGTTTCATATCACTGTCACTAGCGGTGGGCAACAAATTACAGTGTTAACTATTTTAGAGAGTGAGCTAGTTATCCTGGTGTAAAACAGTGCAACAGACACACCACTACAACACACAATGACACTGACACTCAGGTGAGTGAGAGCCACACATCTGCAAACTTACACTGGGCCTAAGACTCACGTAGTGCTACACCCTGAAACAACCATTTGTAGGCAATCTATAAAAGATGGAACTCTGTGGTATAAGGGGGAGTTGTGTAACAAATACATGACACTATCCTGGTGTTTGCAAGACAATTGACTCAGGTATTCAAGCTTGTCCTGCAAGACACCCAGAGGCACTTTGTGATGGACATGCGGCTCAATTATTAGTCTGCAATGATCATGTGTTGAGTAATCCATGACTGATGTAGCAAAGTTGTCTGATGTTATCAAATACCCCATTTACATTGTCCCCTAAGGTGGGTAAGCCCCCTTTGCTAACATAATGGCAGGGATCATGTCTGTGAAATGATGAAAAAGTAGCTCTAAACATTAATTGCCCTACTTTGTTGACACAATCCAGGGAAATATGGTAGGCTGGCAGTATCTTGGTGTATCATACATGACACTATGCCGGGGCACATGTGTCACCACGACCCCTGAAATGTGTGACTTAGTGATGGTTGTGCATGACTCAACAGACACCTGACCTGCATTGGTATAACGGTAGGACATGTGAACTCCATGTCTAGACTGGCACAGTTACACTTCATTCTGGTTGCATGCACCCTGTCAATAAGCATTGCATGCAGCACTCCAGCACATCTGCTACTGTTATTCAAGAGCGGTGAACAGTAAATAGTAAGCCAATGGGAGACTCACCAACAGGGCCACCGATCTCCACACCAAGATGATCGAACAGATCCTGCTCCCTGGCCATCAGATCTCCCCAGCAATGCTTCAGCTGGTGCTCATTCCTGGTGCTCCGAAATACCCTCTTCAGGTGGTGGAATACCATGCCCCACCGCAGCTGCCTCGCCTCAGTCCGGTAACACTGTATGACCCGACCCCCCATCTTCAACATCAACGGGCAGCAGGTAGTGGGCTACCAGCCACAGAAAGCCACCCAACTCTTCCTCTCCCATCCTGGTCAACCTCCCCCTACCAGACATATTATGACAGTAAAGGTTGACCACAACTACTTTGAAAAAAATGAAATGAATATAAAGGAAACTTAAGCCCAATAACTAATCCCAACTATCCCTATTTAACAACTATCCCAGACAAAAACCTCACAGTACAAATACAAGTATACACAAAAAAACACACAAATTTATAAACAGTGGGGCAAAATACAGACAATAACTAACAAAAAACAACAGGAGGGACACCACAAGATACAATACACAGGGAAATCACACCACCAACTCCAGAACACAACCACAGAGTCAAAAGAGGCACAGACTGTAAAGAGAAAGTAGAAGTACACCCACTGTACCATGCTTGTAAACAGGATTTCCCATTACACCACTTCCTATCCCTGTGCGTCACGTTTTCTGTTATGTGTGTATTTATATGAAGCATTTGATATTTGTGTGGGTATTTTAGACGTATGACGTACGTGCGTCGTTTTTATTGACGCATTGCCTTTATGTGTCGAATTCACTGAAAATCAGCATTGAGAAGAGTGCAAAGGTGGAGTGCAAAGGTGGAATTCACGCTAAGGGCGCGTGTGTCACATACTTTGCATTTGCATATGTTTTAGATGCCCTTAGGTCAATATTTTTTTAATTAAATCATGTTTTTGTTCCATTGTCTATATATGCACCCTGTATCAACATACAAATGACATGGGCTGTGCTGCAGTGCAGCATACTGTGTATGGCCACATGTGGTAGTCCATGCAAAATGTGATGAGGGTGTGATTGGTCTGTTACTCCAATGTGTGTGTTACAGAGTCAACAGCATGCAAATACTTGCATATTGTGCATATGTATGCATGTGTGACAACAGAGTATCCACATCTGTATGGCAGTCAATACAATGCAATAGTTCTGGTTTGTGATTGTGAATTGTGTTTTCGTAAGTGATGTGTGAAGTTGTCTTTCAGGGCACAATATTTAAGATGACATGCACAGCTCAGGCATTGTTGATGATGGCTGAACAATGCTACCTAGGAAATGTTACCTGACAACTGCCTCTGTATGTAGATCTGGAGTTTATGGTGACTTGTGTGTGGCCTACACATATGTCTGACATGTGTACGTCTTTGGTACATACTGTGTATAACACACTCTGCCTACATTCCACCCAGATTATGTTTTGACCACAAATATTTGATTAAACTGATTACATTTAGCAATGGTTGTTGTTTTGTGTGGTGGACCTGCAATCCTAGCTGCATATGTTCTCATCCATGCTGATGTACATTCCACAGATGTGTCCGTGCAAAGTGTGAGGTCATGTGTACTCTGTGTCAGGAGTGGGTCCCATGGCAGTGGCAGGACTGATTACCATGGATGTACTGCACAGGCCCAACGTCTTCCATTGCTTGTCATACCTGGGCTAATCATGATGACCATTGTTACCAATGATGTCCCCCCTTGTCACACATGTTCCATGCAGCCATTGCCACTCTCACACTGAGTTGTGACAGTGTTCTCTTCCAACATTACTGTCTTTCTAATTTTCAACATCCACTACCTTATGTGTGGGCCCCATGCTTACCTCCTATTTGGACATGTTGTAGTTGTGTGTCATGAGCTATTGATGAACAAGTTGGCAATGTGGATGTAATCTATATGTTGTGGTCCATAGATTGTGTCCTTCAGTTTGTCACATACTAGTGATGAGGCTATTAGTGATGTGTGTGATGGTGGCAGTACAATCTTACGCATCACATGTGATGTTGCAACAGTACTTTTCAAATTAGTATTTGTAACATGCTAACATGGTTAGACTCACAATCCTAAGGTATATGTTGTGGAGATTGAAGAGACCAAAGCAGGATTGTTTGAATAAGTGAGGTTTTTATTTACAAAATGTACAAGGTGAGTTAAGTGATTTTTAAGTGAAGAAGTTATCAACTATGTGCTGTCTGCGCGTATCCCAGCAGCTGTGTTGTGCTGTTCCCCCTCCATTTCTTCACCACCATCCTCCTCCTCCTCCTCAGGCAGGTCATCAACCTGCTCATATAAGGGGACGTTTATCCGCACACATATGTTGTGCAGGATAGCACATGTCATTATGTTCTTGTAGACAATGTGTGGGGTATATAGGAGGCTGCCTCCTGTGAGGTCCAGGCACCTGAATCTTGACTTCAGGATGGCAAATGTCATCTCTGCGATATTCCGTGTCTTCCGATCTCCCTCATTATATGCATGTTCTGCTGCTGTGCTTGGCTTGGCAAATGGGTCATAATCCATGGCTGTATGCCATAATCCTGATCTGCTGCAAAGATAAAAGAAGTAAGTTGTTGTTTAGGCTTGCAACAGGTTTGTCATGTAGCATGGCAGTTGATATTTTGAGTTGGTTGTGACTCATATGTGTTTTTGGTATGGTGTGAGTTCCTGGCCTTGTGCAAGGTTATTTCTGCACTGTGTTGTTGGACATGACAATCTTGAGTTTGGCTCAAGGGCCTGGGACATATGATTTGGATGTATCTTTAAAAAAAACTTTAAGCTTCGTACTTGTATAGCACACTACTCACCCATTAGGGTCTCAAGGCACTGTACGCATACCACTGTGGAACCCCTCCTGGCTTTTCCCTGTGAGGTGTCCACTCCTGGGCAACCTCCAAGGTGAAGCCAGGCATCCCACCTGGCCGCTGTGGAGATTAAGGAAGCTATTGCCCAGAGTTACAGAGTGGGACCCATGAATTAGATTAGGCACCGATGGGAGAATGATCAGGTCCGAGGAAATTGAGCCCAATACCGGCCGAGGCGGGAATTGAACCCTGGTCCTAGGCCAGATTTCTGCATCAGGGTCTGCCGCTCTAACCATTGAGCCACACTTCTCCACTTCTCATGTGTGTAGGAAGGGACACCACCCTATACATATGCTGTTTTGATGGACAATTGGCTCTTTCTGTGTGTGCAGCAGTATGCAGCATACGTTGGTGGCACATTCATATGTGTTCAAAGCACAGTCTACTTCCTTATTGCAACCTGAAAACAGCACCCCTGGGGTGGTGTTTGATGTTGGCACTGCCTCGGGTTTTAGGTGACACCTACATCTGAGTCAGCATCATCATGCTATGTATCTTGTGGTGACTGACCTGCAGCAACACACATTGCACGCCCCTTCCACGCTACATGCTGCATGGGAGGGTGGCCGATTTAAAAAATTTAAATGCGGCTTCAAGTCACAAAAGAGTGGTCCTCTGCCAAGTTGTACATACAGTGCAGGCCTTGAAAATGGCACTGGGGACTTTTACATAGGTCCCTTGGTGATCCTGAGTGGTAGCTAATATTTATGTCAGCCACCAGGTGTCCAAGGGTGTGTATCCCATTGTTTCAGGATGATCAACATTACTACCAGTGTCTCTCCTATCTTCCAAAACATGATTAAGCATTTATACTGTCAACGCATGCGCAGTGCAGGCTATGGAATGGAGTTCAGCTACTTAGCAAATGTGTCCCCTGGCACAGTGTATGTGAGGTCAGTGATGTCCTGTATTCTCCTACAGGGCCCCACTATGGCATCCATGATCTGCACTGTCTAACAGTGACCCTGCCCCATGGTGGGCCATTTATTGTTTATGGTACTGACATGATGGTGTTGTGGGTCAGTAAGAGGTGCATGTGAGGTGGCACTATAGTAGGTGTGGTGCCACTTATCACAAATCTGGCACATGGTATGTGATGGTCATTGATTTTGTATTCCTATGTGTATGACCCAATGTGTTAGGCAGATGTTTATGCACACTACAGGTAAGTCAGATATGTGTAGTTGGTATTGGCAGCAGTTGTCTGGCATTTGATGTTTGTTCTGGCAGTGACTTGAACGGCATGATTTGAGGGATCTGTGCCTATATGAGACTTATGTAACATGAGCATGTATGCCATTGACATGGCTGTGCTATTCTTTGTTTGGTGTACTGTGTGTGAAGTGAACGTAGTAGACAACCTGTGGGCACTTATAGTGGTCTGTGTAGTTCTTCTGTTAGCAAAGGGTACATATCTGCACCTGTCCTTGACGTGGTGTGCCTGTCAAGTTGTGGGTGTGTTACGTACATGTGGGTGCATGTGCTTGTGGTGTGCACTGATTGTGCAGCATGGTGCATATGTGTTGTTATCTGCACATCTGTGTTACCCTGGCCATGTGTTTATGTAGTGGTGTATGTCTTTTGTGCCCTAGAGGGTTGTTGTGTTGTGTGTATATTGCTAGGTTTGTTGACTTACCCACAGATAGGCCATTTCCATACTGTCCATCCTGGAAGTGTTCATTGATCCTGCTGTGCCAGAATATGAAGGCGTCATGGACACTCCCAGGATACTTGGCCAAAATGTTTATGAATATTCCCTGGTGGTCCACTATGCCCTGCACATTAATGGAATGCATGTGCTTGCAATTCCAGCATAAGTGCTCTATTGCTGCACGTGGGACGAGCCGGACATGGGTGCAGTCAATTGCACCGAGCACATGCGGGAAGCCATGGATTTGGTAGAACCCCTGTTTTGTCTCCTGCTGCCTTTTGCTGGTTGTAGGGGAAGCTGATGTGGCGGGGTGTCAGGGAGATTATGGTGCCTAACATCTTTGGCAGGAACACAGAGAATGACGGCTGTGAGACACCAGTAACCAGGGCACCCATTGTTTGGAATGAGCCACTTGCCAGCAAGTGCGGGAGAGCTTGCAGCTTTGTCACAGTTGGTATGTTGTGTGGGGTCTGCAGGCTGGCAGTAATTAGTGGCCCAATGTGTTACAGCAGGTGTAGTATGGCTTACCGGTTCAGTCTGTGGGTCCTTATGATGTCCTGGTCTCTGAGGCCAAGGAGGGTTGTACTGGTTCTGAAAACCCTCTCCTGCCTTCTGTGTTGCCTTTGTGGGCTGCGTTGTGGTGGTGGTCATTGCTGTAGTTGTTGCTGTCCTCTGTGTTGTCTCGCAAGCTGGATCAGTAGCACCTCTATCTTCTCCTGTTGGTTGGTAATGTTGCTTCTGTGTGTTTTCCTTAAGTAGTGATGAGTTTGCCACATAATAACGCCTGGTCTGACACAGGCGTTAAAATCTGATGCAAATCGTAGTTAACGTCATCTTTGGGGCCACCTCCCAGCCGTGCGTCATTTTTGCCCGGGTGGATAAATATGGCACTAGGGGCTTAGAGTCATTTTTTGGATGGGGATGCCTACCTTGTATCTCACTGACGCAAGGAGGTTTCATTAATCCAAAAAATGACGTTAACTCCAATATTTTGACGCAAGGTGGTTTCATGCATCCAAAAAATGACTAGCTGTGTGGGTATGTGACTGGATGTGTTAATGACTGTATGAGTGTCTAAAGGGGTATGTGAGAAGATGAATGGATTGGTAACTGACTGTGTTATGTGGTGCTTGGGTGTGTAAATGTGTGTGCAAGTGGCTCTGTCAGTGGTGGATACATAGTTGCGGTGTGGGTGTATGAGTGGATATGTAAGTGCCTCTGTCGCTGTCTGTGTGTGTGAGTGGCTCCATGCTTTTGTAAATAGGTATGTGCCTAGCTATACGAGTGGGTGACTGGTTGTATAACTGAGTGTATGGGTGTGTAAGTGCATGTATTATTGACTGTCTGAGTGCTGGGTACATGAATAGCTGTATAGGTGTGTGAGTGTGTGTGACAGTGCCTTCATGGGTGTGTGAATGACTACGTAAGTGGATGTATAGGTGAGTAAATGGGTGTGTGAATGGTTGTACGGGTATGTGACTGTGTGTGTCACTGACTATTTGTATTGATTCACTAGTAGGTACATAAGTGCTTTTGTCAGAGTGTAACTGGGTGTATAATTGCCTGCCTGACTGTGTAAGTGTGTGTAAATTACATGCTATTAAATTACATACTATAAGCATGCACTCATGTCTAATTTCAAACACATTCACTCATGCTGGCTTAATAAAACAACTATATTTTTAGTATAGGAATTCGTTTTCCTCCTTTGCTGCATACTATTTTTTTACTTAATGTTCTCATCTAACCTCCCTTCTATTTTGCCTTTTACTGTAGTGTTTAGAGGCTACACATTTTCAGCTTATATTTACTCAAAGTTTTTAAAAAAGTATATATACTTAAACAGCCTAATTTACATACCTGTACATTCTCTTTGCCGTTGTGCAACTTTTATGATAATATCTGTGTTAGAAATGGGGATGCAGCACACAGTCAAAAACAGGAGTTCAGAGGCACAACTTTTGGGATAAACCTGCAAAAAAGGCAATTTCCAGCAATCTGTTAACAAGTCAGAAATATGGCACTCCTCGTCCATTTTCAGTAGAAAAGTACCAGTAATGGCTACCCTTCCCACTGTGATCTCATTCATACAGCTATACTTAGCAAATCACAGACTTTCTTTCACCTTTTATTTTTGTTATACAAATTCTTAATGGTTAGTATGTGTTCATCCTTTCCTTGTTTCTTGTAAAGAAGCCCCATTTAGTAGGGTTTTTTACGGATCCGCCATAGGATCCCCCTGTGTGGCCCATGGTGAATCTACAGATCCACCCAAAAACTCTTAAAGCATTCAACAGTCTGCTGTCAATCCTTTTCATTTATATTTTACTATGCAAAATATTGTCAATTACAAGACATACACTCCCTACTGATCAATTTCTGTACATCAGTCTGCTGTTAAGTTTCATACTGCAGTCTCTTATATTCCCTTCCACACACTCTTTTAGATCTGTTTCCATAGTAGTCATGTTTCCAATAGTCTCTGCTTACTAGTAGGTCAAAAGTTCACAATGCTTTCTTTCAACAGCATACTAGCTTCACATTAACTGTAGCAGGTGTGGTTGGCTGTTTTCAATTTCATGCATATCCCAAATAACATAACTTTTCTTTATTATTCCAAAGCCAATCACAGATATAGTTACTTTTATTCATTAAGTCACTACCTTATTTTAGTTCCCTGCACATCTCTATCATCCAATCTAAAATGCACTTTTATATTTTTGTGGTTGTCCTCCATTTTAACTGCCTTTCATCTTCAAAACCACCTCATTCTGCTGCAGCCTTGTCCTGTGCGCTACTCTGGCTTATCTCCAAAATGGTCAGAGTCTGGGTTATGCACCATAGTTTTGTGTTTTAGGCCAGAGAGAGTGCTAGAAAAAGTGGCATTGTGAGGGACCTAGGTAGACATTACTTGGGATAGCCAGAGAAGGTTAAGGCGGCATCAATTGTTGCCTTTGGTTGAAAGCATTGCGGATTGCCAACATTAAGACCTCATGATTGTGCACTGTGGTGGCAATGCCCTAGACACAATTACTAGGTTAGGACTAGAAATCCGAATGAATGATACCTTTGGTAAAGTAATAACACTTTTTCCTCATACTGCCTTGGTGTTCTTCAACATTTGCGAAAGACAGAAGTGGCTGCGATAAACTACATTTTGTCCACAGATAGATAAATTCAGGAAACATGTCAATAAAACTGTTTCTGCAGTCCTTTAATACCATAAAATGGTCTTTATATACCATAAGAACGTACGCTTCAATATGGACAGAAAATATTGAAAAGAGGGATTCCATTTCACAGATGGAGGCAACATTCCACAACAATTTAGAAGACTGCATCCTGTTCTATGTGTAATTATCATCTATACACCATAAACCCAAAGCTCTCTTCAGAGCCAACCCTTTTCCCAAGCACTAGTTCTTTTTGTTTTCAAATCCAGTTTTTAGTTTCTCATTCCGATCTTCAGAGCCATTGTGGATCCCCAGCCAAGTAAGGGGCCTGCCTGTTATATTGTGGGAGAATCCACAATGGATCAATGGGTCTGATGTTGCTTTATGGGTGCGTGAGTGGTTGTGTAAGTGCCTGGGTGGGTCTGTGAGTGGGTGTATAAGTGGTTGTATAGCTGTGTATGTAGCAGTGGAGTGTGTGAGTTGGTGTGTGAGTGCCTGTTTGGGTCTGTGAGTGCTTTGGGAGTGGTTTCCTGGGTCTCTGAGTGAATGCATCAGTGATTATTTTTTGGGTGTGTTAGTGGGTGTGTGAGCGGCTGTGTAAGTCTGTGAGTAGATGTGGTAGTGCCTTTGTGGGTCTGTGGGAGGATGTGTGTGCATGTGTGAATTGGCATGTGAGTCTGGATGTTTGCGTGGGTATGGTAGTGGTTTGGGGGGTGTATGGGTGTGATAGTGTTTTTGTGGGTCGCTGAATGAGTGTGTGAGTGGGTGTGTGAGTGTTAATGGGTGTGTGAGTGGCTGTGTGAGTGTGTGATTGGGCGTGGTAGTGGTTTTGTGGGTTTGTGATTGGTATGTGAGTATGTTGATGTGAGTGGGTGTGTGAGTGTGTGAATGGATGTGCGAATGGCTGTGGGGGTCTGTAAGTGGGTGTAGTAGTGGTTTTGTGGGTCTGTGATTGGGTGTGTGAGCGTGTGAATGGGTGTGTGAGTGGTTGTGTCAGTGGCTGTGTGGGTGTTGGAGTGGATGTGAAAGTGATGTGGGGTGTGTGTGAGCATGTGAATCAGTGTGTAATTGGGTTTGTGAGTGGCTATATGGATGTGTGACTAGGTGTGTGAGTGATTGCATGGGTATGTGAGTGGGCCTGTGAGTGGGTGTGTTAGTGGTTTTGTGGGTCTGTGAGTGGGCGTGTGAGTGTGTGGATCAGTGTGTGAATGTGTGAATGGGTGCTTGAGTGGGTGTGTGGGTGTGTGGGTATGTGAGTGGGAGTGGTATGGTTTTTTGAGTCTGTGAATGGTTGTGGAAGTGGCTGTGTGGGTGTCTGAGTCGGTCTGTGATTAGCTGTGGTAGTGTTTTTGTAGGTCTGTGATAGGGTGTGTGAGTGTGTGAATGGGTGTGTGTGAGTGGCTGTGTGGGTCTGTGAGTAGCTGTGGTAATGGTTTTGTGGGTCTGTGAGTGAGTGTGTAATTGTGTGAATAGGTGTGTAAGTGGGTGTTTGAGTGACTGTGTGAGTGGGTGTGGTAGTGGTTTGTTGGGTCTGTGAGTGGGTGTGTGAGTTTGTGAACGGATGTGTGAGTGGGTTTGTGAGTGGCTTTATGGATGTGTGACAGGTTGTGTGAGCGGTTGTATGGGTGTGTGAGTAAGTGTGTGAGTGGTGCTGTGAGTAGGTGTATTTTTTTTCAATTGTGGGTCTGGATCCAAGGATCGATTACCAATTTACAAGAGGCCACTCTGTGTGCCGCGGTGGGTCCGCAGATCCTCGGGCTCTGCAAAAAAAAACATCTATGGCCAATTTTTGCCAATGAGGGGTCTCTCTGAGACCGCTCCATCAGTCCCATGGGGTAAGCATACCTCTATCCTGACCCCTTATATATCAGTTTATTTTCATTTGCCCACTCTTTGGGAACCATGTCCTGATTCACAAAATGGCAGCTGCAACCTGCCTGTCAGGATGTGGCCAGCCAATATTGGCACTGCTATTGGCACGTGGATCCACGGATCTCACATGGTGGATCACAGTGGATCCACATCTCTAGATCTACATAAATCTTTCTTTAATAACTTCAAAACTACTGAACAGATTTACAATACATTGCAAAAAGAAATCTTTTTGGACCAAGAGCTAGCTTTCTGCCAAGGTTTGTGTAACTCTGTCTGGCAATCCAGGCTGTAGTTGTGTCTAAAACACTTAAGAGATATTGCATGGGGAAAATGCTTTTTGGGGCTGCCTTTTTTCTCAGCCCCCGCTTAACGAACCACCCAGAAACATTCCAGACAGCATCTGAAGTGATTGGCAAACTAGTTTAGAAAATGTAATGACAATTCGTCAAAGGATGCCAAAGTTGTTAACAAAACAAAAAACACTTTTCCTATGAAAACTAGGTCCTAACTATAACTATCTACTGGCGACCACCAGTAGGTTCTGTGTATATATATATATATATATATATATATATATATATATATATATATATATATATATATATATTTATATATATATATGTACAGAAAAGGCAGCTCCGTTAGTCAACACGGAGAGCAAGGTGCATTCCAGGACCAGGAATGCTTGAAAAGAAGAAAAAAAGGTTTTATTGGCAACGCATTTCAATCGTTGCGATCTTTGTCACAGCCATTTTGCAAACAGTGCCCCACTCCCCTTAAAAACATAATGCAACCAACCATAAAGTGAGAAAACAAGATTTTATGTTCACAGTGACAAAGGAAAGAAAAAATATTCAATTACCCATAAACTATTAATAATATTAAAGCAACTGATTTTAACATTTTCATGACCCTATTACTGCAAACGTCAAATTAATTTCATAATAATAAAAAAAAAAAAGGTACTTAAATTTAAAATCGCGGCAGCAGTATTTGAAAAATAAATAAATAACGGTCAAGTGGCCTGATAACAATTAAAAATAAATTTGGAACAACCGATTCCAGCATTTTCTCATATTCCTGTTAGTGGCATTTTCAAAAAAAATATATAGAAATTATTAATCAGAGAATAAATGCATAACCATGATTGCAGAATTTGAAAATTGTTATCCCTTAAAAATGTCACTAATATGTGACCAAGTGGCCCTTATCATAATGTCATAACATACTAAGCCATCTACTATTACTATATGTTAATCCAACCACCGCCTTGCATGACCTTCCGCCGTGCGGAGTTGGGGTTGGCCAAAGGGTCTGCCACTCTGGGTGTGAGGATAGGTTTGAGAAAATGTCTCTGGGTGTGAGAGGGTGTCTCTGGGTGTGAGAGTGGGTGACAAGGTCTATGTGTTGTAAGAGTGGCTGTGAGAGTGTCTGCCTGTGTGTGAGAGTAGGTGTGAGAGAGTGTTTCTGGGTGTGACAGTGGGTGTGAGAATGTCTCTGTGAGTGGGTGGGTAAATATCTGTGTGGGTCTGTGAGTGTTTATGTGAGGGCCTGAGTGGGTATGTGAGTGGGTACGTGAATGTCTATGTGGGTCTGTGAGTGGGTGCATGAGTGTCTAAGTGGGTCTGTGAGTGAGCACACAAGTCCCTAAGTGGGTTTGTGAGTAAATGCATGAGCCTCTGAGTGGGTCTGTGAGTGTGTGAGTCTTGGAGTGGGTATGTAAGTGGGTGCCTGAGTGTAGGAAGGTAGCCTCTTTCTAGCCTTGTTACCCCCACTTTTGGCCTGTTTGTGAGTATATGTCAGGGTATTTTTACTGCCTCACTGGGATCCTGCTAGCCAGGGCCCAGTGCTCATAGTGAAAACCCTATGTTGTCAGTGTGTTTGATATGTGTCACTGGGATCCTGCTAGCCAAGACCCCAGTGCTCATAGGTTTGTGGCTTGTATGTGTTCCCTGTGTGGTGCCTAACTGTATCACTGAGGCTCTGCTAAGCAGAACCTCAGTGTGTATGCTCTCTCTTTGCTTTAAAATTGTCACTGCAGGCTAGGGACTAATTTTACCAATTCTCATTGGCACACTGGAGCACCCTTATAATTCCCTTGTATATGGCACATAGGTACCCAGGGTATTGGGGTTCCAGGAGATCTCTATGGGCTGCAGCATTTCTTTTGCCACCCATGGGGAGCTCAGACAATTCTTACACAGGACTGCCACTGCAGCCTGAGTGAAATAACGTCCACGTTATTTCACAGCCATTTTCACTGCACATATTTAACTTATAAGTCACCTATATGTTTAACACTCACTTGGTAAAGGTTAGGTGCCAAGTTACTTAGTGTGTGGGCACCCTGGCACTAGCCAAGGTGCTTCCACATTGTTCAGGGCAAATTCCCCAGACTTTGTGAGTGCGGGGACACCATTACACGTGTGCACTACATATAGGTCACTACCTATATGTAGCATCACAATGGTAACTCTGAACATGGCCATGTAACATGTCTAAGAGCATGGAATTGTAACCCCAATACCATTCTGGTATTGGGGGGACAATTCCATGCATACCCGGGTCTCTAGCACAGAACCTGGGTACTGCCAAACTGCCTTTCCAGGGTCTCCACTGCAGCTGCTGCCAACCCCTCAGACAGCTGCTGCCAACCCCTCAGAGAGGCCCAGTCCCAGGAAGGCAGAACAAAGGATTTCCTCTGAGAGAGGGTGTTACACCCTCTCCCTTTGGAAATAGGTGTGAAGGGCTGGGGAGGAGTAGCCTCCCCCAGCCTCTGGAAATGCTTTGATGGGCACAGATGGTGCCCATCTTTGCATAAGCCAGTCTACACCGGTTCAGGGATCCCCCAGCCCTGCTCTGGCATGAAACTGGACAAAGAAAAGGGGAGTGACCACTCCCCTGACCTGCACCTCCCAGGGGAGGTGCCCAGTGCTCCTCCAGTGTGTCCCAGACCCCTGCCATCTTGGATTCAGAGGTGTTGGGGCACAATGGACAGCTCTGAGTGGCTAGTGCCAGCAGGTAATGTCAGAGACCCCTCCTGATAGGTGCTTACCTCTTTCAGTAGCCAAGCCTCCTTTCTTAGTAGCCAACCTCCTTTTTTGTCTATTTAGGGTCTCTCCTCTGGGCTATTCCTCAGATAACAAATGCAAGAGCTCACCAGAGTTCCTCTGCACTTCCCTCTTCGACTTCTGCCAAGGATCGACCGCTGACTTCTTCAGGACGCCTGCAAAACTGCAACAAAGTAGCAAGACGACTACCAGCAACATTGTAGCGCCTCATCCTGCCGGCCTTCTTGACTGTTTCCTGGTGGTGCATACTCTGAGGGCTGTCTGCCTTCACCCTGCACTGAAAGCCAAGAAGAAATCTCCTGTGGGTCGACTGAATCTTCCCTCTGCTATCGCAGGCACCAAACTTCTGCATCACCGGTCCTCTGGATCCCCTCTCATCCTGACGAGCGTGGTCCCTGGAACACAGGAGCTGGGTCCAAGTGTCTCCCACTGTCCAGTGGCCCTTCTGTCCAAATTTGGTGGAGGTAAGTCCTTGCCTCCCCATGACAGACAGTAATCCTGTGTACTGCGTGATCTGCAGCTGCTCCGGCTTCTGTGCACTTTTCCAAGGATTCCTATGTGCAAAGCCTAGCATGGGTCCCCAGCACTCTGTCCTGCTTTGCCCAACTCGCTGAGTTGGACTCCAACGTCGTGGGACCCTCCTTTGTGACTCTGAGTCGACTGCTGTCCTCAGATATTCTTAGTGCCTGTTCTGGTACTTCTGCGGGTGCTGCCTGCTTCTGTGGGAGCTCTCTGATTTGCCGAGGGCCCCCTCTGTCTCCTCCTTCAAGGGGCGGCATCCTGGTACTTCCTGGTCCTCAGCAGCACCCAAAATCCTCAACCACAACTCTTGCAGCTAACAAGGCTTGTTTGCAGTATTTATGCATGGAAACACTTCTGTATCCTCCAGCACGCCGTGGGACATCTTCTCACCAAAGGGGAAGTTCCTAGCACCTTCTGTTGTTGCAGAATCTTTGGCTTCTTCCCCCTAGAAGCAGCCCTTTTGCACCTTCATCCAGCGTTTAGTGGGCTCCTGGCCCCCCTGGACACTTGCGTGACTCTTGGACTTGGTCCCCTTCCTTTACCGGTCCTCAGGTCCAGGAATCCGTCTTCAGTGTTTTGCTGGTGCTTGTGGTTCTTGCAGAATCCCCTATTACGACTATACTGTCGTTCTGGGGTAGTAGGGTAATTTTACTCCTACTTTTCAGGGTCTTGGGGTGGGGTATTTTGGACACCCTTACTGTTTTCTCACAGTCCCAGCAACCCTCTACAACCTCCCATAGGCCTGGGGTCCATTCGTGATTCGCATTCCACTTTTGGAGTATATGGTTTGTGTTGTCCCTAGGCCTATGTCTACCTATTGCATCCTATTGTGATTCTACATTGTTTGCACTACTTTTCTTACTGTTACTTACCTGTTGTGGGTTTGTGTACATATAATTTGTGTATATTAATTACCTCCTAAGTGAGGGTATCTTCTGAGATACTCTTGGCATATTGTCACTAAAATAAAGTACCTTTATGTTTAGTAACTCTTTAGTAACTTTCTTATGATATTGTGCTATATGATATAAGTGGTGTAGTAGGAGCTTTGCATGTCTCCTGGTTCAGCCTAAGCTGCTTTGCCATAGCTACCTCTAACAGCCTAAGCTGCTAGAAACACCTCTATACTACTAATAAGGGATAACTGGACCTGGCACAAGGTATAATTACCACACGGTACCCACCACAAGCCAGGCCAGCCTCCTACATTGGTTGTGCAGCAGTGGGATAAGTAATTGTAACTGCTTTACCACTTTGTCATTTGGTGTTTTTCATAAGAAAATCATATACCAATTAGTTCAGTGTATGTACATTTAACCAAAACAGTTTACTTTTCTATTCTAAAACTTACTACTAAGTTTCTGAAAAGTTCTGAAAACGTTTAAAAGTTTTCCAAAAGTTTGAAAAAGTTTTTCTCTGTACTTTCAAAAGTTCTAAAACTTTTTCTCTCTCTGTCTTAAACCTTTTTCTATCATGTCTGCAGTAGAGGCTACTTCCAAAGTTGTTCAGGCAACTTATGAAAGTTTAAACTACAAGAGTTTGAGGGGTCTCTGCCTGGATAGAGGTTTAAGCATAGGTAAGAATCCAACAAAAGAGTTTCTCTTTATCCTGCTCTTACAGGATGACCAGAACCAGTCTGGCCCATCTCAGGAGAGGGGGGTAGAAAAAGGGGAGGCTTCCTAGTCAGACTCAGAGGAGTTCCCTGAAGATGCTGGGGAGGGTTCTTACAAAGTCCTGCTCCCTAGCAGGCCACCTAGTGACCCTGGTAGTGTTAGAGGGTCACACATTAGTAGGGCATCTTCTCTCCTAAAGGCCAGGTTACTAGGGTCCAGCCAGTTAGGGGCAGGTTTCTCTCTGCCAATTCCCAAATCTCCTCTGTGTCCAAACATTCCCAAGCCTCCCACCCTGAGGATAACTTAATGGAAAGGGAACTCAGAAAGCTGAGGTTGGAAGAGACCAGACTGAAGCTTAAACAGCAGCAGCTGGCCTGAGACAGGGAATCCCTAGACATAGAAAGGGAAAGACAAAGATTGGGGTTAGTTCCCCATGGTGGCAGAAGCAGTTTTTCAGATAGTAATCCTGTTAGAGAGCAAGATTCCAGAAACCTGCATAAGATAGTCCTCCCTTACAAGGAGGGAGATGACATTAATAAGTGGTTTGCTGCACTTGAGAGGGCCTGTATGGTACAGTTGGTCCTTCAAAGGCAGTGGGCTGCTATTTTGTGGCTATCTTTCACTGGAAAGGGTAGGGATAGGCTCCTTACTGTCAGAGAAAGTGATGCTAATAATTACAACGTTTTGAAGGATGCACTCTTGGATGGATTTGGCTTAACCACTGAACAATACAGGATTAAGTTCAGAGACACCAGAAAAGAGTCCTCTCAAGACTGGGCCGATTTTGTTGACTGTTCAGTGAAGGCCTTGGAGGGTTGGTTACATGGCAGTAACGTTTCTGACTATGAAAGCCTGTATAATCTGATCCTGAAAGAGCATATTCTTAACACTTGTGTGTCTGATTTGTTGCACCAGTACTTGGTGGACTCAGATCTGACCTCTCCCCAAGAATTGGGAAAGAACGCAGACAAATGGGTCAGAACAAGAGTGAATAGAAAAGTTCATACAGGAAGTGACAAGGATGGCAAGAAGAAAGATGGTGAGAAATCTCAGGATAAGCATGGGGATAAAGGTAAAACTAGGGATCCTTCTTAAAATCCTAAACACTCTTCAGGGGGTGGGGATAAATCATCTTCTTCCTCTTCTTCACAACCCACACACATTAAAAAGCCTTGGTGCTATGTGTGTAAAAATAAAGGCCATAGGCCAGGGGATAAGTCCTGCCCAGGTAAACCCCCTGAGCCTACCACCACTAATAAATCAAACTCTAGTGCCCCTAGCAGTAGTGGTAATAGTGGTGGGACTGCTAGCAACAGTCAAAATAAGGGTGTAGTTGGGTTCACTTATGGTTCCATCATAGAAACTGGGGTAGTCAGTCCCAAGGCAGTTTCTGTCACACCTGGTGGCATTGGCCTTGCCACACTGGCTGCTTGTCCCCTTACAATGGATAAGTACAGGCAGACAGTTTCAATAAATGGTGTTGAGGCTCAGGCCTACATGGACACATGTGCCAGTATCACTTTGGTGACTGAAAACCTAGTGTCTCCTGAACAACACATCATTGGACAACAGTACAAGATTATTGATGTCCGGAACTCCACTAAGTGTCTTCCCTTAGCTATAATTCAGTTTAGTTGGGGTGGAGTTACTGGCCCTAAGCAGGTGGTAGTATCACATAGCTTACCTGTAGACTGTCTCTTAGGTAATGACCTTGAGACCTCAGGTTGGGCTGAGGTAGAGTTTAATACCCATGCAGCCATGCTGGGTATCCCTGAGGAATTGCTTCCTCTCATTTCAGCTGAAATGAAAAAGCAAAGGAGAGAAAAAGGCCTGAAAACTCAGGATCCTTCTCCAACAACAGGTAAAAAGGGGATCAAAGTATTCCCTACCCACCCTGCCATTCAGGATACCCTTCCTGTGGTGGGAGAAAACTCTCCTGGGGTGGCACCCGTACCAAGGGAACCATTAGCTAGCACAGCTGAACTCCCTGAGGTAGAAGTACCTCTCTGTGGGATAACTAATATTGGTGAGAAAAAGTGCACCATTTTAGTTAACATGGAGCATCCCTCCAACCCTCCCAGAGAAACTTTAGTGCAGCAACCCTGCACTGCCTCACAACACTTAGGACAGCAGCCCTGCCCTAGTGTGGAGCTCATAGGACAGCATCCCTGCCCAGCTCCAACTGAAGAGAAACAGAATCCCTGTACTCTCTTACAGCCATATGGACAACGTTTTTGCCCAGGGATGGCTTTACTGAGACAGCATCCCTGTCTGGCATTCTCATCACTTGATATAGGTCCAGTGGACAATTCCCACTGCTCTAAACTTAAACTTACTAATAGGAACTCTATATAACTTCACATTGTTGGCTAGCTCAAAAACTTCAAACAGGGTGTGTTTACATCCCCACAGGGAAGTAACCATATAGTGGATGATAAAGGGAGTAACCAATCTATTGCAGAGCTACTCCCTACTTATCACCACTTAGACAATAAATACTCAACTGGCCAAGGATAGCCTTATTGTCCTTCGTTTGTGGGGGGTGGGGGTTGTGTAGGAAGGTAGCTTCTTTCTAGCCTTGTTACCCCCATTTTTGGCCTGTTTGTGAGTATATGTCAGGGTGTTTTTACTGTCTCACTGGGATCCTGCTAGCCAGGGCTCCGTGCTCATAGTGAAAACCCTATGTTGTCAGTGTGTTTGGTATGTGCCACTGGGATCCTGCTAGCCAGAACTCCAGTGCTCATAGGTTTGTGGCCTGTATGTGTTCCCTGTGTGGTGCCTAACTGTATTACTGAGGGTCTGCTAAGTAGAACCTCAGTGTTTATGCTCTCTCTTTGCTTTAAAATTGTCACTGCAGGCTAGTGACTAATTTTACCAATTCCCATTGGCACACTGGAACACCCTTATAATTCCCTTGTATATGGTATCTAGGTACCCAGGGTATTGGGGTTCCAGGAGATCCCTATGGGCTGCAGCATTTCTTTTCTCTCAGTTCTTCTCTCACCTTTCTTCTCTCTCCAAAACCCCGCCGCTGTGTCCTCTGCGGCTCCACCCCCCAGCCCTCTCATAGGACAGGCCCTCCCGCCTCCCAGCTGCCACTCCCACCCTCCCCTCCTCTTATGGCAGCCGCAGCACGCTAGCTAGGACCAAACTTCGACCCTGCTTGCAGGTAGGTCGCTCCCCGCCTTGCCCTCCGCGCCACCTCCTTCTCCCGTCCTCTCTCTCTCCAAACCTCGCCGCTGCGTCCCCTGTGTCCCCTGCGGCCCCTCCCACCTCCCCCCTCCTTTCTTTCACCGTTGTTCTCTCTCCGTTCTTCTCTCACCTTTCTTCTCTCTCCAAAACCCCGCCGCTGCGTCCCCTGCGGCCCCTCCTGCCTCCCCCCTCCTTTCTCTCACCGTTCTTCTCTCTCCGTTCTTCTCTCACCTTTCTTCTCTCTCCGTTCTTCTCTCACCTTTCTTCACTCTCCAAAACCCCGCTGCTGCGTCCCCTGCGGCCCCTCCTGCCTCCCCCCTCCTTTCTCTCACCGTTCTTCTCTCTCCGTTCTTCTCTCACCTTTCTTCACTCTCCAAATCCCCGCCGCTGCGTCCCCTGCGGCCCCTCCCACCTCCCCCCTCCTTTCTCTCACCGTTCTTCTCTCTCCGTTCTTCTCTCGCCTTTCTTCTCTCTCCGTTCTTCTCTCACCTTTCTTCTCTCTCCAAAACCCCGCCGCTGCGTCCCCTGCGGCCCCTCCCGCCTCCCCCATCCTTTCTCTCACCGTTCTTCTCTCTCCGTTCTTCTCTCACCTTTCTTCTCTCTCCAAAACCCCGCCGCTGCGTCCCCTGCGGCCCCTCCTGCCTCCCCCCTCCTTTCTCTCACCGTTCTTCTCTCTCCGTTCTTCTCTCACCTTTCTTCTCTCTCCGTTCTTCTCTCACCTTTCTTCACTCTCCAAAACCCCGCTGCTGCGTCCCCTGCGGCCCCTCCCGCCTCCCCCCTCCTTTCTCTCACAGTTCTTCTCTCTCTGTCCTTCTCTCGCCTTTCTTCTCTCTCCGTTCTTCTCTCATCTTTCTTCACTCTCCAAAACCCCGCCGCTGCGTCCCCTGCGGCCCCTCCTGCCTCCCCCCTCCTTTCTCTCACCGTTCTTCTCTCTCCGTTCTTCTCTCGCCTTTCTTCTCTCTCCGTTCTTCTCTCACCTTTCTTCTCTCTCCAAAACCCCGCCGCTGCGTCCCCTGCGGCCCCTCCCACCTCCCCCCTCCTTTCTTTCACCGTTCTTCTCTCTCTGTTCTTCTGTCACCTTTCTTCTCTCTCCAAAACCCCTCCGCTGCGTCCCCTGCGGCCTCTCCTGCCTCCCCCCTCCTTTCTCTCACCGTTCTTCTCTCTCCGTTCTTCTCTCACCTTTCTCCTCTCTCCGTTCTTCTCTCACCTTTCTTCACTCTCCAAATCCCCGCCGCTGCGTCCCCTGCGGCCCCACCCACCTCCCCCCTCCTTTCTCTCACCGTTCTTCTCTCTCCGTTCTTCTATCGCCTTTCTTCTCTCTCCGTTCTTCTCTCACCTTTCTTCTCTCTCCAAAACCCCGCCGCTGCGTCCCCTGCGGCCCCTCCCGCCTCCCCCATCCTTTCTCTCACCGTTCTTCTCCCTCCGTTCTTCTCTCACCTTTCTTCACTCTCCAAAACCCCGCGGCTGCGTCCCCTGCGGCCCCTCCCACCTCCCCCCTCCTTTCTCTCACCGTTCTTCTCTCTCTGTTCTTCTCTCACCTTTCTTCACTCTCCAAAACCCTGCCGCTGCGTCCCCTGCGGCCCCTCCCTCCTCCCCCCTCCTTTCTCTCACCGTTCCTCTCTCACCTTTCTTCTCTCTCTGTTCTTCTCTAACCTTTCTTCTCTCTCCAAAACCCCGCAGCTGCATCCCCTACGGCCCCACTCCCCAGCCCTCTCATAGGACAGGCCCTCCTGCCTCCCAGCTGCCACTCCCACCCTCCCCTTCCCTCCCCTCCCCTCCCCTCCCCTCCCCTCCTTTTATGGCAGCCGTGGTGCGGCTGCGCAGCGGCCGCGCCACTGGCCAAAGGCAAGCCCGTCTGCGCCCATCTGCGCCTGGACCGCACCCAGCGCCAGAACCCCTGGCCCTCTCAGACACACCTACTCCCCCCTCACCCTCCACTCCCTCAACCCAGGCCCCCACCCCACATGCACCACATCTAGCCCCACACACACCCATGGCCCCTTCACCTGCTACACCTGCCACTTCTCCTGCTCGTCATCCCTCACACACCAACCATAGCGACCCCACCCTCAACAAACACAACACCCCAACACAAAACTCACCCACCCTGCCCCCACCAACCAACCCCGCAGCACACCAGCCTACAACCAGAACACACCCCGCAACAACACCCTCACGCACCACACCAACGCCACCCACCACAACCACCTGAACTGCCTGCTACTCACCATCCGCTCCCTTCACAAACATGCCATAGAACTCTGGGACCTCATCACTACACACTCACCTGACATCGCCTTCCTCACGGAAACCTGGACCAACCTCTCCTCAAAACCTGACATAGCCATAGCCACCCCCAAGGGATACAAACTCCAACGCAAAGACCGCCTAAACAAGCCAGGCGGAGGCATCGCCATCCTACACAGAGACACCATCAAAGTCACCACCAGCTCCCGAGACACTATCGGCAACACTGAACACATGCACTTCCTCGTCCACATCAACAACAACTCCACCCTCAGAGGTACACTAGTCTACAGACCACCCGGACCACGCCCCGCCTTCTGCGACACCATCGCAGACAGCATCAGCCCGTATGCCCTCACCTCCACAGACTAAATCATCCTCGGTGATTTCAACTTTCACTTAGAAAACCCACAAGACCACAACACTACCTCCCTCATAGACAACCTCAACAACCTCGAACTCAAACAAATGGTCACTGCACCCACCCACTCGGCAGGACACACGTGGTTGTCACCTCAAACCAACACATAGCCTACACCCACACCACCGAACTCCCCTGGACAGACCACCGCTGTGTCTACTTCTCCTTCACCAAACCCCCCACACACTACCATCAACACACCACACACTACAGCATGTGGGACAAGATCCCCACAGAACGTCTAAACTCCCAACTGGCCCATAACTCCCCCCCCACACCAACGACCCCAACGCAGGAGCACACAACCTCTCCAAATGGATCACTACCTGCGCAGACACACTAGCACCCCTCAGAAAACACATCACCACCCGCAACATCAAGAACGCCCCATGGTTCACCCCTGAACTCCAAGACTCCAAGCGCAAATGCTGCCAAGCTGAGAAAATATGGAGAATAGAACCCTCCTCAACCAACTTCTCCACCCTCAAAACCAACATTTGCACCCATCACCAACTCATACGCACCGCTAAAAGAGTTCACTACAAGACACGCCTTGACAACAGCTCCCAAAACAGCAAAGAACTCTTCACCATCATGAACGAACTTGCCAAACCCAAAGCCAGCAACATAGACCCCACACACACATAGCCCCTATGTGACGCCCTTTCCAACTACTTCCTCCACAAAATCCTGGACATTCACAACAGCTTCACATCGCACACACTCACCACACATACCCCTATCCCACCCAACTCAACCCCCCCTCAAGGCCCCACCACAATATCCATATGGACCCCTACCACACACGAAGAAACTGAAAAAAACATGAACTCCATCCACTCCGGTTCCCCCTCCGACCCCTGTCCACACCGCATCTACAACAAAGATAGCCCTACCATCACCCCCATACTCTACAATATAATCAACTCCTCTTTTGACTCCGCCACCTACCCAGACCCCTGGAATCACGCAGAAATTACTGCTCCCCTAAACAAACCCCAAGCCGACCCGGAGATCCTCTCCAACTACCACCCCATCTCCCTCCTCCCGTTCTCCGCCAAGGTTGCAGAGAAATTAGTCAACACTCGCCTATCCCATTTCCTCGAAGAAACCAACACCCTTGACCCCTCACAATCTGGGTTCCGCAAGAACCACAGCACAGAATCCGCCCTCATCGCATGCACTGACGACATCAGGACCAAAGTCGACAAAGGCGAGACCGTCGCACTCATCCTCCTAGACCTCTCTGCAGCTTTTGACACCGTCTGCCACCACACACTCTGCACATACCTCCACAACATAGGAATACGCCACAAAGCCTTAGACTGGCTCTCCTCCTTCCTCACCGACCGAACCCAGAAAGTCCGCCTCCCGCCCTTCCACTCCAACACTACCAAGATCACCTGCGGAGTCCCCCAAGGGTCCTCTCTGAGCCCCACACTCTTCAACATCTACATGATCCCCCTAGCCAACATTCTCCGTGCACACGAAATCACCATCCTCTCATATGCAGATGATACCCAACTCATCCTCTCCCTCACCCGCAACCCCACCACCGCCAAAACCAATCTACACGCCGCTCTCCTACACAGCGCCAACTGGATGACCACTAACCATCTCAAGTTCAACTCAAACAAAACCGAAGTAATCATCTTCGGCCCCAACAAAAACACATGGGATGCCTCCTGGTGGCCCACCGCCCTAGGCCCTGCACCCACCCCCGCAACCCACGCACGCAACCTCGGCATCATCCTCGATCCCGCCATCTCCATGACACAGCAAATCAATGCTCTAACCTCCTTCTGCTGCCACACATTCCGCACCCTAAAAAAATCCTTCAAATGGATCCCCCCAGAGACCAGAAAGACAGTCACCCACGCACTCATCAGCAGCAGACTGGACTACGGCAACGCCCTCTATGCCGGCACCACTCAAACTCAAACGCAAACTCCAAAGAATCCAGAACACAGCCGCGCGCCTCGTCCTTGGCCTCCCCCGACATGAACGAATCTCACCACACTTCAAATCCCTACACTGGCTCCCCATAGACAAGAGAATCACATTCAAGATCCTCATCCACGCACACAAATCCCTCCACAACACCGGCCCAACCTACCTCAATGAAAGAGTAAACTTCCACACTCCCACGCGCAACCTCCGATCAGCCTACCTCGCCCTAGCCACAGTCCCCCGCATCCTGCACACCACCACAGGAGGCAGGTCTTTCTCCTACCTCGCCCCCAAAACCTGGAACTTCCTCCCCACCGACCTTCGCAAAACCAAAAACCTACTAGTCTTCAGAAAGAACCTCAAGACTTGGCTGTTCGACCAGTGACCTTCCCTGGCCCGCCCCCATCCCCCCCAGCGCCTTGAGACCCTCACAGGTGAGTAGCGCGCTCTACAAATTTATTTGATTGATTGATTGATTGATTGATTTTGCCACCCATAGGGAGCTCAGACAATTCTTACACAGGACTGCCACTGCAGCCTGAGTGAAATAACGTCCACATTATTTCACAGCCATTTTCACTGCACATAAGTAACTTATAAGTCACCTATATGTCTAACCCTCACTTGGTGAAGGTTAGGTGCCAAGTTACTTAGTGTGTGGGCACCCTGGCACTAGCCAAGGTGCTCCCACATTGTTCAGGGCAAATTCCCCAGACTTTATGAGTGCGGGGATACCATTACATGCGTGCACTACCTATATGTAGCGTCACAATGGTAACTCCGAACATGGCCATGTAACATGTCTAGGATCATGGAATTGTCACCCCAATATCATTTTGGTATTGGGGGGACAATTCCATGCATCCCCGGGTCTCTAGCACAGAACCCGAGTACTGCCAAACTGCCTTTCCGGGGTCTCCACTGCAGCTGCTGCTGCTGACAACCCCTCAGGCAGGTTTCTGCCCCCCTGGGGCCTGGGTTGCCCAGTCCCAGGAAGGTAGAACAAAGGATTTCCTCTGAGAGAGGGTGTTACACCCTCTCCCTTTGGAAATAGGTGTGAAGGGCTGGGGAGGAGTAGCCTCCCCCAGCCTCTGGAAATGCTCTGATGGGCACAGATGGTGCCCATCTCTGCATAAGCCAGTCTACACCAGTTCAGGGATCCCCCAGCCCTGCTCTGGCGTGAAACTGGACAAAGGAAAGGAGAGTGACCACTCCCCTGACCTGCACCTCCAAGGGGAGGTGCCCAGAGCTCCTCTAGTGTGTCCCAGACCCCTGCCATCTTTGATTCAGAGGTGTTGGGGCACAATGGACAGCTCTGAGTGGCTAGTGCCAGCAGGTGACGTCAGACAACCCCCCTGATAGGTGCTTACCTCTTTCAGTAGTCAAGCCTCCTTTCTTAGTAGCCAAACCTCCTTTTTTGGCTATTTAGGGTCTCTCCTCTGGGCTATTCCTCAGATAACGAATGCAAGAGCTCACTAGAGTTCCTCTGCACTTCCCTCTTTGACTTCTGCCAAGGATCGACCGCTGACTGCTCCAGGACACCTGCAAAACCGCAACAAAGTAGCAAGACGACTACCAGCAACATTGTAGCGCCTCATCCTGCTGGCTTTCTCGACTGTTTCCTGGTGGTGCATGCTCTGAGGGCTGTCTGCCTTCACCCTGCACTGGAAGCCAAGAAGAAATCTCCCGTGGGTCAACGGAATCTTACCCCTGCTAACGCAGGCACCAAACTTCTGCATCACCAGTCCTCTGGGTCCCCTCTCATCCTGACGAGTGTGGACCCTGTAACACAGGAGCTAGGTCCAAGTATTTCCCACAGTCCAGTGGCCTTTCTGTCCAAATTTGGTGGAGGTAAGTCCTTGCCTCCCCACGCCAGACATTAATCCTGTGTACTACATGATCTGCGGCTGCTCTGGCTTCTGTGCACTTTTCCAAGGATTCCTTTGTGCACAGCCTAGCCTGGGTCCCCAGCACTCCGTCCTGCATTGCCCAACTTGCTGATTTGGACTCCGACGTCGTGGGAACCTCCTTTGTGACTCTGAGTCAACTACTGTCCTCAGATCTTCTAAGTGCCTGTTCTGGTACTTCTGCAGGTGCTGCCTGCTTCTGCGGGGGCTCTCTGAGTTGCTTTGCACCCTCTCTGACTCCTCCTCCTAGGGGCGACATTCTGGTCTTTGCTGGTCCTCAGCAGCACCCAAAATCCTCAACTGTGACTCTTGCAGCTAGAAAGGCTTGTTTACGGTACTTCTGCATGGAAGCACTTCTGCATCATCCAGCACACCGTGAGACATCTTCTCACCAAAGGGGAAGTTCCTAGCAACTTCTGTTGTTGCAGAATCTTTGGCTTCTTCCACCCAGAGGCAGCCCTTTTGCACCTTCGTCCGGGGTTTAGTGGGCTCCTGCCCCCCCTGGACATTTGCGTGACTCTTGGACTTGGTCCCCTTCCTTTACAGGTCCCCAGGTCCAGGAATCCATCTTCAGTGTTTTGCTGGTGCTTGTGGTTCTTGCAGAATCCCCTATCACGACTATACTGTCTTTCTGGGGTAGTAGGGTAATTTTACTCCTACTTTTCAGGGTCTTGGGGTGGGGTATTTTGGACACCCTTACTTTTTTCTCACAGTCCCAGCGACCCTCTACAACCTCCCATAAGCCTGGGGTCCATTTGTGATTCGCATTCCACTTTTGGAGTATATGGTTTGATTTTCCCCTAGGCCTATGTCTACCTATTGCATCCTATTATGATTCTACATTGTTTGCACTACTTTTCTTACTGTTACTTACCTGTTTTGGGTTTGTGTACATATAATTTGTGTATATTAATTACCTCCTAAGTGAGAATATCCTCTGAGATACTTTTGGCATATTGTCACTAAAATTAAGGGGCATATTTATACTCTGTTTGCGCCGGAATTGCGTCGTTTTTTTTTACGTAAATCAGACGCAAAGCTAACTCCATATTTATACTTTGGCGTTAGACCCGTTTAGCGCCAAAGATCTTGGAGTTTGCGTCATTTTTTTGCGTGGACACCTACCTTGCGTTAATGATATGCAAGGTAGGCGTTCCCGTCTAAAAAATGACTCCAAGGCATGTGCGCCTTATTTAAACTCCCGTGCAAAAATGACGCACGGGAGTGGGCAGGTCAAAATAAATTACGTCCAGCCGCTTTTGCGTCATTTTTTAACACCTGGTCAGGGCAGGCGTTAAGGGACCTGTGGGCTCGGAAGGAGCCCAGAGGTGCCCTCCCATGCCCCCAGGGACACCCCCTGCCACCCTTGCCCACGCCAGGAGGACGCCCAAGGATGGAGGGACCCATCCCAGGGAACTTAAGGTAAGTTCAGGTAAGTATTTTTTAAAAAAAAAATTGTGGCATAGGGGGGCCTGATTTGTGCCCCCCTACATGCCACTATGCCCAATGACCATGCCCAGGGGACATAAGTCCCCTGGGCATGGCCATTGGGCAAGGGGGCATGACTCCTGTCTGTGCTAAGACAGGAGTCATTTCAATGGGGGTTGGGAGTCAAAACAAATGGCGCAAATCGGGTTGAGGCCAATATTTTGCCTCAGACCTGACTTGCCCCATTTTTTGACGCCCAAGCTCCATTTTCCCCTACGCCGGCGCTGCCTGGTGTGGGTCATTTTTTTTGACGCACACCAGTCAGCTGCGCCGACTAACGTCATTCCATAAATAAGGCGCCCGCATGGCGCTTTGGAATGGCGTTAAAATTTTTGAAGCACGACTGCGTTGGCGCAGTTGTGCGTCAAAAAGTATAAATATGGCCCTAAGTATCTTTATTTTTAGTAACTCTGAGTATTGTGTTTTCTTATGATATTGTGCTATATGACATAAGTGATATAGTAGGTGCTTTGCATGTCTCCTAGTTCAGCCTAAGCTGCTTTCCATAGCTACATCTAACAGCCTAAGCTGCTAGAAACACCTCTATTCTACTAATAAGGGATAACTGGACCTGGCACAAGGTGTAAGTACCACAAGGTACCCACTATAAGCCAGGCCAGCCTCCTACACTGAGGCTCTGAGTGGGTCTGTGTGTAGGTGTGTGAATGTCTAAGAGGGTCTGTGAGTAGATTCATGAGTGTCTGAGAGGATCCGTGAGTGGCTGTGTGAGTCTCCGAGTGGGTCTGTGAGTGGATGCATGAGTATATGTGTGAGTGTCTTATTGCACCTGTGAGTGGGTGTGTACCTGTCTGTGTGGGTGTGTCAGTGGCTGTGTGAGTGACTCTGACACAAAGGAACCTAACCTACCCTTTTATCTAACAAGAGTCCACAGCTTTGAATGAAATATCTGACCAAATGGGGTTCTTTCTGCCTCCTTGGGTAAATGGCCAGTATGTATTCCACACTACAGCTGTGTGATGGACCACGAGGAAATGCCACCAGTAACCTTGTGTGCATATTGGCAATATGATTGTTCCTGATACCTGTGATAACATGAACATGGGGCCCTTTGGGAAGCTGTACAACATCCTGGCAAAAGGGATAAGATCTTTACATACTACTAAGGTGGACAGTGTGGGGCCAAGCGGGCACAGCTTCCAGCTGATTTGCAAATTTGCATACTCATACCAATTTATAGGGAGAACCATATACTCTAGGAGAGGGGGCTACTCAGCTCCCCTATTCAATGGGGGTGGGGACTGTGTGGCCCCCTCCCATAGATGATGTCAGCCCCACAACTCTCATCCTCCAGGGCCCACCACTATTCAATGGGAAGGGGGCCACATGGCCCCACTCCCCAGCTGATTTCAGGCCTGGGGACCCCATCTCCCGGATCCCACCACCATTCACTGGAGGAGTGGGGCCATTCAGCCCCCCTCACTGGGCCGATTTCAGCCCGGGTGGCCCCTTTCCCCGGGGCCCAGCCTTGTCACCTTGGTGCCCTGTGTACCAGTGTGTATGATGGGGACCGTGTGGGGAGCCTCAATGCCCCCGCTGTCCCAGCCAGCTCCCTGCCTCCTGCAGGAGTCAGGATTGCTATTGCGCATAGGGCGCTACTAAACATGCAGCTCCCTTTGTGCAAGAGCAATAGTTTCATCTCTTTCCTGCTGGCAGGGAAAGAGATGAAACCTCTGCTTCCAGCGGGCGAGAGCACTTTGACAGTTATCGCCCGCTAGAAGCAGAGTGTTGCTCTGACTTGGTGAGAGAGGTCAAAGCTCCTGCCAAGTCAGAGCAAACTGCTATGTCCTGGGGATGGGCACCCTGGGACATAGCAGAAGCTGGCTTTGGGGGTGGCTGTCCCCAGAGCCATGTATAGCTCCCTGAGGGCAGCCGCACAGACCACTTCTAACCTTTAATTTAGTCTCATGGAGGTGGTGGTCCCTTGGGCTGGGGATCCACAACGCACCCCCTTCATCATGTTATTTCAGCCCGGAGAGATGGCGGTCCCTAAATCTGCGGGCAGCCGTGCACCCCACCACATAAATTTCATTTTGAGTTCCAGGGAGGTGGTGGTCCCTGAGGCTATGGGGGGGGCACACAGGCCTCCCACATAAATTTCATATTCAGCCCCAGGGAAGTGGCAGTCACCGGAGCTGTGGGGGAGGCAGTACAGGCCTCCTCCATTCCAAATGCACATTTTACCCATAGGAGGTGGTGGTCCCCAGGGTGTAGGGGGCTGTGCGCCCCCTGCATATTATTATCTGTAAGCCCTGGGGAGGTGGCGGTCCCTGGGGCATAAGTGAACCCTTGGAGGGGGGCCATGTGCACCCCCTCAATTTTACTAAAAAGGGAGAACATGCCCCTGCGACCTCTAGGACCCCAAGGACAAGGCTTGGGGGCCAGGGTATTACTGCCCAGACCCATTTTCTTTTGTTTAACTTTTTTGTGGGACCCGAGTGAAGCCTACTCCCATAATGGCTGCCAACATTTCCTGGTTGAAGTGTTGGCAGTGAATTAGAGCTCTGCATTTCCCTTCACAAGCTTGTTATTCTTTGCAAAATCGTCAGGGAGGATCTGTGGCCATTGATATACAAATTTGGATTTTCTTAATTTTCTCAACTACTGAATGGATTTACACCAAATAATAAAAAGCACAATCTGTAGAACAAAATCTGTCTTTCTGGCAAATTTGGCGTAATTCCATCTAGCGGTTTGGACTGTAGTCGTGTTCAAAATTCCTTCAGGAATTGACATGGGAAACACACTTTTCTTGACCCCTGTTTTTTCTGAGCCCCCGCTTGACAGATCACCCCAAAACTTTCCATGCACAACAAGAATCACTGGCACACTTTATTTTGGCAAAGTTTTTGAAGATCCGTCAAACTGTGTCAAAGATATAGGCAAGTAAAAAAACGCTTTTCCTTTGGTTCCTATGGAAACATGGTCCTACCTACAGGTGACCACCAGTAGGTTTTATATATATATTTCAGACCAGAAGCTCCAAATTGGTGCCCTATTGATGGGGTGGTGCATCACCCGGCAGAGGCAACCGTGAATAAACACTACCAGCAGTCACAGAAGTAACTGAAAGACACGCACTCAGGCGTGCTGTGTGCATCAAGAAAAATATATTGGAAGAAGCGTTTCTACTCAACAGTCTTGTTCACTCAAGCAAAACCGGCCATGTTGAAACAATATATTGTGAAAGTAATAACAACGTAAAAGGACTAACCCCTGTGGAATGAAAGAAACGAAACGAAAAGAAAGTGGCAGCGCCATATTGAAATGTAATACACTTCTAATGTTGAACACAATATTGCACTGAGTATTGCTATCAAGTTCTATATTTAAACCAAACAAAGCAGTCATAAATATGAAGTGCCTAATCACATCTAAATCAGCCCCCATGACAACCATTAAATATGCAAATGCCTTCTAAGAGTGCCAGATCCATGAGTCGAGAACTTTGAAAAGAAATGAAGCAGTGGTCAAATTTCACTGATTCCAATACATAATTAAATGCAAATGAAACAATAATATGCACCTCTCTTCAAAACTTATCCACAAAAAAGGATAAAAAGGAAAGAAAGAAGGTAAGGGAAAAGCACACATATCATAACATATTCATACATCAAGATGCCAAAAACAGACATACAAACCCAGACAAGGGGAGGATCCAAGTCTTCTAATGAGGAGCACTAATCCCCCAAGTGTACCCTCAATTCTTCTTCCATATTCAATCCAGTTTTACACTTGGTTTCCAAGTCCAGGATATAGCTGGATTCACTTCTTCCAAGTTTAAGTTCCCTATTACCACCTTGTTGTTCCTATTTTATCTGGTCATTGGCAAAAAACTGATGCAAATCTGTACTACTGTGTTGGAATTCCTCAAAGTGGCAGGCCACAGGGTAGTGACTGTAAAGATGATTAATTGCTCTCATATGTTCCAAAATCCACTTTTTGGCAGAATGAATCATGCTGCCAACATATTTGATTCCACAGGGGCATGAGAACACGTAAATAACATAATCAGAGCCACAACTTAAAAATGTGTTTATACTCTTGGTCCCCTTACCATAAGGCAACACAAACTCTTTAATAACATTGCTGTTTTTACATGCTTTACATTTTTTACGTAGGTAAAAACCTTTCAAATCCAAAGCTGTTTTACAACCGGGATCAGTGAATTCACTACACACAAAAGAGTCCCTCAATGATCTCCCATTCCTATAAGTAATGTTAGGCATATCACAAATCTCATCTTGTAAGATAGGATCACACTTGAGCAACTGTCAATTCTTGTTCATTATCTTTTTGATTTCTTTAGATGCTACATTGAATGTAGTGATGAATCTAATCCGATCACTGCCTTTATCACTAGTTAATGTATCATTATCAAATAATAAGGACTCTTTGTTTTTCATCCTTACTCTCATTATAGCTTGTTGCAGCACATGTTAAGGATAACATTTTCTTTGAAATCTGATAAACATGTTGTCTTGTTGAATGTGCTGCAGTTCCTGTGAGCATGGAGTTCTCCATAGGGAATGCTCTATTTCAAAGGTACTGGGTGATCGTTACGAGCATATGAGATTGCATTGCCTGCTGTAGGTTTGTGAAAAAGATTAGTTTGTAATTCATTACTGCTAATCCTCACCTTAGGGCACGAGTTATAGTTACTTGAGATAACGCTAACTATATCTGGTGAATTTCTATGGTTTGGTATGTTTAAAATGTGAGCTTCACTATAACGTCCCTGTAACCTATGTTTTTTTTAAGTGAATATATCTATATATATGTGTGTGTGTGTGTGTGAGAGAGAGAGATAAAGGTGTATGTGATAAAGACATCTGCATGGTAAAGGCTGTGTGGGAAAGGCGTTAACACCAAGTAAATACAAATCGATCTCAGCTTTGCAATCCTCATTACATGAGGACCTTTTTCTCAAACATAGATCTCTAATAATACACTTCAATTCAAATTATTTTCTGGAAAGACATAATGTTGGATGAATAGATAAAAGTGACACCTTAAGTACTTTTGAATTATGGGTAATGGATATATATCATTGTTAATGCTCACTGACACGAATAGTATTGCACAATAGAATATACATTTCATCGAAAAAGTAGAACGATTTTGCTGTTATAGACAAAATACTTTTGATTTTAAAAAACACTTTATCCAGAAATGTTTTTCAAGGTTAAGAATAAATGACAGGTGAGTTTTGTTTTCATAATTGTTTCCTTTGAGAAATTTGGAAAAGAAGATTGAATTGAATTGTGTGAGGAAGAAGGTCTCCTGATGACTTTACCAGCTGTCCTATTGTCACCTTTTTCTTATTTGTTTGGTTCAGTCAGAAGGGAACCTAATCTCAGCTGGTGTGGAAACTTGAAATTGGTCCTCCGACACCATAATCAGAAGGTGGTACCATACATCAACGTTTACCTAGGTCATGGCTCATGACATCTTACTCATTAGTGATGCCTCCTGCATAACCATGTAGGGGATGTCACAATGATCTCTGTGTTATTTTTGATGAATGGAGAAGTTTGCAAATATTATGTGACTTATGTGGCACCAGTGATTGACAATTTCTGAAAGTGTAAGAGTGGAATACCTGTCATTACGCTTACTACTAGCTGTAAGCTAGTAGGGGAAGAAAGAGCATTGTTTTTGCCCAAAGAAAAAGAAGAGAAGACGATTGCCCTGTGCAAATTTACAGAGATTACATGCAGCACAGTGCAGCAATCAAAGTTTCTGCTCCACATTGTAAGAAAGAGAGAGAGCAGAACAATGCCATGTCATCTAAAATATGGTGCAGTTTCTGTCTTTCCTTGCTCTGACAATGCCAAAACTCATACTCTTGCACCATAGTACTAGGGAGCATATGTTTTGTACTGGATGGTAACTATCCAGTACAACAACTATGCTTTGACATAATTTAACACTTTTCTCACTCTCTGGGGTGTTGTACAAAGCAGCTCATGTGCAAAGTTTGAAATTGTTTTGATAAATATTGCCCTGGGTCATATATATTTAAAACCTAATGTCAGTAAGTGCGGGAAAAACAAGGTCAACTGTTTCTGTATGGTGTTAAGGGCTTTCATGAGAAACAACAATAGGTCTTGATCAGGCAGCTCAAGTCCTCTTTTCTTTTCCTTCTTTCTCTTCTCCTTTATAGGTGCTTAGAGGACCAGCTGGTTCGAGGAGTCATCCGCGCACCTTGGTTTAATGGAGAAAGCTACAGATACGTTTATTTTGGGCCTAAATGTTTTGTCCTACTGTTAGTGTGTCACTCTATTTAGTCTTGGGGATAGCAGAGAGGTATAATTATCACCCTTGCTTTTCCGGTGCAACCACCACCATTGAAGATGTGTAAATGAAGGAAACACCAAAGTAATCCAAGAACAATCTCAAGTGCGGCTCTTGCCAGAATCGTTACCAAAGCCTCCGTAAGCACGTTTCATTCACTGTGTCAACAGAAGAAAATTGTGTCAAGTATTCTTATTAGTGTCAAGTATTCTTAACAGTGCCCAACTATTTCCTTGGTATTAAGATCCTGAGTCCCTGGGAGTCTTCAACGTAACCCCCACCCTGCCCTGACTCCATCCCCTCCCTCTTCCCCAACCGTGAAAAGAAATGAGCGCATACCTGGCTAAGCAACACTCTTCCAGGAACGTTGTGGGGTGATGCTTCCTGCCAGTGGCCTCCTGGTCGTTGGCACACATCGGTATGCTCCATCACCAGTACAACTTTTTTGTCTTGAATGGCTTCGAATTTCTCCGTTGGAAATGTGGCTTCCAACCAACTCTCGTCCAGTTCTTTCTTTGCGATAAATTTCCTCTTTCAGCGACCACCACGGCTCTGCTCCTTGCTGCTCATCTTCTCTTTCCTCAGGTGTCTTCGTTCTCAAAGTCCCACCCTCTCCATGCTAAGAGACTTCCTTAAAGGGACCTTGCAATGCTTATGGCCTTCTCCTAGTTCGGTGAAAAAGGAGGTCGTAGCATTTCCTACGTGTCGCAGGCAAAAGAACCTGACCTGCTTTCCATGGGGAAACCTCCTCTGTCTGCAAATAAGAACTAGATTTACATAGGTTTTTGGGTGCTAATTCTTCTATTATCCACAGCGTTTCTACACAGCAGCATCTGTTTCCTGAAACTGTTTTTGTTGGCTTTTAGGACTCTGCACTTTAATAGTGCTGAAGTGCTTGTGCTCTCTTTGCTAATATGGTAACAGTGGCTTACATCCAATTTACACATCTAATTTACTTATATGTCCCTAGTAAAGTGGTTCTAAAGCTACCCTGGGCCTGGAAGTTAAGTGTTAGTAGTGGACCTGGCACTTATTGTGCCCCTCACTTAAGTGCCCCTTATAACATGTCTCAGGCCTGCCATTCTAGCCTGTGTGTGCAGTTTTAAACTGCTAATTTGACATGGAAAAATAAACCTTTTGCCAAGACTGAAACTCACTTTTTAATACATATAGGTTTCCCTAGGGTAGGCCCTACATACCCCCCAGGGCAGAGTGCAGTGTATTTAAAATGTTGGGCATGTAGTTTTAAGTTTTACTTGTCCCAGTAATGAAAATCTTTCAAATTTGTTTTCTACCACTGCAACACTTACCTCTCTTTTAAGATAACATTTGGTTACCCCATTATATGTATTGAGTTTGGGACAGTGCAACAATAGATGCACAAAAGAGCCAATAGCATCACATACGCTCCAGCAATCCAAAGATTTTGCATCACTCCATGTGTGCACTCTTTCTGGGGTTTGGTATCAATATGTAGCTAATTTGATCACTGTTTCTTTTGCTCCTTTTTCCTGGATGCTGTGACTCTAGCCCTGTGGTACACAGTCTCCCAGTCCCTAGGATCGAAGACCCTTTCCAAGTCCTTCTCTCATCCTTCCATCCCTGTCATATTATCCTCTTTTATCCCACAGAGAAGTATGTTATAAATCTCCAATATTGTACACTTATCCTCTGTTTAGTGAGGAGCCACCTCTCCAATGGGTGCAATTGTCTGACAGCTGCTTGTTTGACTGAGTAGTGTGTCACCCAGTGTGTTATCTATAGATATTGTCACCTCTCCCTCTCCAAAGCCATAGTCCTTTATCTGCTCAAACGATTTGAGGCCTTCCCAGTCAAATAAATCACCTATCCATTTGAAGACCTCCTTCTGTCACTCACCAAAAACCTTTTCCCTCAGTGCAGGAGTAAATTCTGTGTTGGCGAGTATTGGAGTCATAGGTGAAGGAACTGTGGCAAGTTCCTTCCTAAGCACCTGCATGCCCCCACACTGCCATTGGGGGTTTTGTGACAATCCCCAGAGTCTGTGTTTCTTAGGAAGCCAGATTACCTTCTGGCTGTGGGTACCTGCAATGGATTGATCTATGAAGCTCCAATACTTTTCGCTTTCCCCACAGTGCCATTCTACTATATGCTAGAGCTGCGCCATATAAGAATACAGCTTAATGTTGGGGACACTCAATCCACCCTCAGCCACAGGTTGGAACATTTGTTTAGCTGCCAAGCGTGATTGCTTCCCTACCCACATGAAATGATTAAATAAGGGGGTAGTACAGGCACATTCTGCACTTATAAGCATATTTTGTGTTCAATGTGACCTATCATCACCCCCTGAATGTCAGTGTTATGTCTGATTGTCATGGCAAGGGGAGCCATATATATTGTAAACAGAAGGGGTAACATAGACACCCTTGCCTTGTTCCCCAGTCATATTCTCCCACCGGGCCTGATAGCTACTAAAGAACCATGTCATGAATCAGTGGTAGAAGCCCTTGCACTGGAACATAAGTCGCAAGAGCTTCTAGTGGGCTTGGTCAAACACTTTCTCAGCCTCGATCTCCAGTTACATCACCTCCTTGCAGAATTGTCCAAAGTTGATAATAATATGTAATATAAAGTTTGTGTTATTCGCTCAACTGCGGCCCAGAATAAACCGGAGCTGATCGGAAACCAAACCTTGTGCATAACTATCAAATTTGATAGGTGACCTAACCCACTGCCAGCAGACATTGAATTGTGTAATATTGATCAGGGTAATCTTGAGTTGTTATCCTACATGAAGCAATTCACAAGTCTACTTTTGTAAGTCAGTCAGGGTGGTCATCAAACGGGGCGTGGTTGGGTGCCAATGGCTTAGAACGCGTGTTTTGCTGCTCCAGGCTGAACTCTACCATCTGAGGCCATCATTGGTCCTAAATGCCCACACTGGCCTTGCAACATAAGTAAATGTGTCCCCTTGCCCTGCGGCGCCCTGTGACTGAGCTCCTGCAGGAATATTTGCCGCCCACTTGACCACAGAGAAGAGTGAAAGTCTGTGGCTGACTCAACAAAATGGAGGCTTGGCACTGCGATGCCAATGAAGCCCTAGCCATTGAATTCCCCAAGATACAGTGGGTGTTGCAGTGAGGCTGAGCAGTGACCATGAGGGGAGACACATTGGCTGCGGGGGAAGAACATGATCCTCGGTGTGAGAGCAGCCTGGATGAGACTGTCCAAGCTGTCCCTCGTGTTGCCAGAGCAGCTAGGGAAGGCCGTAGTGGTGCTTGGCCTAGAGTTGAAGAAGGCACAGAGATGCCGTTGGTCAAAGCTGATGAGAGCAAGATCCCTACCTGGAGGCAAAGTGAGGTGGTGGAGGCTGCTGGGAGCGTGCTGAACTGTGGAGCTGAGGGGGACAGTGGAAGGCAGCAGTTTAGTTCTTAGTGAGGAGTGATGGTGGAGATGGCCGGGGCAAGCAGGAGCAGACCCCGTAGCTGACAGAGAACTGCAGGAGAGGCTCGCTGGCCTGAGGTGATCTACTGTGGGCAGCAACCACTAGAACTGCTTTGACTCCCTCTTCAACCCAGCTGCCTGAGGAAAGGCCACCGTGCTGAGTCGCTGGCTGACCAGTGGAACTACTGGGGCCTCGGATCACCTACCTAGGGTGCCCTGCTCCCACACTAAAAGCGAGGATGAGCTGGTGTCCAGGCTTCGATGTCACCCAATCACACCCACTGAAACTGCACCAGCCCCTGAAGCCACTGGGCCCGTGGAACAGCTACTACCCTTTCTACCTGGCCACGCTGTTCCCCTCTCCCAGATGACATTTTTCACCCATAGGTTACGCTGCCACCTAAGGAGCCTAGCAGACAAGGAGACCCACAGAGGGGATTGAGGCCACTGTGCTACTACGACATAGCGCCTCCACCACCCATTGACCCAGATGACGAATGGCACTGATCTGGGGGTCCCAAGTCAGTCGATAAGCACTCAGGTGGTCTGGGGAAGCTTCTGGTCTCCCTGAACACTGGTGAGTGAGGAAAACTACTTGCCACACTTTCAAGCACGCCACTGCACCAGGGTACAGCAGTTGGTGCTTGCGGGACCAAACTGTGGTTGGACTGCCATATCGATTTGCAACCTGACATATATTTGGCAATCCTGGACAGCTATATCCATGTCTCCATAAGACAGGCTGATAGTGATTACCTCCACCCACTCCAGGGGCCTGGCCTGTACTGGTGATGGGTAAATACTCCAGAAAGAAGGAAACATTCAGAAACAACAGACTCCTGTCACACTCAAGAGTCGAGCTCTGTGGCCATGACTGGGATGTTCTCTAGACATGGGCCCCCACATGGGGCCAACAAGGTGCAGCCCTGGACACTGTACTGCAGGCCATCACTGCCTCTAAGGAGGACCTCAAACTGAAAATTACAACTGTAGCCATGGACATAGGGCTTTTACATGACAACCATCGGAGGCTGGCAGAAAGGGTCACGGCCACGGGCACAGAACGCACCATGGAGGACAGAGCTGATATCCATGTGGGAGTGAATATCAAGCATCAAGGATAAGGTCAAGACCCTGGAGAATAGAGCTGAGGACACTGAGACCAGGGCTCTGTGGAACAACCTTAGGAATATTGGATTTCCTGAACCATAGGAGGCCCTAAAGGAGACATGGTTACATTCCTGGAAAACTGCTTCTGGGACGAAGTGGCCCCAGAGAGGCTTTCTCAGTTCCATGCCCTTGAGCAGGCTCATTGGGTTCTGGAGTAACCTTCCCTCCCATCGGGGGCAGCCCCCAGAATGGTAGTGGCCAAGCTCTTGCACTACAGGGACCGGGTCTTATACTGAGATAGGCTTGGATAAAAGTTGACATAATGTAGAAAAATCTGAAGGTAATGATTTTTCCTGACTTTACCAGGGAGGTGCAGTGACAGTGAGCCTCTTTATTAGATGCCAAGAAACACCTTAGAACTCTGGGAATCTCCTATGCTATGCTGTTTCCCGCCAGACCAAGGGTAACTCATGGGGATGATGTATTTTTGTTACCTCTCTTTCTCCACTCTGGGAGTTGATTGACCACCTTCTGTGGTCAGAGGAGTGCCCGGTTCCCGACAGGTAGAGATCGACCCAGTGACGTCCAAAAAAGAAAATGAGGAGAGGCCGTGGAGCTGGCCTATCTCACTCCCAGGTGCTCCAGGAGTGGAGAAAAGTAGCAGAGGTGGTGGTGGCCCTCAGTAGCCCCTGTTACAATGGCCCTTCGGTGCTGGGTGATGATAACCAGCTAACCAGAGAGATTTGGACTCCGATCACGCCTTTAATTTCTCTCGCAGCTCGGTGGAGTCAATGAATCAGGTCACTCCTCGCACATCTGACAAAATTATTTCATCACATCCTTGTTACTGTCATGGTGTACTATCATGTTTGAATCTGTTGTGGGCTGGTGGGTAGCTACTACATTGATGTTGCCTAATCACGGGGTCGTTGGTGGGACACATGATGGTTCATAGCCCTCTGGCTAGTGTGACCTGAGGCTGGGAGGCGTGGTAGCTGGTGCACCCCCTCCACTTTGTTGGTTGTGTGTGATGAAAGGAGGTGAGTTGAATGTTCACTCTGCTGTATGGATGGGGAGCAGCTTTCTTCTTGTCCTGGGGTATGTGGGTACTTTTATTTAAGTTGTTGGGGTTTAATTGTTGGACTATCACCACCTGTCCAGCTGTTGTTTTCCCTAATAGGCCCTGGACCCCTCTTAGGTCTGAGACATCGGGACCCTGGCCCAGAAGCACAACACACCACCCTACCACCTCATTCTGCAATCCGCCTTAACTTATAACTTTATCAGTTGGAACGTCAGGGGACTTAACAATATGGCCAAGAGGTACAAGGTACATACTTACCTGAGGAGGAGGGGGCACATATAGGCCCTCATTACAACCCTGGCGGTCGGTGGTAAAGCGGCGGTAAAACAAAAGGGAATTATGACCATGGCGAAAACCGCCAACATAGACAGCCACTTTAACACTCCGACCGCCACGGCGGTACAAACAAACAGCATAGCGGTCACCACCAACAGACAGGCGGAAGACAATGTACCGCCCACACTATTATGACAGGCCAATCCGCCACCTTTTCCGGGGCGGATTCAACGTGAACAAAAACACGGCGGAAACAGGACTTGGAAGGGAAAACACTCACCTCTACACACCCCACGAGGAACCAGGACGCCATGGAGCCTGAACTCCAAATCCTCCCTGCGATAGTCTTCCTGCTCGTCTACCAGGGGCACGAACAACAGCAGTTACGACCACGGTGAGTACTTCACCTACAACACAGAGGAGGGGGAGGAAAAAGAGAGTGACACACACACGCAACACGCAACACCCCCACCCCCACCCTCACCACAACAACATACACCCAAATACATGCTGCAACATTACATTTACACCCCCCAACCCCTCCTGGAAGAACGCAATGACAAAAGGAAATTATTGTGACCATTGTAATCAAGAATAATCCATTAGTCAAAAATGTATATACACTATAAACAATTATGTACACCAAGAATTCAAGTCCCGGTACTGCACCTATATAGTCCGTGGACCACTGGGCCCAAAATGCATGGGCGAGGCCCACACTTGATATCCGATCGAAACGGAGAGAACACTGCAGGGGCATCAGATCAAAATAAAACAGGCACCTCAGGGGGAAGGGAAGGTGGGGGCACCTCAGCTGGATGAGTGCACGACGCCAGCTCCACGAGGGGGCTCCATGCCCATTGATGTATCCTGGGGAGTGCAAAGCCACAGTCTCTCAAGTCTCTCCAGTGGGTGGTTTGCCCACTGCTTTATCCTGGGGAGTGCAAAGCCACAGTCTCTCAAGTCTCTCCAGTGGGTGGTTTGCCCACTGCTTTATCCTGGGGAGTGCAAAGCCACAGTCTCTCAAGTCTCTCCAGTGGGTGGGTTTCCCACTGCTTTATCCTGGGGAGTGCAAAGCCACAGTCTCTCAAGTCTCTCCAGTGGGTGGTTTGCCCACTGCTTTCTCCTGGGGAGTGCAAAGCCACAGTCTCTCAAGTGGATAACAGTCTCCACTAGTTCTGGAGGGGGCTTTGTGCCCATTGTGCTTCATCCTGCATAGGCCAGAGGTGGTGGATGTCATTCTCCACTGGTTTTGGCGGTGGTCACTGGGGAGGCGGTGCTTGCGGCGGTCATTGTGGCGGCGGTGCTGGTGGCAGGTGTTTTGGGCTTCTCCCTCCGGGATGTGGGCAACTTTTTCTGTTTTGGAGGTGGTGGAATGTCCTTGGCCTCGCTCCTTGGGACACTGGCAGCCCTGTTGCTTGGCGCACTCCAAAATCCGGCTATTGCTGGCACCACTGTGCCCGGTGATGTGGTGGCTGAGGTGCTGGGTTGGGACCTGGAAAGGTGGGCCGTAGGGGACGGACGGGGTGGGGGAGGTGTAGGGAAGAGGTCAACATTTGATAGGAAAGCTTTTTACACACACTGGGACGGGTAGATGGAGGGGGTTTGGGAGTGGAGGAAGAGGTAGTGGTTGTAGGAGGTGTTCGTTTGCTGACTTTGGGTGAAGGTGCATGGGCTGGAGGCTGTTGTGAGGTGGATGGCTGTTGGGTGGGTGTGTGACTGCGTTTGTGTACTTTGGGAGGAGGGCTCACAGACACACTGGGAGAGGACATGGGATGTGTGAATGGTAGTGGGGGTGGTGAGTGAACGTGAGCGGTGTGTGGTGATGGGTGTGCTGGTGATGGAGGTAGTGGCTGAGGATGTAGTGCATGCAGGTGTGAGTGGACACGTGACAGGGAGGAAGGAGGGAGACGTGGAGGAGGGGGAGACAGTGGAGGCAGTGGATGTTGGTATGTGTGCATGGGTAGGATGCTTGTGTGAGTACCTGTGGGATGTGTGGTGCTTATGTTTGCCAGAGCCGCCCTTGTGTGTTGAGGTGTGTGCATGCTGGTCTGATGGTGTGCTTGGGATAGGCTGAGGTACAGGGGATTGGGTGTGGGTGGAGGAAGTTCGAGGGGGGAGGCTGGACACAGGGACAATGGCTGCCATCAGTGCAGAGGCAAGAGCCTGAAATGCTCTCTGTTGGGCTGCCTGGCCAGAATGAATGCCCTCCAGGTATGCATTTGTTTGTTGCAACTGCCTCTCTACACCCTGGATGGCATTCAGAATGGTAGACTGCCCAACAGTGAGGTGGCCTCCTCACTGAGGGCAGCAGGGCTGACTGGAGCAGGGCCTGAGGTGCCTGGGGCGAAGGAGATGCCCACCCTTCTGGGTGAGCGGCCACAGGACACATGGTGAGGGGCTGCTGGGAGGGCGTTGCTGGTAGGGGGGGGTGGCGGCTGTACCTGTAGATGTGGGGGGCACAGAGGGGCCTGCCACCGCAAGGGAGCTCCCATCAGAGGAGGAGTCGGTGTCGCTGGTCTCTGCTCCTGTCCCCGCTGTGGAGCTCCCCTCGCCCTCCGTCCCACTGGTGACTTCAGACTCCGTTATTTCGCCATCCAGGGCCATGTGGGATGCAGCTCCCTCCTGCTCCGGTGGCACAGCTCCTCCGCCTGATGATGCTTATGCACACAAGAACAGGGAGACCACAAAAAGGGGTGGGGAGAAGAAAGACATGTTCAGTGCATGCAATACCGCTACCATTGGCGGACACTACAGACACAGCAGCCCTCTGCACTACGCCATGCACTTAGAGTTCCCTAATTAATCACAGGGACACGGGGTACATGGCCTATGCCCGATTGCTGCACACATGGAAGTCACAGGAGCCTGACTAGTTGTAGATGGCTCTTACCACTGGTGCGGTTGGGGTGCCACTTAGCCTGCCTCACAAAGGGTCCTTGCCTACAAAGCTCGCCCTAGCCTAGGGGAACCCACTGCCCATCTCCCCCACCCAGACACCTCTGATGCTCACAGAGTCAGATGGATGTGACGGGTTCACCCCCTTGTGGCTGCTGTGATGCTCTCAAGCGCCCATCCAACTCCGGATACGCCACCGCCAGGATCCGGAACATCAGGGGGGTCATGGTGCAACGGGCACCCCTCCCATGTTGGGAGGCCATCCCCAGCTGGGCCTTCGCCATCTTCTTGCTCCAGTGGCGAATGTCCTCCCATCTTTTACGGCAGTGGGTGCTCCATCTGTGGTGGATCCCCAGGGTCCGGACGTCCTTGGCGATGGCACGCCAAATATCCTTCTGGTGGGCGCTGACCTACAGGAATAGTACAGGGGAAAAGGAAAAACTTTAACCGCCCGGACCGTCATAGTCATTGTCCCACGTTCCCACCCTTGCCCTGACGCACATACACTCACCGTCCGATCATGCAGGCCTCATCTCCCCGTATCTTCCATCCACACCACTCCAAACAGGCATTGCCCATACAGCATGCTCACAGTGTACTCACCTGTTTGTCTGGAGGACCGTAGAGTAGCGTGTACAGGGGGAGGACCCCATCCACTAGTTTATCCAACTCCTCTGATGTGAAAACAGGGGGCCCTTCCCCAGACACATGAGCCATTGTCGCTTCCAGACTGAGGTCACAGTAGCACTTGCAGTGTAGGTCCTCTCCGGTCGAAGATCAGGTATCAAGTGAGTGAACAGAGAGAAAATGGCAGTCACGTCCGCGGCAGTGCATACCGTCACCGCCGGTGTACATCGTCATTGGCTCCTGGGACCCATAGGGCCCAATGTTAACCAATGCAGGATTGCGCCGCGGTCTTTGACCGCCTACCGCAACGGTGTACAACGCCAGCGCAGTTACCTCATATCCCCTTGTCCCACATTACAGGTCAGGCAGCCACCATTTCAGTGGGCCACATGGCATTACTTTTAAATGTGTCTAGGCCTTGCATTCACACAAAGACAGGCACATAGCGGATTGACAAATGTGTGCAATAAAATTGTTTTTTTACTACCTCAGTATTGGCTGACTCTGTGCTTGCTGTTCTCATCCATAGGGCACGTCCGCTGGGGCAGGTGAGGAGATGGCGGCATCCTCCGGTGTACAGACCGCTGGTGGACCTGTCGACAATGGAAGAGAGACATGTAATAGTCACCTACAGACTTGATCGTGCCACAATCCGGGAACTGTGTGCCCAGTTGGAGCCAGACCTGATGTCAGCTATCCGCCATCCCACAGGAATCCCGCCTCTAGTGCAGGTCCTGTCAGTACTCCATTTCCTGGCAAGTGGGTCTTTTCAAACAACAGTGGCCATAGCATCAGGGATGTCCCCGCCTATGTTCTCAAACGTGTTGTCCAGAGTGCTATCTGCCCGGCTGAAACACATGCGCAGCTACATCGTGTTCCCTCAGGTGGAGGATTTGCCTACAGAGAAAGGTGACTTCTATGCTCTGGGACATATCCCCAACATCATAGGTGCCATTGATGGGACACATGTGGCCTTGCTCCCCCCGCAGGAGTGAACAGGTGTACAGAAACCGGAAGAGCTACCATTCAATGAATGTGCAGATGGTGTGTTTGGCCGACCAGTACATCTCCCATGTGATCACCAAGTTTCCTGGCTCAGTGCATGATGCTTACATTCTGAGGAATAGCAGCATCCCTTATGTGATGGGGCAAGTCCAGAGGCACCGTGTGTGGCTAATAGGTGAGGACAAGGACCCTATACCCTGTGAATAGTTGTCTGGGTCTGAGGTTGTCTCTAAGGGTTAGAGTGTGTCTAACAGTTGTCCCTCGACATTTGCAGGTGACTCTGGTTACCCAAACCTGTCCTGGCTACTGACCCCAGTGAGAAATCCCAGGACAAGGGCAGAGGAACGCTACAACGAGGCACATGGGCGAACTAGGAGAGTGATAGAAAGGACCTTTGGCCTCCTGAAGGCCAGGTTCCGGTGCCTCCATATGACAGGTGGTTCTCTGTACTACTCACCAAAGAAGGTGTGCCAGATCATCGTGGCCTGCTGTTTGCTGCACAACTTGGCTTTGCGACGATAGGTGCCTTTTCTGCAGGAGGATGGTCCAGAAGGAGGTCTTGTGGCAGCTGTGGAGCCTGTGGACAGTGAAGAAGAGGCAGAAGAAGAGGATATCGACAACAGAAACAACGTGATCCAGCAATACTTCCAGTGAGACACAGGTAAGAAGACATCACTGCCTCCTACATCTGATAAAATTGTTAGACCTATCATATGTCTGTCACTTTCACCCAGTGTATGGACCCTGACCTGTCACTTTGCCTTTCCATTTCACAGATGTGGGTCCCACTGTGTGACCTCTGCTATGTTACCACATGGAGTAGAGCTGTGTGACATAGGTATGTTAACAATACAATGGACATTGCTATTTCCCTCAGTTATTGCAAATACACATTTGTGAAAGCACAGATTGACTCCAGATTGTTTTGTGATTCAAGGGTGTTTATTTAAGTGCAAAATAGTGGAGGGGGTTGGAAAATGGTCAGGGGTGATGGTGGAGGAATGTCCATGGCAGAGTCCAGTTATTTGTCTCACAGGTGCATTGTCCAAAGGGGCATAGGAAGTGGAGCTAGGGCAGTTTAAGGATGGACAGGGTGACAAAGTGGGACAGAAGGATGACATTCAGGGTGGTCTAATTTCTTAGCGGGGGTCTTGGCATGGTTCTCCGTCTTTGTCCTGGATCTCAGGGACCGTTTTCAGGGTGGTTCTCCATCTGCAGGGGGTGGGGTGGTGGTGTTGTGGTCCTGTGGCGGTGCCTCCTGTCCGCTAGCGCCGGTGGAGTTGGTGGGCAGTTGATCGTCCAGGCTAGTGTCAGGGGCCCCTGGTTGTGCCACAGTGTCCCTCCTGGTGTTTGCAAGGTCCTTCAGCTCCCCTACAATGGTGACCAGGGTGGTGTTGATGGACTTGAGTTCCTCCCTGAACCCCAAATACTGTTCCTCCTGCAGCCGCTGGATCTCCTGAAACTTGGCCAGTACTGTTGCCATCAGCTCCTGGGAATGATGGTACGCTCCCATGATGTTGGAGAGGGCCTCGTGGAGAGTGGGTTCCCTGGTCCTGTCCTCCCCCTGTCGCACAGCAGACCTCCCAGTTCCCCGTTTTTTCTGTGCCTCTGTCCCCTGAACCTTGTGCCCACTGCCACTGGCCCCAGGTCCCTCCTGTTCTTGGGTTGGTGGGTTTGCCTGGGTTCCCTGTAGTGGTGGACTCACTGCTGCTTGACTTGTCCTGGGGACAGAGATATGGGCCCACTAGGTGGATGCTGTGCTGGTGTTTCCTGAGGGGGGAGGCTCTGTGGTGGCTCGTGACTGTGTCAGGGGAAGAGACTGTCCTGAGGTCCCAGATGGGCCGGGCTGGTCATCTAGATCCAGTTGGACAGAGCTGCTGGCATCACTGTGGGCCTCTTCTGTGAGGGGGGTGGACATGTCTGGAACCTCCTGTCCGGTGACATTGGGTAGGGGTCCTGCAGGGGTTTAAAGGAATGATTATTGCATCTGTGTGTGCCATCGTGTGCAATGGGTGGGTGACCCTGTACCCCAGTGCTTACATTCTTGTCTAGGACCTTGTGTGATAATTGTTTTGGGGTCTGTGTGGGTATCTGTAGTGGACATGCTTTGGTGATGGGTGTCCATGCTTTGTGGTTGCATGCAGGGCTTGGTGTTCGGATGGGTGGTTTGTGATAGTGGGACATATGTGAGGTGTTGGAGTGATGGGGGTGAGGGTGAGGGTGGGGGTATGTGATAGCATGCAGGTAGGGTGGGGGATATGGTAGTTAAGATTTGACTTACCAGAGTCCATTCCTCCAGCTACTCCAGCGAGGCCCTCAGGATGCAGTATAGCCAAGCCCTGCTCCTCCAATGTTGTTAGTTGTGGGGAAGGAGGTGGGGGTCCGCTGCCAGTCCTCTGAACTGCAATCTGGTGTCTTGAGACCACGGAACGCACCTTCCCCCATAGGTCGTTCCACCTCTTCCTGATGTCATCCTGTGTTCTTGGATGCTGTCCCTCTGCGTTGACCCTGTCCACGATTCTGCGCCATAGCTCCATCTTCCTAGCTATGGAGGTGTGCTGCATCTGTGATCCCAATAGCTGTGGCTCTACCCGGATGATTTCCTCCCCCATGAACCTGAGCTCCTCCTCAGAAAACCTGGGGTGTCTTTGCGGTGCCATGGGGTGGTGTGGGTGATGTGTGAGGTGGTGTGTGTTGTGATGTGTGAGGGGATGTGTTTGTGTGTGTTGTGCGAGGTGCGTGGATGTTGTGTGAGTGATGGTGTTGAGTGCCTGTGGATGCTATTTTGTTGATGGTGGTGTCTCTCTCTGGCCTTCTGTCGCAATTCTGGTCATAAGGGTTTGTGGGTGATGTGGGTGTGTGTTTTATATTGTATTGGGTGTGTGGGAGTGATGTGTGTATGTGTATCAGGTGTGTGTATTTCGAATTGTCCATTGTGGTTGTGTTTTGTAAGTGTGTGTGTATTTTGAGCGCAGCGGTGTGTACCGCCAATGGAATACTGCGGTTGAAAGACCGCCGCGTGGATTCGTGGGTCGTGATAATGTGGGCGTATTCCTGTTGGCGTGACAGTGTCAGTTTTGTTATCAACAGTTTATCACTGACCTTTGGTGTGGCGGACTTCTGTGGTTGTCTGGATTTTGGCGGATTCCGAGCTGTGAGTCGTAATAGCTGCAGCGGAATTCCGCGGCCGTAGCGGTGTGTTGGCAGTCTTCTGCACAGCGGTAAGCGGCATTTACCGCTAATGTTGTAATGAGGGCCCTAGTCCACCTACAGGAAGCCCACCTCACCACCACAGAGAGGGAGGCCCTACATAAGAGGTAGAGGGGACACTTATATGCTACCACTAATTCAGCTTTTGCCAGAGTCCTGTTGTGCATCTGCCCCTGGGTACCATTCCAAAAATCAAACAAGTTAATCAATCCTGATGGGTGTTATGTGATAGTAACGTGATGCCTCGTGGGCCGGAACTTGACAATTGTGGTAATTCATGCTCCTATTGGTGACCAAGGGGGATACTATGATGACCTCTCCAGACTTTTGGCTCGCATATGACACAGAACGTACTCCTGAGTGGTGATCTTAACTGTGTCATCGACCCACTCTTTACAGATCCTACCCGCCAATGGTGGACTTCCCTGTCTACCAGCTGTCACAAACTTTCATGACCTGGCAGCGACAATGGGGACTAATCAACTCATGAAGACCCCTGCACTCTGGGGCCAAGGACCATTAATTCTATTCGGGATTGCACAAAATACATGTGCACCTTGATACATTTCTGTGCTCCCAGGGAGTCCACGGGATGGTGTGGAACATAGAACACTTTTGTTGGATGGTTTCCGACAACAACCCAGTGCTGCTCTATTTAGATTGGCACAGAGAATGGCCATGCATTCCTGACTGGCGCTTACAGTTAGAAAACTTGAACTACCCAGTGCTCCTGCAGATGACTGGTGAAGCTATGAAGACCCATTTTTCAGAGAATGAGGCCACTGTCACCTCACCCCTGACTGAATGGGATGCATTTAAAGAAGTTATCAGATAGCACTGCATAGCACAGATAGTGGTGGTGTGAGGCACACTGGTGAGGGATATAGAGACTCTAGAGAAAGCAATACAAGACAGAGTGGGCTAGGCCTGGGAACCCAGGACATAAGCAGCAGCTCTGGGACGCTAAGGAACAGCTGGCGACACACACTGAGAAACTCTGCTATTTCAATTATTGAGAGTATATGGTACATGCTCACGCTGAACACGAGAAGACAGGATCTATCCTGGCCTGGTTGGCTAATACAGCCACTAGTATCTCCCTAATACTGGAATTAGAGTCAGAACTTGGTGAGTGCCTTGTACTCAAGAAAGCATAAACAGTAGATTTGAGAGATACCATAAGCCATTTTACGCTCCCCCACCGATACAACCCCCCACCTGATGGGTGAATTTTTAGACCCACTGATTCTCCTGATACTCGTGCAGGAAGAGGCCAAGGCCCAGGCAGCCCTGTCACAACACTGGAGATATGGGCTCCAATCAAGGCCCCTGAGGCCATGACTTGAGGCGAGATCCCTGAGACTGACCACCTTCTAGTGGATTTCTATGCGGCATTTGCTGAGAACCTTGCACCAAGACTGGTTACTCTCTATGCAGCAGCCCGAGAAGTTGTCACATTGTTGAAGCCGGGCCAGACCCAACATAATGTTAAGGCCCCCTATCCATGTTAAACTTGGATCATATATTTTTTTTAACACAAACTTTATTGCATTTTATAAAAGCATGTTACAACATATACATTGTGTTCCAATAATTGGGTAATGTACATTAATATAGGGAGTGTCACAGCAGTCTGCTGTATAAGGCTGAAGTAACACATTATGACATACAGTGCATTACATATGTGATTCATACTTGAAATTGCCCCCCTCGCCAACCAACGAAGTATATCACCTTAGAAAAAAGGGGAAGTAATCTATTGTGTTTGGAGGCATGTGTAAAATGTATAGGAGTGTTCAAAGACCATGGATAAGGATGTAGACCCATCATCTCCAGGATCACCAGATGAAGGTATGTCTACTTCCCCCGATCTGATGCTGCGTCCTGTGCCTTGAAGCCCTCCACTAGCGCATCCCATTCCAGCTAGATGGATTTCTTGCAGAGACCTCTGTCCTCCTCCCTATGCAAGGTGGCATTTTCACCTAGTCCCTATTGCCCTACCTCCTCTTGCCATTGGTCTACTTTCTGAGCTATAGAGGACTTCCAATATCCAGTTAGGAGCCTCTTTGTCAGCAATGGGGCCTAATCAGAAAAACGAGTAATTACCCTGGGGTACTTCACTGATCTGAGCCAATGATTTCAGACAGCACTGTTACAGTACCTTCCCAGTAAGGGGCCACGTTTGGGCAAGCCCACAACATATGGAGGAAGTCAGAGCCTAAATCTTTACAACGGGGACATTTGGACGAAGAGGTAGAGAACATTGTGTTGATTCTGTGTGGTGTTAACTATGCCCTGTGTAAAATTGAGAATTGAATACATTTGAATCTCACATTGTAGTGAAACTGTTTTGGGGTAGTCTAGGATTCAGGTCCAGTCCCTGTGCAAGATATCAAGAATTAGTCCTGTCTCCCATTTGAGTTTTAAAGAGCTAAGTGGGGTCCCCAAAGGTGCCCTGATTCCGGGGTAGTGCCTATGGGCAAGATGTCTGTCATTATCCCTGGTTTGTAACTCTTGAAGAAGCTTATGAGTAAGTGGCTCCATCCCATCTGGTGCCTAGTGCTTCTGTACATCACAGAGTATGCTAGCATGTGTTAAAAAGAGGGTTTCAAGGAGCCTCTGCATTTGTGCAAAGTCGGTATGCGACATCAACGCACTGTCATGAAACAACAAGCCCACTGTCAGTTCCCCCTCTTGTTCCCAAGGGGCCAACTGGTGTGCCGACAATGTGCCTGGGGATGTGGAGAGACCACATAATGAGATATTCAGTGGGTAAGATAGGATGGGAGTAGTGCATCTCAGCACCATTTTCCAGTAGGTTAGGGCCATGCGTAATAAAAGAGGAGTGACCAGAGGCGTGGCCTCGGTTTATCTGTTCTTCTGTATATCCTATCTCTGCTGAGTTATTCCCGGCCAACCAATAGGCAGCCACTGTAGCTGCCCTGCTAGACAGTAGGCCCCATGCCATCACTGTCCTTCGGCAGCTGCAATTTGGTGAAGCCAACACTGCAGCATCCCGATCCACATGCAAGCACCACTAGCATTGCATTCAAAAATCTATATACCCATGCTGGTACTACCACTGGGAAATTCACAAAATAATATGAGTTGTGGTAACATAACCATCTTTGCTAAGTACAGAGTGCCTGCTACAGTCAAGGGTGAGTGATCCTGAAAGCTATTTGTGCTTTAACAGAGTTAATCTCTAGTATCAGATTGCCCTCAAGTATATCTTGGGTCTCACAATATATATGGACACCCAGATAACTGAATGTGTGGGTCACCACCTGGAGGTTCGTACCCTCAAACTGCAGGATGGGGCCAATATGTTTGGCAGTGAATGGAAATGTCCCACCTAAACATTAAGAGGTATATTTATACTCTCTGCTGAATTAGCGTAATTATTTTACGCAAATTCAGTGCAAACTTAACTCCATATTTATATTTTGACACTAGACCCGTCAAGCTTCAAAATATTGGAGTTAAAGTCATTTTTTGGATGCGTGAAACGACCTTGCTTCAACGAGATGCAGGGTAGGCATTCCCGTCCCAAAAATGACTCAAAGCCCTTAACGCATAATGCCTTATTTATCCTCCCGTGCAAAAATGGTGCACGGGGGAGGCGTGCCTTAATAATGGTGCTAAGCCTGCTTAACGCCATTATTTAACGCCTGGGTCAGACCAAGCGTTAGGGGACCTGTGGACCCATTTCCATGGTCAAACCCCATGGAAAGAGCCCACAGGTGCCCACCCAAATCCCCAGGAACACCCTCACCCACACCAGAGGGACACCACAGGAAGGGGACCCCATCCCAGGTAAGTAGGTTAAGTAGAGGTAAGTATTTTGAAAACACTTTTTTTAAATGCCATTCGGGACCCTGAAATGGGCCCACCTACGTGACACTGAGTGCAATGGCCATGCCCAGGGGACACTTGTCCCCTGTGCTGGCCATTTGGACGGAGGGCATGACTCCTGTTTTTTATAAGACAGGAGTCATGTGGTATGGATAGTTTTGCATTAAGAAATTACTCTAGGCTGGTTAATGGTATTTTTCTAGCCTATAACCAGCCTATCGTCATTTTTTGAGGCAAAACCCTCTCCCCCTGTACCACCACCACCCGCACGCCCACCCGGCTAACGTCATTTTATCTGACGCTAGCCCAACCAGTGCGTCGGCTTGTGGGATTAAAGCTCACACAAATACAGCATTAACTGGTATCTCGACCTTATGTCCAGTGTGTGACTATAGGAGATGTCCCCTCAGAACAGACCATGAGGCAACTAGGCCATAAAGTATAGATAATTCTCCTTCATTCCACATACAATATACAATTTGGATGTTTTATTTTTATTTTCATTCATGTGTATTGTGTCACGTATGCCATGCATTTTTTGTGTGTCTCTTAGAGCACATGTGCCATCACTATTTGTACAAATAAATCAATGTACCCTTACCCAGAAAAAGGGAGCTTTTCCGAGTAAATCTGCCCCATTGCCGGGCTACCAATATGTCAATAGCTAAGTTCTCTACCCTTCCTATTCTTTATTATTTATTTTTTATTCCTATGTTACAGTGGTGTTCTACCAAAATATTAGCAAAAATATTTTGAAAGGTATTTTGCACTCAGTGTTTTCACCTTTCTGAATAGATGTTTGGGTTAATGTTTTATATTGTAGCCCTAATGGATGCCCTGGTCTTTTTTAGGCTACTAATAAATGGGCAAAAATGTGTTGGCAGACAATAGCTAGGGGTATAATGAGGCATAATACCCAACTAGTGACCTCACTGTAATACCTTCATGGTGTTGTTTTAATCATATTAGGATACCATCCTATTACAAGCATTTTCAATGCAACGGGTCTCGCATTTGTTCAAGCTAGAGCTATTAGCGTTGTAAAGCAAAAAAGAAACGCAGCACGATTGCGCTATTTAAAATGCAGCGCGATATCGCTGCGTTGAAAATAAACAGATAAAGTAGTCCGGACTCTAGGCTGAAAACATCGAGCCTCGTATGTTTTTGGTACTTTACCGGTGCTGTGTAGGTGGGCTAAACACCGGAAAAGGCATGACGTATACATGCCTTTCACAAATGAAGGCAAGCAGATTTTAAAAGGCAAGCCCACGAACTAATGTAAGTGACTGACGTGCCAGGGGCATGGTTTCAAGCCCAAAGAGAGATTACAGCATGAACGGAGCACTTCGTGCTCGCCCATAAAAAGGATACTTTTTGTGGTTTATACTGAGATATTTTTTATTTCATCTGGACCAGGGTTCTTTGTCCACTTAGATAATATCGAAGAACCCCCTCAAGAGAGCCCCACTTGAGGTTGAGTCCACTCTGGTAGCATCATCTTACCAGGGTGAGAAAAGGTGCCCAGTGATGAAGCATGTTGCATTATGTGAGTGAGCCCACTTCGTCCAAATCTTAGGGATGTCTGGAAAACTCTTGAGTAGGAAGGACACCATAGACTAAGAGGTCTAGGGTAATTGTGTGAGGGTACCACAAAATATGTGTTTAGTGAACTGAAATACACATGATTTGTCTACGTTGACGTGGAGACCAGAAAGCCGTCCAAAGGTGGCCAGCAATTGTGCAATCCCCTTCAGTCCCATTCGGAGGTCTTTAAAATTTAGGATCATATCATCTGCACATAATGGTATGGAGTGGTTAATTTGATCTACAGGTATCCCCAATACCGTGGATTATTGGCAAATTTGCTGCACTATGGGTTCCATCGCCATCACGAACAGAAATGCCGATAGGGGCACCCTTGCCTAGTGCCACGTGACACCCGATACTCACCCGAGATGTGGTAGCCTGTTCTAGCTCTGGCCCTAGGCATTGCATATAAAAGGCAATCCCATCATGTATAGGCTTGGAGCATTCCATTTCGTGCTAATGCTGCTAACATGAAGTCCAACCCCAGGGTGTCGGAGGCTTGATGAATATCTGGTGATATACAGCCAGTAAATGGGTATTGTCTTCAAACTGCATCCATTATGCTAAAGGGGCAGCGTATTTTCAGGGAGGTATTGCGCTGAGGAACAAAACCATGTTGGTCTGCATGTAATAGCCAGGAAGTGGGGGGAGCAGTCTCCAGGCAAGTATTTTACTCAAAACTTGTATTCTGGGTTTAAGATCAATAGTGTCATATATGAGGTAAGCTCTGGATTTAAAAATTCTTAGCAGAGTATTGGGTACTTGCCTCCTGCCTTTCATGACTGGCTTAATTCACAATGACCAGGCTAGATTTTTTCTGGCGTGCAATACTGTCATCAACATCCACAGGTTACTATCGGTCATGGAGCTGAGTTTCCACATAAGCACTGGGCAGTGATTATGGCAAATGATATACAAAAAGCTTTTGATAGCCTCCGCTGGGACTTCCTAAACAGAGTAATGGTGAAAACGGGCCTGGGTTATGGCTTTATCCAATGGACGCAGCTCTTTTACTCCACACCATTGCCAGGGTACGCACCTGGAAAAGTATATCCAACTCCAATTTTGTGGGTAGAATGCATCAGGCAGGGGTGCCCTCTTTCCTCATTGTTATTCACCATAGCGGTCGAACCCTTTGCTCAAAGTGCATACACTGGCAAGGCCTTTCTGGGATTACATGCTCGGGGTAGATTGCATCACGTTGCCCTGTATGCATATGATATGCTCTTGTTCTTACTCAAAGTTGATGAGGACCTCAAGGTTGCCATTGTACTCCTGGAAAAATTCAGGCATGTCTCTGGCCTTTGTATCAATTGGCAAAGTCCCATCTATTGCTGCTCAGTAGAATCACATTAACTGCGGGCCTTTCCTGGGAGGGTCCTGCTTGAAGTACCTGGGAGTCAGGATATATCATCATGACCTTCGTGACCTGCTAGAGGGCAACATCAATGCAGCCCTTAGAGGACTCCGCACCGGTATGGATTTTTGGAGGACTTTGCCATTGTTAGTAGCAGGGAGAATAGCTGTGGTAAAGATGGTGGCCCTCTCTGACTGCTCTATTCCTTTGCCACACTGCCAATCATTATTCCCCACCTGACCTTTTGGGTCCTTGATTCCTTATTGATTGAACTTATCTGGGGGATGGGCAGACACCAAGTGGCGATGGCTAAGCTACAGAGGAGGGTGGCCTAGCGTACTACTTGGTGGCACAACTACAGTGGTTTAACCAGTGGAATTTTGCATGGTCCAACACTGAGGGAGACACAGACAGAGACACCCTGAGGATAGTGACATTATTCCAGTACTTCTGCAACCTGGGTGACTGCTTCCTGAAAGTCACATGGAGTTACCAACTATCTGACCCTGCTGGCAATGCTCCCTCCAATGCACACGGGTTAAGATCACATACTCACTGGATCTTTCACGGTGAGGGTTGATACAGATGGGTCCGAGGGATGTCCTGAGTGTACTGGCAGACTGTTCTCAACATTGGGTAACTCTGTTAGGTGACCTATATAGTGCTACTAACACTTGATGATTTCTTTATGACCTTTGAAATACAGAGGGGCAATTTCCTTTACATTGGGCAGTAGTAGCAACCATACATGCATGCTGAATAGTTGGTATGACAGAACTCCTCCACCCCCACCCCCACCCCAACAAAAGGTGGCAGGTTCTATGTACCACAACAGGCTGGATCAGGGTGATAGTATGCCTATATCAAGCCCTCTGATCTCCCATTAAAACACCACTGGAGGAGCACAAAATGGGAAGAGATGTAGAGCTTCCTATAATGGAGGAGGAGTGGACTATGATGCTTGCTAGCAACTATACAGTCTATAGGAATGCCAGATTTAAATTGATTAATTTTTAGGGTTGAGCCTAAGAGTGAATACGCTAGCGCATGCGTCTCTCTTGCAAGATTTTGTTGGGTACAGTAAAGGGTCTTGAGCCAGCCTGTCGCCTACCATTTGTTGGTTTGGGTGGCATTCTTCTTTACAGCCTTGTAATTTGTCACTGCAGGCCAAGCAATATTTCTGTTCGTCTGTTTGGAGCAGGGACCAAGCACTGATTAATTCAACTTAATCAATGCCCGTCCTCTACTCCCGACGTGATTGAGGTACTATTTTGTTCGATTTAACATCTAGTACCCTGCAAACAGAAGGGTTGTGACTGACAAAAACATGCCCAGCAGGACAAACAAATTTGCAAAGATTTATTTATAGCTAACTTTCTTTTATTTTTCCAAATCGTCTTTTTTCACTTTGCACTCATGCTTTTTTGTTTTTGCTTTTGGACGCTGTTCTCAAAAGATGACGATTACCTTGTTCTAAATATTGCAAAGCAACGTTGTTTCTTTATTATGGGTGATTTCTGAAATGATGCTTTAACACATAACTGTACAGTACACCCTAATCCACCCCACCCCACCCCACTCCAATCCTCCCCACTCCAATCCACCCTACCTCACCCCACACAAACTCATCGCACTCTAATCCATACCACTCACCCCAATCCAATCCACTCCAACCCACCACACTCTAATCCTCCCAACCGACCCAGTCTAATCTGCCACAATCCAGATCGCCCAACTCCAATCCAAAATAATCTGCCCCACTCCATAACAATCTGTCCCACTCTAATCCAAAATAATCTGCTCCACTGCCACACTTCAATCCAAAACATTATGCCCCACTCCAATGAAAATAAATATGCCCCACTCCCATCTACCACATTCCAATTTTCCCCACTCCAATCCAAAACAACCTGCTCCACTCCAGTCCAAAACAATCTGCTCCACTCCAATCTTCCTCAATCCAATCCAATCTGCCCTACTGCAATCCACTGCACACCAGTCCAAAACAATCTGCCCTATTTCAGTCTGCCTCACTCCCAAAGTGCTCCACTTTAATCCAAAACATTCTGCCTCACTCCAATCCTCCCAACCCACCCCAATCTAATATGTCCGACTCCAGTTTGCCCAATTCAAAACAATCTGTTCCGCTCCAAAACAATCTGCCCCACTCCAATCCAGAACAATCTTCCCCACTCCAATCTGCCTCACTCCAATCCAAAACAATATGCCCCACTCCAATGGAAAACAATATGCCCCACTCCCATCTACCCCTCTCCAATCTGCCCTACTCCAATCCAAAACAATCTGCCCCACCCCAGTCCAAAACAATTCAAAATAATCTCCTCCACTGCAATCTACTGCACTCCAAACCAAAACAACCTGCCCCATTTTAATCTGCCTCACTACAAACTATTCCACATTAATCCAGAACATTCTCCCCCATTCCAATCTGCCACACACTGACCTGCCCCACTCCAATCCAAAACAATCTGTCCTACTCCAATCTGCCCCACCCCAATCCACCTCACTCCAGTCTGCCCCACTCCAATCCAAAACAATTTGCCCAACTCCAATCCGTCCCACTCCAATCTGCTCCACTCCATTCCAAAACAATAAGCCCCACTGCAATCCAATCCATCTCACCCCAATCCAATCCACCCCATCCATACCAATTCACCCAACTCCAATGTGCCCCACTCCCAACCAATCCACCTCACCCCACTCAATCCAATCCACCCCACACCAACCCATTCTACTCCAATCCAGTCCACCCAACTCCCATCCACTCTAATACAATCTGCCCCACTCCAGTCCAAAAAAATCTGTCCCACTCCAGTCTGCGCCACTCCAATCCAAAACAATCTGTCCCACTCCACTCCACTCCACTCCAATTTGCCCCACTCCAATCCAAAACAATCTGGCCCACTCCAAACCATTTCAATCTGCCTCACTCCAACCTGCCCACTTTAACCTGCCCCACTCCAATCTCAAACAAGCCACTCCAATCCAAAGCAATCTGCCCAACACCAATCCAATCCACCTCATCCCAACCCAATTCACCCCACTCCATCCCAATTCACACCACTCCAATTCACCACAATCCACCTCACTAAAATCCAGTCCACCCCACACTAATCCAATATACCCCACGCCAATCTAATCCACCCCAATCCAGCCCAGTCCAATCTACCTCACTCTAATCCAATACACCTCACTCCAGTCCAATCCATCCCATTCCATTCCACCCCAATCCATTCCAGTCCAATTCACACAACTCCATCTGATCCATCCCACTTCAATCCTAACCACTCCAATCCAATCCACCCCACCCCACTACAATCCAACCCACCCTACTCCAATCCAATCCACCCCACTCCCATCCAACACACTCCACCCACTCAAATCAAGTCCACTGCTACTCAGTCCACCTTACCCCAATCCAATCTACCCACACTACCATATTCCATACTACTCCAATACAATCCACTTTAATCCACCCCACTCCAGTCCACATTAATTCACTCTACTCTAGTCCAATCCACCTCTCTCCAATCCAGTCCACCCCACCCCACCCCACTCAAATTATTCCACCCCACTCACATTATTCCACCACACACCAATATAATCCACCCACACCAGTTCAATCCACCCCACTCCAATTTTTGTTTTTTGCATTTTTGTATAGCGCAAACTCGACCCGAAGGTATTGGAACACTTTACATAAGCACCAGTTACATAACACAAGGAAACATTCATTATTTGGTAGACACGAGGAGATGAAGTGATTTACCCAGAATCACAGGATGTTGAGCCAACTCTGAGACTCAAACCTGGTTCCCCAGCTCTAAAGTCAGCAGCTCTGGCCATTATGCCACATCCTCTCCCCAATCTGCCTCACTCCAATCCAATCCACCCAACCCCGCTCCAATCCAATACAACCCACTCCAATCCAATCCACCTCACTTCAGTCCAATCTATCACAATCCACTCCAATCCACCCCACCCAACCCCACCACAATCCACCACACCTCGCTCCACCACAATCCAATCCACCCCACCCCACTCCAATCCACCAACCCCCATCCAATCCAGCCCAATCCAATCCACCACACTCAATCCAATCCACCCTAATCCACCCAATGCCACCCTAATCTACCCCACTCAATCCAGTCCACCCCACCCAATCAAATACACCTCACTCCAATTGGATCCACCCCTCCAGTCCATCCTACTCCAGTCCACACCACTCCAGTCCACCCCAATCCAGTCCACCTATGCCAATCCAATTCACTCCACATCAGTCCAATCCACCTCACCTCAATGCAATCCACCCCACTCCAATTCACCCGCCACATTCCAACCCACCCCACCCCACCCAAATCCATCCCACCCCACTCCAATCCACCACAGCCAGCCCACACCACCGAATCCAAGCCACCCCTCCTCACCTCATTTCATCCCACTCCAATCCACCCAACTCTACTCCAGTCAACCCACTCTACCCCAATCAAAACCACATCACCCCATCACAGTTCAGCCCACCACACTCCAGTCCAATCCATCCAGCCTACCCCTCTCCAATGCACCCTACTCCAATCCAGCCCACCCCAATCCAAACCACCCCATACCATGCCAATCCAATCCATCCACCCCATCTTACTCCAATCTACCCACCTCAGTGCAATTCACCCACTCCAATCCACCCCACTCTAATCCACCACACCCCACTCCAATCTAATCAATCCCACTGCTACCCACCACATCCCAATCCAATCCACCTGCCCCGTTTCAATTCACCCCCACCCTGTTGCGTAGGTTCTCATTATACTAATGAGGCTACTGGATTTGGGAAACAGGATCACATGGATTGTGGCCACTAGGTAGAATTCCAAACCACATGACACCTGTCGGCCGATTCCAGGCTCTCCGGCAAACTAGCAGCGCCTCATCTCAAGCAGAGATGACTGTGGCAACCGGCGCATGACAAGATGACTCATCAGGGGAATCATGTTCGATCAGATCCCATCCCTATCTCTCAGTTACCAAACAGTCTCATGCAGGCAAAGACGACAGAGGCAAGTATGGTTCAATAGGAATTTATTGAAATAACTGTATCTTAGATTAAAAGGTGTGTATTGCAATAACTAGGATGATGAAACATAATAAAAGCAAACAGGTTACTAACAGGGTAAAACACAAGAATAATCCTACCATACTGTCACGAGGAGTGAGGCATAGGTTTCTCCTACCTACACTATGGCCCTCATTACAACCCTGGCGGTCGGTGATAAAGTGGAGGTAATACCGCAACAGGCTGGCGGTAACTACCGCCAAATTATGACCATGGCTGTGAGAACTCAGATAGACAGCCACATTACAACACCGACCGCCAGGGTGAAACCAACAGCCACCACGGCGGTAGCCGTCTACAGCCAGGCAGAAGCCAATGTCCCGCCCACCTTATTAAGACCCTGCAATCCGCCACCTTTTCCGAGGCGGTAACAACGAAATCAAAACCCTGGTGGAAACTGCACAGAAGTGAAGGGACTCACCACTGGAGACACAGGGAACAATCACACCGCCATGGGGTCTGAGCTACATGTCTTCCCAATGTTCTTCTACGTGCTGCTCCATCACGAACACTAACGATGGCGAAGGGGATGGCGGTGAGCACAGACGCCTAGCACACAAGGGAGGGAGGAAAAAGAGAGTGACACACACACAAGCACAACAAACCCCCCCACCCACAACACCATACACACAATCAGCTTCAGTAATAAAACATATATGCCGCATACCTCAGATGAAAAATGCAAGGACAACATAAATTTACCAAAGTGAGTGTAACAAGATCAACACAGTAGAAATAAGAAATATGCAATGTAACTGATACACAAATGTACAGTTCAAGGGACACTGCCCAGTCCTCAGTGTGCGTGTGCCACAGGGCCACAGGGCCACAGGCCACTTGTCACCTGCATCAACACGGAGAGAACACTGCAGCGGAATCAGTTGGAAAATAGGCAGGCACCTCAGGGGGACGGGGAACGGGGGCTCCTCAGCCGGCAGATTGAACAAGACCACTGGTACTGGAGGGGGCAACATGCCTTGTGCTTGGTCCTGGGGAATGCAGGGCCACAGTCTCTCAAGTGGGTGACTTGCCCACAATGCTCTGGACGGGGCAACATGCCCTGTGCTTGGTCCTGGGGAGTGCAAGGCCACAGTCGTTAAAGTGGGTGACTTGCCCACAGGCTTTGGAGGGGGCAACATGCCTTGTGCTTGGTCCTGGGGATGCTGGGGTTGGTGGGTGTCTTACCCACTGGTTCTGGAGGGGGCTAGTGCCCTGTGCTGGTGATCCTGGGGAGGCTGGGGTTGGTGGGTGTCTTACCCACTGGTACTGGAGGGGGCATCGTGCCCTGTGCTCTTGATCCTGGGGAGTGCAAGGCCACAGTCTCTCAGTTGAGTGTCATACCTACTGGATTTGCAGAGGCCAGACCACACAGCAGCCAATGGAGGCAGGACTACATTCCGCCCATCAGAGGTGACAGCTGCCAACTGGTGGTGGTGGTGCTGCTGCTGGTGCGGGGAAACTCCTGCCTCTCCCCTGCATCCTCGGATGGCTGCCCACTGGTGGTGGTGCTGATGCTGCTGGTGTTGGTAGGTGGAGGCTCCTGCCCATCTCCTATAGCCTCGGACAGCTGCACAACCGTGGTTGGTGGTAGGGGCTCCGTCTGTGTCCCTGCCCCTGGCTCCTTGCCCTTCCTGGCAGCAGCTTGGGCTGGCTCCTTGCCCTTCCGGGCAGCAGCTGGGGCAGTCTCCCTTTCCTTGAGGCTGCCTAGTACAGGCTCCCTTTCCTTGAGGCTGCCTAGTACAGGCTCCTTCATCCTTTGCACAAGTGCCCTGGATCTTTTCCCACCACAAGTGAGTGTGGAGACTACTGGGCCCGTGGACTGGGTGGCTGAGGTGCTTGTCTGGGTTTTTGCCACCCTGGCCAGATGTGAAGGATGGGGGGGTAGGGAAGAGGTCAGTGGTGGAGAGGAAAAGCTTCTTGGGGACATTGGGGCGGGAAGAGGGAGAAGGTTTGGGAGTGGAGGAAGAGGGAGTGGTTGTAGGAGGTGTCTGCTGATGTTGGGTCAGGTGCATGGGCTGGATGCTGTTGTGAGGTGGATGTCTGTTGGGTGTCTGAGTGCTTGTGTTTGTGTACTTTAGGATGGGGGACAGACACAGTGGAAGAGGACACAGGGGACGTGTGCATGGCTGTTGTGGAGGTGTCTGCCAGTGAGATCTGTGTTCTGCTAGGTGTGGTGGTGATGCTGGTAGTGAATGAGGATGTAGTGCATGCAGGTGTGACTGTAGATGCAACTGGGATGGAGGTGGAGGAGGAGGAGGGGGTGACAGTGGAAATTGTGTATGTTGGTATGTCTACATCTGGATGGTGTTTGTGTGAGTGACTCTGGGATGATGTGTGGTGCGAGTGTTTGCCTGTGCCACTCTTGTGTGTTGTCTTGTGTGCATGCTCGTCTGCCTCTGTGCTTGGGATAGGTTGGGGTTGAGGGGAATGGGATAGGGAAGAGGAAGTTGGAGGGGGAGGGTGGAAACAGGGACAATGGCTGCCACCAGAGAGGAGTCCAGAGCCTGGGTCGATCTCTGTTGGGCCCCAAGCCAGTGTGAATGCTCTCCAGAAATGCATTAATTTGTTGCATTTGGGCTGCCAGCCCCTGGATGGCATTCACTATGGTTGACTCCCCTACAGAGATGGACCTCCTCACTCAGGACAGCAGGGCTCACTGGGGAAGGGCCTGAGGTGCCTGGGGCCAAGGAGATGCCCACCCTCCTGGGTGAGCGGGCACGGGCAACTCAATGAGGGGCTGCTGGGAGGGCGGTTCTGGTACGGGGTGGAGGTGGTATCTGTAGCTGGAGTGGTCACAGAGGTGTCCGCCACCACCAGGGAGCTTCCATCGGAGGAGGTATCAGAGTCTGAACTGTTCCCTCCAGTCTCCGCTGTGGTGCTCCCCTTGCCCTCCATCCTACTGGTGCCCTCACAGTTGGCGGACTCTGCCTCCTGGGTCCTGTGGGATGTAGCTCCCTCCGTCACCGGTGCCTCTGCTCCTCCGCCAGATGATGCTAATGCACATAAGGACAGGGTGACAAAACAAAAAGGTTGGGACAGACAAAGGATACACCTGGTCAATGGCTGCACCAACACCACCGTTGGCGTACACACCACTCTCACACACAGGGAACAGCCCTACGCACCATGCATTGCACTACCAGTTATTTTGCTAGCCACCAAGGCATGGGGAGGGGCACACACCGCCAAATGCAGCACACCTGGGACCCATGCAGCCCTGACCAGTTGTGGATCCCTACGAGCTAGGTAGCCATGATTATTCCTTCAGGACCCTTGCCAACAGGGGACCTTCTCTGCAATGTCAGGCCTGGGATAGGGACACCCACTGACACACATCCCCCACCCGGATACCACCCTACCATGCGTAAGTTATAATGATGGGCACTGTACTCACCCCCTTGTGGCTGCTGTGATGCCCGCAAGTGCCCATCCAGCTCAGAATAGTCCACTGCCACTATGCGGGCCATCAGGGGGGTCAGGGTTTGATGGGCACCCCTTCCTCGTTGGGAGGCCATCCCCAGCTGGCCCTCCGCAGTCTTCCGTGCCCAGCGACTCAGGTCCTCCCACCGTTTCCACAGTGGGTGCTCCGCCTGCTGTAGACCCCAAGGATCCGCACGTCCTTGGTGATGGCATCACCCCTCTTTTGATGGGCGCTGACCTGCAGAGGTAATACACACAGAAAAATAGTATCAGTCAGACAGTCCTGCCTGTTACACTTATGGCCCACCATACCCTTCACATCACCATTTGCACACACATGGCCAGGCACATAACCAATACGCCGCTCAGAGAACATCCACCCACCCCCCTTACACCAGGCCTTCACACTCATGCCTCATGAATCATTCTCACAGTGTACCCACCTGTTGCTCTGGAGGCCCATACAGCAGTCTGTACTGGGGTAGGACCCCATCCACCAGTCGCTCCAACTCCGCCGAGGTGAAGGCAGGGGCCCTTTCCCCAGTCAGACGGCCATGGTAGGTTCCAGACACAGGTCACAGCAGCACATGCAGTGTAGGTCCTCTCCTGTTGAAGGTCAGGTAGCAAGTGAGGAATCAGATAGAAAATGGTGGTCACGTCCACGGCGGTGCATACCGTCACCGCCGGGGTACATCACAATTGGCCAATGTACCCCATAGGGGCTAATGTTAACCATTGAGGAGTTGCACGGCAGTTCCTGACCGCCTCCCGTAACGGCACACAAATTCAGAGGAATTACCTTACTTCCACTTGTCCCTCCACACAGGTCAGGTGGACGCCATTTCAGGGGGTGAGGCAGACCCTAGATAATAATTGTGTCACAGTTAAAATTTGGACTGACAGGACAAATCCCACTTACCCAATACAAATTGATATCATGCATTGTACTGTTGTGGCTCCAATGTTCAGTTTGTGACCGACTCCTCACTCCTTTGTCCCTTAGATCACTACCGCTGCAGATGAATAAGAGATGGAGACATACCCCTGTGTACAGACCCCTGGTGGACTTGGCAACACTTGAGGACAGGCACATCATCCTCACCTATAGACTTGACATGGCCACAATCATAGAGCTGTGTGCCCAATTGGAGCCTGACCTGATATCTGATATCCGTCACCCTACTGGGATCCCTCATCTTGTGCAAGATCTATCAGTGCTCCATTTCCTGGCAACTGGATCTTTCCAAGTGACAGTGGGCTTGGCAGCAGGAATATCACAGCCAATGCTCTTAATAGTGCTGACCAGAGTGTAGTCTGCCCTGATTAAACACATGTGCAGCTACATTTTATTTTCCCAGGTAGAGGATTTGGCCACAGTGAAGGCTGACTTCTATGCAATGGGACATATCCCCAACATAATTGGAGTGATTGATGGAACTCATATTGCATTTGTGCCCCCCTGTCACAATGAACAGGTGTACCGAATTCGTAAGAGTGTTCACTCCATGAATGTAGAGATGATGTGCTTGGCGGACCAGTACATCTCCCATGTCAAGGCTAGGTATCCTGGGTTGGTGTGTTATGCCTTTATCCCGAGGAATGTCAGCATCCCAAATGTGATGGCCAACTACAGAGGCACAGGGTGTAGCTAATAGGTGAGCCTTTAGTTTCCACCCAGTAGGTGTTGGTATATGGGTATGGTGTGGGCCATATGGGATAGTGTGTGGCTAAAGGTTGTCCCTCAATATTTGCAGGCAACTCTGGTTACCCCAACCTATCATGGCTACTGACCCCTGTGAGAAATGCCAGGACAAGGGCAGATGAACTTTACAATGAGGCACATGGGCAAACAAGAAGGATGATCGAAAGAACCTTTGGACTCCTGAAGGCCAGGTTCAGGTGCCTCCATCTAACAGGAGGATCCTTGTGCTACTCACCCAAGAAGGTCTGCCAGATAATTGTGGCATGCTGCATGTTGTACAACCTTGCCCTGAGACGCCATGTGCCTTTTCTGCAGGAGGAGGAGGCTGGAGATGGCCGTGTGGCAGCAGTGGACCCTGTGGACAGTGAGGATAAGGAGGCAGAGGATGAGGATGAGGACAACAGTACAGCAGTGATATGACAATACTTCCAATGACACACAGGTAAGACAGTGTTACTTCACATTTCATTGTCAATATTTTGTATATCTTTGGCACTGGCATGCTGTTATTTCCCAGTTCTATGCCCACTTACTGTACCCTTTGCCAATTCATTTTACAGATGTTGGTGCCCCACTATCGCTCCTGGTGTAATTGCTGCAGCCAAATACAGGTCTTTCCTATGTGCACAATTACTGTACAGTTGAATTGCAATGTTTGAACCTGGTTATGCGAATACATGCTTTGAAATGTAACATACTCCATACTTGTTTTTATTGAGGGTGTTTATTGAAGTGCTAAGAAGAAGAGGGGTTGATGATGGAGGAAAGTCCAGGGTATTGTTCTAGTCTATTGGTAGCACAGGTGCATTGTCCAAGGAAGTGGAGCAATGGCATTTCAAGGTGGACAGGGTGACAGAGTGGAACACAAGGGTGACAATCAGGAGAGTCTCATTTCCTGGCGGGGGTCTTGTCAATAGTCGCTGGCTTCTGCCTGCATCGCAGGAAACGTTTACAGGTGGTTTACATTCTGCAGGGGGAGGGGTGCTAGTGGCCTGTGAGTCCTGTGGGGGGCCTCCTGTCCACTAGCGGCAGCAGAGGTGGAAGGCAGTTCAGATGTCTGGCTAGTGGCAGGGCCCCATTGTTGTGAGACTGCCTCCCTCATAATGTTGGCCATGTCTGCCAGCACCCCTGCAATGGAGTCCAAGGTGGTGTTGATGGCCTGCAAGTCCTCCCTGATCCCCTGGTACTGTCCCTCCTACAGCCACCTGTTTTCCTGCACGTTGTCCAGGATCTGGCCCATCGTGTCCTGGGAATGTTGATATGCTCCCAGTATCTCGGTGAGTGCCTCTTGGAAAGTTGGTTCCCTGGGCCTGTCCTCCCCCTGGCGCACTGTACTCCTCCCAGTTTCCCTGTTGTCCTGTGCCTCTGTCACCTGAACCATGTGCCCACTGCCACTGACCCCAAGTCCCTGATTGTCTTGGGTATGAGGTGTACCCTGGGGTCTCTGTAGAGGTGGACACACTGCTGAATGATGTGCCCTGGGGACAGAGGTGTGGAGAATGCTGGGTGGGTGCTGTGGTGGTGTTTCCAGAAGGGGGAGGCTCTGTGGTAGTGTGTGACTGTGCCTGGGTAACCAAACGTCCAGAGGTCCCTGATGGGCCAGGTTGGTCATCCAGATCCAGGCGACCAGAGTTGCTGTCATCACTGTGGGCCTCTTTAGTTGGGGGACTGGATAGTGCTGGCACCTCTTCTCCAGTGACATTGGCTGGGATACCTCTGGGGATGTAAATGAAGTGTTATTGTTTCTGTGTACGACATATTGTGCATCAGTGGTTTGCCCTCTTTGGTTGTATTTGCCGGGGCAGCTTTCACTTGTGTAGTTGGTATATGGTGGGCTAGCATATTCTCTCTAGTGTGCATGCTTTAGTGAGAGGTGTCCATGCAGGACTGTGAGTGGTGTCCATGCATTGGTATGGCATGCAGAGCTTGCCATTGGGATGAGTGGGATGTGATGGTGGGGTGTGTAGGAGATGGTGGAGTGATGGGAGTGAGGGTGAGGGTATGTGATGGCATGCAGGTAGGGGGGTGATAGTAGTAAAGAGTTGACTTACCAGAGTCCAGTCCTCCTCCTACTCCGGCCAGGCCCTCAGGATGCATGATTGCCTTGACTTGCTCCACCCATGTTGTTAGTTGTGGGGGAGGAGGCGGTGGTCCACCGCCAGTCCTCTGTACAGCCAGTTTTTGTCTTGCTGCTATTGAACATACCTTTCCCTGTAGGTCGTTCTACCTCTTCCTGATGTCATCCCTGGTTCTTGGGTGCTGCGCCACAGCATTGACCCTGTCCACGATTCTCTGTCCTAGCTCCATCTTCCTAGTTGTAGATATCTGCTGCACCTGTGCTCCAAATAGCTGAGGCTCTACCCTGATCATTTTCTCCAGCATGACCCTTTTCTCCTCCTCTGAGCATCGGGGGTGTCTCTTTGGTGCCATGGGTGTTGTGTGAGGTGTGTAGGTGTGTAGGGTAATGTGTTGGGGTGTGTGGTGTGGGGTGCATGAGTGGTGTATAGGTGTGAGTGGTATGTGGCTCTGGTTGTGTGAGTGGTCTTGCTGTTTCTCTCTGGTGGCAATTAATTGTTGTCATAAGGGGATGTGGGTAATGTGGGTGTGTGTTTTATAGTGGTGCGGGTGTGTAGGTGTGGTATGTGTATGGGTGTCAGGTGTGTGTTGTTTGAATTGTCCAATGTGGTGTTGTTTTGTTTGTGTGTGTCCATTTTGAGCCCAGCAGTATGTACCACCAATGGTTTAATACTGTTGAATGTCCGCTATGGTGATTCGTGGGTCATAATGTGATGGGAGTTGTTCTGTTGGCCTAACGGTGTGGATTTGGATACCGCCAGCTTATCACCTTTGGTGTGGCGAACTTGTGTCTGCAGTTGAATAGTGACAGCTTGGTGTGTGTGTGTCATAATATGGTAAACGGATATGCGCCACGGTGGCGGTATATGGGTGGCAGTCAGCATGGGGGTAAGTGGGATTTACCACCAATGTCATAATGAAGGCCTATGTCTGAGCACAGTGTAATAAGCCTAATCTACCCTTCGGGTTTCCACCCTGGGGGTACACCATCCCTTAAACCTGGAGTAATAAGCGTGTGGTCTAAAGAGACACGGTCCCCATATGGATCAGAGGTCTGGCCGTCTATGCAAGTAGCTGTTGCGGAGCAATCAGCAATCAGCATACAGTTGTGGTCATCTGGCTGGAATCTCCCCTAACATATCTGGGACAAAGGGGTGTTTTTATAATAAAACAGCTGACATTGTAAGAAAAGGTCCCCACTTATGAGTGTGTATTTTCTGTGAATGTTGGAGACAAAGCATACCATGTTTGTCGGCAACCCTATCTGACTGTAGCCTTGGTGAAAGCACAGAGTGAAATAAATGTCCTGCAAAGAACGTAATGCTTTCCTAGGCAAAAGTACGAGATAATGTAAATAAAACAGCATCGCAAATATTGCTATTGCTAGAAAAATAAAGCAATGCTGAGTAAAATGTAACAGGGTTAAAGTGCACAGCGACAGGCCTAGTTAGCTTACAACCAATCTGTCTGTAACATGGCTAAAGTAGCTACACAACACCCTCCCCTTGCCCATCAGAGGTGGTTTAAAAAGCTTAAGAAAAAGAAAATGTCTGTCAACTTTCATGCTAAAAAAAAAAATATGTCAATAGTGACAAGTTAAGAGACACAGAGGGAGAAAGGGACAATTTGAACAAGCCAAATTCAATAGTTAGTATCACTTTGGAAATATCTAAACACATCCAGGACAATTGAAGCCAGGAGACATTCTACTTCGGCAGGTGGGAAAATATTCAGATCATATCCAAGAAGAGCCACAGAGCGTTAGTTTTCAAAAGCCTGAGCTGCAGCTGCGGCAACAGCATTCTGTGCCATGCCCTCCATAGAGTTAAGAGTCACGGAATCCATAAAAGGCAACTCATAAACAGCTTCCCGTAAAAACGCACTCTCAACGCGCATGTCTGATAATGAGCCCTCATCGAGAACATCAACAGATCAGCATCCAATGACAGTAAGTGCTGCGTAGAAAGACAGACTTTCAGTGCACATTCGTAAAGACACCACAGGAATCGAAACACAGTCTACACACAATCCAAAACTGGTCGGAATGTCAAAGACCATTCAAACTCCAGTTGTTCCAAGAGGGGTGCGCTGAAATACTGCATCATGCATTCACGACACAGTTGTGCTGGTGGTAGCGTTTTCAGGACTCTTTGCTGTGACGGGATAGCCATTGCACAGAAAAAGTAGCAACAGCAAAATGAAACCTATTACAGCCAAAGTAATCGGAAATCCCCCGAAAACACTCAAAAATATAGAATGAATGGCTGATGGTATTAAACTGAATATAGAGGAGAAGGTGTGAACAAAACCAGAACCAACAGCCTTAAAAAAGTGGGTAATTCCATTAATACTGAGTGCATTAAATATTCATCCCACAAGTTCACCAAAGTGTTTTGGAAAGTTTGTAGTCAAAAGGGACTGAATCTCCGCCGATGACCTTGCAACCTGAAGTGCATAGGTCTCACGTGCAGATGTAAGTGCCACATGTTTTTGAAACAATAAAGCCTTTAGTTTGCTCAACTTGTCAAAATTCACATCAGAAGCAGCAATATGAGACCAAACATCTGCTACTCCTTGAAACTGCGTAGGGGGAAAAGGACATTCCCACAGCACGTAACAATTTGGGAGAAAGAAACGACGTAAGCTATTCCGGCTTGCATCCCACAACAGCTCTCACTGTTAAGAAGCACCTAGCTGCTATTGGAGAGCACCTGGAATGCAGGTCTAATCAAGGGGATTGGGACATCCTTCAGATAACAAGCTAAATTTGCCGCGAAGGCTTTACAGGCCTGTGCAAGGACAGATGTTTACAGACCATTGAATGGCTCACAAAAGTCTCGCATTCACTACCACTAAGAAAGACCTCTTTCATGTCTTTAAAACATTTGAAAGAGAAAGGAAGCTCCCACACTTTGTGTATGTAACTCTCTCCCAGCCTTTCAAATCTGCCCACTGGAATGTGTTTCAAACAGGATGTAAATTGAAGTGGTGAAATGGGAAGATTTATAACCCAATTTATTAGCCATTCAGCAGATGGTATTTCAGACACAGTAAAAGGCAACTTTTCTAACTTTTTAGTATTCAGCATGACATACATTGCTTCCTTCTTAGCCATTAGTTGTTGTTGTCGTGTTAAATTAAATGTGGAAAAAATCTCCCTTGCGCTCACGTGTTGCCAGGGAATGCGACCTGCTTTCAATGTTTGTAGTGTCCAACCTAGTTGCATAATGGATCTTAGCTGACTTTGCCATGTTACAAAAATGATACATCACTCTCTACTATATCTATTGCAGAGGATACAATATTATTTAAGGAGTAAGGCCTTGATTTATACTTTTTTTGCGCCACATTATCATCATTTATTGACGCAAAAGCGGTGCAAACTTACAAAATACACCTGTATTTTGTAAGTTTGTGGCACTTTTGCATCAATAAATGACAGTAATGCGTCGCAAAAAAAGTATAAATCAGAGCCTAAATTCACCCAGACAAGGTGTTAGTCCCATTATTTAAAACGGCAAATGCTTTCTGTAAGTTTTCCTGATCTATTTGCCTTAACTGGGCAGCCGCCTCTTGTTGGAAAGCTTCTATATTTCATTATATGCAGCATATAAGAAGCATTTTGTGCGTTGTCTTCTGGGGCCTAATAGGAAATCCTGTAAATCTGTGTTATTGGACAGGAGACTCAGATGTTCTTTGACAGCATCTAGGGAGAAGACCTTCATTCATTGCTGGCATAGTTTCCCTAGACTATATGTTGTCACTATACCCAAGTGTTCTGAGAACACATAGCAAGGGTCTTGCCTATTCACTCTAAACCCCCCGATGAGTTAACAAAACGAGTATGGCACCCATTGGTGTTTACAGGCCACAATAACCACCCACCAGGACGTGAAAATGATGTGTTAAATGTACCATTATGGACCCATTCATTGAGCTGATCTTCTGATGCATTAATATATCTTTGCCATTTGTAAAATTTAGCAGGGGTAGGAATGCTGGGCGTATTCAATTGTTTAATGTTTGCTAACCCCAAACAGCTTGTTTGTTGTACTGCTTCGTTTAAAAATATAATTTGAACAGGAATCATACATGCTCTAAATAAAGCTTCTCTTCCTCTCTTTGCCAATTTTTTTGTTCCCCACACACTCTTTAAGTCAATTGACTTCAACCAGTACTCATAGCCTTCTATTGCTAATCAAGAAACAAAAGAATCAGAGTAAATCAATTTTGTGTTTGCCAATAAAACATGTTGACTTTCCATTTCTGGCAATCTAAAATAATATGACTCTGCATTCTTGACATTGTGCCCAGAAAAATATACACATTTTTCAGTATACATTTTAGAACTGCCTATGGGTGGAGTCGGGTAGGGTTCCCATTGTGGATATTTAAAAATAGTCTTTGGCGTACTTGCTCTGTGAATGAAATAATGTCCATAGTAATTATAACAGAACATATCACCATAATTTCCTTTAAGTTCGTACACATCTTCATTTTTGAATACTATATAATATTTCAGATCAGACATCATAGCATCAACAGTTTTCACATCCCAATCATCAGAAACCACTCCAGGTGTGATCACATCTGTCATGGAGAGTTTATACATATGGTATTTGAATGACCTCAGTAGGCCCATATATATCGAATAATACTTTGTCCCAAACAATCCCATCAGGAATTGGTATGGTTGTAATGTTCACCAAAGACAAGTCTCCGTGAATTCTGTGTGATGAAAAATGTGGTTTTAGAACCTAATCCACTAGTTCAGCTGTAGAAAGCTCAGGAAGAAAATGACCGTAGTTAATTTTAATCCAATGTATCAGCTTACGTGCTCTTGAAAGTTCTGTTGAACTAGTGGCAGATGAGTTTGAAGAAAAGTCGTCAGCATTGACGAAGTAACCATCATTTGTACAAACAAATGCTGGAGCTGTATTTTGAAGAGATGAAGCTGCTAAAGATTCCCTCGGTGGTGTATAGTAAGTTACTACATCTGTTTGTGTTGAATGTTTAGAACATTGCTCCATATGAGCAGAAATCAATGTGGAAGTGGTTGTCAGTAGAACCAACTAAAGCTAATTTTCCACCCTCCCCAAGTTCAGAGACGTATCAGCTTTGCTGTTGAAGACTTGTAGGGGAACATCCTGGTCTGTAGTGGGAGGGATTCGGGCACTACTCAGGAGTCCTCTAGGTCTACTGTGCAGGATTGGTCACATGGTGTAATTTGACATTGTCAATGGAGACAAAGCGATTTTCTTTAGAGCCAGGCAGTGGTGGTAAAATCACAGTTCTGGTACCGTATATTCCCAAGACTGGAACCAGTGCATGGTAAGAAGGACCGAGTTCCTTTTTCACAGCAAACTTTTCATGCACTAGATCCCCAAATTTAGGAATCCAGCCAGTGGATGTTACTGGTATATCCCTGATTCCAAGGGAGGCAGCAATAGCAGATGCATTGTCATCACAGAACTGTTGTAAGTCCTGCAAGACATGTTAATTTATGTCATAGAGTGTATCCACCACCTCCACGCCAGGACCATCAAGATATGGAACATACATTTGAGCTCCAAAAAAGCTTTTGTATGATGTATGTCCCCCACGGGACCTTCTAGGAAGATTGTTAAATGCTCTCTGGACTCCATATAGGTGTGTAAGCCAGCAATGACCCGTGCTCAATACTCTAGCTGTAAAGGATTGCTTTAAATCTCAGTTTCGTCACTCCATGACACTATTTCCCTTGGGATGAAATGGAGACGAGTAATGCAGTTGGACCACTAAAAAAACCATGGCATCCGTGTAAGCTCTTGAGGCAAAAGCAGGGCCCTGGTCCAAATGGAAAGCCTCAACAGCATATGTACTAATAAAGACTCGCAAATCTTTAAGAACAGTTTGAGTGTCAGCCAAGCGTTGTGGCTAAACCCATAGAAATCTGCAGCATGAGTCAACAGAGACTAGAATACATTTGTATGCACTATCTGGTGTCAAGGGACCACAATGGTCCAAGTACACACATTGTAATGGTTTGTTCAAAATTAGGAGGGTTGTCTGCATAGGTCGCTTCATGGTGGACCCTTTTATTTGCTGGCAGATGTCACAACAAAGGAAATACTGCTTGGTCTCTTTATATAGACGTGGCCACCAATATCGTCATTGTAATATTTAAATTTTAGCCGTCACACCTGCATGGGCAGAAGCAACACGCTGACACGCTGATTTTTATAACGCAGGTTTTAGTTCTTTATTAGGAATAATCCAAAGTCCCACACCTGGTATTTTTACTTGTGCATCAAACCAACCTACCATTCAGTAGGAATACTTAGCAGGATCTGCTTTAGGAAAAGGAGTGCCGTCAGCCGAAGCTGACACAGCTGCCAATGTTTCATCATCCACTCTTAGGGTCTGATTACGACTTTGGCAGAGGGGATTACTCCATCCCAAATGTGACAGATATCCCGCCCGCTGAATTATGAGTTCCATAGGGTATAATGGACAGGTGGAATATCCATCACATTTGGGAAGGAGTAATCCCCTCCGCTGAAGTCGTAATCAGGCCCTTAGTTTGGAACGAGTTACTGCAGCAACAGAAGCCATAGCTACTGCTGATTTGGCTGCTTCATTACCCAAAGTATTGCCTTCAGCGTGTATTCCAACACGCTGATGTCCTAGTGTATGTACAAAATAGACGCTGGGTAGCGTTTCCTTCAGATCCGCTACTTTCCTCACAGATGTCTGTGTTTAAGAGTGTTACCTTTTGAATTTCGGTACCAGTAATGCAGATATTCATTGAAGGGCTGGACACAATAATACGAATCACAGACAATCAACATCATCTGCTCAGGATTCATATGTTCCAGTGACATCACCAGAGCTTTGAGCTCTGCAAGTTGTGCAACTTGCAAGAAGTCATCAGTTGCTTTCACCTCCAGATGCTCTTGAAGATCCTGGCAAACTATTGTGACCTTTGCTGCACTCTCGAGCAGTGCTAATGCCCGCTTCTTGTTCTTCAGTAAAGCCCTCTTCTTGAGTGGCATGTTGAATTGTAACTGCTGCCACTTTTTCCTTTTTAAACTGTGGTTTTTGTTGGGGAAGTTTCTCTTCTTTTTTAACTGAAACTTCAGATGAGCGTTGTGAGTCCTTTCTCGGTTTCATGTACTCAGTTCGCTGCTCTGAGTGCCCACCTCTCGCACTGCGTTTTTCCATTGAGTCCTGAAAGGAATGAGATTGGTGTGTATCAGTATATTGGTATCTGTCAGGCGTTTTTATATTATCCCTATTTCTAAGGTTGTACCTATTGTGTGTGTTCTCTGCATACGGAGATACTCCCCTTTCTTTTTTAGGGGTTTGTTGATTTTTATCCCAGCGTTTTTTGGAACCTTCATGCGCTTGCTTGGTAGTATCTTTATTAGATCTGTCTTGAAATTGTATTTTAATCGGTCTGGCCCCCAGACTATCTCGACCAATACTACAGTAGGTCTCAGCGATAATCTTTGGTAGCTCCGTTCTTGATCCTGTGGAGGAACGTCACGGAGCCGCATGTGCACTGCTAATGCAACTGCTTCCCCTTTCAGATTACTTAAAATAATTGAAGATACTGTGGCAAAATTGCCCATTAATTTCATTCCCAAATCCAGGGGCGGGGCAGCCCTGTATTCATCTTGAATTTCTTTGAACACCTGTTGCTGTACTGTGTGCGGTACTATAGAGGGTGGCAAAAACTGTGTCCCAGGTATTGCAGTTATCAACTGTGGGAACCATCCCAAATGGCAAGCACATAGTGAGAATTCTATGTTTATCCTGTGGTCCTGTATGAGGAAAGGCTGCATCCTGTGCATTTATTATTTTAGCTAACCAAAACGGAATTTCCTCCCACTTGGTGGTTACTTTACCCATGATCTAATTTACAGTCGCAGGGTTAATGCCTGGCATGACTGCATGTTGTTGCACTGGGGTAGCATGTGGTGCGTTAGTATTTAATGTTTGCATGACAAACTGTATTAATAATCTGTATACTGTCAGGAGCTCTACATATAAGCGACAAACCTCAGCTACCTCTAAGGTCGTTGCTTCAGGGTGTGGTATATATGTGGCCAATAAAGGTCAGGTAGGGCCATCATTACTCAGAGGACCTAACCTAACATGGAATATTGTATTTGGTAGGGCGCCATCAAGCCAACTGTTATGGCCTTGATAAGATAAAGGTGTTTCTAAATATGCATAAGCTCTGTATTGTGCTGGTATATTTGCAGATGTATGGTGGTGGAATGTATTTGTGTTCCCATCTACTGCTGGAAAAGTGACCCAAGAATAAAATAATTCTGTTCTATAGACTGGGTAAGTCTCAACAACAAATGTAACTGGACCGCCCTGGGCCGGTAGCCTTTTTGCCAATAAATGTGCAGTAAGGGGGGGTTGCATATTTACTGCAATTGCTACCTGTTGAGGGTTCACTATTTTAATAATAGATTTATGTTCAGAGATAAGGACACATAGTGGGGATTAGTCCTTTTAAGGTTCAAGCTTGAACAAACTACAGCTCAATGTAGGTACTACCTATATAGCTTAGGAGGAAATCCTCAATACCACGGATGTCTCCGTATATAGTATTGAGGTGTCTTTAGCCTTAAATGAGATAGAGATACTTAGGAGGATCTGAATGTTAGTGCCTGACCAAACTGTGGCGCCATGTCGCGCAGGTTCTCAGTATGCTAATGAGGTTACTGGATTTGGGAAACAGGATCACATGGATTGTGGTTACTAGGTGGAATTCCACACCACAGGACGCCTGTCAGCCGAATCTGGGTTTTCGGGCTATCTAGCAGTGCCTCATCTCGAGCCAAGATGATTGTGGTAAATGGGTGCATAACAAGTTGACTCCTCAGGGGAATTGTGGTCGATCAGATCCCATCCATTTCTCTCAGTTACCAAACAGTCTCATGCAGGCAAAGATGAGAGTGGCAGAATATAGTTCAATAGGAATTTATTGAAATAACTGCATCTTAGATAAAAAGGCGTGTATTGCAATAACTATGATGCTGAAACATAATAAAAGCAAACAGATTACTTACAGAGTAAAACACAAGAATAATCCTACCATACTGTCACTAGGAGTGAGGCATATATTTCTCCTACCTACACTATATCTGAGCACAACGTAATAAGCCTAATCTGCTCTTTAGGTTTCCCCCTGGCGGTACATGAGCCCTCATACATGGTGTAAGAAGCCTGTGGTCTAGAGAGACACTGTCCCCATATGGATCAGGTTTCCGGCCGTCTAGGCAAGTAGCTGTCATGGAGCAATCAGCATACAGCTGTGGTCATCTAGCTGGAATCTCCCTCTAACGTGTCTGGGACAAAGGGGTGTTTTTATAATAAAACAGCTGACATTCTAAGAAAAGGTCCCCACTTATGAGTGTGTGTTTTCTGTGAATGTTGGAGACACAGCATACCACTTTTGTTGGCAACCTTATCTGACTGTAGCATTGGAGAAAGCACAGAGTGAAATAAATGTCCTGCAAAGAACGTAATGCTTTCCTAGGTGTAAGTAGAATAAGATAATTAAACTAAAACAGCACCGCAAATATTTTTATTGCTAGAAAAATAAAGCAATGCTAAATAAAATGTAACAGGGTTAAAGTGCACAGTGGCAGGCCTAGTTATCTTACAACCAACGCGTCTGTAACATGGCTAAAATAGTTATATAACAACCCCACTCCAATCCAATCCAACCCACCATACTCCACCCCACTCACTCGAAGCCACCACACTTTATCCCAATCCACCCCACCCCACCCATCTCAGTCCAATCTACCCCATCCACCCTCACTCCAATCCATCCCACTCCAAGTCAGTGAATCCAATCAATGCCACTCCAATCTGCCCCACTCCAGTCCAATCTAATCCACCCCATTCTAAATCAATTCAACCCACTCCAGTCCAATCTAATCCATTCCACTCCACCCCACTGCAATCCAGTCCAATCCACTCCACCCTTATTACTCCAATCCAAATCACCCACCCCAATCTAATTTAATCCACCCCACCGAACTCCACCTCAATCCAATCTACCTCACCCCATTTCAATCCTCCCCACTCCAATCCGATCCACTCCACACCAAACCATCCCACTACAGTCCATCCACCCCACTCTACCCCAATCCAGTCCACCCAACTCTAATCCAGTCCAATCCACCCCACTACCTCAATCCACTCCAACGCACTCCACCATATTCCACCCTTCTCCTCTCTACAACACTCTCTGCCACTGGACCACTGAACTCTACTTCTATCTCCTCAAATATTGACACTCTATTCCCCCACTCCACTCTACAACACTCCAACAAATCTACTCTACAAAACTCTACTCCCCCACTCCACTCTGACACTCCTAGCCACTAACCTTTAGCCACGCTGAACAGCAGCCATACTAGTGTACAACATGGCATAACACATTTCCAAATCCACTAGCTCTTGTATAGGTGAGACCTATTAGGTTTGCCAATGCTTGTTACTTTTTTGAACAGGGTGTATCTTACCCCCAGTAAGATCATTCACCTCTTTTGTGTGGTAGGGGCACCCTGTGGAGAACAGGTGGATGAAATACTCCATATGGTATGATCCTGACCCTCACTGGTTGAATATTGTAGGGAAGTTGTTGTTAAGTGTATCAACAAGGTTCCCCAGAGGACAATCTCATGTACCTCACTGGCCTACCTACTGGGGGGCTTCCACAGACCAAATAAATGCAAAACTACTACCAAATTTGTGGATGGCCATTGCGAAGCGTGAAATAACTATGAATTAGAAGGCAGCAAAAAGTCCTAAATTAGGTAAAAGGAGGGAAGATCTCACTGGATGGGCAGGATATGAAAGTGAGGTATTATTCCATAATGCAAGAAGAGGTTGGGGTCCCTGGACATGGCCAGAGCACGGGACCACCTGGTGGATGACCTCAAGGAATCAGACACTGATACCCCATGATCATTTCCCTCTGCCTGAGAGTGAGCCAGATGAAGGGTAATCATGTTCACACTTACGATTGTTACACCGTAGTAGGTACACAGTGCCATATGCATGGAGATCTACATGTCAGCTGGAAAATTATGCAGGTGGTGGTAGGGCTGGTGGGGCACAACACCCATGATGGCACACAAAGCTAGTCATACATTTAAATGGGACATGCATAGTAGACATTGTTAATTATCATTGCATCCTTGCATCCACTGATATCTGACGCATTGTGTAGTTGTAGGAGGATGGCCTGGTTTGTGGTGGGTACCTAAGGAACTTACACATTATACCAGGTCCAGTTATCCCTTATTAGTGAAATGTAGAGAGCGTCTAGAAGTCAGGCTCTCTAGGGGTAGTGTGGATGAGCAGCCAAGGCCTAACTAGGAGACATGCAAAGCTAAAGCAATACCACTGTAGTCACACAGTACTCACACACATGAAAGAAAATACTCAGTGTTACAAAAATAAAGGTACTTTAGTTTGGTGACACAAATGCCAAAAATACCTTAGAGACTATACTCCCGTAGGAGGAAAGTAATATACATAGTATATACACTAGAATGCAGTAATAGCTGTAAAAACAGTTAGAAAACAGTTCAAACAATGAAAATCACAATAGTTAGAAATGGACCTAGGGAGTACACAAATCATATACTAAAAAAGTGGAATGTGAAAGTCAGTTTCCCACCTAGGGAAGTGTAGTGTTTAGAGGGGTACTGGGACTGTAAGAAAACACCAAAGGTAAGTAATATAACCCACCCTAGATCCTAGGAAAGCAGGAGTAAATTACAGTAAGTTTCAGAGAACACACAAGAGCACGTGATAGAAGATTTTGGAATAACCAGAAGAGACTGCAAGACACCAATGATGGATTCCTAGACCTGAAGACCTGTGGAAGAAGCGGACCAAGTCCAAGAAGCACTGAAGAGTCCAGGGAGAACAGGAGCCCCTGCTAACCCGGATGAAGGTGCAAAAAAAGAGCCACCGGTGAAGAAGATCAGTCAGTACTCCAACCAAGAAGACGGATGCAGGTTCCTAGGTTGGTGCAGATAATGTTACATGCCGGATGGATGATTGCAGTATGGTTTGCGTCGCTGGATTCTGGCAACAAGCCTTGGCACATGTAAAGCATACAGTTAGTAAAAAATTCCACTGTTTGGGACCAGGAGGGACCTGGTGGCCTCTACCAAGGAGGGAGAGAGAGAGGGGGCTCTCAGCAACTCAGAGAGTCCTCAGAAGGCCAGGCATCATGCACAGGAGTCCCACAGCATGGGGACAAAGAAGGTGCAAAAGGAGGCCCATGCAGCACTACACAAAGGGATCCCACACCACCGGGGAACCACTCAGGAAGCTGTGCATCGCAGGATAGAGCGCTGGGGGCGGAGCTGCATGGTGCATGAAGAACTTTGTGGAAGGATTCCAAGAAGCCTTGGCAACTGCAAAAGCTGCGGTGCATTAGGGTAGTGTCCTGCGTGGTGAGGCAATCTCTTACCTCCACCACAGTTGGACAGCTGGACTTCAGGGCCATCAGAAGACCACATCAGTCCACCACCCATGTTGCTGGATCCACGCACTTCTTCAGGAAAGGAGACCCAAGCCACCCGTCATTGCTGCAGAGGGGTGCCTGCTGAAGCAGGGAAGTGATTCCTTCACTTCGAGGGAGATTCCTTCATTCTTCTGGTGCAGGCTGAAGACAGCAGACCTCTGAGGATGCACGACCTAGAAACGGTTGCAGTTGCTGGCTGGAACTGAAAATACAATGTTGCAGAAGACGTCTTTGATTCTTTGTTGCAGTTTGTAGAGTTCCTGGAGGGTCCATATGCAGTTTCATCAGTAGAAGGTGAAGTAAAGGATACAGAGGATTACTGCTGGGGTCTTTCAATCTGAATTTGAGGAAACACCCAGAGAAGAGACCCTGAAAGGGGTTGGTCAGCTACAGAGGTAAGCACCTATCAGGGGAGGGCTCTGATGTCACCTGCTGGCACTGGCCACTCAGATGGCCTCAGAATGCCCTGCCAATTTGGAATCCAAGATGGCAAAACCCAGGGACACTGGAGGAGTTCTAAGCACCACCCTTGGGGTGGTGATGGACAGGAGAGTTGTCACTCCCCTTTCCTTTGACAAGTTTCACGCCAGAGTAGGGACTGGGGGACTCTGAACCGGTGTAGACTGGGATATGCAAGGAGGGCACCATCTGTGCCCTTCAAAGCATTTCCAGAGGCTCCTAGAGGCTACCCCTGCCATGCCTGTAACACCTATTTCCAAAGGGATAATAAAAACTTTGTTCTGCCTTCCTGGGCTCGAGCTGTTTGAGCCACAGGAGGGCAGAAACCTGTCTGGGAGGTGGCAGCAGCTGGGGTTGCCTGGAAAACCTCAGAAGGCTGGTATGGCAGTACAGGAGGCCCACTGTGGAACCCCCAGAGTGCCTGGAATCATACAACCAATGCTGGAATCAGCATTGGGGTATAATTCTGAGATGCTAGACACATTACATGGCCATATTCGGGATTACCATTGTGAAGCTGGACATAGGTATCGACCTATGTCCAGTGCACACATAAAATGGCATCCCCACACTCACGAAGTCTGGAAAAATGGTCCTGTATGATGTGGGGGCACCTCTGCTAGTGCAGGGGTGCCCTCACATACAGGTACCCTGCACCCAGCCTTCAGGGTTGGAAGGCCTGGTATATGGGTTACTTATAAGTGACCTGGTGTAGTTTAAATGGCTGTGAAAGGGTGCATGCACCATTTCACACAGGCTGCAATGGCAGTCCTGTAGAAGCCTTTGCATGGGCTCCCTGTGGGTGGCAAAAGTAATGCTGCAGCCCATAGGGATCCCCTCAAACCCCAGTGCCCTGGGTACCTGAGTACCATATAGTAGGGACTTAAAAGGGGTGACCAGTATGCCAATTTGGGATGAAACTCTGGGTTACCAGTATGTAGTGCAACATTTAGAGGACAGAGAGCATAAACACTGGGGTTCTGGTTAGCAGGATCCCTGTGACACATTCAAACACACTGACATAAGGCAGAAATTGGGGGTAAAATGCCAAAAAGAGGGTACTTTCCTACAGTAGTGTGTATTGTTATGATGCCTACTCACACAGTTGTTGCTTGTGTTGTTGGAAATTACAATAAAAGATTGTTTTAAAAAAAGTTGGTCGTCAAACATAAATTACATCAAATGCATAGCATGGTGAAAACAGTACCTGTAAATATAAACTTTGATAATTAAAAGGTTTATATTACAATATAGCTTACATTTCATTGTACATTTCAATATAAAACGTGAAAATGAGATTTAGGTAAAGCACCACAATGCGGTGAACTTTAAAAATGGCAACATATCCGGGGATTTTGGAAAAATAAACTACTTTTAGAATCAAGTGTGCTGAGAGAAAATGATCAACTATATTTTATTGTGGTTTGCAAAATAAATTAAGAAGCCAAATCAAAAATAGAACTATAGAACTAGCACCAGGATGATATAGATATATATAAATATATATATATATGTAGATATATGTATAAGGTTACAGGGATGTTATAGTTAGGTTCACATTTTACTTGCAGAAAACCAGATGTTCAGCAGTTATAGTTATCTCAAGTATAATTCGTGACCTAAGGTAACTATAACTCGTGCCCCCTCCATGCACAGTTATCTCATCAATAATTTTACTGCAAATGCTACATAGATATTATCAATTATGTTATAGAAGAAGTCATGAGTAACGTAATATCTGGGGTAAGTACCAGTGCAATGCGAAGGTGCAAGTTGTAGTTACCTTAGGGCACAAGTTACTTGAAATAACCACAACAATACCTGCTGAATTTCAATAGTTTTGTGCGAGTAAAATGTGAACCTAACAATAACGTCCCTGTAGCCTCTGTTTTTTTCAGTGAATTTTAATGGCTTTTTAAATTCTATTTCCTAACTATAACGTCCCAGTAACCTTTGTTTTTTTTAATGAATTTCTATGTTTTTAAAATTATTTTACATTAATCCAACCACCGCCATGCATGGGGTTGGCTGCCGGGTGTGGCCCGTGGCTAGGCCCTGCAGCTTACCCCCTGTAAGCACCCAACACTGCAGCATGCAATGTGTTTGCTTGTGCGTGGTAGGCATTGGCCACAGGGCCTGTCCTGTGGCTAGGCACTGCAACAAACACCCCATTAGGCCCCTTTCCTGCCCGATTTGGGCCGTGGGGCTCCCATCACCAGGTCCAGGACAATTACTGAAAAACAGAGGGGTGCACTGCTAGTTATTAGAAGTAGCGGGCTGTGTGGCCCCTTTCCTGGGCCAATTTTGGCCCTGAGGACCCCATCACCAGCACCTGGCCAATTATTAAAATGGGGAGAGGGCTAAGCAGACCCCTCCTCGGGCTGGCCTTGGCCCCAGTGACCCCATCCCCCAGGTCCCGGCCAATTAATATTATGGGTGTGGGTCAGTCTGCCACCCCTCCCTGGGCCAATTTTAGAAAGAGGGACCCCATTTCCCGGGGCCTGGCCAATTAGTAAAAAGTAAAAGGGAGAGGAGGCCACTTGCCCTCTTCCTTGGGCCGATATCAGCCCCCCGGGACCTCATCACCTGGGGTTCGGCCGCTTGTACCTGGATGTCCTGGCCCCACCCAGGGCACCCAGTGTGCATTCATGGGGACGGCGGGGGAAGCCTGAATGCCCCCGTGTTCCCAGCTTGCTTCCCACCTCCTACGGGAGCCGGCATTGCTCCTGCACGTAGGGAGCTGCAAAAAGTGCAGCTCCCTGCATGCAGGACCAATCCTTTCATCTGTTTCCCTTCCCACATAACAGCGGGCAAACAAACAATTGAATACTCTGCTCCCAGTGAGCAGGAGCAGTGTTCCAGCTCCTGCTTGCTGGGAGCGGAGTTACTATTTGCTCTTGCTTGATGGGAGTTGTCAAAGCTCCCACCAAGCAAAACCAAACAGCTATCTCCCTGAGGGTGGGCACCTCAGGAGATTGGGGCGATTAATGACCCCTCTCCCTTAATGTCACAGGGCCTGCCTTGGTGAAGTGGTGGTCCTCGGGACATTATATGGCCAGGGAGGGTGGCTGTATGACCCCCCTCCCAGTGTTAATTATTTTACAGGCCCCGGTGAGGTGGAGGTCCCTGGGGCCTGGAGGGCTCTGCCTGTCCCCCTTCATAGTTTTTTATCTAACCCCAGGAAAGTGGTGGTCCCTGGGGTTCCAAAGAGCTGCAGAAAGGAGGGACCGCATGGCTCTCATCATTTTTAAAATCAAGCCCAGGGGAAATGGTGGTCCCTGGAAAGGTGCGGGAAACTACGCTTGTTTTTTTTTCTAATTTTCACCGGATTTGCAGATCCTCTGTGAGTTTTTGCAAGATGTTTTTTAAAAATGCTTTTTTCCTCTGACAGGGCCCCAGGGGGACCACAGCACCAAGGCTAGGGGGTCAGGGCATTCTTACCCTGTCCCCATTTTTTAAAACATTTTGTTTGGATCCCAAAATGGCTGCCACCGCTTTCTGCTTGAAGTGTTGGCAGCCAATCAGATCTTAGCATGAGATCGCCGGGATCCGCGGAGCCTCCGTGTCCCTAGTCATACAAATTTGGTTTTCCTTTAGGTACTCTAAAACTACTGAACTGATTTATACCAAATAACAAAAAGCACATTTTCTGGACCAAAAGCTACCTTTCTGACAAATTTGGTGTAATTCCATCCAGTGGTTCGGACTGTAGTTGTGTTCACAATCCCCATGGGAAATTGCATGGGGAAAATGTGTTTCTGCCCCCCCCCCATTTTCTTGGCTCCCTCTTGATGAATCACCCCAAGAACTTTAAGACAGCAGCTAAAGTGAGCCGCAAACTAGTTTTAAAAAAATTGTGAAAATTCATCAAAAAGCGCCAAAGTTATTGGCAAAACAAAAAATGCTTTTCCTATGGAAACTAGGTACTAACTATAACTTTCTACTGGTGACTGCCAGTAGGTAAAAAAAAAAAAAAAATATATATATATATATATATATATATATATATATATATATATCTATATATATAAAGATCGAACAATATTCTTTCATCTCATGCAAAACAGAGAGCCTGTAAACAAAAATGAAAAGGAACAAAGACAAAATACAGCCATCTTTATATTGCGCAAAAGTAGATAATTAAATATAGGAGTGCTTGCCAGGCAGTGGGTGCCTGTCAAATAACAAATAAACTGAAATAACATGATAATACCCATCAGTACGAGAAACTGATCTGTAGAGTGCCCTCGAAATAATGATTAAACTAGAGCTGGTTAATATATTGCAAACAGTGATGGCAGCTCTTGTTACCTCTCATAGCCTACACAGGGCATCACAGTATTTCACTATTAATCTATTATGGACCTACCAGCAACATTTCAAACTAAAAGTATGCTTACATATTCCCACCTTACTAGCCAACAGGCAGATTTTTTTTTGTTGAGTGGGTACTTTATTTACACGTGGGTCATCACTAAACATACTACAAATATCAAAATGGTTTGGTCAGAATGTTCACCAAGAGAGTAAAAACTTCACCTAATAGGTATATATGTCACAGTATAGCGCACAAAGTGATAGGGAAGCTTTCTTCATCACATTCACCTTGCTTCATTGCAAAAATTTCATTTTTCTCTCCCTCTTTGATCATTGGCAAGAGCAACATGTCGTGTCATTTAGTAAATTTTAATGGAATTAGTTCCATCAGGGCTTTTCAAAGAAAATTGATTCAACAGTGCCATAAATGTTCTGATGTTGTTGAAAAGAAAGATGCGGACACTGTACCTGCTTAGAAAGATTTTGTCTTTCAACTTGAATCTGAATTGGAACTCGATACCTCCATGTAAACAGACTTATGCACTCATGATGACAGGAAAGGAAACTCAGAAAGACCATATTGAAATACACTTGGAAAAAAGAGTCAATCAATCAATAAATAACTTTATTTCGTCTGAAAGCCATAAAAGTATCAAATAAATAACAATTACCATGCAATGAGATTATAAATGATAAAAAACACAATTTCTACATAAAACATTAAAAAGGGGAACAGTAATTATACTGAATTAAAATATAAAGCTTATTTGTTAAATCAATTACCGGACAACTATCTAATTTTATAGATCTAAAAACCTACCTAAAATTGATTCCATAAAATAGTCTATTTCTTCCTACGGTAGATTGTGCAAAAATAAACTGTTGATACACATAGGTATAACAACAATATAAAACCAGCTACTGACATCAAATTTCCTTTTTCTTTGCAACAAACCTTCGTAGTTATGGGGGTCTGACCACACCTCGTCCATTTTAATAAGTTGGCACGTATCTCTGATGTATTTAAGCCAGGGAACTTTTAACACACTGCGATCCACTAAGAGCTCCGCAACAGCTATTTGGCAGGGGGACAAGTATTCGGATGTCCAAAGTCGGACCCAATAAATAAGGGGTCTTAAGGCAGCCTCGTTGTGGATCTCATTTAAGGCTAGATCCAGTCTTAAAGGTGTGAGTGGGGTACTTGTTGGTAAATGCAGAAAATTACGCATAAAGCGATTTTCCACTTTCGTCAAGCTGCTAGAATTGCAGTACCCCCATAATTCAGCACCATAGATTGAAGCAGCCACAGCCGCTGCCTTATATACTGTGATAGCGGGTGAAATTTCACCTACCGTAGTATTAGCAATTTTTCTAGCTATCACAGTCGACCTCTGTCGTAGGGTGGACACACTCTTCTCAATCTGTGCCGACCAACGTTGGTCGTCAGACATCCTAATCCCCAAATAATCAAATTGCTTAACTTGCTCTATCAGTTGGCCTGCAAGAGTCATTTTCCCCCTAAAGGACTTCTGAGGATTAAAAGCCATAAATGTAGTCTTAGAAAAATTTATCTCTAGGCCCCTCTTTACACAAAATGTAAAAAGGCATCAAGTTCGTTTTGACGGCCCATTGGAGTCCGTGAGATCAATAAGGTATCATCTGCAAACATTAATATGGGGACAGGGGTTCCTGCTAACTTTTGGGCGTCATGATTAAAGTGATTCAGCTGGTCAACCGCACCGTTAATATAGAGATTGAACAGAGTGGGGGCCAGAACACACCCCTGTCTGACCCCCCTGTCGATTGATATAGCTTCTGTCAAATCTCCACCTTGGGACCAGCGTACCTGGGCATAAGTGCCCTCATGAAGATACCTAATCAGTTTCAACATCTCACTGTCTAGCTTATAGTACTCAAGGGCGCCCCACAGTAAATCCCTTGGGACCATATCAAACGCAGCTTTTAGGTCATTGAAGGCCACGTACAAGTGGCCCTTGTTTAGTGTCAGATATTTCCAACAGAGAAGGTTAAACCTAAATGCCTGGTCGATGGTACTCACCCCCTTTCTAAAACCTGCCTGGAGGCCAGATAGGATATGTGAGTCCTCTATCCACACCTGCAATCTAGCCAAAATTTGCTTGCAAAAAACTTTATGGCTAATGTCAATTAAGCTTATTGGCCTGTAGTTTGAAGGAAGTTCCCTTACGCCCTTTTTAAAAACGGGAACTATAATTGCTCCTTGCCATGTAGAAGGAAGCCCACCACCTCTCAAAATCTCATTACTGAGTGTGTTTAAATATAAGGACAAGGTTCTAGGTCGGGACAAGTACAAATCACCTGAGATACCATCTAACCCTGGGGCCTTCCCTTTGCGTAACGTTTGGAGTGCCAAAGTTGTTTCTTTCAAAGAAAATAGAGCCAGATCGAATTTAGGAGCAATAACTAGCCCAGAAAAAGGTGGATGGGAGGACCCCTCAAGGGGTGACTGGACAGTAAAACTACCAATTTGCGCCACACTATATACAGTTCCAAAATATGATACCCAAAGTGCTGGTTGAATTGCTGGGTATATCTCCGCGTTGTCAGAATAACCTTTGTCAGCCACCAACTTCCAAAACAATTTTGAGTCCTTTGCTCGTAAAGCTTCTACCAAAGCCTTCCATTGATTGAATTCCCCCACTTTTTTTGCGTTTTTCAATTCTGCTTTATATACGGACCTGGAGGCTTTTATCGCACCGCAGCTCCCTACCTTCAAAGCTTCCAAAAGTCGTGATTTAGCCGATCGACAAGAGCTAGTATACCACCTCAAAGGTCCAGCCCTAGTTTCTACCCGCCTCCTCGTTACCTGAAAGAGGGGCCTTAACTGGTTGACCATGGTATTGTGTAATTTAATTAAGTCCACCGGTACCAAGTCAATGTGCTTCAAAGGGGAAAGCGTTCATTTCACCACTTTATATATTGAGGCCTGAAAGTGTATATCATCAGCTACCATTTCCCACCTTACATTTTTAAAGTCATTTGTTGGAACTAGTGCGCTACCCTTCACCCGCTTAGGAAGTGAACTACATTTAAATGGGGAGATTAAAAAAGATGTACAGAGAGCTAAATGATCGCTGTCGTCACGTGGGAAAACTGCCATGTCAATAAGAGAACTCCAAAGAAAATCGTCTACTAGAACATAATCTAAGCGGCTCTTGTATGAGCCTCTCCTATACGTAGGCGACGCAGGGGTGTCTGATTTTGTGTTTCCATTGACTATTCTAAGGCCCATTGTTTTTGTCAAGTCCTCCACTAGATCTATTACTCCCCCTGATGGTTCTATTACACCTTGGACCGGACCTGATCTGTCCCATGGATGGGCAAACTGAATTCTTTTTTGCTGAAAATCGACCTCACAGTTCAACTGCATGTTAAAGTCTCCTGCGACAAGTAAGCCCTGCCCCGCAGATGAATAGTTAAAAAAATCTATTAATGTTTTTACCTGGGCGGTCTGAGACTTATGCGGGCCATGCCTAATATATATTTACGAGAACTAAACCAACTGGCCCCCTTGGGCCGCTGAGCAACATCTCCACAGCTAGTATATCCCTCGAGGGGGAGGGCAGCTCCTTTGCCTTGGGAAACAAATCATGTTTAAGCCAGATTACTAAACCCCCAGATGCTCTACCCGATGAAGACGGAAGTGCAGCCTTCTGGAAGGACCAATATCCTACTCAGTAGATTGTAGAGGAGGCCCATGTTTCCTGTAAAAAATAATGTGTTGTTGATCCATAAAACTACACCACTCTGGGTTGGTTATCTTAGATGACACACCCGCCACATTCCATGACAAGAGATTAATTGAAGATTCATTGTTGGTCCCAATATTGGACAATCTCACTAATCGCTTTTCTTGGGGAGTAATTCTGCTATGCCACCCATCTACATGGACTTTGTAACACACTCCTGACTCTAGTCCCACAATGCCCAGCGGAGGGGTACCTGAATCACATTCTTCCAAGGGCTTTATAGCAGAAGTGTCATCCTTCCCTATCTCAACTGGTGGAGCTTTATGTCAATCTAAAGTTGAAGTTGGACTACTCATAGGTCCCCGTCTTGTGATATATGATTTGGGAGAAGACCTCAAATTGGGTCTATCTCTGAAGAACTGATTAGCCATTGGAAGGGGGATCGACTGGAGAAGAGATACTTGAGTAAAGGAGTCATATGATACTGAAAGGTAGAAATATTTCCTTTGCTTTTCTTCTTTTACAACGAGAATGTGCAAACACGCATTAATTACTGTATCTTGAATAAGGTAACAATAAAACCATATTTTTCATCTAAAATCATTTCAGCGGACCATATTAAGCTTGCTATCATTTATGCCAATGTTGATTTACGTGATACGTATTGTCTTGCTTGCATGCTGGAATGAGATGAGTGATAAATACTTTACACAAAAATTGCTAACGATGGACATTGTATTTCATTTGAGCTGTGAATGGCAGCATGCGCCTTCTAACCCTTCACAAAGGAATTAATGAGGAAATTGATTGATGCCTGTGTAATCCCTAACATTCTTATTGACTCACACGTTGAAGAAGTTCATCATGTAAAGCTGGTTTTGTAACATATGACAAAAAGAATCGCAAGCTATGTTGAATAACCTACACAAATTGTCACAATTCGCTCCCTGCACTCTTGTGCCCATCACTAGTGGGCCTACAGTCTGCATTCCAAATATTCAGCTACGCTTCTTGACCTTCTACTATATCCACATACTGATATCTAGTCCCTTAGACAATATTCTGAATTTGCCTTTCTTTGTAGATCCATGTCGAGTTGTATGATTAACAGCATGTTATTTCTTATATAGACTACATTTCTCAGAATCGTTTGGTTTGTGCTGTATACCAATACTGATTTCAGCCTTGTGCAGAACATTCTGGCTTTAACCCACATCCCTGATTCATATTTCTTCCTGTAGATTCCTCACCTTTGAATATTCCAAGCACCAGGCTGGATCTGGAAACCCCTGACATAGCTTTCCGGCACTGGTATGGGCATTGGCTCTGACTCAATGCTGAAAATGGGATTGTGGTGACATCTCTGGAGTCATATAGCAGCCACCCTGGTACCTTGTCACTAGTACTGGTTTTTCCACGCCTTATGATGCAGGTCTGGAGCCCATATCCTCAGCTGTGACTTATCCCAACCAAACATGTCAGGGTTTAAGCCATGCAGAGGGTGTGATAGGACAATATCCACCACAGATCCACACAGAGACTGTTTGTGGTGTCTGAGTGAGACATGGCACATCATCATGTGGCCATTCTCACCCCATGAACCCCAACCCCATTAAAGAGCAGGAGACCAACCTTTTATTGGCCCATGCCAGGAATGCCCGCTTATGTCCCATGCAGTCAAGGTTAATAGCCAATATGAGATCTAGGTCACCTTCTCTCACCTTCCCTTCTGAATCTTTGAGAAAAAAAGGAAATGCATAAAAAGAAGTAGAAGAACCAATGATTGCCCGGAAGATCGACATTTGCAGGGTGCACCCTCTTCTTCATACCCAGAATTAGTGTTGTTGTTTCCTCAGGCTTTGTTGCTGCCAAATGGCCTAGCTCTGACGCCAATGTCACCTCCTCCAGTTCCTAGATTTCCTTGCACTGAGTACCCCATGGGACCCTTTAGTACTCCATTTGGAGCTCAGACTTTAGTGCCACACAGTTTCCCAGCAGCACCACCTGGTTCCAGCCCTCTACCCAGCCCCTGGTGAGAACTGTTCGCTCCGATACCAATGAAGGCACCTCCTCTGATGTTACCTAATGCTCTGTTTATCTCAGTGTCACCTGTGGCACCCGGGAAAGCCCGCTGTTGTGCCACGCACTGCTTGCAGATTGCACTCCACACTTTTCCCATGATGACTCGTCTGGTAACTGTTTCCTGCCCTTCCTGACCACTTTGAAAACATTAGGATCATTAGTTGACCACAGTACACACAGGTCATCCCCCGGGACCCTTAGGCCACCACACTGCACATGCATATCATCCTCCAGGAACCTTAGGCCACACATTTGCATGCATCAGGCCTTTGGTCCTTCCCAATAGCACTAGGTTTTTCCCCAGGGCTCCTAGGCCTCTCTTTCGTTAGGGCTCTTTGTGGCTAAATGGAAAGGCCTCCTTCCTGGAATCTTTTAAAAACAACTCCCTTCTTGAAATCTTGTGAGATTTTGAGGATGGTGGCCATCTTGGGAGCAGAAGTATAAGTACTGTGCCCAAGGCCCTGTAGCCTTGCATGGCTTACTCACCCTCGAAGAGAGAAGAGCTGCTGTGAGTCCTCGCACTCAGGCTTACCTGATAGTATTCCTGTGCCCTCTTTGGATCCTTCCTGTGAGCCTCTTTCCAGAAGCAGTTTTCAGATCTTGCTTCTGAAAAAGAAAGAGAAAGCATTGGCAATTGCCGTAAGCAGTATTATTGCAGCGCGGGGCCCCTGGAAAACAAAAACTTCCTAAAAAGCTCAGTGTGAACTTTTTCTACATTAATCAAGATTGCTCTTAATCTTTGACATGTGTTGTGAAGAAACAACTAGAACATTTTGAAATTTGCTGCTAACAAAATACTTAAGAAAGACAATGACAGGGTTTTTTGAGAGCACTTGAAGAAGGATCAAGTGCTTACATTTTTGTACAATTGCCATTAAATAATGAGTGAAACCAGTTGATATAGGGATCTTTCAAAACTCGGATCACTGAATCCTGTTTTTGGTTCCTTACAGCATAAGCTATCCCCAGGAGTCGGTTAAGCAGGGTTCTTTAGAACACACTGGCATCAGAATAAGGGGTGTTTTGGAACACTTTGTCATCTGAAGAAAAATTGTATTTACCACACTAGAAGTATAAACTGGGTCCCCGAGACAAGCAATATAGTTTGCAGGTTTGTGTTATTACATTAGTCAAGACGTTAATTGTATATGCTTACATTCTAGACACACACCCCACAAAAATCTAAAGAAGTCACTCCCATAGCAGAAGGCTTGACAGAAAACACCATCAATCCTTTCTCTACACCATCAAGCAGTGCCAGATCCAAGCAACAGAAGATTTGCTCTGCCTCTCTCATTCTAACTCCCCTTCCCTTTGGGGCAACCACTCAACCATGGTGTACACTATCATCAGGTTGGAGATTGTCCACAGGGGGCATGTGGATCGTCTTTGCTTCTGCAGAGGCGTGAGAACTAAGTTGAATGGAATTGGATCTGACATCCACCACCCTCCCTACCCCTGTCAACTCATGGACACTCAGTGAAGAGGATGAGGTTGAAGAGGCTGAGCACCTTTTGAAGAACATAGAGTTCCATGAAGATGGAGCTGGTGCCCATGAACAATACACAGATTCCTTGGATGATACTCAGACCAAAAGTCTCCAGATGGTCAAAGAAACACAAATTATACTGATCCCTTGCCTTACTCTGATGCTTCTGATCTGCTGGCTATTCCAAATGCCAGTAGACAACTGGACATCTTGACACCTGTCATCGAAATTGACCCAGTCCCTGGTTCAGCACCTGCAGAGATGGATAGTTTTAATGCAGCGCTGAAAAAAGCAGCTGAAGTGATAGGCCTTCTCCACCCATCAGTGGAATAGAGGCCAAACATCTTGACAGACGTCCTAGAGTCAACTGCCACCACTGTGGATCCCTTGTTATCTGTTTATAAGGCTCTTATTCATGCAGTTAAAGAACCATGATCTAAACAAGCATTTTGTCCACCGGACAGTAGCTCCAATGCTAAAGACCAGCCCCTGGTGACCCCACCTTCTTATCCCACATGTCTCTGCGGAGAGTTTTGTGGTTCAGGTCTCCTCCACTATAAAATTGAACCCTAGTGCTTTTCCTACCCACCCTGTTTACAGGGAGTTGAAAGAAAATGAAAGGTGGGGGGAAAGAAGCATTTATATGTACTGTGCTACTTTTTTCCCTGCTGTTTTAGATACCAGTTACCTAGTGCATTTTACTACTTTACTACTTTCCCCTTCTTTAATGTTAAACACTGTTGCCTTATAGATACTTGTCTAACCTGGTTGTGTGTCTAGTTCTTCACTCTTGCTGTTACAGCCTTGCATCTTCATGTGTGATCACAAGATTCATGGTCAAGCTTACAACCTAAGTGGTGGTGGTGTTTCATGTCTACTATGAGTATTGTCTTTGTGTTACTTTTATAGCAACAACAAAGGTATCCACACCATAGACTCTGCCGTTGCATGTATAGCCCCCATGTGGTTATTTGCAGTCAGAATCTGTAACAGCAACTGTGGATGAGGAACTTTGGGCTTCATTCTTACTATGCAAAGCTCCTGAGTGCTTTACTCCACATTTCATTTATTATTAACCCCATTAGTGTGTGTGTTGACCACTGGCCAACGCACACCCCCCCCCCCCTGGCATGGTTCACGACCAGTGGCCAATGCCAGGGAGGGGTTTGGAAAATCCTTTGGTGAATTACACTGGAGAATTTAATTTAATTTAAAATAGCCTCTGGAGACAATGAAGACCTTCCGTGTCTCCCCCCACCCCTCAACCCACCCCTCTGTGATGTCAGCGCGCCGAGATGCTTGCTGATGTCACAATCAGTTTTCCACACCAGAGCAGGAAGCAGTAGGTAAGGTCGCTTTCTGCTCTGGTGGGGAAAATGGGCCCTAAAGGGCCTCCCCAACATTCAGGAAGGCCTCGTTTGAAAGGGGAGATCCTCCCCTTTCAAATGAGGCCTTCCTGAAATGGTTTCCTGGCATGGATCACAGCCGCGCTGCGATCCACAGACAAGAAACCCCACTGGACACCAGGGATTACTCTTGGGGGGGGGGGGTCAGCCCCCTCTGAAAATGGGTCACCTCCCCAGGGGCATATATATATATTTTTTTATGTTCCTTTACACCCCGGGTTTAAAAATTAATAACAATTTTTTTTAAAAGTTTAAAAAAAATGAAACTGACACTCTGTGAGCAATTTTCTTAAATAGCAGTATGGTTTCCCTTGGGGCCACGATCGCCACCCCCCCAACCCCCTCGGGAAACCATACAGCTATTAAAAACTAAATATAGGCTGCGATCGGCCCCCAGGGAAACTACACTCACATATAAAAGTGATATCTTGATTCTGAGCAAGGTGATGAGGATAGTCCTGCTGTACCTTCGCAAGCACAGTCTGTGCAACAGGACAATAGCGGGTTACCCAACCCAGAGAGCAGGTGCATGCGGTGGCAAGCACAGAGAGAGTGCTCTCTTGGGAGCTCCCCAATTTAGTTCAGCCCCAAATTCCACCAACCAAATCGTATTGTGGAGACATCAAAATTATCCATCACAAAACAACCTGGTTTTGTGAGGCAGGCACCTGCGTTTTTGGTCCTGGGCTTGGCGGCCAAGTAGGGAAACCTACCAAACCAGGCTGGAAACTAGACACCAGGGGGAGTCAACGGAGGTGTTTCTTGTGTTGATTCCCCAAAGTTTTCTTATATGGAATACCCTGCAAAGGTGAAAAGTTGAATAAAAACTCTATTTTTCTTGTATTTCTGTCACGCAAGCTACAAGAATATGCTGGGATCCACAAAATTCCTACCACCCAGTGTTTCCACACCTGACTTGATAAAAACACTACCCCACTTGAGTGCCTGTACCCAGTACCTGAATCAGGAATAGATCACCCTAGAGTCAACAGTTGCCCTCATGTAAGGACTAACATTGAACGTTGTGTAATCCATTCCTGACACGGGCACTAGGCCTCCCCACACAAGTGAGGTACCATTTTTATTGGGATACTTGGGGGAATGCTGGGTGGAAAAAAGTTTGTGGCTCCCCTCAGATTCCATAACTTTTTCATCGCCAAAATGTGCTGCAAATGTGTTTTTTAAGCCAAATTTTGAGGTTTGCAAAGGATTCTGAGTGACAGAACCTGGTGAGAGCCCCACATGTCCCCCCTTTCTGGATTCCCCTAAGTATCTACTTTCCATAAATGTATAGATTAATATGTCTGGCTGAGCCAGAGGCCAAAATCCACAGCTAGGCACTTTACAAAAAACAAGACAGTTTTCTTTGGGAAAATGTGATGATTCCACATTGTGTTTTGGGGCATTTCCTGACGCAGGCACTAGGCCTACCCACACAAGTGAGGTACCTTTTTTATTGGAAGACTTGGGTGAAAGAATGTTTGTGGCTTCCCTCAGATTCCAGAACTTTGCAGCACCGAAATGTGAGGAAAATGGGTTTTTAGCCCAGTTTTAAGGTTTGCAAAGGATTCTGGGTGACAGAACCCAGTAAGAGACCCATAAGTCACCTCATCCTGGATTCCCCTAGGTGTCTACTTTCCATAAATGTAAAGGTTTGCTAGGTTTCCCTAGGTGCTGGCTGAGCTACAGCCCAATATCCACAGCTAGGCAATAGATAATGTGATGTGTCCATGCTGCGTTTTGGAGCGTTTCCTGTCACAGGCACTAGGCCTATCCACACAAGTGAGGTACCATTTTTATTGGGAGACTTGGGGAAACAAAGAATAGAAGAACATGTGTGATTGACAATTGTTTCTCTCTACATTTTGGCTTCCAAATGTAAGGCAGTGTATAAGAAAGAAGTCATTTAGAGAAATGCCCTGTAATTCACATGCTAGTATGGGGATCACCAAATTCAGAGATGTGCAAATAATCACTGTTTGTAAACTCCTTCTCTTGTGCCCATTTTGGAAATACAAAGGTTTCCTTGCTACCTATTTTTCCTTCTTTATATTTTACCAAATTAATTGCTGCATTCCCGGTATACAATGAGAACCCCTTTAAAGGTACAGCTCATTTATTGGCTCTGGTTACCTAGGGTTCTTGATGAACCTACAAGCACTATATATCCCCGCAACCAGAAGAGTCCAGCAGATGTAACGGTAGATTGCTTTAAAAAATCTGCTATAGCTGGAAAAAGTTAGAGAAAAAAACATTGATGGAAATGGCTGTTTTTTTTTTCAATTTAATTCCAATATTCTTTTTATTTCAGCTGTAGGAAAACCTTGAAGGATCTACACAAATGACCCCTTGTTGAATTCAGAATTTTGTCTAATTTTCAGAAATGTTTAACTGTCCAGGATCCACCATTAGTTTCACATCCATTTCTGTCACTAACTGGAAGGAAGCTGAAAGCAGAGCAAATAGTAAAAATGGGGTAATGTCTCAGTAAAATGCCAAAACTCTGTTGACTAATTTGGTTTTCTGATTCATGTCTGCCTGTTCCTGAAAGCTGGGAAGATGGTGCTTTTAGCACTGCAATCCCTTTATTGAAGCCATTTGCAGGGAAAAAAACAGATGCCTTCTTCTGCCACACTTTTTTCCATTTAAAAAAAAAACCTCACATTTTAGTTGTATTTTGGCTAATTTCTTGTTCTTCTCCAGGGGAACCCACAAACTCTGGATACCTTTACAATCCTGAGAACGTTGGAAAAAAAGGATGCAAATTTGGCGTGGATAGCTTATGTGCACAAAACGTTATGGGGGCCTAAGCACGAGCTAACCCAAATAGCCAAAAAAGGGCTCTGCACTTGGGGGGGGGGCAGCCGCTAAGAGATTAATATTGAGACATGTATTTCATGTGTTCCTGAGTATTAGTTAATATGAATTATGAATTTTGTCTTGAATGCATGTTCTTTCTGTCCTTTGACTTGCTTTCCCACTCTTTCTTGTTACCTTCTGCAGAGCTTTCCAACTGGATTCATTTTCTCCTTTGACTGAGCAGCTCTGTTTCCAATATTCTCTTCATTACCCTGCCACCAGGCCTTGCTAGAAACCCTTAACACTAACAGCCACTGAGAAATGTTTTTAATTTAATGCTTTCTGCAAATCATACATCCCTTCACTAAATACCAGATGTTAAATTTATTCAGTCACTAAACAGCATTTTAACGTTTGAAAGATTGATTTATGCCCACCTCAGTCTGAATCCATCAGGAATTGAAGCAATCCGTTTTAGTCCAGGGTGAACTTCTTGTCAGTTTGATAACATACCATCATTTACAAGGGGTATGATTCACTCTGCTTCTATATGCAGATTTATTTTCATTTCATTTAGTTGGAAGTATACACGTAGCGCATAATGTATCGGTAGGTCAGTGATCTGCCTGTCAAGTGTGATGTAGAGATGGAGGGACTAGTGTTTATATGAGTGAATAAAGACATGCTACACAAGCAAAGGGACTGGTTTAGTAGTGCCTGCACCCATTAAATAAGCAAGAGCGGAATCTATAATACATGAAGAAGTAGTCAAAAACTAGCAGACGGACAACATTGGGATAATGATTGTGGCAAAGCTCACTCAAAAAGAAGTGCCATCTTTAGCAACAATGGGCCTTATTCGCAAAGATTTTTAGATGACCAAACACGTGTGTAAAGCGCACATTCACCCTAACGGTTATCTTGGTGCTAAAACAGCAAGTTCAATATTACCAAACTCAGTAGTGCTTACTGTATCAACCTCGGAATGATGAAAGGCTAAGTGGACCTGCTGAGATTCAAACTAGTGACTATGACGGCAAACACAGATCACTGCAGAAGATGCACTAATCCACCGTATCACCAGGCACTGCTCACAATTAACATTCCAGAATTAAACAATGAGCAAGCCAAGAGTGCTCCTGGCTTACTCTTGCAACTCATGAGTAATCGAAAAGTAAGTCACACCTACTCATACATGAATCTACGTCTAGTTCTATTAATGAAACCCAGACGTAAAAAATGAATATTAATAAGAAATGCTTAGGTGATGGGACAATTGCAGCAACAAGTTACCACTTTGTTCTAGTGTATTATAGGAGAAGAAATTATTCTTAATGTCCTTATTTCATGAAGCAAGTATCAGAGCTGTCCAGATCGCTTTTGAATGTTTTGCATCATTTTTATTGGCACAATGGTATACATAACAGAATGTAACAACCAAACAGTCACATCTCCATATCCACAGGCCCTGCCACTCCCCCCTTGATCTACTACTGCAGGTGCTTATGATCATTTATGGAGCAGAAACCGGGTGAAAGTAGGCGAGTACCCGGGGAACACTCCACCCTCAACCAAACTCGGGCATCACAGTCACACACACACCTGGGGCACCTCCACCATGCAACCAGGTAAAGCCCCTTTGTCTCCTACCCTGTACTAGAAGCAATGTTACCTGAGGTGGCCCAGCGTCAGGGGGCTCAAGTAGGTCTGCAAGCATGGCAGCCAAGGCTTGTAAGTCATCAAGAGCACTTTTAAATTTGTATTTGAAATTAATTCTGCAAAGTACCCAGTGACGAGGAACAGTTTTCGAAACATGCACTGAAAATGGAAAAATCTCTAGAACATGATTGGTGGAAGTACAAATCAGAATATTTTTTAACTAGCAATGTATTTGACGTTTTAGTATTTTTATGCAACTTTTGATGTATCATTTTTATGTATATGTTTTAAGGAAGTGAATGGTATGTGTATAAGGACTGAATAAACTAATCATTTGATTTCATTTTAAAGTGGACCCAAATTGTATGTCTTTGTTCTGCTCTGACATGGATCTAAAGAGATCAGTTGAACAGCCACGTTGCCACCCCACAGATTGAAAATAATAATTTCCGGTGTATAATTGGTCACAAGGAATTGTAGAATGCATGTCATCCCTAAGGCGCACTTGTGGACTAGTGTGCTTACACTGGGCACTATTATTACGTTTGGTGCTTGATTGACCCAGCAAAAAACAATTTTAAAGACCGGGAAAACATACTTTTTTTCGTTATTTAGGTTGAACAATTCAAATATCACATGACAATCAGTCACTGACATTATCATATTTTCTAAAAATGAATACATGAAAACAGTTTTCCCAAACCAACTCTAATAACATTTGCAAACAGAAAGATTAAAAAAAAAAAAAGTTTTTGAGCCCTTATCTAACTTCATCTAAAACATACGTTTTTCCCTCCAATCCGGTAGAAAAAAAGTTTAACACCCTCAAGCAGCAAGAACTCATATCAATGAGAATAGAGGGCTTCTCTGTCAGGCCCGTCTCCCTCCATTGCAGGAAGGAGATATCACATGACTGGTGCAGATTCTTTCTGTCCTGTACAACAAGACTATCCAAATAGAAAAGTGCCGACTTGCCGCTCCAGGAGCCGTAGCCAGGAGTGCACAGTCGCGATCAACGAATCAAGGACACCATAGTGCCGTGTTGGGTCGCTAAATAACATTTGGGGCAATATGTGTAGACTTACGGCATCACATTCCATCCACAAGCGTGGTAATTCGCGTGGGTCCTGAAACCAAAAATGGGCAAACATACACTGTGCTGCCTTGTGGTTGATTTCCAGATCAGGGGCTTTAAGCCCCCCCTCCCCTCCATTTCATATGATAGGGCCAGGGTCTCCCGGCGCAGCCACGCTGCTTTCCCACCTACGCTAAATGGCCCATGAGAGTCTGAAGACTATTTATTGAACGCGGAGCAACAGAATCGGGATGTGCAGGAATAGAAAAAGAAAATGGGGCAGTACCACTGTTTTCCTAAGAGTGATACGCCGAGCGAGTGCCAACAGCAACCTGATCCATTGATCCACCGATTCCGAGAGCCACTGCACTGCTCTGAGGTAATTGTCCAATATGGTGACCACCGGATCCGTGTGCACCTGTATCCCACAGTAGTGCACCATTCCATTGACCCCTGTAAGGGGTAAATCAATTGCATCTGTGTCATAGCGAGGAGTAATATAAAAGATCTGTTCCAGTTTAATCAAAGTCTAGAGTATCCCCTAAACCGTAGCATTTAACTGAGCACTGGGCAAGATTTTGTGCTAGATTACTGATATAAAGCAAGGTCTCATTGCCAATATGATCAGATTGTAACCTTGAAGTTGCAAGCCCTAATGTGCATGGTACTCCAATAGCGCATAGCAGGGCCGGCTTTAGCGCTGGTGGCGCCCTGTGCAACGGTCTTTTTTGGCGCCCTCACCCAATGATCACCTTCTCGGATTTACTCACTGCCACCTGGCAAATGTGCCTCTCATCTCTAAATAGCCTCCTTTCACATATAGTCATTTGTTTTAAAGCGCGTGTAAAGGCTGGCTTTACTAATCCACTCAGCTATCCAAATAAAATATAGTTCCGTTCTTTTCAGCAGGCATTTTAACCCTCTACGCTACTTTATGGTGAGTCAAAGCTGTCCTAGACAAAACTCCCATCTCTTTACCTGGCAGGAACATTAATCACAAGTGGAATCTTGACATTTAAATTGTTTGGTGAAGGCTGGACCCATGTGGAACTTTTCAGCAGGTGCTTTTAAATCGCAAGTTTCGTAAGGTATTGCTAAACACAGCGCCCCCCTTGAGCACCCGGTGAGGCCGCACCGCCCTAAAGATGGCACTGGCGCATAGGCCAATGGCTCGGCCACCAGGGCACATAATAAATGTTATAGGGGGCAACCATCTCTGGAACCCCTCGAGATGTCAGTGGGTGCAGCGACAATGCTGTTGATGCATACCAGGGTGGTCCGCTGCATATATAGCACCATTACTAGCCTTAGAAATACATCTGCTACCCCTGTATGTCTTAGAACTGCAAGCTTGAAACCCCACCGACCAAGTCAAATGCTTTTTCTACATCAAGGAATACTGCTTGAACACACCCTCCTGGGTCCAGATATTGAATAGCTCCAAACAATGTTCTGAGATTGAATGATAGGCTGCACCCCAGAATGAAACCGGATTGCTCTGGACCCACCGACCTCAACTACAACAGGGCCAGACTGTGTCCAGAATCTTTGTGTATATGTTAGCGTCAACAATGAGGTGTGACAACAGCCTGTAGTATGAACAACAATACGGCAGTGTAGTCGGCTTCAGAAGTGTTACCAGTAAAGCCTCATGCATTGAGAGGGGGCATGCAGCCTGTATCAACCAGAGTGACCATCTGAGTATGAGCTGATCGAGATAGGCCATGTAAAAGGCCACGGTGAGCTCGTCGGTACCTGGTTCCTTCCCATATGGCAGATCTCTGAGTGCAACACTTATCTCCTCTGGGCACAGTGGGTCTACAAGGCACTCCCTGTGCTTCAGCCGTGAGCTAGTTCATAGCTATTAGTGCAAAGTAGCCTGTGGCCACCGCATCATCATAAGGAAGACACAACTTATACAGGTCAGCTTAATATTCATGTAAGCAGGGGCGGTTTCTTTTAAAGGGCGTGGGGGCTACGCCCCCTATATTTCTTGACTCTCTCAGTTTTTTAAATTATTCCTAAATCCTATCTGCAGTAAGTGTTGATTGCTCAGCATAGCTTCTGACCCTCTCTCTGCGCGAGGGTCAGGCAGTCACAGCACTGACAGGCACACGCACTTACTGCGCACGTGCAATGTCGCAGGTTTTCCAGGGCTTGCCTGATTTACGCCCTTGATTCTGTGGCCTGAAGGAGCGTAGGGCCACTCCTCCCCACTGACAAACACCACCCTCTCTGACGGATTGTACTTGGGCGCTTCAGGCTGCAGCCTGTGCTTCCCAAAACAGAGTGTCAATCAGCGAGGGTGCCACCTTTTCTAACTCGTCCCAGCATGGGAGGATCAGCAAACCTGACTGATCCCACCCCACTCTGTGACGAGTTGGGAATGGGATGACAAGACTGGAGGAGGTGCATGTGATAGGCGTCATCAGTGACACCAGGTCACATGCAGTAAAGAGACACAGTGCGCACGTTTCAGTTTTATAGAAACATGCATGCTGTAGATGCTGCATTACTGAGTTATTTCGTAAAGTACTGTCCGTGAGATTGCCACACTGTCAGCACGGAGCAGTCACTCTGATGCTGAGGCGCGTGTGCCTCTCTATCACGTTACATCTTCTTTCGCTAGACCATCCCCATGAAGTGTCACTGTTCACGCCTCACCAAACATCGCGCAGGACTGTCAAGAGAGCGTGCTAAAAATAAGGTAAATACTTTCGGCCTTTAGGCAGGGTGGTCTGGCAATATCCAATTACTCTTGTTCAGTGTAGGAAAGTACCATCTTGCCTGGCATGTTACCCCCATTTTTCACTGTATATATGTTGTTTTAGTTGTATGTGTCACTGGGACCCTGTTCACCAGGGCCCCAGTGCTCATAAGTGTGCCTGAATGTGTTACCTGTGTAGTGACTAACTGTCTCACTGAGGCTCTGCTAATCAGAACCTCAGTGGTTATGCTCTCTCATTTCTTTCCAAATTGTCACTAACAGGCTAGTGACTAATTTTACCAATTTACATTGGCTTACTGGAACACTCTTATAATTCCCTAGTATATGGTACTGAGGTACCCAGGGTATTGGGGTTCCAGGAGATCCCTATGGGCTGCAGCATTTCTTTTGCCACCCATAGGGAGCTCTGACAATTCTTACACAGGCCTGCCACTGCAGCCTGAGTGAAATAACGTCCACGTTATTTCACAGCCATTTTACACTGCACTTAAGTAACTTATAAGTCACCTATATGTCTAACCTTTACCTGGTAAAGGTTAGGTGCAAAGTTACTTAGTGTGAGGGCACCCTGGCACTAGCCAAGGTGCCCCCACATTGTTCAGGGCCAATTCCCCGGACTTTGTGAGTGCGGGGACACCATTACACGCGTGCACTACATATAGGTCACTACCTATATGTAGCTTCACAATGGTAACTCCGAATATGGCCAGGTAACATGTCTATGATCATGGAATTGCCCCCTCTATGCCATTCTGGCATAGTTGGCACAATCCCATGATCCCAGTGGTCTGTAGCACAGACCCGGGTACTGTCAAACTGCCCTTCCTGGAGTTTCACTGCAGCTGCTGCTGCTGCCAACCCCTCAGACAGGCATCTGCCCTCCTGGGGTCCAGCCAGGCCTGGCCCAGGATGGCAGAACAAAGAACTTCCTCTGAGAGAGGGTGTTACACCCTCTCCCTTTGGAAAATAGTGTGAAGGCAGGGGAGGAGTAGCCTCCCCCAGCCTCTGGAAATGCTTTCTTGGGCACAGATGTGCCCAATTCTGCATAAGCCAGTCTACACCGGTTCAGGGGACCCCTTAGCCCTGCTCTGGCGCGAAACTGGACAAAGGAAAGGGGAGTGACCACTCCCCTGACCTGCACCTCCCCTGGGAGGTGTCCAGAGCTCATCCAGTGTGCTCCAGACCTCTGCCATCTTGGAAACAGAGGTGCTGCTGGCACACTGGACTGCTCTGAGTGGCCAGTGCCACCAGGTGACGTCAGAGACTCCTTCTGATAGGCTCCTTCAGGTGTTAGTAGCCTATCCTCTCTCCTAGGTAGCCAAACCCTCTTTTCTGGCTATTTAGGGTCTCTGTCTCTGGGGAAACTTTAGATAACAAATGCAAGAGCTCATCCGAGTTCCTCTGCATCTCTCTCTTCACCTTCTGCCAAGGAATCGACTGCTGACCGCGCTGGAAGCCTGCAAAACTGCAACATAGTAGCAAAGACGACTACTGCAACTCTGTAACGCTGATCCTGCCGCCTTCTCGACTGTTTTCCTGGTGGTGCATGCTGTGGGGGTAGTCTGCCTCCTCTCTGCACTAGAAGCTCCGAAGAAATCTCCCGTGGGTCGACGGAATCTTCCCCCTGCAACCGCAGGCACCAAAAAGCTGCATTACCGGTCCCTTGGGTCTCCTCTCAGCATGACGAGCGAGGTCCCTCGAATCCAGAAACTCTGTCCAAGTGACCCCCACAGTCCAGTGACTCTTCAGTCCAAGTTTGGTGGAGGTAAGTCCTTGCCTCACCTCGCTAGACTGCATTGCTGGGAACCGCAACTTTTGCAGCTACTCCGGCCTCCGTGCACTTCCGGCGGAAATCCTTTGTGCACAGTCCAGCCTGGGTCCATGGCACTCTAACCTGCATTGCACGACCTCCTAAGTTGTTCTCCAGCGACGTGGGACTTCTTTGTGTGACTTTGGGTGAGCACCGTTTCATGCATCCTCGTAGTGCCTGTTTCTGGCACTTCTCTGGGTGCTACCTGCTGCTAAGAGGACTCCTTGTCTTGCTCGACGTCCCCTCTACCACCTGGTCCAATTTGCGACCTCCTAGTCCCTCCTGGGCCATAACAGCGTCCAAAAACGCTAACCGCATGATTTGCAGCTAGCAAGGATTGTTGGCGTTCTTTTGGCAGGAAAACACTTCTGCACGACTCTTCACGGCGAGAGAGATCTGTCCACCAAAGGGGAAGTCTCTAGCCCTTTTCGTTCCTGCAGAAACCTCAGCTTCGTCTGTCCAGTAGAAGCTTCTTTGCACCCGCAGCTGGCATTTCCTGGGCATCTGCCCATCTCCGACTTGCTTGTGACTTTTGGACTTGGTCCCCTTGTTCCACAGGTACTCAAGATTGGAAATCCATCGTTGTTGCATTGTTGGTTTGTGTCTTTCCTGCATTATTCCTCTAACACGACTTCTTTGTCCTTAGGGGAACTTTAGTGCACTTTGCACTCACTTTTCAGGGTCTTGGGGATGGTTATTTTTCTAACTCTCACTATTTTCTAATAGTCCCAGCGACCCTCTACAAGGTCACATAGGTTTGGGGTCCATTCGTGGTTCGCATTCCACTTTTGGAGTATATGGTTTGTGTTGCCCCTATCCCTATGTGACCCCATTGCATCCTATTGTAACTATACATTGTTTGCACTGTTTTCTAAGACTATACTGCATATTTTTGGTATTGTGTATATATATATCTTGTGTATATTTCCTATCCTCTCACTGAGGGTACACTCTAAGATACTTTGGCATATTGTCATAAAAATAAAGTACCTTTATTTTTAGTATAACTGTGTATTGTGTTTTCTTATGATATTGTGCATATGACACTAAGTGGTACTGTAGTAGCTTCACACGTCTCCTAGTTCAGCCTAAGCTGCTCTGCTAAGCTACCATTATCTATCAGCCTAAGCTGCTAGACACCCTATAAACTAATAAGGGATAACTGGGCCTGGTGCAAGGTGCAAGTACCCCTTGGTACTCACTACAAGCCAGTCCAGCCTTCCACATTCAGCAGCTCCCGGTGGCTCTCTCGGGCCAGTGCAACGTCTGTGTGTCTTTCTCTAGGTAAGGAAATGGTTATCTTTTTTTTTTTATTCCTTCTCTTCAGGACCTCTCTTCTGCCTTGCCACTCCAAGGCCTCAAATTAGAAGTGGGCAACCCTAAAAATCAACAGGGAAAGCAGAGGTACTTCCTTGGCTCTTACAGTGAGCACACAAGCTGAGCTTTGGCAATATTTAGCATGTAAATCATGCAATAAACATGCCAACTAACAATGAACTCTGGTCTAGCAACATAATGAGCTGCTCAGTGGTCAATGTTTGATGAGACTGATAAGATGCCTTCAAAACTCAAAAAGTGTATTTCTTTAAAACTAAAAGCTTTTCACCCTAGGTTATCAGATTATATCTCTATGGAGAAATGTTATTTAGATGTGAAGGGAGAAATATTCCACCCTGGCCCAGGTGACCAAGCTGTTGGCGAACTAGGAGTGCACATCGTGAACACAAATTTTTAAAAGTGCACTACTATGTAATATTGGATACGGGCTCGGTGAAAGAATGTGTTTGCAAGGATCACACACATTGATCTAGCAGGGTAACCAGGATTGATCCCAGATTTTCCAGTTTCATTCTGTGCAGTACATCCCCTAGAGTGCATTTCTCTCTGACATTTAAGAATAATGCTTTCCCTCCACTTTTAAAGGATGTGATTGGAGGTTGAGGTGACAAGCAGACATTTTATTGTTGGCAGTGTTAAATAGCAGCACAGACCTTCCTTAAAGCCATAAGAGTGCTTCGTAACAGATGCAGGCTATGTTGCATGATGTTTTTCTGGCACAGAGACTTGTCATGATTCACATAATGCTATAATGCTAAAGTGAGGCCAGGATTTGAACCTGGGTTCCCATGTTAGATGGTCAACAACGGTAGCCATTAGGTTCAATCACCTCCCGTGAGAGCTCATCTGGTTTTAGGTTGGAATACTTATGCATTCTGTTTCATATCACACTTTACACTTCATGTGATATGGTGTATATACTTATGTATATACTCCAAGTATTTAATTTAATCAGATTTGTTCCTCTGGCTTTGACTTTTATCCAACACAAAAGTCTTTTATGCTGCATACTGCAGGGTACAATTGAGAGCGCTATAGTTAGAGCTGAACGCCATGGGAATGTCTCACAATGCCTGTCGCTATCATAAAGGGGTTCAGACTACTTGCTCTTCCAGTATTTGCACACTTTATTGGAGCAACAGAATGGCAGTCTTTTTTCCCTCAGTTGTATGGTTGAGGCGAGCGTATCGACAAGTGTTATTGTGAAAGACGTACAGTCCAGTGCTTAATTTGTGCTTGTTGTTTCCGGTGCTGAGCACCAGCACTTATTTTTGGGGGCCGGGGCTTATTTTTCTGCCTCAAGCCTTTGCTGTGAGCAAAAGACACATATGGGAAAGATGGAGGAAGAGAAAAACAAAAAAGCTTCACAAGGGGAGAAAGTAGAAAGCTGCAAGAGTGAGCTCAAAGGGTAGAGAGTGGCTTTAAATGGATTGAAGGATTACGCCACCTCAGTATTCCGTATTCCCACATTTAATTGCAGCAGCCGCGGGTTTAAGAGGAGGACTTTGAGCACCGGCACCTTTTTATTTACAAACTAAGCACTGGAGCAGTCCAAGTCCAACTGCTCACCCTCCCAAGGAAAGTTTATTTATAGACGCAACATACTTAATGCACGGTTTTGTGGCAAATGTTTTGATGAGACTGTTGTGCAAACATTTCAACCAATCATATAGACCAAGGTCACACTTATTTCAAAATAGTAAATAAAGAAATGTTGTTTAAAAAAACAGCCTAGGACATTCCAGAGCACACTCACTCAGATTTCAAACAAATTAGAGCATGAACACAAGGACTGAACATAAAATTAAGTGTTGATAGTGTGCTGCGTCCACCTGCCTGTCACATGTTTATATACTAGTGAGGCTACCTTATGTCTCGATTAAGAGTGCCTGGAGGAGGGACTAATTAACACACTTGAAAACCTATACGCATCGGTAGAGTATGTGATAAATTTCACTCATTGCTAATTTGATCCACCTAAGATTGAGTGCAGCTTGCAGGGTTAGTCTTACGCCCCACCAACTTTAAAATTCACCAGCCACCACAGCATGTAAGCGATCGGATACCTGCTCCGCAGTGCAAAGGGGTAGCCCTAGTGTGTCCTGCACCTCCAGGATCTCAACAGCCTTGCGGCAGGGGCACAGCAATACCACTAGTGTTCCCCAGTGTGCTCACCCTCCCTGTTTGAGCGTGCAACTGCGTATTTATCCATGTGAAGAATCACACTCTGGGCCATTTTCATGAAACCCGTCGAGCTTGGCTTTTATTTTACCCAAAAGGTGGTGCTGAGATGTTTCACAACGCTGCCACTCCAATTCAGCAATGTCTGTCTCCAGCGGTGATGATCTCCTCCATAGGAACTTTAGAAACCCTGCATGTTTAGATATCATAATGCCCCATATGTAAACTTTGAATATTTTCGACACCATTCCAAATTTAGACACTGTGCCCACGAGTGCGAAAGAACTCATTGATCGCCTGCTCTAGGTCTGCCTGAAACAAGGTGTCCAGCGAAGAGTATGGGGGGAAGCACCATGAAAAGGTGGGTGGACTTGGGTGCACAGCTCTAGTTCCAACAGGAGTGGAGAGTGGTCAGAGTATGTACGGGCAGCGGTTCACAGCATTGAAAATGGGGGGATCAATCCCTTGGACAACAACCCATAGTCTATAGGGGTATTGACATTATGCATGGTTGAGTGGTGAGTGTCTCTTGAGCCCATGGGGGGCCTGTGGCACCAAATGTCCGATAGTCTGTCCTGATCAGTTATTTTCACAAGGGCTCTTGCCACTACTGATGGCCGCTGAGGTGGACTCTTGGAGCGATCACGATTTGGGTATAACACACAATTGAAATTGCTCCACATATTAATGGCATATCACCCCATTGCACTAGACTAGTATTAAGTGAATAATAAAATTGTGGGTTGGTATAGTTGGGCCCATACACCCGATTAACAAGACCACAAGGTCATCTTTGTAACAGAGTGCTACCACATATCTGCCACTCGGATATGTGAACACCTCCTGCAGTTGGACACCTGATCTCCTGCGCACCCAAATCAAAATCCCCCTGGCATGCGAGGTGAAGCCTGCTGTGCTGCAAAGACACTGCATTCTATGCTGTGTCAACACTCCACTTCCTGATGCCAGATGGGTCTCTTGTAGTATTGCTACATCAACTCTGTGCCTCTAGAGATATCCACCACTTTCTGGATCTTTTTGCAGTCATTCAGCCCCCTGACATTCCACTGAGAAATTTTAACAATGAATGGCTCATAGGGCCATTTGTTGCACGCTTTACGTCATCCACAATCAACCACCTGATATAGACTACCTGCCAGGCCCAGCCCAGATGGAATCAGCACTCGCAACCAACACTCAAGCATAGGAAACAACATTATAAACCAACACTGACCACCCACCCAAGCTATGAATCCCCCCAACTTACACAGCAATATATCATCCCTCCCAGCCTCTCCTTTACCCCTCCTCAACAGTGTCCGGACAGAAGTTGGTGATGCACACATTGGGGCAGATGTTGCTTGGCCTAGTACCTGGTACAGTATGCAACTGCAGAGGGCTGCTCATCAAGTATGGCATGCGCATAAAACAGTGGAAAGAAAAACCACATTAATGTGGTAGTACATTGGCGGTCCATAGCAGTGCCTTGCTACCTGGGTAATGCAGTATCATATTGCGTCTTGGCTTGACATGCAAACATAACGCAGCTGCAGAAATGCTCATACCACACTCCAACTTATTTGGCATTGGGTTAGTTCATTACAAGTCCACCGCTGCCTTAGTGACTGTTTTTGTTTCAGGATTGCTTTTAACTCTGCCCGAAGAGCCTCAGAACAGGGAGCGCCGACAGGATAAAGCCACAGCAGGTGCCCCCTGGAACAAAAGGTCCAAGTATCCAGTAGAGCGAAGGCGATCTCAGTCTTCCATGTCTTGCGTGCCACCGGCCCCATTGCTGTCCTCCAGAGGGGAGGGGCATTGAGCTCTCACTGTTTCCCTCTGCTTGAGAAACTGCTGAAGTTGTTTGTGGTCACTGAAGATAGTCGCATTGTCATCCACCATGACTCGTAACCTCACTGGGTAAAGCATTCTGTAGCCCATTTGTAGTTCCTGCAACCTTTTCTTTGCCGATATAAACACTCTCCTCACCTCCTCGGCTTTTTATGTGAAATCCAGGTACATTGATAGTTAGAAGCCTTTGTGTTGCAAGACCTTCAACTATCTGACCTTGCACAGTGCAGCACCTCTATGTCTATAATTGAACAGCCTTGTGATGATGAGGAGAGGTGGGGCCGCATGGGATCATGCATGGGGTGGGAAATCTATGAGAATGTTCCACAACAAAGATTTCTGAGAAATTGTCTCACCCCAGCAGGTCAGACAAGAGTTGCTCAACAGATTGTTCAATGTTACCTCTATTGGTGGACTCATCAAAACCTACGATTCTCAAGCTGTTCTTGTGTGAGCAGGCCTCAAGAGCCTCTAACTTCGACCTCAAGGTGAGGAGAAGTTTGTCCATCTTCTTTTGGGTTGCAGAGACTACGACCTGTTCATCCTCAGCCTCTGAGACCCTCGACCATGTCCAAGCACTCTGCATGCTTGTCCACCCTCTCTGACATCCAGTCCATCCTGAAGGTCAAGGCATCCATCTTCTATCTATTTTCATGAGGCTGTGTTGCAAAGCTCTAAGGATTTGTTTCAGGTCTGTGTCTTCCTTCAACTCTGGATCCTTAGACATCGCTCCCCATATGGCGGTACCTTCCTCGCATGCGCATGGAGTCTTGGGAAGGTCACACTGCAGTTTAGGCTGAGATTTATTTGTTTTGTCCATTGCAGCCAGCACCTACAGCCCATCAGGTGTGCGTCGACTCAACAGGCTGTTACAGCTCAATGTTTATGTGGGCTCCCTCAAGAGTCTCCCTCCCTCTCACCAAGCCACTGGAGTGTCTTGTACAATCTCAGTAGCAATTTTCAACGTTCTGCTCCTGTGGGTCAGTCTGCCGGAAGGGAGGGTGTTTGGCATGCAGCATAGGGACAAATGGACACCATGCTGTGCTAAAAGTATCTCCATCAGACAGGCACCCCACGCTACAATCCTAAAGCACTGAGGAGGTGAATAAATAAGTCAACCAGGCTTCAAAGCTCTCTAGGGACCTTTATCCAGATGCAGCCCATAGCAGAGAGGCCAGTGCAACCCGCTTCTCATCCAATACAAGAACGGGTCACAATCTCCCAATCTCTCCTCCATCCACTGCATCCATGCTGGGACCAGTAACTCAGTTGTGGAGCTTCTTGAAAAGTATCTTGACCTGGTTCAGTCTTTATGACAGGACCCAGGGTTCCTCTGCAAGAGAGGGTCCCTCCTCCAAGCTTAGCACACAGTCTCTGGCTGTCTGTGGTCTATAATGGGGTTGCCCTGCGGGGCAAGAAGCTGATTGAGTAGATAGGGTGCCAAGGAATCATGCGGCCAATTGTTTCATCACAGCTGAGGCCCAGGAATGGAGGAGCACCCAAAGGATACAAGGAGGCAAAGATGGTGCCTTGTAGACGCCTGCATCACAAATGCAAGTTTTCAGACACTGCCAGGCTCTAGGTCAAGCAGCTGCCACCTTGCCTAGGCCCCACAGCACTGAGGGCGTATTTGTAGGTCTAGCTCCAGTGGTCCAGAACTGAAGTCCAAGCAATTCTAGGGTCCCCGTCCTAGGGGCGTCTCATTTTGGCCAATGCGCAGCACATACCTTTTGAGGTGTGACTCCTTTCAGACCTAGTGGCCGCTGGTGGAGGCTCACAATCAGAGCCACAGACATGTGACACACTGTGTGAAATCTACAGCGGCTACACTCCAGCACACACCAGCTGTTGGTGTCGTTCCTCGAGCCGCTGGACTCCCCGCAGGCAACACAGGAAGGCTGGATGGGGCTGATAGCTCAAGCAGCACAGTTGCCGGACGTCAGAAGTTTATATTTTGAAGGGCAGCAATGCAGGCCCCGGCACACTACCCCACAGGATAGAGGTTTGGCTGCAACACAGGCCGCAAGGTGAGTCTCTTCCACTGTAGGGTACCAAAAGTTAGCTTCTTTCCCTAAATTCAAGGCATCAGGTCAGTATAATCGCCACTGTCATCCAATGCTGGATGTAGTGTTGTTCAGGCACAAGGACCCTTAAGGATTGGTGAACAACCAATGGAGCCTGCCTAAATGGCGGTCATCTCTGAGCCCTGCATTGCCAAGCTCAAGATGAAGATGGAGGAGACATTTTTTCATCACCTCACTCAATTATTTGTAATTAATATTCAATATTAATAATGGATGCTGTGAGGTTTCCTCAACCCTGGCTATCCTGCCTGGTATAGGCAGGGACACTATGAACGCTTCCCCTGTAGAGCAGGGCAGGTGCCTCTGAGACATAACATATGGGTACATGTCAAAAGCATGGGGGCCAATAAACTGCAGTACGATGAATAACGTTTGGCAAGTAATCTGCCACTCAGGCATTATTCCCCCAGCCAGATCTGTGATCCCACTCTTGACAAATGAACAAATCACAAGTACATCCAAAACTTCCACTTGTCATTTCAACAATGTCCATATTTTAGAATAGTTGATATTATCTAACATGTCTTATTCATACAACTCAGCTAGTTCTCTGTATAGATTAGAGTAATAATTGGTTAAACCACTTTTTATCTCTTCCTGAGAATAAGGTATTTCTCCTTGCCCATCGTCTACATTAGCTATTGGGGTAACCTCTATTCTTTGGTTTTATCAGAGATGCCAGGAGCCTCACCATCATTTTGCCCTTCTGCTTGCTTGCTCAAGACGTACTATTTACAATCCATGCATTTTTGCATTTTATAATGTGTAATTTTTGGACATAAATTTTCTTCTCCGCACAAATTTATCTTTCTGAACAGAGGCCTTTGTTCAATGCTTTTGCATCCAGTCAGTTGTGTCTCCGCAACCTCCATCTCCCCTTCCAAATGCATCCTTACCCCATAGGAAGTCTTAATAAAGTAAAACATCATTACCAATATAAATGCCCCCCATTCAACCAAACATTGGTTGCTGGTACCCTGTTCTCTTAAAATAATTCTGGATCTCTTCCCAAATAACTCCTTTGAAATAAGAGTCCTCTAGGGTAAATGCCTTCAATTCCCAGTGGTGTTTGGAAAGGACATTAACAAAATGTAGTGATACAAAATATCATTACAAGAATATTGTAATGTTAAACATATGGTGGTATCAGTATTGAAGGTATATTGGTGGTCAGTACATACTTTTTAATCTTCTTTTAATATATTTGTAAAATATATAATTTACTAAAATAATATTGTATAAAATGTTGATTTTTGCAATATTTGTGTTGAATTATGTTTGTTTTTATTTTTTGTAATGTAGTTAAATTAAACATTGGTTAATATTATGTATATTTATTGTAAAAAGTAATCAAAATGTTTACTGTATTTAAATTAGAATGCATTGTTTGAAAAAATGTAAATAAAAATGCATGCTTAATTAATTTTTTTTGCATCAGTATAATTTTTTTTTAGGAGAAACGGGTGGGAGGTTTGTGTAAATAATTTACATTTTTTAATTCCATTTTTAATTAGTATTGTTATATTGTAGAAATTGTAAATTTTCCGAAGTTAAATGTAGTGTTATTTTTTTTGTTTTTGACAATGTTTCATTTCATGTATTTATTTAAGTTTAAAATGTATGCCTAAAATGTTATCCTAATTTGTTATGTATTTATTTATTTTATTATTTGTATTTTACATACATTTTGTAATACTGTTTCATAATATTCAAAGACTGCATCAATGTATTTATGTATTCATGCAATATTTATTTTCAATTGCAAATTAATTTCAAGTTACTTTGTTTTTTCTTTGTACCTTTTATAAATGTAAAACGTTTTTAAAAAAAGTTGCTTTGGTGATTAAGCATGTGTATTTATTAAATATTTAACTTTAAATGTTATTTTATGTAATTTAGGGCCTGATTACGACTTTGCTGGTCAGAAAACCCGAGCATCAGACTCCTAGTGAGGAGACGGTCGTCCCACCAGCACTATTACAACTTTCCCACTGGGCTGACCAGCAGAAACCAAGGTTTTCACCTGTCAATCCAGTGGGAAAGGTGCTGCAGCATTGTTCTCGGATCATATCTGAGCCAGCAGCAATGCTGCTCGACATAGGGTGCACCAGCATTTTAAAATGCTGAGTTCAGTACTGCCCTGGCTGATTACGACCAGGACTGCTGTCAGCCTGTCGGTATCACTGATCCTGGCAGGAACGTCGGTAGGCTGGCAGGTCAGCCCACCAACCTCATAATGTGGTGGTCAGACCGCCACAACTGCAGTGGTCCGACCACCACCGAAAGGCTAGTAGCCTTCAGACCGCCAGCCTCATAACAAGGCCCTTAATATTTTTCATGGTTTCATTAAAACCAGTTTAATAATATTTTTATAAGGGGGGTATTGGGTCTATAGGTAAATAGGCTAAGGAGAGATTTTGAGGTATTTGTTGTTATATTTATATTTTAAATACTGTTTCAGATTTTAATTATTAGTATTTTATTTTTAAGTTTTTGTTTTTAAAATATTACATTTTCAAAGTCAAGATTCAATTAAATCAAATCAAAACAAGCTTTATTTGGTTCATTGTTACAAACAACCATTAATGCAAGACAACACAATATCGAAGATTAAAATATGTCCAGTATAACAATAAAACTCTTATCATAAAGTTGCATGATAATATGAACACCATACATATGAAGCAACTATTAACGAACAGCAATCAAAATCAATCATAGGTTTTCCTCACTCTCAAATAGGCTTTTAGAAAACATCCCAGGATGACTGAGAGAGCGTAGTTTATATAACCTATATTAGCATGAAAAGTCTATATATTAATGTGTGATGATACTGCATAGAAAACTATAATAATAGCGATTTTGCTTAAACGTGTGCTGGAACTGTGACCACGATGAGTAGACGCAACTAATAATGATGAATAAAATGTTTATGTTATGTTCATTTAAGCTTATATTAACGTTCGTATTGTTGAAACTGTATTGAAATTCTTCAAAGGCCTTAAGTTAGCGTGAGCTGCAGTTTAGCTGCTTGACTCTCATATTAAATGCATTTTCCTGTTTTACAGTGTGCTGACTCACAGGGGGCCATGACCCTGCAAATGTTCTTTTCTTCAAACTTGGAAGACTAATGAAACCATATTAAATCCGTTCCCAGGCACATCTTCGGTGCCCTGAAATGAATGTTATAAAATATTGAAACAAGTGTAGATTAATGTTATGTACAAGGTCACTTAGACCGGTGAACAACGAAACTGCTGACCCAAAGGATGTGCCAAGAGATGCCAAAATATGAAGTAACGCCGGATGTGCCACCTCTGAAGACGTCAATTATGAAGACCAATCAACGATCAGTAAAATAACGTGGGGTGATAATTGGGATTACCGAATGTTAAATTTGATAGGTTAAAGATAGTGTGGTATAGTAAATGTCCAATAGACTTTTGGGGGAATGTACTACAAAAAGGGGATAAAAACCCATGTCACAGAGAGGTCGGGGAATTAGGTAGGGAATGCTATTGATTTTATCCAGAAACTCTGTCACTCTGTTTGGTGACTTGAAACTTTATTGAAACCATCCTTGTCCTTAGACTGCCCATTCACACTTTTGCTTCTTATGAGGGAAGTGCTCTTTTGCCCTTTAGTTAAGTCCTGACTGATGGCGATTTGACTGATTTCCTGAAGACGAAGACTGAACCTGTGCGCTGACCTAATCTTTGGAGGGTAATTATGACAATGCAATTGTAATTTGTCTGTTTGCTTTTCCTTTCTAGGTACCAACTGCTTGTTTTGACAGAGACCATAGCTAGATGTTTTCCAAATTGGTGTTCTAAATTGTTTTGCATGAAGCACAACATGTGAATGCTAATCAGTGGTTAGGACAGGTGTTCACCAAATTGACACAAATAGACAAACGACTGAGACTATGCTTTGTTGAACTGACGTGATATCAATACTCTGCTATACTTTGATCTATGTTTACGCTGTGCTATATTCTAATGTTTGTGATTCTTGCCTTAATGAAAGCTTATCAAAGTTGCCACATTGTGACTATGCTGTTATGTTTCTTGGTTTTGAGATTAAGGCATTTAATCTTAGATTGTAATTAGTAGGGAATAAAATTCATAAAATTCTACTAAATCTGTGTCGTGATTCATGACTGAAAGGTCATGGTAGCGTCTTGAATTGATTAATGACTTTGACTAAGGTAAAATGTATTGTGGTGATAAATATTGATGACATTATTGATGTATTGATTGACATATTGATTAGCTATCTCGTCCTACGGTGTCTCTCAACTGGGTCAAAAGATTCATTGGCCTAAAATGAGTCCTAATGTGCAATAAATTAACATAAAAGGACGCATTAGCAACAACAATGTCTTCTGATAGCAACTGCAAGTACAAAAGAGCAGTTCGTACTTGGGAAGAATTCATTCTTTTTAACAACGGGATAAGGTACGCCATCCTGGGCCCTCATTGAAGTTACAGAACATGGTAACATGCAGATTATAATGTGGGGACAAATTATCACAACCACAAGGCTCAAGTGAATGAACGAGGTGCCGCCCACAGGAAAAAGCTAACAGGACGTAAAAAAGTTAAAACCTACATCTAGTTTACAGAAAGCACTCATATGTGCTTTTACCATTAAAATATATGGTTCAGGGAGAGGAACGGTCTGCAGCAAGTAGTGGGCACGCTCTTGGGGTTTCAAAGGGGCAGTCTCCTCTCTAGAGCTAGACTTCAACCGGAAAAAAAAAAATTTCACTCATCTACGGTCAGCTTTAACAATTCTATCAGGAGAAATAAACAACTCACTCCTTCGAAGGCTCTGCGAAAGATCCTTAATATACTTGAGCAATGGAATGTGAAGTGACTGATCAAATGACATACAGGGGGTTATTCCAACTTTGGAGGAAGTGGTAATCTGTCCCAAAAGTGACGGTAAAGTGACGGATATACCACCAGCCGTATTACGAGTCCATTATATCCTATGGAACTCGTAATACGGCTGGTGGTAAATCCGTCACATTTGGGACGGATTACCACCTCCTCCAAAGTTGGAATAACCCCCACAATCTTTTAAAATCTCCTTGTTCAACATAGCAGTGGGCCATGTGCAAATGTTTAGCCACCAGGAGAAAGGACGAAAGTCATAACGCCCATTATATAACCTACACTCAGCCCCTCATGCACAGAAAATGTCGCCGCACTGTGCGGGACAAACAATAAACGTCTTAGAAAGGAGTTTTCAATGGCTTGCAGTTCCACCTGATTGACAAACCCCCAAACCTCACTCCCTTAGACTACTTTCAAAATACATTTGCCTGGTATATCTGCAATAAGGCCTTGATCAGTCTTCTCCCTAGGTGAGAGGCAAAACTAAACACTGCAGTGTTATCCCTAGTAAATTCCTCCTTCTTCCTAGTCACTTGAGGATGACAGCACAAAGAAGAGGAAAATAAAAGACCCAAATAAGAGAAATTCTTGTTTTTGGGAGAACAGTAGTCCCTACGGTAAACATGCATGTCTTGGTCTTGTGAGGGCCCACAACCATCACATATGATTTTTTAACATTAACTGTTAAATCCAGGTCCTCCATGAAGTTGGCAAAACAGCTCAGCATGGACTTTAAGCCCCTGACTATTTTAACCATGATAACAGCATCATCTGCATGAAAGAGCTCCAGCAAACGTCGAGCCCCCACATGTGGACAATCTGCATTTGTGTCAATCAAGGCCTTCTCTTATCTATTGATGTATAAATTAAACAAACACTGGGCCAAACTACAGCCCTGGCAATCCCCCATTTTTATATCAAAGCTTCACGAGCATTTGAGCTCACTGGAGTATTAAACTGAGGCTGTGATATGCATATGCAGTCCTCTTAAAAAGAGGACGATGTCACATTCCACTCCCAACGATAACACGGCCTACCATAGTTTCTTTCTATTAACATGATCAAACATCAAGAAAAGATCCATGAACCATAAATATATTGACCCTGGGTGAGCGATGGTATATTTACTTAAAACTATGTAAAAGTTTAAGCATTGATCCACCGTTGATCTCCCGTACTAAACTTCTGAAAGGACAGCATTATCAATAGCCATTACTTCCCTACTCTGTCCGGTAGCATATTCTCTACTACCTTCATGACAGAATTGAGAAGTGAGATGGGCCTGTAGCATGATGGATTGTCCCTGTCCCCCTTTTTGAAAACTGGGACAATTATAGAGGTTGCCCATGTTTGCAGAGGTCCCTCCTTTACCGCCACATTCACAATAGAGGTCAGGACAGGGGTCCAAACTTCGGAGTCACAGATGTGTATGTCAGGATGGATCCCATCGGGTCCTGGGGCTTTACTCCTAGTTAGACCTGCTATACTCTTCTTGACTTCTTCAAGGAAAAAAAACTATTTGGGGTCCTCGTTAACATCCCCTCCGCCCCCACCAACAGGTTGCAAGATCTTATGGGATTCCTCAAGAAAAAGAACTCTACAATCCTCAGTAATATGGGACTTCACGGCCACAACAGCATCTGGAGCCAAGAATGGGCTATTACTAGACCCCAAAATTTAGAGCTACATTTTAACATGCTGGCTAAATGCAGGTCTTTTCAGGCCACTTCCCCTAGATCATTCTTACGCCTCCCCAACTCCTTTTTATGCTGAGTGTGGCAGATCTCCACTAGGGCAGAATCCCTAGTCTTGGCATTCAGGGCACACGTGAGATGTCTATCTGCCAGGGTACAACCCTTATCAAACCATCTAGGCTTTGCTGGCAATCCTCGAGATGCTGGGACCTCCAAGAGACTAGCTGCCAGCCTGGAAATGGTTTAGAATGCCCCCAACATTTCATGTGGCAGGCTACTATCCCATGAACAGACCCTGCGCTTATTCCCACAATGCAAGTATAATGGCCTAAATAAGTCATCCAGCTCTACATGCAACCCCCTCAATCTCCTACCGTGGGACATAGGTCTGCAGACTCTCCCGGCCCCAAATGGGGCCTGTTGGTCCAAAGGAGACCAGCACAAAGACAACACACAATGGGTTGTGGTCAGTAAATGGGCTCATAGGTATCTCTGACTATCAGCCTCTTTCCGAGTTTTGCAGTTGGAAAACCTGACTGCCAGACATGTACTGAGGAGACAGCTGTTGAGGTGTCATTTTACTCACTGGCCCTATTACAACTTTCCCACTGGACTGACGGGCGGGAAACAAAGGTTCCCACCATAACTGAGCCGGCAGCAATGCTGCCAAATGCACGGTGCACAAGCACCCTTGAAATGCACATTGTCTGCAAGCAGACAGTGCACATTTCAAGGGTGCTGGGCAGGGGGACCCTTGCACTTGTTCTTTGCCAGCCTTTTCATGGCAGTTGAACAAGGTTGTAATTAGCAGGGCAGCGCTAAGTTCAGCGCTTCCTGGGTGATTTCCACCAGGACCACCGTCAGCCCGTCGGATCGCTGATTCTGGTGGGGACGACAGTAGGTTGGCATGTCTGCCATCAACCTCGTAATGTGGCCGTCTGACTGCCACAGCCATGGCGGTCCGACTGCTACTGCGAGGCTGGTGGTTTGCAAACCGCCAGCCACGTAATAAGGCCCTTAATGACACAATGGAGGTGCTGAAACAAAGATAAAATCAATAAATGTCTCACACCCTCTCCCAATGAAGGTGGGATTTAGATCACTCACTGATGAAAAAACCTATCCAAGGAAAAAACTAAATTTAACTCATTCAACAAGGTATTTAAAAAGGAACCTTGATACAAGTGTTCCAAACGAAAGCCCAGCAATAACATGCACCTTGGCATGTGCCCACACCCTCCCTGGGGTCCCCACATAAGTGGACATTTAAATCTCATGCCACCATGAGACTGTCTGTGGATGAGACAGAATCTGGCAAATGCCGTAGAAACATTGCCAGGACCTGAACATTTGTTTGTAAAAGCTCAACAAAATCAACCTGACAGGTTCCACATAGGTTGCCGGAGTGAAAAAGTTCTTATATTCCTCTAAAGAACAATTCCATGTCTTCTGAAGACAGATTACTGAGAAGCCTCTAATAAAATCCTGCTACATAGGATCCTCAAATTTGTCCACAATGCATGCATTCTTCCAACTGATAAACTTGGGGGTTTAAGCACATAAATTAGTGGGTCCTCTTTACGCTGTTTTGATGAATTTGTCCAAGCCCCCTCTTTGCTGGCATTCCCTTTGAGTCAATCACAGCCATCCAGGTTGGCCAAAGGGGAAAATCTATTAGCACAGACCAACTCATGGGGGGCTCCTACTGGGAACCTATGGCATGCTGCTGCTTTAACTCAGACACACCCACCGCTGGCACAGACATCTAAAAAAAAACAGGGTAAGGGCCACAATAGGGGTCAGAACAAAATCAACATTAGGCATCTAATGGAAGCAAGGATTCTATCTGCAAGGAATGGCTTTTTAAAATGTGTAATCACACAATCACCCTCCATACAATTCTTTAATTTACCAATCCACTTAACCCTCTGAAAAATAATGATCCATCTACCAATATGAGTCCCAGAGGCGTGTTTGAGTCCAACCAGTGCAAAACCTTATTTTTTCACTGATAGTAACTTTCCCTGGTACAGAGTTTCAAAGCGGGCACATTGCCCAAGACGACAACGTAGGGCATAGCTTCTGGGGCTAAATTAGGAATGGCTGCAGTAGAATGTGAGGACAGCCCAGAGGTGTTGGCTAAGCCTTCTGACCTAGGGCTTTGAACAAAGCCATGTGAACAGACCCAATGGCCCCTACACACTTCTTAGGAGCTAGCCTGTCCCTTTAAGCCACCCATCCACACAGGCTTGCCCACTAGTAGGCACAGATGGAATGGATGCAGAAGATTAATTAATGCCTTGCTCACTGCACCTCTACAGAGACCCCTCTCCTGTCATAGGCGAAGTAGGCCTCCTGGTAGTCATGGTTGGGAAAGCAGATGAGGCAAGGGCCGACAATTGATCTCCCGTAGTTTGCACTTGATTAATCTGCTTATTTAGCAAAAGCTCAACTGCAGCCAACCGCTCTTTAATTGGGGCCATCCTGGAGTCCAGACCGGAGGTTAAGGTAGCACAAAAATAATCCAGTAAGGTTTCCAACTTATCCTTACCCCTAACAGGCAGGTCTTTAGTTTTGGGTGACTGGGTACTAATAACCCTAAGGCATTTTGATTTCCTATCATTCTCTTGTCTATTTCTTGTCCCTATCAGACCCAAACCCTTATTAGATACCATCACAACTTCTGGTTCCACAGGGATAATTGTAATACCAGGCCTCTGAGGAGACAAAGCCACAGAAGTAGATATAATCAGAGACTGGCCCTCTTGGGTACCTTCAGGCAGAGACAGCATCGCCGCCCCCACATCTGCAGCTACGGAGCCGGTCAGGCAGGCTTCAAAGAGCCAGAGGGTAGAGAAATAGATGAGGTGAGTGAAAGGAGACGTTCCACTAGCAATATCTCCCCAGCTATAATGTCCTCAGCTTGCGTCAAAAACACATCCATTGTAGTTTTGGATTTCGAGGCACATGAGGGTATTTTACGTTTTCCCATCAGAATATAAATGCCTACCCTTTAATAACTTAGAGCAAAATGCAACAATAGTTAAAAGACACTACCAATGTCCAGAAGGCCTAAGCAGACAAACTAATTAATTAACCACGAAAACACTGGCCTAGAGAACGGAGGCTTACAAACCCCCTGCAATGACAACACATTAAAACTATTAATTTATGAATTAGGAAGGCATTCTTCTCCACACCACATGGGGCATTTTGATGCAGCTCTGCCAAGAAAAATTCCCCCCAAGATACAGCAGAATGCACTATGATACTCTGAAGCATTTCTCCAGTCGGGCTAGCCAATGGCTAAAATTTAAGGCATGTGCCCCATTCACTCAGACAAATGCTTTACTGAAGGATGCCAGTAAAATAAAATCACCTACAAAATAAAAATTAGAAAAATAAGACCCACTGTGCAAAAATCAGTTTCCAAGGCCTCGGGGGGCCCAGCCCACCCTCCTAAGGGCTCTGGCGGGCACAGACAGGCTCGCCCTTGGCCTGGGCTTTGTTTGGACAAAGCCCACGTGCATCCTGCACTGAGGGAAGAGTAACAGTGCTATAAGTGCTGAGGCTGACTCATCCCCCCTACAGCAGCTGAATCAATTGAGGCCAAGGTGTTCCGAGGGACTGCGAGTCCCACCAGGGAAGAAACAGCAGTACAGCATCCTGCACCACAGATGAGTAATGGCACTATAAGTGCTCAAGCTGACTCCTCCCCCATGCAGCAGCTGAATCAAGTGAGGCCAAGGTGTTCCCTTGGACTGTGAGTCCCACCAGGGAAGAAACAGCAGTGCAGCATCCTGTGCTGTGGGGGCAGTAATGACGCTATAAGCGCTGAGGCTAACTCCTCCCCACTGAAGCAGCTGAATCAAGTGAAGCCAAGGTGTTTCTTGAGACCACGAATCTCACCAGGAAAGAAACAACAGTGCAGTGCAGATTTAATATTTTAAATTATTTTTTAGTGTTTAATAATTGTTTAAGTTTTCATTATAAATTTAAATGAAATATTCAATAATTGTAATATTTCAATCAATTTAATTTTTACATATATTTAAATAATATTTTATTTTATGTACATTTGTAGCAAGTGTATGTATATTGTAATCTTTTACTACATTATATAATTTCATATATTAATTTATTTATTTTAAAAATAATTTTATTTAAATTGTTTTCAAGATTTAAATCTCAATTTTTAAATTAGTAAATCATTGTATTAATGTTCATATTATCAGTAAAGTTGGTTCAGAAAAAGAGAATCTTTTAGCTTAGAAATATTGTACCTATTTTTATTATGTTTGTTATGATTTAGTTTGTTTACATATATTTAATATTTCAGTGTTTGATTTTATTTATTTTTAAATATTGTGAGTATTATTTGTTATGTTTTATTTTGTATAGCCTTATGGTTATTTTCTGAGTATAAATTGCAAATATTTACAGTAAATATTCATGGTAACTGACAATTACTAATTTGTATTTTTTGTGATTTGGTAAGATGATTTATTGTGTTGCTGGAATGGTATTTCTGACCCTTCAGTTTCCAACACCTTGCACAAAATGGTTTACAAATTGTGGGACTAGTAAACCTAGTACCTAGTATCTTAACTGTGTGACATATTCACCTAAATTGTTGAGATTGGAGTGGGAATACCAAATTTGAATTGCTTAGTGTTTAACACCTTACTCCAAATTGTTTAGATTGGAGTGTGAATAGTAAATGTGACCCCTTTAAATTCAACACCTTCCACAAAATGGATTAGATTAGGGTGGCAATGGTAAATGTTACCCCTTTAGTGCCAGACATCTTCATCAAAATGGTTTACATTGGATTAGGAATGGAAAATCTCCCCTCTTAATGTCCTACATGCCACCAAGAGACTATCTGTGGATGAGACAGAATCTGGCAAATGCCGTAGAAACATTGCCAGGACCTGAACATTTGTTTGTAAAAGCTCAACAAAATCAACCTGACAGGTTCCACATAGGTTGCCGGAGTGAAAAAGTTCTTATATTCCTCTAAAGAACAATTCCATGTCTTCTGAAGACAGATTACTGAGAAGCCTCTAATAAAATTCTGCTACATAGGATCCTCAAATTTGTCCACAATGCATGCATTCTTCCAACTGATAAACTTGGGGGTTTTAGCACATAAACTAGTGGATCCTCTTTAAGCTGTTTTGATGGATTTGTCCAAGCCCCCTCTTTGCTGGCATTCCCTTAGAGTCAATCACAGCCATCCAGGTTGGCCAAAGGGGAAAATCTATTAGCACAGACCAACTCATGGGGGGCTGCTACTGGGAACACATGGCATGCTGCTGCTTTAACTCCAGGACACCCACCGCTGGCACAGACATATAAAAAAAAAAAACAGGGTAAGGGCCACAATAGGGGTCAGAACAAAATCAACATTAGGCATCTAATGGAAGCAAGGATTCTATCTGCAAGGAATGGCTTGTTAAAATGTATAATCACACAATCACCCTCCATACAATTCTTTCATTTACCAATCCACTTAACCCTCTGAACCATAATGATCCATCTACCAATATGAGTCCCAGTGGCGTGTTTGAGTTCAACCAGTGCAAAACCTTATTTTTTCACTGATAGTAACTTTCCCTGGTACCGAGTTTCAAAGCGGGCACATTGCCCAAGACGACAACTTAGGGCATAGCTTCTGGGGCTAAATTAGGAATGGCAGCAGTAGAATGTGAGGACAACCCAGAGGTGTTGGCTAAGCCCTCTGCCCTAGGGCTTTGAACAAAGCCATGTGAACAGACCCAAGAACCTCTACACACTCCTTAGGAGCTAGCCTGTCCCTTTAAGCCGCCCATCCACACAGGCTTGCCCACTAGTAGGCACAGATGGAATGGATGCAGAAGATTAATTAATGCCTTGCTCACTACACCTCTACAGAGACCCCTCTCCTGTCATAGGTGAAGTAGGCCTCCTGGTAGTCATGGTTGGGAAAGCAGATGAGGCAAGGACAGACAATTGATCTCCCGTAGTTTGCACTTGATTAATCTGCTTATTTAGCAAAAGCTCAACTGCAGCCAACCGCTCTTTAATTGGGACCAGCCTGGAGTCCAGACCGGAGATTAAGGTAGCACAAACATAATCCAGTAAGGTTTCCAACTTATCCTTACCCCTAACAGGCAGGTATTTAGTTTTGGGTGACTGGGTACTAATAACCCTAAGGCATTTTGATTTCCTATCATCCTCTTGTCTATTTCTTGTCCCTATCAAACCCAAACCCTTATTAGATACCATCACAGCTTCTGGTTCCACGGGGATAATTGTAATACCAGGCCTCTGAGGAGACAAAGCCACAGAAGTAGATATAATCAGAGACTGGCCCTCTTGGGTACCTTCAGGCAGAGACAGCATTGCCGCCCCCACATCTGCAGCTAGGGAGCCGGTGAGATGGGCTTCAAAGAGCCAGAGGGTAGAGAAATAGATGAGGTGAGTGAAAGGAGACGTTCCACCAGCAATATCTCCCCAGCTATAATGTCCACAGCTTGCGTCAAAAACACATCCATTGTAGTTTTGGATTTCGAGGCACATGAGGGTATTTTACGTTTTCCCATCAGAATATAAATGCCTACCCTTCAATAACTTAGAGCAAAATGCAACAATAGTTAAAAGACACTTCCAATGTCCAGAATGCCTAAGCAGACAAACTAATGAATTAACCACGAAAACACTGGCCTAGAGAACGGAGGCTTACAAACCCCCTGCAATGACAACACATTAAAACTATTAATTTATGAATTAGGAAGGCATTCTTCTCCACACCACATGGGGCATTTTGATGCAGCTCTGCCAAGAAAAATTCCCCCCGAGATACAGCAGAATGCGCTATGATACTCTGAAGCATTTCTGCAGTCGGGCTAGCCAATGGCTAAAACTTAAGGCATGTGCCCCAGTCACTCAGACAAATGCTTTACCGAAGGATGCCAGTAAAATAAAATCACCTACAAAATAAAAATTAGAAAAATAATAAGACCCACTGTGCAAAAATCAGTTTCCAAGGCCACAGGGGGCCCAGCCCACCCTCCTAAGGGCTCTGGCGGGCACAGACAGGCTCGCATTGGCCTGGGCTTTGTTTGGACAAAGCCCACGTGCATCCTGCACTGAGGGAAGAGTAACAGTGCTATAAGTGCTGAGGTTGACTCCTCCCTGCTGCAGCAGCTGAATCAAGGGAGGCCAAGGTGTTCCGAGGGACTGCAAGTCCCAACAGGGAAGAAACAGCAGTACAGCATCCCGCTCCACAGGGGAGTAATGGCACTATAAGTGCTGAAGCTGACTCCTCCCCCCTGCAGCAGCTGAATCAAGTGAAGCCAAGGTGTGCCATTGGACTGTGTGTCCCGCCAGGGAAGAAACAGTAGTGCAGCATCCTGTGCTGTGGGGGCAGTAATAACGCTATAAGCGCTGAGGCTAACTCCTCCCCACTGAAGCAGCTGAATCAAGTGAAGCCAAGGTGTTTCTTGAGACCACGAATCTCACCAAGAAAGAAACAACAGTGCAGTGCAGATTTAATATTTTAAATAATTTTTTAGTGTTTAATAATTGTTTAAGTTTTCATTATAAATTTAAATGAAATATTCAATAATTTTAATATTCCAATCAATGAAATTTTTTACATATATTTAAATAATATTTTATTTTATGTAAATTTGTAGCAAGTGTGTGTATATTTTAATCTTTTACTACATTATATAATTTCATATATTAATTTATTTATTTTAAAAATAATTTTATTTACATTTTTTTCAAGATTTAAATCTCAATTTTTAAATTAGTAAAGTCATTTTATTAATGTTCATATTATCAGTAAAGTTGGTTAAGAAAAAGAGAATCTTTTAGCTTAGAAATATTTTACATATTTTTATTATGTTTGTTATGATTTAGTTTGTTTACATATATTTAATATTTCAGTGTTTGATTTTATTTATTTTTAAATATTGTGAGTATTATTTGTTAAGTTTTATTTTGTACAGCCTTATGGTTATTTTCTGAGTATAAATTGCAAATATTTACAGTAAATATTCATGGTAACTGACAATTACTAATTTGTATTTTTTGTGATTTGGTAAGATGATTTATTGTGTTGCTGGAATGGTATATCTGACCCTTCAGTTTCCAACACCTTGCACAAAATGGCTTACAAATTGTGGGACTAGTAAACCTAGTACCTAGTATCTTAACTGTGTGACATATTCACCTAAATTGTTGAGAATGAAGTGGGAATAGCAAATTTGACTCGCCTAGTGTTTTACACCTTACTCCAAATTGTTTAGATTGGAGTGTGAATAGTAAATGTGACCCCTTTAAATTCAACACCTTCCACAAAATGGATTAGATTACGGTGGCAATGGTAAATATTACCCCTTTAGTGTCAGACATCTTTATCAAAATGGTTTACATTGGATTAGGAATAGAAAATCTTCCCTCTTAATGTCCTACATTTTTCCGAAATGGTTTATATTTTAGATGGAATAATAGCCCTTACCACTTTAGTGTCCATCATCTTTTATAAAATGATTTAGATTGAGGTGGGAATAATAAACCTGATCCCTTTAGTCTCGAACACCTTCCCCAAAATGGTTTACATTGGAGTGAGAATAGTAAATTTTACCCCTTTTCCATCAAACCCCTCCCCAAAATGTATTAGATTGGAGTGAGAATAGCAAATTTGATTGCTTTGGTGTCCAGCCCCTTTACCAAAATAGTTTGGATCAGAGTGGGAATATTAAATATGATCCCCTTAGAGTACACCGCCTTTCACAAAGTGGAGTGGTAATAGTAAATTTGACCACTATAATGTCAAACACCTTTACCAAAATGGTTTGTATTTTGTACTTGTGTATATTGTATTTTTACCAAGAAATAAAAATACAGTGTTTTCACATGGTACAGTGTTACAATATGTTTATTTATATTTTTGGTATAGTATCATAAGTATTGCATTTAGGACATATACGTTTAACCGTTATACAGAAATAGTACATTATGGTGGTCATTACAACCCTGAGGTCGGTGTTAAAGCGGCGGTAAGACCGCCAACAGGCCGGCGGGAAAAAATTTTTTTATCACGACCATGGCGGAACCGCCAACAAAGACAGCCACTTTAACACTCTGACCGCCACGGCGGTACAAACAAACAGCTTGGCGGTCACCGCCAACCGTCAGGCGGAGGACAATGTACCGCCCACAGTATCACAACCTACCAATCCGCCACCTTTACCGGGGTGGATTCACCGCGAACAAAAACACGGCAGAAACAGGACTTCGAAGGGAAAATGCTCACCTCTACACACCCCACGAGGAACCAGGACGCCATGGAACCGGAACTCCAGATCCTGCCAGCCCTTATCTTCCTGCTCCTCCACCAGGAGCACGAACGCCAGCGGAGAAGACAACAGTGAGTACTGCACCTACGACACAGGGGAGGGGGGGAGGGAAAAAACGGTGACACACAAACGCAACACACAACACCCCCACCACCACCCTCACCCACGAAAACACACACACTAATACAGCATGATAAATTACAGTTACGCCCCCCAACCCCCCCGGAAGAATGCAAGGACAAAAGGAAATGAGTGTAACCATTGTAATATATTAAAATCCAGCACGCAAAAATATATATATACAATATAAACAAAATATACACCAAGAACAGTAGTCCAGGTAGTGCTCCATTGAAGTCCGTGGAACACTGGGCCCACATGGTATGGGCAAGGCCCACACTCAATCCTCGAACATGACGGAGAGAACACTGCAGGGGCATCAGATAGCAATAAAACAGGCACCTCAGGGGGAAGGGAAAGGGGGGCACCTCAGCCGGTTGAGTGCACGATGCCAAATCCACAAGGGGGCCACATGCCCACTGTTCCATCCTGGGGAGTGCAATGCTACAGTCTCTCAAGTCTCTACAGTGGGTGGTTTGCCCACTGTTCAATCCTGGGGAGTGCAAAGCCACAGTCTCTCAAGTTTCTACAGTGGGTGGTTTGCCCACTGTTCAATCCTGAGGAGTGCGAAGCCACAGTCTCTCAAGTCTCACAAGTGGGTGGTTTGCCCACTGTTTCATCCTGGGGAGTGCAAAGCCACAGTCTCTCAAGTCTCTACAGTGGGTGGTTTGCCCACTGTTCCATCCTGGGGAGTGCAAAGCCACAGTCTCTCAAGTCTCTACAGTGGGTGGTTTGGCCACTGTTCAATCCTGGGGAGTGCAAAGCCACAGTCTCTCAAGTCTCTACAGTGGGTGGTTTGCCCACTGTTCAATCCTGGGGAGTGCAAAGCCACAGTCTCTCAAGTCTCTACAGTGGGTGGTTTGCCCACTGTTCCATCCTGGGGAGTGCAAAGCCACACTCTCTCAAGTCTCTAGAGTGGGTGGTTTGCCCACTGTTCAATCCCGGGGAGTGCAAAGCCACAGTCTCTCAAGTGGATAACATTCTCCACTGGTTCTGGAGGGGGCTTTATGTCCAGAGTGCTTCATCCTGCCAAGGACAGAGGTGGTGGATGTCTTTCTCCACTGGTTCTGGAGGGGGCTTTGTGCCCAGAGTGCTTCATCCTGCCAAGGACAGAGGTAGTGGTTCTGATACTCCACTGGTTCTGGAGGGGGCTTTGTGCCCAGAGTGCTTCATCCTGCCAAGACTGAGGTAGTGGATGCCTTTTTCCACTGGTTCTGGAGGGGGCTTGGTGCCCAGAGTGCTTCATCCTGCTTGTGACGGACTCAGTAGCGTCAGTGCCTTTGGCGCTCATGGGCCAGCGGTGCTTGTGGCGGCGGTGCCCTGTTCAGCGGTGCTTGCGGTGGCGGTGCCCTGTTCAGCGGTGCTTGTGGCGGCGGGGTCCTTTGCAGTGACTCAGCTGCTGGTGGTCCTGTGTGGCCCAGCGGGGCTGGTGCTGGCGGTCCTGTCCTGTGCAGCAGGGCTGGTGGTGGTGGCCTCCTGGGCAGCAGGGCTGGTCCTGGCGGTGGCCTCCTGGGCAGCAGGGCTGGTTCTGGCCTCCTGGGCAGCAGGGCTGGTGGCGATGGCCTCCTTGGTAGCAGGGCTGGTGACGATGGCCTCCTGGGCAGCAGGGCTGGTGCTGGCCTCCTGAACAGTGGGGATGATGGCGGTGGCCTCTTGGGCAGCAGGGCTGGTGGCGGTGGCCTCCTGGGCAGCAGGGCTGGTGGCCTCCTGGGCAGCAGGGCTGGTCCTGGCGGTGGCCTCCTGGGCAGCAAGGCTGGTGCTGGCCTCCTGGGCAGCAGGGCTGGTGGCGATGGCCTCCTGGGCAGCAGGGCTGGTGGCGATGGCCTCCTGGGCAGCAGGGCTGGTGCTGGCCTCCTGGGCAGTAGGGCTGGTGCTGGCGGTGGCCTCCTGGGCAGTGGGGATGATGGCGGTGGCCTCCTGGGCAGCGGGATGATGGTGGTCTTCTACGCTGTGCTGCTCTTCCCAGACTTGCTGACTTTCTTGTGGCCCTTTCCCACCTTGGAAGGTGTCGCAGCTGACTCCACACTCCCACCTGTACCCCTGGGAGCGGCTTTGGTGGCTGGAGTCTTCCCCCTCTCCCGCCAGGCACTGGCCAACTTTTGATGCTTGACAGGTGGGGGACTGTCCGTGCTGTGGCTCCGTGCCACACTGGCTGCCCTGGTGGCCGGTGCACTCCAGATTCCGGTGACTACAGGCACCACTGGTCCCGGAGATGTTGTGGCTGAGGTGCTAGGTTGGGACCTGGAGAGTCGGGCCCTAGGAGACAGACGGGGTGGGGGAGGTGAGGGAAAGAGGTCAAGGTTGGACAGGAAAAGTTTCTTGGGAACACTAGGACGGGTAACTGGAGGGGGTTTGGGAGTGGAGGAAGAGGTTGTGGTTGTAGGAGGTGTTCGTTTGGTGACTTTGGGTGAAGGTGCATGCGCTGGAGGCTGTCGTGAGGTGGATGGCTGTTGGGTGGGTGTGTGCCTGCGTTTGTGTAGCTTGGGAGGTGGCGTCACAGACACACTTGGAGAGGACACAGGGGACGTGTGAATGGCAGTGGGGGTGGTGACTGCAAGTGAGCGGGCTGTGGTGGTGTGTGTGCTGGTGAAGGAAGTAGTGGCTGTAGATGTAGTGCATGCAGGTGTGAGTGTAGACAAGACTGGGAGGGAGGAGGGAGACGAGGAGGAGGGGGACACAGTGGAGGCAGTGGATGTTGGTGTGTCTGCATGTGTGTGATGCTTGTGTGAGTGCCTGTGGGATGTGTGGTGCTTATGTTTGCCAGAGCTTCCCTTGTGTGTTGACGTGTGTGCATGCTGGTCTGAAGGTGTGCTTGGGATAGGCTGAGGTAGAGGGGATTGGGTCTGGGTGGAGGTGGTTGGAGCGGGAAGGCTAGAGACAGGGACAATGGCTGCCATCAGTGCTGAGGCCAGAGTCTGAAAAGCTTGCTGAAGGGCCGCCTGACCAGAATGAATGCCCTCCAGGAATACATTTGTTTGTTGCAACTGCCTTTCTACACCCTGGATGGCATTCAAAATGGTAGACTGCCCAACAGTGAGGGACCTGAGGAGGTCATTGGCCTCCTCACTGAGGGCAGCAGGGGTGACTGGGGCAGGGCCTGAGGTGCCTGGGGCGAAGGTGATGCCCACCCTCCTGGGTGAGCGGGCACGGGGCAAAGGCTGAGGGGCTGCTGGGAGGGCGGTGCTGGTAGGGGGGGTGGCGGCTGTACCTGTAGATGCGGGAGGCACAGATGTTGCCACCACCACAAGGGAGCTCCCATCAGAGGATGAGTCCGTGTCACTGGTGTCAGCTCCTGTCCCCGTCGTGGAGCTCCCCACGCCCTCCGTCCCACTGGTGATCTCCGAGTGCGTTGTCTCGCCCTCCAGGGCCATGTGGGATGCAGCTCCCTCCTGCTCTGGTGCCACTGCTCCTTCACCTGATGAAGCTAATGCACACAAGAACAGGGAGACCACAAAAGTGAGGGACGACAGAAGAAAGACATGTTGAGTGCATGCATTACCGCTTCCGTTGGCGGACACGACAGACACAGAAGCCCCCTGCACTACGCCGCGCACTTGGGGTCCACTGTTCAATCCCTGGGACATGGCCTACAAGGCTATGGCTGACATCTGCACACATGGATGACACAGGAGCCTGACTAGGTGTACTTGGCACTGCACACAGGTGGGGTGGGGTGCCACAGGGTCTGCCAGAACAAGGGGACCTGACTAACACACTCGCCTTGGCCTAGGGAAACCCACAGCCCACCTCCCCCACCCAGACACCTCCACTGTGCGCATAATCAGCAGAATGAGAGTGTACTAACCCCCTTGTGGCTGCTGTGATGCCCTCAAGCACCCATCCAACTCCGGGTACGCCACCGCCAGGATCCTAAACATCAGGGGGTCATTGTGCGACGTGCACCCCTCCCACGTTGGGAGGCCATCCCCATCTGGGCCTCTGCTGTCTTCTTGCTCCAGCAGCGAATTTCCTCCCATCTCTTACAGCAGTGGGTGCTCCGTCTGTGGTAGACCCCCGGGGTCCGGACGTCCTTGGCGATGGACAAATATTGTTTTTCTGGTGGGCGCTGACCTTCGACCGCCTACCGCGACGGTGTACAACGGCAGCGCAGTTACCTCACATCCCATTGTCCCAGTTTACAGGTCAGGCAGCCGCCATTTCAGGGGCCCACATGGCTTAATTTTTAAATATGTCACACATACCTAGGCCTTGCCTCAACACTCATACAGGCCAAATTTTGGATTATGCTTTGTGTTCTGTGTAAGCTGTGGGTACGTACCTCTGAGTTGGTTGACTCTGTGCTCGCTGTTGTCCTTCATAGGTGTTAGGATGTGTGGTTTGTGATGTTGGGACATTTGTGAGGAGTTGTAGTGATGGGGTGAGGGTGGGGGTATGTGATGGCATGCAGGTAGGGTGGGGAAAGTAATAGTAAAGATTTGACTTACCAGAGTCCAATCCTCCGTCTACTCCTGTGAGGCCCTCAGGATGCAGAATCGCCAAGACCTGCTCCTCCCATGTTGTTAGTTGTGGGGGAGGAGGTGGGGGTCTGTCCCAGTCCGCTGAACCGCAAGGTGGTGTCTTGAGACCACGGAAAGCACCTTCCCCCGTATGTGGTTCCACCTCTTCCTGATGTCATCCCTATTTCTTGGGTGCTTTCCCACTGCGTTGACCTTGTCCACTATTCTTCGCCATAGATCCATCTTCCTAGCTATGGAGGTGTGCTGCACCTGTGATCCGAATAACTGTGGCTCTACCCATACGCTTTCCTCCACCATGACCCTGAGCTCCTCCTCAGAGAACCTGGGGTGTCTTTGCAGTGCCATGGGGTTGTGTGGGTGATGTGTGGGGTGGTATGTGTAGTGATAAGTGGGGTGATATTTAGTGGTGTGTTGTGTGAGGTGCGTGGAAGTTATGTGGGTGATGGTATTGTGTGCCTGTGGATGCTTGGTAGTCGTTTGTGGTGTCTCTCTCTGGCCTGCTCTCGGTAATTGTGGTTGTAGGGGTTTGTGGGTGATGTGGGTGGGTGTTTTATATTGTAATGGGTGTGTGGGAGTGGTGTGTGTATGTGTATCAGGTGTGTGTATTTCGAATTGTCCAATGTGGCTGTGTTTTGTATATGTGTGTGTATTTTGAGTGCGGCGGTGTGTACCGCCAATGGAATACCGCGGTTGAAAGACCGCAGCGTGGATTCGTGTGTCGTGATAGTGTGGGCGTATTTCTGTTGGCGTGACGGTGGAGGATTTGTTTTCGCCAGTTTATCAGTGACCTTTGGTGTGGCGGACTTGTGTGGGTGTCTGAATTATGGCAGATTCCGAGCTGTGAGTCATAATAGCTGTGGCGGATTTCCGCGGCCGCAGCTGTGTGTTGGCGGCCTTCTGCACGGTGGTAATCGGCTTTTACCGCCAATTTTGTAATGAGGGCCTAAACCTTTTACATGTATGTTTTTGGATAATATATTATTTTCGTACATTTTAATAATGCATTTTTAATTTATATCAATAGTACTACTTAATATATAATTAAAATTCTTATAGTACTGTTTAATTTATTCTTTACAAAAATATTTGTGATTCTTTAAGACATTAACATTTTTAGAAAATGTTTTGCATGGATTTGCAACATTTTTAGTCGTTTTTTAACATTTGGGTTTTTACCTATAGAAATATTGGGCCTGATTAAGAGTTTGAAAGGACCATCCTATTATGAGTTAGACAAGCAGGACTGCTGACTGCCAAGCAAAAATAGCAGACCACCAGCAGCATAACAGTCTGGAAATAGGTGGTCCAACCTCCAGCGTTGTCAGCACCGTGACCAATCACCCAGCATATTACAAGCACACTGTTGCCGTGACGGACCCATCATGCGGGTCAGCCAATGATGGACTGAACCGCGGACAGCGGTTTGCGGTCAGCAAAGTAATAGACAACTGCACATTGGATGAATTTGAAAACAACAGAGATGACACATTGTCACAGTGGACACACCTGCAAAGGAGACCACATAACGCATACCTTCACAGACCACTGACCTTTGCATTTCCAACATAAAACACAGAAGCCAGAATGTTTTTTGTCCACAGAGTACATATATTAGGCACCCTTTTTTTCATCATCCCATTGAACACCCTGCACACACTTTTGTCCATTCACACCCTTTTGCATTTCCCCTGTTTATTAAGTCACTGTCACCTGTTTTTTTTGTTTGACCATGTCACGTTCTAAAAATCCCCGTTTTTCTAAAAAGACGTGTTTTTCAGAAGTTGAGTTAAGAGTCATAGTGGATGAAATCATAAGAGAAGAGCCACAATTGTTTGGAGCACAAGTCCAGCATACTCGTCTCATTAGGAAAATCAAATCGTGGGACAGGATCGTTGACAGAGTGAATGCTATAGGCACCATCATGCGCATTTGGGCAAAAACTTGTGTTTGTTACCTTTTGATTTGTCTCTTGCTTCTATACAGGTCAACACCCATCAGAAGAAGAGGATTTGGCGAGCTATCGTCTGAAAGGTGCAGAACCTGGGGTACCATAATCAGCAGACGGCCCACTGATGCTGGGCCTGGAAGATCACTGAGGTCTACTTGGGGCTGTCCTCTTAACGTGGGCGGGGTGCATGTCAGAGCCTAACCCCCCATGACATGCATTCTGCTGGCAACCTATCCGTACGTTGAAGGTCGTTTAAGGGGAGCACAGCAGCTACATGGGGGTGAGCCCAGGGCATATTCTTGCTTGTAACATAACATTGACAAGTTGATGTTTTAGGTTCTGCCATCTCTCCCTGAAGACTGGGGTTGGTCCACGTGTGACACACAAGATGAGTAACTGTTTGTGAAGATATGGAAGTTGCTGCATGCTGATGTGCCGTGCCTATTAACCCAGTGCCCTAGGACACAACAGAGTACAGTCCACAACCAATTCACCCTCCCGGCCCAACACATGGCTGGGTACAGTGACCAAACAGTTCATGTTGTTTGTTGTTGTGTGTGTAATTTGTACACAGCAGTCCACTACTCTTCTGTGTGACAGTCCAAACAATATGAAATAATAGATCACTGTCCTCAGCCATGTGTCTGCTTGAGTGAGTATATATAACAATAACAAGACTATTCATGTCCCTTTACAGAAAACCTACAGAGAAAAACACACTCCTATATTATATAGCAGCCACCCATGGAATCTAATGGACAATCCACCATTTGGTCAGTTTTTATGTATTTGTAGGAACTGTATGAAAAATGCTGACTACTTAAAGGAATCAGACATATTGATCAACAGGCTGATTGTAAAAGGGTTTCCCAAAAGACTGGTCAAGAGAGCAAGGAAAAGGGCTAAGAATAACCTTGGAGCCTAATCAGAGAGAGGCTGACTTGAATAGACTAATCTGTGTCACCACGTTCTATCCAGCCAGTACCGATATCAGGAAGAGAATCAAAAAACATTGGGGATTAGTCAGAGATTTTTTGACAGAAAAGGAAGTACCCCTCTTTTCTTTAAAAAAAGCAAAGAACTTGAAGGATGCATTGGTTAGAGCAGCATTACCTCAAGCACCCTAACCTTTCATCAATACTATATGGGGTCTTCCAGTTGTACTTGGTCATCGTAAACGTGGACAATGTTTAGCATGTAAGCTGAGTTTGAATACAAATTATTTTTGGTTTGACAACAACGTGTTTAATCTAACTTCTTTTAGTAATTGTAACACACAAGAAGTTGTCTATGTAATGTGGTTTCCTGTGACTTGATGTACATAGGTAAGACAACCCAAAATTGTGAAGTGCAGAATTCTACAACATAAAAGTAGGATTAAATACAAAGTTGTGGGAACGCCACTTGTGGAGCATTATTTGGACCAACAACACAACAGTGATCTGAAATTGCAAGTCATAGAACAAGTGAAATTGGGACCCCGTACAGAGGACAAGAATAGACTACTATCCAAGTGTGAACTTTATTGGATGGAGAAATATGGGACAGTGACAATGGGGTTTAACACACTGGAGGCCTGGCGGCAGTCGGCATCCTTATAAGTGCCAATCTGTGAAATGGATAAACTGTATTGGTCCGAGACATTCGACATTTTGTAGTTATGTAACTAATGAAATTATATATCCATCTGTGGTCCACTCACTGAGGGCCTGCCATTATGGATTTCTTTGTTGTTCGGTTGGTTTTGTCATTGTTATATATAGAACTGGTGTTATTACACCTATCCAATTTACAGTCCACATGAGTGTAGTTTTGAATCATGTCCTTCTCACTTTACAGAATCTAAAATAGAGACTTTACATTGAAGTTTACATTTTTAATTAACATGATCCTTTTGGTTGGGCTTTTTATTTTATTTATTTTTAGTTAAATTGTTTGACTATTTTATTGTTGTAATGACACTCATATGTTCATACGAGCCCACTTATTTCTTGGATTGACAAAGATATTCCTGTATGGTTCGCTATGAGGCTGTTTTGAAGGTGTTACCATAGGCCTTTTGTCAAATGGACATAAGAGGGCGCTCCTCACTTACTGCGACAATGCTACATACGGCAAAACCTATTTATAGGTGCTGATTTTGTGAGGTGGGAAACAGACGAGTTGGCGTCCATCTCCCAACTTGAATCAATCAATCAATCATTGAATTTATAAAGCACTCTACGTACCCGTGAGGGTTTCAAGGCACTGGGGGGGAGGGGAGGGAGCTGCTGTTACTGATCGAAGAGCCAGGACTTGAGGAGTCTTCTGAAGGTGAGTAGGTCTTGGGTCTTTCGCAGGTTGGTAGGCAGTGTGTTCCAGGTCTTGGTGGCGAGGTATGAGAAGGATCTGCCGCCAGAGGTCTTTCGTTGGATGCGGGGGACGACGGCGAGGGCGAGGTTTGCGGAGCAGACCTGACGGGTGAGGGTGTAGAAGCTGAGGCCCGTATTTATACTTTTTGACGCTAAACTGCGCTAACGCAGTTTAGCGTCAAAAATGTTTGCGCCGGCTAACGCCATTCTGAAGCACCATGCGGGCGCCGTATTAATTGAATGGCGTTAGCCGGCGCAAGCAGACCGGCGCTGCCTGGTGTGCGTGGAAAAAAACCACGTACACCAGGCAGCGCCGGCGTTGGGAAAAATGGCGTTAGGACGTCTTAAAATGGCGCAAGTCAGGTTGACGCTAAAAAATCGTCTCAACCCGATTTGCGCCATTTGAAACGACGCCCAGACGCCATTTACATGACTCCTGTCTTAGTAAAGACAGGAGTCATGCCCCCTTGCCCAATGGCCATGCCCAGGGGACTTATGTCCCCTGGGCATGGTCATTGGGCATAGTGGCATGTAGGGGGGCACAAATAAGGCCCCCCTAAGCCACCCAAAAAAATAAAAAAATAAAAATTTATACTTACCTGAACTTACCTGACTGTCCCTGGGATGGGTCCCTCCATCCTTGGGTGTCCTCCTGGGGTGGGCAAGGGTGGCAGGGGGGGTCCCTGGGGGCAGGGGAGGGCACCTCTGGGCTCATTCTGAGCCCACAGGCTCCTTAACGCCTACCCTGACCCAGGCGTTAAAAAGTGGCGCAAATGCGGAGTTTTTTGACCCGACCACTCCCGGGCGTGATTTTTGCCCGGGAGTATAAATACGACGCATTCGCGTCGCCGTCATTTTTTTAGACGGGAACGCCTTCCTTGCATCTCATTAACGCAAGGAAGGCGTTCACGCCAAAAAATGACGCCATTTGCCCATACTTTGGCGCTAGACGAGTCTAACGCCAAAGTATAAATATGGCATTAGTTTTGCGCCGAATTTGCGTCGAAAAAAACGACGCACATTCGGCGCAAACGGAGTATAAATATGCCCCTGAGTCTTTTGTTCAGGTAGGCTGGTCCGGTGTCGTGGAGTGCTTTGTGAGGGTGGGTAAGAAACTTGAAAGTGATCCTCTTGTCCATGGGGAGCCAGTGAAGGTTTCTCAGGTAGTGGGAGATGTGACTGTGGCGGGGTATGTTGAGGAGCAGCCGGGCGGAGGCGTTTTGGATGCGGTGGAGGCATTGTAGGTCTTTTGTTGGGATGCCTGTGTAGAGTGCGTTGCCGTAGTCTAGCCTGCTGCTGACGAGGGCCTGTGTCACCATTCTTCTTGTTTCTGTCGGGATCCACTTGTAGATCCTACGGAGCATGCGGAGTGTGTTGTAGCAGGAGGAGGAAACTGCATTGACCTGTTTAGACATGGTGAGGGAGGAGTCGAGGACGAAGCCCAGTTTGCGTGCGTGGTCGGTCGGTGCCGGTGGGGTTCCTAGTGAGGTAGGCCACCAGGAGTCGTCCCAGGCCGAGGGGGTGGGGCTGAGGATGAGGACCTTCGTCTTGTCCGAATTCAGTTTCAAACGGCTGCTTCTCATCCATTCGGCAATGGATTTCATTCCCTCATGGAGGTTGGTTTTGGCGGTGCGTGGGTCCTTGGTGAGGGAGAGGGTGAGCTGGGTGTCGTCGGCGTAGGAGAGAATGTTGAGGTCGTGTTGTCGGGCCACTTGTGTGAGGGGGGCCATGTAGATGTTGAACAGCGTTGGGCTGAGGGATGAGCCTTGGGGGACGCCGCAGATGATGTCGGTGGCTTTGGAGCAGAAGGGGGGGAGGCGGATTCTCTGGGTTCTGTCGGAGAGGAATGAGATGATCCAGTCCAGGGCTTTTCCTTGAATTCCGGTTTCGTGAAGGCATGTTTTCAGGGTGTGGTGGCAGACTGTGTCGAAGGCGGCAGATAGGTCCAGAAGGATGAGGGCTGATGTTTCGCCATTGCCCATTTGGCACCTGATGTCGTCTGTGGCGGCGAGAAGGGCGGTCTCAGTGCTGCGGTTTCATCTGAAGCCGGACTGGGAGGGGTCCAGGATGTCGTTGTCTTCGAGGTGGCTGGTTAGTTGTGTGTTGATGATTTTTTCAATGACTTTCACTGGGAAAGGGAGTAGGGACATCGGTCGGAAATTCTTGAGGTCGTTGGGGTCTGCTTTGGGCTTCTTGAGGAGGGTGCGGATTTCGGCATGCTTCCAACTTTCTCTGGAATGTCGCTGTTTCGAAGGAGATGTTGATGATCTTTCGTAGCTGGGGGGCGATGGTAGAGTTGGCTTTGTTGTATACGTGGTGGGGACAAGGGGCTGACAGAGATCCTGAGTGGATGGAGTTCATGATCTTGCGTGTCTCTGTGTCGTTGACGTTGGTCCAGGAGGTCAAGCGGTTTGCACAGGTTGAGCTTTCGGGGGTGGGGTCTGGCGTGGGTGTGGCGTTGAAGCTGTCATGGATGTCGGTGATCTTCCGGTGGAAAATGGTGGACAGCGCGTCGCAGAGTTCTTGGGATGGTGGGATGTCGTTGACTTTGGCGCTGGGGTTGGAGAGTTCTTTCACGATGCTGAAGAGCTCTTTGCTGTCGTGTGCATTGTTGTCCAGGGGGTCTTTCAAGTGGGATCGTTTGGCTTGTCTGACGAGCTGGTGATGCCTGCGGGTGGCGTCCTTGTGGGCTGTGAGGCTGTCAGGTGTGCGTTTGAGGAGCCATTTTTTTTTTTAGTTTCCGGCAGTCGCGCTTGGAGTTTAGGAGCTTGTCGGTGAACCAGGTGGCTTTTCTTCTGGCTTGGTTGTTGGTGGGTTTTTTGAGTGGCGCGAGGTTGTTGGCGCAATCGTTGATCCACAGTGTGAGGTTGTGGGCGGCGGTGTCTGGGTCGGTGGGGTCAGAGGATGGGTTCTGGGCGAGGGTGTTGGTAAGCTGGTCTTCGGTAACTTTGCTCCAGCATCGGCGGGGTGGTTGTTGGGTGCAGTGGTGCTCGGTATGTTTCTTGTAAGTGAAGTGGATACAGTGGTGGTCGGTCCAGTGGAGTTCGGTGGTATGGTTGAAGGTGACGTGGGCGCTTGAGGAGAAGATGGGATCAAGCTTGTGGCCGGCGATGTGGGTGGGTGTGTTGACGAGTTGTCTGAGGCCGTGGTTGGTGAGGTTGTCGATCAGAGTTGATCGACAAAGTTCTAACTGTGTTTCCGATAGCGGGATACTATGTAACATCACAACTGTTTAATCTTGGTGTCGCATAAGGTATCATGGCTGAGGCTATCTTTGTTGTTTCCCTAATCTAATTATATGGCCTGATTACTTCGGCGGAGAGGGTGAATCCATCCCAAATGTGACAGATATCCTGCCCGCCCTATTACGAGTTCCATAGGATTTAATGGACTAGTAAGTCGGCGGGTGGGATATCCGTCACATTTGGGACCGATTAACCCCCTCCGCCAAAGTCGTAATCAGGCCCATAGTAAGCCACTGTTTTGTTCCATTAGCGGATGATGGTCCCTGAGACCTAAACATTTATCCGCAGTCTTTGCAGCCAAGTATTAAATCTGGTTGACTGATAGCAGAGGATGAGAAGGGTTTTTACAACAAAATATTATCAACCATCGCTGTATGGATGTTTTATGTGTGTGTATATATATATATATGTATCCGAGAATGCTGTAAAAATGTCAGCTTTGACAGTCTTGGTCAATTTTGATTGGTACACTGTTTCTGCATTTTATTATTACAGTTGATTGATAGGATCTTTATGAGTTTTCATTAGGCGGTTTACTATAGATGCCTTTATCCTTAACATCGCGCATACGGGACGGTTAGTTTTCTTAGTGACTAAACTCAGGCAGTGAGTGGTTCCATCCACTATGTCTATCCGGCCTGGATTAACGGAACAATAGTTGCAATTTTTTGTTATCAAGCTACAAGTGGAATAAAGATGTTGTACTCCTATATAATTACTTGGACAGGAATGGATTTGGGATTTTAGACCACTGGCTTGTGAGTCACTGTTTCGCCACATGACTGCCATAATAAGCTTTCAAATTGTTTTTTCTAGGCTGACTGCGGGATTGATATTGGATTTATACTACAATCCCTATGGTTTTGACAAGGCTATTTTAAATAGCAGATTTGTATTTTGGATGAGGGTGAGTAGATGGGAGATGTTTCAGAAATTCTTTTGCCTTCTGACCTTACTATTTTGATATATGTTTGACTTTTGTGGATATTAACAGGAATGACCCCTTTTTATTTTTTTGATTTCTTCAGGGAAATCATTGTTTATGAATTGGACACATTTAAAGGAAGGCATAAAAGTGTTAACATTTGATGTTGTGAAGGTAAGTAGTCTTTATTGATGTTTTATCCTCAACTGTTTGTCTAAGGATCACTCTGTTAAGTGAGAAGACTGATTCAAATTATTTTTGGTTCTTTTTAGGTGCTACCTAAGAAAATATCACTTTTGTCCTGATGATGACCCTTTATTGATTGATTCACTTTGTGGGGTCGAAACGTTTAGTTTTTGTGGATTATTCTTTATTGGGATGAGTGACTTCTTGACACCAGGGTTGAAGGGGTCTGTCATAGGGTTCTTCCCAGGGAGGTAACCAGGTTTCTACTTATTCTTCTGAAATCGATCAAAACCAGGATGTGATTATCCCAATAGTTGCTTATTTGATTTGTTATACAGGATCCCAAACTGTGGGTATAGTCATAGGTATATTTGTGTATATAGTTTTTCTCTTCCACTCCTCGTTCCTTCCCGGGATTACTGGTTCTTTTGTTCTTTATCTTTTAGGTCATCAGGATTTTGCTGGAGTCTGTCCCCTGGTAGACAGCCAGAGGAAGGGAAGAGCAACAACAAGCCGTGGTCAGGTAAGTCATTTCTATATTTTTCTTTTGCATGTGATAGGGGAGGGGTTGTGAGGAAGTCCCTTTTGTGAAGCACAATTTATTTTATGCATGTTATGTGCTGGCCATGTGAAACAGGGGGCTTTATGGGTCTTCTTCTAGGTTTTATCTACATTTTTTTGTTTTTCACTGTTCTAGCGCTGTTTTGAAAATGTGCCCAGGGTTTCCCCTCACCTGTCCTCCCGCCCTCTCCCTTCCCTGTCCCTCCCGGCTATTCCCATCCATTTTAGTATTGGTGTGCAGCAATGGCACAAGCGGTCATGTACCTGAAGTAGCCACGTCGCTCCAGGTTCTTCCGCGTCTCCTGGACCTATCAGCTGGTCCTCATAACTCGTCCTTTGCTGTTTTTCTTGCCTCCTCATCCATTCGGTCCTCGGTTGGTTGCTGGCACACCTCCTCCTCGCTCGGGTGGTCCTCGTTTGGCCTCTGGCGCACCTCCTCCTCAATCGGTTGGTCCTCTTCTTCCGCTCCCAGGCATCTCTCTCCCCGTACTTTCCTGCTCCATGGACTCTCTCCCCGCTGACGTTGGCACACTCCTCCATGAGTGCGGACGATATTCTATTCATAGTCCCCCTGGGGAACCCAAACCGGCTGTTAGAGGCAATCCTTTGCGGTGGAGCCCTGCCACATGGTCCTTTTGAAGATCACTCGATAAATATTTGTATACATTGTATATAACACTTGACACCATATTGATTTTACGATTCGCGTTTCACTGCGCTGTTTGTCTGGGAGCACCTACATATATTGGTTCATGTTAATGTCTAGAATCAAATTAAATGCTTCCCAAATAAAATTCTTTTAACTTTACTGATAGATGGGTTTTTAAGAGCATACATTTTTGCTTTGGGAGTCAAGGGCTATATTTCCCCCTTGGGCCAGAAACATCTTGTTATGTTTACATACCCTGGTCCTGGGGTTACTGGGATTGCCTCATTCTCTTTGAAAATGAGTGAGTATACTGGCATCTGTCCCCCACAGGCCACTTGTCTTCAGTGTGTCCTTAGTGGTGGTGCCTCACTGCTGTCTGTCACGTGAAGGTGGCCATCACACATGTAACAGAGCATAGACGCCTTTTTGGGTACAGTCACTTAGCAATACTTCCCTTTGGTAAGTGGTGAATGCCCAGTGACATTAATTTTATGACATCACTGTTGTCCTAATTCCTTGTTCCTACATTTTAGCATGTGTTCCTTCCATTTTTGCCAAATAATTTTCCTGCTGTTTCTTGCATGGTCTACCTGTCTTCAAGGGATAATGTCTGACTTCCCTCACATATGTGTGCATGCCAACATCTATTTGGAATTGGGCATATGTGATAGGGCTAGAGTTCATGTGGTGCCCCAGACTGGATTGTGTCACCATTGAATGGTGGCTCACACTTACCCTCACACATCAATGCATGTAATGTGGCAGGTACAACTGCAGTAGAAATGGAGGACATGACAAGTAGGACTACAGGTTTTACCCATAATGTGCATGTTTATGCCATTGATGTAGAATCATGTGGCACAGTGCTTTGCACATGTGAAATGGGGAAGGCTCATTAGCTAACTTTTGACATGCATCATGGATTGACTTGCAGTTATATGGGAATCATATGTGGTTGTGTATAACCATTCATCCAAGAAAATCTGTTTGCATGACAAAAAGAGACAGTGACATGGCTTCCAATTGGGCAAACTGTTGTGTCATCTACAAGTAAGTGGGAATTCCTGGCCCTCTGCAACATTCAAAGGACTATTTGCCCCTACTGATGCAACCAGAGTATGGTATTGTTAGGAGTACCAATTAAGAGAGGTGTTATCTCTGGGGCTAACTGAATCATTGTTGGATGGATTTTGTTGACATTTCTCCCTGACATTTTGCACACTTGTCTCCAGTGTACATTTCCTTGCAAGATGTTTTATCTATCAGAGCACCATTAGCACAACCTCCATGAGTCCATTTAGACAATGCGCACATAGTGCAGTGAGCACTGTTGATTTGTTTCCAGTGTGACTTGGGTGTTTCCATGTCACCCCCTTCAGGCTACAGTAAATCTGTCAGAAACATGTTTGAAAATTGTTGGGCCATCATTTCTTAATGATGTGGCATTGGGTATATGAGGATTAGCTGGATGCATGACCTTGTGTGGGATCTGTGTAACTGAACTTGTCATCACCCTACAATTGTATGACTACAGCTAACTGAGGGATGCTACATGAGGCAAACCATTGAAGGTGATGAGGTCTCCTACTTGTCCAGTGGGTACTGTGATTGCACAACTTTACCCATGCAACTGGACTTGTCTGTGATTCTGAATTTGCTGTGGCCAACTGCTGAAAGCTCATGTAGCATGCATGCATATAGAGTGACAAATGTTGGAGCTGCTTTGGCTTGTGCCTTGGGACTACTGTATGTCAAGGTAATGTTTGCTAATCACAGCTGTTGTTCAAGTGTGATCAGGAACATGAAGTAACCCTATTTCTCTTTGTAATTTCAGCATCATCCCATGCAATCGGAGCAGACAGGGTGGAACCAAGCAGATGGCCATGGTACCTCCAGTCATGAGACGGCCGACATGAAGGGACCCAGTGGCCCAGTGGATGAGGGAAGTGCCAGGAGGACACACAATCAGCCTCATCATCATCATCTGATTCTTCCTCCAGTGGCCACTGCCTAGTGGTGTTGGACCCATCAGGACCTGCTCCTGTTACATCCTTGTCCACTACCCCCAGTTCCATCTCCACACTTCTTGTTGCTCCCCACCTAGTTGACCATGGATGCTCACCCAAGAGGGCGGACATCTCCTTTGCCCCAGGCACTTAACCCACTGCCCCTGTTACCCCTGCTGCCTTGAGTAAGGAGGCTATTGTCTTCCTGAGGAGTATCTTATTGGGTCAGACTGCCATTCTGAATGCCATCTAGGTGCAGGGCAGCCAGCTCCAGCAGATGGTTGCGTACCTTGAAGGCATTCATAGTGACATGTCTGGCCTACAGAGACATTTTCATGTTCTGGCCTCCTCACTGATGACAGCCATCCATCCCCCACAATCACCCCACCACCACCTACCTTTTCCCAACCCAAATTCCCTATTACCCTACCTGTCCCAAGCACACAGACAAATATGCATGCACCCACCTCAACAGATACAAGCAGCACACATAAATACATGCACAACAAGACACAACAGCATACAAGCACTCAACAGTCACTCACACAGACCACAACAGTCACCATTCCCACAGACAACACCCCACTGACCCACAGCCACAATACCCACAGATACCACCCCAGCCCACAGTGACACATCCACCACACCCAACATACCCTCAGACATAACCTCAACGCCCACACACCCACACACCCAAGACACCATACCCCCAGATACCACCCCAACACACACAGACACAGCCACCACATCCACCATACCCCAGACACCACCTCAGTGACCACAAACATAGTAACCACTCCCACATTACCCAGCACCTCTGCCTCACTGGCCCCCAAGAAATGCAAACACCCATACTCACACACACAACAGATACCACCCAAACCCAAGCGTGCCTCAGACCATACCCACCAGCAGCATCAACACTCACAGGCAAGACAACCACTCCCTCAACCTCCCAAAACCTAATCTATTCTGAAGAAACTGTCCATTTTCCCAAGGAAAGTTCCCTTTTTGACCTTGCCCTTTCCCCTGTGACCTCCACCCCATCTTCAAAGCCCAACAGGACCCCACTCACATCCCATCTCATGCCTTCCACATCCAAGTCGTCCCCTGTCACACCTGTCCCCCCTGCAAGCTGACATACATCTCCCACCCCAAAGAGGAAGCCCACTCCTCCTGAGAAAAATCCTCCCCTCCCAAACCAAAACTCACCTATCCCAAATCCAACCCCACCCAAGAATTATCCCTGAGGTGCCTGCATGCCCACTTGATGCCCCTCCCTTTGGAGGTTCCCTGGCAGTGTTTGGAGCCAAGCTTAAGCACAGTACTGTGCATGGACTAATGTGGACTAACCAATGGCCTTTGATCTAAATCATTTGAATTAAATTAACCCAAGTGGTTGATTTTCGGTACACACTTGTCCTGCCATTGCTTTTCTACCTTTTTGTTGTTCCTCAGTAATTTATGTTGTATACCAACAGTTGTGTGTGTTTCACCCTGATTGCTGATCCATTTACTGAGGTTGGCAAGGTCTGACTATTTGGGCAGTGCTGGTGTCACCCATGGGAAGGGTAGATATTTACTTTATGGATATGTGGGTGGTAATCCAATTGGGGTGTCATTGCATTGTGTGCTGTTTGATATGGTAAGAATTTCACCTTGGGTTGGTCAATGTCAGCATGTATTGTGTTGAAATTTGTCCTCCTGATGTTTATTGGACATTTGTATTGTGTGCAAGCTAGAGTTTTGTTTGTCCACACATGGAGGGTGTTTAACTGTGTCCATTTTGACATGTGTACCTTTCAGCCACTTCATCTAAATGTGTGACCCATATTTGCTTTCTTGACTTTCACTTACACATTATCCAGATTGACATGGCACTTAGCTCTATTATTGGTTGTCCTTGAGATACATGAAGGGACAGTTCCTGTGGAAATGGTGTTTAAGGGCATGTACAAAGTGAAATATGTCCCAGGGCAGCTTCCTTCCTGGAGTGCCCCCGATGCCCCACCCCTATTGAGCAGGTATTGTTTACATTGTGTGCTTTGGATATTTGTCTCACAAAATATTGTATACCCCATTTCTTTTCTATTGTGTTGCAATGTGGGTAATAGGTGTGGTCCATCACAGGGATGTTTCATGGAGGGTGTGTTTAGGCAAAATAAAACATCCATACATATGTGTTTTCAATGTCAAAACAGTCCATGGCATGTAAGCAATGCGAGGGTGTCAGTTTTATTATGTGTGATGTTGATGTGGTATTGCTGTTGTGTGACACAATGTTCTGTACCCTTCACTGTCCCTGAAACTGGGATGGGCAGACATGTATGTTTTGTGGAGTGGGGCAGCGCAGTGGCAGTGAATTGCCCAAAGGGGGCATCATGTGGCTCTGTATGGGTCACTTGTAATCGATTCTGACAAGGACACATAAAAAGTGTACTTGATTCAGTTTGCGTAACCCAAATACAAGTTCTATGGTGGTGCGACAACCTGTTGTGGAGTTTTTGGACACAGGTAGGTGTGTAATCTTGCTGTCGGTTGCGTCCACAGCGGCATGTATTTTGGACTTCATCTATGAGCAGCAGCAGAGGCAAGGTGTGTGTGATTGACTCCATGACAGGACAGGACATGTGACGCTGCATACGGGTGAGTTCTTGCCTTCTATGTCTCCGTTTCTGGCAGCTTGGATGTGGTGGTTGGACTGCCACAGTCAAGTTGGCGAAGGGGAACATCATAATGTCCCAGACGGAAACACTGGCTCAAACACTCTCATTGGCCTATCTCTCCACCGTGATGGTCTGCACTGCCTGGCTATGCCAGTGAGACTGCATGCATCAAAATATGGTGGCCCCACCACCAATCCGACGGCAGTCAGACTGTCGCAACCATCATGGCAGTCCATGGACCACCAAGCTCGTAATCTGGCCCTTAGTACTTTATATCATTACACCATTTTCAGATGAAAAGACAGAAAGAGCAAGGTATATTACCTCTCAGAAAACAAAACAATTACCGTCTCATGTGGGCTACACAACAGCAAAGAAAGTACAAGCACAGCAACAGTCAATTGAAAATGTACTAAATATTAGTCTAATGCATACTATAAGAGGGTCACAACAAAAGACTAATGTCAAGGAACACAATCATCCCCCAAATATCACAGAAATCAAAGTACAGCATGTACTACATGATTTAAGAGAGGCTGGTACCATTTCCCAAGAACCTACAATTAAAATATTAAAGATGTACTTCCTAAAACCCCCGACCACATCAAAGGCCAGCTACTATCTTGACCTAACTTAAAACGCTTAGTAGCATGAATTAAAAAAGACACAATGAACACCCCTCCTGCCCCTAGACGATACCATAATGTCCAAATTCCTGAACACTTAACCATCATACATAACTGGGGAACCCTTCCTATTATATGATAACCTAAACAATGAAAAACATATCTTAATATTTACTATCACTGATAATTTACCAAAACGTACACAAAGTCAAGCATGGATGATGGAAGGCACATTAAAAATGTTCCCCAAACCACTCACTCTGACATACACCCTACATGGCGAGTACCAAAGTACTAATATACCGTTGGTACATTCCCTATTACTAATACACAAAGCAATACTTATCCAGAACTATTAACCCACATTAAAAGTAAAACGAACCTCGCATAAAATAATTATCCAAACGACCCTAAAACATTGCCCACACAGCCATACACGTTTGTAACTACCACTTTGATCAAAGTATTGTACGCCACCAAAAGCCAATTTGCCTTTAACATTAAACCAATGACACCACTATTCTATGTACCTGTCACAGAGGTATCTTACCACTACACATTACTGATAGAAAGTCCTTTCTACCAACAAAACAAACACAAAGTTCCCTAATGCAGTGGTTTTCAACCACTGTTCCGCGGCACACTAGTGTGCCGCGAGATGTTGCCTGGTGTGCCGTGTCAAATTTCCGCCCACTAGGGCGGCGGGCGCCGGACTGTAGGGCATTGTGAACGGGGGACCACGTCCATGCCAGCGCCAACCAGCTTCTCGCCGAGAAAGCCCGTTGCGCGTTCCCATGTCTCCATGGGAACGCTCCGGGCGTCGATGACGCGTTTCCCTGTTTCCAGGGAAACGCTTCAGGACTTCCGGGGGAGTGGTGAAAAGGGTCTGGAGCCGAAAGAGAGGGAGAGCGCGACGAGGGCAGGACGAGACGAAGGAGTCTCGTCGAGGAGCGGGACGAGGAGGACGAGAGAGCGGCGGTAACGAGAGACAAGGAGAAGGAGGTCTACCACGGAGAAGGTAAGGTTACTGTGGTCTAGTTCTAAAACATGTGGTCTGAATGCAAAAAGTTAGAGAAAACCATAGCAAGGCTGCCAGGTCTAACAGTATTATTGTTGTAGTTACAGCTAATTTTAGTAAAATTGAGTGCTCAAAATTGAGGTGAGCTACAGCGAGTTAATAAGAATTAAAGATGTATCATACACCTGTTCCTCTCATACACACCAAAACACAAGTTGTTTCTCAAGCAGAGTACCTAGGATTCAAAACTAGAATGGCACTTACCTCACAGAAGGAGTCAGAGTCACAATTCATTGCGTTTTTCATCTGAGGCATCATGGATTCGTTCACCGGGGGCATCATGGAAGTGTTCATCGGGGGCATCATTGAAGATTTCATTGGGGGCATCGTGGTGGAATTCATGGAGGAATTCATCATGGAGTTATGCATATATGTACTTTTATTCTGGTAACATTGAGCCCCATAGCAATGAAAGTTCCAGCACTTTAACTGTAGAAAGATGACACAAACCACAGGTGTTTCAGGTGATTAGAAAGATAAGTGGTTCAGTGCCCTAGATGAGTCACAGTGTGTGGCTTCCAGGGACCCCGATGCTGCATAAAGTTGCTGCAGAGGTGCTGAACCAATTTGATGTCTACGTAACCAGATGCTTCTAAACCAGCGTCTCCGAGGTTTCAGATTGAACTCAGTCTCCAAAACCTGATACTTGACCCTTGAAACTGCGCCGTTAGTGTTAACCTGTGCAAAAAATACACCTGTGCCATGCCTGTACCATCACCTGTGCAATGCCTATTACTATAAAGGGGCTTCCACTCTAATAGGCCCCCGGCACATGCCCGTGAGTCACATGATCCGTTCTGGGAGCAAGATGTAGAAACCACGCATTCATTCATATAATATTGTGAGACAAATTAAGATGAAAAAAAAAATAAATCCAAATAGCAATAACCATTGTGATTTTTTCTGACTATTACTATGATTTTTATTATGCAGTAGTTTGGAAAGTTTATTATTCAGTACTTATTATTCATCGAATAAAAGTAAGGGCTCGCCTCTTGCACACGGGCGTTCCGATCAGATCCGCCTGTCAGATCTGATTGGATGCCCTATTCAGCGCTATGGAGCAGCGGATGTCAGCTGCGGAGACGGAGCTGTCATCCGCCGGCTCAGCGGGGATCAGCGGATCGATCCCCGCTGAGCAGAGAACGGTCCGCAACGTTTTTGTTTGCCATTAAAGAAACAAATATTAAACCATGCTTGAATGTCGGAACTGGTTACTAAAATGTTTGAATCCCACCACTGATGTTAAGGACTATAAATAGCTCCAGTGTCACTGTTACACTAACAGGAGGAGGACAGGAGGAGACATCGCAGTAGATCGCCGATGAGCAGAAGAGCGCCAATGGATCTGGATTTGGAGGAAACATGAGCAGAAGAGCAGAAGAGCACTGACTGATGGATCTGGACAGCGGCTATCTGGAGGAGACAAGCGCAGTAAGTACTGAGTGACAGTGAGATACTGCAGTGATGGACAAGTTTTTGAAAAGGAAAGAACTGGACTCTGAACAAAATTTGGAGCCAGATGAGAGCCCAAGTATGAGTGGGGATCAAAAGAAAGCAAAGATGGTTAGCTCAAGCAAATTCTCTGGCACAAGGCAATATAGCGCAAGCTATATTTCATTTGGATTTACTTTCACCGGAGATGCAAACAAACCAACTCCACTGTGCGTGGTGTGTGGTGAAAAGCTAGCTAACAGTGCTATGGTCCCAAGCAAACTTAAACGCCATCTCCAAACGAAACACCCTTCGCTTCAAAACAAGAATGCAGACTATTTTGTTCGCCTGCGTGAAAACACGGAGAAAGAGGCAACTTTCATGAGAAAAACCACAAAGGTAAATGAAAGAGCTCTTAAAGCTAGCTATCAAGTTGCTGAACTTATAGCCAAGTCAAAAAAGTCGCACACTGTGGCAGAGACATTAATACTTCCTGCCTGCAAAGCTATTGTACAGGAGATGCTCGGACCTGAAGCAGCTAAGGAAATAGCCAAAGTACCTCTCTCAGACAACACAATTTCCACACGTATTAATGACATGTCTGCAGACATCGAAAGTGTGGTTTTGGAAAAGATCCGTATCAGTGAGAAATTTGCATTGCAACTTGATGAGTCTACTGATATCAGTGGACATGCTCAACTCTTGGCCAATGTGCGTTTTGTTGATGGTGATGCAATTAGAGAAAACTTCTTTTTTTGCAAGGCATTGCCAGAAAAAACAACAGGAGAAGAAATTTTTCGGGTCACATCAGAATACCTTGAACAAGGAGGACTTAAGTGGGAAAACTGCACAAGTGTCTGCACCGATGGAGCTGCAGCCATGGTCGGGCGCACCAAAGGCTTTGTAAGCAGAGTGAAGGAAAGAAATCCAGATGTTATTGTTACGCATTGTTTTTTACACCGTGAGGTCCTCGTAGCCAAGACTTTACCAGCAGACCTAGTTCATGTGTTGGATGATGTTGTGCGCATGGTAAACTTTGTAAAGTCACGACCCGTGAAAACTCGCATATTTGCAGCTTTGTGTGAGGAGATTGGAGCGAAGCATAAAACCTTGCTGTTTCATACGGAGGTCCGGTGGTTGTCGCGTGGCAAGGTCTTGGTTCGTGTGTATGAGCTGCGGGAGGAACTTAAAGTGTTTCTGACAAATGAGAGGTCAGATTACGCAAAGCTGCTTGCAAGTGATGAGTGGTGTGCAAGGCTGGCATACCTGGCAGATATATTTCATCATCTAAATGAACTGAACACACGAATGCAAGGCCGAAATGAAAACCTGCTTACAAGTACAGATAAAATAAATGGATTCCGTTCAAAGGTGCAACTCTGGCATCAACACGTGGAAAGTGGCAATCTTGAAATGTTCACACTCACCAAGCAATGGCAAGGTGTTCACACTGCTGCACTGTGTGAGATAATAGTTAAACATTTAAAAACTCTCGAGGAGAAGTTGTCATTTTATTTCTCTTCAGTCTCCACTGAATGCCTTGACTGGGTTAGGGACCCTTATAGCTCAGCATCAGTTGGTGGAAAGGACATGACTTTACAGGAGCAGGAGGAACTAACTGAACTGAGACAAAATCGTGGTTTCAAGCTAAGATTTGCTGATCTACCTTTGGACAGTTTTTGGTTGGATACTGCCAAGGAGTTCCCCCTTCTGGCAAACAAAGCTATTTTGACATTGCTCCCATTTTCCACTACATATCTGTGTGAGATGAGCTTTTCAAGCATGATTGCTATAAAAACTAAATACAGAGAGAGACTGAGAGCTGTTGACGAAGAGCTACGTGTGTGTCTTTCTTCGATTCCAGCCAGAATATCAGCTTTGTGTTCAGCTAAACAGGCCCAGGTTGCGCACTGAATAAAGTATTTTATAATTTTTCATATTTCTGTTTACTTACTATTTCATAATAAAGTAATTATAAAATACTTTCTTTGTGTTTATTTGATTCCTATTCAAGAGAATTACTTTATATATAGTCAATATAGGCACAGAGTTACATTTTTTAACATTTTCTAATGGTGGTGTGCCTCGTGATTTTTTTCATGAAACAAGTGTGCCTTTGCATAAAAAACGTTGAAAAACACTGCCCTAATGAACTATTTTGACGACACCTCGGTTAGCAGACTGCACTGGTCAAGACACAGACGCCAACCCAATTTCCAAATACCGTGGTGGAATGTCTTTGACAGCACCATGGTACAGGAACCAAAACAAACAACGCAGTGGAAGGATGGCATATTGGTTTCTAATCTACATTAGAGGGAGCACAACCTACACTATACAAATTCACTGAAACCCTACAAAAAGAACAAAGCTAACAATAATTACAAATGGAACAATGAGTAACTCAAATTAAATCTAAATGAATCATAAAGTAACAAAACAAACAAAAACAATGTATGACATGCTACAATGTAAAGTAAAGCACTTTGTTAACAGAGGAGTACACTACTTAGAATCAACAGCCAAAACTCTATTGTACAAAATCAAATTCCTGACACAAATCCCAATGACCAAAGTAAAAAAAACAGCAACAATAAAATATTTTTTACCTAATTAGCAAACAAATTAATTTTAAACATCAGTTTAAAATCCATAAAACAAATTTTCAAAATTAATTTGGTGAGTAAAATTAATATGTATATTAATAAATTAAAAAAATCACAAAATACCAAAATGTATAATATAAATAAAACCAGATAAAACCAATTAAATAAATCACACAAACACAATATACAACAATCTCATCAAATATAAATTCATAAATAAATATATAATTTCCCACCCAACAATAAATAACTGAAACATAACTTACAGATTAGTTACAGAGTTCTACCTCCTTAGTAATGTAGTAAAAATTATATTCCACTAAAAAGGGAAAATAGATGTAAAGAAATCCCAGAAATGAAAAAAATAACACAGGTCCACTAAAACAATCCAAAATCTTAAGCAACCACAAAAAATCCAAAAAACGTATGAAAAGGAAAAAAGCTCCAGGAAAACCAAAAAATCATAGGAAATCAAAATACTGGTTGCTAGAAACCAAAATTATTTCCTTTAAAAAAATCCAGATGTCCTTATGATACCTTCAAATCCATAAACCTGTAAACAAGAGACAACACACACTGTTAGAAATTGGGTTGTAGGTTGACTGAGGCGTAAACCTTAGTCGGGCAGCAACCACAATCCTAGTCAGGGTAAGTGTCAAACAAACCCTAAATTAACCTGTGCTCACCCACTGGTAGCGTGGCACGGAGCAGTCAGGCTTAACTTAAAGGCAATGTGTAAAGTATTTGTGCAACACTTCAAATAGTAAAACAGTGAAAACACCACACAAAAAAGATTCCACACCAGGATAGAAAGTGGAGCAAATTTAAATAATACAAGATCAACATGGCAAAAATACAATAAGTAGAACTTGAGATGTGAATTTTTTAAGATTAAACTGTAAAATAAAACTTAGAATCAAGAAGTGCCAAGCAGGAATATCTGGTCGCACCTGACCGGGACAAAGTCAAAAGTTCAAGCCGACTGCAATGGAGCATTGGCCGACTACAGGGACCCTGTTTGGCCTGCTGAACAAAAGTACCTTAAATCTGGGTTGAGAAGCAATGTGGTGAGGCTGTGGTGTGAGTTCCTACTGCATCAACATCGAGGATATGATGTGTAGCTGAGTCGATGCAGTGGTTCTGATGAGTACAGAGGCTGCAATGCAGAGTTTTATCGTCGAGGCTGACGTCGACGGGGATGCAATAACCTTGCTTCAAGAAAAACTCTGCATTGTCGGTTCTAAGAGTTATGTACTGGTTTTGAGATACGAGGTACAGCGATGATACGATCCTGGTTGCACCAGTTCTGTTCCACACAGAAGAGGTGATAGAACGATTTTGTCTACACACCAGTGGTGATGCATTGTTTCTGCTCCCGCAGCAGAGGATGCATCGGTTCTTCTGGTGCAAGCATCTTGGGTCCATTTTCACAAGGTCCAGGGCTGGCTCAGCTTGACAGGCTCACAGATGGCAGAGTCCAGGTCAAGTCTGTTATGTCCCTGACAGTTTAGATCAGGAGGACAGCCCACCAGCCCTTGGAGTGATTCTGGGTTCAAGTGATGAGGGTCCAGTCCTTCTCACCCAGGCTGGGGAACAGCAGGCAGCAGGGCAGTGCAGCAAGGCAGGAGTTCAGCAAAGCAGCAGTCCAGCAGAGTGGCAGTACTTCAGCAGCACAATCATCCTTTTTCCTGGCAGAGTAGTCACAAGTCCAGAAGTGTACTGATTTAGTAGTGTCAGAAGTTCAGAACCTATACCCAATTGGGCCTTTGAGGTGAGGGGACTTCAAAGACCTTTGAAGTGCACAGAGGACGTTCCTTTCCTGCCCTGGCTCTGAACTCATTAAAGGGGGTTATTCAGACCATTTTGTGAGGACAGGACTCAGACTATTCATGTGTAAGTGAGGCTGTGGCCAGTCCCTCCTTCACATTCTGCCAGGATGTCCCATCAAGGCCCATCAAGTCACACCACAACAGACAAGTGATCAGAGGCAGGAAGCAGATGCCAAATGGCTAAAGTAAGGAAATGCCAACTTTCTAAAAGTGAAGTTTTCAGAATTACAATTTAAAATTTGATTTCGCCATCAGTTGTAATTTTAAATTGTGATTCCAGAGACAACAAATTCAAAAAGTTGACCTCTTCCAGATTCTGAACGACGGTTAAAATATGTAATAAGATAATCCTAATGTTATCCTGTGAAGAGATAAGCCTTGCAGCAGTGAAAAATGACTTTGGGAGTTTTTCACTACTAGGACATGTATACTTAAAAGTGTGTCCTGCCTTTTCAATACATTGCACTCTACCCCCTTGATTGTCCCAGAACTACCTTAGGGGCAACTGATTTGTATGAAAAGGAAAGGTTTGGGCCTGGCAAAGCGTTACTGTGCCAGGTCGACATGGAGGCATACAACTACCTATACACTCTTTGCAATGGCAGGCCTGAGACATGATTAAAAACCTACTTAAGTAGGTGGCACAATCAGAGCTGCAGGCCCACCAGTAGCATTTAATTTACATGCCCGTGCACATGTAATGCACTTTACTCGGGATCTGTAAGTAAATTAAATATGCCAATTGGGGATAACCCAGTGTCACAATGTTTAGGGGAGAGAGCACAAGCACGTTCACACTGGTTAGTAGTGGTAAACTGCACAGTCTCAAGGCCAGAAAAATTAAGGTCAGAAAAGTGAAGGAGGTAGGCAAAATGTTGGGGGAAGGACACTATTAGTTTGCCAAGGCTAACACCCATCCACAAAAAACAATACATTCAAATATACAACTAACATAACAATTAAGTGATACAATGCATATAATATGACAAAATACAATATATAAATAAACTTGATATCTCCCTAACAAATACAACCTATATGTAACATAACCATATATCACCAAAGCCCTTCAAAAAGCCTTTAAAAGGTTCCTAAGTGCTCTGGCGAGTGACAGCACATTTCCACAACTTTCTTTCTGGAAAATGAACCAAAATCAGGGCAAATAGGCAACAAAAGATAGGATATCAGAAAAAATGGCTACTAAATGAAAATTAAAAAATCCTATTTTCCTTTAGAAAATAATGAGTATTAAATATAAAACTGTTTAGAAAATGTTTAAAATGTTAAAATGTAAAAAAATGTAATGCATGTCAAACACTATACAAATATTAATTACCTATGTAAACTGTAAAATAAATACTATAAAAACAATTGTATTAGTTAAGAGTAAAAAATGTGTGTAAAACAACTGTTAATGTACAAATAAACAAAGTAACAAATGAAAAAACTGTTAAATAATTCACATATGTACGTGTATATGTATTATTTTATTCATTATTGAAACACAACTAGCATAGTATTTTAAATTAACACGATAATGTTTTTCCCACATGTAAAAATAAGTAGACAATAAAAAAGATATGCATATACAGTCAATAAAAAGTATGTTATTAACTTTTATTATTATAAACATAAAATATAACCATGTATCTGAAAAACTAGATACTAACTCCTATGTACATTATTTTGAATATAATCTTGGAAACTAAAGAGACTACCTTTAATATTCCCACTTCAATATATACCATTTCGGGGGAAGGCATTGGAAAATAGAGTGGTTACATGTACTATTCCACTCTCAAATCTATGCCATTTTGGGGAAGATGCAAGACACTGAAAGCGTTACATTTACTATTCCCTCTTCAATCCATACCACTTTGGAGAAGGCGTTGGACACTAAAGGGGTTGCAGTTACTACTCCCACTCCAATTTATACTATTGTGGGGAAGGTGTTGGATAATAAATGGGCTATATTTACTATTCTCACTACAATCTATACCATTTTGAAGAAGGTGTTGGACACTGAAAGGGTACCATTTACTATTCCCACTCCAATCTAAACAATTTCAAGGAAGGTGTTGGATGCTAAATGAGTTCAATTTACTCGTCTACTCCCATCTATATCATTTTAGGGAAGATGCTTGATAATAAAGGGGTTACATTTACTATTGCCTCTCCATTCTATATCATTTTGGGGAAGGGGTGGGCGACTAAAGGAGTTATATTTACTATTCCCAATCCAATGTGTACAATTTTGGAGAAGGTGTTGGATAATACACTGGTTACATTTATATTCTTCCTCCAGTCTTTACAATTTTATGCTAGGTTTTGTTAAAAAAAAAGTGTGGAAATGCTTATACTTTTTCCCAAAACTGCAGAAAAAATTGTTCTGACCTAGCAAACATTTAATACTTCATTAAAGTCATACAAAACATGTATCTATAAATTAAATAAAAAAAACTAAATAAAAAATATATGTACCCCAAAATGAATTGATAATTATTACTATCAATTATTAAAAACTAGAAAAATATCTATTATATATGTAGATTTTCACATAACAAAATTCAGTATTACAATAAGTTATTAAGGGCCTGATTACGACTTTGGTGGACGGACCCCCACACCACCAAGGTGGTGGTCCTAAAAAGACCGCCGAGTCGATGGTCTCTCGCCCACCATATAACAATTTTACCACTGACCCAGCTGTGGAGCACTTGATGGCGGTGGATCGGCGGGGGACGTGGTCAGAAATGCAAGTCATATTTTTACATTTGTGTTGATTCAGGTGTGTACATTTTGACCAAAAGGTACACATATGTAAGACACATGTTTAAAAATACGATGTGCATGTACCATTCTATTGCTAGTGACTGGGCCATATATGGTAGAAAAATTCAAGTGGTACTCACCTGTATTTTGTTCTTTTTTCCAGGGGTGAAGATGCTGCCGTGAAGGGTAGACCTAGGATGAAGAGGCCCACATTGGAGACTGTTGGGAAAAGAAGGAAATGCGGAAGCTAGCACTCCATTTCCTTAAATTCCGCCATCTTGTTACAGGTGGTCTTGCCCACCATGGTTGGCTCGGCGGAACAGCACATCAGAATGTTCATGGCAGTACCCTTGCCTATACTACCCTGTGATGGCTGTTTTTCCCCAGCCACCGTCAAGGTGGTCGACGGATGGCTGGCGGTGCTGGTGGGACTCCGATGTCTCTAGTTCAGCACACCACCAACATCTTAATATGGCAGTCAGACTGCCAACACAGCAGTGGTCAGACTGCCACTGCCGCCATGGTGGTCCCCAGACTGCTAAACTCGTAATCAGGCTCTTATTGTAAAATGGTCTTAATACATATTATGTATAAAAAATTCAACATCTAAAACAAACATTTATTAATACATAATACATTTTTTCTAAAAGACAATTAATAAATATTTTCTGCACAACATTTTTATATTTTTAAAACAACTTACACAATTAAACAAGATATGTATTTATAATAAAATTATATAATTTTTATTTCAAACATAATTAATAACCTCAAGCAAAAATAAATATTAAAAAGTCCCAAAACTTATCAACTATAAATGTAAATAATTTGTAATTACATTTCTAATAATATATGTCTAAAATGATAAAATAGTCTATTATAGACATACAAATATACCAATTTATGAAAATAAACTATATAGCATTTAAAAACATGTATAGATAACATTTAGAATTTAAAAACAAAAAAATATATAATTTAATGCAATATTTATACATTTTAAAAAATCCATAAAATATAATGTACAATTTAAATAAAATATAACATACAAATAAATTATTATTAACAAGTTTGAATAATCTCACCATCCTTTTCCTCTAAATGCCCATCATCCCTCTCCTAAAGCTTAAATATATGCAAAAGAATGAAAAATCTAAATTAACTTTAAAATAAAATAATCCAATATTTTTAAAAAATACTATAACAATTTACTAAAAACATTAACAAAAAAGTGACATGCAAATATGATAAAATACAATAAAAACACATATGAATTAACACATGAAAACTATGGCCCTCATTACAACCCTGGCGGTGAATGCCACCTACCGCTGTGCTGACGGCCGCCAACATACCATGAGCGAGGCGGTAATCCGCCATGGGTATTATGACCCACACATAGAATTCCAGCACTATACAGAAACCCACACAAGTCTGCCACACCAAAGGTCAGTGATAAACTGGCGATAGCAAAACCCACACCGTTACGCCAACAGGAATACGCCCACAGTGTTATGACCCCCGAATCACTGTGGCAGTCTTTCAAACGTGGTATACCATTGGTGGTACACACCGCAGCACTCAAAATACACACACTCAAACAAAACAACACCGCATTGGACAATTAAAAAAACACACACCTGACACACATACAAACACCACACCCACACACCCAAACCACTATAAAACACCCACCCACAATACCCACAACCCCTTACGTAAAAAAAAGAGACCAAGCACAGAGAGACAAGCTAGGAGCACCCACTTAATCAGAGGCACAGACCACCATCACCCATACACCATTCACGCACATCACAGCATACACAACACATCACCCCACACATTCTCACACATATCACTCACACCACATCCATGACACCCCAAAGACACCCCAGGTTTTCTGAGGAGGAGCTAAGGGTAATGGTGGAGGAAATCATCCGGGTAGATCCACAGCTTTTCGGATCACAGGGTCTTTCACAGGCACAGCACCCACTGCTGCAAGAGATGGGAGGACCTGTGCCACTGGTCAAAGAAGATGGCGGAGGCCCAGCTGGGGCTGGCCTCCCCACGTGTAAGGGGTGCCCGTCCCACCATGATCCCCCCTAATGTTTCGCATCCTGGCAATGGCCTATCCGGAATTGGATGGGCGCTTGAGTGCATCACAGCAGCCACAAGGGGATGAGTACAGATTCAGAGTCACGACTTTGCGTGCGTTAAGGTGTTACCTGGGGGGGGATGTGGGCTGTGGGTGCCCCTAGGCCAGGGTGAACATGGCAGTGTAGGTCCCTTGTTGGGCAGGCTCTGGAGCACTCCTACCCCAATAGTGTAAGTGGCCATCTACTATTGGGCAGGGTCCTGTGGGTTTCTGGTGTGCAGATTCTAGTGTTAGGCATTGTACCCCATGGGCTGGTGACTAGCTGTGTAACTGGTAGTGCATGGCCTAGTTTATAGGGCTGATCCCTGTGTGTGGTGTACGCCAACTGTGGTGTTGTTGCTGGCATTGACCAAGTGTATCCTCTGTCTCTTCTCTCCCCTTTTTGTTTTGTCACCCTGTCCTTGTATGCATTAGCATCATCTGGTGGAGGAGCAGAGGCACTGGCAACGGAGGGAGCTGCATCTGACATGGGCCTGGAGGCCAAATCCACCGAGGGTAAAGGCACCAGTGGGATGGAGGGCGAGGGGAGCACCACAACGGGGACACGAGGGAAGACCACAGACAGCGACTCCTCCTCCGATGGAAGCTCCTTAGCGGTGGCAGACACCTCTGTGCCCACCCCAACAACAGGTACAGCCGCCACACCCCCCTACCAGCACCACCCTCCCAGCAGCCCGTCAGTGTGTTTCCCGTGCCTGCTCACCCAGGAGGGTGGGCATCTCCTTCGCCCAAGGCACCTCAGGCCCTGCTGCCCTCAGTAAGGAGGCTATTGACCTCCTGAGATCCCTCTCTGTTGAGTAGTCAAACATTCTGAATGCCATCCAGGGAATCGAGAGGCATTTGCAACAAAGAAATGCATACCTGGAGGGCATTCACTCTGGCGTGGCAGCCCAACAGAGAGCATTTCAGGCTCTGGCCTCAGCACTGATGGCAGCCATTGTCCCTGTGTCTAGCCTCCCCCCTCCAACTTCCTCCACCTAGTCCCAATCCCCTCAACCTCAGCCTATCTAAAGCACACCTTCAGACCAGCATTCACCCAAATCAACACACAAATGTGGCTCAGGCAAAAATAAGCACCACACCTCATCTCACAGGCACTCACACAAACACCATGCCCATGCACACACACCAACATCCACTGCTTCCAATGTGTCCCCCCCTCCTCTTCACCCAACTCCCTCCCAGTATCGTCACACCTGCATGCACTACATCCTCATCCACTACCTCCATCACCAGTACGCCAATCACAATACACCCCTAACGAGCAGTCACCACCCCCACAACTATGCACACGTCCCCTGTGTCCTCTCCCAGTGTGTCTGTGACCCCTCCTCCCAAAGCACACAAACGCAAGCACCCACCCACCCAACAGGCATTCACCTCACAACAGCATCCAGCTCATGCACCTTCACCCAAACTCAGCAGACAGACACCTCCTACAACCACTCCCTCTTCCTCCACTCCCAAACCCTCTCCATCTTCCCGACCCAGTGTTTCTAAAAAACTTTTCCTGGCTAACGTTGACCTCTTCCCTACCCCTACCCCCGTCCTTCCCCTAGGGCCAGGGTGTCCAGATCCCAGGCCAGCACCTCAGCCACCAAGTCGGCATCCGCTGTGGTCACTGCAACTCCCAGAGGGTCAATAGGGGCACCCGTCAGGCCAGGCAGTGTGCTACCGACCCCTGCAAAAGAGCAACCCATTCCGCCACCTGCCAAGGTGAAGAAGGGGCCAGCATGCAGCATGGCCGAGGAGCACGACCCACCCAGCAAGGCTTCCTCCAAAACTCAAGCTGCCAATGCCAAGGTCCCAGCAGCATCTGCCAAGGTGAGGAAGGGGCAGAAAAGCCAAGGCAAGGCACTTCAGGCCTCAGCGGCACCAGGTGAGGGCCTGGTGCCCTCCATCAGAACCAACAGCCCCGTCACCTGTACTGCACCAAGCACCACTACAAGCACCGACGCAAGCACCGCCACCTGCCCCGCCACTGCCACAACAACTGTCAGCAGCAGCATCCCCAGTGGGCAGCCATCTGAGGCTGCAGGAGACGGGCTGGTGCCTCCCTCGACAACTACCGGCACCTGCACGACGGACAGCACCTCCAGCATCCCCGCCACCTGCACCGCCACCTGCCCGCCACTGCCACAACAAATGTCAGCAGCAGCATACCCAGGGGGCAGCCATCCGAGGCTGTAGGAGATAGCCTGGTGCCTCCCACCACCACTGGAAGCACCCCCACCAGCACCGGCACTACCACCAGTATGCAGCCTTAGTCGCTGCAGGATAGAGTTGGGCCCTGCCTCCATGGAGTATCATGCTACCTGTTCCCTGCAAATCTTGTGCCTCAGACACCCAGGTGAGGGAATGTGAACTGCCACACCCCAAGTGCAGCATCACTGGGCACAAAGCCCCCTCCAGAACCAGTGGAGAAATGCATCCACTCCCCCTATCCTTGGCAGGATGATTCAGACTGGGCACAAAGCCCCCTCCAGAACCAGTGGAGAAATGCATCCACTCACCCTATCCTTGGTAAGATGAAGCAGACTGGGCACAAAGCCCCCTCCAGAACCAGTGGAGATGCCACCCCCTTGAGAAACTGTGGCTTTGCACTCCTCAGGACCAGCAGTGGGCAACCCACCCACTTGAGAGACTTGAGAGACTGTGGCTTTGTGCTCCCCAGGACCAAGAAGTGGGCAACCCACCCACTTGAGAGACTTGAGAGACTGTGGCTTTGCTCTCCCCAGGAGCAAACAGTGGGCAACCCACCCACTTGAGAGACTGTGGCTTTGCACTCCCCAGGACATCGCTGTGGGCATGGAGCCCCCCGAGGAGCAGTGGCCTAGTACCATCTTCTGGCTAAGGTGCCCTCCCCTTCCTCGTCCCCCTGAGGTGCCTGTGTGTTTTTTCTACCTGATGCCACTGCAGTGTTCTCTCTGTATTGAGACAGGAGTCAAGTGTGGGCTTTGCCCATGATTTTTGGCCCAGTGGGCCACGTACATTTACAAAGGACAGAGCACGGCCTTCTGTACATATTGTAAATAACTGTATGTACTGTTTTTCGATTTGTTAAGTATATCTGCCTATTTCTAATATATCACAGATTTGACTCCATTCCTTTTGTCCTTGCGTTTTTCCAGGGGTTACGGGGTGTAAATGTAATGTTGCTGTATGTTTTTGTGTGTATGGTCGTTGTGGGTGAGGGTGGGGGGTGTTGCATGTGTGTGTCACTCTCTTTTTTCTCCCCCCCTCCCCTGTGTGCTAGGTGCAGTACTCACCGTGGTCGTCGCCGCCGCCTCCTGTGATATTCCTCGTGTATGAGGAGGTAGATCAGCATGGGTAGGACCTGTAGCTCGTGCTCCATGGCGTCCTGGTTCTTCGTTGATTGTCGTAAGGTGAGTGGTTTCCCTTCCAAGTCCTGTTTCCACTGTGCTTTTGATGGCGTTGGTACCGCCCGGGAAAAGCTGGCCGGTTGTGATGGGGTGGGCGGTACATTGTCTTCCGTCTGTCTGTTGGCGGTGACCGCCGCAGTGTTTGTTGCTACTGCTGTGGCGGTCGGTGTGTTAAAGTGGCTGTCTGTGTTGGCGGTTTCCGCTGTGGTCGTGATTCCATTTTTTTTAAAGCCGGCCTGTTGGTGGTATTACAGCCGCTTTCACACCGACCGCCAGGGTTGTAATGAGGGCCTATATTTTTAACAACAATATTTGAATTAACGATATTTTTGACAATTATATAAAAACTCTTAAAACAATATTCTTAGCTTCAATATTTCAGTTGACGATATTTTTGACAACACAATATATATGTCAAACAATATTTTTCAGTCAACGTCTTGTCCAAACACCATATTCACTGTCTCTTTTCTTTCTAACTTTGCAGATCTGCATTCTTAGTTCTTATGCTAGGTCAGTAGATCAGGAAGATGTCCCAAAACCAGCACCTGATGGACGGGGCAACAGTGGGCATGACACCAACATGACCAGGGCAATATCCACCTTTTCTTTAATCTTCATGTAAAGCTGTGCTCAGTACTGCTGGAAGCAAGCTAGTGAACTCAAGATGCAATCCTAGAGCCTGTTTTGAGTTTTTTCTGCTTTTGGTTTTCCCAGGATACATTGATGTCAAGACCCTCATGTAGCTCCACACAGGGTGTTTCCTCTCCTGTGTTTTATTTGACAGGCAGAGGCAGTTCTCCCCACAACCTTGGAGTGTCTCCAGCCATGGGTGGCACAATATCACAGCTTTTAGAGAGGAGGTGCAATCTGTGACCAACCATGCTGTCTAAACCCTTGCTGTGCAGCACCAATATCCAGTCTGTTCTAATTCAGAACCGCAATAATTTTGGCTCAAAATTCCCAAATGTGACCACAAGCTAGATGGGACCAACAGAGCACTTTCCCACTCGCCAATCTCAGTTGCCTATCCCTATCACAAACTTCCATGAATGTGTGGATGGGCACTGTGATCTCTCCAGACCTGTGCTCATACTCATTAGAGTGAAGATGTCCATTGCTCACTCATATCATGCTTGTGGGATTTACCCTGGCCTCATGGTCTGTGGGAGCCAGGGAGAAATGTAATGAAAAACCTGTCAACTCTCTACCACCTAACAGGCCCAGCGGAGCATCAATCAGAGCTCCAGTTTTCACACCAGGCATTCTGGCCACTTCTCTCTGACCACATGTCTTGTGCTGCGGTTTACCTAGTTCTGCTAGGGATCTGAGTGAAGTGCTGATATCTCTCACTCTAAAGATCATGACCCTTCATTCCCATTGCACCACATAGGTTACCTCCTGCCTCCAGTCCTGCTTTCACCCAATAGTCACTCTGCAGTCCATAGTTAATAGAAATATGACCCCATAGCCTGAGACACGGTGTCTGTAAGCCCCACACCCTCCTCTGCCTCTCTCCCCAATCTCAGTGACAGGTCCATGATTCGTTCAGTTCTTCATTGTGGTCGCCATTTTGAGTGGCATTTTGTTTTCATACCACTTTGCAGTTCACTCACTTCTTTAGCACCTGTCTCATCTTCTGCAAAAAAGAGGCCTCACAGTGATTCCAACTTCCAGATGGGCTGCATCACTGATAGGGAATTGGGGTCCTTGCAGAAGGATTAATGAGATACAGGTTTCCATATAGGAGTTCTCTGATAAGCATCCTAATCCTTGCCTTGCTGCCCCCTCAACCCTAGTAAAAGCAACACTGTTTCCAGTGTTTTGGTTTGAAGATCGTTTTACTAGTTATCAAACTTAATTTGGGGCGTGGCTGAAATGGCGGCCGGAGCGGACGCTTGATCCAGGAGCTCCGCTCTCGGCCCACCAACTGCAGCAATTATCCTGATCCCTGCAGTCTCTCTTACAAAGCTAACGACCTGCTGGGAACCCCGGAGCACGCCGGCGAACAAAAAAAACTAACCTGAACGCTGCCTGGCGGTTCGCTGCCTCCCCGGCCTTGAGGAGGGGCCACGACGTGCGCCTGGACCTGGAGAGCCTCCCCGCGCTCGGGGATGGGGAGGCGGGAGCCACTGGCCCCCGGGCGCGGCCTCTCCGGACCCCGAGCTGCGCCTTTCCTCGCCGCGTGGGCGTGGGGGATCAGGCCTTCCCTTTCGTGGGCACAGCTGGTCCCGCGCGCGCCCGAGGCGGTGCGGCCGGGCCGTATGTGCTGCCGCGACCACAGCTGAACAGTCTTCCTCTGGGTCTCCACTTGGGAGGCCCCGGCCACTGTGGTGAGACGCGACACGCTTCATCGGGGCGAGTGCCTGGGTTCGTGCCCTCATGGCCGTGTCGGATGGGCCGCGGCCGGGTCCTGGTGCGGCCTGCCCCTGCTCCCCCTTAGCCTTGGACCCCACGGCGGGACCTTGGCCCGGTGAGTGCACAGTTGGTGCATACAGCTGATTTCCAACCAGCGCAGAGTCGAGGGGGAAAAAATAAAGTAAAAGAAAAAATAACCACACAAAATAATCAGAAAGGTTGAAGACAAAGAAAGAAGTAGAAAAGAAGGGGAAAAAAATAAAAATAAAAAAAATAAAAAGGACAGACAGAGAAAATTACACAATTCATGCACCAGCACGTATTGCTCATCTACGCAGGAATAAAGGTAAACAGGACACCTGTGGTCCTCCAGTGACCCCACACAGGGAACCACGCACGGAGTCACAGTGTGAAGGCGCAAGCAGGAAGGGCTATTCATCAATAGCTTTACCCCTACTAACGCACCATGCCGGATTACGAAGACTTATCTGAAAACCCCCTCAGGGGCTCGCAGAAAGTTGCAGGCAGTGTGACGAACCGACGCAAAGGCGAAACAATCAACAAGAAGCCCTGTAGGAGCTCACTAAGTACCCACAAACATTGAGATTGGTTTAATCGCCCACCTAACAACCATAAGCGACAGTAGGGCGGAACTTTACGACCCAGAATATCCAGATCTCGATGAAGTTAGCTGTGAATTATTCCATTCTCCGGGCAGTAAACTAGCGTACTCTGGAACACTGCGGCAAATTGGGTCTCCCTATGGGAATCTCGCCAAGTGAAACATCCGAAAAAATAACATACTAGACCCCGGAGGTTCCCACCGGGGAGACACAATAACAGCAGCTCAGGTGGAACTCTGGGCAACCTACGCCCCCGTGCCGCTCAGTCGTGAGTGACCTAGGGCGACTGCCTTGCACCCCTGGGCAACTTAATCCGTAACCAGCCTCAGTGAGCAACCCGGCAGTGTCTATCGCCCTGTGGCACAATGGTTAAGCCAATACACCCCAAGCCGGGGGCCCACATGGACAGTGGCATCCCCCCTTAAGTCATTCTGATACACAAACCACAACACTTGTCCAGGTGAGCGAAACGCTGCGCACACACTCCTTGCAATTCGACAAACTATTGCAAGCAATAATGGACACTAAGACATCATTAGAAGGTAAAATTGATGCTGCGGCCTTAGAAGTCTCACTACTCAGTGCAGATCATCGCAAGCTCACTGACAGGGTCAATACTACAGAAACAGCACTAAAAACTGTTCAACCAGAGGTCACAGGCATGAGCACCAAGATCCAACAAATGGAACTGGAATTAATGCAACTGCAACGCAGGGCTGAGGATGCGGAGGGTCGCTCCAGACACAGTAACATCAGATTCCTGGGCATCCCAGAACGCTCAGAGACTCCCAAAGCAGAGGAATTCATAGAGATCTGGCTGAAAACATAATGAAAATACAGGACGACACCAAGGTCCCAGTGATAGAAAGAGCACACAGAATCCCGGGGAAACCCCTGCGGCCTGGCGCCCCGCACCGTCCTCTGATCGTGTGGTTCCTAAATTACAGAGACAGAGATCTGGTGCTCCAACATTTCAGAACCACAGGCACAATCAGTTTGGAAAACAGCAACGTATCAGCCTACCCTGATTACACAATGGAAGTACAACGTAAAAGATCATCATACTTCAAAATCAAACAACTACTGAGTGAACACAAAATTACTTATTCACTCATGTTCCCAGCTCACCTCCGAATAATGAGTGACGAAAAGACTCTTATGTTCTCCACCCCGGAAGACGCTTGGACATGGATACACGCCAAAGGCCTGGCCATCTCACCAGCAGATGTCGCAGCAAATGAGGAATGGAACACTCCCAGCTCTAGGAGAAAGAACAAGAAAAACACGATGGTGCCCCCAACAAAGTCACAGATGGCTGCTGATCAGGCGCAAATCTTACAAGAAGCTAACACATTTGCACGGTCGATATCAGCTACTACGAGCGAAGTGGATATCAACAAAAGCGGCTCACCAGGTAGCAGGTCCAGTTCATCCTTGTCCCAGTTGTTGGTCGGACCTAATCTTACCCCAAGTCTGGCAGATGAAATCTGAGAACCTGCAAGATGTACCTCGATGGAGCTGTTTGGACCTCAAACAATCGGATGCGGGTCCCCCCCTCACCGAGCGTGGAGACTGATACACATGGTCATTCTTGAATAAAGGCCGATCCGATCACGATCCTACAGGCCTTGGCGAAACCAGCACCGGACTATTTAATCATACTCTGATATACGCAGGGAAAGAAGCATATTGGAGGTGGGCTAAGAGTGTGCCTACCTCGACTATTCCACGTCCCCCACCACCTGAACGGTACCCGAATGGAACTGAACTCCCCGGACTCTAGTTAAGCCACCGGTTGTGCCACTCCGTTTCAAATTGGGCCTTGCCCAAAATATCCTTTTCTGTTGACTTCCTTATATATACATATTATTTTTTTTTATCTTCATATATCGGGCCTATCCTCTTTCTTCAGGGTCGATGGTGTATGGCGTGGGGTCTTAGAGCCCGGGGTGTTGGACGGGTGGAGCGTGCACGCGGGGGGCTGGGTGGCGATTCGTGGAGTTGGGCTACGTCTCGCTGTGGGAATCCCGATTGTTTTAAATAATACCACATGATATAATGCATAAGGAACCTACTTACAACATACTAACGTGGAATGTGAAAGGCATGGCGGGAACATCTAAGCGTAATAGGGTATTTTCACATTTAAAACGCCATCATATACACATAGCCATACTGCAAGAAACACATGTTACACCTGAAGATATCACACAGATTGAGAGTAGATGGGCGGGACAAATATATAGCTCTGGAACATCGACTTTTGCCAGAGGAGTGCTGATTTGGATTGCTCCAAGGGTTCCCCACACAGTAAAACACTGCACTACGGACAAAGAAGGCAGGTACCTACAGTTAGTAGGCTGACTAGATGGTGAAAAACTAGTGATAAATGGGTTATATGTCCCAAATGTTAAGCAAGGCAAATTCCTACAAAAAACGATCTCTCACTTATCAAGCGATTTAACTTTATCCAGCATTTGGGGCGGGGACATGAACTGTGTCCAGCAAATAGATATGGATAGATCACACCCCCCACTGGTGGCCGCTCCAGTAGCGAAAAACGCACCGATGCTACAAACATGGATAACAGACCGCAGCCTGATCGATGTATGGAGACACCTACACCCACAAGAAAGGGAATACTCGTACCACTCCCCTGTGCATTTACTACACACCCGCATAGATCTTATTCTCGCCTCACAGGACTTAACATACAGATTCACAGCAGCAGAATACACCGTCAAGGTAATATCAGATCATTGCCCACTTGTTATCCATATCAGGTGGGGGAGATCACATGCTTGCATCCCAACCTGGCGTCTGCAACCCCGGTTACTACAAGACCCCCCGTTCAGAAAAGAAATAGCCACACACATTTCCTCGTACTTTACCTTAAATAACGGGACCTGGAGCTCCAGGGCAATTGAATGGGATTCACACAAGGCAGTTATAAGGGGCACATGCATATCCATGACAGTTGGAGTGCGGCATACACTGTCGCAAGAGCTCCGCAAATTAGAACAGGAAGTTCACATTGCTGAATGCAAACAAACAGAGGGCACCATCACTGTTGCAGAGCTCAACAGATTACGCATACAATGGAGTGAGGCAGATAGGCGCTTAAGGCACTATGATCACCGCCACTACATGGCCCGCACACATGCGGAAGGAGATAGATCAGGAAAACTACTGGCATGGTTATTAAAAAATTAACGTCGAAATCCCCCTATTGGGGCCATCCGCTTGGATTCAGGGGTAATCGTAAATACTCAAGTGGAAATAAACAGCGCCTTTAGAGAGTATTATAGTGCATTATACAAGGCCCTCCCTCAACAGAACAGTTAAATTAGTTCTTCTCGGGAATCAAATTAAATCGCCTAACTGCTACTCAGTTGGTGGACATGGAGAAACCGATAGAGTTAGCAGAGGTACAACAAGCCCTACAACAGTTAACTCATGGCAAAGCACCAGGCAGCGACGGCATCCCCGCAGAGTATTATAGCACGTTCCAGAAACAAACGTTGACACCTTACCTAGCAATGTTACATGTGGCCCTAAAATGCGTCAACTACCGGACACCTTACGTGAGGCGCTGATAGCGGTACTGCCTAAAACAGGCCAGGACCCGCTAGATGTTCGTTCATACAAGCAGCTTTCATTGTTAAATACAGACTGCAAATTGCTCGGTAAAATTTTAGTGAATCGCCTGCTCCCATGGTTGCCGGATCTGGTCCACCATGACCAATCCGGTTTCATACCGGGCCGCAACACTTTCATAAACATACGGAATCTACTACGCCTTATGCCAAATTCCCCGGTGGGCGACCACAATCGGGTAGCAGCATCACTAGATATTGAAAAAGCGTTTGACACAATAGGATGGCCCTTTCTGTTAGAAACTCTTAATCGCATCGGCTTCGGCATGACATATGTTAACTGGGTGAGAGCACTTTACTCTAACCCAACAGCGAGAGTCAAAACAGGTGACGTGATATCCGATAAGATCAGCATCGAAATAGGCACCAGGCAGGGTTGCCCACTGTCCCCACTGTTATTTTTTCTAGCTATAGAACCTTTGGCTGCCAGGCTCCACACACTTGCCCTGGCTTGGGGCATCCCGGACGGCCACACACAGCGCATAGTGTCATTATACGCGGATGATGCACTAATATTCCTACGAAATTATACAGACTCTCTACCTGACTTATTGAAACTTCTGCACCAATTCGGCTCGGTATCCGGATTAAAAGTGAACTGGTCTAAATCATGCTTATTCCCCATGCAACCGGTTCCGGAAATATTTCATTTAACCTCCAATCCGGGAGACCTGAAATGGTGGTACACCACTTTTAAATATTTAGGAGTAAATGTGTATCATGATCCCCAGGACCTCAAAGACGGTAACCTGGGAAAAGTGATCAGATCCATCAGGGGCTCTTTGCCCTTCTGGTGCTCGCTTACACTCTCGCCCATGGGCAGAGTGGCCATAGCAAAGATGCTAATACTACCACGTCTATTGTACTTCTTCATGGCACTCCCACTAGCATTACCCTCCTCCTTTTTCAGTCCATTGAATAGCATATTAATAGACCTAATTTGGGGCAATGGCCGGCGGCGGATGGCGCTATCCAAAATATGTCAACCACTTACAATAGGAGGGCTAGGAGCACCTAGATTTGAATTATATTATGCATTCGCCCAGTTACAATGGATATCTAAATGGCTTGGTAACCCTACTGGTGTAGAAACTCAGATGATACATTCGGACCTCGGACACACTGATATTTTGCAACACCTGATGAATCGAAATGGCTCTAAACACTCACAGAATATCTTACTGAACATAGCTCATTGGGCATGGGGATGTTACGCTCTATCAGGAGATAAAAAAAAACACTACTCCCCCAAGATCCCACTACTGGCCATCCCAAAAATTGCAAAGATTGCAACTGAGGTAGGCTTGAGGATATGGCCAGAGAAGGGCATACTCACCGTGGGTGATATCTACAGCGAAGGGCAATTCCTAACATATGAGGCACTGGCGAACACATATACTCTGGGTCAAGGAAGTTTTATTGCTTTCGCTGCAGTACGACACTTGGTACGTTCAATCTGGAATAGTTGAAATAGAGAACCAAATACAGCTCCCATACTACAGGACCTGATCGACACCATAGCTACCCCAATGAATGTATCGAGGACCTCCAGTATTCTGACAGCACACATCGAACATGGACAGGAACAGGCTAAAAACAGATGGGATCAGGTACTACCGGAATCGCTCTCAGAACGCATGGAACCAGGCCATGAAAATGATCTATGAAGTACCACGTAATCCCCGTTTCCTATATACCCAGTTTAATTATTTACATCAAGCATATCTATCACCCCACCGTCTAGCGCATATGTTCCCCCAGACACTGCAGAAGTGCCCCAGATGTGGCACCACAGCGGCCACTTTTTTCCATATGACATGGGATTGTAGCCCAATTTTGAGCACATGGAATGACATATTAACTATGCTAACCGAATGGTTCGGCATCCCGCTAACTCTCAAGCCCGAACTGTGCCTACTTGGGATAGGGGCAAGACCCAAAAGGCGAAAACAGATTCACAGATGCATAGTACTAGCTATTAATAGACTAGTAATAGCCATGCATTGGAAAGCGCCTAGTGCGCCAAGTATTACTCAGTGGCACACCGAGTTGTTGCAATGGGCCAAGGCGGAAGCTCAGACACTACAGTCACTCCAAGATAAAGGGATCCGGGTCAAACGAGTGGACATATGGAACACCTTTGTGATCACCATCGAAAGCAAAGACGATAATCGACCCCCCTGAATAAATAAATAAATAATCAATGTTAGTGATAGGCAATACCTAGCAGTCGATAGGTCATGTCTGAGGCAGGGACGTAATAGAGTAACCCAGTAAACACAATACAATCGCATGCCAGCTAGAAACAATAGAACCAGTGGTGGTTAAAAGCACATGTGCCATAAACAGAATGTGTAATAGGCGCCCGCTGGTAGCAAATCAGTCCAAGGGAGAGAACGCACATTGGCACAAAGATTATCCTGGATGGCCCTGCTGCCGTGACTCCACCCTTCCTGGGCGGCTGCCCTCCCACGCCCCCCTCCCGGAGTGTGAGCAGCTGCTGGGGCCCCCGCGCTTGTCCTGACTCCTGATCATAGTAAGAGCTCATGCTGAGTAGCCCTGGTGTCTTCCGGGGGCTCTACTTCTGGGGGGCCCTGGTCGCGCCCTTCCCCCACACCCCCCCCTTCCACTACGCGCACTGGCCCCAGACACGTCCTGATTCTATTCTACTATCACTCAATCCTCTCTCTTTTTTTTTCTTTTTCAGTTTTTTGCCATCACTCTATGACATGTTTCTCTCCTCTTTCTACTCTCGTTGTGAAGATGATGTTTCCAAGATTCTTATCTGAATCGCACAGACATATCCACTTTGCTAAGAGTGCATAGATAATGGAATGATCAGCATTGGATTACGTAATTTTTTTTACAATTATGTATCACAACTATCATCTGATTTCTGTATCTCACTATTGAAATAATAATAAAAACATATGAAATAAAAAAATCAAACTTAATTTGAATGTGTTTTCTGGGATCCTACAGATAAACCACAGTCGAGTTTCTCTCTGCTAGCTCTTCTTCCTTAGAGAAGTTCAGGAGGTCAGCACAGGTGTCTGGATACTCCAAAGCCCAAAGAGAGGTTGCAGTGGAAAGAAGCTTAAAATTGTGTCTCTGTTAGAGGACAAGGTCATTGCCTTTCATAGACCATGCTATGGAATCCTTATTTCTTTATTTAGCAAGATGTCAAAACAGGACATCCACTTTGCATCTTCGCAGGAATGCCCACATTCTGTTGGCATGCTACTTTGTAGCGGTTGACACTTTGTGGCGCTCAGCAGGTACAGCTAATGCCTGAATTGGAAATTAGTGCCTGCACTAGATCCAGAACCAAGGACTATGGGCCTCATTACGAGGCTGGCGGTCTTAAGACCGCTAGATTCATGGGTGTGGACCGGGCCGCTGCTGCTGTGGCAGTCCAACTGCTGCTGCTCTGGTGGTCCGACCGCCAAATTGAGACCCTGGCAGTAAGACCGCCAGGGTTCTGCCATCTCCGCCAGGATCAATGATCTTGACGGGTTGATGGTGGATGGAGGCCTACAAAAAAAGGCTTTGATTTAAGTGCACCTAGGAGAACTATAAACATTCAACTATGTTGATGCCCAATCAACAGCTACATCTCACCATTTCAACACCAACTGCCCCACTGGGGGAGATACTCTGGACATGTGTCTTGATACAGGGCTGTCTTATTAACACCCTCAAAGGTGATGTGCTAACTGCTGCTGGTGGCTTGGAGTTATGGTGTGTCATCTCTCTAGCATTGGCTCCGGGAGTGGGACATACTGGAGCATGAGGTCAAAGCAAAACTGATACTTGGACTTACTCAGATGCTCTACACATACTTGTAGATCGGAGGCTGGCTACTGCCAACTGCTTGCCTTTTTAACAAGGGACTCAGTCCACAGTTTTCACAGTCCTCACTGATGGAACCAGCTGAAGCAAGAGAAAAGTCAAAGACATGATGCACCTGCTCCAGTAGGTCCCATGGCCTATAGCCCAAATGCCTCTGTCACGTCTGGAATACATATTTAGTGACAACAATTTTGGCCAGTGCGTTGAAAGGCGTTTGGAGCCCAAATGTCATACAGATCTTCAACAGCCAAGAGGATTATTCAGATCATCAAGAATGATTCATGTTACTCTGCACTAAACATCAGCAGTGTAATAAATAAACATACATTCATAGGTATGTTCTTATTTGCTATGGCCTGTGAATTTTCAGGGCAGGAAGAATTATAAAATGATCTTAGAAGCGTGCCATCTTTTAATTGTTTAAATGGCGATTGATGTTCTGCTCAGATGCTACTTTTCACCTGGCCTGGTTGCACAATGCATTTTTATGTCACAAGTGAACTGTAATACCTTATTACAGGAGGGTGGTGACATCATTGTCTTGTAATAGGGGCATTATTTTCATTATTACATGTAGGCATTGCTAACTTCCTTGTAGTATAACGTATGTGTCTGAGATCTGTAACAACACAAAGGACACTTGCTTGCCCTTGAATACTGCACTACTTTTCAATACAATTCAAACATTTTGAAAGTTATTTAAATAAAAATAAATTGATTGAACGTGTTAAGGGCAAAATGGTATTTTATGTGTAGAAAAAAAGAGTTCATGATAGCCAATAATATATAAATTAAGTCATCTAGCTGTCTGCGTTGGAATTCATGCCAAAAGCCTGGTTGGAATTACACCACAAAAGAGATCTACGGTATTGAAATACCTTTTAAACACCGTCTGAAAGGCTCCATTTTCACAAGGATTCATGGGCAAAATTACGTTACTTACAGCTTAATGATGATTCCGTGATAAAGAGTTTGCTGTTTTAACTTAAAACGTATTGGAAATATGGGATCGACGTTATGAAATGGAAATAGTGACAGTTGTAATTAATAGATCAAAAAAGCCTGAGTGCAGAGGAAGCAGAAACCTCACTGCGAGATTCTGTTCAGTCGTCAGCTTTTCGGTTAGCCTTCCTCCCGTCTACCCCTTTCAGGGAAATTAGTGAAATAGAATAACTGAGGGCCTACACTTGGAACATGCATTGCTGTCTCGTGTGCACACTGCTTTCTCGAGTATTAATATTATTGACCGTTTCTGGCGGTCGAATCGTCTCTTGGACAGTGCTTAATTTGAGAAAGCATAAGTGCCAGGGCCCATGTCAGGAGGCCACTGCAGCTTGCACCCCCCATTGTCCCTACCAGCGCTGCCAAGGACAGTACCCACACCCACACTTCTACAAGGGTGACAATGCAGACCAGTTCTGGCGCCCAATACTGTAAGACTGCCCTGGCGGAGGGGTATTAGTCCTTTTTATTGTATATTGAATTAATAAACAACTGTGGTTGTGCTCACGTTTAAATTAGACAAGCAGCGCCGCCATGTAGCAGACTGTCATAAGTGCTAGTGTTGGCAATTGAGTGCTGGTGCCCGAGCACTAGAAACCACAAGCTCAAATTAAGCTCTACTCTTGGCACTCAAATTTAGCTTGAAGTGAGAATGCTCAGAAGAGTGGGTTTATCTATCAAACTGAGAGAACAGTCGCTGTACCCTTCGAAAGGGCACCTTCAAAATTGAATGAGAGTTCTAGCACTCCTCGGAAGGGCTGCTATATGTTTAATGTGACAATATCTGTACTTTTCAGGAAGTCCGCTCACCTGATAACATTAGCACTTCTCACAAAGGGGAAGGGAAGGGAGCATACTGCCAGCAAGTCAGTAACAGTTCTCCCAGGGCATTCTGGTACATGAAGTTCATAATTACGTTCAAGTAGGGGAGTGTTTACCACCAGAGTAGGCAGAGTTAGTGCTTGCATTTCTGGACATGTGATTCTGGGTTCTTGACTGTCTTCAGCAGAAATTGCCGGTGCGTTTGGAAGCGCTTACATTGCTGCTTGTAGTATGTCAGGTAGAGTACGACTCCAAAGCACGCAGATGCATCCCACGCACTGTCCCCCCAAATGTACCTGGTTTAGGGGTGTACCAAAAGGCATTTTTGGTTGAGCTAGGTAGGAAGTTTGCAATTGCCTAGTTTGTGAAGCTTTCGTCCGGGAAAGTTTTCACAAGTCAGCTATAAGGCTATGAAGGGACCCGCGGAGAGAGAGACACAGTCTAGTCTCTCCGCGGGTGGATTCGGGACGGGGGAAGTGGCGCGCAAGGCGCCTGATTGGTTAGAAGGTAAGTTGGGGCGGGGATTAGGATAGGGTTTATAAGGGGGGTGGAGGGTGGGGTCGGCCCTTCTTCGCGCCGACTTAAGTGAGGGAGGGTTGGTTCTTTTGAAGTGTAGAGGTAAGGAGGCAGTTTCATCCAGGTTATCTAGGCCAGTTAGGTAGCGTGGGGGTGTTTTTAGTCAGGGCCCTGAGACGCGGATCTGATAGGGAGAGAGGGGCACCGGGGGAAGGGGAGGGCGGCCCCTTGGGCATTTTTTGCACGGTCGTGAGATGCAGAGACGGGGGAGGCCGCCCCCCTTGGGCATCTCGGAACAGCGCGCAGAAACGGGGGAAGCCGGCCCCTTGGGCATCTTTTGATTAGCGCGCGGAGAACGTGCGCGGTGAAACGAGGCGGCCCCCTGGAGTTTAGACAACGCGCGGAGGCCGCGCATAAAAGCCAGCTGGCGCAGGCCTAGCTGCGCAGATGCGCCGCTCAACCCCACGGGGGGCCGCCAGAACAGGCCACAGAACGCGCAACGGGCGGGGAGGGCCCCTCGGGCATATAATACAAAAAAAAACAAAAACTTTTTACTCAACTGCAGCACCATAGACATTAGACACTTTTGCCACCCCCCCCCCCCATCAGGTGGGTCACCAGGGGGAGCGCTCAGAACACGGGGGTTAAACAGGTTAGGCCCACAAGGGTATAAAAAATAAAAAAATAAAAATATATATATAAAAAAAAAAAAAAATCCACATATATATATTTATAATAGGAAATATAAGGAAACCAGTTTAAACAGGACCACATTAGAACAGCAGCTGATAGTTAACGGCTGGCAACATGGCCACAGGCCACGATGCAGAGGCAGTGAGGGCCGCCCTACTCGTGCTAGGCGAAGCAGGCAGGGCAGATTTACTTAGGCCAGGGGTCCTAGACCAGGCCTGGGTTGGGATGGCACGCCCCACCAGGGCGGCATCGGGGAGGGTCGCGGCCGCAATAGCGGCCTGTGAGTCACAGGACTCCGACGGGGAAAAAGATGAAGGGCTTATGACCCTCGGGCAGGGCACAATGGCACAAGTTCTTCACGGAGCACAGAGCCCGCTGATGTTTGGCGGGGAGACGCAAGCTACTCAGGACAAGGGAACAGACAGCGCTCAGGCAGGGGTTGACCCCGCAGGCACGGGAGGGCAGGTGGCGGGGGGTGGGGCCGAAGGGCAAGGCAGGGAGGCAGAGCAAACCATACCGGGGCCCAGCGGGGATTTCGCTCCCCTAGATTTGTCATACCTTAGAGGGGAGGCCCCCAGTCCAGGTTGTTTCGGGGCGCCAGTAAAGAAAAGAGGCAACTATGCTGGTAAAAACAGGGGAGGGCCGGGGAGGGTCAAGACGGCGCCCCGCCAGGCCAGGGGGGGAAAAGTCAAGGCACCACAGGAACCAAGGACCATGGCGGGCCAGAGCTCGCACACACAAGGGAATTGGGACCAGGCAGAGACCTGGGACTTGGAGGCCAGAATTCGGGAACAGCGCAGGGTTGTACTAGAGACGGAGGCCAGGTGGGCGCAGCTGTGCAAAGACAGGGAAGAGGCGAACGCCCACAGCGAGACAACCCCTAAGATCAGAGAGGCCAGAGGGCAAGCAGGTACGCAGCAGCCAGGGCCAGGAAGCGGAACCTGGGTATGGGTGCCACAGGTAAGGGGAGAGCAGAGACAAGAGGCTCGAGCAGCCGAAGGGTCAGTAGGCGCGGCGAAACCCGGTGACGCATACGGTCATGGGGGCAAAAAGGCAGCAATGCCAACGACAGAGGTTGGCAAGAGACGGTACACGCCGACTGGTCGCAATACAGCCCAAATGCGTTGGCCCGAAGCACTTGAGGGGTCTACGGCGGCCTTCTCCACACCGGGGGACCACAGATACCGTCCCGATGACACGCGTCATGCGGGGATGGAGGCAAGCGAGAGTACATCAACCAATGCGAGAGATTTTGGCCAACACAAGGGCCAGTGGGAAGGAGAAGATGAGTTGGAATTGGACTACGAGGAGGAAGGGGATGAATGGGAGGATGGCGAAATACGAGATTGGGAGGTGAGCACTGTGAAAAAGGGTGGCGGGCGAGGGCGCAAGAGCGGCGCAACCTCTTCTTCGTGCTCTGTTTTACAGGTTACAGCTCCTTTGGAAGGCCCCACTGGGGGTAGGCAAGTTATGCAGCGCGGCAGGAGCCTGAAAAGAGTGCCAAGGAGTCTGGGGGACAACGCTGGAGGTAAGAAATGGTGGTCAGTATGGGGCGAGGGGGGGGATAATAAGGGAGGCTAACACGAGTAGGTCCATCGGGGTAAGTGACGGGTCAGTTTTGGAGGTAGCAGGCAATAGCACCACGCAAAATCCGGGTGAGAACAAAGAGAAAGAGGGCACCGCCACGATAGACACAGGCACAACGGGAAAGGCGGATGCGGGGGAAAAAACGGTAGAAGATAAGGAGGGGGGAAGTCACAAGAAGAGGCTGCCGTACATGGGTTTAGCCATGCCACTGGGTTCACACGTGGCAGAGAAAACAAAGAGCAAGATATGGAAACACGAATATGTAGATGTTTTTAAACTATTACATAGGGACATACAGGCGAAGGAAGGGTCCAAAGAGGAAGAATGGGAACTAGCACGCAGGCCCCGGGTACCTATAACAATGGATAACTGGACGTCGGCCTTTTTGATATTCGCCAGTATATACTGCGAGAAATACCCAGACAGGGCTATTGCCCTGTTTAAATACATGGATATAATTAGAAAGGCTCAAATGCATTTTGGGGGTTTCGCATGGCTCAGTTACGACGAGGAATTTAGGGCCCGGGTGAGTGTTAATCCGGACAAACCATGGGGTGACGTGGACCCCGAACTGTGGATGCAATGGATGGCATTGGCACAGACAGCGGCGTCCACTCACACGGCGAGTGGCCTGCCAGTGACTTACAAGCCCTTTCAGGCTTGCCCAGCCCATGGAGGGGCGGGCAATACCACAAAGGCAGCAGGGGCAACTGCGGGGGCTTGCTGGAACTTTAACAAGGGATTTTGTTCCAGAGCACAATGCAGGTTCAAGCATGACTGCTCCAAGTGCGGGGGTCGTCATCCAGTCACCCAATGTTTCTCCCTGTCCAGCCCAGCTGAACAGTGGAGGGCTGCTAGAGGGAGAGGGGCGCATGGCGCTCCTGCGCCAAAAGGGGCCTACACCAGTTAGACTGGAATTTCTGCTGCCATGGTTACACATATACCCAGACACGGATAAGGCGCGACTACTAGAATGGGGCTTTAGGGAAGGTTTTAGATTAGGTTACCAAGGCCCTCGGCAAAGGAGATGGGCTGTCAATTTGCGGTCAGCCAAAGAGCGTCCTCAGATAGTGCGCGACAAACTAGCAAAGGAGGTAGGTTTAGGCAGAATAGCAGGCCCATTCTCCAGGTGGCCAAGCGACGCTTTAATGATATCACCATTGGGAGTGGTACCCAAGAAAGCGCAGGGAGAATTTCGGTTGATTCACCATTTGTCATGGCCTGAAGGTACGTCATTCAATGATTTAATTGCCCAAGAGGACTCTAAGGTAATTTACGCGTCAGTCGATGATGCGATAAAGTTAGTCCTAAAATGCGGTACAATGGCGGAAATGGCAAAATGTGATATTCAATCAGCTTTTAGATTGCTCCCTATTCATCCAGCAGACTTTGACCTCTTGGGCATGCAGCTGGATGGCAACATCTATGTGGACAGAGTGTTGCCCATGGGTTGGTCGATATCATGTGCCCTTTTTGAGACGTTCAGCACCTTTTTGCAGTGGGTCTTTGTGAGGACAAGTGGGCATAGGTGGGTGATGCATTATTTGGACAATTTCTTATTCGTAGGAACAGCGGCATCTGGGGCGTGTGGGCGAGCTCTGGACACGTTTCAGAAGCTGGCACAACAGGCGGGTGTGCCTTTGGCCCCGGAGAAAACGGAAGGCCCCATGCCAATTTGAATCTTTTTGGGCATTGAACTAGATGCGAGAAAGTTGGTCTCTAGGTTGCCAGCGGCAAAAGTGGGAGAGATACTAGATTTCTTAGCAGTGGTGCGCACTTTGCGCAAGATGGATTTGCGGACAGCTCAAAAGCTTTTAGGTTACCTCAATTTTGCGTGCAGGGTAGTTAGGGGAGGTAGGACTTTTTGTAGGCATTTGGGACTTTCCATGTCAGGTGCCGTACTTTCGCACCATAGGATACGAGTGTCATTGACATTACGAGAAGACATTAGGATATGGGAGATTTTTCTGAGAAATTTCAATGGTGTACCGATGTCTTTTGGTGAGTCAGACACAATATGGCAGGTCCAACTTTTCTCGGACGCAGCAGGAGCGTCGGGTTTTGGCTTATATTGGGATGGGAGGTGGTGTGCGGAGACTTGGCCGGCATCCTGGATGCAGCAAGGGAGAAGCATCGCATTCTTGGAGTTTTTTCCCCTTTTAGTGGCACTGGCAGTGTGGGGACAAGAATTAGCCAGCAGGACAGTGATTTTTCAAATAGACAACATGGCGGTGGTAGAGCTGGTAAACAGACAGAGAACAAGGGACATCAGAGTTTTGTGCTTGTTGCGGCAGTTCATGCTTTTATGTTTATCTTTGAATGTTATATTTAAAGCTGCACATATACCAGGGATTTACAACGAGATTGCAGACTCCCTATCTCGTTCACAGTGGCGGCGTTTTCGCGAATTGGCCCCTGGAGCGGATCAGAACAAGACTGTGGTCCCGGCAGACATCTGGGAATGGGGGGCATGACGATCACGGGGCTGGTGGAGATGTCATTAGCAGTATCCACGCTGTGTAATTACAGACTGGCATGGTTGGAGTTTCAATCTTTTGAACAGTTTGGGGGCAATTTTTGGGCACAAAGCCTGCCAGTACTGGAGGCACAGACCAGACGTTTCGTGCTGTTTCTGATCAGGGAGGGTTTATCTCCAGCGACAATTGGGGGGAAACTGGCAGGAGTGTTTTTTTACGGGAAACTGTTTTTTGGATATGACCCAGCGCACAGTGATTTATTGGGTAAAATGCTGAAGGGATGGGGCAAGGTTAGAGCGAGCGGAGATAAACCACCAAGAGAGCCCATTACATTTGAAATGTTGGTAGAGATGGCACAGGTGTTACCAATTTGTTGTAGGGACGAATACGAGGTGGGTTTATTTTGTTTATGTATGTTGTGGATGTTTTTTGGAGTATTTAGAGTATCCGAGTTGTTGGGGGTGGGTAAAGAAATTGGGGTAGGGAGAAAAGAGGTATGCATGCATAAAGACAGGTTGGGGATATGGCTAAGACGGTCTAAAACGGACCAGCTGGGAAAGGGCAAGTGGATATGGCTGGAGAAAGGGGGAGTGGAAGAGGCTTGCCCTGTAGATGAATGGGTCAATTTCAAAACAAGGTGGCCAGGGGCAGGTGAAGCAGGGGTTTGTATGCATATGTCAGGGAAGAAGCTAACTAGTTATCAACTGTTACAAGTTATGAGAATGGCTCTTGGAAGGATAGGGCGGCGCGCAGGTGATTATGGAACGCACTCATTTAGAATTGGCGCAGCGACGGAGGCAGCACATCTGGGCTGGGATTGGGCTAAGATCAAATCCATAGGGAGATGGAAGTCTAGGTGCTGTGAGCGGTATGTCAGGCCTTGAAGAGTACAAAACGAACAGGTTTGTGGGGAAGGTGTTGTGGTTAGTTTATCAATGCAGTGGTCACAATGTTTTTTCTTTACAGGCTGTGTGGCTGGGCCGGAGAAGGGAAAGATGACGACGTGGTTGGTCGGCCATTCGTTCGTTCATTGGGCGGCGAAATTTACGGCAGATCATTGGGATTGCCCAGCAGAAGCCATGAAGTGCGTTGGTGGGGCAGGAGTGTTATGAGGTGGGGGAGCCTGCTCCCATTTATCACGGGTAACTTGCCGCAGTGGGGATGCCCAGATCTTTTATTGATTCATCTGGGGGAGAATGATTTAGTGAAGCTATCGGGACTCACTTTGATACAATTGATGCAGAGGGATTTGGAGCTCTTGAAACAAAAACTATGCGGGACATGCTTGGTATGGACGGAATTTGTGCCAAGAAGGGCATGGAGAGGGGCTATCAATCATGGAGCCATTGAGCGGGCTCGGAAAAAATTGAACAGAGCCATGAGAGTTTTCTGTTGGGCTCAAGGGATCAAGGTGTTAAGACACAGGGACATAAAAGAGCAAGAACAAGCTTTATTTCGTGATGACGGGGTCCATCTATCGCAGATAGGTAACGCGTATTATATCACAGAACTGAGACTAATGCTGGAAAGCGTATGGGGAATACATTTGTGTACCCGAAAATAAAAGAGGGTGGGGCAACGAAACGCCTCACGGGTTTCCCTGGGTGGCAGGAAATGGGGGAGGGTGGAGAGCCATGTGCGGGCTTGTCCACCCTTCCAGGGGGAAAAACAAGGAGGTGAAGGATCAGAACGGGGAGGGGTAGGCTACAGGCAGGGAAGGCATGGGCGGAATAGGGGAGCATATACGGCAGGAAAATTGAAGGGAGATATTTGAGGAGAAAATGAAGGCAAGGGAGTTGTAAAAGTTAAAGTCTGCTTTGAAAGATATACAGTTAAATGTTTGAATTAATGTTGTGTTTAAATCCTGTTCTAAATAAATGACCTTTTACACCAACAAGAGTGTCACGTATGTATGTCCCGATGAAGGGACCCGCGGAGAGAGAGACGCAGTCTAGTCTCTCCGCGGGTGGATTCGGGACGGGGGAAGTGGCGCGCAAGGCGCCTGATTGGGTAGAAGGTAAGTTGGGCCGGGGATTAGGATAGGGTTTATAAGGGGGGTGGGGTCGGCCCTTCTTCGCGCCGACTTAAGTGAGGGAGGGTTGGTTCTTTTGAAGTGACCACCCACCCACCCAGCTTAGGAATGCAGGGGGAGGAGGGGTTTAGTTAGGCAGGGCAGTAGGGGCAGGTAGAGGTGGTTAACAGTCATTTAGGACAGGTGTGTTGAGAGAGGTAGCAGGAGATGGGGGAGGGTGGAGAGCCAGGTGCGGGCTTGTCCACCCTTCCAGGGGGAAAAACAAGGAGGTGAAGGATCAGAGCGGGGAGGGGTAGGCTACAGGCAGGGAAGGCATGGGCGGAATAGGGGAGCATATACGGCAGGAAAATTGAAGGGAGATATTTGAGGAGAAAATGAAGGCAAGGGAGTTGTAAAAGTTAAAGTCTGCTTTGAAAGATATACAGTTAAATGTTTGAATTAATGTTGTGTTTAAATCCTGTTTTAAATAAATGACCTTTTACACCAACAAGAGTGTCACGTATGTATGTCCCGATCATGCAATGCGTTGCTCTTGAGGGCATGGTATATATCAACTTTCTTTTTCTAAATGTTTTCAACCTGTTTTTTGGTGTGGCGAGGAAGTGCTGTTACGTTGGCAGTGCTGTGGGTTGGTAAGTGAGGTAATTCATAGACAAAGATGTAAAGCAGGCCCTTTGGTGAGGTAAGAACCAAGTTACATCCGGGGCCCAAGGGCAACTGCGTTTGTGGCCAGAAAGCTGCCATACAGAGCATTCCAAGATGGGGTGGAACTCTGGAACACCTTAGAATTCACTTCTTATTTTCCCGAAAGCAAATAAGTTGGTACTGACGTAAAGGAAAAACATAATCATTTTGATTGTTAAGAAAGTTGAATGTGCAAGATAAAAATTATATAACATACAAATAAATCTATATGCAAATATCACTATTAAAAGACTACACACAGAATAGGTAAAATATCAACATAATGAATATGTCTGAACATGAAATAATATGAACCTGGCAACCATTAGCTCGATGCTAATAATTCCAACTTACGTTACACTTCACCAATTGATTACCACTTTGGACTCCCTCCACCTCCTAGAATCTCATCGAATCTTAAGGCACAGGAGAACTCATTCCTCAATTGAAAAATGGTTCTCTCACCGGAGGCCTCTCACTAGTTTGGCGGAACCTCTTGTTCAACAGTGCCTCTCTGGAAAGATTCCACTACCAAGCATTAGTCACTTTCGCAGAATTTCCACTGATCTCTCAGACCTGGGACCGCTTCACAGTACATTGAAACCCCTGCTTTAGCAACAGGAGTTATTAATTCACATCTGGTCTCCTATTCTCAGCTGCGACCTCCTCACCCTCTCACGTACCACATTGCCACTTCTAACTCTGTTTGTCTAAACTACGTTGTCTTTTCCTTCCTTCCATAAAGATCTAGGCACTTTAAAATTCTTACCAGCCCTCGCCATCCAAAATAGACATAATTGCAATTAAGCTTTTCTATATCGTATCATTTCAAAAGGCGAAACATCAGTCACTGTGTGCAAAGCGGACCTGTATGACCAAATTTAGGGCCTAATTTAGAACTCAGCGGACGGGTTACTTCGTCACGGTGGTGACGGATAGCCTGTCTGCTGAAATATAAATCCTATAGGGCATAATGGGATTGATATTTTGACAGATGGGATATCCCTCACCATTGTGGGATAGTTACCCGTCCGCTGAGTTCTAAATAAGGCCCTAAGTTGCTTATTGCATTCACAAAGGGCACGCTATTCCTTTACGCACCCTGAACACATTCAGGGCAAATCAGGTTCAAACTTTTGACTTTGCTGTTACTCTTGGGTTGATGGAGAGATGTTCTTGTGCACCTAACCCTACATTTTTCAAAAATAGCTTAATTTCAGTTGAAGCAACCTGCACCCCTTTATCAGTAAGAACTTCTTCTGGAGCCCTATCCCTTGCAAACACATCCTGGAACAAACTTATCAGAATCTTTGTGGTTTGCTCAGAAAAACACTTAGGGGCAAATTTATCAATCTTTCATGCAGCGCAAAGCAGTAAGCCAACTTGCTGCATTGAATGAAAAGGAAAGGACAGGAATGCACAATTTTTAACATTATACAACACATTCCTGTCTTTTCTTAAGAATGGAGCATCTTTGGTGTATCTTTGGCTGTCTAGAACGATTGAAGGCACTCTTGCGTCATATTGCAAGGGTGTCTGCATTGCAGGCAGTGTTCTTTTTGTTCAGGAAGGAATAACTTCCTCCACAAAAACAATCATCAGAGACATTTTTGTCATTCTATGTGTGCTGCATTTTGCAGCACACATAGAAAGAGGAATAAACTAGGAGAAATAAAGATATTTCTCCTTGTGATGCCTTACCTGGGGAGGCATAGCATTTTGATGCATTCCCAGATCTACCACTAAATATGGGAATGTGACAAAATTAATGGGTGGAACATCCAAGCTCCACCCATGGAACACCTCATTGTGGGCAGTGTAACCCAAGGCAATGATTTGCACTGACTTGCATTACTCTAGATTTATCAAGCCTTGCAGGGCCATGCAAGGTGTCCTTGCGTGGGTTGATAAATCTCACTTAGGTTTTGCGTCACCCTTGCACCCACCTGCCTAGCTCAAGGGTGAAGCAAAACTTTAATAAATAAGGCCTTAACCTCCACTCACATTGATAACTAGAAGGATAATTACCTCGGATGAGGTGAGCACAACTCCGTAGACATTGATGCTACACCAAGCAGGCAAGAGTACTCCAATTAGGACAGTGAGGGTAATAACAGGAGTTACTAGATCACCTATATAATTGGCTAGTGAATGGTATCCCAGCTGGGTTGAAGTCAAATAGAATTCAACAGCTATTAAATATCATGGTAGTCAAATTATTTGCATACTAGTTAATCAACATGCTTCTATCTTTTGGTGTTTAATTAAATTGGATGAAGGATTTGCTGAATGGGCAAGTTGATCAACAGTTTTAAATCAAAAAGCAAATTTTTGTCCTAATGAAGTTAAACAAATTGTGAGTCCTATGTTGTTGAATACTTGGATTTATTTATAGACAATAACATTTCAGCCCATATTTTAATTCTTCAGCATAGCTGGGCATTGGGTGACTTGGTAATTCCAGGATGTAAGTCCCCTGCCAAGGTGCATTAACTTCAAGGAGGAACACATGTAGGGGGGATTTGGTTACTGCCATCCATAATTAATTAATAACCTATACTCCCATGGAACCATGTCTACCAGATCAAACACATTGTATTACTATTGCATGGTAATAATTACACTTGATTATCATTGGTCTTCTGCTGTTATCTACTTGGAGCTGAATGTGACAGACTAAGTATTGCTGATATGGTAACCTTTTGTTATATAACAGCCCAACATGGTTCAGCCAAATAACTCAAATTAGGTGATTTTGGTGATAGGAGTGTGGATTACCTTAAAGAAATCAATGAAAGATGCAACTGAACTTGGGCTAGTCAGGACTCTTTACAAGTGATCTGCCTGGGGCAAGAAATGAAATTCCATCTTTTAGAGGAATATATCTTCAGGTTGTTGAATGATAGGGATCATTGTAATACACCTGCATAGCAAACCAGTGAAATTGGGATGTTTGTGAAATGGGGGTATGAAGAGAATTCATTTTTAAATAATTTATACGTAACAGAGTGGACCAATTATGCTCTGAATAGACTGAAAATTTCAATCAGTACTGAGGCCACTTTGTGTAAGCAACACATGGGCAGCAGTGTGGCTGTCTGAGATTATCAAGATTTTAATTTCATAATGATAGCAGTATTCTAGGGTTGTGTTGAGTCTGCTGTTCTTCTGTTGGCTTGTTTTTTATATTACAGGGAGAGAAATTCTCCAGTCTAATTTCCTAAACCCGGACAGACTCTCTTTAGGGGCCCCTTGTTATGCTGTTAATGTCATGATCATGGATTGCAAAAGGATAGGCTTTCAGGCTTCACTTTCCTATTCATACATTAATTTCTTACTGACCAATCACCAGAAAATGCAGATCTTATCATGTACGAAAGCAATGAAGAGTCATTTTTAGCATTTAGGCTATGAACAGATGAAAACAGTTGAAGTATGCTAACATAGCAAAGCGTTGGTGGATAAACATTTTTTGGCATGTGGTGATTGAGAATAAATGCAGTGGGTCTTGGAATACTATACATGCTATCAAACATGTTTTTTCGCAATAGGGAATATACTGTATTAGGGGAGTTAAAATTGTATTTTTAATAAATGCGTTCCTTCCCCTTAGTTACGTATGAAAGCGCCTTTTGGTTCCCGGCACCTATTGCAAATTAGATAGATTGGAAAAGGATACTAGAGTTGAGCTTTCAGTACCCATTGAGGCCATACATCTTGAACAAATGTCTATTCTTTTATGAATGCAAAACTAGCAGTTGTTTTATAAATTGGGTGAGATGTGAACAATGCCACTAGTATGCCCTCTTCCCCTTGGCCAGAGATGCTCATATATGTAAATCCCATGATGGGAACAATGAATCTTCAATCTGTCCTGCATGAGTATGTTGATTAGCTTTCTTGCACTTTTAAATTATGTTTCGTGATGATGTGATGACTAGGGAGACTGTTAAAAGGGCAGTTAAGGAAGCAATTAAACATTCTGCATGTTCATGTGATATAACTCCTCCTGAGAATGACCTTCTCTTTGTTAGGCACTCGGAATGAATGCCATGGGGTTGCAGCTTCATCATGGCTCTGTTGCCACTAGATGAGAGAACAAATTACTTGATGTTTTGATGAGGGTTTTTCCCTTTTTACTGTAAAACAAACCTGCGATTTGGCAAGTTGTTCACTGAGCTGAAAAGTTACTAAGATTGTGCCAATCATAAGAGCAGACAAGTCACCAACTAATATTCTAATATACCATTAAAAACAAAAGTTTGGAATGTTTGCTCTTGAGCACTATTTCTTGGTTAATATTGTCTTACTATTAACAATAAAATTGTATGTAGCAGTCCTGAAGGTCACACACAAAAGTTAAAGGAATCTTTTCAATGGAAAAAATAGATAAAGTTTCTCAAACCATGTAAGAATGCTATTTGCTCTGGGTCACATACACCAATGACATCTAATACCTTATACACTGTCATACCTGTTCGATCAAGGTGCACAAAGGTTTTCAGAAAACCTAAAAGGGATCCAGAAAGCCAGAATTAGCTCTTTCAAACTGCAGATGTTGAACCAGACCACCAGCGTTAAACTCTATCTACTACGAGACCCATAAATGTCTGCTCTCCCTTTACCCATGATGAGGAAATCCATGATCTGATCCTCATTTATAACAGATACTTGTTGTTTATGATAGAAACTTGTGTTGATAAAACCTTGCAACCCACTATCAGGTTACAAGGTTTCACAATTAAGTCTGGATAAAATAGGCAGAACAGGGAAGGTGTTTTTTTCATCATCAAGGCCAAACTCATCTGCTCCTCTGCCACACAAACATATTCACTGTTCTGGAGCTTGCCCACCAAAGTATAAGTGCTGTGCCTCATTTTCAAAGTCATGAAATGTAATCTGCCATCCTCCCTGGGGAAAACTCTTTATTCACTAAAGAATGCCTGTAACCTATGCCTATTCAACTTTTGGCCTCAAACAGAAATGTCTTGCTCAGAAACTTTGATTTTAATTGTAAACATCAACATCATTATATCATTAACAGTTAACAGTCTAAATTAATTCCTCTCAGCCATCAATTTTATTTTGTACACGCCTACAAGTTTCCCATCCACATGAAATGTGAGACTCTTGACCTCATTTCAGCAGAGACGAAATCTATTGGTGTTCATAGCCCACTAGCCATTCACTGGTCTGATCCCTTTAGCAACAAATTACCAATCATACCCCTCCACTCCTTCTGGTACACTCAAAACTCTCAGGTTGTTCCTTTAAGATTTCTTTTCCAACAGTTCTAATTTCTCCTGCAATTCCCACTCATGCCCTTTTAACTGTTGAATTTCATCTTTATTCTTCCTTAACTCCTCCTTTATGGCGCCAACTGATTCCTTGAGAGCTTGAGTTCTAATTGCCAAGAGGTCACATTTCTTTTCCAGAGTCTCACAAGCTACCCTTATCTCTCCTTGATATGCTTCTGAGACTGCAAAGCCCTTTTTAATATTGTCCAAAAGTGCTAAGAACATTGGCCCTCATTTTGACCCTGGTGGTGTTTTGACTGCCAGGGTAAATGTGGCGGTCCCACCACCAGCAGGCTGGCGGGGCAGACCGCCACATTATGATTGTGGTGAGTTGGCCACTGCCAACCCACCACATCTCCACTCATACCGCCGTGGCGGTTGGAACCACTGGGCCTTAGATGATCATCTTTGATCCGGCAGTCTACAGAAGACCGCCTGCAGTATTAGGAGCCGGCGTTCCGCCATGGTTTCCGTGGTGGTAGCACTGCCATGAAAACCATGGCGGAAAATCTATCGGTGACAGGGAATTTCTTCCCTGTCACTGATAGACGCCTCCCTCACCACCCCAGCAAGCGCTAGATTTCCCTCCCCCCTTCAGCCACAGCACCCACTCTCCCACTGCCCTTCAGCCACAGCGCTCCCACCCTTTTCACTTACAGCACCCCCACCCCGCATACATGCACACACACCCACACGTACCCCGCATACACCAATTCACCTAACTTACATACACGCATTCACAACAACATTCATGCAAGCATTTAAGTACGCATCCATACCCGTATTCACAACATTCATACACGCATTCAAGCACGCATCCCTAGATGCATTCACAACATTCATACATGAATTCAAGCACGCATCCGTGCACACATTCACAACATCTATACATGCATCCAAACACGCATACTCACATACATACACACGTACACGCAGACACGCACCTACTTCCACTTTCACACCCTCATAGAGCCATTCATACACACATACATTCACACACCCATAAACACATGCATACACACAGTCAGGCACACATGCAGACACCACACACTCATACACACACATGCAACACCCCCATCCTCCCACCCCCTCCCCTGTCGGACGATCACCTTATCTGTTCCAGGGAGGAGGTTGTCTGGCAGGTAACGGAAAGAGGCGCTTCCACCTTCAGCAGCGCCCTGCCAGAAGGACACCGCCAGGCCGTATTATGGCTCATAATACGGGGGAAGTGTCCCACTGGTGGGGTGGGGCCGGCGGTGAAAGCGCCAGAGCACCTTCGCCCGTCAGCACGACTGCCGCTGGATTTCTGCCCAAAGTGTGGTGGAAATCCAGCAGTACCCGTGATATGGTGGGTAGAAGACCGCCAGCACTGGTGGTCTTCTGGCGCCTGCGGCTTTGGTGGTCTTCATGAAAGCCCACCAAAGTCATAATGAAGGCCACAGTCTCCAAAGTAGTGCTTACAGTTGGGGTGGCATGAGCCTGATTATCCATCAGATCTAAACAAAGCAGGGGCCCCGAAGACCCGGGCAAATATGAAATCTCAGGGACTGGTCTCGTAGGAGTACTTGCCATGCATCCACTGAACCTACCTAGGGTCGTAAGGTTACTTTCTTCAGGGGACAACCTGATCAGAGAAGGGGCGATAACCCCATCTACTTCGCCTTCCAATTTTTGCAAGGGAGGGAGTCCTCCACTCAAATCTAGTTCCATTGGGCTTGTGGTGCTGCTACTCAGAACTAGTGGTAAGGCCTTGAAATATGCCCTCAATGAGGGGGCACCTTTAAGGTTAACAATGCTGGGTTTGTGCATTTTTTTATTTATTCCAGTTATTGTCAGCAACTCCTCTCCACCCGGGGCCCCTACAGTGTGTCTTGTTGCTTCCACTTCTCACCTTCACCTCTCCGACCTTTATTTCCTGCTACATCCAGTTTGCCATCGCTGTTCACCTTCTTCTTTCGACCCCTTTGCTCTCTTCCCCATGTCCAGGTAGATTCCCCCACCATCTACTGCCTTACCCCACATTCCGTGTCCCCTGCTGTCTCCTCATCCACTCCATCAGCCTTCGTTGCTTCCACCCTCTCCACTTACTTCCTAAGCGTCGTCCTGACCGCCTCGACTGTTGACCCAGTCGTAACTCTGCTTGTGCTAGCTCTGCCTGCACTCCCCTGGAGGGAAACGCATGATGCTGCCCTCTGGCTCTTCCAGATCTCCAGGGTGGCACAGTTCTAACCAGTAGCCCCACTAGAGCTGCTAGAACTTCTCCTGGGGCTCCCTGACCTTCTCGTGAGCTGCCTACACATCAGCTCCGTCAGTGGCAGCCTCGGGGATTGTTGTTACGCCTGCCAGCCGGGGAGCCCAGGTATGCACTCTAGCAAGCCATCGCTGCTCTGCCAACCATGTTCTCCTGCCTTGACCCCACCCCTTAAAATGTATATAGCCTCTCTTATTAAGAATGCAAATTCGCTGGAAGAAAGTAAGGAAGAGATTTTGAGCGATATATAGAGGATCCATAGACACCCGTTTAGGAGGAATCCTAATAAGAAAAAGCCACGTAAAATTTTGTTGAATTTTCAAATGTGGCTTTTGAAAGAAAAGGTATTGACAAAGGCGTTAAGAATGAAATCCCTAAGAGGGGAGGATTTCTCATTTGATATCAGATTAGACCTGTCTAAGGCAACATTGAATAAACAATAGGAGTTGGGGAAATGACCAGAGGTATTCAAAAGTCTAGGTGCAGTGGCCCAGCTTAAATTTCCGGCATACATTTGTGTAATGCACAACAATAAAATGGATAAAATTAGGGACCATACAGCAATGGATGAGTTGTTAGCAGCCATAAAGAAGGGGAATTTTGTGGAATGAAGGATTTTCCATATGTTGATACATAGGCCGGGGGGGCCCAAAGGGGCTCTAATATAGGGCCAGTCGGTCTGTTAATGTAAAGGGAGGTTCTCCGAGGGGCTATGGAAGAGGGCACAGAGGAGGGAAGTGGGTGGGCACAGGGTGGGGAGCATGTGGGGAAAAGAATAAAAATAACCTCATACACTTCTGCTGGTCAGTATTAAACTGGAAAGGGTCAATGGAGGCCAGGGAGACAGTAGTAGATTAATACAAATTATGTCTTGGAATATTAATGATTTACCGACTAAAGGGGGGACTAGCAAGGTTTTGCAGTTTCTAAGGGAATCCCCAGCACACATATTAATTTTACAAGAAACGCTTTTAACTAAGGAGGAAAGTACTGCCCTGCTTAAAACTCAGAAATGGGTACAATGTTTTGTTAGTACAGAACATAATTTTAGTACCAAAGATGTTGTGATTTTAGTTAAACAGCAGGTCAATGCAACACTGTTGGAGGTGGTGTCTTACAACTTGGGCAGATGGATTATAGCTAAGCTACAGTTGGGCGGTAGGAGATTCACATTAGTAGGGTTCTGTGGGCCAAACTGCGATGACATAGAGCCCCTTAGGATGGTTTTCTCCCATCTATGAGAGTTTCCCGATCCAATTATAATGGCTGGGGACTTTATTGTGGTCTTAGATAATAAATTAGACAGATCACTAAAATGTAGATCGATAGGTACTCCGGAGTCCCAGCAATATCTCAAAGGGATGATGAAAGAGTTAGGGCTGTGCGATCTATGGAGGCAGAAAGCTGGGATTCTCATACCACAATAAAAAATATGTCTATGCCTCTGGGATTGATTATTTTCTAGTAGACCAAGCGATGTGTGGTTTAGTTGAAGACATTACGTATTTGGCCGCTCACTTATCAGACCATGTGGCTGTAATGTTAAAAATTAGTCTCCCTCAGGAACTAGGTGGGAGGAAGTGGACTTTTGATTGTCGTGTCTTGTTATTGGATGAGGAGGTGATCTGTCAGCTTCGAAAGGAAACAAAGGATTTTTTTAGGGTCAATATGAGGTCCGCTTCTACAATTATAGTATGGGATACTTTTAAGGATGTGCTAAGGGAGAAGATTGTGAGTCTTACTAGTCATAGGAATAAGCAATATAGGGATGAATTAAACCACATAGAACAGGAAATATTACTATGTAGTTGTCAGAATACTGAGGGGGGAGACAAGCAGGGTTTTGATAATAGGATAAACCAGCTGAGGCAGCAGATGGACAATGTGTTGCAGACCAGGATTGCAAAAAGATGGGAAGCAAGCAGACTCACCCATTTGGAATATGGAGAAGGTGCGGGGAAACTGTTAGCTTAGAAGATCAAGAGGGAGCAAGTGCGGAACTGCATTAAGGAGATCCTGGCTGATCAGTTGGGGGTTAGGCTCACTACCCCAGAGGATATAGAAGATGCTTTCCAGAGGTTCTTTTCCCAGCTTTACATAGAGGAGATGGAGGTGAGCGAGGATGCAGTTGTGGAATGGCTGGGGTAGATACTCTCCCTAGTCTCACGTAGGAGAAGCAGGCCCTTTTGAGTAAACCCATTTCACAGGGAGAGATAAGAGTGGTTTTGAAAGAAAGTAGGGGAGGGAAAGCAGCTGGACCGGATGGCATTCCTGTTGATCTTTGTAAAGCTTAGGGGGAATCTATTTTTCCAGCAATGCCACAATTATTCTCAGAGATTTTCGAGGAAGGAGTGCCATTACTGGCTTCTTGGAATGAAGCAATTATCTCTCTTCCATTTTGAAGCCAGGAAAGAGCTCAGTCCGATGTGAGTCCCATAGTCCAATATTTCTGCTAAATAATGAATATAAGTTGTTCATAAAATAATAGCGGATAGGTTAAGCAGTGTGGTGAGGGACCTGATACACCCAGATCAAAAAGGCTATATTTGAAATAGATTTTTACATGAACAAACATTTCATTGATTGTCGCTATAGACCTGGCCACAACTTATCAAGAACCCCTAGCTGTTATAGCCCTGAATGCAATAAAGGCTTTCGATAGAGTTAATTGGAACTACTTGAATATGAACCTTAAGCGTCATAATTTGGGCAAGAAGTTCTGTCAGGCCATCTGTCTAATATATCATACCCCTTCAGCTAGGGTACTGGTGAATGGAAAATTAACCGTGCCTTTCAGGCTTATTAGAGGCACTAGACAGGGATGCCCCATCCCCCACTGTTTTTCGACTTATAAATGGAACCGTCCGCCAGAAAGTTCAGGCAGAATCCCACAATTTCCCCCTTTTGCTGCACTGGTTGGGAGAAAAAAGTTGCCTTATATGCCGAGGACCTTTTGGTGTACAACTTTGACTCATCCATAGCCTTCCCACCTTATTGAGTATTGAGGAGGGGTTTGGGAAGATCTCAGGTAATCATGTTAAAACTGGGAAAACAGAGATACTGCATGGAACTAGAAGGACGTCCGCTGGCAGATTAAAAAATCAATGAATTATTTAGGGCTAACGATTGTGCAGGAAGTTGAACAAATAGCTGTGGTTAGCTTAAAAGAACTCTGGTAGAGTGTAATAGGTTAATGCAAGGGTGGGTACATCACCCTCTTACAATTATCGGAAGTTAACCTAGTCAAAATGGTAATCCTGCCTAAATTGAATTTTCTATATAATTCCATTCCTCTACAAATGGATAAAAGGCTTCTGAATAAACTTCAACAGAATATAAATTATTTCATATGGGCTCAGAAAGGCCCCAGGATTTCATGGAAGAAGTTGTGCAGAAGGAGAGAAAAGGGAGGCCTTTCTCTCCCCGACTTGCAATATTATGCATGGGCATTTCATCTAAAAAATACTAGGATGCTATTCTCCTCCCCAGACTCTTCAGCGACTGGAGATATGTTCAAATCTATGGCAGGCACTGTGAAAGGGGCTGCAAAATACTTCTTATATAAATTTGGTGACCCAAAATTCTTTAAAAAGGTGAAATTAAAAATACTACAAGATGCGGCAAAGGCCTAGTGTAAGATTCAGCAAGTAGCAAAGATAGAGTACTATAGCCAGTGGGCCCATGTTTGGGGCTCCCCGGGTACCCCAGAGTTTGTATTGGCGATGCCACTTAATAGGGCAGGGGTCGAATATTGGTGGGATGTGGCTAGGGAAGGGTCCCTATTGTCCTGGGAAGAACTAACAATGTTAACAGGGGGAAACCTCTCCAGGTTGAAGTATATTCAGCTGAAAAGTTGGGCACAGGGGACCAACCGTAGTCTGGAGTCTGCAAACCAGCTGGAGGACAAGCTAATTAGAGATCACTCTTGCTCCAAGAAGGTATCAAGCTGGAATTGGGAAATTTTAGATTCACTGGATGGCGATTTTAGGTTTACGAGACGAGCACTGGGGAAAAAGCATGTCTTTGGAACTGTTAGGAGATAGGTGGCAAGTATCAATACACACCATGTTTAATGCAGTTAAGCCTGCCCCTTTGAGGAGGAATCATCTTTTCACTTTTCACTTTGCATGGAGCTTATTGCTCTCCCCATAAGCTTTGGAAGATAAGAAAGGGGGAAGTGGTTAAATGTGAAAAATGTGGTTTGCGGGGTGCATCAAACATCCATATGTTCATGGAATGCCCAGCAGTGTACTGTTTTTGGGAGGAAGTCTGTGAAACGATTTCAAGCATTTTGAAACAAGAAATCTCGGCAAGCCTCCTTTTAATACTTTTTGGTCTACCGGAGGAATGAGAAGTAAAGAGTAGAGAGGTGAAGATTGTGCTGTTTTACGCAGTACTTCTGGCCAGAAGAGAGTTCTTTCGGAAATGAGTCTCCGAGTCTCCTCCCTTACACATGGATTGGCTTAATGCTCTCTTTCGAACAGTGGTGGGAACTTCTAGAAAAAAGAAAGAAAAAATATGGTCACTATTGGTGGAATGGAGGGGAAATCAAGGGTTCTACATTAATTGAGCTCGGTCACTATGCTTGTGTCTAATGATTGAACACCACTCTACTCTCTCCCTCTTGTGGCAGGCTCCTGCACCAGGGATCAAGTGAGAGAGATTCTGGCTCCCTGGCATTAGCCACCCTCACTTTCGAGAGGGTTTAATCAGATATAGTATGACGATGGCTTGGAGTCTTAGATGTATGAGGACAAAAAAAAATACCAATCATGTAAAACAAATTGTCAGTCCACAAAATAATAACATTTGGAACAGGGACATATATACGAAATTGACCCAGGAAAGGTGGGGTTAGCCAACCTCTTAGACAATATCCAACCAAGTCAATGAATCTCAACCTTGGCTCCTCAAAACTATGAGACCTTATCTACTGCTGAAAACTATAAGCATCCCAAGAAGAAAACAAATAAAACATTTGGTAAAATTGTACACTGAAGGGATAAGTAATATGAGCAAACTAGTCAGATGCATTGAAACAAAATGGTGAAAAACCTCTCTTAATACTCTCAGTAAAAAGAAATTGAACAGATATACTATTTGCAAAGCAAATAATGCTTTCTTCTACTCTCAAACCAAACAAGCCAAAACAGACCACACAAACTCTTCAGTCTTATCTGCTTAGAATAGCACTGAAGTCAGCTGATTAAAAATGGTTAATTCCTCCACAGATGGTCAAAATTAAGATATATCTGCAGCATTTCTCTCTCCAATGGGATTTTAAACACCAAACATACATCTTACATTTGTGGACCAATTGCCACATCAATAGCAAAAAAAATAAAAATAAATCACAATTCTCAATACAACCTGCATCCATTGATCAGGCCAAATATCAGACTTTCAAAAAACTGGACACATTAAGCTGCTCCTTAAAGAAACTAGCATTGACCCATCAGATTAAAACCTATAATCAGTGCTATGTTCCTATCAAAACGTCTGGAAAACTGTGTCGCAAACAAAGTGAAAAACTGCCCAGCAGAAAATATTTATGTAGGTAACTTTCAATTGGGCTTCAGTCGAGGTGACAACACCCTTTTACACAAAAGGTAGTCCTGTCTCCTTGCCCATCTGGACTTTTGTGAGAGTTTAATTACTATAAACTAATAACATTCTCCTAGATATCTTGCGGACATGAGTGGAGGTTGAGATAGGGTGCTGAGATGGTTTGCATTATATCTCTCAAGCAGGAAAATGGGAATCCATATGGACAACAACCAATCATTTTACTCTCAACTTCATATTGTGGACAATGTCCCTTTTTGTGTGGTCACCACAAAGTTTTGCAGAATTTTATTGCTGGTTTGTAGACTCTGCACATTGGGGCACCTCTCTCCAGTGCTCAGTGTATGTGCTCTGACCTAAAAAAATGTAGACATTGGATAATGTGTGATTAACATTTTTAATTCCCATAGGAGCTCATAGTATATAATGTGGAAATTGCACCATGGCATGGGAAGTTGAAGTCATCTGTAGACTACAACACTTATTTTGCCAACCACCATTGTGACAGGAAAATATTGATTCAGGTCTACCAGAGTAATCTGATTAAGTTTAAACTAGCAGTATGACCTGTCAAAATAACTATTTTTTGCAAGGAAAAGTCTTACTTTTATATATTATTTTGTCACCTCGAGGTGAGGTTTGTCTCCCACAGGCTAGGGTGCATGGCATTACAAATTCGACCATTTAGAAATGTAATATTGCCATACCCTTACAGTGAGAAGGCCCAAAATCTATTTTCACCATGGAAAGCTCTAGCTCTCCTATAAGGAAAATTAGAGTACAGTTAGAGCTAGCCACCAGGCGTGAAATGAGATCAATGTGGTGGCCGAGGATGGCAGGGGCACCCCCAACTCTAACAAGAGAATGCAGGGCACTACAGAAGTACAGCAGCACCGCATCCGCAGGTAAGATTTGAAAAAAAGCACTGACCCTAATTCTTCAGAGTCAGGAAAAAGATGACCCCCTGGGTTCTTGAGTGAATTGTAAAGCACTCCCAAGGCTGAAACGTTTGCTCTGCAGCTGGGAGTGCAGTATCCTTCAGGGGCTTGTTCTATGGTTGCCTTTAATGTTACCTGAAGGCATTTAAAAAACATACAGACACATGTTATATTAACTTCAATGCTTTACTACCCAGTTTGTGCTCACAGTGATTTTGAATGATGTTAAAATGTTTCTTGACAATGTTTTATTGACATTAATGATTGCATTTACATATGATTATTGACTAATAAAATGTTGATGGTTTTTAACATGTGGCTGGTGTCTTTATTTACTGGTACATCTTTGATTAAGCCAACAACTTTACCTTATATATTGTGACAACTCTTTGAATAAGCAACTAGGCCTGTTTTATTTAAAGTGATACCCCTTAATATTGTGATAAGCTGTCTGGTATTGGTGGCAGTACTGTGATTTTGAGGGCCATGACCTTGTAGTGGCAAAATGTGATTACAGAATGTCATCTATGATATTTAAATCTGCCCTATGCACATAGTTGTAAATTATTGAGTAGCATTTAGTAGTGTACGTGTGTAATAAATGAAAGTCTAATTTTTCTAAAAAAAAAAAAAAGCACTTACTCAACAAACATGAATTGAGTGTTACTATTGCTTGACAGTGAATGTTGATTACTAGCCCTCACCACCTCCCCCTAGTAGAACTTGGACTGCTCTGCTTCACTACCCTGAGAGAGTCAAGCATTACAATGGGGTACTTGGTTCCCAGTAAAGGGGAAATTGTGGACTTACTACTTGCACAGGCCCCACTTTCTGCACAACTAATAACCCACACTTCTACAATTATATTATCTTGGGTTTGAAACCAGGTAAAAAAAAAATCATCAGCTCTTTTAATCATCTGTCGGACGCCCGAAAGAATGTTCAAGTTGGAGTTTTAATGAATATTTAGGAAAATTAACTTTTAGAAAGTTACCTTGTCCCTGTCTGAAGCACCTGGAGGGTAATTTACATTAGCATTCCAGTATCTCTCCAGCATGTACTTGACCTTATTGAGGTGTGAAAACTACTCTTAAAGCAGGGACGATGTAGGGATGTGTTCTTCTTTCCCTGACTGGAAGGCCAGTTGGGGTGGACCTAGGAACTTAATTTCAAAGGGACCTGTTGTGTCACAAGTAAATGTTAGGTGACTCCTGGAAAGGACCAGACTTTGTCCCTGTAGTCATGCTGGCATCAGACCCACTGGGAGCAGTGCTACCCCTATCACTGGTTTTGGGTGACCACAGAGGAAAGGGTTACTGATTACCCTGGATGTACTTCTGGGTGGGAACACAGGTCCTGCACAAGTGTGAAAGGGTTTTCCATCATAGATTTTGGGCATAAGGTGCAATGTGGGATTGTTTGCAGTAGGGCAAACAGGCACCACTGAACAAGTGTGTACTGCTGCCTCTGGGAACAAATCTCCCATTGGTTAAGGAATAGCCAGGAGTCACCCACCCCACTATCTGGTACCAGGCATAAATGTGACACCCTAAGGTACTATTCTCGGAAACCTTTCTGGATCCTTGGAAGAACAAAAGAAGGGCTGCACCTATTGGTTGAGGCCTGTGAGGGTGTCACCTGGACTCTCACATAGCAACAAGACTGCACCTCTGCATTGTAGGCAACTGAGTCACTTCCACACCAGTCGGCAGCTGTTGGCCCAACCCTTTCGGCTCTCAAGCAGCACCTCACCAAGACCCAACTGGTACAGGTGATTTGTGGCTGCCTTGCTTGGAACTTTGAAGACCCCTCAAGGAAATTGTGGTGAAACAAGCCTTACCCTTTTCTCTCCACATACGAGTCTCTTACACACACAGAAGCAAAAAAAAAGGAATGCAAGACAGTTTTCAATACATTTATTGAAAAGACTGCAATGTATGATAAAATGCGTGAGCTTCAATGATTAGGATAATGAGGAATAACAAAATCAGGATTGAGAAAATCAGAGATGTAAATATGAGCAACCCCAACATATTGTCATGACATGAGTGTGCAATTACTACTTACAAGCCTACTCTCTAGCCCCTAAGCGACAGCATGGTGATATAAGCCAAATCTGTCCATGCAGTGTCCATGAGAAGCGGACCCACCCCTGTTACCTTGGTAGAAGGTCAGCCCCCCAGTCTGCAGCTCAGGATCCATGGAGACACAAAGGCTGAGGTCGGCTGAAAACCGGCATGCAACATGGATGGAAATTCTGTCTGGAATCCCTTCTACTGCCCTTTGTCCCATTAGATGTTTTTGTAGGGGACATGTTTATGTTCATGCACAGAAGCCTGTAAGGGGTATGCACCTAAGTGCTAGACTGCTTACGCAGTCTTGGTGCCGGCAATACTAAATATTATTCTGTGTGCCTCGCATTCCGTTCTTGTGAATCCAAAGAAAGGAACATGATGCAAAGTATGTCATCCACAGCACTGATAATGACGCTTTCGCAGAATAGCAGCTGATAATGAAATTAAAAACATTGCCACAAAAGAAGCAGAAATATAATGAATGAAAATGAATACAGGAGTGCAGAGCATAATAACTAGATAAAAGGACACAGGCTGCAAGCCTAAGCAAAACTAGCACTGTTCCCAAGCAATTTACAAAAATTATACTTCATAAATTGAGTGAATGAGTCTCTAAAGTATAATATATCTCATATTTATTGAAGATTACATGTTTGCTTTTCAAAAGTTCTGATATTCAATATCTAAATATTTTGTATTGCTAGATTAAGCTAACTCTCTCCATTAAGTCAATATAAGTTTCTTCACTTTTTTAGCATCCTTCTTGCTTTTTCAGGGCAATTCAAACAATAATTCCAGAGTAATTTATGTTGTTACAGATAAACAACTGAAATATCTGGAATCCTAAATATAAACAGTTATCCCCAAAGATAAAACAAATCGAAAGAAAGAAAAGAGAAGACAAAAAGCAAACTTTAAATATTATTGAAATATTATTCTGTTAAAATTGGGTCAACAAATAACTATGAAAACCTGAGAACATGTTCTACTTCATTAAAAAATATTATATTTCAGTCACTGCACATTTTTTGTAAAATTAAGTGTGAACAATTGTTTTAATCATTTGTTGCGGAATAGATGTGTTGTGCACACAAAGTAATATTTATATTGCTAAAACAGTATTACAGAGGGTTGTCGGATATCTAAAATTATATCAATATTTTGATTGAATACATGGTATTAAGTATTTTTATTAAAATCAAGAACATTGGTCATGTTCATTTGAGCTATATTGTTTTCACCATGTAGATGCTACAAGTTATCATAATGTATTGGGCTCAGGGTCTTCTACTAAAATAAGTGTATACAGACAGTACAGTTGCTGTGTACACAATGGTCTTGTTCAGTTGTGAACCAATAATAAATGTAAGGTTATTGGATGCTTTTGAAAGTTTTTTTAATGATATCCCCATTATGGCTATGGACCTAATTATGATCTCAGCAGCATTGCCTCCGAGACTGTCAATATAGCAGGGGTGGGGCTGCCATCAATGTGATGGTCTCAGCCTGCCATATTACAATGTTTCCACTGGGCTGACCAGTAGAAACATTGAATTATGACTTCCACCATTCTGTCTTGTTGAAACAGTGCAGTGCCATTGGTTTCGGCTCCCCTAGGGAGCCGAGGCCAATGCTGTCGCACATCAGCCCCCTCGGAAAGTGCACTGTCTCCATAGAAGACAGTGCACATTCCAAGGGTGCTGGCAGAAGGCCCCTGCACTGCCCGCAACATGGTCATGGGCAGTGCAGGCCCCCCGTGGCCCCTAGGCCCGAATTTCCACCAGCCTTTCCATGCAGTGCAACCACCATGGAAAGGCTGGCGGAAAGTGAAGTCGTGATCAACATGGCAATGCTACCATGGGAACCTCCGGGGCTGACCACGACTTCAACCACCTCCAACCCATCAGGATCCATGATCCCGGCGGTGGTGGTAGTCTCCTGGCGGTCCAACCACCAGGATTATAATCTAGCAGTTGGACTGCCAGGAGAGGGGCAGTCCAACCACCACTGCAAGTTTGGAAGTCAGTGGACCGCCAAACTCTTAATGAGGCCCTGTTCCTGAGCTTCAAACCATTACAATTGGCTTCAGTGTCATGCTTATAGATGCTGTAGTGTTATTTTCAATTTTTTAATATCCATAAACCCAAATGGTGTTTTGAATGGGGTTTTCATCATTCAATCGTTTTTCTTATTTGAATCATATATTTTAATATTATATTGTTGTCTGCAAATATATCATTTTATATTCTACTCCTAAGCTTATATATTTACTTTCAAACCTCCCAAATTAGTTATAACTGTAATGATATCTCATTAGATGAGCTATATTGCTTTAGCCTCAAACCAAGGATGTTTTGAGGTGGATTTGTTATCTTTTTATACTAAAATGCATGAAGCCATGGTCAGCTGAAGTTTATAGATTCATTCAATGCTAAGAGGAAGGATTGCTTCAGTTCCATCTTTTGTAAAATCATATTATTTATGTTGTAAGCAACATAAAGATCCTCATACATATTAGACATGTTTTGAATGTCAAACACCAATAATTTACCTCTTTTAATGGAAACCTAGGCCCTCATTACGAGTTTGGCGGTCTGTTCAGAAAACCGCTGTATTGACGGCCGCCAAAAGACTGCCACTGATGGCAGTATCCCAGCAGCCACATTATGACTCTCATACTGAAGATTGCACAAAAACAGTTACAAATCTGAGACTGCCAGGCTGACCGTGGGTGGGAGAGAGGCTGTCCCACCACAAGCACCACCAGCCTGACAACATTCCGCCCTCCATATTATGACCCACAAATCAGCACAACGGTCATTGGATAGCAGAAAACCATTGTTGGTGCATACCGCTGTGCTCAAATTACCACCACCACCAGAACCCAACACCACATTGGACAGTATGAACACCCCATACCTGACACACATTGTCACACTACACACACCCACCACTATAAAACACACCCACACACAACCCGCAGTCCTTTGCAACTACAACCAAAGACAGACAGCGAGGATCCACAAACCCATCACCTACCACTTATACTCCATAGGCACATGTACACTCCACATACAGCACACATCATACAACTGCACCATCGACAACATACAAACATCACAACTGCACACAAACACCACAACATACCAGCACACAAAACCAAGCACCCCCTGCACCCCACCAAGCCCCAATCGCCCCAACCTTGCACATGATGCCCCTCTCCCCCAAACCACATCACAACCACCATGTCCCCTCAAAAACACCCACAATTCACAGACGAAGAGTTGAGGGTCATGGTAGATGAAATCATCAAGGTAGAGCCACAGCTATTGGGATCACATGTCCAGCAAACATGCATAGCCAGGAAAATTGAGTTATGGAGGAGGATAGATGACAGGGTCAACTCACTGGGCACCCATCCATGCACAAAAGAGGACATCAGGAAGAGGTGGAACGACCTACGGGAGAAGGTGCTTTCCACGGCCTCACAACACCAGATTGAGATCAACAAGACTGGTGGTGGACCCCCTATCTCCTCCCGCAGATTTCACATTATGGGAGGAGAAGGTCTTTGACATCATGCATCCAGAAGGCCTGACTGGAATAACCAGAGGACCAGACTTTGGTAAGTCAACAACACTCCCCAGGCACCAACAACTCCTGTGCGGCATGTGTCCCTACCACTCTATTACTCCCCAATGCATATCATCTCACACCTTTGCCCCCCAATAACCTAATGCCCCTCCCCTGCATGCCACCCCACTCCAGAGCCACTATCCCCACACAGTCCCTCCCTTGTGTACGGATAGCCCTCACATTGGCAAGCACCACAACTGCCACAATGCATTACTCCCTACACATGAAAAGCTGCTATTCCCACTTCAAAGTGGAACACCTGCATGTAAAACCACAGCACCAGCTACACCAACTGGATGTGGTTACTGTGTACTATTACATGGCAGTGACTGTAATGCTATCCACGACCCACAATGGAACATGGAACCAATGTCACAACCCATATCCACAGACAATGTCTGCAGTGCTGCTTCTGTCATTGCCATCAATGGGAAGCAAGTTGAGCCACTGCATGCACCAGACAATGAAACAAAAAAGTACATCTCCACAATGTAACTTTCTCCCTCTCCATCTGCAATACCCCTGCCGCTGCAACTCTGCAGAGGATGCCAGAGACAGACAGCCCTCCCCAGGATGAAGGCCCCAGTGAATATCTGGACTATGAAGACTTGCCTGGTCCATCTGGGACAACTGGTCAGTCCACCACCACCAGCCCCCACCCTGACCACATCTGAATCCCCCACCCAAGTGGCAACAATAGCACAGCCAACCCCTTGCCCCCAAACCTGTGTACCAAGGACTGGGCAATCAGCAGTGTGCCCCACAGTACAGGGACCAGAGTCAACCCCAAGACGATGAAGGTCCTCGTGTAACTGGGAGTGGGCACACTGTGCCAGGAGCAGAGGCAGAGGGGGGCAGGGTCAGTTGGAAGGCACCTCTGGGCCAAGTGATGGGGTGCCAAAGATAAACAACTGTCCAGAAGGCCACCACCAAAGTCCTAGGAGCATACCAGCAATCCCATGACAAGATGGGCCAGATCCTCTCAACCTTGCATGAGAACCAGAGGCTACAGAGGGAATACCACCAGGAGGCCATGCAGCAGTGGCAGGCCCACAGTGCCAACATGGCCTCCATTGCAGGGGTCCTCAAAGAACTTACTACCATCCTGTGTGTGTCCTTCACCCACCAGCAGTCCCCGTCCACTAGCAACTGAGCTATCTACATCTGCTGCAGCTAGTGGAATGGAGGCCCTGCCAGAGGACCCACAGGCCACTAGCCCCCCTCCCTCTGTGGCTGAGAACCTCCCATGCAAATGAGGTCATCCAGCCAGACATCCTGTTGGACCTGATGCCAAGACCCAAACCACTGCCAGGAAGTGACCCTCCCCTGAGCATTCTCCTTTGTGTGGCACTGACACACCCTGTTGGCTTTCCACTGCCATGTCTCAATTTTCCCCTGGCCCTTGGATACTGGGCCTGTACAACCTGCAGTTGGGCCAACTGTCCTGATGATTACAGCCATCATTACCCCGTTCTTTACCCATTTCACTTGTGTATCAAAATAAACAGCACTGAGCACAGCTACTGCTTACCTGTCTTTATTGTAACTAGTAAGATGTACTGTTGTACAAAATGTCAATATAGTTAACATATTGACCATTAAAAGTCTGGAAGATGGACAGAACAGATTTCAATGTGCAGGTAGTATGACAGTAAAACAGACATATACTGAAAACTTGGGTCAAGGGAGACACCAGTCAAGGCAGAAACCTGCAATGCGACCAAGACAGGGACAACTATCACGATAGGAGGCAATGTTGCACAACCAACACAATTTCAGAACATTGTTGAGCTCACTAGTGCGAATAGGCATGTGGAATGTAAACACATAGTACCCTGGCAGACCCATGTGTCCCAGACATGCATTCCCAATGGTACATCCCTCACAGCTGACGTTACTCCACTAAAGGCAAGTCCCACTGTCAGTAAAACTAATGTTCCACAAACATTCATTGTGTACAGTGAGGATAGGTAGCAATAATGTCAACTACTATATGTGTGGGAGCCCAATTGCAGTTGACAAAGGAGTACAGGGAACATACAACATGGCCAAGTCATTGCAGATGTGATGCTAGACTACAGCACAGCAAAAATAGCTCTGACATCGGAACAGTAACTCCTCTCCTGATGGCCAACATGTTGTCCCCCAAACCCACACAGTGGGATAGCTGCACTTGCCACCTCCACTGATGGCAAACATACCTGCAGGTCATAGGAAGTATTGTTGGATCAACTCTGCTCTAGTGTGAGCTGCATCCTCATTAACAGCCTCCTCATCACTATCTATGTCACCATCATCAGCCAATAGTCGAGCTCACACCTCCTCAACGCCCAGTATTGGGATGTGGTGTCTCAGTGCTAGATTGAGTAGCATGCAGCAGGAAACAACTATCTGACAGACCTCTAGTGGTCTGTAGACCAGGTCTCCTCCTGAGATGTATAGACACCGGAATCTGGCCTTCAGTAGCCCAAAGGTCCTCTCGATGACACCCCTTGTCCTGCCGTGGGCCTCATTGAAATGGTTTTCCCCATCTGTTGTTGGGTATCTCACTGGTGTCAGCAGCCACAGCAGGTTAGGATAACCAGAGTCACCTGTGTGCACAACAATTTGACACATCACAATACTGGTAGTGACAGGGGGCAGTATGTGAAGAGAGGTGAGATAACAGATGCACACATACAATTGGAGACATACTAATGAGCCAGGCCCCCTCTCTCTGCAGTTGTGCCATCATGTGTGGGACATTGCTGTTCCTCAGAATGTAGGAGTCGTGCACAGAACCAGAAAACGTGGCCATCACTTGGGAGATATACTGGTCAGCAAGATACACCACCTGGACATTTATGGAGTAAATGTTTTTCCTGTTCCTCTATACTTGTTAATTGGCCCTCGGAGGTACCAAAGCAATGTGGGTGCCATCTATGGCCCCTATCACATGAGGGATATGTGCAATATCATAGAAGTCTGGTTGAACAGTGGGCAAATCCGCACGTTGGGGGAACCTGATGTAGCTGTCCAGATGCTTGAGTAAAGCACACAGCACATCCTTCAACACATGACTAAACATGGACTGTGACTGCTCTGCTGTCACGCCCACTGTGATCAGGAACAAGCCTGTTGCAAGAAAGTGTAGCACAGACAACACCTGCACTGTTGGAGGTATGGCATAGTGATGACATATGGCAGACGAGATCTGGCTGCAACTGGTTACATAGTTTCATGATGGTCTGACAGTTCAGATGATAGTTTTGTATGATGTGTCTTTCTTTCAGGATAGAAAGATCGACAAGGGTCCGGTACACAGGTACGTGTCTCATTCTCACTATTGCACGGAAACTAGGAATGGGAGAGAGGAATAGGCACAAGTTGATGTCATCAGTTGACAAGCCGCCTACCACAATAAACATAGCACACAAGAGTAGTGTGGACATTACGCTGAAGTATACTGACTCCACATGGCCACATTGAGTCACCCTGTATGCCATCATTGATGTCAATTCCAGGCCCAGACAGACAGTTTGCCAGACATGATACATTTGACACTTCCACGTTACAACACCCTATTACCAGAGGTACTGAGTTGTATGTCCAATTTGAACAAAGAGATATGTTGCGAGGGGTCAGTTTAGGCGCATAGCGAGCGCCTCCTTTAATGTAAGCAATGCTATAAGGGGACACTCCCCCTCCTGGAATCTGAGGCCAGTAGCCTTAGACGCTGGGGCCACAGCGAGGTGGTTCCTTGCCACAGGTAGGCCCATTCAATTGTTCGAATTTCCTTCCCACCCCCTTATTACAGGTGGACTGTCTATCTGCACTTTGCATGATGTTTAGGGATCTTGGCCCTGAAGAATGCCCCCAGACCTTCCTTGGCTCATAGTAGAGGGCAGAAACATGTCGGCCAATTTTTAGATAGGCGACCCAGTTAGTCCTTACTCTCACCGAGGTGTCCCATTCTTGTTTTTAATACACCAGCAGACACCACTATTAAAAGTGTAGATCATACACTGGTAACTGCCTAGGTGTTTTTATCTTCCCTTAGTTTAGCTGGATCCCCCTAACTCCAGATAAAAATATATTTACGCACTGTCCTACCTGGGTGGGGCTAGGTGGTCAAATCATGAAGCATGACACTATATAGTGTGTGAGACCACCTAGTCCATAAAGGAAATACCCCCTCCCCCACTCACCACCATCCCACAGCACTCACACTCCACTTTTTGACACCCAGCGAGGTCTAGGAGCCTACGGATAATCTCTTGTGACTTTAGCTCCATATTATTGGTGAACCCCATACTTTTTTGTGTTTACTGGCTTGAGATGTAGGGAGCTAGTATGGGTTGATTCCTACCAAATACATGTTTCTAATCTCCCTTAACTCTCCGGTTGTGATACGATATAAACATACACACCTCTCAAGCACTCCAAAACATTTTTGCTATGACTGCCCTTTTGTTCCAAAAAAAGATTTTTATATGAGTTTGCCCTATTCTCTCCCACTGACCCAGTCCCTGTTTCCCCCAAGCGCCCTGCTACCCTCCACAGACCTAGTCCTTCCACCTCCCAGTCCTCTCATGGTCCCCCCTGGTCTGTGGGACCACTGCCAGCTCAGAAAAAATATTTTCGCTGCCATTGTCAAAGGGGAAGGTGTCCCATGGTGACCCCTTCCCGTTTGCGAATGGGTTAGCACCAGTCTGAAACTGGCGCTAACTGTGATTGTTTTGTGACTGCATTCACGGTCACAAAACAATGCTACATCGCACTGCGACTCGCAATTAAGAAGGCAACGCCCCTTCCTAATTGCGGCTCGCAAACCTATTTTCCAGTTCAGTAAATAGATTACTGAATTGCAAAATAGGCTCTGTACATACCAAAATGTTTTTTTACCTGTCGCAAATGGTCCGATTATGCGAATCGGGCTGTTTGCGACAGGAAAAATGGTACGTACATGTGCCCCCGTGTGTTAGTGGAGTACATGCACGTTTGTGTGGTCATGAGATGTATCTGATGTGTTGAGTCCACTGCTGTTGTTGTGATGCCACTCTACATGAATTTGTCCTTCTGTCTGTGCCACCCGTGCAGGTCAGCACCCATCAGAAGAAGGGGATTTGGCGTGCCATCGCCAAGCAAGTGTGAACCCTGGGGATCCGTGCCTGGGCCCGGAAGACAGCTGACTCTCAGCTGGGGACGTCCTGCCCGTCGGACCCTGACCCCCCCTAATGGTCCGCATTTTGGCAGTGGCCTACCCTGAGGTGGATGGGCGCTTGAGGGCAGCACAACAGCCACAAGGGGGGAAGTACATACTCACAACTGGCTAATGGTAGTCACATATGGGTTTGGGAAACCTACTAGTGGGAAGATGTGGTGTTGATTATTGGTACTTGCACATTGGCTATGGGTATGAACCATCCTGACAGGATTTTTGTCAATGTTGTCTGCCAATGCCATGCAGACAGTGGCTCATGAGGGGAGTTATTCCTATGTTAGAGTTTGTTAGGACACATTTCACATTTTTGGGTGAGCAGATCATTCCATCAGCAACAGTAAACCTGAGGGGTCAGGACATTGCCATCAGTAATAGCCTGCCACTATGACTGAGGAAATTGGTGTGCTCTCGATCAGCTGCCTCGTACTGTAGGTGTAGATGGCTGCAGGGGGGGCAAGATATTACTGTACACATTGTGAAAGGATGTCTAGCATGCAACCTAGCCATGCAGGAATCGTATGGGTAAGGAGTACAGGGTGTGTCTATCTAGATGAGCATGGTAGTGGGGAAAGTACTGTTCTACTGTGGATTGTAGGATCCTTCATGAAGTCAAAGTGTACCATATGTTTCCATAGCAGTAGGTTTTAACTGCATAGCTTTAGTTTGTCCTATGACTTCAGGCAGAGGTGAATGTCAGTTCAAAGGCATGCCATGGCATGGCATGTCGGCAGATTTTGAGGTTGCTACTCTGTGTGAATGATGGGCATGTATTGACACCAGTCAAGGCAGAAACCTGCAATGCGACCAAGACAGGGACAACTATCACGATAGGAGGCAATGTTGCACAACCAACACAATTTCAGAACATTGTTGAGCTCACTAGTGCGAATAGGCATGTGGAATGTAAACACATAGTACCCTGGCAGACCCATGTGTCCCAGACATGCATTCCCAATGGTACATCCCTCACAGCTGACGTTACTCCACTAAAGGCAAGTCCCACTGTCAGTAAAACTAATGTTCCACAAACATTCATTGTGTACAGTGAGGATAGGTAGCAATAATGTCAACTACTATATGTGTGGGAGCCCAATTGCAGTTGACAAAGGAGTACAGGGAACATACAACATGGCCAAGTCATTGCAGATGTGATGCTAGACTACAGCACAGCAAAAATAGCTCTGACATCGGAACAGTAACTCCTCTCCTGATGGCCAACATGTTGTCCCCCAAACCCACACAGTGGGATAGCTGCACTTGCCACCTCCACTGATGGCAAACATACCTGCAGGTCATAGGAAGTATTGTTGGATCAACTCTGCTCTAGTGTGAGCTGCATCCTCATTAACAGCCTCCTCATCACTATCTATGTCACCATCATCAGCCAATAGTCGAGCTCACACCTCCTCAACGCCCAGTATTGGGATGTGGTGTCTCAGTGCTAGATTGAGTAGCATGCAGCAGGAAACAACTATCTGACAGACCTCTAGTGGTCTGTAGACCAGGTCTCCTCCTGAGATGTATAGACACCGGAATCTGGCCTTCAGTAGCCCAAAGGTCCTCTCGATGACACCCCTTGTCCTGCCGTGGGCCTCATTGAAATGGTTTTCCCCATCTGTTGTTGGGTATCTCACTGGTGTCAGCAGCCACAGCAGGTTAGGATAACCAGAGTCACCTGTGTGCACAACAATTTGACACATCACAATACTGGTAGTGACAGGGGGCAGTATGTGAAGAGAGGTGAGATAACAGATGCACACATACAATTGGAGACATACTAATGAGCCAGGCCCCCTCTCTCTGCAGTTGTGCCATCATGTGTGGGACATTGCTGTTCCTCAGAATGTAGGAGTCGTGCAGAGAACCAGAAAACGTGGCCATCACTTGGGAGATATACTGGTCAGCGAGATACACCACCTGGACATTTATGGATTAAATGTTTTTCCTGTTCCTCTATACTTGTTAATTGGCCCTCGGAGGTACCAAAGCAATGTGGGTGCCATCTATGGCCCCTATCACATGAGGGATATGTGCAATATCATAGAAGTCTGGTTGAACAGTGGGCAAATCCGCACGTTGGGGGAACCTGATGTAGCTGTCCAGATGCTTGAGTAAAGCACACAGGACATCCTTCAACACATGACTAAACATGGACTGTGACTGCTCTGCTGTCACGCCCACTGTGATCAGGAACAAGCCTGTTGCAAGAAAGTGTAGCACAGACAACACCTGCACTGTTGGAGGTATGGCATAGTGATGACATATGGCAGACGAGATCTGGCTGCAACTGGTTACTTAGTTTCATGATGGTCTGACAGTTCAGATGATAGTTTTGTATGATGTGTCTTTCTTTCAGGATAGAAAGATCGACAAGGGTCCGGTACACAGGTGCGTGTCTCATTCTCACCATTGCACGGAAACTAGGAATGGGAGAGAGGAATATGCACAAGTTGATGTCATCAGTTGACAAGCCGCCTACCACAATAAACATAGCACACAAGAGTAGTGTGGACATTACGCTGAAGTATACTGACTCCACATGGCCACATTGAGTCACCCTGTATGCCATCATTGATGTCAGTTCCAGGCCCAGACAGACAGTTTGCCAGACATGATACATTTGACACTTCCACGTTACAACACCCTATTACCAGAGGTACTGAGTTGTATGTCCAATTTGAACAAAGAGATATGTTGCGAGGGGTCAGTTTAGGCGCATAGCGAGCGCCTCCTTTGATGTAAGCAATGCTATAAGGGGACACTCCCCCTCCTGGAATCTGAGGCCAGTAGCCTTAGACGCTGGGGCCACAGCGAGGTGGTTCCTTGCCACAGGTAGGCCCATTCAATTGTTCGAATTTCCTTCCCACCCCCTTATTACGGGTGGACTGTCTATCTGCACTTTGCATGATGTTTAGGGATCTTGGCCCTGAAGAATGCCCCCAGACCTTCCTTGGCTCATAGTAGAGGGCAGAAACATGTCAGCCAATTTTTAGATAGGCGACCCAGTTAGTCCTTACTCTCACCGAGGTGTCCCATTCTTGTTTTTAATACACCAGCAGACACCACTATTAAAAGTGTAGATCATACACTGGTAACTGCCTAGGTGTTTTTATCTTCCCTTAGTTTAGCTGGATCCCACTAACTCCAGATAAAAATATATTTACGCACTGTCCTACCTGGGTGGGGCTAGGTGGTCAAATCATGAAGCATGACACTATATAGTGTGTGAGACCACCTAGTCCATAAAGGAAATACCCCCTCCCCCACTCACCACCATCCCACAGCACTCACACTCCACTTTTTGACACCCAGCGAGGTCTAGGAGCCTACGGATAATCTCTTGTGACTTTAGCTCCATATTATTGGTGAACCCCATACTTTTTTGTGTTTACTGGCTTGAGATGTAGGGAGCTAGTATGGGTTGATTCCTACCAAATACATGTTTCTAATCTCCCTTAACTCTCCGGTTGTGATACGATATAAACATACACACCTCTCAAGCACTCCAAAACATTTTTGCTATGACTGCCCTTTTGTTCCAAAAAAAGATTTTTATATGAGTTTGCCCTATTCTCTCCCACTGACCCAGTCCCTGTTTCCCCCAAGCGCCCTGCTACCCTCCACAGACCTAGTCCTTCCACCTCCCAGTCCTCTCACGGTCCCCCCTGGTCTGTGGGACCACTGCCAGCTCAGAAAAAATATTTTCGCTGCCATTGACAAAGGGGAAGGTGTCCCATGGTGACCCCTTCCCGTTTGCGAATGGGTTAGCACCAGTCTGAAACTGGCGCTAACTGTGATTGTTTTGTGACTGCATTCACGGTCACAAAACAATGCTACATCGCACTGCGACTCGCAATTAAGAAGGCAACGCCCCTTCCTAATTGCGGCTCGCAAACCTATTTTCCAATTCAGTAAATAGATTACTGAATCGCAAAATAGGCTCTGTACATACCAAAATGTTTTTTTACCTGTCGCAAATGGTCTGATTATGCGAATCGGGCTGTTTGCGACAGGAAAAATGGTACGTACATGTGCCCCCGTGTGTTAGTGGAGTACATGCACGTTTGTGTGGTCATGAGATGTATCTGATGTGTTGAGTCCACTGCTGTTGTTGTGATGCCACTCTACATGACTTTGTCCTTCTGTCTGTGCCACCCGTGCAGGTCAGCACCCGTCAGAAGAAGGGGATTTGGCGTGCCATCGCCAAGCAAGTGTGAACCCTGGGGATCCGTGCCTGGGCCCGGAAGACAGCTGACTCTCAGCTGGGGACGTCCTGCCCGTCGGACCCTGACCACCCCTAATGGTCCGCATTTTGGCAGTGGCCTACCCTGAGGTGGATGGGCGCTTGAGGGCAGCACAACAGCCACAAGGGGGGAAGTACATACTCACAACTGGCTAATGGTAGTCACATATGGGTTTGGGAAACCTACTAGTGGGAAGATGTGGTGTTGATTATTGGTACTTGCACATTGGCTATGGGTATGAACCATCCTGACAGGATTTTTGTCAATGTTGTCTGCCAATGCCATGCAGACAGTGGCTCATGAGGGGAGTTATTCCTATGTTAGAGTTTGTTAGGACACATTTCACATTTTTGGGTGAGCAGAGCCTTCCATCAGCAACAGTAAACCTGAGGGGTCAGGGCATTGCCATCAGTAATAGCCTGCCACTATGACTGAAGAAATTGGTGTGCTCTCAATCAGCTGCCTCGTACTGTAGGTGTAGATGGCTGCAGGGGGGGCAAGATATTACTGTACACATTGTGAAAGGATGTCTAGCATGCAACCTAGCCATGCAGGAATCGTATGGGTAAGGAGTACAGGGTGTGTCTATCTAAATGAGCATGGTAGTGGGGAAAGTACTGTTCTACTGTGGATTGTAGGACCCTTCATGAAGTCAAAGTGTACCATATGTTTCCATAGCAGTAGGTTTTAACTGCATAGCTTTAGTTTGTCCTATGACTTCAGGCAGATGTGAATGTCAGTTCAAAGGCATGCCATGGCATGGCATGTCGGCAGATTTTGAGGCTGCTACTCTGTGTGAATGATGGGCATGTATTGACCCATTGCACCCTTTCTTTCTCTCCCACCCTCCCACCCTCCCTCTTTTCCTCTGTCTTTGTGTGCATCAGCATCATCAGGCAAAGTAGAAGGGGCACCGACGAGTGGGGAAGCTGAAGCACACGGGACCCAGGACACAGACCTGTGGAGCCGAGGGGACCAGTGGGACGGAAGGCGAGGGGAATGCCACGGGGGAGACCTGATTGACAACATCATCTACAGATTCCTCCTCCGATGGACACTCCCTGGTGGTGGCGGACCCATCTGGGACCAGCCCAGCACCATCTATCCTGTAGCTCCCCATCCAGTTGCCTGTGCACCCTCAACTAGGAGGGTGGGCGTGTCCTCCGTTGGAGGCACCTCTGCCCCTGCCCCAGTTAGCCCTGCTGCCCTCAATGAGGAGGCTATTGACCTTCTGAGGTCCATCTCTGTGGGACAGTCAGCAATTGTGAATGCCATCCAGGGACTGGCATCTCAGATGGAGCAGTCAAATGCCTACCTGGAAGGCATTTACAGTGCCCTGACTGGCCTACAGAGATCCTTTCAGGCTCTGGCCTCTTCATTGATGGCAACCAGCATCCCTTCCTCTTCTGTCCCCCCTCCAGCTACCTGTGCCCAATCCCACACCCCTCTCCCTACACCAGTCCAAAGCACACAGTCAGACCACCATTCATTTACCTCAACAGACATGGTTCACAAAGAAAAACACAGGCACCACAAATCCCACCACTGCCATGTACACAGGCAACAGACACATGCAGACATAACAACATCTACTCCTTACACAGACTCCCCCACCACCTCTTCCCTCACAGACTCTATACCACTCAAGCCTGCTATCACCACATCAACACTCCCAGATCAAGCCACCAGTCCCCTCATGCCCACCATTAGCATAATAGCAGACACCCGTGCATCCACCCCATACGCCACTTATGCACTCACCACAACTACCAAAATCCCACATGCAGTACATCCACCTTACTTGCCTACACTGCCCCAACTGACACTTACACTTATCCACTCTGTCATCTCCCTGCTTCTCCTCCCCCCTCCTCTCAGTACACCTAAGTGCCCGCACACACCCAGCACACACATGGTATCCACCCATGCACCAGCACCCAAAGCACATACACATACACACCTCTCAAGCACTCCAAAACATTTTTCCCATGACTGCCCTTTTGTTCCCAAAAAAGATTGTTATCTGAGTTTGCCCTATTCCCTGTTTCCCCCAAGTGCCCTGCTACCCTCCCCAGACCTAGTCCTTCCACCCCCTAGTCCTCCCATTCCCCCCCGGTACTGCCCCAGTCCCTGTCACACCTAAGATGTTGACCCCCACAAAATCTAGGGAGGGCCCTCAAAAAGCCAAAACCAAAGGCCCTCCCCGTAAGGCTAAGTCAAAGTCCAAACCCCACAAGCCTAAACCTAAGGAACCCAAACTCAAGCCCACACCTTTCCCCCCCTCCCACCACCCCTGAGGTGCCTGCTTGCTCCATTGATGCCCCTGCCATGTGGAGGCCACTTTGCAGTCAGGAGTCAAGTTGGGGCAAGAGACATTGCCCAGTGTGCCAGGCGCGTAGGACTATTGGACTGGCCAGTTGGCCCATTTTGTATATAGTTGAATGTACCTCCATTTATTAATTTCAGTATATCTGCTCCGCTTCACTGTTGGTGTTGATGGTTACAAACCTGTCCTGGCTTTCCTTCCACATGTATGTGCTGTACATGTGCGATTGGGTGTGTGTTTTGTGCGTATGAGTAGCAGCATGAGTGGTGTGGGAGAGTTATGCTATGGACTTGTGATGTGTTGTATTGGTGTTGTGTGGCATTGTGTTGTAGTGGTGTGTGTGTTGTGATGCATCTGTGATGTACTTTGTGTGTTGGGTGGACGTGGTGTGTGCTCAGACAAGTTGTTTGGCAGTGTTAATGTTTTTATTGGTTGTGTGCTGCTGTTATGTGTTACAGCCAGTATGTCTATTTCTGTAGAGGTGTCCAGTGTGGCTCTCTGCCAATGCGTTTGTGCGGTTACGATGGTGTTGTCGTTGTGTGACTCTGGTGTTGTGTGTAGATGTGTTTGACAGTGGCGGTGGTGTGTGTGTGCGGCGTGGTATATGTATGGCACGTGTATGTTGGCCATGGTGTTTGTTGTTTGTGTGTGGTTGTGTGTATGTAGATGTGTGTTGCTACAGGTATATATTTTCTTGTGTGTGGCTGTGTTTTGCCATGCCGGGGTTGTGTGTTGTGTATGGGTGTGTACTAATGAACTTCCCTCCATTGTGTGCTAGGTGGGTGTACATATGGTTGTTGTCTTCGTTGCCGTCACTGGTTCTGGTGCAGTGTGGCCAGCAGTGGGAAGACTTCAAGTTCAGGTTCCAATGGCGGCCGCAGATGTGTCTGTGTCTGTGTTCCTGAAGGTGAGTGTCTCCTTTTTTTATATTGTTAATTTCAGCTAGGCTTTTCATGGTGGTGTAACCGCCCTGGAAATCCTGGTGGTGTGCAACCTTGTAATTGTTAGGGTTTGTGCACAGCAAAGAGCATGTCCCCTCTCACTGCACTAGTGCGTTCTGTAATAGCTCCCTTTTAAACTTACTATTCAAACCCTTTCTTGTTATCTCAACTTCCCCCCCCCTTAGGCTTCTGTGTATGTTGTTTAATGTGCTGTTTTGTTTACACATTGGGCCTTGCTTTCACCAAGGCTTCTTTAAAACACTCCTCCCTAGGCCATGTGTTAATACAACTCATTTGCATAATAACTGAAACTCTGCACACCTTTCAAGAACATGTGCAGCATGTGAGGACCACACCCAGCCCTTCAAACCACACCCAGCTCTGCTCACCTTTCAAGAACATGTGCAGCATGTGAGGACCACACCCAGCCCTTCAAACCACACCCAGCTCTTCGAACCACACCCAGCCCTGTCTATAAAAGGCAGCCCCCGAGCCTCACCCAGTGCTTGTGCTCGTCTACCTCCCGCTTACCTGAGAACAGATCCCTCGGCGCTGGCACTCCTGCTCTCTACAGACTTTCATTGGCTTCAATGGGCGCAGCTGCTGGCTCTTCCTTCTTCTGGTTTCCGGTTCCTCCTTGCCTCAGCCTCTCTCCTACAAACAACCTGCAAAAGAGAAAGAAGACAAGGTTAGACTGATCAGTATCTCTTGCCAGCAACAAGTAAGTGCAAAACTTTTTATTACCTGAAGGAACTTTGACAACAATTTCTGGATTCGTGTGTGGACGGTTTGAAGCAAGATACCTTCCACGAACATTGTGATTCAGGCTCTTTGTTGCAAGAATACCTTGCGGAGCTTTGTGAAACAAACATTGTTTTTTTTTTTATGGAACTTTTAAGAATCGAACAGTGGAAACCATTAACAGCAAGGCAAACAGTAAATCAAGGACTTGCACAAATTACATGCTGTATTTTGATGTAAAAGTACAGTATTTGTTTTCCAAAAGATTCTGGAGATATGGGAAAAGTGAGTCTGCTATTGGGAATTTAGGCTTTAGTTATATTAAGATGAATGTTTGATATTGGTAATTCTGATAACGGTATTTGTTTAATGTTTTAGAAGCTTTACAGTAATAGAAAGCACATCCCAGAGCAGTAACACATTCCAAACCTGGAAACTCGAGACCAGGATCCAAGAGGTACTTTTAGAAGAGAATTTCTAATAAATAAAGGGATAGTCAGGAATCCATTTAGGAATAGGTTGCACTTATCTGTTCTTTGTTTATGTTTCATTAGGCACCAGTTTCTACAGAAGTCAGAAAGGGCCGCAGATTTGTGCAGCACTTCAACAGTGGAAACGCAAGAACGGTGTTGTCTCTCTTTTTTTATTTTATCCACTTCCCCCCTACCCTTGAGCTTCTGTTCTTAGTGCACTGTGTTAAAAACTAGTGTGCTGGAACAAGCAGTTTCAGGGTGGGGTCGGATTGTCTTCAACCTCCATCAGAACTGAACAAGAACTCAGGTGAGCTGGGCTTTGACAGAAGCACAAGCCTTAAAAAATTTCAGTTCTGGTGGACGATGAATACCGGGGAAGAAATAGAGGGCATTGACGTCACGGATATGGCGCAGGCCCTAAATGAGGACTTGGCTCATAATGAATCAGTGTCTGGCATCTTACAACATATGCAAGAGGAAATAGAGAGATTAAAGATGGAGAATACCTCTTTAAAACAGGATTTAAGCAGGTATAAATTTAGGGGATCTCAGTGGAACACAGCTTTTACGCCTTTGTTTAAAACCACCTCAGAGACAGGGGCGCCATCAAAACATACAACTTTGCCTCCCCCAGTTGAGGTTACTGTTAATGTTCCTAATGCTGTGCCCTTAGCAGCACCTGAACGTTTTCATGGAGATAGTAACAAATTCCATGTTTTTATCCATCAATGTCAATTACACTTCGTTTGTAAGCCACAACAGTTCCCTACTGATGCTACGAAAGTGGCATTTGTCTTGTCTTATTTGGGTGGCACAGCAGCCAATTGGTCAATTCCTTTCGTGGATAGAGATGATCCCATCCTCCATAATTGGAATCAATTTAAACGTACCATGACCAGCCTTTTTGCAAAACACACTTTCATGCAGGCAAGTGATAATGAGCTTTTAAATCTTAAACAAGGTAACAAGGATTTATTGACCTATCTCACTAGTTTTAATCGTTTACTCACCGAGACACAGTGGCCAGAAGGAAAGCGTGTCTCCCTTTTTTATAAAGGTTTGAGAGACGAGTTAAAAGACGTGCTGGCTCATATCGTTGATTTACCAGAAGACTATTCGGACTTTGTAGATTTAGTTGTGAAATTAGAACATAGACTAGGAGAAAGAAAGGGAGATAAATACAAACTGGAATCACGGTTAACTTTTATTAAACACGAGAAGAAAGACACAGATAATAAACTCCCTGAACCTGAGCCTATGCAAATAGGGACACTCAGAGGTCCACTCACATCAGAGGAAAAAGAAAGAAGGAGAAAACTTCAATTATGTTTATATTGTGGCAGGGCAGGTCACTTTGCCAGAGAATGTCCAGTAAAGCCTAAAACTCCACAAAAGGGTGCTGTTTCCTCCACCTCCTCAACTGAATCGGGAAACGATTAAGCTCGACAAGGGGAGAGGTTACTTGTTCGAGAAAACATTTTAATCAAACCTCTAATGCTGCAGCCTTCATGGTACCGCACATACCTAGACATTTCATAATTCAGGTCGTTTTAATTGTTACTACCCAAGTGAGGCATTCTCTCCCTGTCCTACTGGACTCAGGCGCGACAGGAAATTTTGTGGATAATAAGTTAGCTGAAAACTTAGGACTTCCTATGTGCCTAAAGCCTTGTCCAGAAGCAGTATGTGCAGTGGATGGGTCAGAATTGACCTCTGGATTAATCACAAAACAAACAAGTCCACTTGTTATGGTCTGTCAGAACGGGCACACAGAGGTGATTAGCTTTGATCTGATAGATACTCCTAATTTTGGTTTGATTCTCGGGGTACCCTGGTTAACAACTCATAACCCAAAAATTGACTGGGTGAATAGAACTGTTACTTTGGATTCCTCTTTCTGTAGAACCAATTGCTATCAAGAAGCAGGTACAGAACAGAGCACAGTATTACACTGTGCTAGTGTTACACAAGATGAACCAAGGCTCCCTCCTGAATATTCTGACTTTAAAGACGTCTTTGATCCAGTAAAGGCTAGTGTGCTGCCCCCACATCGGTCTTATGACTGCCGTATAGATCTTATCCCAGGGGCCCCTTTACCTAATAACAGAGTATATGCTTTGACTGACGAAGAAACCAAATACTTAAGAACCTACCTAGATGACCTACTACAGTCTGGGTTCATCCGTCATTCCACATCTCCGGTATCATCTCCACTCTTTTTTATCCCGAAGCCGGATAAATCCCTGCGCGCGTGTATCGATTATAGAGGACTAAATAAGGCTACAATAAAGAATAAATATCCTCTTCCTCTAATACCTGTGTTGTTGGATCAATTAAGACATTCTACTGTATACACTAAACTAGATCTGCGGGGAGCTTACCACCTGGTCCGAGTAAAAGAGGGGGATGAGTGGAAGACAGCTTTCAAGACAAAGTTTGGTTTATTTGAGTACACAGTAATGCCCTTTGGGTTATGTAATGCCCCTGCGGCCTTTCAGTTCTTTATAAATGAGGTCCTACACGAATTCCTGGACGTTTGTGTCATAGTATACATAGACGACATCCTCATTTATTCTAAGAACTCAGAAGAACATACCCAACATGTTCGTGCAGTATTATCAAAGTTAAAAGAAAATCATCTTTTTGCTAAGTTAGAAAAGTGTACTTTTAATGTCAGCAAGGTGGACTTTTTAGGATACTGCCTGTCACCTCAAGGAATAACTATGGATGTAAAGAAAATCAGTGCTATTGCTGATTGGCCAGAACCATCCTCTGTAAAAGATATTCAGAAATTTCTGGGTTTCGCCAATTTTTATAGGAGGTTTATTGCACATTTTGCAGACATTGCGGCCCCAATAACTACCTTGTTGCGGAAAGGGCAACGATTTCTTTGGACTGATGAGGCGGCACACGCCTTTCAACTCCTAAAACAAAAGTTCACTTCAGCCCCAATTCTGAAACATCCTGATCCTGACTTGCCCTTTTTTGTTGAAGCGGATGCTTCACAAGTAGCTTTAGGAGGAGTTCTCTCTCAACGAGATATAGTAGATGGCCAGTTACATCCTATAGCCTTCTATTCCAAAAAGTTATTACCAGCTGAACAAAATTACACTGTGGCTGAAAGGGAACTACTAGCTATCAAAGTAGCCTTTTCAGAATGGAGGCATCATTTAATGGGAGCCAAGTACCCAGTTACAATCTTTTCTGACCATAAGAACCTACAGTTTTTTGGATCACTTAAAGCACTAACACCACGTCAGATGCGCTGGTTAATTTTTTTTAGCACATTTGACTTTGTTATAACCTATAGACCAGGTGCACAACAAATTCAATCTGATGTGTTATCTAGATACGGACATACCTCAGACATGAAACAAGATAAAATAGGAGAACCCATTATTCCTCCCCAAAAGTTTTTGGCACCAGTACAACAGAAGGATTTCATCACAGATCTATATAATGCACACATGCAAATAGCACCTCAGGATTGGTTAAAGGATTCCCATAACACAATACAACGAGGTTTATTGTATCACGACAACATGCTGTTAGTGCCCACCTCTGAATTACAAACACAGGTGATAATTTGGCATCACGCCTCACCGTTGGCAGGTCATCCTGGTTGGGTAAAAACCCTGGAAAATGTGCAAAAACACTTTTGGTGGGACACTATAAGAAAGGACATTAAGCAATTTGTCACTACCTGTCCAATTTGTGCAAGACATAAATCTTCTCATAAGGCCCCTGACGGCTTGTTAATACCAATGCCAACACCCAAGCAACCTTGGCACACTGTGAGCGTAGACTTTATTGTAGGCTTACCACCTGTAGAATCCTTCACAACAGTGTTGGTTATAGTGGATTTTTTATCTAAAATGGCACATTTTGTACCATTACGGAAATTACCCACGGCGGCAGAATTTGCCGATATTTTTATAAGGGAAATTGTGCGTTTACATGGTTTGCCAAGCAAAGTGGTGTCAGATCGAGGGAGCCAGTTCAACTCTAGATTTTGGAAAAAATTATGTGAAAAACTGAAAATAGATGTGGCATTATCCACTGCTTTCCACCCAGAGACAGATGGACAGACTGAACGACTGAACCAAACCTTACTTCAAACGCTACGTTGTTTATTGGCTGATTATTCTAGTGAATGGTTGGAAGCTCTCCCTGTAGCGGAGTTTGTTTATAATAATACTGAGCATTCAGCTCTACTTTGCTCACCATTCTATTTCTTGCAGGGGTATCATCCAAGAGCTATACCCATTTTGTTAGAAGAGTCCCTGTTGCCTACAGTAACGGATAGACTAACGAGGTTAGGTGACATACAAGACAAAGCCAGGAAACATTTATTAAAGTACAAGGAAAGCATGAAAAGACAAGCAGACAAACACAGATCTGAGGCCCCAATGTATAAAATTGGTGACAAGGTATGGCTCTCCACAAAGAACCTAAACATAGAGGGATCCCGAAAGCTGCAACCACGTTTCATTGGACCCTTTATTATAACTGCCATAGTAAACCCGGTAACAGTAAAATTAGATTTACCAAAAGAATATCCAGTACATACTACATTCCATGTGTCCTTGCTTAAGCCGTACAACCCAAAAACCCGACCTGAACCACCACCTCCACCCATACCAATTAAGGGAAATCTAGAATATGAAGTGAAAAGCATAAAAGACTCAAAAAGAATTAGTGGACGTCTGTTTTATTTAGTAGAATGGAAAGGATATGATGAATCTGAGAATTCATGGGAACCAGCATCATATGTACATGCCCCACAGCTGATTAGACGGTTTTATTTAAAAAACCCAGGAAAACCCCGTCCTGTAGGAGGGCCTTTGAGGGGGGCAACTGTTAGGGTTTGTGCACAGCAAAGAGCATGTCCCCTCTCACTGCACTAGTGGGTTCTGTAATAGCTCCCTTTTAAACTTACTATTCAAACCCTTTCTTGTTATCTCAACTTCCCCCCCCCTTAGGCTTCTGTGTATGTTGTTTAATGTGCTGTTTTGTTTACACATTGGGCCTTGCTTTCACCAAGGCTTCTTTAAAACACTCCTCCCTAGGCCATGTGTTAATACAACTCATTTGCATAATAACTGAAACTCTGCACACCTTTCAAGAACATGTGCAGCATGTGAGGACCACACCCAGCCCTTCAAACCACACCCAGCTCTGCTCACCTTTCAAGAACATGTGCAGCATGTGAGGACCACACCCAGCCCTTCAAACCACACCCAGCTCTTCGAACCACACCCAGCCCTGTCTATAAAAGGCAGCCCCCGAGCCTCACCCAGTGCTTGTGCTCGTCTACCTCCCGCTTACCTGAGAACAGATCCCTCGGCGCTGGCACTCCTGCTCTCTACAGACTTTCATTGGCTTCAATGGGCGCAGCTGCTGGCTCTTCCTTCTTCTGGTTTCCGGTTCCTCCTTGCCTCAGCCTCTCTCCTACAAACAACCTGCAAAAGAGAAAGAAGACAAGGTTAGACTGATCAGTATCTCTTGCCAGCAACAAGTAAGTGCAAAACTTTTTATTACCTGAAGGAACTTTGACAACAATTTCTGGATTCGTGTGTGGACGGTTTGAAGCAAGATACCTTCCACGAACATTGTGATTCAGGCTCTTTGTTGCAAGAATACCTTGCGGAGCTTTGTGAAACAAACATTGTTTTTTTTTTTATGGAACTTTTAAGAATCGAACAGTGGAAACCATTAACAGCAAGGCAAACAGTAAATCAAGGACTTGCACAAATTACATGCTGTATTTTGATGTAAAAGTACAGTATTTGTTTTCCAAAAGATTCTGGAGATATGGGAAAAGTGAGTCTGCTATTGGGAATTTAGGCTTTAGTTATATTAAGATGAATGTTTGATATTGGTAATTCTGATAACGGTATTTGTTTAATGTTTTAGAAGCTTTACAGTAATAGAAAGCACATCCCAGAGCAGTAACACATTCCAAACCTGGAAACTCGAGACCAGGATCCAAGAGGTACTTTTAGAAGAGAATTTCTAATAAATAAAGGGATAGTCAGGAATCCATTTAGGAATAGGTTGCACTTATCTGTTCTTTGTTTATGTTTCATTAGGCACCAGTTTCTACAGAAGTCAGAAAGGGCCGCAGATTTGTGCAGCACTTCAACAGTGGAAACGCAAGAACGGTGTTGTCTCTCTTTTTTTATTTTATCCACTTCCCCCCTACCCTTGAGCTTCTGTTCTTAGTGCACTGTGTTAAAAACTAGTGTGCTGGAACAAGCAGTTTCAGGGTGGGGTCGGATTGTCTTCAACCTCCATCAGAACTGAACAAGAACTCAGGTGAGCTGGGCTTTGACAGTAATAGGCAGACCTATTATTTCTGGAGTTAACTCCATATGTTCCAGACTGGGATCCCTCATTGACCAAGAGCTCCAACCCTTCATGACGAATCTGTCATCATATGTGCGCGACACCAAAGATATCCTACAAAAGCTACAAGATATTGAGTGGCAATCTGATTTCTTCCTTGCGACTATTGATGTTGTCAGTCTTTATACTTCTATTAAACACACTGATGGCCTAACAGCAGTGAGCAAATGCTTGTCTACCAGATCAGTTCAATATCTGACACGCAATGCAATGATCTTGGATTTTCTCAAATTCAGCTTGCAAAACAACTATTTTCTCTTTGATGGTAACTATTATCTACAACTCCAAGGAACTGCGATGGGAGCAAAATTTGCTCCACCTTATGCTTGTATCCTGATGGGAGCTGTTGAAAACCATTGGCTCTGGTCAGACTGCTCCGATCAATTCATAAAATATATCATCTTTTGGGGAAGGTACATAGACGATATCTTGCTTATTTGGCAAGGCTCAGAGGCTCATCTCCAAACATTTATTCAGTCTTTAACACCCAATCCCTGGGAGATTGAAGTAACATATCAAATCTCCAATTCCTCCATTGAATACTTAGATCTATTGATTTATGTTGAGGGTAACAAACTTATGACCAAGTTCTTTCGCAAAAAGACATCTGCCAATTCGATCCTTCATGCTACTAGCTGTCATTCGGCTAGCATCATCCGAAATATACCTAAAGGGGAATTTCGACGTGCTAGACTAAATTGCTCTAACTTAAATGATTACGACAGAGTTTCTTCAGAAATGACTACGAGACTAGTGTCAAGGGGATACAACCAGGCTTCACTTAATACCATCCGGAAGGAAGTGAGGAACATAGATCGCAACTCTCTGCTGAACACACCAAAGCAAAACGACAAGAACACGACCATTCGATTCATTACGGCCTTCCATAATGGGCACAAGCACATTCGCAAATCACTAAAAAAATTTTGGTTCCTTCTGGTGAATAATTCCTCGATCAACCAATATATCTCTAGCTACCCACAAATAGGGTTTAGGAGAGCACCGAATCTACGTAATAAACTGTGTCCTTCTTTCTTTCAACGTAAAATCTCCACTACCTTTCTTCCACCCAAACCTGCAGGGTTCTATACCTGCAGCAAATGCTCCATCTGCAAACTAGGCCTATCCAAATCTAAAACAATAAGTATCAACAATTGTATCCATCGGATCACCGATTTCATCAACTGTTCCAGTACCTTTGTCATTTATGCCATTTGGTGCCCTTGTAACCTGACCTACATTGGAAGTACGACACGGCCCCTCAAAATTCGAATACAGGAACATTTCAGGAATATACACAAATCCGATATCCAGGCGCCGATGGTAGAACATTTTAACAAGTGTCATCAACACCAATGTACTTTTACCTTCTGTGGTTTAAGACGCATTATCCCCTCCCCCAGAGGAGGTAACACACCATTGCGACTACGTCAAGAAGAGAGCCGTCTAATAATCAAATATGATACTGTTAACAATGGACTCAATAAAGACTATGAATGGCATTTTTGGTTAACATAAAGTATTTTGAATCTTGTGTTTTCCCGCTTTTTATGTACCTGTAATTATATTGTTCTCTAAGCCCTATAGCAAAATCCTACTCTTTGACCTCTTAAAATAATCTGCTTTCAGTTTGCTTAAAAGTAAATGTAAGTTTTTGAATCACCACCATGGTTCTTTTCAATCTGCAGTGAGTATGTAATTTCTTATCCACTACGGATTACTGCTACATCCTTATAATGCATACCCACTAGATCTCATCTTATTAGCTTCGGACAAGACGGAACCCTTTATATATATATATTTATGTACTTCCTTGACTCACTGAAACTGTTTATTTTCTATGTCTTTTTCTTCCAAAATGGCGCTACCCAGCGCGTAACATGGGAGTCCCTTTTTTCTGTTTACTCATTTCCCTTTGACACGGGCTATAAAATACGCGACTCAAGACGCGGACGCGTCCGCTCTGCTCCCCGTGCCTTACTCTGATCTTCGGCCGTATTCGCACGGCATCCTAACTCTGCAACCTTGAGGTAAGGGTCTCAGAGTAAATAGCCCTTCAAAGCGAACGCTTTGTTCCTTTTGATATTTATAATTCTGTTACCGATAACAGGAGACCCTGAATACTGAGACCACCGTACTGCCGTATTGTAAATACGATATATATATAATGAGAAGTGGTCTTTGCTTACTTAATAAGCTTATTGATCGACACTAATTACCTAATACTATTTATTTTGGCTAACAAGCCACATGTAATGAAACAACTCGGAGCACTCTTCTTTCCCTTTACTCCGGTGTTCAAAACCCATAGACGAGTTTTTTCACTTTGAATAGTGTCATGCTCTTCCTGCATTCTAAATCATACGGTGTTTCTATTTTATGCCATATAAAAAAGTGTAACTCAATCTATGTAACTGGTGTTTTAACACTCTTGAACAAATCAGGCTGTTTTAGCATTTGAATATAAAATGTACAACATATGTTTGTTAAACCATGAATGTTCCAATAGATAGATTGTTTGTTACTTTACAGAAAAGAACTATTCTAGTTTATAACCAATACATGTCTGCTCTTTCGCGTGCGGTATGTTTATTTGCATTTGTTTTACTTTGTTTAGCACCCGAGCACTTATATCTTTCAATTCTGAGCACAGGTTCACCTAGGGGATAACCACTATTTGACAACCTATATTTTCCTTTTTTCTTTTCTTTTCTTGGGATCCTAGGAGATAATTATGGACTCTTTTCGATCCACTTCCCACCGTTCATTTCTCCACCATAATTTCACGTTTGAGAACATACTTGTAATGCCACTGATTGCTGCTTTACTCTTTTGGAATTTCCATATAACAGGGTTTGATCACAGTCACCATTTAGTACCCACATATCTTCCTTTTTATTCAACATTTGGTTCTAACTACTCTATATCTGGACTGAGCACACTTTTAATGACCTATGCACGGGCACCCTTATTCTAGCTCACTCTCTTGATGATGTCTTAATGACATCTCATCCTCTCTATAGGTACAATTTTGAACTGCAACTTGTTACTTTTGTTTATTTCCAGCCTTGAGAAAGCCCCGGCAAATATATTGCCAGAGGGGGCGAAACACGTGTTGGCTGATTCTCCGTTTTCCTTGGCTATTACAAATTGTTTGGACCTTGGACTGTACATCATGTTTTTCTAACCAGTAACTGACTGTATAACTGGGACTACCTTGTTTGGCATAATAATAAAACCAATAACTTTTAAAGTGGGACTTCACCTGTTTTGTATACAACCTTGTAATATGGTCTCCACCGGGCTGAAGATGCCTGCCACCGGCCACGGCGGTCCCTTCCCACTGGCAGTACTGGCTGTGTTCTGTTGGGAACACCGCCATGTTCATAATATGGCGGTATTCTCCGCCAACCCACCAGTAGTGCGACCGCCATTACCAAACTCGTAATGAGGGCCTTGGTTTTCAGCCTCATTGTCTTAAAGCAATTGGATTTTAAACCTAGAATGGCACTCATATTAATAATGCTGTATTTCTTTTTGCACTCATGAAGTTCAGGGATTTTATATGTTAGATTTTCAAACATTCCAAAGAGTAGGGGATACATATAGCTATAGAAATCCATATATAGATAGAAATTTATCTCAGGAAGACATTACTTTCTTCACCGTTATTACATCCATATTGAACAGTCTCTAACCTGTGTTTGTCTAATATTTCAGTCTTATCGCGGACAAGGCTAAATTCTTCCTCTTCTCACCCTTAGAGGGCAAGTCCTCAGCATAAAGCTGGCTTAAATCCCTCAACCCCTTTGTAAACAGCCCCTCTGTAAGTTAATATTTCCCTCTGGAAACAAGATGTCAGTATAAATATGCTTGTCTAACATGCAAGGATTTTCATTTAAATACCCCCAGTACTTGACACAAAAATCTAGATCACTGGAGGCTAAAGCAGAAGAAGACTGTGCATGGAAATCCCAAAGTCCTTGAAACAGCTTTTCTGAAGCCTCACCACAAATCACAGTGAAGAATGTTCATACTCTGAATATTCATGAACACATATAAAACCTTTCAAAGAATGAAGATATCATGTTCTAAAAAGACATACATGTTACCTTAAGGTTGTTGACTTACACTGCTCTAGACAAAACTTGTTGTATCAACTATCATATGGTTGACTTGTTTTATTTTTTCTTTAACAACAACCACTACTATTTCCATCATTGCATTATTGATTCACCTTATTTTTCATTTTTTTCCTAATCCCAAAATTTTTGGTCACTGTTTCCATATTTCTCATGGGGATTGTGAAAATTACTTGTTTTCTCCTCCATTGCAAAACTCAAACAAATGTGTTTGAAAGGGGCCTGGGCCTTGTTTTATAAAAAAATATATAAATAAATGAATAAATAAACAACCATTCTTAACCCTTAGCTACTTTGCCTCCCCCAGTGCTGAGCCCTTTTTTGGCTGTTTGGGGTAGTTTATGCTTAGGGCTCCATAATCATTTTTCCACATAAGCCATCCACACCAAATATGCGTCCTTTTTTCTCCAACCTCTTGGGGTTTATGAATGTACCCAGGGTTTGCAGAGAAATTAGCTGAAATACAGCAAAAGTTTGTTTTTTTGGGATAAAATGGTAAAAAGTGCTGCAGAAGAAAGCATCTGTTTTCTTCCCTGCACATGACATCAAAAAAGGGTTTGCAGTGCTAAAATCATCATCTTCCCACCTTTCATGAACAGGCAGACTAGAATCAGAAAACCAATTTTTTCAACACAGTTTTGGCATTTTACTAGGACATACCCTATTTTTCCTACTTTTTGTGCTTTTAATCTCCTTCTGTCGCGTAGGCTCTTATTATTCTAATGAGACTACTGAATGTGAGCAGCAGAATCGCCTGCGGTGTGGGAGACTGAGTCTTAACCCACTACAGGTGACACCTGTTGCCCTAATCCAGGGTTTGCTCCGGCTAACTAGCAGTGCCTTATCTCTACCCTAGAGCAGGGATGATTGGGCAGCCGAGCGCATGACACAATTGACTTCTCAAGGCAATTGTGGTTACTCTGGTCTCATCCGTTTCTCACAGTTACATTAGTCTCACATATACAGATGACAAACAGAGGCAGTATATGTTTCAATAAGGTTTTTAATGAGGCAACTTCATCTTAGACAATAAAGTGTGTATTTCAATAACCAGGACGATAAAGCTTGACAGAATTAGAATTTTGACAAGGAGAGTAAAGCATAAGAATAACACTACCATGTTGTCACTAAAGTCAATAGACTAACTCCTACCTAGGCTATGATAGAGCACAGCATGTTAAACTCTAATTCTGCCCTTCAGGTTCCCCTGGGAAGACATCATCCCCCATAACTGAGCAAAGGCCTGAAGTCTGCACAAGCAGCTGTAGCGAAACGTTCAGCAATCAGCATACAGTTGTGGTCCTCTGGCTGGAATCTCCCTCTAATGTGTAAGGGAAAATTAGGTGTTTTTATAATAAAACAGCTGATGTTCTGAGAAAATGTCCTTACGTAAGGATGTGTATTTTCTATGAATACCAGAGACAAAACATTTACCACGTTCACCGGCAACCTATCTTACTGCAGCCTTGAAAGAAGCACTGAGTAAACAAGAATGTCTTGTTTAAAAACGTAGTGCTGCCTTAAGCAATAACAGTTAGATAGAGAGAAATAAAACAAGACCGCAAATGTGGCTATTGTTAAAATAATAAATAACGCTGAATAAAGTACATCTAGGTTAAAGTACATAGCGGCAGGCCTAGTGTGGTAAAATAACGTGGATGGAGCTAAAACTAAAATGGCTACACAACACCTTCCCCTTGCCGGTTGAAGGTGGTTCAAAGTCCAATTATATGTAAAAGCTACTAAAACTCAACCTAAGATACATATGTAAAAAATCTCAATAATGACAAGTTAAAAGGACACATGAGCATATATAAAAGGACAATTTAAAATGTCAACATGTGGCGTAAAAAAAGCAGAATTTCAAGAGTCAGAGTCATTTTGGAAGTTGCCAATTGAATCCGGGACAATGGAGGAAAGGGAATCTTCCACTTCGGCAGGTGTTAAAGTTGGAAATGCATCGCCAAGAAGGACCAAAAAGCATTCATGTTCCATAGCTTGAGCTTCAGCCATGGGAGCAGCATTCCATGGTGTGCCCAGTAATGAGTTCAGAGCTGCATCCTCCAGGAAGGGCAACTCATAAGCAGCTCCCCGTAGCAAACGCACCCCCAACGGGCATGTCCGGTAATGAACCCTCAGCGAGAACATCAACAGATCAGTGTCCAGTAAAAGTAAGCGCTGTGTAGAAAGACAAACTTTCAGTACATGTTCGAAGGAGCACCAGAGGCACCGAAACATGAGCTGCACACAATGCAAAACCGGTCTGAATGACAGGGACCAGTCATACTCCAATTGCTCCAGGAGTGTCGCTCCGAAGTACTGCATCATTCATTCACAACGCAGTTGCGCTGGTGGGGGCGCTTTCATTCTTTCTTGTTGTCGCGGGACAGCCATTGTGCAGAAAAAGTAGCAATAGCAAAATGCCACGTATTATAGTCAAAGTTGTTGGAAATCCCCCGAAAATACTAGAGAATATCAAGTGAATGGCTGATGGTATTAAACTGAATATGGAGGAGAAGGTGTGAACGAAACAAGAACTCAACACCCTTAACGAAATTTGCGATTCCAGTAGTACTGGATGCATTAAATATTCATCCCACGAGTTCACCAAAGTGTCTCGGAAAGTTGGTACTTAAAAGGGACTGTATCTCTGTTGATGACCTTGCCACCTGAAGTGCGTATTTCTCGCATGCAGATGAGAGAGCCACATGTTTTTGGAACAAGAAGGCTTTGAGTCTGCTCAACTTGTCAAAATTCACATTAGAAGTAGCAATATGGGGACAAATGTCAGCAACCTCTTTCTAGCTAGTGGAAGGAAAAAGTACATTACCCGCATCTAACAATCTTAGAGACCGAAACAACAAAAACTATTCCGGCACACATCCCACAATAGTCTTCACTATTGAGGAGAACATAGCTGACATTTGAGAGCACTTGGAACGTAGGTCTAATCAAGGGGACTGGAAGTCCCTTAAGATAACAAGCCAAGTTCGCTGCCGAATCGTTACACGGCCCAAGCTGGGACAGCTGTTTACAAACCATTGAATGGCTGACAGAAGTCTTGTATTCACTACCACTAAGAAAGACCTCTTTCATGCCACTGAGACATTTGTACTAAAAGGGCAGCTCCCACACCTTCTGGATGTGACTATCTCCCAGCTTTTTATATCTGCCTACTGGAATGTGTTAAAAACAGAACGTGAATTGAAGTGTTGAAATAGGCAGATTAATGACCCCGTGTATTAACCACTCTGCAGATGGTTTTTCAGCCACAGTAAAAGGCAACTTTTCTAATTTTTCGATGTTTAACTTAACATAAGTCACTTCTTTCTTACCAATTAGTTGTTGTTGTTGTGTTAAATTAAATGTAGAAAATATGTCCCTTGTGCTAACGTGTTGCCAGGGAATGCGACCTGCCTTCAATATTTGAAGTGTCCAACCCAACTGCATAATGGACCTTAGTTGACTCTGTCCATGGTATAAAGAAGACATATCACTTTGCATTATGTCTATTGCAGAAGGGACAATGTTATTTAGGGTGTATATCCAGTCGGACAGGGTATTAATCCCATTATCTACAACAACTAATGCCTTCTGTAAGTTTTCCTGGTCTATTTGCCTTAACCGGGACGGAGCTTCTTGATGGGAAAGCTTCCAAATTTTGTTATATACTTCATATAAGAAGCGCTTTCTGCGTTGTTTCCTGGGGCCTAACGGGAAGTCCTGTAAGTCAGTGTTATCAGACAGGAGACTAAGGTGTTCTCTAACAGCATTTAGTAAGGAACTCTTCAATCATTGCTGGCATAGTTTCCTTACACTGTATGTTGTTACTATGACCGCATGTCCGAATGATATATAGCGAGGGTCCGGCCTACTAGTTCTAAAATCTCCCGTTGAGTTTATAAAATGTTTATGAGACCCATTGGTATCTATTGGCCACAATAACCAACCGCCAGGACATGAAAGTGAAGCATTAAATGTGATATTCTGGACCCATTCATCAAGCTGATCTTCAGTTGCATTTATATATTTTAGCCATTTGTGAAATTTTGCAGGGGCAGGAATACTGGGCGCATTCAATTCCTTCATGTTTGCTAAGCCTCAACAACTTGTTTGTTGTAGAGTTTCATTTAAATATATTATGTGAACAGGTATCAGGAATGCTCTAAAGAAAGATTCCTTCCCCCTTATTTGCCAATTACGTGTTTCCCATACACTTTTTAAGTCAATCAACTTCAGCCAATATTCATAGCCTTCTATAGCCAACCGGGAAACAAAGGAATCAGAGTAAATACATTTCTTATCTGTTAATAATATATGTACATTTTCCATTGATGACAATGTAAAAAAGTACGACTCAGCATTTTTAACATTGTGCCCAGAGAAATATGCAAACTTTGATGAGCATGTTTTAGAACTCCCCTGTGTTGGAGATGGACAATGTTCCTATTGCGTGTAATCATAAACAGTCTTTGGGGTACTTGCTCTGTGAATGAAATGGTGTCCATAATAATTATAGCAAAACATATCACAATAATTCTCTTTAGATTGATAAACATCTTTGTTTTCAAATACAGTATAATACTGCAATTCAGTCATCATTGAATCAACTGTTTTCACATCCCAACTATCAGAAATAACTCTGGGTATTATTACATCGTTCATTGGAAGTTTAAACATATATGGTATTTGAATGACCTCTGTGGGGCTGTCTATATCAAAAGTTACTTTATCCCAAACAATCCCATCAGGAATTGGAATAGCGGAAATGTTCACAAAATACAAGTCTCTGCTGACCTTGTGAGAAGAAAAATGTGGTTTTAGGATCTCATCCACCAGTTCAATGGTTGATCTTTCAGGAAGGAAATGACCATGTATTAAACAAAAAGTTTTTTATGACAAAACCAATCAAAAGTAGGAAAGCCAATATAGTCAAGGAAAGCCACAGATAGTTCCACGGGAGAATAAAGTAAGTTGCTTTAAGCCAGTTTATCAGCTTACGTGATTTTGACAGTGCGGATGTAGAAGAGGCGAATGAGTCCAAAACGGTGTCTTTGATGTCGGCAAAGTATCCAGAAGCAGTTTGTGCAAAAGCTGGAGCCGTGTTTGTAGGTGGAGAATCAGTGGCTATTTCCCGTGGTGTTTCAGAATAAATTACGACATCCGTCTGTGTTGAAGTTGTGTCAAATTGATCAATTATTTCTGTATTGTTTGATGAAACAGATGTCAGTGGAACAAATGCAAGATCATTTTCCTCCCTCCCCAACCCTGGAGAGGTGTCAGTGTTGCTGCTCACAACTTGTAGAGGGACTTCTTGACCAGTAGTGAGAAGGATTCTAGAACTACTGGCTGTTCCTCTTGGTCTGCTGTGCAGTATCGGCCACATGGTGTAACTTTACAGTGTCAATAGATACAAAACAGTTTTCTTCAGCACCAGCCAACAGTGGTAGAATGACAGTTCTTGTACCGTGTATTCCCAAGACTGGGACTGGTGCACAATAAGAAGGACCAAACTCCTTTTTCACAGCAACCTTTTCACGTACTAGATCCCCAACTTTAGGAATCCAGCTAGTAGGTGTTACTGGCACATCCTTAATTCCTGTGGAGGCAGCACTGGCAGAAGCGTTGTCGTCACAGAACTGTTGTAATTCCTGTAAGATAGTGACACGTTCATTTATGTCAAAGGGTGTTTCTGCCGCCTCCACCCAAGGACCATCAAGATCTGGAACATACATTTGAGTTCCGAATAGGCACATATATGAAGTACGACCCCCCAGGGACCTACTAGGCAGATTGTTAAGTGCTCTCTGGACTCCATATAATTAAGCCAGCTACGACAGGTACCTAAGAGCCTGGCTGTGAATGACTGCTTTAAATCACAGTTTAGTTGCTCCACAACACTATTTCCCTCGGGATGAAATGAAGATGAGTAATGGAGTTGGACCCCTAACAAATCCATGGCATCCCTGAATGCCCTTGAGGCGAAGGCAGGGCCCTGGTCTGAGTGGAAAGCCGCAACTGCATATGTACCGTTAAAGACTCGCAAATCTTTTATAACAGTCTGAGCGTCAGCCGAGCATTGTGGCCACACCCATAGAAAGCTGGAGTCCACAGCAACTAAAATGTATTTGTATGCACTATCCGGTGTCAAGGGACCACAATGGTCCAACTACACACATTGTAATGGTTTGCTGGAAATTAAGAGGTGTGTCAGCGGTGGGAGTTTAGCAGTAGAAACCTTAATTTGTTGGCAGATGTCACAGTAAAGAACATACTGCTTGGCCTGTTTGTATAGACCTGCCCACCAATAATGGGCTTGTAACAATGATATTGTAGCCGCCACACCAGCATAAGCAGATGCTACCCCCTCGTGCGCTGCTTTAATCAACTCCGATCTTATGTCTATATTGGGAATAACTAGAACCCCTGCGCCGGGTATTTTTACCTCAGCATCTAGGCAGTCTCTCATTCAGTAGGACTATTTGGCTGGAAATGCTTTTGGACAGGGCGTACCTTCAGCCGTAGCTATCGTGCAGCCCATATGTAATTGTTCGGTTTTGTTCCTGAGCGGGTTACTGCAGCAACAGTGGTCGTAGCTACTGCTGACTTTGTGGCTTCATCAGTCAGTGTATTTCCAGCAACGTGTATTCCGACGCACTGATGTCCAAGTGAATGTACAACATGGACATTTGGTAGCGTTTCCTTCAGATCCGCTACTTTCCCCCACAGAAGTCTGGGTTTAATGGTGTTGCCTCTGAACCCGTTTTGGTGCCAGTAACGCGGGTATTCAATAAAGGACTGGACACAGTAGTACGAATCACAAACAATCAGTGTTAACTGTGCAGGATCCGTATGTTCCAGTACCATCACCAGAGCCCTTAGCTGTGCTAGTTGTGCTGTGCAATCCACTAGGATCTGCGTGAATGTATGCTGGGGACAGAATTTATTATTTATTATAGCCACTTACCACTGTGCAAGCAGCCGAGTATTGATTCTTTGTGCCAGTTGCAGGTTGCGCAGGGCCATCAGTGTACATGACTCTTTGATACTGATCAATAGGCAGTGTGTTTGCTGGAACTGGGTATTCTAGCTCATATTGTAAAAAAATTTGAGTTTGTAATTTTAGATCAAACATTTATTCTACATCAGTGGCTATCAAAGACGATGCCCATTGAATCCAACGTGGATGTAATGCTTTAGCGTTCGAAATGCTGGCTTTGGTAACAACTCAAGGGCTGGAATTGGGGAAACGACAATAATGCGTTGGCCTTGGGCTAATGGTCTTTCTTTAATGACAGCCATCTGAACACTAGTGAGAATTTTCTCAGTGGGAGCAAAGTGTTGTTCTGCTGCTGAGTACAAATGTGATTTATATGCAGTCGGGACTGTCTCACCCTCACTGATAGTTCCATAGGTGAAACCAATTGCACCAGCAATTACTCTGACGACCAACTGTGTTTTGCTGTCCATCGTGTGTAAATGTTGCGCTGCAAGCTTGTCTGTTTGTAAAGCTCTGAGAATGCGTGTGTGTTTGACTGTCCAAAATTTACTTGAAAAGTCAGGACGTATTAAGTCATATAAAGGTTTTATGCGTGATGCATAATCAGGAATGTAAGTTCTGCCAAAATTTAAGAAACGCAATAGAGATTGGAGTTTTTTAATGGTATTTGGATGTTGTAACTCTGCACATTTTTCCAAGAATTGTGGCGCTATGCTCTTTCCTTCACTTGACAGCTCATATCCCAAAAACAGGATGCTGAAGAAGGCTATTTTTTTTCATTTGTAGCCGAACTCGGCAAATCCTGCAACAATGCGCGCTACCCATTTTAAATGCTGCAGTAATTCATCATCCGTGAGATAGATAGCATCTACTTAGGACAAAGCTTCAGGGTCTATGTCATGCAATATTAAAGTCACACAAGCCGCGAATATTCCTGGACTGTTCTTGTACCCCTGGGGTAAACTAAATAATTTTTTCTAGGAGCCTGATGCGCTGAAACCTGTTAAGTCTCTACTCTCAGGTGCTATATTTTGGTAGAAGAAACCATTTGAAATATCCAGTGCTGTTTTGTATTTTTTGCACACTATGTTATTCATGAGTGCTGTGCTATGTGAGTTTTGTATAGCATATGTGCGTGTATGACTGTTTAAATGTCTGTAGTCTAAGACTATTCGATAAGAATGGTCTGGTTTAGCTACTGGGAATAAGGGATTATTCAAAGGTAAGACACAGGGTTCAATTATGCCCTGGTACTCCAGTTGTGTGAGTATTTCCCTCACTGGTGCTTTAGCATTATGTTTGATTGGATATTGAGGTTGAGGTTGGGGTTGATTTTTATTAGGAATTACATGGTAGGGGGAATCTTTGTCCCATCCTATGTAGTTGCGATATAACGCAGGTGCCTGCGCCAATGCCCAATCAATGGCATAGGATTCTGAGAGCTCTTTGGGAACAAGGGGCAAGAAAGAAGGTTTGATAACATCTTCCCCATATGGGCATGTACGGACAAATGTAGGTGGCCAATCTTGTTCGGCCAACAAAATATCATATATGTTTATGAAGTGGTCCCAAAAGATTGCGTCTATTGTGTGTTCAATGTCTCCTTCTAACTGTAACGTTACTTTGTACACCCTGTCAGGCGTGGAGACAAGCATGTCCGCAGTTTATACTTGTAGTCATCAGATGCTTTCACCTCCAGATGCTCTAGAAGATTCCAGCAAACTATTGTCACTTCTGCCGCGCTGTCTAATAGCGCTAATGCCCACTTCTTGTTCTTCAAGAGAGCCCTCTTCTTGGGTGGCATGTCGAACTGCAACTGCTGCCACTTTTTTCTTTTTAAATTGGGGTTTTTGTTGGGGAGGTTTCTCTTCCATTTTAAAAGAAACCTCTGTTGAGCGTTGTAATTCCTGTCTCGGTTTCGTTCATTCGTTAGCTTTATTTCGGTGAAGATAAATACCATAAAAGCACACCACAAATCACAAATTCATAATTTTACAAAACAACAAGCTATGTATAAAAATCCTCAGAAGTAAAATGTTGAACTGCATAAAAAACTTTGAACATAAGCATTTTCCCTCAAAAAATTCATACCGTATTATGGGATCATGCGAAAATGCAGAATTTTTCGTGATAGGTATCAAAAGTCAAATACATACCTAACTAGACATAACAGATAAAATAAGAATAAGACGTTTCTATTTAAAAAGTATAAGAATATATAAACGTAAAAAGTTCATTGGACAATAAAAAGTGATAAATGCATACATTAAAATTCACAAGTGGGTTCATCAGTGGCCACTCCCAACGTCTATTGTTAAATTTTCCCCTATTTTTTTAAGCGTATTCAATCTGCAATGCCAAATAGAATCTAAATATTTTGCCAAACAACAAGCCACTAAAACAGATGGATCTGATTTAAGAACTCTCAGAGCCAGTAGACAATTCCTAAAACCCATTTTTCTACAGAATGGAATAATCCAACGAGCCCTCTGTTTATGGTATGCAGGACATTGAAAGAGGACATGGGTTATGGATTCTTCCCTGGCACAGCCCATCGGGCACATCTTAGAAGTACAACTAGTATTAGTCTATTTGTGTGTTAGGATGCGCAAAGGAAGAGAACCTATCCTAAATCTGGTATACAATGCACGTGCACGTGGAGAGAGTACTGTGTCCATATATTGCTCGGATTCATAGTGGCATTTGATTTTTAGAAAGCTGCCAGTCATAGATGGTGGTGAGACTGCAGACAGTTGTGTAAGTTGGACATTGAGCCAAAATGCATCCTTCAGTGTCTGTGTTGCATTTTTTGGGATAGATGACGGATCCTTCCAGTATGACCCCAAACCAAGTAGTACGAAGGTCCGTTCTACATGCACACCACTTGATTTTTAGACTAGTGTTATTGGCCATCAAGTTAGCTAGCCCGCATCTACAGGGAGTAAGAGAGTCTAGTGACCATAGGCGAATCCAAAACAGCAGAGGCCTGAGAGCAGCGATCTGGCTAATGGGAGGCACATTTAGATCCATTCGAATAGGAAGCATTGGGGTACTGGAGGGAACTCTTAACAATGACCTTAAGAAAGAGTTTTCCACCCTTGTCAGATCGTCTTAATTGCAATGGCCCCACAATTCAGCTCCATAAAGGCCCCCCCCCGCTTGCGATTTATAAATTTCAAGATAAATACCATAAAAGCACACCACAAATCACAAATTCATAATTTTACAAAACAACAAGCTATGTATAAAAATCCTCAGAAGTAAAATGATGAACTGCATAAAAAACTTTGAACATAAGCATTTTCCCTCAAAAAATTCATACCGTATTATGGGATCATGCGAAAATGCAGAATTTTTCGTGATAGGTATCAAAAGTCAAATACATACCTAACTAGACATAACAGATCAAATAAGAATAAGACGTTTTTATTTAAAAAGTATAAGAATATATAAACGTAAAAAGTTCATTGGACAATAAAAAGTGATAAATGCAAACATTAAAATTCACAAGTGGGTTCATCAGTGGCCACTCCCAACGTCTATTGTTAAATTTTCCCCTATTTTTTTAAGCGTATTCAATCTGCAATGCCAAATAGAATCTAAATATTTTGCCAAACAACAAGCCACTAAAACAGATGGATCTGATTTAAGAACTCTCAGAGCCAGTAGACAATTCCTAAAACCCATTTTTCTACATAATGGAATAATCCAACGAGCCCTCTGTTTATGGTATGCAGGACATTGAAAGAGGACATGGCTTATGGATTCTTCCCTGGCACAGCCCATCGGGCACATCTTAGAAGTACAACTAGTATTAGTCCATTTGTGTGTTAGGATGCGCAAAGGAAGAGAACCTATCCTAAATCTGGTAAACAATGCACGTGCACGTGGAGAGAGTACTGTGTCCATATATTGCTCGGATTCATAGTGGCATTTGATTTTTAGAAAGCTGCCAGTCATAGATGATGGTGAGACTGCAGACAGTTGTGTAAGTTGGACATTGAGCCAAAATGCATCCTTCAGTGTCTGTGTTGCATTTTTTGGGATAGATGACGGATCCTTCCAGTATGACCCCAAACCAAGTAGTACGAAGGTCCGTTCTACATATGCACACCACTTGATTTTTAGACTAGTGTTATTGGCCATCAAGTTAGCTAGCCCGCATCTATAGGGAGTAAGAGAGTCTAGTGACCATAGGCGAATCCAAAACAGCAGAGGCCTGAGAGCAGCGATCTGGCTAATGGGAGGCAAATTTAGATCCATTCGAATAGGAAGCATTGGGGTACTGGAGGGAACTCTTAACAATGACCTTAAGAAGGAGTTTTCCACCCTTGTCAGATCGTCTTAATTGCAATGGCCCCACAATTCAGCTCCATAAAGGCCCCCCCCGCTTGCGATTTATAAATTTCAATAGCGGGCGTCATGGCGAAGCTAGGAGATCTAGCTGCAAATCTTACAATACCACTCGCCCGTTGTTTCAAGCGGAAGTTTGCTTTCTGGAGATGGGAATGTCACTTATGTGAGTCTTCTAGTTTCAGACCTAGGTAGTCGAAATCACCAACTTTTTCCAACGCGGCACCCTCTAAGTAAATAGGTCGCTGCATCCTGCCTTTTTTGTCCCCAAACACCATACATTTAGTTTTTAGTCGATTGATTTCCAGGCCATGGTCATTACAGAAATCCATGAACCTCGAAAGCAGGGTTGAAAGACCTGTAGCTGTTTGGGATATCAGCAAGGTGTCATCAGCAAATAGGAGGCAAGGAATCTTCTGCCCTCCTAATTTTGGGGTGTAAGGAAATGCCTCCTTGGCATGGTTACCCCCTGACTTTTTGCCTTTGCTGATGCTAAGTTTTGATTTGAAAGTGTGCTGAGGCCTGCTAATCAGGCCCCAGCACCAGTGTTCTTTCCCTAACCTGTACTTTTGTTTCCACAATTGGCACAGCCTGGCATCCAGGTAAGTCCCTTGTAACTGGTACTCCTGGTACCAAGGGCCCTGATACCAGGGAAGGTCTCTAAGGGCTGCAGCATGTCTTATGCCACCCTGGGGACCCCTCACTCAGCACAGACACACTGCTTGCCAGCTTGTGTGTGCTAGTGAGGACAAAACGACTAAGTCGACATGGCACTCCCCTCAGGGTGCCATGCCAACCTCACACTGCCTACAGGTATAGATAAGTCACCCCTCTAGCAGGCCTTACAGCCCTAAGGCAGGGTGCACTATACCATAGGTGAGGACATAGGTGCATGAGCACTATGCCCCTACAGTGTCTAAGCAAAACCTTAGACATTGTAAGTGCAGGGTAGCCATAAGAGAATATGGTCTGGGAGTCTGTCATGCACAAACTCCACAGCACCATAATGGCTACACTGAAAACTGTGAAGTTTGGTATCAAACTTCTCAGCACAATAAATGCACACTCATGCCAGTGTACATTTTATTGTAACATACACCCCAGAGGGCACCTTAGTGGTGCCCCCTGAAACCTTAACCGACTACCCGTGTAGGCTGACTGGTTTTAGCAGCCTGCCACACACCAGACATGTTGCTGGCCACATGGGGAGTGCCTTTGTCACTCTGTGGCTAGTAACAAAGCCTGTACTGGGTGGAGGTGCTTCACACCTCCCCCTTCAGGAACTGTAACACCTGGCGGTGAGCCTCAAAGGCTCACCCCCTTTGTTACAGCACCCCAGGACACTCCAGCTAATGGAGTTGCCCGCCCTCTCCGGCCACGGCCCCACTTTTGGCGGCAAGGCCGGAGGAGATAACGAGAAAAACAAGGAGGAGTCACTGGCCAGTCAGGACAGCCCCTAAGGTGTCCTGAGCTGAGGTGACTCTAACTTTTAGAAATCCTCCATCTTGCAGATGGAGGATTCCCCCAATAGGATTAGGGATGTGCCCCACTTCCCTCAGGGAGGAGGCACAAAGAGGGTGTAGCCACCCTCAGGGCTAGTAGCCATTGGCTACTAACCCCCCAGACCTAAACACACCCCTAAATTCAGTGTTTAGGGGCTCCCCAGAACCTAGGAACTCAGATTCCTGCAACCTAAGAAGAAGAGGACTGCTGAGCTGAAAAACCCTGCAGAGAAGACGGAGACACCAACTGCTTTGGCCCCAGCTCTACCGGCCTGTCTCCCCACTTCTAAAGACACTGCTCCAGCTACGCTTTCCACAGGGACCAGCGACCTCTGAAGCCTCAGAGGACTGCCCTGCATCTAGAAGGACCAAGAACTCCTGAGGACAGCGGCTCTGTTCACCAAAGACTGCAACTTTGCAACAAAGAAGCAACTTTGAACCAACACGCGTCTCCCGCCAGAAGCGTGAGACTTGGCACTCTGCACCCGACGCCCCCGGCTCGACTTGTGGAGAACAATCACTTCAGGGAGGACTCCCCGGCAACTGCGAGACCGTGAGTAGCCAGAGTTGAGCCCCCTGAGCCCCCACAGTGACGCCTGCAGAGGGAATCCAGAGGCTCCCCCTGACCGCGACTGCCTACTTCAAAGACCCGACGCCTGGTAAAGGCACTGCATCCGCAGCCCCCAGGACCTGAAGGATCCGACCTCCAGTGCAGGAGCGACCCCCAGGTGGCCCTCTCCTTTGCCCAGGTGGTGGCTACCCCGAGGAGCCCCCCCCTTGCCTGCCTGCATCGCTGAAGAGACCCCTTGGTCTCCCATTGATTTCTATTGTGAACCCGACGCCTGTTTACACACTGCACCCGGCCGCCCCCGTGCTGCTGAGGGTGTACTTTTTGTGTGGACTTGTGTCCCCTCCTTATCTTTGTGCCCTACAAAACCCCCCTGGTCTGCCCTCCGAAGACGCGGGTACTTACCTGCTGGCAGACTGGAACCGGGGCACCCCCTTCTCCATTGAAGCCTATGCGTTTTGGGCACCACTTTGACCTCTGCACCTGACCGGCCCTGAGCTGCTGGTGTGGTAACTTTGGGGTTGCTCTGAACCCCCAACGGTGGGCTACCTTGGACCCAAACTTGAACCCCGTAGGTGGTTTACTTACCTGCAAAAACTAACAAACACTTACCTCCCCCAGGAACTGTTGAAAATTGCACTGTCTAGTTTTAAAATAGCTATATGTCATTTATGTGAAAACTGTATATGCTATTTTGCTAATTCAAAGCTCCTAAAGTACCTACCTGCAATACCTTTCATTTGAAGTATTACATGTAAATCTTGAACCTGTGGTTCTTAAAATAAACTAAGAAAATATATTTTTCTATACAAAAACCTATTGGCCTGGAATTGTCTCTGAGTGTGTGTTCCTCATTTATTACCTGTGTGTGTACAACAAATGCTTGACACTACTCCTTTGATAAGCCTACTGCTCGACCACACTACCACAAAATAGAGCATTAGAATTATCTCTTTTTGCCACTATCTTACCTCTAAGGGGAACCCTTGGACTCTGTGCATACTATTCCTTACTTTGAAATAGTGCATACAAAGCCAACTTCCTACAGGGGCCATCATTGGAACACTCCATAAGATAGGGAATGCATGCATTTAGGAATAGAAGGAATAAGGTAGGGGCAAGTACACAGCCTTGTCTCACGCCACGAGCAGTAGGAAATTCTTCACTTAATTCATCTTGCCGACCCCATCTAATTCTGGCATAATTACCAATATAAAGATCTCTAATGATATTTAAAATAGAGCAGGGGACTCCCAGTTTAGTCAAGACCTCCCACAATTTGTAGCGGGGTACTAAATCGAAAGCTGATTTTAAGTCAACAAATGCTACGAATAGATGACCTAAGTCCACATCTACAACTTTCCATTTAATGGAGATGAAGCGGAAAATCTGGTCTATTGTACTGATTTTTTCTCTGAAGCCCGCTTGGAGGTGGTTTAGGATTTGGTTTTCCACTATCCATTTCCTCAGCCTGCTCAACAATTGGTGGCAAAATATTTTTGGAAGATTGTCGAGAAGGCTGATAGGTCTATAGTTTCCCGGGGAATTCCTCTCTCCTTTCTTGTAGGAGGGCACAATGATTGCCTCTTTCCATGAGTCATGGTAGGATCTAGTTGTCAGAATGGCGTTAGAAAGCCTATTAATATATGGACTCCAGATGTTCTGGTCCGCTTTAAACATATATGACGGGATCCCATCCGACCCTGGGGCCTTCGGTGCTTTTTGAGCAGTGATGGCCAGCGCAGTTTCATTCAATGTGAAGGGAGGCAAGGAGGACATAGGCGAGTAAGATGCTGTCAGCTCTCCCAAACTTGCTACATCACAGACCAGTGGGGAGCCATACAGTTCCTTGAAATGGGAAAGCCAGGCATCGGGGGTACTATGGGACTCCAGATAAGGTGCTCGGTTCTGGTCGCTACAAGAGACCAGAAACCAGAACTGTTTAGAGTCGTGGACCCTAGCTGCCTCAGATAGTTCGCTCCAAAGCCCCTCTTCATACTCATGTTTGCTCTTATTACATGTAGAAACATAATGGCACCTGGCATTGATAATACCTAGTCTATCCTTTGTCCTTAACGCATTAACCAAGGTATTTTCAGCCTCTCTACACCTCTTGTTGAACCATTTGGTACAGGGTGGGCACAAGAGTTAGTCAATGGCCTAGCGCATTTGGAAAACAGCTCTTTCAGGATTGCAAAGAGGTCCAAATGTAAAGACGTAACTTCAGTTGGGGCAAATATAAGGCTATCGTCAAATAACTGGTGGGTAGAGATTAAAGCACACAGTTTATCTCGAAGCTTGTTCGATCTCTGAAAGGAGTCCCATCTTACCGTACGCCTATTGCTAGACAACTCCATGTCACCAGAAGGAGCAGAAGGAAATACAGCTCCTGCTAAGAAAGATCTCTTATACGTAGTCTGGAGAGGGACGTGGTCGCTAGTATGTGGATTACCCACTTCCAAGTCTGATATGTGGTGCCAAACTCTTAAATCAAAGAAAATGTAATCCAGTTTATTGCTATAGAGACCCCTGAAGAAAGTTGGTCTGGCAGGAGTGTCAGCTGGAAAGCGGCCATTACCAAGACGGAAACCATGAAGTATCATAAGGTCTATTATCTGCGTAGCCCTAACACAAGGTTTATATGAATTTTGTTGTATGGGATGGGGAGGAATATTCCATACGCTATCTTCAGGCTGCAGAACCTCTATGAGGTCTGAATTAAGTTTGAGTTGGACATTAAGATCCCGTGCTATTATGATATGATATTTTAGACGGAGGTCCGGGATTAAAGTATTCAATAGCTCAATAGTAATTGAACGATGGTTGGAAGGACCCGGCCTACTGTAGATATTTATGCAAAGAACAGGGGAGCCTGAGATTGGTTGGGTGGCAATGGCCAAGATATTAGGGGAATCCACATATACCTCCTTAATTCCTCCCACCTCTGTCGATTTTACCCAGGTACATAAGCCCCCTACTGCCCTACCTGCTAAAGATGGCTTAGCTGGTTTAAAAAAGGATCTAAACACCTGTCTATACGTGCAGTGTGTTGCCCAAGTTTCCTGAAACATACAGACATTAAAGTTTTCAACATATGCCCCCCACTCAATGTCAGCAAGTTTGCCATTAATGCCAGCCACGTTCCAGGACAGAAGTTTTGCTGTTGCCTGAGCAGTGGAACATCTTAATTTCCTGAGGATGTCATCTGGGGGATGGCTGTCAATAAGCTTCACCGAAGGTGAATTTGTAAAATTATTAGTAATATCAGATTGTAATTCCAGAGATGGTACAACACCTGGACTGGGTAAATTAGGTAAAGGACCTATAGCCGGTGAATCTGGGCTAAAAATGGAAATACAGGAGTTAGGAAGACATGGTCAATCAATGTCAGAGGTAGCCCCCTGGAAATCAAGTTTGCATGCTGTTTGGCCACTAGGAACAGGACCGGCGCTAGTCATAGGAGCTGAATCAGATGGTAAGCCTTTGAAAACCTGATGGCCTAATGGCCTAAAATCTTGATAGTCTTCAGAACGGCTCGAAGCCAAATTGGCTGTTCTGGAGGAAGGATTCAGCTGCATGTGACTGGCAGAAGGGCGGATAACGCTGAGAAAGATAGCAGACGTATTCCTATTTGTGTTATGTGCTTCCATGTCTAGGAGACCTGTTACCAAATGGGAATTTTTGAAATTAAGTTTTATGAAGTCCCAGCTACCGGGTAAGCCATTTACTCGTTCAGCAAATAAAATATCATCATGGATAACTGAGCCACAGCCTCTAACGTGTCTCAGCCAGTGCGAGACCTTGTTGACGAGTGAGGCTTTGTCTTCCCACGTGTTTGGAGGCAAAGATGGAACATTACACATGTATATATAGTTATTATTAGTTAGATATGAATTCCGACAAAAAGCTTTTGTGGTGTCCCGTTTAAAAAGGACATTAGAAGGAAGAGGAGTGTTACTTTCGGGAGGGGACACATGCCGGCTGTAGAGACACTTCCTTTCCATAGGGCCTGCTGCACTTGCTGGCGGTGGCAGGGGCCCAGTCGACAAACTGCCTTTTGCAAGCGGATGTTTAATTGTCACAGAATTTGGCTTAGGCTCGCAAGTAAGGAGAAGATGTTTGCTTTTGAGAAGAGTGGTGATTTCAAGCAGTAAAGATTTCAGCTCGCCTACTTCGCTCTTGAGGCTAGACACCAGTGCTAGCAAGTCATCTTGCAGGGGAGCGCTCTCCGTATGTGACAAAGTCATGGGAGTTAGTCGAGGATTTTCCAGATCTTGGGGGGCCAAGGGGGAAAAACGGTTAGAGCTTCAGATTCGAGATGGGATGCAAAGAGAGTAGAAGAACTGGTGATTTTAGTAGAGCCTTGGGAGGCTAACATCTGGTGAGGAGAAGTAGCGGTTTGCGAATTGGGAGCAGTATGCGATCTTGAAGTTAGAAACGAAATGAGAGTATCGGTTTTCGGCTCCTTTCGTCGAACTCTCTCCTTATTATTTAAGATCTGTTCCATCTCTTCGATCAGGTCGAAAATTTCCTTAGCAACACAATTGGTGTGGGGTAGCATGGCCTTATTGGTTTTAGGTATTTTAGATTTAACAGAGCCAATGCACGGCTGCCTTTCGCCTTGCGCTTCCCCATTAAGGAGTGAGACTACAACACAATGTAAAAAGAAGATTTTTAGAATAATATCCAGCACTAGGTAGCCTGACTCCGTACCTTAGGGCCCAGAGAGGGGGTCCAGCCCAGCCTCCTTCGGTCTCTGACGGGCACGGATGGGCCCGCCCTTGGCCCGGGCTTTGCCCGGGTGCGTCCCGCGCAGCAGTGATGCGCGGTGCGCTTTGTAGCGCCTGCGTTGTTGTTTGAGTAGCCCCAGGTGAGGGGCAGCAGGAAAGAGGAGCCTGGGACTTGGAGTCCCACCAGGCTCAATGCGGCAGACAGGAGCGGTGATGCGCGGTGCGCTTTGTAGCGCCCGCGTTGTTGTTTGAGTAGCCCCAGGTGAGGAGCAGCAGGAAAGAGGAGCCTGGGACTTGGAGTCCCATCAGGCTCAATGCGGCAGACAGGAGCGGTGATGCGCGGTGCGCTTTCTAGCACCTGCGTTGTTGTTTGAGTAGCCCCAGGTGAGGGGCAGCAGCAAAGAGGAGCCTGGGACTTGGAGTCCCACCAGGCTCAATGCGGCTCTCGGTTTCACATGCTCAATTCTTCACTCTGACAGCCCACATCTCTCATTGCATTTTTCCGATGAGTCCTGAAAAGAACGAGATTTTCATGCATCAGTATATTGATATCTGTCAGGAGTTTTAATATTATCTCTATTCCTGAGATTATATCTATTCTATGGGGTCTCCGTTTGGGGAGATTCTCCCCTTTCTTTTTTAGGAGCTTGTTGTTTTTTATCCCAGCGTTTCTCATTACCCTCAGGAATTTGCTTGGTAAAGTCTTTATTAGATTTACCTTGAAATAGTGTTTTTTTTGGTCTGTACCCCAGACTATCTTGACCAATACTAGGGTAGATCTCCTTGATAATCTTTGGCAGCTCGCGTTTTTGATCTTGTGGAAAAACGTCCCAGAGCTGCATGCTCACCGCTAGTGCGACCGCTTCCCCTTTAAGGTTACTTAATCTAATTGAGGATACCATGGCAAAGTTGCTCATTAATTGCATCCCCAAGTCCAGGGCTGGGGCTTCCCCGTATTCATCTTGAATTTGTTTCAACACTTCCGATAAATTGACAAGTGTTGGTGTACCATGTGCAGAAGTATAGAGTGTGGCAAATACCGTGCCCCATGTATTACAGTTACCTACAGTGGGAAACATCCCAAATGGCATGCACATTGTCAATATTCTGTGTTTATGCTGTGGTCCCGTTTGGGGAAATACTGCTTCCAGCACATGTATTTTTTAAGTTAACCAAAACGGAATTTCTTCTCGTTCGGTGGGTACTTTACTTAAACAAATGTACAGTCACAGGGTTAATGTCTGGCGCTATTACATGTGGTTGTGCCGGAGCAGCACGTGCGGGGTTTGTGTTGAATGTTTGCATTACAAACTGTACTAACCCTCTGTATATTGCTGTCAGCTCAGCATATAAGCGACAGACTTCAGCTGCTGTTAGGTTCGCTGCAGCAGGGTGAGGTGTATATGTGGCCAGCAAAGGCAAGGTAGGACCATCATTACTTAGAGGACCAAACATAGCATGTAAAATTGTGTGGGGTAGGGCACCATCAAGCCAATTATTATGTTCTTGATAAGATAGACGTATTTCTAAATATGCATATGCTCTACTTGTGCAGGTACATGTGCAGGTGTATAGTGATGAAATGTATTTGTGTTCCCATCAACTGCTGGAAATGTGACCCAAGAACAGAAAAGTTATGTTCTATAAGCTGTGTGCGCATCAACAACAAATGTGACTTGACCCCCCTGGGCCGTTAAGCCATGTGCCAATAAATGTGCAGTAAGTGGCGGTCTCATATTGACTGCAATTGCTACCTGTTGCAGATTTGCCCTATTAAATGGTAAATTTATTTAGAGATAAGGATACCAAATGGGGATTATAATTTTAAAGTTCAAGCTTGAACAACCTACAGCTTTAATTAGGTGTTCCCTACTTACTGAGGAGGAAATCCTCAATACCACGGACGTCTCTGTATGTATAGTACTGAGGTGTCTTTGTACATAGTGAGACAGAGATAATCAGGAGGACCCAAAAATTCGAGCCTGACCAAACGTTGGCGGCACCATGTCGCACAGGCTCTCATTATTCTAATGAGACTACCGGATTTGAGCGGCAGAATCCCCTGCGGTGTGGGAGACTAAGGGGGTCATTACAACATTGGCAGTAAAAGCCGCTTACCGATGTGCAGAAGACCGCCAACACACCGCCGTGGCCACGGAATTCCGCCACAGCTATTATGACCCACATCTCGAAATCCGACAAAATACAGACACCCACACAGCTCCGCCACACCAAAGGTCAGTGATAAACTGGCGAAAACAAAACCTCCACCGTCACGCCAACAGAAATACGCCCACACTATCACGACACACGAATCCACGCGGCGGTCTTTCAACCGCGGTATTCCATTGGCGGTACACACTGCCGCGCTCAAAATACACACACTTCAACAAAACACAGCCACATTGTACAATTCGAAATACACACACCTGATACACATACACACACCACTCCCACACACCCAATACAATATAAAACACACTCCCACATCACCCACAAACCCCTACGACCACTATTACAGAGAGAAGGCCAGAGAGAGACACCACCATCCACAAACTAGCATCCACAGGCACTCAACACCATCACCCACACAACTTCCACGCACAAAACACCACACACCACTACATATCACCACAGTTATCACCACACACACCACCCCACACATCACCTACACCACCCCATGGCACGGCAAAGACACCCCAGGTTCTCCGAGGAGGAGCTCAGGGTAATGGTGGAGGAAATCGTCCGGGTAGAGCCACAGCTATTTGGAGCATAGGTGCAGCAAACCTCCATTGCAAAGAAGATGGAGCTATGGCGAAGAACAGTCAACAGGGTGAACGCAGTGGGACAACACCCAAGAAATTGGGATGACACCAGGAAGAGGTGGAACGACCTACGGTGGAAGGTGCGTTCTGTGGTCTCAAGACACCACCAGGCGGTACAGCGGACTGGCGGCGGACCCCCACCTCCTCCCCCACAACTAACAACATGGGAGGAGCAGGTCTTGGAGATTCTGCATCCTGAGGGCCTCGCAGGAGTCGGTGGAGGAATGGACTCTGGTAAGACAAATCTTAACTGTTACATCTCCCACCCTACCTGCATGCCATCACATACGCCCACCCTCACCCTCACCCCCATCACTGCAACTCCTCACAAATGTCCCAATATCACAAACCACCCATTCCAACACCAAGGCCTGCATGCAACACCAAAGCATGGACACCCATCACTAAAGCATGCCCACTGCACATACCCATAACACCCCCCTAAACCATCATCACACGATGTCCCACACAGGAATGCCAGCACTGGGGTACACGGTCACCCACCCATTGCACACCATGACACACACAGATGCAATAATCATGCTTTTCCACCCCTGCAGGACCACTACCCAACGTCACCAGACAGGAGGGTCCAGACATCTCCACCCCACCCACAGAAGAGGCCCACAGTGATGACAGCAGCTCTGTCCACCATCGTGGGCCTCTGGACAGTCGGTCCCCCTCACACAGGCACAGGCCACCACAGACCTTCCACCCTCTGGTAACACCAGCACAGCACCCACCCAGCGGGCCCATACCTCCATCCCCAGGACACATCAATCAGCTCTGTGTCCACCACTACAGGGAACCCAGGATAACCCACCACCCCAACAACAGAAGGGGCCTGGGGGCAGTGGTAGTGGGCACAGGGTCCAGGGGACGGAGGCCCAGGAACACAGGGGAACTGGGAGGGCTGCTGTGTGACAGGGGGCGGACAGGCCAAGGGAACCCACTCTCCACGAGGCCCTCTCCTCAATCATGGGAGCATACCACCACTCCCAGGAGACGATGGCAACGGTCCTGGCCAAGTTTCAGGAGACCCAGCGCAAGCAGGAGGAATAGTATTTGGGGTTGAGGGAGGATCTCAGAACCATCAGCTCCGCCCTGGGCACCATCGTAGGGGTGCTGAAGGAAATACTCAACACCAGGAGGGACACTGTGGCACTCCAAGGGGCCCCTGACACTAGCATGGACGATGAACTGCCCACCACCTCCGCCGGCGCTAGTGGACAGGAGGCACCGCCACAGGACCACCACACCAGCACCCCACCCCCTGCAGATGGAGAACCACCCCGCAAGTGGTCCCTGAGATCCAGGAACAAGACAGAGCACAATGCCAAGACCCCCGCCAAGAAATGAGACTACCCTGATTGTCAACCCACTGTCCCACTTTGTCACCCTGTTAATATTGGAACTGCCCCAGCTCCACTTCCTATGCCCATATGGGCAATGCACCTATGAGACAAATAGACTGGACTCTGCCAAGGACACTCTTCCTACATAACCCCTGACCATTTAACTTCCCCCTCCAATATTTTTTATGTAAATAAACACACCTAAAACACCAAAAGATCTGGAGTCTGTCTGTGATTTCGAAATAGTGTATTTGCAATTACAGTGACAACATTTCCAGGAAATAGTAATGTCAACATACCAATGTCACACAGCTCTAGTCCATGAGGAATCTAAGCAGATGACACACGTTGGGACCCACACCTGTGAAACCGTAAGGGAAAGTGACAACTCAGTGACCATACACTGGGTGAAATCGACAGACAGGAGAGAGGTAAAAGTGTAAAAGTACTTGTAGTAGGCAGGAATGTATTCTCACCTGTGTCTCACTGGAAATATTGTTGGATGACTGAGTCCCTGTTGTCAATGTCTTCTTCCTCTGCTCCCTCCTCATCACTGTCCACAGGCTCCACAGCTGCCACAACACCGCCATCTGGACCATCCTCCTGCAGAAAAGGCACCTGTTGTCGCAAAGCCAAGTTATGAAGCATACAGCAGGCCACGATGATCTGGCACACCTTCTTTGGTGAGTAGAATAGGCATCCACCTGTCATATGGAGGCACCGTTCGATCACCCTCCTAGTCCGCCCATGGGCCTCATTGTAGCGTTCATCTGCCCTGGTCCTGGGATTCCTCACTGGGGTCAGTAGCCATGACAGGTTGGGGTAACCAGAGTCACCTATTAGCCACACACGGTGCCTCTGTAGTTGACCCATCACATAAGGGATGCTGCTATTCCGCATGATGTAGGCGGCATGCACTGAGCCAGGGGACATGGCATTCACATGGGAGATGTATTGGTCTGCCAAACATACCATCTGTACATTCATGGAAAGATAACTCTTCCGGTTCCTGTACACCTGTTCACTCCTGTGGGGGGGGACGAAAGCCACATGGGTCCCATCAATGGCACCTATGATGTTGGGGATATGTCCAACGGCATAGAAATCACCTTTCACTGTAGGAAAGTCCTCCACCTGAGGGAAAACGATGTAGCTCTGCATGTGTTTCAGCAGGGCAGACAACACTCTGGACAACACGTTGGAAAACATAGATTGGGACATCCCTGATGCCATGGCCACAGTTGTTTGAAAACTCCCACTTGCAAGGAAATGGAGCACTGATAGCACCTGCACTTGAGGGGGGATTCCTGTGGGATGGCGGATTGCTGACATCAGGTCTGGCTCCAACTGGGCACACAGTTCCTGGATTGTGGCACGGTCAAACCTGTAGGTGATGATCAAATTTCTTTCCTCCATTGTCGACAGGTCCACCAGCGGTCGGTACACCGGAGGATTCCGCCATCTCCTCACATGTCCCAGCGGATGGTGCCTATGAAGGACAACAGCGAGCACAGAGTCAAACAACTCAGAGGTATGTACCCACAGTCTAGACAGAACACGATTCATACACAAAATCTGGCCTGTATGTGTGTTGAGAGTAGGCCTAGGTATGTGTGACGCAGTTGGTAATTAGGCCATGTGGGCCCCTGAAATGGCGGCTGCCTGACCTCTAAAGCGGGAGAATGGGATGTGAGGTAACAACGCTGGCATTGTACACCGTCGCGGTAGGCGGTCTAAGATTGCGGCGCAATGCTGCATTGGTTAACATGGACCCTATGGGTCTCAGGAGCCAATGACAATGTACGCCGGCGGTGATGGGACGCACCGCCATGGACGTGACCGCCGCGGACGCGACCGCCATTTTCTAGCTGTTGAATCACTCGATACCTGATCTTCGACAGGAGAGGACCTACACTGCAAGTGCTGCTGTGACCTCGGTCTGGAAGAGACAATGGCTTGTGCGTCTGGGGAAAGGGCCCCTGCCTTCACATCAGAGGAGTTGGAGAAGCTCGTCGAAGGGGTCCTCCCCCAGTACACGCTACTCTACAGTCCTCCAGACCAACAGGTAAGTACGCAGGGAGCATGCTGTATGGGCTATGCCTGTGTGGAGAGGGCTGGTTGTAAGAAGGAAGGGGGCAGAGTTCTGCGTGCATGAAAGACGGTGGGTGAATGTGCCACATGGCAAGGGTAGGGATGGGGGCCACTCACTTTGATGGTGCAGTTGGTAATGACTTCTCTTCTTCCCCAGTACATTTCATGTAGGTCAACGCCCACCAGAAGAAGGATATTTGGCATGCCATCGCCAAGGACGTCCGGACCCTGGGGGTCCACCACACACGGAGCATCCACTGCCGGAAGAGATGGAGGACATTCGCCGCTGGAGCAAGAAGACGGCGGAGGCTCAGCTGGGGATGGCCTCCCAACGTGGGAGGGGTGCCCGTCGAACCATGACCCCCCTGATGTTCCGGATCCTGGCGGTGGCCTACCCTGAGTTGGATGGGCGCTTGAGGGCATCACAGCAGACACAAGGGGGTGAGTACACTCTCATTCTGCTGACTTTGCGCGCAGTGGAGGGGTCTGCGTGGGGGAGGAGGGCTGTGGGTTTCCCTAGGCCAGGGCGAGTTCCGTAGGCTAGTCCCCTCCGTAAGGCATGGCCCTGTGGCCCCCACCCCACCTCTGTAGAGTGCCAAGTACAGCTATTCATGCACCTGTGTCATCTATGTGTGCAGATGTCATCCATAGCCTTGTAGGCCATTTCCCAGGAATTGCACTGTAGAGCCCTACAGCGCGACGTAGTACAGGGGGCTGCTGTGTCTGTCTTGTCCGCCAACGGTAGCGGTAATGCATGCACTCAACATGTCTTTCTTCTGTTCCCCCCCCTTTTTTTGCGGTCTCCCTGTTCTTGTGTGCATTAGCATCATCAGGCGGAGGTGCAGTGGCACTGGAGCACGAGGGAGCAGCATCCCACATGGGCATGGAGGCCCACACTACGGACTCTTAATACACCAGTGGGATGGAGGGGAGCACCACGGCGGTCACAGGATCTGCAACCAGCGACACGGACTCGTCCTCTGATGGGAGCTCCCTTGTGGTGGCAGCAACATCTGTGCCCTCCCAGAAGCCCCTCAGCCTTCGCCCCCTGCCCGCTCACCCAGGAGGGTGGGCATTACCTTCGCCACAGGCACCTCAGCCCCTACCCCTGTCACCTCTGCTGCCCTCAGTGAGGAGGCCAATGACCTCCTCAGGTCCCTCACTGTTGGGCAGTCTACCATTGTGAATGCCATCCAGGGTGTAGAAAGGGAGTTGCAACACACAAATGCATTCCTGGAGGGCATTCATTCTGGTCAGGCTGCCCTTCATCGAACCGTTCAAACTCTGGCCTCAGCACTGATGGCAGCCATTGTCCCTGTGTCTAGCCTCCCCCCTCCAACTTCCTCCACCCAGACCCAATCCCCTGTACCTCTGCCTATCCCAAGCACACCATCAGACCAGCCTGCACACACCTCAACACACAAGGGAAGCTCTGGCAAACATAAGCACCACACATCCCACAGGCACTCACGCAAGCATCACACACATACAGACACACCAACATCCACTGCCTCCACTGTGTCCCCCTCCTCCTCGTCTCCCTCCCAGTCTCGTCTACACTCACACCTGCATGCACTACCTCTACAGCCACTACGTCCCGCACCAGCACACCCAGCAGCACCCCCGCTCATGTGCAGTCACCACCCACACTACCATACACACGTCCCCAAGTCCTCTCCCAGTGTGTCTGTGACGCCCCCTACCAAGATACACAAACACAGGCACACACCCACCCAACATACATCCACCTCACGACAGCCTCCAGCGAATGCACCTGCACCCAAAGCCACAAAAGTTACACCTCCTACAACCACCTCCTCTTCCTCCACTCCCAAACCCCCTCCAGCCACCCGTCCCAGTGTCTCCAAACAACTTTTCCTATCCACCTTTAACCTATTTCCCACCACCCCCCGTCCAACTCATAGGTCCCTTACTAGCACCTCAGTCACAAAATCACCGGGACCAGTGGTGCCTTTTGTCACAGGTATGTGGAATGCACCGGCCACCAGGCCAGCCAGTGTATCACGGAGCCAGAGCACAGCCAGTCCCCCCCCGTGAAGCACCAGAAGGTGGCCAGTGCCCGGCGGGAGAGGTTGAAGACTCCAGCCACTCAAGCCACTCACAGGGGTCCCGGGGGGAGTGTGGACTCTGCAGTGACTCCTCCCAAGGTGGGGAAGGGGCAGAAGAAACCTGCAAAGTCTGGGAGGAGCAGCACGGCAGAGAAAACCGCCATCATCCCCGCTGGGCAGGAGGGCCCCGCCAGCCCCATCCCCGCTGGGCAGGAGGGCCCCGCCAGCCCCATCGTCGCTGCCCAGGAGGGCCCTGCCAGCCCCATCGTCGCTGCCCAGGACGGCCCCACCAGCCCCATCGTCGCTGCCCAGGAGGGCCCCGCCAGCCACAGCCCAGCTGCCCAGGAGGGCCCCGCCAGCCACAGCCTAGCTGGGCAATGAAGGACCGCCAGCCCCAGCCCAGCTGGGCAATGAAGGACTGCCAAGGCAAGCACCGCTGAACAGGGCAAGCACCGCTGAACAGGGCAAGGACCGCCAAGGCAAGCACCGCTGAAAAGGGCAAGGACTGCTGAACAGGGCAAGGACCGCCAAGGCAAGCACCGCTGAACAGGGCAAGCACCGCTGAACAGGGCAAAGACCGCCAAGGCAAGCACCGCTGAACAGGGCAAGCACCGCTGAACACGGCAAGGACCGCTGAACAGGGCAAGGACCGCCAAGGCAAGCACCACTGAACAGGGCAAGCACCGCTGAACAGGGCAAGGACCGCCAAGGCAAGCACCGCTGAACAGGGCAAGCACCGCTGAAAAGGCAAGGACCGCCAAGGCAAGCACCGCCGAAAAGGGCAAGGGCCGCTGAACAGGGCAAGGACCGCCAAGGCAAGGACTGCCAAGGCAAGCACCGCTGAACAGGGCAAGCACCGCTGAACAGGGCAAGCACTGCTGAACAGGGCAAGGACTGCCAAGGCAAGCACCGCTGAACAGGGCAAGGACCGCCAAGGCAAGCGCCGCTGAACAGGGCAAGCACCGCCAACTCAAGCACCGCTAGCCCATGAGCGGCAGGGGCAGTGACGCAACAGGGACCGTCACGGGGTGAGTGATGCACTCTGGGCACCAGTCCCCCTCCAGAACCAGTGGAGACTTGCATCCACTCCGTCTGTCCTGCACAGGATGAAGCACTCTGGGCACCAGTCCCCCTCCAGAACCAGTGGAGACCTGCATCCACTCCGTCTGTCCTGCACAGGATGAAGCACTCTGGGCACCAGCCCCCCTCCAGAACCAGTGGAGACCTGCATCCACTCCGTCTGTCCTGCACAGGATGAAGCACTCCTGGCACCAGTCCCCCTCCAGAACCAGTGGAGACCTGCATCCACTCCGTCTGTCCTTCACAGGATGAAGCACTCTGGGCACCAGTCCCCCTCCAGAACCAGTGGAGACCTGCATCCACTCCGTCTGTCCTGCACAGGATGAAGCACTCTGGGCACCAGTTCCCCTCCAGAACCAGTGGAGACCTGCATCCACTCCGTCTGTCCTTCACAGGATGAAGCACTCTGGGCACCAGTCCCAATCCAGAACCAGTGGAGACTGTTATCCACTTGAGAGACTGTGACTTTCACTCCCCAGGATGGTACAGTGGGCAAACCACCCACTGTAGAGACTTGAGAGACTGTCGCTTTGCACTCCCCAGGATGGTACAGTGGGCAAACCACCCACTGTAGAGACTTGAGAGACTGTGGCTTTGCACTCCCCAGGATGGTACAGTGGGCAAACCACCCACTGGAGACACTTGAGAGACTGTGGCTTTACACTCCCCAGGATGGTACAGTGAGCAAACCACCCACTGTAGAGACTTGAGAGACTGTGGCTTTGCACTCCCCAGGATGGTACAGTGGGCAAACCACCCACTGTAGAGACTTGAGAGACTGTGGCTTTGCACTCCCCAGGATGGTACAGTGGGCAAACCACCCACTGGAGACACTTGAGAGACTGTGGCTTTGCACTCCCCAGGATGGTACAGTGGGCAAACCGCCCACTGGAGACACTTGAGAGACCGCCAGGGCCATTCTGACCGCAAGCACCGCCAACAGGCTGGCGGTGCTTTTTTCCCCATTCCCGAGGTCGGACCGCCGGGGCCGGCGGTTTTCTGCCATTTCTGCCCCGGCGGCTATAATCCGCCAGCGCAGCGCTGCTTGCTGCTTGCAGCGCTGCCCTGGGGATTATGACCCCCTTACCACCAGCCTGTTTCTGGCGGTTTTCGCCGCCAGGAAGAGGCTGGCGGTAAGGGGTGTCTTGGGGCCCCTGGGGGCCCCTGCACTGCTCATGCCACTGGCATGGGCAGTGCAGGGGCCCCCTAACAGGGCCCCGGCCAGCTTTTCACTGTCTGTCTCCACGGCCGCAACACCGCCGGCTCCATTCGTAGCCGGCTCCTGTGTTGCGGCCTCATTCCCGCTGGGCCGGCGGGCGCAAACTTGGTTTGCGCCCGCCGGCCCAGCGGGAATGTCAGAATGGGGGCTGCGTGATGCGGCCGCATGGCGGGCGGCAGTAGCCACCCGCCAAGGTCGGAATGACCCCCTGTGGCTTTGCACTCCCCAGGATGGTACAGTGGGCAAACCACCAACTGTATAGACTTGAGAGACTGTGGCTTTGCACTCCCCAGGATGGCACAGTGGGCAAACCAACCACTGTAGAGACTTGAGAGACTGTGGCTTTGCACTCCCCAGGATGGTACAGTGGGCAAACCACCCTCTGTAGAGACTTGAGAGACTGCGGCTTTGCACTCCCCAGGATAATGCAGTGGGCAAACCACCCACTGTAGAGACTTGAGAGACTGTGGCTTTGCACTCCCCAGGATGGTACAGTGGGCAAACCACCCACTGGAGAGACTTGAGAGACTGTGGCTTTGCACTCCCCAGGATGCAGCAGTGGGCAACCCACCCACTGTAGAGACTTGAGAGACTGTGGCTTTGCACTCCCCAGGATACATCAATGGGCCTGGAGCCCCCTCGTGCTGGCCTCAGCAAGAACAGTTAGATAGAGAGAAATAAAACAAGACCGCAAATGTGGCTATTGTTAAAATAATAACTGAAGCTTAATTAAATATATCTAGGCTAAAGTGCACAACTGCAGGCCTGGTGTGCGAAAATAATGTGCATGGAGCTAAAACTAAAATGACTACACAACACTTCCAGTTAGTGACAGAAATGGGTGTGAAACCAATGGTGGATCCTGGAAAGCTCTACATTTCTGAATAGTAGACAAAATATTAAGTTCAGCAAGGGGTCATTTGTGTGGATCCCTCAAGGTTTTCCTATAGAAATAAACAGTTGAAATAAAAAAATATTGAAATTGAGTTGAAAAAACACCCATTTCTGTCTGCGTTCTCATCTGTACTTTTTCCAGCTATGGCAGATTTTCAAAAGCAATACACCATAACAGCCGCTGGACCCTTCTGGTTGTGGGCATAAATAGGACTTGTAGTTTCACCAAGAACCCAAGGTACCCAGAGCCAATAAATGAGCTGCACCTTGCAATGGGTTTTTATTGTGTCCCGGGCATACAACAATTAATTTGGTAAAATATAAAGAGGGAAAAATAGGTATCAAGCAAACCTGTGTATTTCTGAAATAGGCACCAGACATGGAATTTAGAAGTAGTGGTTATTTGCACATCTCTGAATTTGGGGGGTCCCATACTAGCATGTGAGTTACAGGGCATTTCTCAAAATGACTTCTTTCTTTCACACTGCCTTACATTTGGAAGGCGCGCATGCAGAGAAAGAAAATTGGTAATAAAACTTGTTCTGATATTCTGTGTTTCCCCAACTCCCCCTAATTAAAATAGTACCTCACTTGTGTGGGTAGGCTTAGCGCCTGCAACAGGAAATGACCCAAAGCGCAACATGGACACATCACATTTTTCCACTGAAAACTGATAGCTTTTTTCAATGTGCCTAGCTGTGGATTTTGGGCTCTAGTTTAGCTGGCACCTAGGGAAACCTAGCAACCTGTACATTTTTAAAAACTAGACACTACATTCTGTCACCCAGAATCCTTTGAAAACCTCAATATTTATCTAAAAACACTTTTCCTCACATTTCTGTGATGCACAGTTCTGGAATCTGAGAAGAGTCACAACCTTTCTTCCTCCCAGCATTCCCCCACATCTCCTGATAAAAATGGTATCTCACTTGTGTGGGTAGGCCTAGGGCCTGCAACAGGAAACAAATCAAAACGTAACATGGACACATCACATTTTTCCATTGAAAACTGGCAAGTGCCTAGCTGTAGATTTTGGGGTCTAGCTCAGCTGGCACTTAGGGAAACCTAGCAAACCTGTATGTTTTTGAAAACTAGACACCTAGGAAAATACAGGATAGGGTGACTTGTGGGGCTCTTGCCAGGCTCTGTCACTCAGAATGCTTTGCAAACCTCAAAATGTACCTAAAAAAACACATTTTCCTCACATTTCTGTGATGCAAAGTTCTGGGATCTGAGAAGATCCACAAACCTCCTTCCAGGGATCATTACCCTGATTTGTCTGATAAAAATTGTGCCTCACTTGTGTGGGTAGGCTAAGTTCCTTCAACAAGAAATGACCCAAAGCGCAACATGGACAGATCACATTTTTCCACTGAAAATGGATGTGTTTTTGCAAAGTGCCTAGCTGTGGACTTTGGGGTCTAGCTCAGCAGGCACCTAGAGACACCTAGCAAACCTGTACATTTTCTTAAACTAGACACCCAGAGGAATCCAGGATGGGTTGACTTGTGGGGCTCTCACCAGGTTCAGTCACCCAGAATCCTTTGCAAACCTCAAAATATGTCTAAAAACACATTTTCATCATGTTTCTGTGATGCTAAGTTCTGGAATCCGAATGGAGCCACAAACTTTATTCCATCTAGCATTTCCCCATGTCTCCAATAAAAATGGTACCTCACTTGTATGGGTAGGTTTAGTGACCGCGAAAGGAAACGACCCAAAACGTAGCATTGACACAGTATATTTGCCTACTGAAAAGTGATGTGTTTTTTGTAAAGTGCCTAGCTGTGGATTCAGTGCTCTAGCTCAGTCGGCATCTAGGCAAACCTAGCAAACCTGTACATTTTTTAACCCTAGACACGTAGGGAAATCCAGGATGCGGTGACTTGTGGGTCTCTCACCAGGTTTTGTAACCCAAAATTGTTTTCAAATCTCAAAAGTCATCTAAAAAACAAATTTTATTCCTGTTTCTGTGATGCAACGTTCTGGAATCTGAGAGGAGCCACGAACTTCCTTTCACTCAGCATTCCTCCAAGTCTCCCAATAAAAATGGCACCTCACATGTGTGGGTGGGCCTAGTGCCTGTGACAGGAAACGCCTCAAAACAAAGCCTGGACACATCACATTTGTCCACTGAAAACGGTGGTGTTTTTTTTGCAAAGTGCCTAGCTGAGGATTTTGGGCTTTAGCTCAGCCGGCACCTAGGGAAACCTTGCAAACCTGTATGTATTTGAAAAATAGACACCTAAGAGGATCTAGGATAGGGTGACTTGTGGGACTATCACCAAGTTCTGTCACTCAGAATGCTTTAAATGTATCTAAAAAAAGATTTTCCTCACATTTCTGTAATGCAAAGTTCTGGAATCTTAGAGGATCCACAAACGTCCTTCCATGCAGCATTCCCTTGAGTCTTTTGATAAAAAAATACCTTACTTGTGTGGGTAGGCTTAGTGTCCATGACAGGAAACAACCCAAAATGCAGCGTGGACACGTCACATTTTTCCATTGAAAACTGATACTTTTTTTGCAAAGTTCCTAGCTGTGGATTTTGGGCTGTAGCTCAGCTGGCACCTAGGGAAACCTAGCAAACATGTACATTTTTTAAAACTAGACACCTAGAGAAATCCAGGCTGGGGTGACTTGTAGGGCTCTCACCAGGTTCTGTCACCTGGAATCGTTGGAAACCTCAAAATGTATCTAAAGTTCTAGAATTCAAGGGGAGCCACAAACTTCCTTCCACCCAGCATTCTCCTACACCCCTGATAAAAACAGTACCTCACTTGTGTGGGTAGGCCAAGTGCCCACGACAGGGAAAGGCCCAAAACGTATTGTGACGATAATGATAGCTAAGGTGAGTGTACTAATTAGACCTGGGATCGTGAACCATTTAGGCAAACCTTTCAAACCCAGACATTTCTGAAAAGTAGACATCAAGGGGAGTCCAGGGAAGTATTGCTTGTGTGGATTCCCCAAAGTTTTTTTTATCCCCAATACCCTGCAAAGGTAAAATGTTGAATAAAAATACTATTTTTCCTTGCATTTTTGTGACATAAACTACAGGAATATGCAGTGATCAACAAACTTCTTACCAAACAAGCGTTCCCAAACTTATCTCGATAAAAATGCTACCTCACTGGTGTGCCTGGCCCTAGTGCCTGTGACAAGGTCACTAGGCCCAAGTAAGTAGATGACCGATCTCTGTCCTCAGCCATGTTTCTGTGTAAATGTGTATGTTGGTATCAGCCACCCAGAAGCTTGTTTTCTCAGTGTATGATATTTGCTGGCGCCTCACTGCAGTCTGTGATGTGAAGGTATCCAACAGACATGTGACAGGGCTTACATTGTTCTTTGAGTGCTTTCATTGTTCTTTGTGTGCAGCTATACATCACTACTATCAGTTGGTATGTGGGGAATGTCATTTCACATTAATTATTACCAACACTGTTGCCAACATTTCATGTGCCTACATGTCAGCATGTGTCTCTTTCTCTTTAGAAAACATTTGTAGGCTTTAGTTTCATTCATGGTCCACCTGTGTTGATGGGCTGATGTCTGTATCACTTCACATATATGTGAAATAGTACATTTACATTTGGTGTACATTTCATGCTGTGCCACATACAGGAGTGAGTCACCATTGTTTATTGGCTGACACATTCTGCAATGCATCATAGCATGTCATTTGGCATGTACAGCTGCAGTAGCAATGAGGGACATGACAGGTAGGCTTTGAGTTTTGAGCCACAATGTGAACATCTATGAACTTGATGTGGCATCAGGTGGCAAAATGGACTGCACATATGTAAAGGTTAAGATATGTGCCCTGACTGTCGATATGCATCATAGAGTGACGTGCAGTTCTGTTTTAGACACATGTGCTTGGGTGCAAGCATTCATCCACAGACAGACATTTGGGTTTGCATGACCATGATGGGGACTGTGATGTAGCTTCCTACTGGGCAACATGTTATAGGCCTTCTATAAGTCCTTGCGACTTCTGAGTCTCTACAACATGCAAAGGACTAATGGCTTCTACTGATGCATTCAGAGTAGTCATTGAAAGGGGTGCCAGATATTCATGGTGATTACCCTAGTGCTTGATCATTCATTGAGTGGTATAGTTTGGGGACATCTCTCAGTAACATATTGGACATGATGTTTAAAGTGTTCATTTCAGGCCATGTGTTTGGCCTATCTGTACAACATTGATACTACCTCCTTGACTCTATTGGGACAAATATCACTTGGTGAAGGGTAAATTGTTGATATGTTTCCAGTGTGACATGGGTAATTTCATTTCACCTTCTCCAGGCTATTGTGTGCATGCCCCTTTGTGGGATCTGTGGGAATGGACTTTGCATAGGCCTACAATTGTAAGCCAACAGGTAACTGAGGTTTGGTCCATGGAGCAAAGCTTTGTGGGTGATGAGGTCACCTACTTGTTGGGTGGTTATTGCGATTGAACAACTTCAATCATGCAATTGTAGTTTTCTGAGATCATGATTTTCCTGAGGGCAACTGTTGACGGTTCATATGGCATGCATGCAAATGGCATGGCACATGTATAAGCCACTGAGGTGGACTTTGTTGGTGGGGTCTACTTGACATCATGATAATGTTTGCTAATCAGAGTTGTTGTTCAAGTCTGTTCATGGACATGTGATAACCCTATTCCTCTTTGAAGCATCAGCACCAGCAAGCAAAGGAGACAGGCACAGCCGAGTGGGGAAGCATCTGGCCACATGACCTTGGTTCAAGACACAATTAACACAGAGGGACCCAGTGGCCCAGAAGGCGAGGGGAGTATGACGGGGCAGACCGGAACATCATCCTCATCATCATCGGATTCCTCCTCCAGTGGACACTCCCTAGTGGTGGTGGACCAATTGGGGAATCCTGCAGTTCCATTCTTGTATGCCACCCCTGTTCTATCACTGCCCTCCCTGTTGCTCCTCACCCAGGTGGCCGGGCTCGCGCCCCCATGAGTGTGGGCATCTCCTTCGTCGCAGGCACCTCTTTCCCCAGCCCTTCTTACCTCTGCTGCCCTCAGTGACGAGGCTATTGACCTCCTGAGAAGTACCTCTGTGGGTCAGTCAGCCATTGTGAATGCCATTCAGGAACTGGTGACCCAACTCCACCAAACAATGCATTCCTGGAAGGGATTCATGGTGCAATGTCTGACCTACGGAGAACTTTTCAGGCTCTGGCCTACTTACTGAAGGCAGCCGTCCTCCCCCACCTTCTGCCCCCTCCACCTCCCTCTTCCCACTCCAAATATCTCCTTCCCTTACCTACCAAAGCGCACAGACCGATCCACAGACATGAACTGTAACAGCCAAGAGGAGCGCACACAAACACAAACAGCACAAAACACACGGGAACACATATAAACCACATCCACCCACAGACACAGCAACAGTCACAACTTCTCTTGACACCCCCACCACCCCAGCATCCCACACACCACATCCAGCATACCCATAGGCACCACACCAACAGTCACTGAAACACCCACCACACCCATCAAAGCCGCAGACACTACCCCCGCAGGCACCCAGACATCTACCACAAGCACCACACCCGCAGTCACCACAACTACAGACAGACATCCACCACATCCGCCATACCTACAGTCAGCACCCCAACAGCCACACACCCAGCCACCACTGTATCCCCCAGCACCTCCAAACCCCATACCACCAAGACACAGAAATACCCACACTGACCCACCCGAAAGCCACCACACACAAGCAGACCTCCCATAAGTATGCACCCACGACATCCACACCTACACAGCATACAACCACTCCCTCAACCTCAAACTCCCGTCCCGCTTCTGACGATTGACCCATGTCTCTAAAAAACTTTTATGTTAGACATTAACCTTACTCCTTTTCCCCTCACTCCCCGTCCCAAACCCAAGAGGTACCCACCCAGCTCCCACCCTGTACCTTCCTCCTCCAAGGCCTCCCATACCCCCCCTTCAAGGACCCATATATATCTCCCCAAGAAGAAGCCTACCCCTCGTAAGAGGACCACCACTCCAAATTCCAAAACCCCCCTTCCAGATCTGACCCCCCGTCCCCCAAGGATAATCTCTGAGGTGCCTGCCTGCTCCCTTAATGCCCCTTCCTGTGGAGGTTCCATGGCAGTTCAGAGTTGTTTGGAACAACACTGCGCTACTTTGGGGCAAATACATATGTGCTGGTCAATGGCCTTGCAGGCATCAATCGAAAGGGGAGACTCTCACCTTTCTATCAATGCCTCCCTGGTGTCTGGGGAGGATGTTTTGGCCTTTTTCCCCACCGGAGTTGGGAGAGGAAGTTCACCTGTTCCTCCGATCTTCCTGTGTAGAAAGGTGTGATATCAGCGTGCCCCGTGGCACACTGACGTCACCAATGGGTTGGGGGGGTTGGTGGGAGATGCGAAGCTCTTCCACATCTCCCCAGGGTATTCTTTTTTTTAAATAAATCCTCCAGTGCAAAGCACCAGAGGATTTTTCAAACCCCTCCTTGGTGACGGCCAATTGTCGTGACCTGCACTTAGAGTAGGAAAAAAAAACTGATGAAGGTGTAAGGGGAGATTAGTAAAGTGATATAGTAGTTGGGGAAGAACCACCATTTTAACCAATGCCACCTTATCAGCCAATGAGAGGGGGAGGGTTTTCCAAAACAATTATTGTGAGCGTATCAAGGTCACAGCACGTGTAAGATTACCATCAAATAGATCCGCAGGTTCACAATAGATTTGAATACCTAAATATGCAACAAGGGGCTGGCACCACCAAGGGAGAAAGCTGGAGCCAGTACAGTGGTGTGAAAGGACTAAAGGCAGAATTTCTCTCAGTTGACTTTAAGCCTTGATAGTTCTGCAAACATCTGGAATATATGAGCCAAGTCTGGGGGTATTCCATGGATGTCACACAAATAGAGTAATAAGTCTTCAGAGTACAGTGACGCCAAATGTATACCATCACCTGCGGGGATACCCCAGGCATGCCTCTGTGTGCGTAGAGCTATGACCAATAGTTTGATCACTAGCAAAAAAATGAAAGGTGAGAGCGGGCAACCCTGAAGAGAAACCTTCAGAATCATGATATAATAAGATATCAGTGACCCTGTTTTTACATGCAATAGTGGTTGAGTGTATTAGAGTCTCACCAGCCTAAGGAATCTGGGCTGAATCCACAGCAAGGCAAAACTGCAAAGAGAAAGTGCCATAACAGGGAGCCAAATGCTTTCTCCAAGTCAAGGACCAAACAACCAGAAGTGTGCCAGGACAGGGGGGCATTTTACATAACCCGGAAAAATCTGCATATGTGGCATTAAGAGCATAGGGCGAATCTATATTGGTCCAGGTGTATGAGGGCAGGGACCAAAGGAGCCAATCGACCAACTAATATCTTAGCTAGTATCTTATTGTCAATATTAAAAAATGTGAGTAGAGGGTATTAGCCAAGAGACGTGGGGTCACAATCTGGCTTGGGTAAAAATATAAGTGGAGCCTCATGGATGGAAGGTGGTAAACAGGCCACTTGCAGGGCCTCGCCATAAAGTGTTAGGAGCTGGGGAGCTGGGTGTGTGGTGTAACCTTTGTAGAAATCTGATGGAAGACTATCAAGTCCTGGGGTCTTCCTCATGGCAAGGGTGCACATATATTCCTGTATCTCAAATAAGGAGATGGATGTATCTAATTCAATCCTCTGATCTAGAGTGATGGCAGGTAGAGGCATATAGGAGAGGAAAGAGGCAATTGCATGGAAGTCTATGCCAGTGTTGTGTGTGTACATTGTGGTATAGTGCTGCATCATCTCAGCATGTATCGCTGGCTGCGTGTACAGAAGGGAGCCCTGAGACGAGCAAAGTGTCAATATGGTGTGGTTGGGGTATTCCTGTTGAATAAACCATGCCAGAAGGGAACCTGCTTTGTCCTCAGAAGTGTGTGTTTTAGCCATATGTTTACAGTAGTTAATTCAGCGGAGGCACTCCAGAAACGTGGCATGCTTGTGCTGTGCCAAGTGGAGATTACAGTGACTCCCCTCACCGGGTCTGTTATTGCACATGTTTCAGGAGTGAGAAGATCTCACTCATATCCAAAGTCTGACTCATGTTTCACGTACATCCCATACAGTGACTCCTAATCACTGATGAGTGTTGGCATTGATATCAAAGTGATCGCCTATGGCTAATTCAAGATATGACCGAAAGGGGGGGGTCACCTAGGGCTGAGGTGAGTAATTACCATGTCGGTATGGGGGAGGGGTGTCATCCCAATTCAAATCAAGCTGTTGTGGTCTGTAATCTGAATGAGTGTGACTTGAGTAATTAGTGTTTGTTACGAGTGGAAGAATATCTATGCTGACATGTAGTTTATGTGGGCCAGAGTAAAAGGAATAAACTCTGGATTGTGGGTTGCAGAATCTCCAGACATCCAAGAGCTGACAGCGTGTAAGCCAAGTGGACAGCGCCTGGGTGTCAGCTGTAGCAGTCGTAGGAGAAAGAGGGGAAAAGAATGGTCTAGGTGCGTATCAAGCACACTATATAAATCAGCCCCAAGGAACCAGGGAATCCTATTCCATTGCAATAGCACTCTCGGGAGATTGTTAAGGAAACCCTGCTGATCACAGTTGGATGCACAAATGGAGCCTATAAGTATATGATGGTCATCAAGGTGTCCCTCAACAAGCATTTAACAACTCTCTGGGTCTGCAACATTTGTTATCGAGACAAAGGGGGTGTTAGCCCTGATCCAAATCAAGGTTCCCCTATTAGTGTTCGTAAAAAAGTTGGTGGAGAATAGTTGGCCACGCCAACGCAGTTGTAAGTGCACAGCCTCCACAAGCACAAAGTGTGATTACTGTAATAGGGCTATACGAGCAGAGCGGGGTGCAGGTTGGAGTAAATAGCATAGTAGTAAGGTTGGGTGTGTGTACCACATACGTTCCAGGTTATTATGTTGGTGTTAGTCTTGTGTTCAGTAGCCATGTTGGGAAGTGTTGGAGGGTAAAGGCATGGGAGGAAAGCTATTGCCTCAGTGGTGAGTGGTACCACGAGTGGACTGCAAGAAGGAATGAAACAGAAACAAACCAAACAGTAAAACAACCATAACCAAACAATACTATGAGAGTGGAGAAGCAACATGCACCCACCAAATGTGTATGACTCATACTAATGGCTCATAGCCAACCAGTGGGGAGCGTGTGCTGAGTATCAAAAGTTATAGGGTCAAGTGCCCCTTTCATGGATTGAACAGTCCTCAAACCCCATGTGACATTTCTATAGGGTCTGGGAGTAGGGGTAACAACTGTCATATAAGCTGGCCTCATAATCATGGAAGCCTCATAACCATGGGAACCCCATCGGGTTTTGTTGGAATTTTCCCTTCTGCAGGGTCATCCCCAATCTTTTTGTCTCCTGCCTCCTATATTTTTCTGACCTGTTGCTGTTGGCTTTTGAACTCTGAGCACTTTACCACTGCTAACCAGTGCTAAAGTGCATATGCTCTCTGTGTAAATTGTATGGTTGATTGGTTTTTCCATGATTGGCATATTTGATTTACTAGTAAGTACCTAGTAAAATGCACTAGAGGTGCCCAGGGCCTATAAATCAAATGCTACCAGTGGGACTGCAGCACTGGTTGTGCCACTCACATAAATAGCCCTGTAATCATGTCTCAGACCTGCCACTGCAGTGTCTGTGTGTGCAGTTTTAACCTGCCATTTCGACTTGGCAAGTGTGCCCACTTGCCAGGCCTAAACCTTCCCTTTTTTTACATGTAAGGCACCCCTAAGGTAGGCCTTAGGTAGCTCTATGGCAGGGTGCAGTGCATGGTTAAGGTAGGACATATAGTAATGTGTTTTATATGTCCTGACAGTGAAATACTGTTCAATTCGTTTTTCACTGTTGCAAGGCCTGTCCCTCTCATAGGTTAACATGGGGGCTACCTTTAAATATGATTAAAGTGTATATTCCCTTTGGGAGCGGATAGATATGTGGAGTTTGGGGTCTCTGAGCTCACAATTTAAAAATGCATCTTTTAGTAAAGTTGACTTTAAGACTGTGTGTTTGAAAATGCCACTTTTAGAAAGTGAGCATTTTCTTGCTTAAACCATTTCTGTGACTCTGCCTGTTTGTGGATTCCCTCTCTGGGTCAGTTTGACAGTTGGGCTGTTTGCACCTCTCTCTAGACAGTGATGCAAAGGGAGCCTGCATATCCTGATGAGCCATCTGTTGTAGGAGGGAGTGGGGAGTGGACACTCACACCTGAAAGGGCTGTGCCTGCCCTCACACAATGCAGTCTCCAACCCCCTGGAGAGTGTCTGGGGCCTGGCCTGGGCAAGGCAGGATTTCACAAACAAGAAAGACTTTTTTTGAAGTAAGCCTACTTCAAAGGGCAAAATGGGTATAAGAAATGCACCCAAAACCACAGACTTTAGAACACTTCTGGAAACCAAGAGAAACCTCTGCCTGGAGAAGAGCTGAAGAGCTGAGGAAGAAGAGCTGCCCTGCCTGTGACTGTGCTTTGTGGAGCTATCCTGCAGTTGCTGCTTCTGCTTGTGCTAGAGGACAAAGACTGAACTTTGTGTTGCCTTCCTTCTTGTGAAGAACTCTCCTAAAGCTTGATTTAGAGCTTTCCTCCTGTTGTTTGATATCTCAGGGACAGCAAAAACTTCTCTCTGCCAGCACCTGGAGCCTCTGCTGAGACTCCTACTCTGCCAAGTGGTGCCCATCTAGTTCCTGGGACCCTGAAAGGAGAAGCTGGCAGCCCAAGAGTGAGAAATCCACGCACTGACCGCCGTGCGGGAAAAAGATCAATGCAACTCTGATATGCGGTTGAATAATCGCCGGCTTCAAGGCTGAAAATCGATGCCTGCCTGCAACGTGACCAGAAGATCGACGCCCGCTGCTGGAGAAATGACGCGCAGCATCGCTGACCAAGGCTGGTGAGATCGCAACGCACGCTGCTTGGTTTTCGGCTCATTGTGCAGCTGGATTTCTGACGTAAACACCGATGGGTGTGTAAAAATGACGCAAGGCCTGCGCGGACCGGAGAGTGCTGACCCGATCGATGCAACGCTCTCCTGTGGAGAGAAGAAACAACGCATGCTGACCCGACTGAAGGAGAAACTACGCAAGGTCTCGCTCGTGGGTGATATCGACGCATCACAAGCCCTTTTTGACACACACTCGCTTGTGCTGAGTTATTTTTGACATGCCCAAGGTACATTTTGACGTTAACAGCGTTAGCGTTGTGTTTAAAATTACATGAAGACTCTTTTTGGTTTTTAATTGATAACTTGACTTAGGTATTGTGGATATTTGTCATTCTGGTCTTGTTTTGTTTAGATAAATATTTTCTATTTTTCTAAACCTGTGTTGTTTCATTTTGTAGTGTTTTCATTGAGTTACTGTGTGTGTGGTACAAGTACTTTACACCTAACTCTCTTAAGTTATGCCTTCCTGCTCGTGCCAAGCTACCAAGAGGGTAAGCAGGTTATAGTGGAGGGTGATTCTTTTTTACCCTGACTAGAGTGAGGGTCCTTGCTTGGACGGGGGGGGTAACCCGACTGCCAACCAAAGACCCCATTTCTAACAGGTGTCTAAAACAACCAAGGTACCACGTTGTATAACCAAAGAGTTAACCAAAGTTGTTGGCCGTCTCCAGAGTTACTTGTGGAAGTGCTGTGGAATTGGACTGTGAGGGTCAGGTCGATGTGGAACTTCATCATTAGAAGAGTTTGATAACAATTCATCAATGTCCAACAAAGGTGATGATTCAGATTGTCGCAGAAGCCTAGAGTTACTTCCTGCATTCATTTATCATCTGTTCTAGGTTTGAAGTGCCAGGCAGACGTGAGAAGAGGTAATGGTGCTTGTGCCCACAGCAGTGGCCTCTGTCAGTATCGCTGGGACACTACCTTCAATAGCGGAGCCGGAGTTGTCCAGGCCACACTACTCAATCCAGTCCGTGACTTCTTTAGGATCTGTTAAGAATCTTGACTTATCATTGTGCATTACCCAGAGCTTTGCAGGGAAAAGGAATAAATATTTAACCCCCAGTTCACAGAGGCATAACTTGGTGGCAAGGAATTATTTTCTCTGTCTTTGCACCAGTAAAGTATAGCCTGGAAACAACATTATTAGTGCATCATCAACTGTCAAATCTGGTATTTTACGAGACTCCCACAGTATGGCTTCACAGTCGCAGTAGTGTAGCAGACAGATCTCCAAGGGGTGTGGGTTTGAGCCCGGGGGAGGGTGACGTACAAGTATCCTGTGGGCCCTCTCAATTGCAAAGAAGGAAGACAATGTGGATGCAGGTAATGTGGACCCCTACCAGTTCTTCACAGGGTCTGAGCCTTACATGCTTTCAGGTAGACCAATACTTTGAGTATTATTCCCAGAGCAGCCCTCAGCATCTTTAGCCCATCTCTTCCAGCAGGCGAATCTGTTCAGTTAGGATCTACCCACGGGAGGTATAGATTTGGTACCCCTGAATAATTCACTTCCATTTAAAGAGAGCTCGTCCCTCACATTCCAATACCCCTTCAAAGAGTCAGAAATATCCCTGTGTTCCGGCCACCCTTTCACAATGAATTCAACAAGTTTATGCCTGTCCGGATCTCTCTCCACAGCTGATTTCCGCTCTTCTCCCTCACCCAATTGACTACAACCTCATCATCAGACTCCTCGCTACTGTCAATTGAAGAACGGGACAGGAAATCTGCCACCATATTCTTTGGCCCTGGTACATATTCCACGACAAAACTGTACTCTAATAATCCTTCCACCCATCTTCTTATTCTTGGGGTCAACTCTTCACCCTTCTTGGAGGAAAACATTTGGACGAGAGGCCTGTGATCAGTCCTCACCACAAAAGGTAAGCCCCACAAGTAAAATTTAAAATGCTTGACTGCCCACATACATGCAAGGGCTTCCCTTTCTATGACTGAGTAAGGCTGCTCGGTCTCCTTGAGGGAACGGGAAGCAAAAGCGATTACCTTCTCCTCCTGGTCCACCCTTTGGATTAGGACTGCTCCCAAACCCTTGACACTTGCATCTGTGTACAAGTAAGTTTTGGCACACACGTCAAAATTGCAGTTCTTTACAAAAGTGAATGCAGCCATGCATTCCTCCATCCAAATTAATTCACATCCCTTCTTTAAAAGCGATGTCAAGGGTTGTGTCACGCTTGAAAAGTTGGCAATCTAATTTGGAGTAATACTCCGCCAACCCCAGAAACTACCGCATTCCATCTTTGTCTTTGGGTTCAGGTGCTCGGATTATGGAAATAACTAATTGCAACTTGGGCCTGATTCCCTCACCAGAAATAGTATGTCCCAGGTAAGTCACCGAAGTGACCTTAAACTTACACTTTTCCTTCTTTACAGTAAGGCCGGCCCCAGCTAACCTTCCTAAGACTTCTGTTAGAATCTTGTCATGTTCACTCACAGTTTTGCCATGAACTAATATGTCATCTTGGAAGCATCAAGTACCAGAAATTCCCACTAGGACTATTTTCATAATGCATTGGAAACAAGTGGCCGCAGAGGCCAGCCCAAAAGGCATCCTCAAAAATTGATAGGCCCCCAAGGGTGTTACGAAGGAGGTGAGATGTCTAGACTCATGGTGCAAAACAATCTGATGATAAGCCGAGGATAGATCCAACACACTGAACACTTTTGAGCCACCCAAACATGACAATTCTTCCGTAATGTTAGGTAAAGGTTGGCAATCTACCCATATATACTTGTTAAGATCTCTCAGGTCTACACACATGCGGATCCGCCTCCCATTATCCTTTGGTGCCAAGACAACAGGGGCCAATCATTCAGAAGATTCTATCTCCTCAATCACTCCTGCCTCCAACAACCTGTTCAACTCCGCTCTGAGGGATTCTAACATAAATTTGGGTACTCTTCTGACTTTATGTACTACAGGGGCTGCGTTTTCCTTCAGTATGATCTTATGCTCAAAATTAGCCAAGCAACCCAAATTCTCACTAAACACCCCTGGGAATTCCTTACAAATCTCTAGAGAGGCACTCTCATTATTCACCACCATGACTTGGTGTTCTGAATTAGGGTCTAATTTAATACCCATGTCCCGCTGGTGTCGCCAACCTAAAAGATTATTGCCACATTTGGCTACATAAACCTTCCCTATAGTGATCTTATCTTGAAATTGGATTTTCATGACTTTGTACCCAACCACCTCTATTTTGGCACCCCCGTAGCTGACTGGGTTAATATCAGGTTTAATTAAGGAATCTGGATTCTCCCCAAAAATTAATTGCCAATTCTTTTCACCTACCATGGTGTAGGGAGATCCAGAATTCGCCAGGACTGTAACTGTTCTACCATCAAGTTTAATGGTGCACTCAGGCATGATTACAGGTCCCTCATCCACCATACCAGTGTTGTTCCCAACTTGGTCAACCTCATGTTCTACACACAAAACCATCTTGTTAATATTTTCAGTGACTGAATCTATGTTGCTTTTGTCATTGTTACAGACCCTAGCATAATGGCCTCTCTTCCCACACTTCCTACATAATGAATTGCACGCAAAGCAATTAGAACTATTCGCTGCATGACCCGTGTTGCCACAGCGGTAACAACGTAGAGGCTTAACGTCTCTCCTCTTCTCTTGGGTTGATGTTTGTGTCCTATTGTCATTGTCAACCCTTAAAACCTCTTCCTGAATCCGTGGTGCTTGTACCATGGAGAGACTATCCCCTTCTGAATGGTTCATTTCTTTGATCCAGTTGCTGGTACTTTCCATCCCTTCAACAATTGCAATAGCCTCCCTCAAGTCGGGGTTCTTTGTCAAAAGTTTCTCTTGGACTTTCTTGTTATTGGTACAACGCACTAATTGGTCACGAATAATAGAATCCGTGATTTCACCGGTCACAAGTGCGTGCTAATGTGCGTAAGGCAGCGACAAAATTACCAACACTCTCAGTGTTACCTTGGGATCTGGCAAAAAATTTGTGTCTCTCTAAAACAACATTGAGTTTAGGCTCAAAATGTGTCGCCAACATCGCTACAGACATTTCATGAACGTCTCTGGGTTCACCATCTGCCCCTCCAATGGTTAAGGGTTCTAAACTGTCATAAATGTTCCTGCCTTCGATTCCCAGATTGTGTAAAAGGACAGCTTGTTTCCTAGCTGGAGAGAATTTTTCTCCTCCAATGGCTATTAAATAGGAATCAGAAAGATTTTTCCAACGTTTCCATGGAAGAATCGGGTCACCTTTATCTGATAAAAAGGGGGGTGGTTGAGACATAGTAGGTGTAGCCATAATGGATTAACAGTGAATTATCTTTTGAATTTGCAGTAGGGATAAGAATAATTCAAGTAATGTCAATGACTTCAGATGCAGAAGCAACTATGTAAGGTCACGGCCTTTCTACTATTCCAGTCTTTTCACTCGAAACCACTATGTGCAGTCTAGTCTTTTACAAATGAAAAAAAAACAGCAGTAAGTAAAACGGTGTGCAGTCTAGTCTTTTCACTCTTCAGCACTTGAATTCTTGGTGGGAAAAAAGACAGCAGTAAGCAAAACGGTGTGCAGTCTAGTCTTTTCACTCTTCAGCACGTGAACTCCTTGGTGGTGCGTGCAACCGTGTGCTCCGTATCCGCCTCAACAGTATTAGCACATTACGAGGCGCGGTGTAGTCTTCTCACTGCCAGATTCAATCTTGGCACGCGTGTAACGTCATACCTGTTACGCACCCTAACTGTCTTAAGAAGTTACAGGGCGCGTGTGGGGGGGCGCGTGCAGCGCGTGCAATCACCCAAAGGAAGGGAGGTTTCTCCTCTCAAAAGCAGTCACCGGGATCAAGGCCTGTCTCCAGGAGCCGGCAGATGAACGCACACGCGCGGCAGAGACCTAAAAAACGGCAAGACTCTGGGCGCCGGTCGCTCCACACCGCGCCCAAGGACACAATGACCGATCTCAGGAGCAGTCGCCAAGACTCTCGGTTGTTCCAAGTCGTGCCTGCCTAAGGACAGCGGCGTACGATGTCGGGAACAGAACACAGCCCGATCGGCTAGAACACAGTCCGATGAACCTGAACAATCACCAGCACCACCACCTCGATCGATGTCATGCAGGTAGGAATCTGTGGGTTCTGGGTTGGTTATTCCTCGTCGCCAGTGTTAAGATGCTGATACGGAGGAAATGTTGAAAAGAGTTTTATTAGGGATAACCAACCCACAGCAGGAGACGCGCTGCGCACCGCCTCAACCGACCAAGAATCCTCTCTCAAACCCTACGTCAGTACCTGGAACACCAGTGTCACCAAGGCTCCAGAACGTTATTGCTGGAACACAAATGTCACTGAGGCTCCAGGCTCTCGGCATGCTTGGAACATCACAACAGATTTTCTCTGTCTTTGCATCCGTATCATGTGATATAGCAGAAACTTTAACATTGTCCTCATGTCACAGTGATCATCTATACGTGACAGTTTATGCCTTGTGTTAATCAAAGCACTAATAGTTGTAAAGTGGGGCACTGAACGTGCATTCACTCTAGGTCAGAAGTAGAACTCCATGTGGTATATCATTTAAATTTCATGTTTAAATAATTAATTTGTCATTATGTTATAATTCATGATGCAAACAGTGTGCGTTAAAACAATATTAGTTTTAATAGGAAAAATAATTTTAAAAGTAACATGCATAAGTAGAGAATGTAGTAATACCTCATAGCTACATGAAAGGGTTAACAGAATTTTGCTGTTTTTAATTTGCTGTAACATGAGCAGGTCTAATAGCTTATTAATATTTAAGAGGGCCTAGTGCCTCCTTGCGCCACATTAACATGATTTTTTATGCTAATGTGGCCCATTGAGGCCAAAATCGTTGCACCAGATTCACAAAGTGGGGCAATGCATGCATTGTGCCACTTTGTCACCCCTTGCGCCACATTATGGTTGCGCCAGGCATAATGTATGCAAGGGGGCGTTCCCCATTAGGGGGGGGCGAATAAATGGCGCAAAGAAATCTAAAAGATTTATTTGCACCATTTATTTTCAGCATTTTTAATGCCTGCTCAGAGCAGGCATGAAAAGGGGGCCCACCATTGGATACACTGGGCCCCTATGTACTGCTCAAAGTTAGTGCCAAACCTTTGACACTAACCCTGAACAGCACATCAATAGCGTAAAAAAATATGATGCTATTGCCCCCTACCCTGCGCCACGGTGTGCTGTATTTTAAATATGGTGAACACATGGTGGCTAAGGGGCTCAATTGGATTTGCAGCAGATTGCAAAGCAGAGCCCCACTCCAGTCCCAGCAGACCTTTCCACCTACTCTTCATGAACTGAAGCCATTGAACTCTGAGAGGCCTATTCTCCTCTACCTTTTGCCCATTTGAAATGCCTTGCTGAGACTTAGAAAGATTTTTCCCTTCACCCAAGAAGAAGACTCTTGACTGAGCTTCTGACATGCTGATGCCTTCCCTTTTTAGGTTCTTGATTTCCCAGATTTCCTTTTTTCAAATTCCTTTTGTCCTTTTTGTGCTTTTTGCTTTTTTGCCAATCTGTGCTTGTCCCAGCACATGCTAAATGGATTTGCTAATTCGTATGTATCCCCTTGTCATGGTTATTAGAGAAAGCAAGCTTAGAACAAACTAAATGACTAACAGAACTAGGCACCACGTTTCATTCTTTCCAGATTGTTGTATTGCTCTTATGTGTTGCTATTATTGTTTTTAATGTTAGTTTGTCTGAACTTCTTTAGGAGGTCTAGTCAGCCTATTATGGTTTTGTATCACTAGAGCCTTGTTTTGAGAATGATTTATGTTACTCTGAGCATTACTTTGTAACCTTTGAACTTTGTTTCAGCTTAGAGTATCATTCATGTGGCTAAATAAGTCATATTGAAATTTGTACATGATTTTTGAAGTTTTATGCCAGGTGTCTCCACACCCTTACATGATAGGTGAAAATATCCATAGACCACGTCCTAGCAGATATCCTGCACAGGAGTGTGCTACAGCAGATCTGGTAGCATATTGATGGCTTCTCCCAAGAGGGAGAACTATAGCTAGGGAGGTAGGATTATTGCCATGTGACCTGCCCATTCAAATTTGTCCACCCCAAATTCTGGCCCATGGTTCGTTCTGAAGATTGGCAAAGTTCTAGCTTCTTTTCTCGTAGAAGTGGATGTGTGACTATTAATAGGGTTTGGGCTTGCATTGTTCTGGCTTCAAGATTGCAGTAAAGAGTAATGTTGTGAAGTGTTTTGCAGTGTCTTTGCATTTGTGTGGTTGTGGCACTAAATACTAGTTTGCAGTTGTTGTTGATGTTTCCAGCATGGCCTAAGATCCCTGGATAACACACAAGTGTATAAAACACATTATTAATTTATTGTCTGCAGTGTTGTACTTGTCATGAAACATTGTCCACTGTGCCAGTAGTTTCCTTGAGTGAGTGTGGGGTTGGTTGGTATTAAGTGAATCCTGAGTGCACATGAAGGCTCTGTATCAACTGGAGTGACATTTGCAGGTCATGTTTCATTTGCTTATAATTGTGAAAGCTGTAGTCGGACAGCGTATCTCCATCCTGCCTTGAAGTGTTTGGTTATGCTATCCTTTAGTGAGCAGACAGTTAGTTATTTTTTACTCACAATACTTTGCATTGGGTTTATGTGAAAAGTGAGTGTGTGAGAAATTGGAGAGGAGGTTGAGTTGTTAGGAGTAAAATGTATGTGATCTTGTGCTGCGCTGGTATAGGTTGGTTGGTGTGAAGCCACACTGGCTTTGGTGGACAGTGCCACATTGCCATTGGTTGGGAACAGCAAAGGATAGGATTGTGGGAATGAAGTTGCTTCCTGATTCGAATGAAATGTTATTGTGACCTATAGAATTTGATTGAAAATTTAATTCTTTAAATCATTGAGGTGTGCATTGAGAGGAGATGTATTTATTCCAGTGAGGGAAACCGTAGAGACCCCCACCTGAAAGTACTCCAGGTCATTATGTAGTGTCCAAAAAAGATCTTCATGCATGTTTGTGACTCAAGGAATGGTGCAAAATAACAGAGAAAGTAGGAGCATTAGCATCTCCCTGCTACGGAACTTTTAATATACTAATTCTTGAACATCTGAGGCGTGTGCTACAGGAGATGAAACCGCCTCAGAGACCTGTTCAATTTAAAGGACTTAACATTTGGGAACACAGATCAAGACAGAAAATAAAAAAAGTAGGAGAAAGCATTAAAGCAGATTTCTGAGGGAAGATGGGATGAGGAGAAAAAAGCTTGGAGAGCCGACATAATTGATGGAACTAGATTATATCCAGCTATTTCTAGTGAAGGATAGGGACGGGCTAAATCAAAGACAAAGAGATAGGGAAACGAGAACAGACAACAGATACCAGAAAGAAAAAGACTAAGGGCATAATTATGAGTTTGGCAGTCATGAGACCACCAAACTGGCAGTGGTGGTAGGTCCATTACGGCTGTGGCGGTCTGACCACCAAGTTACGACTTTGGCAGGCGGACCCGCCTGAAAACCGCCATCCGCACCTGGATCATAGATTTCGACGGGATGGTGGTGTTTGGGCATATAATCAGCCATGGCTGTGCTGAACTCGGTGCCAACTGGCTGATCAGAACTCCACTATCCAGCAGTCTTTTCATGGCAGGGGCCCCATCATGAAAAGGCTGGTGGAAAGCCGGTGCTGGGGACCACAGAGGGCAGCTGCACTGCCCATGGCCTGTTGGATTGTGCATTGTCTGCTTTGCTGCTTTGCTGGAGTGTTAGGATGTTTTGCTGGACTGTTCCCGCTGGGCAGCCCAGCCCAGCCAGACAGCATATTGCATTGTTCCCTTTGGTCAGCCCGGCGGGAACATTGTAATACGCTTGGGGGGAAACGTCACCACCAAGGCGGGGCGTCCTCCCAATGAGTTTGGTAGTCCTGTAGTGGAACCTCCAAACTCATAATGAGGCCCTTAAGAGTTTGGCAGTCCCTTAACCACCATTGGGATGGTGGCAGTTGGACCGCTGTAGGGTTAGCATTTGAGCCACCACATTATGAGTCAAGCAGGCTTACGGAGCAAAGACCGCTGGGTTCCACTGGCACAGCCAGGCAGCACAGACCGCCACAGTCACAAGGCTGAACTAGCAGGCCATTGGAGACTGTGTTTCCGCTGGACATATTACGAGGTTGCACATCGCCAATGTGACCATGGAGGTCCAACCACCACGTCTCAGACTGCATCACAATAATACACAAAAACACACAGTCACACATTTCTGGCACAGGGACAGTGTAGGCTACACAACATTCACCCACACATCACCAACAACACACAAAAGTCAAACATACAAATACAACTAACACACTCACATTCCATACAGGCCATGGACTGTTGTGACATACAACACACATATGTATCAATGTGTTATGGAACACAAACAACACCATCATCAAACAGCCCTTCAATGGATACACACATCACAGCACAATGGAAGGACAATGCCATACACAATACATAGAAAGAAGCATAGACAAAGGGCACTATGCACACAATACTTGCACAGTTGGGATGGTGGCACCAGGAGCACTCAGGGAAGGAGGCTGCATGGGACACATATCACCTTGCAACTGCCCATAAAGCAACATTTGTACATGAAATGGCCCTATACGTGTCTCAGGGACAAACAGTACTAGACACAAATATCATGCCTGTCTGCACAATGTGGAAGTGCAAGTCAACAAAACACATATCCACTCCAACTGCATGGGACTACCTGCAAAGGAACCAGTTGCAAAGGGCACACACCTAGATGGACACATGCACAGTCAAATGCAAACAAAGTTAGCACAGCTGAACTCACTCCATGTCTGTACTAACAACACTCAAGCTGACACACATCAGAATAATACATATGCCATATTAGGGGACAAGATTAACACCATATATGCCTACACTGGACAACCCAAGATGAAATACTCACCATAACAAACACCACACAGTGCCATGACACCACCATTGCATTTACACACACATATATACACTCAACATATATACTCATCTTAGGGGACACCAGCACAGCCCACACAGCCACATACTGCAACCAACAGCAAATGGAGCAACAAACAGGCTGAAACACACACACACCACTGTAGGCACAAAACGCAGGTTAATCAGGAACAACATTAAGGTAGAAAAGGAATTGCAGGGCAAATGCATACCCACAAAACCACACTGTTTGGGTTTATATGAAATATGAAAGTCCATAGGCCATTGGCCAGTCCATATAGATTTTCCCCAAAGTAGCACAGTGTTGTGCCAAACGACTCCCAACTGCCATGGAACCTCTCAGGAAGAGGCATCAAGGGGGCAGGCAGGCACCTCGGAGATTATCCATGGGTGTGGGGGGGTGGATTTGGCAGGGGGTTTGGTCTTGTTCTTAGGAAGGGTGGTCTTCTTCGGTGGGCTGGGCTTCTTCTTGGGGAGAGGTATGGATGTTTGCAGGGGACAGGGGTGATCTTGATGTTGGACGAGACAGGCTGGAGTTGGGTGGGTGCCTCTTGGGTTTGGGACAGGGGAAAGGTTCAAATCTAACAAAAGAAGCTTTTTAGAGACACAAGGACGGTCATCAAAAGGGGGGTCGGGATTTGGAGGTTGAGGGAGTGATTATATGCTTTGTAGGTGGGGATGCCGTGGGTGCATGCTTATGAGAGGTATGCTTGTGTGTGGTGCCTGTCTGATGGGTGGGTGAGTGTGGGAGTTTGTGTGTCTTGGGGCTGGTGGTGTAGGTGTGGGAATGCAGTGGTGGGTGGGTTTGTGTTGACTGCAAGTGTAGTGGATGTAGTGGATGTTTGTGTGTCTTTAGTTGTAGTGTCTATGGGGGTAGTGCTTGTGGTGGATGTATGGGGATGTGCTGAGATGGTGTTTGCAGGTTTGATGGATGTGGTGGGTGTGCCAGTGCCTGTTGGTGTGGTGCCTTTGCACATGCTGGATGTGGTGTGTGTGATGCTGGGGGTGTCAAGGGAAGTTGTGACTGTTGCTGTGCCTGTGGGTGGATGTGGTTTGTGTGTGTTCCTGTGTTTTTGTGCAGCTTGTATTTGTGTGCGCTCCTCTTGGCTGTTGAGGTCAAAGTCTGCAGATGGATCTGTGTGCTTTGGGCAGGTAGGGGATGGGGGGTTTTGGAGTAGAAAGAGGGATGTGGAGGGGGGATGGTAGGTGAGGGGACTGGCTGCCATCAGTAAGGAGGCCAGAGTCTGAAAAGATCTCTGTAGGCCAGACATTGCACCATGAATGCCTTCCAGGAATCCATTGTCTTCCTGGCGTTGGGTCACCAATCCCTGGATGGCGTTCACAATGGCTGACTGACCCATAGAGATATTTCTCAGGAGTTCAATAGCCTCCTCACAGAGGGCAGAAGGGGCAACAGGGGCTGGGACAGAACTGGGTGGGAAGCAATAGGGAGGGTGGTGATAGAACGGGGGATGGGTGACAAGAATGGTACTGGGGGATTCCCCAATGGGTCCGCCACCACTAGGGAGTGTCTACTTGATGAGGATGTTCTGGTCTCCCCCGTGGCACTCCTCTTGCCCTCCAGACCACTGGGTCCCTCTGTGTCAGTTGTGTTTTGACCCGAGGTCCCGTGGACAGATAATTCTCCACTCTGCTGTGCCCTGTCTCCTTCTCTTGCCGATGCTGATGCTGCGAAAACAAAGAGGATTATGGTCATCACATGTCCATGAACACACGCTCTGATTAGCAAATATTATCATGATGTCAAGTAGGCCCCAGCAAAAAATTCCACCTAAGTGACCCATGCATGTGCCATGCCATACGCATGCATGCCATATCAACTGTTGCCCACAGGAAAATCAGGATCTCAGAAAACTACAATTGTATGGTTAAAGTTGTGCAATCAAAAAAAAACATCAACAAGTAGGAGACCTCATCACCCCTAAAGCTTTGCCCCATGGAGCAGATCTCGGTTACCTGCTGGCTTACAATTGTAGGCCAATGCAAAGTCCATTCCCACATATCCCACACAAGGGCATGCACACATTGTTTTGTCACATACATAATGTCCCTGCAATAAGAGATAATGCTCTGCAATTCAGCAATGTCAATGACAAAAGTACAATAGCCTCGAGAAGGTGACATGTAATTACCCATGTCACACTGGAAAAATATCAACAATTTACCCTTCACCAAGTGATATTTGTCCCAATGGAGTCAAGGAGGTAGTATCAATGTGGTACAGATAGGCCACACATGTGGCAAGAAATGATCACTTTAGACATCATGTCCAATATGTCAGGGAAAGATGTCCCCAAAATACACTCTCAATAAATGAACAAGCCCATGGCTAATCCCCACAAATATCTGGCACCTCTTACAATGACATACTCTGTATGCATCAGTAGAAGCCATTAGTCCTTTGCATGTTGGAGAGACACCGAAGGTTCAAGGACTTGTAGAAGGGTCACAACATGTTTCCCAATTGGAGGCTACATCACGGTCCCCATCATGGTCATGCAAATCCAGATGTCTCTCTGTGGATGAATGACTGCACCCAAACACATGTGTCTAAAACATAACTGCAAGCCACTCTATGACACATTACAGAATGTGCCACCCAATAAACAATGGTGACTCACTCCTGTATGTGGCACAACATGAAATGTACCCCCATTGTAAAGGTACTATTCCACAAACAGTTTGCCATGTACATATATATGAGGTGATACAGACATCAGCTCATCAACACAGGAGGACCATGTACGAAACTGCAGCTTACAAATGTTTTCTAAAGACAAATGGACACATGCTGATATGCAGGCACAAGGAATGTTGGCAACGGTGATAATACATAATTTATGTCAATTGACATCCCCCACTTACCAAGGGAAAGTGGTGATCTATAGCTGCACATAAAGAATAATGTAAGCCCTGTCACATGTCTGTTGGACATCTTCACATCACAGGCTGCAGTTAGGCACCAACAAACATCATACACTGAGAAAGCAAGCTTCTGGGTGGCAGATGCCAACATACACATTTACAAAGACACATGGCTGAGGACAGTGACCATTCACCTACTTAGCTGTGGCCTAGAACACTGAGGAGTAGTGGTCTGTTGCATAGAAAATACACACACTTCAAGAACAAACAGTATATGATTGATAACTGTACACAGACATATGTGGTCCTTTCAGAGCAAGTGGTGTGAGGATTCCACCCAGTTTTCTATTAGGTCCCTGGTCCAATAGTCAACGCACATCAGTACAAAACACATGACATGTCAACACAAACAATATCTGCTCTTCGGCGTGACGCACAGCTCATCTCTAATAGACAGGGGGGGCAGTCAGAACCTCACTCAATTACTGAGAAATTGGACAGGAAGGGGTGTGCCCTGAACTCACCCCTTGTGGCTGTTGTGCTACCCTCAAGTGCCCATCTAGCTTTCATAGGCCACCACCAGCATGCAAGCCTTAAGAGGGGGTCATGGTCTGATGGTCACCCTGCCTATGTTGGGAGGACATCCCCAGCTGAGCCTCCGTGATGTTCCGGGCCAAACATCTCAGGTCCTCCCCCCTCTTTCTGCAGTGAGCGTTTCACCGACTGTGGAACCCCAGGGCCCAAACCTTCTTGGCAATGGCTCTCCATATCCCTTTCTTTTGATGGGTATTGACCTGCATGGATGCAAAATACAAATAAAGAGATAATGATCCCAGGTTTCATCACAAATGGTTCACTCATGTACATGTCAGTTACATCAAGCTAGAGCTTTCCCATTTTGTCAATACTCCCCCGGTGTGACACATGCAAGTCAATAAGTACAGGGACATGACTACAGACATACATTTCCCAAACTGCAGGCCAACCCACTACCCTGTTCAGGCCATACAAGAACTAGGCAGGCTTACTGACATCTTGTGGGACATGGCCTAGCAACCTCACTGAAATGTGAGCCACTATGAGACACATCACACCTCTGTGGCATGAATGGGCCTACACATTCACACTCTGTGAGAATGTCTCTCTGCATACAGTCCCTTAGAGGCTACCGGCAGAGTACAAACTGAAACATCACACATGGGTAACATGGAAAGTACTGGCATGGTGTGTACAGAGAGGGTCTACCCTGTCCATGTGGGAACATTTGCAATAACAAATGCAGACTCATGCCACTTCAGGGGGTGTGGTTCTGTGGTATGTATCGGTACTATAAAACACACTTTTGGACATATGTGTCCATTCTACAGGGATGGCATCCAACAAACAAAGGCATGCATTGACAAGTTTCTGCTATGTGGCCAAGCTACTATGTCACATATCATGGTCTCCCAGGTATCAACACATTGTCTGTACTGTGGAAATGTCAGTTATGCAATGAGCTTGCACAGGACAAATATGACCTGTAAGGAGGTGACAAAAGAGCTGTGATACTAAGAGACCTGTCAGGAATGAGAGACACACATTGACAATTATGCTAAGTGCACACCTGTCACGGATCAGTAAGCCACCCTTGTAGCTATTCCCAATCTGATAAAGTGAATGAGTCATTCTGGGCTGCATATTACAACAGATCCTCGTATTGGCCACATGACAGGATCTGCTGGTGTACAGGGGGTGGGCACAGTGCCACAGTTGCATAGCCATAGTTACTCTACCCCAGCCTAGACTATGACCCATACTGGGAGATACATGGGACAGGCCCTAGTCTCTGCAGGCTGAGCAGACTGAGCCTATGTGCCACTACATTCCCATCACCTCCATGCATAACAGTGCATGTGGTGTGTGTGACAGCCTGGAGGGCTGAGAGAGTGATAACATGCCTTAAAAACAACAGTCTAGCAAGGGCAGATGTGATAAGAAATATCTGTGGCAACATACACACAGCTCACATTATAACTGACACATACGAGATGCATACTCAGCTCATTTTGTCATGCACATACTTGTTGTCTCACATATACAACATTCATGAGGGAAGAAATGTCAGTGGATGGCTGTAATGTCAAGTCACCTCGTTATGTGCATCCAACACAAGGTGGATCAGGGAACACAATAAACACACACCTCAATGTGAATGAACTCAGCATGTGGCACTGGCCACCAATAAATGCACTTTAACTCTCCCATTGATGCCACACAGATCATACCTACTGGCACATGAGTATGCGATCTGCCACACATGGGCACATTCTAGCCTGTGAGGAGGGAAATGATGATGTACAGAAAGAACTGCACATAAGGCAACTAACTGCTCCCTTGGCGTACCATAGAGCTGTTCATACAGAGGTAGGACCTCAGTCACCAGCCTCTCCAACTCCTCTGGTGAGAAGGCAGGGCCCCTATAACCTGCTGGATATAGCTTGATTCCTCCCGGAGGCAGTACACAACAGCTCTGTAGTAGAGGAGTTGCTGGTCGTCACTCTCAGCTGACACAGCCATTGGCCCGCAGCCACCACTGGCAACGTTAGCCTATGGCTGTGTCAGCCTACATTGCAACTGCCTACCACCATGACCAGTTCCGCTGGCAGTTGTGGGCAGTTCCTAATGTCCAGTGGAATAGATAAGGCAGCCGCCATTTTAGTGGCATGAAATGTGGGATTGGGTAAATAACACTGCTTCACACCTAAGAAAATGTTTTTTTACACAAATCTCTGCTCATCTTGTCTTGTCATTTAGGTCCTACTACTCAAACACTGACGGTGTATGTTGCAGGGCCCAGATTGCATTTTACATTGGGGCACACTCTACCCCTGCCGAAGGTCATTTTTGTGCTCAGGACATCCAGTCACAATCTGAGTGACATTTGTGTTTCACATTTTGGATTTAGGTCCATATACATGATGTGGACACATGTGTGGCATATCAAGGGGGTAACATATGACCCTTGTGTCAATAGCCACTGTGATGTGTACTGTTTGCCATGTCCATCCCTTCTAAATTGTTTTGTCACATGTAAACCTTGACATGCATTATGTATGTCATTGTGGACACAATGCCTAATGTCAGAACTCCTTTCCTGTCATATATAGGTACCAACGGAGATGGCGGATGCAACAACTACTGGTCTACCATTCACTGCCAGACCTACAGGCCATGGAAGAAAGACATATCATTCTCCTGTATTGCTCGAATTGGCAAACAATAGTGGATCTATGTTGTCAATTGGAGCCAGATCTGATGCCAGCTATTAGTAATCCAAACAGCATACCACCCATTATTCAAGTCATGTCAGTGTTGCACTTCCTCGCCACAGGGCCCTTCCAACATACAGTGGCCCAAACTAGTGGTATGTGCAACCTATGTTTAGTCTGGTGTTGAAGGATGTCCTCGCTGCAATGTTGAAACACCTTGACATCTACCTACAGTTTCCCGGATGTTGGGATTTAGCCCATGTGAAGGCTGACTTTCATACTTTTACATGCATCCCACACGTGGTGGGGACTATTGATGGCACACATATTGCTTGGTTCCACTGCGCGCCAATTAATAAGTATACCACAACGAAAGAACATCCATTCCATCAACGTCCATGTTGTATGTTTGGCGGAACTATACATTTCACATGTCTGTGCCCGTTTTCCGGGTTCATTCCATGATGCCTTCATTATGTGGAAAAGCATGATCCACCAGCTTATGCCACAACTCTACCCTGAGAAAGCCTGGCTGGTTGGTAAGTCACATATGTCCTGTTTGTGTGTGTGCAATGTCTGATGAGGATTTTCTAATTTTCTAAAAAGAGGGACTTACTGTTGCACATATGTACCATTCATTAACAAGAGACTCAGCAAATCCAAACCATCCGTGGTTGTTCACACCACTGAGGAATCCAACTACACCAGGGGAAGTCTGCTTCAGTGAGGCCCATGTAAGAACAAGGTGGGTAGTAAAGCAGGCTTTTGAGCTTCCGAAGGCTAGATTTAGGTATCTCGACCGGACTGGTGGGTCCTCCTCTACTCACCCGGGTAAGTGTGTAATATAATTGTGGCTTGTTGTATGCTTCACAACATTGCCCTGAGGAGGAACATCTCATACATCCCAGAGGAGGGGCCTGCAGTGCCACTAGGTGAGCCTTCTGAAATGCCAAGTGAGGATGGCAGTGGTGAACAGGAAGAAGCTTGTGAGAAGATATTATCAATAACTACTTTTCTTGAGTGTAAGTATGTCATATGATGTAATGACTGTGACTACGAAGTACTGTAGTTGTCAGAATGTGTGGAGTAGAGTGTTTTGGCATGACTCTGGGGAGCTAATGCTCAGAAGTGTTTAGCCAAAGTGTGCTCGAAGAGTTAGCATCTGACATATCCCCACCTTGATGTAGTTGCTTTGATTGTGCCAGTCTCATTGCAATATAACTTCATTTCCAGATGCTTGCTATGTGATTTGTGTGATAGGTATGTTTTCAAATCTATGCTCCTTGTTTTGTCTTTGTACAGGTACCTTAACCCTGACATCCTCATTTGGACATTTCAGAGTTGTGACATTGGCAGGTATCTGATGCTGTTCTGACACAGGAAGTGGACATGGATTGTTCTAGGTAATGGGGTCACAGATTTGGGGTGTATGAGACCTGGGTCATGCCAGGTTGGACAGTGTTTGGGTTGAAGGACTGAAGTACACATTGTACTTGTTTAGTATGCTGTAGTGGGCCCATGGCTTCATGTGTGTGATAATGTGGCCATGAAATATGTTGTCATCAAGTGCACCCATTTACCCTTCAAATAGTCTAAACACTCTTCTTGAATGACCTGTATGTAACTGTAAGTATGTTTCATCATTGCAGGCCACAGTGCATGTGCCACAACACTGGCGTATGTTAGTATCATACCACAGGATGCATGGTCATTGGATTATGATGGACCCGCGATCAGGGACTGTTGCACTGCCCCCTGTCTGCATCTTTGTGTATGTGTTGTTGGATTAATTGGTTTTGGTATGTGATAAGGCTGAAGCTGGTGGCACCATTTACTTTGGCTATTCTACAAGACAATGTCTGACAAGGCCCTTCCTTCTGTGATCTGAGTGACTGTACCTCAGTATATCTACCTTGGCATACTATGAGTCATCCATTCTTGGCTATGGCAGTCCAAACATATGGACAGCCTATTGTGCTGCAAAGTGAAATAAAATGTTTGGCGTGACTAGACACTTGTAGCAATGTGCTTGTGTGTGTTGGTTGTAATCCTTAGCAGGACACTGCACTTGTAACACATCCCTCCTTGCACTTTTATCTTGTGTCTTCAACAATTGCTTCACATGGTCTTACATCTCTACATAGCAACAATTGAAACAGAATCAAGCAGACACAAACTTTGTGATAGGTGGTATTTATTGTGAATTTCTGCATAGAATAAAAATAAGGGACATGACAGAAAGGGAATAGTGAAGGGTTCAGTAATGGTGGATGAAATAATTGTTGTAGATGCCACAGCACTGTAAGTCCAAAATCCACTGTACTCCTCCCATGGTAAATGGAAGGCGGTTGAAGGACTGTCAGCAGAGTGAATATGTGGAATACAAAGGAGTTCCTTCAGGAAGAGGTCAGTTACTGGCAGTGGTTGGTGTCTGGCCATTTGTACCTCCTGTATTCCTAGCTCGATAATTCCCACTTGCATGGGGTGGGAGCTGCTGCTACAGAAGCAGGTGTGTCTGTGGCGGGTTCTTCTGCTGACGGGGCCTCCGTTCCAGTTGCTGGCACTGATGAAGAAGGGCCTGGCATTGCTGCGTCAAAAGAAGGAATAGAGTTCTGCTGACGATCCCTGCTCAGGGAACTGCTAATGTCCCTCAACACTCCTGTTAAAGAGGTCAGGTTGATATTGGTGGCCTCCCACTGTTGAAGCATATCCTTTTGGATGTCCTTCTGCAGCTGCTTGATCTCCCAGAGTTCTGTTACTACCTGGCCCATCATGCCTTAGGACTTCTCATAAAAACCCCAAGATTTGGCTGATGGAGTCCTGAAGAAGACCATCCCCAGTGGCCTCACCCCAGTGGCCCACAACATCCCTCCCATGCACCCTACTCTCACAGTCCTGTGCCCATGCCACAGGATGACCCCTACCACTGGTTTCAGGAACATCATTGTCTTAGGTGCTGTGCTGTGGCTCTGGATTCTGGACTGGGGGGCACAAGATGGTTGCCACTGTCCTAGGGACACAGGTTGGGGGCGAATGACTGCCTATGAGGTTGAGGCAACCGGGCTAGGAGGTCTTGATGTAGGCACAGTGAGACTCACAGTAGGGGTCTGACCAGGTTGTGTACATGGGCCACAACTGCCCTCCATGTCCAGACATCCAGGAGTGTCAGCATCACTGATGGCTTCATCCAGGGGGATAGTGTCAGTCTTGTCTGTGGCCTCTGTGTGACCAGTGGCAGCTCGACCTGTTGATGTGAAAGATACAATGTTACTGGTGGTATTCTGACATCTACCTCCAAAAGTTTACAGTGACATTTTGCAAAGCCGGTGTACATAGTTGATTTACAGGTGATCTTATTGTGATAGGTACCCATTGGGCTTTACATTCAGGTCACTCCAACTAGTCCCCAACACTAGACAAATATGATCCTCTCGGGAGAGTACACTTCCATTGTGAGTTAACAGGTATTTGGACAGGTTACACTGGGCTTGTGTTTTAGTTGGAGGGACAGAGCCTCCTGACCTTGGCAGTCATGCCACTCCCTCCACTTCAAAAACTTGAGAAATGGCATTGCGCCAGGTAAGTACACATTTTTTGTGATTTCCCAAACAAGAGTCTTTGGAGAAGAGGTCACAGGTCTGGTGGTTGGAGTGACAGTAAGAGAGCCCCCTATGAGTTGCAATCATGTAAATCCATGTAATACACACACTGTACAAATGGTTTCCTCCAAAGTGAGTACACTTCAATAGATAGTTGCAACACAGGGGTCTTTTGAGGGGAGAACACTGGTCTGGTGTTTGGAGTTGGAGGAACAGTCCATGCTTTGAGTCGAAGCCCAGTCACTCTCACTACTCCCCAACACTTGACAAATGGTATCCCCTCAGGTGAGTAAGGTTGGAATTGGCAAACAGTGGTCTTTTGAGAAGAGAACACTGTGCTGGTATGTACAGTTACAGATACAGGGCCTGCTATGAGTTGTAGTCATTTCACTCACCCTGGTACACACTCTTGACCAATGGTGTCCCCCTAGAGTACACACTCCACTGGAGAGTTCAGTAACAGATGTATTTGCGCAAGTGAGCACTGTTCTGGTGTTTGGAGCTACAGAAACTGTGCTTTCTGAGAGTTGTAGTCAAGTCAGTCCCTGTACTACACAGACTATACAAATGTTATCCTATCAGGTGAGTACACTTTAATTGGACATTGACAAACAAGGGTCTTTGGAGCAGAAGACACTGGGCTGGTTGAGTGGAGTAACAGTAACAGTGCCTCCTGGCCTTAGCAGTCATATCAGTCCCGTGCTACACAGACTATGCAAATGTTATCCTCCCAGGTGAACACACTTCAATAGGGAGTTGACAAACAAGGGGATTTGGAGACGGGGACACTGGGCTGGCTGAGTGGAGTGACAATAACAGAGCCTTAGCAGTCATGTCAGTCCCTGTACCACACAGACTATACAAATGTTATCCTCTCAGATGAGTACAATTCAATTGGGAGTTGACTAACAAGGGTCTTCGGTGCAGAGGACACTGGGCTGGCTGAGTGGAGTAACAGTAACAGTGCCTGCTGGGAGTTGTAGTCATGCCAGTCCCTGTACTACACATAATATTCAAATGTTATCCCCCCAGGTGAGTACCCTTTATTTGGGGGTTGACAAACAAGGGTGTTTGGAACAGAGGACACTGAGCTCGTGAGTAGAGTGATAGTGAAGTTGGCACAAGGTGGCCAGTGGACATGCATGATATAACATTTTGGTGAAATTGTTCTTGTTGTGACTTAACAGACTCCACTTTCCCAGAAGTTCCTGTCAAGCCCTCAAGATGCAAGATGGCCAAGACCTTCTCCTCCCAGGGATAGAGTTGTAGTGGGAGAGTGGGGTGGGAGGGCAACCACCATTCTTCTTGGCCTGCAGCTGGTGCCTGGAGACCAAGGAACGGACCTTGCCCCAGAGGTCATTCCACCTCTTCCTGTTGTCCTCCTTTGTGTGCAGGGTGGTGCCTACAGCATTCACTCTGTCAACGTGCTGTCCCATATTTCCATTACCCTACTGAGAGTAGTGTACTGGTCTTGTGCTCCGAACAATTGTGACTCTACTCTTATAATTTCATCCACCATGACTCTTAACTTTTCATAGTGAAACTCTGATTTTTAATTTGTTCCATGGTAGAAAAAATATATATATTATGGTGACAGTAACTTACTAAAGAGAGGTAGTGCCAAAGGGTGTGACTGGACAAAAGAGTGTGCAGGGCATTATATGGAATGGTGAAAAGAAGAAAATGGTGCCTATTTTCTGTGCAATGTGGGAAAAAGTCAGTCTATCCTGCTGTTTTGCTGTGAAAATGCAGAGAACTGTGGTGTGTGAAGGGGTGTGTTTTATATTGTGATTGGCAGGTGTGTCTAGTGTGGCAATGTGTGTCTGCTGTGTTGTTTTCAAATTCATCCAATGTGCTGTTGTGTATTTCATTGCTGACCGCGGCCCACAATTGGTTTAGACCGCCTTAGGGGCCCGTCACTGCGACTTTGCACTTCTAATACGGTCAGTGGTTGGTTGAGGGGCTGTCGATGCTGGAGTTTAAATTGTCTATTTCTGGGCCTCTGCGCAGCTGGAGGTCTGCCCTTTCTGTCTGGTGGTCGGCAGTCCTGCCTGTGTAACTCATATTAGGGCAGCCTGGGAGACCGACAACATGTCGGTCTGGCGGTCTGGCGGTCCAACTGCCAAACTCGTACAGAGGCCCTAAGACTTATTATAGTGATTTGGATGATGAATTTATAAATCAGATGCTGTTACATTGTTTACCTCCATATTATGCAGTAGGATTAGGAACATCAGGTAAAGCCATACGAGATATAACTCCTAATGTGCCAACTGCTCCATTTGCACAAAACTCAAATCAGATAATACCAAGTACACCTGCAAACTGAGTGGCACAAATTCCTAGTGCAAATCAACCAGCAGAGAGCTTTGAAACAATTCCGTCTGTACAGAGCCCAAATGTGAACCAGATTGTACCAAATTCTAACAATAGCCAGTCAGTGCAGATGCATTATGTGAATCATCCAATACATAATTTTGACCCAAACAGTCTGTGCAAAATTTTAATCCAACTCAGCCTGTGCAAATTTGCTGTCCAGATCAGCCCATATCAACTGTTACCCCAACTCAGAAAGGAAAAAGTTTCAGTACTACCTTATCAGGACAAAGTGTAGGAATAACTATACCTCAGAACCAGATGAATTACATTGGCCCAGATGTTTTAACAGGTCTAATGACTGCAAGTCAGGTTGTTCCTTTGTATGCTCCGTTTATGTCTAGAAGCAATGCACATCCCTTAAGGCCCATATTTATGAAATGCTTGCGCTGCCTTTGCTTAATTTTTTTTGCGCTAAAGTGGCGCAAACCTATCTCCATATTTATATTTTGACGCTAGACCCATCTAGCGTCAACATATCAGAGTTAGTGCTATTTTTAGGGCGCCAATCCCCCTTGCATCTCATTGCGACAATGAGCATGCAATGTGACACTTAGTGACCCTTTGTGACAGATGATGGTTGTGCCAGCCAGCCATCAAGTGTTCGCATGGTAACATGGACAGCACAGTCTGACTTTGTAGGGCTACCATGGTGTCTGTATATCTGACACCATTGTGGTGCAAGGAGGTGGTAGGTTCCATCTAACAATAGAACACTGTTTCAAATATGGACTACACAACACATTTTGCTAAATTATAACCATCATTTTGGAATCAATATAAAAATTCCTAGGTCCTTCAGACACTACCCAAGATTGTGATGTCCATCAACACAGTCCAATGAAACCATTTCGCAAGAACAGGAACATACACTATACCAAAAGCAAGTCTGAGTCACAACTCCAACTACAACTAATAACTGCCATGGTATATTACAAACCACTATCAAGCTTTACCAATACATCTTCTTTCTTTCCTTTGCAGCTGATCAAGGTTACGGCATACAGCCATGGGTTATGACTCCATTTGCCAATCCTACAATGATGGAAGTGCATGCCTACAACAAAGGGCACAGACGAACATGCAATGCAGTGGAGAGGACATTTGGGCTTCTGAAATCAAGGTCCAGGTGCCTGGCCTTGACAGGAGGAATCCTCTTGTCTGCTCCACCACTCGTATGCAAACTGATACTGGTATATGCAATCCTCCACAACATCTGTGCCAGAACAAATGTCCACTGGGATTTCAGGTTGATGTCCCCAATGAGGAGGAGGATGATGATGGAGCAGATAATTTGGAGGGGGAACAACAGAACACTGCTGCAGGAGTTCGCAGGAGACTTCACATTGTTGAGAACTTCTATACATAGCCACTGCACTGTACATGTGTAACAACGGGGGTACATCATAGGTAACTATGGTCCTTAAGTAATTGTCCAGGGATTGTAACCAATGTCAGATGCAGAGCCTACACAGTGTATCCATGTTATTATGTTCTGCACTGCCACTGGGCACAACCCTGACACATGGTCGACTGTACCTCACATATGACACAAACACGTTGGCTGTGGAGTGTGCAATGGGTTGTCAGACAAATTAAGCAGGTATGGGTGCATCATCTCTATCCAAACACATGACCCATTGTCAGGATCTAAGAATTTAATGGGAAAATGCACCACCAAATAATAGTCTGTACACAATACATACCTTAACAGTAATGCGGGAAAACATGGAGAAGGAACACACATAGACCAATATTGATTGTGTAACACATCATTGTGTACATGTCAACATTTAACATATGTACAAGTCAGTACATAACCCAGTCATGTTTGCCATTACCATACCCTAGTATTTGCCCATCGCATGCCACCATGACAGAAGGCAGTGACAGAATACAGCATCTGTACCCTGGCACGTTCCCTAAATTGAAGTCACAACAGATATACAACCCCTAAACAAGCTGCCCATGGAAACAACTAAGAGCATCAAATAATGCAACATGTCCTCATTGTGTAAGCACCCAGTCCTCTGTACATGAGAAGGGAAGGCTGACATCAAGTACTGCATAGAAATAAATGATATCCTGGTCCGTTCGATCAAAAGGTTGCATGCGACTGTCTGCAGGGGAGTGTGCAAAGTTCTGCTGATTAGCAATCATGAAGAGCCTAGATCCGTGCTCAATAAACCGACACACCACTGCTCTGGCTACATAAACATTTGGCATTGTTACAGGCCTGATGCATGTGCACAGGAGGCTGAGTAAACTGGAGCTCCATTAAACCTGCCTGTTCAGGTGCAACCATGGGTTTATGTTGCTATACAAACTCACACAGTTGTGATGATGCCAGACTGCAACACTGCTACACAGTGGTGTGTCATTGTATGTGACAGTCATAACAAACATGATGTAGACAAATGTGAGAGCCTAGTTGGAGGCATGCACACATATACCACATATTTCAGCACACATGTACCACTATAAGGGCTCAGGCATGCTAATGTGTATGGATTCTGAGCAAAACGCAACCTAGCACAAAAGTAAGGGCATAGGTATCACAATGTCAGTGACTGGAGAAATGACCTTCACATGTGTTCCTACATACTGAAATATAGGTGGCACTGATGTGACTACACATGCATTTGTCAAATTCCAACACTCTGGAAGATCGTAATGTGAGGTTTCACATCCCATATTTACACCACTCTGGTCATATATTACAGAAATGACACTACACATGTATTTAAATACACACAGTATATACCAACCTTCAGTAACACATGTGTACATACCATCTCCTGCAAAGAAGGGAACCATGGGGGTCATTACAACATTGGCGGTAAAAGCAGCTTACCGGCGTGCAGAAGACCGCCAATACACCGCCGCGGCCACGGAAATCCGCCACAGCTATTATGACACACATCTCCGAATCCGCCGAAATTCAGACACCCACACAACTCCGCCACACCAAAGGTCAGTGTTAAACTGGCGAAAACAATTCCTCCACCGTCACGCCAACAGAAACACGCCCATGCCATCACGACCCACAAATCCACGCAGCGGTCTTTCAACCGTGGCATTCCATTGGCGGTACACACCGCCGCGCTTAAAATACACACACATCTCCAAAACACCGCCACATTGGACAATTCCAAATACACACACCTGACACACATACAAACACCACTCCCACACACCCAACACAATATAAAACACACACCCACATCACCCACAAACCCCTACGACCATAATTCACGAACGAAGGCCAGAGAGACAGAGAGCACAGCAATTGAGAACCCCACCACACAGAGGCACACAACACCATCACCCATACAACATTCCACGCACAAAACACCACACACCACTACATATCACCACACACATCAACACTGACACCACCCCACACATAACCCACACCACCCCATGTCACGCCAAAGACACTCCTGGTTTTCCGAGGAGGAGCTCAGGGTCATGGTGGAGGAAATCCTACGGGAAGAGCCACAGCTATTTGGCTCACAGGTGCAGCACACCTCCATAGCCAGGAAGATGGAGCTATGGCGCAGAATAGTGGACAGGGTCAACGCTGTGGGACAGCATCCAAGAAATCGGGAGGATATCAGGAAGAGGTGGAACGACCTACGGGGGAAGGTGCGTTCTGTGGTCTCCAGGCACAACATCGCGGTACAGCAGACTGGCGGCGGACCCCCACCTCCTCCCCCACAACTAACAACATGGGAGGAGCAAGTCTTGACCATCATGCATCCAGAGGGCCTCGGAGGAGTCGTGGAGGAATGGACACTGGTAAGTCAAATCTTAACTATCATATCCCCCACCCTACCTGCATGCTATCACACACCCCCACTCTCACCCCCTCCCCTATCACCCCAAATCCTCACTAATGTACTAATAACACAAACCACTCATCCCAACACCAAGCCCTGCATGACACAACTAAGCATGGTCACCCCTCACCAAAGCATGCTCACTGCACATACCCAGAACAACCCCCTAACCATCATCACACAAACCCACACACAGGAATGCTTGCACTGGGGTACACGCACACCCACCCATTGCACACCATTACACACACACATGCAATAATCATGCTCTCATATCCCTGCAGGACCACTAAGGAACGTCACCACACCGGAGGGTCCATACATCTCCACTCCACCCACAGAAGAGGCCCACAGTGACGACAGCAGCTCTGCCCTACTGGATCCTGATGACCAGCCCGGACCATCGTGGGCCTCGGGACAGTCGGTTCCCCTTGCACAGGCACAGCCCAACACTGACCTTCCACCCTCTGGTAACACCAGCACAGCACCCACCCAGCGGGCCCATACCTCCGTACCCAGGACACTTCAATCAGCTGTGTGTCCACCACTACAGGGAACCCAGGATAACCCACCACCCCAACAACAACAGGGACCTGGGGGCAGTGGTAGTGGGCACACGGTCCAGGGGACGGAGGCACAGGAACACAGGGGAACTGGGAGGGCTGCTGTGCGACAGGGGGCGGACAGGACAAGGGAACCCACTCTCCACGAGGCCCTCTCCTCCATCATGGGAGCATACCACCACTCCCAGGAGACGATGGCGACGATCCTGGCCAAGTTTCAGGAGACCCAGCGCCTGCAGGAGGAGCAGTATTTGGGGTTCAGGGAGGAGCTCAGAACCATCAGCTCCGCCCTGGGCACCATCGTAGGGGTGCTGAAGGATATACAAAAGACCATGAGGGACACCGTGGCACTCCAAGGGGCCCCTGACACTAGCCTGGAAGATGAACTGCACACCACCTCCGTCGGCGCTAGTGGACAGGACGCCCCACCACAGGACCACCACACCAGCACCCCACCCCTGCAGACGGACAACCACCACGCAAGCGGTCCCTGAGATCCAGGAACAGGACAGAGCAAGATGGCAAGACCCCCACCAGGAAATGAGACCACCCTGATTGTCCTCCCACTGTCCCACTTTGTTACCCTGTCCATACTTTAACTGCCCAGCTCCACTTCCTGTGCCCATATGGGCAGTGCACCTGTGTGACCAATAGACTGGACTGTGCCATGGACATTCCTCCACCGTCCCCCATCACCATTTTACAACCCCCCTCCATTTTTGAGCGCTTAAATAAACACCCTTGAACCACAAAACAATCTGGAGTCAGTCTGTGATTTGGTAAATTTGTATTATCAATGACAGTGTCAAAATGCGTTTTCAATTGTAAAGCCAACATACCTATGTCACACATCACAAGTCCTTGAAGGATGCAAGCAGATGAGACACGTTGGTAACCACACCTGTGAAACCATAATAGAAAGGTACAACTCAGTGACCAAATAGTGCTATGGAATGACAGACATGACAGAGGTAGAAGTGTGAAAGTGAATGTAATGGTAAAAAAGAAATGTTGTCACCTGTGTGTCACTGGAAATATTACTGTATGACTGACTTCCTGTTGTCTATGTCTTCTTCCTCAGCTTCCTCCTCATCACTGTCCACAGGCTCCACAGGCTCCACAGGCTCCACAGCTGCCACAACACCGCCATCTGGACCATCCTCCTGCAGAAAAGGCACCTGGCGTCGCAAAGCAAGATTGTGAAGCATCGAGCAGGCGATGATGATCTGGCACACCTTCTTCGGTGAGTAGAATAGGGAACCACCTGTCATATGGAGGCACCTGAACCTGGCCTTCAGGAGGCCGAAGGTGCGTTAGATCACCCTCCTAGTCTGCCCATGGGCCTCATTGTAGCATTCCTCTGCCCTGGGATTCCTCACTGGGGTCAATAGCCAGGACAGGTTGGGGTAACCAGAGTCCCCTAATAGCCACACACGGTGCCTCTGGAGTTGACCCATCAGATACGGGATGCTGCTATTCCGCAGGATGTAGGCGTCATGCACTGAGCCAGGGAACATAGCATTTACCTGGGAGATGTACTGGTCTGCCAAACATACCATCTGTATATTCATGGAATGATAACTCTTCCGGTTCCTGTAAACCTGTTCACTCCTGTGGGGGGGAACCAGAGCTACATGGGTGCCATCAATAGCACCTATGATGTTGGGGATATGTCCAAGGGCATAGAAGTCACCTTTAACTGTAGCCAAATCCTCCACATGAGGGAAAACGATGTAGCTCCTTACGTGTTTCAGCAGGGCAGACAACACTCTGGACAACACGTTGGAAAACATAGGCTGGGACATCCCTGATGCCATGGTCACTGTTGTCTGAAAAGACCCACTTGCAAGGAAATGGAGCACTGACAGCACCTGCACGTTAGGGGGGATTCCAGTGGGATGGCGGATTGGTGACATCAGGTCTGGCTCCAACTGGGTACATATTTCCTGGATAGTGGCACGGTCAAACCTGTAGGTGATGATTAAATGTCGCTCCTCCATTGTCAACAGGTCCACCAGCGGTCCGTACACCGGAGGATTCCGCCATCTTCTCAAATGTCCAAGCTGACGGTGCCTAGGAAGGACAACAGCGACCACAGAGTCAACAAATTTCCAGGTATGTACCCACAGATACACAGAACACGACACCAAACACAAAACTCTTCCTGTATGTGTGTTGAGTGTAGGCCTAGGTATGTGTGACGCAGTAGTAAATGAAGCCATGTGGGCCCCTGAAATGGCGGATGCCTGACCTCTAAACTGGGACAATGGGTTGTGAGGTATCTGCGCTGGCGCTGTACCCCGTCGCGGTCGTAGACCGCGGCGCAATGCTGCATTGGTTAACATTGGACCCTATGGGTCCCAGGAGCCAATGATGAAGTGCGCCGGCAGTGATGATACGCACAGCCGCGGACGTCACCGCCGCGGACGGGACCGCCATTTTCTATCTGTTCAATCACTCGATACCTGATCTTCGACAGGAGAGGACCTACACTGCAAGTGCTGCTGTGACCTCGGTCTGGAAGAGACAATGGCTGCTGCGTCTGGGCAAAGGGCCCCTGCCTTCACTGCTCAGGAGTTGGAGAAGCTCGTGGACGGGGTCCTCCCCCAGTACACGCTACTCTACGGTCCTCCAGACCAACAGGTAAGTACCAAGGGAGCACATTGTATGGGCTATGCCTGGGTGGAGAGGGCTGGTTGTAAGAAGGAAGGGGGCAGAGTTCAGGGAACATGAAGGACTGTGAATGCATGTGCCACATGGCAAGGGTAGGGATGGGGGCCACTCACATCGACGGTGCAGTTGGTAATGACTTTTCTTCTTCCCCTGTGCATGTCATGTAGGTCAGCGCCCACCAGAAGAAAGACATTCGGCATGCTATCACCAAGAACGTCCGGACCCTGGGGGTCCACCAGAGACGGGGCACCCACTGCCGGAAAAGATGGGAGGACATTCGCTGCTGGAGCAAGAAGACAGCGGAGGCTCAGCTGGGGATGGCCTCCCAACGTGGAAGGGGTGCCCGTCGCACCATGACCCCCCTGATGTTCAGGATCCTGGCGGTGGCCTACACGGAGTTGGATGGGCACTTGAGGGCATCACAGCAGACACAAGGGGGTGAGTACACTCTCATTCTGGGGACTTTGCGTGCAGTGGAGGGGTCTGGGTGGGGGAGGAGGGATGTGGGTTTCCCTAGGCCAGGGCGACTTCCGTAGGCTAGGCCCCTCCGTAATGCAGGCCATGTGCCACTCCACCCCACCTCAGTAGTGGGCCAAGTACAGGTATACATGCCCCTGTGGCATCCATGTGTGCAGATGTCCACCATAGCCATGTAGGCCAGATCCCAGGAATTGCATTTGTAGTGGCCAAGAGCATGGCGTAGTGCAGGGGGCTGCTTTGTCTGTATTGTCCGCCAACGGTAGCGGTAAGCCATGCACTCAACCTGTCTTTCTTCTGTCGTCCCCCCCCTTTTTCTGCTCTCCCTGTTCTTTTGTGCATCAGCATCATCAGGCCGAGGTACAGTGGCACCGGAGCATGAGGGAGCTGCATCCCACATGGCCATGGAGGGCCACACCACGGACTCAGAATACACCAGTGGGACGGAGGGCGTGGGGAGCTTCACGTCGGTCACCAGATCACCAACCAGCGACACGGACTCGTCTGCCGATGGGAGCTCCCTTGTGGTGGCGGCACCATCTGTGCCCCCCACTTCTACAGGTACAGCCGCCACCTCCCCTACCAGCACTGCCCTCCCCGCAGCCCCTCAGCGTTCACCCCGTGCCCACTCACCCAGGAGGGTGGGCATCACCTTCGTCCCACGCACATCAGCCCCTGCCCCTGTCACCCCTGCTGCCCTCAGTGAGGAGGCCATTGACCTCTTCAGGTCACTCACTGTTGGGCAGTCTACCATTGTGAATGCCATCCAGGGTGTAGAAAGGGAGTTGCAACACTGTAATGCATTCCTGGAGGGCATTCATTCTGGTCAGGCTGCCCTTCATCGAACCCTGCAATCTCTGGCCTTGGCACTGATGGCAGCCATTGTCCCTGTGTCTAGCCTCCCCCCTCCAACTTCCTCCACCCAGACCCAATCCCCTGTACCCCAGCCTATCCCAAGCACACCATCAAACAAGCATGCATACACCTCAACACACACAAGTAGCTCAGGCAAACATAGGCACCACACAACCCACAGGCACTCACGCAAGCATCACCCACATACAGACACAGCAACATCCACTGCCTCCACTGTGTCCCCCTCCTCGTCGTCTCCCTCCTCCCTCCCAGTGTCGTCTACACTCTCACCTACATGCACTACATCTACAGGCACTAGGACTCGCACCAGAACACCCAGCACCACACCCCGCTCACCTGCACTCACCATCCCCACTACCATTTACACATCCCCTGTGTCCACTCCCAGTGTGTCTGTGACACCCCCTCCCAAAGTACACAAACGCGAGCACCCACACACCCAACATCCATCCACCTCACGACAGCCTCCAGTACCTGCACCTGCACCCAAAACACCTAAAGTTACACCTCCTTACAACCACCTCCTCTTCCTCCACTCCCAGACCCCCTCCAGCTACCCATCCCAGTCTTCGTCAGCAACTCTTCCTCAGCAACGTTGACCTCTTTGCCCCCAGCCATCCAATTCATAAGTCCCGTAGTAGCACCTCATCCAAAAAAACTCCAGGACCTGTGGTGCGTGTTCAAGGTGTGTGGAGTGCACCGGCCACCAGGGCAGCCAGTGTGACACGGAGCCAAAGCACTGCCAGTCCACCCCCTGTAAAGCACCTCAAGTTGGAAAGTGGCCGACGGGACAGGGTGAAGACTCCTGGCGGCAAAACTGCTCACAAGGGTCCCAGGGGGATTGCAGAGTCAGCTGTGACTCCTCCAAAGATGGTGAGGGGCCAGAAGAAGTCTGCACAGTCTGGGAAGAGCAGCACAGCGGACAAGGGCGCCATCCTTCCCGGCGGCCGGGAAGCCACCGCCAGCACTGTCATCACTGGTCCGGAGACCACCGCCAGAGACAGTGCCCAGGAGGGCAGCAGTATCGTCACTGGTCCGGAGACCACCGCCGGAGTCAGTGCCCAGGAGGGCAGCAGTATCGTCACTGGTCAAGAGACCACCGCCGGAGTCAGTGCCCCGGAGGGCAGCAGTATCGTCACTGGTCAGGAGACCACCGCCGGAGTCAGTGCCCAGGAGGGCAGCAGTATCGTCACTGGTCAGGAGACCACCGCCGGAGTCAGAGCCCAGGAGGGCAGCAGTATCGCCACCCCCGGAGTCAGAGCCCAGGAGGGCAGCAGTATCGTCACTGGTCAGCAGACCACAGCCGGAGTCAGTGCCCAGGAGGGCAGCAGTATCGTCACTGGTCAGGAGACCACCGCCGGAGTCAGTGCCCAGGAGGGCAGCAGTATCGTCACTGGTCAGGAGACCACCGCCGGAGTCAGAGCCCAGGAGGGCAGCAGTATCGTCACTGGTCAGCAGACCACCGCCGGAGTCAGTGCCCAGGAGGCAGCAGTATCGTCACTGGTCAAGAGACCACCGCCGGAGTCAGAGCCCAGGAGGGCAGCAGTATCGTCACTGGTCAGGAGACCAGCACCGGAGTCAGTGCCCAGGAGGGCAGCAGTATCGTCACTGGTCAGGAGACCACCGCCGGAGTCAGAGCCCAGGAGGGCAGCAGTATCGTCACTGGTCAGCAGACCACCGCCGGAGTCAGTACCCAGGACGGCAGCAGTATCGTCACTGGTCAGGAGACCACCGCCGGAGTCAGAGCCCAGGAGGGCAGCAATATCGTCACTGGTCAGGAGACCACCGCCGGGGTCAGTGCCCAGGAGGGCAGCAGTATCATCACTGGTCAAGAGACCACCGCCGGAGTCAGTGCCCAGGAGGGCCCCGGCAGCCACAGCCCCGCTGGGCAATGACGGACCGTCATGCCACACACCAATGCACAGGTCAGAGCCCGCCATAGCAAAGCACCGCTGCACAAGGAAAACACCTCCATGGCAAAGCACCGCTGAACAGGGCAAAGCACCGCTGAACAGGTCAGAGACCGCCATGGCAAAGCACCGCTGAACAGGTCAGAGCCCGCTATGGCAAAGCACCGCTGAACAGGTCAGAGACCGCCATGGCAAAACACCGCTGCACAAGGAAAACACCGCCGTGGCAAAGCACCGCTGAACAGGGCAAAGCACCGCTGAACAGGTCAGAGACCGCCATGGCAAAGCACCGCTGAACAGGTCAGAGCCCGCCATGGCAAAGCACCGCTGAACAGGTCAGAGACAGCCATGGCATAGCACCGCTGAACAGGTCAGAGACCGCCATGGCAAAGCACCGCTGAACAGGTCAGAGACCGCCATGGCAAAGCACCGCTGAACAGGTCAGAGACGGCCATGGCAAAGCACCGCTGAACAGGTCAGAGACGGCCATGGCAAAGCACCGCTGAACAGGTCAGAGACCGCTATGGCAAAGCACCGCTGAACAGGGCAAAGCACCGCCATGGTAAAGCACAGCTGAACAGGGCAAAGCACAGCTGAACAAGGAAAACACCGCCACATCAAGCATTGTTATCCCATGTGTAGCTGGGACAGTGACGGAACAGGAACCTGATGCAGTCTGGGCACCATTCCCCCTCCAGAACCAGTGGAGACATGCATCCACTCCGTCTGTCCTTTACGGGATGAAGCACTCTGGGCACCAGTCCCCCTCCAGAATCAGTGGAGACATGCATCCACTCCGTCTGTCCTTAACAGGATGAAGCACTCTGGGCACCAGTCCCCCTCCAGAACCAGTGGAGACTGTTATCCACCCACTGTAGAGACTTGAGATACTGTGGCTTTGCACTCCCCAGGATGGTACAGTGGGCAAACCACCCACTGTAGAGACTTGGGAGACTGTGGCTTTGCACTCCCCAGGATGGTACAGTGTGCAAATCACCCACTGTAGAGACTTGAGAGACTGTGGCTTTGCACTCCCAAGGATGGTACAGTGGGCAAACCACCCACTGTATAGACTTGAGAGACTGTGGCTTTGCACTCCCCAGGATGGTACAGTGGGCAAACCACCCACTGTATAGACTTGAGAGACTGTGGCTTTGCACTCCCCAGGATACATCAATGGGCATGGAGCCCCGTCGTGGATCTGGCATGGTGCTGTAATCCGGCTGAGGTGCCCCCCCTTCCCTTCCCCCTGAGGTGCCTGTTGTATTTCTATCTGATGCCCCTGCAGTGTTCTCTCCGTTTGTGTACAGGTATCTAGTGTGGGCCTCACCCATGCATTTTTGGACCAGTGGTGCACGGACATTGATATGTGCATACCTGCACTACTTCTCGTAATGTATATAATTTTTAATGTGTATATATATCGGTATATATTTGGAACTGTATTTTGATACATTACAATGTTTGAACTGATTTCCTTTTGTCTTTACATTCTTCTGGGCGGTTGTGGGTTGTTACTGTGATGTTTGGAAATGCATTGGTGTGTGTGTTGTAATGTGCGAGGGTGGGGGTGGGGGTGGGGGTGTTGCGTGTGTGTGTCCCTGACTTTTGCCTCCCCCCTCCCCTATGTCGTAGGTGCAGTACTCACCGTTGTCTTCGGCGCCGCCGTTGCTGGTGTTCGTAGATGAGCAGGAAGGCAAGGGCAGGGAGTATTTGTAATTCCGGCTCCATGGTGTCCTCCTTCCTCGTGGAGTATGTTGAGGTGAGCGTTTTCCCATTGCAAAAGCTGTTTCCGCCGTGTTTTTATCCACGGTGAATCCGCCCCGGAAATGGTGGCGGATTGGCGGGTTGTGATACTGTGGGCGGTACATTGTCTTCCGCCTGTCTGTTGGCAGTGACCGCCGCGCAGCTTGTCTGTACCGCCGTGGCGGGCGGTGTGTTAAAGTGGCTGTCTATGTTGGCGGTTTCCACCACGGTCATAATTCCCTTTTTTTGTCTGCCGGCCTGTTTGCGGTATTACCGCACCTTTAACACCGTCCGCCAGGGTTGTAATGACCCCCCATATGTCATGTGTAGAAGAGCATCATGAAGTAACATCCAACAACACATCACAGAGTGGACACACATGCAAACGCAAATTGCCAGGGGTAACGTGATATCAACCCATTCCTGGTCCACTGCATATTCTGAGCACAAATTGTCATGGTTGTCACATGCCTTACCATGTGTTTTACGTTGGCCATCATACATATTGTGTTGTTGGAATGTGTACATTTGTATATCAGACATAACAATGTGGTCCTCCCACAAATTAGTATTCAAACACATGTGTACACACATAGCACACATGTGCCAACATGTATGGGGACACAGTGCAGCTACACATGTACATATGCAGAAGGTATGAGTAATCGCATGCAGCAGACTCATAGTCAGATCTATGGATTCAACATACCAATGTCACCGTTATGACAGTACTTGATAGTTACACATATGCAGTCATACTATATATACAACATTGCAGCACAGCCCATGTGACCTGGTAAGTGAATCTGGGTGCACTCAAGACCTACAATGTAAAATCCCATGCAATCCCCACATGCGTAAAAAAAAATGATGCAAACGTACCAAAGCTACACTCTGCAATGTCAGTAAAATGACACCTGGGCCCTGAGCATTTATCACACGTTCACACGCCTTTTAACGTACCATGGTGAAAAATCGATGCATGACTTTCATGCATCAAAATATTCATACATATGCATATACCACACAATTCTCCTAAGCTAAAAGACGCCTAACCCCTGAACATCTATTGCACGTCCAAAGGCAATTTCACGCATCATGGTGAAAAATCGACGCATGACCGTCATAAGTTAAAAATGTTCACGCATGCACATGTACCATACTATTCTCCTAAGCTAAAAGATGCCTAGCCCCTGAACCTCTATTGAATGTCCACAGGCAATTTCACGCTTAATGGGAACAATTTTACACATGACCGCCATGCGTAAAAAAAAGACGCATGACTGGAAACATGACACACAGGCCCAGGAAGTGATGAAACAGGACATCCTGCCTGCAAATATGGTACAGTGAGTTCACTTTCACTTTCACTTCACAGTCTTATTGTCTGTGACTGTGTAAGGGTGTATGGAGCCTGTGCTGTAGGAGTTTTGGAGTGGTTGGAGCGTTTGAAGTGCTTATTGTGCTGTGTCCTGTAGCGGTTGTGTTTTATTTGTCTTTAAACCTGTCTTTTGTATTGTAAGTGTTCTGTTTCTGTCTGTTTATTGTGGGGTGTTTGTCTGGGGTAGTATAGTTGTTGGGAATTCTTTTTTTTTGGGTGAACTACATTTGCAATTCAGTATGTCTGGGAAAGGGAGGACGGTGAGGATGTCGGCCGATGAGCTGGGGGTTTTATATGGATGGTACAGCCATACCTCCCCATGATGCTGGTACTGGATGGCTGTGTCATACAAGGCTACCCTACAGAGGCAAGGAAGCTGCAATGGGGCAAGGTGCTCCACCACCTAACAAGAGTATTTGGGACAGGAAGGAATGACCACCAACTGAAGCACTGCTAGGCAGACCTCATTACAAGGAAGCAAGTTCTGCTGGATTATCTGGGCATTGAGAGGAACAGTTGCTAAGTATCCCATTACCATACAAAGTCCATTTTTTGCATGTGCATGACAGTTGCAGATACAGTTGAGTGCTGCATGTCATGGGTATGGATCTGGACATGTCGTATGCTACCTGTATGAAGAGCCCCAGTGCCAACTTAGTCCTGCAATTCAAATGTACAATAATGAAGCCGAGGAAGGGGAAATGTACTATTTTCCCTGCACAACCATTACAAAGTGTATGCATGCATAGGGCAACTCAGTACCGAGCAGCACAAAATGAGGCCTGCACCATGCATCGTGTATGGGAGGGGGTCCCAAAATCTTTTTGGGAGGCAAATGTATAAGCCACTGGGAAAATGAGAAATACATAAATTCCATATTTTATGCACTATGAACGGTTGCTCAGAGCGGGTGAGATGTGGGTCATATAAATGTATGTGATGAGCCCCCATGTACCCTGCAGAAATCATGATGATCTGTTGTGATGCAACTCATGCTGAGTACATAATTTACCTACACATAAATAGATGCAGTTGGACTCTATCTGCATCATGCTGTGCCTTAATTCTCATTAGGTGCACACATGGCGGGGGTAAGGGGTGCACTGAGGGCCACAAGAACAGTATTGGTGCAATTGGTGATGCACCACTGTTGCACTGTCGACCCATTTGTGTCATTGGCCAAGGCCATGTAAGGGAGCTTGACAATGCACTGGGTCCAAACTACTAGCACTTTCCTCTTCCTGTACTTTGTGTATCACATACACCCTAAACTATGTCTATTACCACACACACATGTGCAGAGTTAGTTCCACAGGCCTGCCGCTTCTCACTGATAGTATGGGGCTGCCCTGCATCTGCTCCATCACTGGCACATTACTCAGTAACCTGCACCAACAAATGCATCCTTGGACCACAGAGCAAGTGTGTCTGTGCTTAGGCATATGTCTATGCCCATGTTCTTATCCCTTGAAGAACCAGAACCTTATGGGCCTGGCGGCGCAGGGTACGCCTGAAATCTCCTTGGATTCACCTGCTGCAACTAACAGAGACACGGGACACTCTGTCAGGCGTAAAAGATCAGATTTTATTAGCTGCAGCTAGTACAGTTGTCCAAGAAGTACACAAGGTATGTTCTCAGGAGACTGCCACTTTACTTTGTGGCGCACAATCTTATATACCGTATAAAAACCATTTATTAACTACATACACTCCCAGAACACATAGAAAGGAGCCAGTAAGAATAATGTAAAGATAGAACAGAGCCAATAGAAATGTCGGAAAACAAGACAGCACCAATAGAAGGAATTGGAAAACAAAGTATCAAGTGACTTAAGGTTGCCTCCCCTCCAGCTGTGTTTGTCACCCCTCCCTTGAACTAATTCATTAACCGATCCACAACGAAGTTGCATGTGGTGCGATAAGTTTGTGTGCGTTTGGAGGACAGTTGTGAAATGAGAGAATACTAGCAAAGGACAGCGAAGGCCAGACGATAAGATAAGATCGGCGGAGAATAGTGTGAGCCTACAGATAGTTGAAACAAGGATTAGAAAACCAGACAGGGATTAGTGTACTCGGTCAGACCTTAATACCAGCCTTGTAAAGATAGAGGCAGAAGGCTGTTTTGAACACCATGTTGCAGAATAAGCAGAAAAGGCAGAATGGACTTCGTTCGCTGTGCTGCCTGAGTGAAGGCAACATAAAATGGCGGCGGGCCACAAAATGGCGGGTCGATACGATCGTATTAAAAATCGAATTTCCTCAGACCCTCCTTTTGCCAGAACTCAGGCAAGATACACAAACTCATGTTAATCTGAGTCGATGTTTATGGCCATGAGGTCATCAAGCTGTTGCTGTACCATCATTTTGATATTCTCTGCTCTTTGTGACTTGGGTTTGGGAATACATGCAGTAGTACATAGGTTGCAGATGGCAGGACCGCAGTGCATACAAAGACAACAAGAGAATATAAAAGCTAAAATTACTCCAAAGAATGTCAATACCTTCCAACCCCATTTGGACAGTAATCCCCAAAACCACTCTGAAAAGGACCAATCTCCTTCGTCCTGATGAATCGACTCGGAGATTATGTGTAACTTAGAGATAGCTTGGTATACTGTCGGAGCGTCATTAGGTATGAAAATACAGCAACTTGATCCGATCAATTTGCATACTCCACCACGGTCCGCAAGAACAAAGTCTAAGGCAACACGGTTCTGCAAGGTCATAAGACGATCAGCCTGTAGTTCAGCTGTAATGTTACTTAAAGCTCCTACAGTGATGTCTATGGTGGTTTCTACGACACGAACCAATTGCCTTATATTTCTGCTGTTGGCCATTGGACCCCAGAAGGGAAGAAATCCTTTGAGGAAATCTCCTCCCTCTTGTCCTGCTGTGTCTTTCGAATCCACAATCCCTCTGCCATATCTATTTTTATGATGGTTCGCAGGAGCGGTGTATGTAGGGGGAAGAAGAAAGGCTATATAACAAGTACCAGAGAAATCAGCTGGCAACCATGTATAAGCCCTATCGTGGCAAACGAAGTATGTACCTTGAGATGGTACTAACGGCAGTGAATTCAGGGCTGAATAAACATATGTATGGGAACATAAACTTTCTCTTTGTCCGGTGTTTGGAGTTCTACCATTTATTTGCAGACAGAAATTTCCTTGTTGGGGTATGACCCGTATCGGAGGAGATTTTCCTTGCTTAACCTTATCATTGAGGCTGGAAATGTAATTAGTTATGTTCCAATTGGTATATGCTTTTCTTTCATCTATGGAAGCTTCACTTTTTTCCATGATTTTAGCCATAGCTACCATTCCCTTTATCAATAAACTATGACTGAAATCTGAACCAACACTATGTGAACTGACAGGTTGTTTAATTTTACTTTGATATGCATTATTGAAAATGACAAAATAAGCCCAAGCGGAACCTTCATAGGAGAATGGAAGAACTAAATATGGCATTCCTTTTTCTACCGTATGTGGTATGAGTCCACACACCCAACAGTCAGTTGTATTGATCACTAACTGATGTTGATGTAACAACTGGACGAAGGAATTGTTAAAGTATTCAGTTCTTCTGATGAGTTCATGCTGGGGAAGAGTGTGAAATAGGTGCGGAGAGATAGTAGAAGAAGATGTAGAGGTAGGAGAAGAGACAACTTTTTGCTGCAGAGTAATAATGATCAAGTTTACAGATGCCAAAAGAATACACGACAATATAATGACGCATAGAGCAATACTACAACGACTACATATTTCTTTACAATTATTCTTTACATTTTTACTTTCTCTTTTATCTAATGTAGCCTCCATCTTTCTAAGTGGATGCTCACGGCAATCTTCCTCAATCACTGTAGTCACGATTATCTACCGTCCTATGACACTGTGAGGTCCTGCAGGCCTATTGCCACTTACTCAGGTCGTAACTAAGACTCCTACCGTGACCCTGCAACCGGGATAGAGTACTACATAGGAGAGAAATTTACAAGTTCTTTGGTCTTGGTCTCAAATTATAGCGTTCCTGTCCAGAGGCAGTCTGGTTTTGAAACAATGTTCCTGGATTTTTCGTGTTCAAGCGACGATGCGATGGTATTGCTTCTTGAAGGATGTCGTCGTCCTCTTTCTCAGAAAGTGTTCCAATTAGACGCGCATCACTGAATGGTACAAATTGCGGAACTTTCTCACTTTCAGAGTCACTGATGCCTCTACGGACCCACTGATCGAAAGGCAAGGGCAAAGGCACTTTCTTGCAGTGCACGGCATGCACCCAGTTTTTCTTTCCTTCGACTTTAACTGCTGTTCTTGTGGTCAAAAGAACCAGGCGTGGCTCTCTCCATCTGGGCTCCAAATTTCTCTGTCGTTGGAAATTTTTCGTGCAGACCCAGTCACCTGGTCGGATGGAATCACCTGGGTCTGTGGAAGCCTCTGGTAGAGCACTCTGAACCTGTTGATGAAGAACACGCAATTTAGTTGTAAGGTCATGCAAGTAGTCAATCAACATCGGGTATGGCAAGTCTGAGTATTTCTTAGGGCGAGGAACTCCCCATACATTAGCTGGGCGACCAAATATCACTTCGTAAGGGCTAAGCCCCAAACGAGAGTGTACTGCTGTTCTGGTGGACAGAAGAGCCAATGGTAAAGCATCAGGCCAATTAAGTCCTGTGCTAGCTTGCACCTTAGCAATTTTAAGCTTCAAGGTTCCATTGTAGCATTCTACTAAACCAGCCGACTGTGGGTGATTCGCCGCGTGGAACTTCTGTTTTATGCCAAGACCTGCACAAACTTTTTGCATGACTTGACCCACAAATTCGCTCCCATTGTCACTCCAGACAATGCGCGGCAAACCAAACCTAGGGAAGAATTCTTTCAAAAGTATTTTGGCAGTTGATAAAGCAGTATTGTCCTTCAGAGGGTAGGCTTCTACCCATCTAGAAAAAGCACATACTACCACCAGAACATATTTGAGGTTGTTGCATCGTTCCATGTGAATATAATCGATCTGCAACACCTCAAATGGATATGTTGGAGGAGCAAAATGACCTGCTGGAGTTGGGGTTCCCTTTCCCGGATTGTACATCAAGCAAACAATACAATGTTTTACTACATTATTTGCACACTTTGGGATCCCCTCATTTTGCCACACTGGAGCCAGAAGTTTACATATTCCTTTTGCACTTCGGTGAGCTGGACCATGTGCCATAGTAACTACAGGTAGTACATAAGCATCTGGTAACAGCCAACGTTGATGTTCTGATAATTCAACCCAACATCCCATCTCATCTAACATTCCTGTACTTTCCTTCCACTTTCTCAACTCATTCTCCGTAGCCTCTCCTTGAATTGATTTCACACTCTCTACTGTATCTTCACACATTCCCTTTTCTCTTACGCAGTTTGCGGGACCTGCAACATACATTCGACTTGTGTTGTCTCTGGCTGTCTTTTTCGCTACCTCATCTGCAAATGCATTTCCTCGACCAACATCGTCCACAATCTTTTTGTGTGCACTACACTTCACGATCGCTATCTGAGTAGGCATTGTAAGTGACTCAAGAAGTTCAGTCACTAATTGACCATGTTGTATCTTAGTACCATGGGAAGTAAAGAATCCTCTTTCCTTCCATAAGCGCCCAAAGTTAAACGCTACACCAAAAGCGTATTGGCTATCAGTGTACACGTTTACTCTTTTTCCTTTGGATAACACACACGCTCTAGTTAAGGCTATCAATTCAGCTGCCTGAGCTGAATTATGTCTAATGCGTGCTGTCTCCACAATCGTATGCAAAGTAGTAATAGCGTAGGCTGAAACTGTATCTCCATTCGGGAGCTTGAAACAAGAACCATCTACCCATAGTGTTCCATCTGGATTCACTAATGGCGTGTCTTTTAGGTCAATTCTACCCTTAGTCTCTTCTTCAGTACGGAGAAAACAATCATGCTGTTCAGAGACATCTCTCTCTTCTGGAAGAGGCAACAAAGTAGCTGGATTCAGGGTATTACATCGTTTGATGTGTATGTGACTAGCCAAAAGCGTCAGCTCATATCCGGACAACCGAGCACTCGTAAGATGCTGCGTTTTTGTCCTATTTAGTAAAGTATCCACTGCATGTGGCACCATAACAATGAGAGTATTATCTAGCACTACTCCAGCAGACTGTCGAATAGAAATTGCTGCTGCCGCTGTCGCCTTAAGACAACTAGGCAATGCTTTAGCTACTGGATCTAACGTAGCTGAGAAATATGCGCATGGTCGCTGTTGATCTCCAAAACGCTGCGTTAAGACTGACAATGCACAACCCTCTCTTTCGTGGACATAGAGCGTAAAGGGCTTACTGTAATCAGGAGTACCCAATACAGGAGCAGAACACAAAGCAATACGCAAATCAGTAAAACTCTTCTGACATTCGTCAGTCCACTGAAGAGGCTGAGGCGTATCTTTTAAAGTTAGCGCCAACAGCGGTTTAGCCAATAAAGAGAAACTCGGAATCCACTGTCTACAATAAGAAGTAATGCCCAAAAAGGCACGTACCTCTCTTTGTGTGGATGGCACTGACATTTGTGCAATTGCCTGAATTCGTTCGGGGGTCAATCGTCGTCCCTCCTTTGACAAGAGATGACCCAAATAAGTCACCTCGCGACAGACATATTGTAATTTAGAAGGAGAAACCTTGTGATTCAGATCAAACAAATGACGCAACAGTGCAACGGTCACGTTTTTGCAAATCTCCTCTGAATCAGCGGCAACTAATAAGTCATCCATGTACTGAATGAGAGCGGCACCGGACGGTAAGGAAAAGGCATCAAGATGACATTTTAGAGCTTGACTGTAAATAGAGGGACTTTCACAATAACCTTGAGGTGCGCGTTTAAACCGGAAGCTTCGGCCTCCGAGGGAAAAACCAAAAATATCTCTACTCTCTTCGGCGATGGGAATACTAAAGAAAGCATTCTTTAGATCAATAACTGAAAACCAAGTCGCTGTAGAAGGTATCATCGTCAACAGAGCAGTGATATCTGGGACTACAGGAAACTGCGGTACGACAATCTTGTTTACCTCCCGAAGATCAATTACAAAACGATAAACAGGAGGCTGAGAAGGATCAGTGCGTTTAAGAACCGGAAGAACAGGACTGTTACATGTATTTCCTCTCGTTTCCTCAACCACACCCTTCTGAATCAAATCATGGACAATTTCCAGAAGTGCTTTCTCACCTTCAGTAGAGATTCTGTATTGCGGAATACGTGGCATTTCAGCATTGGGCTTAAGAGTAACAACATAAGGTGGGATCTCAAGACAACCAACGTCATTCGGACCCGTAGCCAAAAGCGTTTCGGGAAGAGAAAGCAATTCAGGTGGGAATTGATCTTTTGATAAGTACATTGGACTAGTCATTTTCTGTCCTAGAGTGAGGTATACACCAGAAGGTGAACAATATATCGTAGCATGCATTCTTTTTAATAGATCTAAACCCAACAGATTTTCACCACAACCATTCGTCAGAAGAAGCGGAGCTTCTAAATCATAAGGGCCTATTGAAACAGGCAAAGGGCAAGAAACTGGATTGCGAACAGGGGCGCCAGAAAATCCTACAGATACATTCGTTAAGCCAGACAAAGGTGCGCCAGGGAGTTTAGAATGAATGATAGAGCTTCTCATGGCACCAGTATCTAAAAGAAATGGCTCTGAAACACCCATTGTAGTGACATTAACATAAGGTCCATTCTGATCCACTGGAATTGACGTAACCCCCTTACTTTGTCCATGGCTGTCCTATTCAAAATGAAGACTTTCATTCCCTCCTTCAATATACTGATCCTCACTGTAATACTGTGTAGACCTAACATTTTGCTGGTCAAAGTAATTTCCGGAATTTGGAGGAACAAAAGAACGCTGCTCTTGGGTTAACACACCTCGACCTCTACCTCTATTTGCTGACTGAGGACCACCACGACCTCGTGAAGCAGATGTTGCTCCATTACGCTGCAACAATGCCGGACAACTGTTCTTAAAATGACCTTCCTCCCTACAATAAGCACATTGATTGGGACCTAGCAAAGGTCTTGGAATGAATGGTTCAGGCTTTTGATACAACCTCTGAAACTGCGGAGGCTGTTGAAACTGAGGCTGAACATAACGAGGAGGATAAGCCTGTTGCAAGAGAACTTTAGTTTTTAATTCTTTCGTCTTTTTCTCTTGTTTTTCCCTTTCTTCTTTGTCTCTATTTTCATAATATTGTGCAGTAGCCAATATCTGGGCGGAAGAAGAAACTGCCCATGAACTCTCGGAGTCTTTTAGCTTGTGTGATAGTTCAGGAAGCAAGTTATATACGAACTTATCCACAAATAATCGCTGTCCCCCTTCTGTAGCCATATCTTGACCACTGTGATCAATGAATGTCTCCTTGAATCGGGTAAAGAAATCGGAAACACTTTCATCTTTCTTTTGTTTACATGCTGCTAGCTTATCCCAATTAACTCTCAAAGCAGGCATCATTGTTTTCATTAATGTAATAATCCTACCAGGGAGTTCTGAGATCAAAGCGTCGGGCTTTGCACCACCTACTTGACCTCTATCTGCGGCAATAATAGCGTTCCAATCGCCGCCCAATTCTTGAGCGTGATCCTCTCTACGAATTTTAGCCCATATTGTCTGTGGAACTACATTTCCCATCAACATGTCAATATCTGCTAGATTCATAGTACATGCATCAACTGTTTGCGACAACTCTTTATAGTAACCAGCAGGATTTTTGCGTGGATCTGGTAGTGACTGTTTAAGTGCTAAAACTTCAGACCTTTTCTAGGGGACATGTACCCATATGCGCTGAAAATGCGCAGGAATAGCTGGATTAGCACCTGCTGCTGCAACTTCTTCCTTCCATATTGGAGAAACCTCTCTCATGGGATAGTTTTTCAGTGCTGTCCTAACTGAAGGATCAGAATCAGGAAAAGTCTGTGAGAACAATAGGGATCTGAAAGAAATAAGTGTTCTGACAGCGTTTTCAACCTTAGGACCCACAATAAGTCCTTTGTCAAAGTCAGCCTGAACATCTAACAGATCCTGTGGGACCGAACCCAAATTCATATCCTCCCATTCTTTAGCGAGAGTATCGCACATAACTTTAAAAACATATCTTTGTGTAGGTGCATTCCATTGCAGAAAGGTGGACATAATATCAGACGTACTATATTGAGGACCCTTCTTGATCCATCTACAAGCAAGTGAGTCCAATTTTTCTCGCTCTTCGGAGTCTGGGAATTGACTACGAGACTGTCTTCGAGAAAAAGCTGGAGACACATTTAAAGCTTCAAAGAAAGGTGATAAGAGACCAGAGACAGTATCTGCAAATTGCTTACGCATAGATGGAGAATTTGACATAAGGATAGGGGACAAGGTATTAGGTGAATTAACTAAAGGAGCATTAGGAATTGCCAAAGGAGCAGAAGGCAAAGGAGTTAAAGGCAAAGCTGGCATAGGCAATACTTGAGGAGGCAAATGTGGAAAAGCTGGAGCAGGCGGAAGCACAACTGGCGGCTGAACAGGCTGTAACATCGGGGGTGCATTAGCACCTTGTACATAGGGCGGAGGCAATTTCAATAAGTGAGACATTAAGGGATCTTCCTCAAAATCTTTTCTCTTATCAAGGGAAGAGATAGGCAACGTCGGATAGCATTTATCTATTGCCATTCGATGCTGTCTGTCTGAAATTTCCATTGCATTATCTATTTCATCATCTTTGAATTGCTGAGCAGCCTGTATAATCGTCATTCCCTGTGTTTTCCTATCTCGTTTCGCTTGTTTAATTTCTCTCTGTTTGGCTTCCTTACGCCAAAGGCGAAAAGAGTCAAACATTGCCGGCCGGGCTTTTCTTTTAAATAACGTTGCTTCTAAATTATCTAGCACATCAGTTTCGAAACTACCATTTTCTGGCCATTTTAACACACCATCTTTCTTTGTATATCGGGTCCATGTCTTATTAAAGGCAATAGGACCAACACCATGTTTAGAATAGAGCTCATATGTGGGAGTTCCAACCGAAGGAATCGGACAGGAGTCCTCAAGCTGGGAGTCCCTATTACAACCAAAGCAACAAAGTTTTCCAAACTTAGTCAGACCAGACATCTCACGATTTTTACTGGCTGTTCACAAACATCAAGGGGGTAAAACTTTCAGTTTACACAGCACAAATGCACTTACCCCTCGGCTTTGGCCACTGCAATGGCCAAATCTAAGGACCTAAGGACAAAACAAAGACCAAAATTTGTGGGCGCGACCCACCAAATACTTAACTAAGGATGTCTTCTTACACCAACAGAGGCCCGTCTATCGTCTCGCTTTACCATACATCATCAAAGAAAGGGCCAAGGCAGGGCGGCAGTCAGGGCAGCAGTCGTCAGTAGCCGTCAGGAAGGAGTAACCGCGCTGAAAAAGACCTTCGGACCACTTCGACATACAGGGGTCGCTTGACGTGGCTCGCGATTCCTCCAGAATTTTCTTGCGGGGTTCCTCACGACCTTCAGGCAGAACCGGTACAGCTGAAGCCGCCCCACGTTGGGCGCCAGTTGAAGAACCAGAACCTTATGGGCCTGGCGGCGCAGGGTACGCCTGAAATCTCCTTGGATTCACCTGCCGCAACTAACAGAGACACGGGACACTCTGTCAGGCGTAAAAGATCAGATTTTATTAGCTGCAGCTAGTACAGTTGTCCAAGAAGTACACAAGGTATGTTCTCAGGAGACTGCCACTTTACTTTGTGGCGCACAATCTTATATACCGTATAAAAACCATTTATTAACTACATACACTCCCAGAACACATAGAAAGGAGCCAGTAAGAATAATGTAAAGATAGAACAGAGCCAATAGAAATGTCGGAAAACAAGACAGCACCAATAGAAGGAATTGGAAAACAAAGTATCAAGTGACTTAAGGTTGCCTCCCCTCCAGCTGTGTTTGTCACCCCTCCCTTGAACTAATTCATTAACCGATCCACAACGAAGTTGCATGTGGTGCGATAAGTTTGTGTGCGTTTGGAGGACAGTTGTGAAATGAGAGAATACTAGCAAAGGACAGCGAAGGCCAGACGATAAGATAAGATCGGCGGAGAATAGTGTGAGCCTACAGATAGTTGAAACAAGGATTAGAAAACCAGACAGGGATTAGTGTACTCGGTCAGACCTTAATACCAGCCTTGTAAAGATAGAGGCAGAAGGCTGTTTTGAACACCATGTTGCAGAATAAGCAGAAAAGGCAGAATGGACTTCGTTCGCTGTGCTGCCTGAGTGAAGGCAACATAAAATGGCGGCGGGCCACAAAATGGCGGGTCGATACGATCGTATTAAAAATCGAATTTCCTCACCCTCCCCGGACAAACAATGCTATACCATGCCAACAATGGCCGGTCACACATTATTGGCAATACATCCATGATTTTAATCAGTCAAGGTGCAGGTAGGTACAACTATCTTCACATGAGTAAACTCCCATAGAATTATTGATTGTGTGTGTGCCTTGTGATGGCACACACATATTACTTACTTCACACAAGGACGTACCACAGCATTTCTCAACACTTTGGAATACACACTTAGGGGGTTATTCTAACTTTGGAGGAGGTGTTAATCCGTCCCAAAAGTGACGGAAAAGTGACGGATTTACCACCAGCCGTATTACGAGTCCATTATATCCTATGGAACTCGTAATACGGCTGGTGGTATATCCGTCACTTTACCGTCACTTTTGGTACGGATTAACACTCCTCCAAAGTTAGAATAACCCCCACAATCCCTGGGCAGTTGTTTGTCAGTTTGCTGTGACAATGAGGTAAATGTCTACAACATCTGGGGCAGGCTCAAATGCTATGGGTGTCACAATCAGATAGCCACTGCAACAACCATCTCCTGACCCTCAGATGCAGAATACAGTGCCATGCAGTCCCATATGGTCATGCAGGTGTAGAGCTAACAAACACCTATATGACAATGCCATGTATAAATGGTGCAGTGAGAAGCACCGCAGGCGTATCAGAGACAGTGATGGTTTGTAGGTGCATGGGTCCACATTATCTGAGACTGTGTGATTGACTGACCATAGATATTTATCAGTTGCTCTGATCTACCACTAGGATGACTTGCTCACTCAGCCTAACAAGTTTACAATGAACAATGTTGTCCATTAACTGATATGTACAAATTACACTAAGCAATGTTTTCTGTTCATGTCTTGCAGGCGGACTGCCGCCCTACACCGTAGGTGAGGTGGCCCCTTTGAAGACCCCGATACAGCCAGTAAGTGTCATCTTGTGCGTCATGTGTGCCAATCCAGGGTTTGCTGTGAGTCAGTCTGAAGTGTACAATGCTATGAAATATGGTTTTGCCCGACCAATGATATAATTGGAGAATGGATGGCCACATATTCATTGCCAGCTGCCATGATAGGTGTCAGGGGAGCTGTTAATGTACATAGCATGCCTGTTGACAACCACTTTGTCACCGCATCACTCTGTGCCACACATAGCTTACATTTACTGACAAAACAATACGGATGTGGATTAAATCTTCAGAGGTCTCTAGGGGGCTTATGTAGGTGACACATGCACCACAGGTGGCTCAGTACTCTTCAGATATAATGATGCTTTAGTACTGTAAGGACACATATTATGTTGCACAACACAGTAGTGCACACAATTTGTAGACAACTCAGCTCCAGATGGTTGTGGGAAAAGTCTATGATTCTTAGCAAACCTGATCGCAGCTGTTTTCACAACATGGTCCTGCCACCATGATATTTGTGAGGGATGTAAGTTACATCACATATGCATATGATATGAATGCTGTGTGTATACCTTGTATTTTGATGATGTCTGACATGCATGTGCAAAAGATGTACAATGTATCAGGCTACTGTTGCAGCTCCCAGTGCAGTGCCATATTTATTGTGGTTCTTAGGGCACCCATACAGCCACCATGCGTGTACCGTTTAACACATGCAGCACAACATAGCACAGGATAGGGGCTTCAGTTATGTAATGTGTAAACAACTTTGATGTGCAGGTCAGGCTTTGTCCAATGTGCCTCCCCCTCTGCCATTAGTGGAGTTCCAGATATCCCCCCCTGCAACTTACCCTGCATTTGTGGTGGTTCCTGGTAGACTGTGCTGCTCTGTCCCACGATTCCATTGATCAGCTCCTCCAGGATGATAGCTGCAACCATCTCCTCCAGCTCATCTAGGTCCTTATGTGGTGTAGGACTTCCACCTCCAGTCTGCAGTGCTGCCTTATGGTTCCTGGCGAGTTTCTCCTTAGTTCTCCGCTTGCAATCGTGCCAGCTCCCCTTCCACTCGGTGACAGTCCTCTTCACTTCTTTCTAGAGGATGCTGTGTTTCTGTGTGTGTGTGTGCTTTGCTCACTAATGAATAAGGACTGAAACGAGACAGTGATATATTGACACGACTTTGAATATTGATTTTTGTTTTTTTGTCTGAAATTAGAGAACTTGTGGATACCATTAGAAACAAAAGTAAGGTTAGGTACAAATGTGTAGGATTATTAGTTGTAACAGATAACATGATTGTATTATTATAGGTTGGGTTGAGCTTACCCACACCTAGTAGTTCAGAGAATGTCAGATCAACATTTTCCCAGCGCACTATAAGCCCTATAGAAGGTAAGGAAACATTAACAGTGAGAAAGACTTACACACAGATGGATCCAGAGGTAAGTTGTCTGTAAATGTATATTATAAGCTATTATATGAATATGTAGAAACCATGGAGGTTATAAATTGTCATGTAAGCACACACTTGCCATTGTCAGTTAGTGAATGAATCACCTATCATAATATTTATTTTGACATATGGAATTTCCTATAGCTTGTTGTTAACCTTTTTGTGTCAGTAGGAGTATTATCAATATTATTACTCTAATTATGATTTAGTTTTCTCAATTGTCCCAATCATGAAACACATAAGCAGGATCACAAAGGCAAAGAAATGACACAGTGGGATGATTCTTTGAACCTACCTTAACATTTAAAACAGTATTTGCTCACAGAAAATACCTGACCTGTATTTTAACCCCAGTAGAAAATAAATTATTGGACAAATTGAAGACAGGAGGAGAACTATGAAAGCTAAAGTATTAAAGGGAATAGTATTAACAAATTGAGAAAGAAGAGGAGATTATTCAGTAATTGTAAATCAAAGATTTTTAGCAATTGATTGGCAGCATGTAGGGAAGTTGTGTGTATACAGACCCAGATCAAACACTGACTCAATTTGTGTAGGGACTAGTAAATGTAGACATGCATTTTTGCTTAAAGGTGTGTGGACTTTTATGTTAGCTGGACAAGACAAGTATTTGCTCACATAAACAACTTGATCCATATGTTGACCCCGGTTTAAAATGAATTATTTGGACAAATTGAAGACAGGAGGAGAACTATGAAAGCTAAAGTAGAAAGGGGAAGAGTATTACCAAACTGGAAAAGAAGAGGAGCTCATTTAGTATTCGGAAACCAAGGATTGTTAGCAATTAATTAGCAGCATGTAGGGAAGTTGTGTATATATAGACACAGATCAAAGACTGACACAATTTTTGTAGGGGCTAATTAATGTAGACCTGTGTTTTTGTTTAAAAGTGTGTGGACTTTTATGTTATTTGGTCAAGAACCCACCATACCAGGTGTTTATTTCATTTGTGGAAGAAATGTCTATTACAAGCTGCCAAAAGGCTGGTATGGTACATGTTATCTAGAAGTTGTCCTTCAAAAGGTTCATCATGTGGGCAATTGTAATGATCCATTGTGGGATAAGAAGCCAAACACCAGAGTTAAGAGAGGTGCCAGTGCTCCAGAGGTAGTAGGTGATATATTTGGTGCCTTTAATTCCAACAGTAGGTGTTATCCTGTATGATCACAAGATAAGGAAGTTATTGATAATTGTAGATAAGCTTTCTACAGATACTGCAGGTACATTTTTGCGAGTGGACACAGAAATGGTTGCCCCAAGGTCAAGGACTTTACAAAATCATCTTGCATTAGACATTCTTCTCGCAAAAGAGGGCAGAGTTTACAAAATGTTGCAATTTCAACAATGCTGCACCTATATCCTTAATATTAGTAAGGAGTTGAGGAAGTATATTTCCAACATGAAAGGACTGAAAAAAGGCCTGGAGGAGTTAGAAGTGACAGGTGCCTGGGAAGAGATTAGTAGGTGATTTTCAGCTGTTGGAAAGTGGTTTGGAAGTTTAGGAAAGAGACCCTATGGAACCATCTTGTGGCATGTGCTGCTTATAGCCCTGTGAGCCCTAGTTGCAGTTTGGTCTCTATAAATTGATCAAGAAGCTGAAAGAGGTCCGAACAAAGAAAGGAGAAAGAAAAGAAGGGTTTGAGATGGTACTAGATGATTCATATATTACAGTGACATTAGGCAGTTAGAAGACTCCAGAAGATCTCTCCTGGGACAACCTCAGACATTTGAGCTGCCTCATTATAAGTTAGCGTTGAAGTTTTATGTGATTGCTTGATTCACCATCAAAGGGGGGACTCATATAGCAGAAACTTTAGTATTATCCCTCATGTCACAGTGATCATCTATATGTGACAGTGTATGCCTTGTGTCAATTAAAGCACTAATGGTTACTTGTAAAGTGGTGCATTGAAAGCCATAATAATGTGCATTCACTCTAGGTCAGCAGTAGAAACCCATGTGGTATATCGCTTAAATTTCATGTATAGAGAATTAATTTGTCATTATGTTATAGTTCATGATGCAAATTAACAATTTGCATTAAAATGATATTAGTTTTCATTGGGGGAAAAGTATTTTTAACGTAACATGCAAACATAGAGAATATGGTAATATAAAGCTACATGAAAGGGTTAACAGAATTTTGTCATTTTTAATTTGCTGTAACATGAGCAAGTCTAATAGCTTATTAATAATGAATTTAAGGTTTAGAGAGGCTAAATGTATATTAAATGCATAAATGAGTGTGCTGTTTTAATTTACTTGCATTAGCCTAAGTGAGGCCTGCAAGGCCCTGCTTCATGTCAGCACAGAAAAGATTTAGTTATTCTTGATAACGTGAACTTTCCTTCAGATATCGTTCCCATGAGAAAGCTAGCTTTGAAATAGATATTCTGTTGTTTTATGCATAGCAGGCTTATGAACTAAATTTGGAAGCCAGAACATTCAAGAAATGCAGAATACATATGTATCCAGTTGTTTAAAATATGCATGGAAATCATTTACATGATGATCCTGAGAAACTTCACCTATGTTGCAGTCTGAATTGTATGACTGTTTGCCAATGGACATTTCACCTTTTTCATCATATGGAGTGATGGATGGATGGATGATCAGCTTGCCCTGTGAACTTAATATACCATTTCCCAAATGGATTTGCAGCAGATCGTGAAGCAGAGCCCCACTCCAGCTCCAGCAGATCTTTAGGATCCTTACCCTTGAGAGCTGAACCCTTTGGACACTGAGAGGTATGTTCCTCACTTTCCTATGCCCCTTTGAAATGCCTTGCAAAGACCTGGTAACATTTTCCCCTTAACCCAAGAAGAAAACCTTTGACCAAGCTTCTGACATGCTGTCGCCATCTCTTTTTACCTACTTTTTGCCAACCTTAGTTTCTTGATTCCACAAATTTTCTTTTTCCAAAATCTTTTTTTTCTTTTTTGTGCTTTTTGCCTTTTTGCCCCTCTGTGCTTGTCCCAGCACATACTAAATAGATTTCCAAATTTGTAGGGTATCTCCTTGTCAAGGTTATTAACAAGTGCAGGCTTAGAACAAACTAAATAACTAACAGAAGTAGGCAGCCCATGTTTCATTCTTTCTAGATTTTTGTATTGCTTTTATGCGTTATCTAGTGATTAGTGTTTTTAATGTTAGTTCCTCTGAACGTCTTTAGGAGGTTTAGGCAGCCTATTTTGGTTTCGTATCTCTATAGCTTTGCTTTGACAATCATTTATGTTACTCTGAGCATTCATTTATAATAAAGCCCTTTGAACTTTGTTTAAGCTTGGAGTATCATTTGTGTGTCTAAATGCTAAGTCATATTGAAATTTGTACTTGATTTTTTAAGTTTTATGCCAAATGATGCTACACCCTTACATGCTGGGTGAAAAGATCTAGGGGCCTCATCCTAACATATATCATGTGAAGGAGAATATGCTACAGCACACGCATCTGGTGTTACATCGTGAGAATATTTTGTTCAGTGGTCCGGACCTTGTCGGCCAAGTTGTGATGGTCTGCATGTAACAACATGAGATCAACAGCAACTGTGTCTATTTGGTGTTCCAAAGAACTCTGATAGCTTTTAAACTGTGGTTAAAATGGCATCTAATTTGTTTTTTATGGATTCGACGGTGGTGTCTCGATCCACTTGGGTAGGGTCCAATGCAGGCGAGGAAGGTGAGTTTTGAGTTTTGGAGCACAGGCGTACCATGATGAGGAGTGAGTACAGGTAGATTTTAGGTGGGAATATCCACAGCAGAATGGACCCGCTTGTGAGTGCCAAATGGAACAGAGGCACTACGCAGCATGAGCAGCTCAAACTACAGTTCAACTGTGGCACTGCCCACATGCACCAATGTACTCCTACAAGTGTGCAGCACGAGCAGCCCCACCAACCCAGGGCAACGCACCCAAAGCAAACAGACAGTCAAGGTTAAATTACAAGAGCCAACTGTAGAGTTTGTGGGAGGAGTACCTGAGATGGTCTATTAGTAACGTGTACTACTCGTGTTTAGGAGAGGCCTGTGGTGGCTAGCAGTGGAATATAGACCAGATCCAGGGTCAGGCAGTCAACAGCTGGTGTTGCGGCTATGTAATACCAAGCAAGTTATGTACCAGCAACTGAGTCAATGCCGGTGAGCTGTGGAGTGCCACAGCAAATCAGAATCTGTGGAACAGTGGTACATGCCCCGCTTCATGTAGCACCAGGTCTGCAGCCGGAAAGCAGGGAAAGAGGAGTTGAAGGCAGTGAGCCACAAGTGAGGTAATAGAAAAGCAGGCAGTTATGTAAGCAGGAGTCCTATGGAGGTTACCAGGGGTCACACAGTATTACAGCGACAGTGAAAGCAGTGTTCAAGTGGTAACAAATTATGTGTAAACAGTGTTGGAAACTACAACAGCCCAGGTATCCAGCAAGGAACAGAGTAGGCACAGCAAAGCAGTGCAGGCAATAGAGATCACGGTGTGTATTGTCTTCAAAGTTAATGCTTCCAAATGTAAAGGAAACAATACGCAGTATCAGCACCATTCCAAGGACCTCTGTATGGGTACAATGTGAGTCCTACACCCATAGCATGATTTTGAAGGCCCTGGGCAGTAGCATTTCCAAGTGGGCAGTCCATAATCCCAACAGGAGCCAACCCCATGCCGATTGAAAAGTAAATTTGTACCTCACTGGGGGGACACTTCCTCTGCAGCAGCACTCTTCCCTATAGGTAATCTAGATATGGAGGCGCTCGACTCATGTAGGCCTCAGTTCTTCAGTAATTGGCTATAATCAGGATTGCATGGGCCCGAGGCGTGAGGCTAAGGCAGCAGGAATGTGTCTCTCACTGCCCGGCACTTCACAGCGATGTCAGTGGGAGGCACTTAGGCTGAGTGGTCCAAGATGAGTGAGGAAAGCTTGCAAGCATCCAGCATGTGCAAGCTGTGATCCCGAGGCAACCAGGGAGCCACCGAAGGTAGTTGTGGGCTGGATAGCATGAGCCAGATCCAGGTGCAAATTGCTGAGCGAGGGGAGCGAACCTTCCACTTGTTGGCGCCCCCCAGCGATTTTGAGAAAGCACCAGTATCCAATGGTCATTAATGGAGTGACCAATCGCTCCTGCGGCACCCAGAAGGTCACAGTCCGCATCCTCGTCCACAGTGAGATGTCTTCCCAGTGAGACAAGGTGCTCTGCAGCCATATGCTCTGTGACCATACAAGGCAGCCCTCAATCAATGCAAATGGTCTTCTGTGGTCGTTGTGCCACAGGTCACTGACGAGTGACCATTGGTGTGCAGATGGCAAGGGAGAGAGCAGGATTACTGGTAGGATGCGGGCTGTGACTCAGAGCCGAGCTAAGGGGCAGCTGCCATCACTGCCGCGCAGACCCCACCCCCACCCTGATATGTCTCATATCTCCAATACATGACTGTATACCAAGGCAATATCCCTGAAAAGATCGTAACTGACTTTTATATGTGGTGCACATTTGTCAGCCAGTCATATCTTTATTTCAGCTCAATGGCCATGAAAGAGAATATTTAAAATACAATACAGTAAAACATTTAAAAACAATAAATACAACTGTACAACAATTCTCATTTCATAAAAATTACCAGCAAGTAAAGATCGCAGAATCTCAGATAAAAATGTTAAAAACAATATAATTTAAAGAAAATGAATAAATAAGAAAGGGGACAATTTAATAGTCTCAGTCCATCAGCTGGAGAACAGTTTCTGTCTAAGCCTCCACATAAACAACGGAAACCGGGAAACGGCAAAGACAATAAACTGCCTAGCATCACTCTGGTATACTCTGAAAGCTGTCCTGAAATTCCAAAACCTCAGATCGCGACAGACTGGTAAAATCCACCTCGTTCTAAACTCTTAATGGATGGGACAAAGTAGCCAAACATGCTCAGGTGTTTCTACCACCTGTGGGCAGAATGGACGGAATCGATCCCTACCACCGGGGAAGCATTTCGCCTTGGCTGAAAAAGAACCAAAGGGCAAAGTTCCCATACAAAATTTAAGCTATAAAGTCTACGCATGGCGAGGTTCCATCTCGTCCAAGAACACCTCAAAATGGTACCCACTTTGAAGTCCAAACAAAATGCAGTAAGAGAACCATCTCTACAGGTGTGCAGATAGATGTACTTTATAAATGTAGCGCTAGTGATCACCTTTCAATTCAGACTTGAACACTGAGATGATATCAGCATGGAAGACCAAAGATTCTCATACACAATCTGCCCCGGATGAGGTCTCAGCGAACCAAGCCAGGCAATTTTACAGGCACCGGGTGGCCCCAAAATGTCTTCTAAGGCCTCACGGAAAGGCGTAAGCTCAGGAGCTGTTCAGAGTCTCCGTCCGATGCACATTTGTTTTTCATTGATGGGTCACATACAACTAACTGACACGATCACTCTACCTCTATGTTTCCTTCTGCTGAAGTCGTCATTCTCCTGTCTGCTTCACAGAAACGTTGTAGCAGTTTAATTATTTAGTGAGATCTTTTGTTTGGAAAGGAAAAAGTCGCAAAGCGTGTCATATAAATTGCAGCAGAAAAGTTATGATAGGAGTGTTTGGTTCCCTTGTATTGAGAGTTATCTTACAATCAAGTGTCACGTTTTACAGAGGCTAATAATCCTAGCCAGTAATTTACATTTTATCCCAGCTAGTATAAACAGAATGTTGGGTATGAAAAGTCCTTATTAATTTTTATGCAAATGTCAGGGTCATGTGCATGTTAAGAATTGTAGAACTCCAAAATATTTATGTAAACTATACATAAAATTATTTGGAGTTCTGGGGAACTGGGGCAAAATGGACTGCCTCTAACTATGGTAAAACTCACAACCTTTCAGGGGGTTTACCTCTTTTTCACAGAGTGAGAAAATACGGGTCTTTGATAGATGGATCTCCTCATCAGCACAAAAGGCTACCGTCCCTTTGCTGAGTTACAAAAGAATTTTGGAATACAGCATCAGAGTTTTAAAAAAATAATAATAATAATAACTACAAATGAGGAACAACTTTGGAAAGAATCATGCAGTTCAAACGTCAATAAATATCTAAAAGTCAGCCCAGTGTGAGTTATATTTTCATGGTACATATGCATTCAAATCGGTCTTCGAATTGCAAAACATTATCTATAAGGCAGACTTTGATGAGAAATGTAGTTGCTAAAAAGGAGGAGAATACATTATCGACTGCACTGTGTAAAAATCTTCACCAGTGATACTATTCACTGTCCCCACTATTGCTTTGAAACTGATGTGCCCAGTTGTTCTGGCTTGCCCAAAGGAGGAATGTGAGAGATGTTTCCTGGCAGAAGGGAGCCTGGAAACACACTGATCCTCATTATGAGTGACCAATAAAAAGCTCAATGATTTCCCTTCCCCAGATTTATCATTACTAGGAGTCCTATAAGTTCGGAGAGGTAGTAGTGGAGATTCTGAGTTTTTGAAGAATAACATGCATAAAACAGACTAACTTTACCAAATGCTCCGTTTTCCCCTGGTACTGTACCTGGAGACCATCCCTTTCTTGGACTAGATGAATCTCTGTATGGACCACCACTGTGCAGCAGTGCTTCCACTAAATGCATAATTGTGATCGGTCTGTATACACAGGTAAATAGGGCTTCTCTCCTAATGTGATCTTGGCATCATATTTTTATTTTGTCACCATTCCATTTCAATGAGCAATGCTGGCAAAGCAAGAGATGAGCAAAATCCAGAGCACAGATCATCAATGAAGACATTGGACCAGTGAATAGGAGGCACCTTCAACTAGAAGGAAGGGAGCTGCTGCCCCTAGTGTCACTTTCTCGCCAGCAAAGTGTGAGATGAAGGCTGTTTGTGGCACCTGAGGGTTGTAAAGCTGGACACCACATGCCAGGAGATGGAAAATATGTCTCATCTGGCTCAGAAGAAGATATATCTTTGCTTTCCCAGGAACAGTCCTCACCATCATCTGACTGTGCAGCTACCGTAGTCATCTCTCCATGGACCCTACACAGGGCCTCCAGCTGGACTCCCTGCTATACTTCCTCCAACTATATTTCCTACCTGGAACAAGATAGGGAAGCATTCACCCTACCCTCCAATAAACTCTCGTATGCTGCCCTCAACCGATTACGTCATAATGGGAGCTTTCAACAAGGGCAGGAGGGAAGGGAGTGCTGATCAAGTTGGTGATCTCTTGTGAAGTAAATGGAATGAGAGGTGATGTGTGCACTCTCCAAGAGACCAGCATCAGTGCAGGTCTTGTGTGCACACTTCAAGAGACCAGCATCAGGAACTATATGTTCTCCTGACCCCACTGATATTAGGCATAGTCCGCCTTCCAATCCTTCTCATTCTGCTGTTGTCAGTTATTCGGTGTGTTTGTGCAAGTTGCTTCCACACCTGTCCCATTGTGTCCTGAAACATTTGCTCCAAACCCAGAGGAGAAAATTCGATCTCCCATTTTAGTTGAGGGTAAACACTTAACTTTTTATTTGGACTTTTGATTTTATCAATTGACTTTCCTTTAGGACTTTAGAACTATGAGTTTTGTTTTTTTATGTTGAACATTTGTGATATTTTAGTATTTACTTTTGTTTTCTCAGTGTAAGTAGATTTTCCCTAGACGTTGCCGGTGTATTTTTTTCACTGTTACCAATGCCGTCCATGCTGACTATACCTTACTGAAATAAGACACTATTTTTTTTTCGTTCTCCCTTTCTCATGGACTCAACTTTTCAAATGTTTGACAATCTAAAATAAAGATTACTTTTGAAAGAAATATATATATATATATATATATATATATTAAATCCATTTTGTAGGTATTGATGATCTTTGATGAATGTGTAGGCATTCCTGGCGATTTATGTTTTGTTAATAAAACAATGCAGTGTTTTAGGCATAATACTGACAATTTTTTTACATAAAAATATAGATGGACAGAAACATGCACTTATACTGATGGAAGGTAAGTTAATGTTCTTTTAGAAAAGTATCCAATATTTAAATGTTACATCCAAAGGTTTGTGCTTGGCGGGTCCAAAAGTTTTGTTTTTGTGATGATTAGTAATTGAATGTTTTGGGGAAATGTGTGAAGCTTTAATAGTTGTTCTTACTGACGAGGAAAGGGGGATCGTCCACGTTTCCTGCTACGCAATAGTGGGCCCAATAAAGACTGTGGTTGGGCTTGAAAAATTGGAGATGGTGAGTTTCAGGATGATGCAGGCGGGTTGATGTCAGGGTTTGTGGAGTGGATGGTCTTCAATGTGCACCCCTTGACTGAGACATATTCATTGGCTCTGCAGATTGATACATGCACCAGTGTAATGTGTCCTGATTTATCCAAATTTCCAAGGCATGTTGCTTTCGATCCTGCTTCCTCAAGAAATCAAGATATTCTTGTTTGCATCTTTGCATGTCTTGGTTAGATGTTTTCATCTGATTCAAGACATGGCTCACTCCTTCCAACAACCTTGGTACAGCTTCCTTGTGACGTTCCATTTTGCAGAGTCTCTCCACATTTGTGAGAAATAACATCTAATGAATTGTTGCTGGAATTCCTGTCCAGAGAACAGGATTAGGCCATGTCACCTCCCAAGATGCAGACGAGTCAACGGGGGTACCTGTAGTTTGAGATGTGGGTTGTAGAAAGTCCTGCACGCACAGCGAGTACAAGGATCAATGCTGTAGAAACTGTTGGCTGGTAGCAATGCTTGGGGATATCTTGTTGGGAGAATTTTTGTGGTATAATTTGAGATGATTTCCTGTGTGGGAGCAACAATCTTCTACTCTTCATCCACGCCTACTCCACATCCTCCACCTCCTTCTTTTGAGGTGGAGAGACAGCAGACATGGCAGATTGGAGGAAATTGGGCTTCATCCTCAGATTGCAAACCATCCTCCCTTTGGACAGCACAGCATTATTGTAAGGGTCATCGTCCTCAAGAGTCAAACTGAAAAGGTAACTTTAAATCCTTAAAGTTCATAGTATAGATTGCGTGTAGAAAAATATGTGACTTATTGAACTATATTTTGATGAAAATATGCCACTTTACTATTAATTAGGAATGAAAGTAATACTTTTTTCCTTAAGATATTGATTAGTTTATGATCCTGTACATTAAAGTAATAACATGTAATACCTACTCTTGCAAGAGATGCTTCCTTCATGGAGAGACCCTTAGCTATAGACTGCTAAACCTTGGTCCTGGAAATCAGTGATGGACACGTGTCCCTAGGTAAAGCACTTGTCTAATAATAATAACACTTAATTTACATTAGTATTCATGGCATACAATTATAATATGTTAGACAGACACACAGATAGATAGATAGATAGATAGATAGATAGATAGATAGATAGATAGATAGATAGATAGATAGATAGATAGATCAAACGTTAAAGTAATGTTATAGCTAGGATGAAAATGTTTGTTTAAACGTAAAAGTGCTGTGAGATTCACTTGTCATAATTGATATTATCAAAGATGTTCTAGAACATGTCATGAGTGTTGTAATATGGGAGTTATAAGCAATGCACGGCGTGGGGACATATTATAGTTATTTGAAATAACCCACAGGCACCGAAGGGTTGAAGTTTAATCTGTAGTGTTTTTTAAACACAGAGGGACTGCTCCTTCCTCCAGCCCTGTTTAACACCATTATAGTGCTGATTTAATTCTGCAGCTGGAACGACAGAATTAATTAGTAATTCTGCATTACATGAATAACACAGAATTACTAAATTTCTCCAGTTTCACAGGTCGGAATAAAAAATATAGCCCACCCCTATCTAAAACCCGCTTGCACGTGTGTTAGGATATCATTATCCACAATCCACTCTAACATCTTTGCAAGCACCTGCTTGTAACAAAGATCTTTTGTGAGTTATCTAAAAGACTAATGGGGCGATAATTGCTGGTAAGGTACCGGTAAACTTTTTTAAAGGTCAGAACAATCTCAGTGCCCTTCCAAGTCAAGGGGATCGATGCTCCAGCATCTATCTCGTTGGAGACTAGGTAGATATAAGTAACCCAAATTATGGCATTGGAAAAGAAACACATCTGCAGAAATCTTGTACAGCCCTGGGTCCTTACCCAGGCATTGTGACATGACCACTAACCCTGTGTCGGCAAATGAAAATGTAACCGAAGACAAGTCCTTGCGATAGGCAGATTTCAGGTGCCATGCACGATGGGCCTGTTATCAGCATCTGTGACCATGAATAGAGAGATTCAAAGTGGGTAATTTACTCCCTTGGTTGAATATGTACCTCAGGGGCCATGTCATGATCTTTGCCACCCTGGCTAACAACGTGGCAAAATGTTTTAAGGTCTTTGTTTTTTGCCACATCAAGAAGATTGGCCCACTTCCTTCTTTCCCAGTAAGATTTTGAATGCCTTAAGCCTTCCCTATAAAAATCTCAGACTTGCCTGAGCTTTAACCTATCGCCTAGCTTTAGGGTAGAAAGAATGGTTTTCTTAGCACTCCTGGAAGATGGGGCGAAGCATTCCTGTGTTTCGAGAGATATGAATGCTCATTTAAAACTCTTTTGAAACCAGTCTTTCAATTTCATGAATAGCTCATCATGCAGTTTTCCCAGTTTTCAACCATTTACTCCAAAGGTAGTAGCCACCAGCCCATATGTTTTTGTTGTAAAATAGGACGAGGTGCAGATGACATTCCTTTTAACTTTTCTTCGATTATTCCTTAGTGCCAGGGCATTGTTGCAAGGCAATTCTTGAATAGCTTGACAGAAGGATAACAAGTCCTGAATTGTGAGGGCTGGTGCGTTATGATTGGTCGCGGCTTTGGAAGTGACGTTAAAGTCCTTCATTGATCTCTAGATCCGGACATGAAGGAGAATATAGTCTAAGTTACTGCCACCCACCGAAATCTTGGAGCAGCATTAATATCAGACAGAGAACAACTGTTGAAGGCAAAAGGCCGTATCTAAGGGATTTGCAGGGCCGAACTTGACGGTTGCTTTTTAGGTGGAGCAACTAGCTCAGGGATACCCCCAAAAAGTATCGTTGGTGGGAGCTAGGCCCTGAGTAATGCTGAAAGACTTGAAGATTTAATCGAAATCATCCGCGAAAATCACACAGTAATCGTTAGTGTAACAAGACAATATTTTGTTTAATAGGTGGAAGCTTTCTTTCTGAAATCTAACGCTTCTATTATGAATGTTAATTACAAGGACAAGGCTGCCAATAGTCGGAGTGATTAAACCAAAATGTCAGGCTAAACAACATTGCACAACAAAATAACTTTGAGCCACACTAATAAAACTACAGATGCTCTACCTACTGCAGATGTAGAAATATAAAAGCAGCTCGTAAACCCACATCTAAAAACATTTTCCATGGCCTATGTTTCCTGGAACTTGCAAATGTTGTGCCTGTCAATTAAATGTCCCACTCCCTATCGCTTAGTACAGATTGTATCTCTGCTACTTTCCAGCTAAATATTGATATGGCATTGGTGCAAGGAAGGTCGGTTAACAAGCAGCATCTATGGTAATTAATGGTGATTTAACTCAGATGGTAGAAGTAAAAGTACTTGTAGGTCCCCTAGTCTCTGTTGCCAATAGAGTGTGTTCATGAGAGGTGTGTAGTGGATTAGTGGTCTTTAGTACCTGAGGTGACTCCACCCTAGGAGTTGTAACAAGTGCACTTGGTGGCTTCTTGATCACTTCTACTAAGGAAGGAGATGCATTCCTAATTGTAACATGAGTTGGCCTTGGGCTGTGGTGATGATGGGTTAGGGAGGGTGGGTGGAAGTCAAACGTTATCTATGTATTGCACAAGCACTGCAAATCTATTTGCTTTGGAATGGGTGGGATGGGCCAAACGGCATGGGTCTGGTGTAAACCTCTGGGGCCCCGGGATAAAGTGGCATTAGAAATGCCCCATGGAAAGAGCTTGATTGTTCCAAGATTTGCGGAAAACTGTCTCCTGCTGGACAGAATTTCCTTAGGAATACTATCATACCAAAAATTAATAATGAGTATCACAATTAAAGCTTTTAGTATGTAGGCCCCACCCAAGCGACTCTGTGGGTCATTAGAATATTATGTGCAGCTGCCAGAGGAAAAACAGCATTTCTATGAAGCAAGTGAAGGACCTCATTAATTATTTGGGAAAAGGATTCAGATGTAAGGGCAGGACGTTGGCCAAGACACCAAAATAGGGGCAAGTCACTGGGGGGAGGTGTTTCACCAAAGGTAAAAACAGTCAATCACAGCTGCAGCACCATCAATGGATTCCCCCCTCCATTCCATAGATCAATTCGTAGATGTGCCAACCTCAGGAAGGGCATTGCAATTCCCCACCTTGTTCCTCCATGCCCCTGACCCAGACCCAGCCACCCCAGCTTGTGAATTCACAGATCTTGAGGAGGTACAATATTGTGCGGTGGAAGAATGTGGTGGTAGATAAACAAATCTAGGAGGAATTTATTTAGTGACAGTAAGTTATGATGACCAGCTATGCAACCTTACACTTCAAAAACCAAAAACGATATGTCCAGGCCAGGTGACTTTAGACAGAATATCAAGTTATTGTCAAATAAATTGTCACCCTTATCAAGAGAAATATGTTTATAGATAATGCAAATGAAAGAGTTACCAGTCTCTGCCACACGTCTGTCTGCACTGGTTGGAGAAGAAGACGAGGTTCTCGATGCTGGATGATAGGCAGGCAAAAGAGTACCTTCTAAATTGTAAAGGACCTGATAAGATTTAATTCAAAAGCCTCTGAAATATCATGGTACGAATGTGTTGATTACATGTAACAAAATATGTAATAAGATACAGTTAAATCAGTGATAATGGATACAATTCAAAATATTATAAAGGATTCATTGTTTAAGTATCGTATACAAAAGTGTGGGCTACTGGTGTGTGTAATGGGGATGCAGTTACCCGTGTGCACTGGGTGTTGATCTGCTACTGTAGATGGTAGTCATGCTCCAGTAGACGCTACCATTGCACTTGAACAAGGGACTGTATAAAATATATAATGGTATAACCATTGTATACTTGTGAGATGTGTGTATATGTTTGGGGGGGGGGGAGTGTGATGTGTTTGAATGAAGGAAATAAAAAAATAGAGGGCTGTATTATCTTACCTGGCCTTACAATTAGATTCCTTGGAACAGGCACATCATAAAGCAGGTCATGGTGGAGAGGATGTGCTTTTTGAGGGGTGTGAAATGGAGACAGGCTCTATGTCTTCCTGCAGTTATTGACTTTGTCACCTGCATCCTGGAAACCCTGTCCTCCACCTGTCCCTACTTGTCCTGTCATTTATTTCTTAAGGTCCCCCACATTGCAAGCCTCCATCCAAATTTTTTAATTGCCAAATTTCCTCCACATGGCCCCTTTTATTGCTTGTATGCTCCATTGATGGTGGATTGAGGCAAATCATGTAGTTGCCTGTAATGTTCAACCAGAAAGTTAACTACAATGTTTGTCTTATCCTTAGTAAAGTTTCTCTTCTTCTTGAGTATTGTTGTCTATATTGTGGAGGCTGGAGATGGTACCTTTTGTCTTTAGGAGTATAGCAAGGGGAAGTCGGCAGAGCCTAGAGTGAGGATTGTATTTAGGTGTTTAAAGGGTTATTGGCCATCAGATGTGACTGATGTGGGTCAGTTGTACTTAACTTTATTCTGTTTCACGATTTCTACCTCACTAACAGAAATACATGCCCTGGAAGCTGAGATATCCCCAAACAAGAATATAGTTGATATTTAACTGTAAAGTTACTAGAAGAAACTTTATGGTCATAATTTTCAATAATAACAGGCTCCACCCCTAGGGGATGGCGACTCATAAGTCTACTACTAGATGGAGCTCTCTGCCCAGAGTTGGTGAATACTGTCTTTGCCCGGGGTCTCCACTGGCGAAAGTCTATGTGTGTATAGATATCCACATATAATTTTCTATCTGTGAATAGGCTATAAAGTGTCACTAGTGGAAACAAATGTAATATAGATGTTATCAAGGCAGAAAACATGTTGGAAAACAGTTAACATTTTTGCCTGTGAAGTTCGCTTGGATAGGTAAATGTGTCCAGCTCAAGCCATTATTCAGTCATTCATCAGCAGGATATCTCCAGAGTGGCTCACAGTGAGTGAACACTACCAACATTTACACACAACTGTAATATCTTACTTGAGCTCAGCCTTAGATTCACAATATACATTTGTACAGGTCTACAGCCTATCTGTGACCATTAAAACTGTTTCATGTTAATCATGGAAACCAGTACCAGTCACAGTTTTTCAGGCAAAATCCTAGAAAGCTTTTGTGAAATATGTTTCTTTCTTTGGAGAAGATGTTTCCCAAGTGTGCCCCAACTTCCACTGAATGCCAAGTCACTTGAATTTACCCTGGACACCACTCTCTCCCTCAACAAACACATTGACAAACAAAGACAGCCTGGTAGCAGCTCTGTCTTCTAAAGAAAGTGAAACAGTTTCTTCCAGAAAGTGACTTCAGAACTGCTGTTTAAACCCTCGTAGTCTCGCTTCTGAATAGTGGTAATGTACTGCTCCATGGCCTCCAATCTGGCACCATTTAAGGGCATCCTACAAGCTGCATCATTTACAAAGCCATCTTAACCAACACCCCTGCTTTTCTTGCACACAAGCTTACAATCTCTGGTAGTGCTCATCAAACTCAAAGCTGCTGTGCCATCAGGCTGCACACTTTGGGCATGATTACGAGTTGCCTGTTGAATCCCTGTTTACACACATGTTGGAATTATGACTTATTAGGTATTTAACACATCCGATAATATTCAGATGTGTTAAATAACTCAACATCCATTAATTTCGGCAGATCAAACCTGCTGAAATTTAACAGGTGAAAACCATAAGGTATTTACCATATCATATGGATTTTAGTGCCTTTAGTTAATTAAAAGCCAAAATATGCATGTTATTCCCTAACAACTTGTAATAGGTTTATCATACTTGATAGATAACGTAACCAGTGGTGTCATTATTTCTCATGTGTGATTATTGCCTATGCTCGTAATCAAGCCCTAAAAAGTGTAAAAAAGAAAAAACAAGGCATCAGGCCCTTCCAATCTATGAACCCGGGTCTGGAAAGACATCCCTGTATCCATCAGGACAGCCAAAATGCTGATTCAACCTAGGAAAGTTTTGAAGATGCACCTCTCTACTCTAAAGGACAAGGACACCACAGCACAAAGCATTTACAGTCCACAAACCAGCTATCCCTCCTACCACTCACTGACTTTATGCTTGTCTTTCACTCTGTACAGTGCTCTTTTGCCTTTTAGGAAACTTTGCATTATAAATATACCATATGTATATATACATACACACACTATGGCATGAGAGCATCTTTGTGCAGTGGTACAATTTTTTTGCCCACATTTTTCCCCATAACAAATCTTCTTCTTGTACATGTCTACATATTTCGGGGTTCTTTTCTTCCCTTTCCCACCGTACAAAGAGATTTACTTCAGCCCTTGATTGGCATAAATCACTGATCATTTCCAGAGTGGGAAGGGATTGAAGTGATTTTATAACACCCACAGACTCCCAAAATTGATAGGTATGCACAAACATTCCAGGATATTCCAGCTGTGGAATGCCCATTCTGTCCTATTTGATTGAACTTAGTCCCATGTAGCATTACACAGACTTGAATTACATGTCTAACTGCAGGTTATATTTTTAATTCAAAAAGTGAATTGTGCTTTCTCTTTTAAACATGGTAAAATTGGCTTACACCCAATTGACACATTTAATTTACTTATATGTCCCTAGTAAAATGGTTCTACAGGTACCCCGTGCCTGTAAATTTAATGCTGCTAATGGACCTGCAAAAAGAACAGATGATGGACTAAATGCTGTCAAACACTCACCCCCAGTCACAGATCTATGCATAAATTCATTGTTTTTTTTCCTCGCTGTGTCATTCCAGTTTGGGACGAATCATACGCAATTCTGTCTTGACCCTGCTCTCCATGGGAACAGTCTTGCCCAAACTGCCTGGCTAGGTCCTCCTTGAACCAGAAACAAGAATCCTGAGACCGATTTTGGGGTATCATCCCTCATCAGCCAGGTGAGTTTGAATCTGGTGGCATAGTGAGCATGGGCCTACGTCTGGGCATATCCTTCCCACTTAGGGTGACAAATGCAAAATGAACAGACGATTAACGGAATGCTGAACAAAGTCAAACATTGACTCCCAGTCACACATCTAGACCTAAATCCCTTTTTGCTTGCCACGCCATTCCAGTTTGGACCCAGCCATATGCAACTCAATCTTGACCCTGCTCCCTGAGGGAATAGTCCAGTCTGCACTGCCAGGCCAGGTCCTCCATGAACCAGAAACAAGTATCATGGGACCCATTTTTGGGTATACCCCCTCATCAGCCAGGCTAGGTTGAATCTGGTGGCATAGCTTGCATGGGACCACGTCTGGGCATACCCTTCCCAATTAGGGCAACAAATGCCCAGGATACTAGTTTTCAGTCCAAGGAGGATCTGGACTGCAATTTTGGGCTGACTGTTCCCATGGGGAGCAGGGTCAAGATTGGTTTGCGTATGGCTGGGTCCAAACTGGGATGGCATGGTGGGTAAAAAAACAATGGGTTGGGATGCAACTCAGGCAATTGTCCGGGGCTGATATTAATTCAAGCATTCCATCCATCACCTTTTTTTTTCATTTGCTGCCCTAAGTGCACTGGGCTCGCTGTGCAGCTGGATTCAAGCTAGCCTGGCTGATGAGGGGTGAGACCCTGAATTCGGTCCTAGGATGCTTGTTTCCGGTCCATGGAGGATCTGGTCTGGCAGGTCGGGCTGGAGTGTTCCCATGGGGAGCTGGGTCATGACTGTTTTGCATCTGGCGGGGTCCAAACTGGAGTGGCATTATGGGCAAAAAAACAATGGATTTGGACTCTGCCTGAGCAATTGCCAGTTGCTGAGATTAATTCAAGCATTCCATCCATCACCTTGTTGTTTTTACTAGTGGGTCTGCAGCATGTATTAAGCTGCTCACTTATATAGCATTTGAAACATTTCTCAGGTCTGCCATTGCAGCCTATATGCAGTTTTAAACTTACACTTTGACCTTGGAAAATAACCCCTTTTCCGGGCATAAACCTTCCTTTTTAATATATATGTCACACCATGGCAGGCCCTAAACAATCCACAGGGCAGTATGCACTATAATTAATGAGAACTTGTCATGTACTTACTTTTATGTGTTACATGTCTTGGTAGCGATAAACTCGCAAATGTATTCTTCACTGCTGTGAGGCCTACCACTCCCATAGGGTAACATTGGGATACCTTGTTACATTTTATAAGTGATCAATTTTGTTTGGGGGCAGGTAGAAATGGCATGATTGGTGTCTAGAGAACTGTAATTTAAAACCTTCTCTAATGGTAAATTCAGATTTTTAAGTCACAATCCAAAAAATGTCATCTAACCATTTGGTGCCTGCAGGTGGAGTCATGGGGCACATGGCTAGGTGTAGTTGGAAGTTGGCCTTTGTGTATTCTTCCTAGACAGTATCACAATAGAGGGTCTGGGTCTTGGAAGGATGGGGAGGGTGAAGCTATCACCTGTCACACCTGCACTTCAAAGACACTGTTTCAGCTCACACACAAAGAACTTGACACTAGCCTAGTGTGACTGAAGACAGATTGAGACCAGGACAGGGAGTCAGAAAATTCCAAACCCCTCTGTTGGGAGAAACCTCCAGAAGTTTCTCCCATTTCAAAGCTAGCATCAGGTATAAAAGTAGGACACTCAGACCCACTCCTCAGTACACTCTCAGACGTAAGGGCACTACAGAAGAAGGAGTGCCTTGCTGCCTGAGGCCTGCCCTGATCTCTGAGAAGGAAGACTTGACCTGCTCCCTTCATCTCAGGCTACCTAAGTGACTCCAAGCATCAGCTGACTGGCCTCCTGTTCTGAGCTGCTGGGACACAATAAGATCCAGAGGCTTCCTTGCAACTTCTTAGCTGACCTGCTACACTGGACCGAACTAGACCTGCAAATGGACCTGCCTGAGCCCTGTTGGCCTCTGTTGGGGAGAGTTCAGATCCCCAAGAGGTGTCTCTCACAAACTAATCTCTGGGCTGGTATCAGAGAGAGCTCCTCCTGGCCTAACTGAAGCTCCCACTTAATCGGGCATGAAACCCCACAAAGCCTTGCTGTAAAGCTGCAAGCTTCATCAGTACTGCCGCAGAGCGATGAAAAGCCCCACAAAGCCTCGCCACGCAGGTGCCAGCTTAATTGGAACCAACACAGGGCAATGGAAAGACCCACCTCACAGTTCATCGACCCAAAGCCCAGCTAATCCGTGCCACACAGCTTCATTGTAGCAAGCGCCTTTATATCCACGCTGCACGGTCCATTCTGCAAGGACAAAAGGTGCAATCCTTAGTGAGCCAAAATCAGCCCTTTGCCTAGTCTGTACTCCATTGCAGTCCAAATGAACTTGTGACTTAGTCCCAGTCCTGCGTGACCAGATACCCACAATAGGTGCTTTGCTCCTTTTGGAGCTACTTTCATCTAAATCTTTAAAATTCCATATTGCCAGTTCTACAGAATGGATTTTTGTTGTTTTGGTGTCAAATAATTTATCAAATTTCACTCTGTTTTTCTTTAATGGTGTGAGATGTGCTATGTCATCACTATTTTCACTTTATTGCTGTTTATTTGCTCCATAAATACTTTACAGATTGCCTCAAAGTTAAGCGTGTCTGCTTTTGTGCCCACCCACCAGAGGGTTAAACAAAGGTTAATTTAGAGAATGCCTGTGGTTCACCCTGACTGTGGACTGTGGCTGCTGCTTGAGAAGGGCTTACACCCCCCTCAAACAACAACCCAGTACCTCACAATGGGTAACTGAGAAGTCAATGACTGTGAATATCCTGTTGTAAAAAATTAAGATGTTCATATGAGTAATGCAAACTTACATGTGCAATTGGCTTTGGGAATAGAGCCTAAAGTGTATCATAATCAGTAACTGACTGAATGACGTGTTAGTAGTTTATGACACACCCGAGTTAAGAGGATTTTGGAGAAGCTCATTAATTTAGCCCCATCTCTTTCGGCCCCTTTCCATTTCAATCTATAGAGAAACATCCAAAAATTAAACAATTGTGACACCAGCTGACTGTAATTTTGAACTTCAATAAATGTGAGTAAACATGAGTCACAGCCACTGGGCATGCAGAGTAGAGATTATGTTCAGTGGGCCACATTTACTAGTTTTGGCCGCAGGGCAGTGCAGCAAGTCACTTTGCTGAGCTGCCCTACATCAAAAGGAAAGGGCAGGAATGTGCCATATTAATGAAATATGGCACATTCCCGTTCCTTCTGCCAGTGCACAAATTGGTGCCTAGCACGAACGCAATCACCCGTGCACCACGGGGCAAGGGTGCCTGCGTTGTTGGCACAATTGTTGACCCTTGCACAAAAATAATCAATGGAGGTGTTCTCCTCTTGCTATGTGTGCTGCAGAATCAGCAAAGAAGAAAAGAGGAAAAAACTAGGAGAAATAAAGTTATTTCTCCTTGTTATGCCTCCCCTGGGAAGGCGCACAGTTTTGACGCATTCTCAGGTTTACAGATTCTTCTAAATTTGGAAATGTGTCAAAACCTATAGGTGTTGCGGGGAAAATCCACTGCAATGCCCATGAAATACCTACTTGATGTAGAGTAAAGCAACACAGCACTTGGTGCTGCCTTGCCTTGCTCCATATCTATGAAGCCACGCAAAGGCACACAGGGTGGCTTTGCATTGTTTCATAGATATGATTGCAAGGCCTGCGCCACCCGAGTGTCATATAAAGTGGCTCTCCTGCAGTGCAGGCCTCTTGTAAATGAGGTCCAGTGCTTCCACTGAATACAAGTAATGGAAGGGCATGAAAATGAGTAATGAGAAGCAACTTGTCTTGAGACTCTTTGGTTCAAAATATCTAAGAACTGTATGGAAAGCTGCCACAAATCTGCCTCCAATTCCTAAATGATTTAAATAATGCCTGATGCCATGCTCACATGAATGCACTTAGGCACCATCAGACACCAACCTATCTTGAACAAGCTTGTCTTTGCTTTCCAGAGTCTCCTCCAACCTGCTTGCTTCTGTTAGGCATCCCAACAGCAGCATCTGATAATATATAAAAGTGGTGGGGCGAGTGAAGTGCCCCACCACATCACGAAACACAAAAACAGAAAACAAGCATGCAAAATTAAACACTTATATGCACTATATTAACATGAAAAATAAAATAAATGTACTTACCCTACCTGTGTCCTCTGTGTCCTTCGCTGTCTGTGGCTCGGACTGGCACGAGTGGAAGAGGTAACTTCCCAAAGCAATCCATACGCTGCTCTCATGATGTTAACCAGCATGAGAGCAGCATCAGAATTGGATGGAGCGGGCTGGCTGCATGCTTTTTCAGGCCCTTTAGGTCTGTGTTTTGTCTCCACCCAGCTGTCCAAGGCATCTGGGTCGAGAGCTTCAAACTGCACATGTCAGTTTGGTGGGCGTGAGTCTGCAGGCCAAAGTGACATGCGCACTATGCAGTGCCTGGCCAGCCACTGCTCTAGTCCTCCATTCTTCCGAGGGCACACCCCTCATTTCTCCCGGCTCGGGGCAGGTTGATGGCTGAGGTGTGCCTTGTGAAAAATAAAACAGCAATAAAAGAATTTCATTGTCCTTATATTGTTCACATTTAGCGCTGCTCTCAGTGTGTGGTGGAGGGGAGGGGAGCGATGCTCTCCCACACTCATGGAGAAACTGCCCCTGTACACCAACACTCGCCATCTACATTGTTGCTTTGGTCACTAGCCAAAGGTGCCACTGTTTCCTGGTCACATCTCCTATTGTTACCATCAGTGAAGGTGAGACACAGCTCTTGTGCATGAATGATATAAACATTAATGAGATTTGCCGATGGTAAACCTTTCCGACTGAAATATGAACTTTTGGACAAGTTGAGTACTTAGGAGAACAATGGCCAAAAATCAGCCACTCTTGAATCAACAATCGACGTTCATCAGTGCCTATTGTCAGATAATGGGTCTCGTGTGGTATGCTGAATATTTAAGTGATAAGTATTTACCTGTTTTATAATATTTAAAAATAATTCTACTTTGTAGAGAGGGGTGCCGGTTCAAAATCGCTGATTAAAATACTCATGGTAAGAACAGAGTGCAACACATTCAGACCACTCAACCTCAGAGGGAGTTCACCCTTTCAACTATAATTGCAAATGTAAAGAGTCCTGATTCCACATGATGGCAAAACAAGATTTGTATTCTTTTTTAGCTGTTTATTTTAGCTAGCATGCTTAACAAGCGCCTTGGCACTGTTGATAGCATTAGGGACATTGTTATGCGGAACTGTCCACCATCCCCACTTTCTGGCCTTTACCCATGTGGCTCTGCTGAAGGTGAGCTTCGGCTGGCCACATCAGGGGTCCCAGTGCTGTTCCGTTACTGCTTAAAGAAATAAACTTGGGATACAACACACCAAATAACAAACTGCAATTTGTTTGAAGGTCCCTCCTTAAAAACGTCAGCTCTTCTTAAAGGTGAGTTCCTCTTTAAGGAATAAGATCTTTCTGAATACAATCAAAGTCAACTCTTACCACATTCCACGACCAGAATTCACAACAGCTGTATTTCCGCTGTACGAAAGTCTTTCATTAATTTTTGGAAACATGTATTGTAAACACAAATATCCCCTATTTTGGGCAAAGGGCCATACTGGAAAAGCTGTGGAACCGCATAAAGTCACAATAAAGCCATTGGCTGACAGATGCGTTTACGTCAAGAGATTACTTGGAACACTGATACCCGGATAGTGGCAAAGCACGCTGGTCAAAGCACAAATCATATAATCAATCTGTTATTACATATGCGAATTTCTGCTACGCTGTCTCAATATGGCTGTCATTCTAGGCTTCACAAAATGGCGCTGCTTCAATATTTCCAGGGGAACGGTTTGTAATATTGCTCCTATAACTCTTTAGCTTCCACGCATTTGCATTTCTATTTCAGATGTTTTTTTATTGGGTTAATACTAGTCTTAACTAGATTTCGGTGATTGACTGAGATTGCCACGCAGAGACACCCGCCACCTCCTGCACGAGCAGGCAAAAAAGCAGCAGATCTCATTGTACCTGCAACACTCCATGATATGTACTAAATATTATGACTACTGGAAGCCCTGTAATAATTGATTCACCCACACAGCCATTTAGTCTGCGAGCTGTTCGCTTTACAAATTCCATATAATCTTTTAGAAATTCTTTCAGTGCTGAAGATTGCTGCCTGGCCTCCGATTCATTATGGTGATTGAATCCTCTTCAATAGAGAACTGTTTAAAGGGAGCACATCCCTGTGTGTCTCTCCCCGAGTGAAGGCGCATAGGTTAAAAGCTTGTCTGGGTGGCATAATTCACTGCTGCTGTGCCAAACAATCACATCTTATTGTGACCTTCATATGATACAAAAAGGCAACAGTGTGCAGCCTGGTCTTTTTTTTTTTTAAACCGCAGTACAATTTTTAGCTACTCGCCTTCTAAAGCTGGAAGACTTCCTAATTAAATAACCAATTAATAATGCAGAACAGAAAATAGCATTTTTTTCGTTCAGACACCAAATCATAATTAATCAGACTACAAAACGCTGCCTGTCTTTATATCAGAAAAATTAGAGAGTAAGGTATTTAAATATTCCGGCGCACCTGAACCTCGACCATCAGTCATTGTTATGACTTAAAACATCTCAAGCGAAATTAGGTTTTTGTTTGTACAGAGAGGCAGGAAAGTCAGATGGCTTGAATGACAAAATTAGAGCGCGCGCACTGCAACCAGCTGTATCAAACCGGGCGAAAAACAAATATATTGCAAATGCAAATAGTATGCGGAGGTCTTGCTTAAACCATGTTAGAAACATATTTTGCTGCAAATCGTCGCCCTAAAAATCTATTCGTGGAGGCAATGCGTTTAATACTGTTTTTGGAAGACAACATGTGCATTCATAGAGCATTATATTACAGTGTGAATGCTGCCCTTGGCAGCCTGAGCCTGGTATATATATATTTTTTGGTTCCATGAAATACTGTATCATTGGGCATTTATTTGCACATCACGTCAAGGTCACCATTTATCTGCAATGCCGTCAATGAAAAGAAAAAAAATCTTGGACGTCTACGCAATTTTACAGCTTAGTATAGATTTTGTTGCATTGTTTATCATTTCCAGTTTAATGAAGTAAAATTGATAGTCTTTTGGCTGTTTTATTTTTCTCCTGCCTGCTCAAATTATAACACAGAGGAGGATTGAGGAATTAAGGTCAGGCGCGTCGTGTTTGTTCTTTTCCACATGAAATGAGATCAGGTTTAGAACTGTTTTCGATTGAATCATGTGACATCGTTGCCTGAGTGAAATAAATACCCTTCTCTTCAGACGGAAAAGGGCTGGACCTTCAGTGGTTAAGTTGGTCTTGGCCACAGTGTTTTACTTGTTGGTTGCTAGGAGACTTATTATTGGAAGGTTACCATTGGATGTCATTTCGGTACATCAATCAATGAGGATTTATAGAGAATCACCTGTGAGTGAATCCAGGCGCTGAGAACAAAGCTACTAAGCGGTTCAGTTGAACAGCCATGTTTTGAGCCCTTTCCTGAAATCCATAAGAGAGGGTGAGTTCTGCAGGTGAGGGGGGAGGTCGTTCCAGGATTTCACTAGGAGCCAGGGCAAGGGAAAATAATTATTCTGAAGTCCTTTAATGCTACACTAGATTTTGAGTCTCTTTGACTTCTGAAAGAGGAGATCTTTACACAAACATCTTACAATTAGAAGAGCACTTAAGACACTTGAAAGTTTGTTGCTATATTTGTGGATTATCGTATAAACTGACAGAACCTACTCCTGACTTTGTCAAACTGGTTGTATGACACTATATTGAGTTTGCTAATATCCACCCACTATCTTGATTCTGCCTCTTGCATCTTACATTCAACATTAACTACTCCCGGTCCCTTTAACTTACTCTTCTAGGTCTTTCATCCCTGTTTTCTAAATTTTTCAGTATTTCTGACTTTCTCTCTCTTCTCATTCCTTCTTTTGTGTTTCTCTCTCTCTCGCTCTGGTTCAAAAGCAGATGAGGAAATATTAGTGCTGGGCCTTAGAAATGAGTGCTGTTGGGCCACGCCTTAAACAAACTGCCCAAATTTAAGCAGTTTAGCCTACAATCTTGTGGTTTGGTCAATGTAGAGTTTACAACTTTTTCACTATGTGATCCATCTCGTGAGATATAGTGGGGGGGGTAATGTCAAGCTGATTCTCTATGTAAGCTCTTTCACTCACTGCTCAGATGGAAGTGCTAGATTGCAGATTTTGGAATAGTATAACACATAAGATGATAGGATTCACCCCCCATTCAATAATGCCAGTTTTCTTAACTACCGGAGGCAGAATAATTTAATGGATTCCATATAACATCAAGCATATGCTGCACAGCATTGGCATGCCAAATTATCTACCTTGCTTATTTGAGGGTTACTGTCATCATTTATGTCAAAAGGCATGTACATCTCTCCATTTGGGCACTCTTTTCCTTACTGTACTGAGCAGCCATCACAATCCCCCTGGAAAGCCTTTCCTTTGCTACTGGCTGAACCCTCTTGACACATACACAGGGAGAAATGTGTTTAATTGGCTGATCGCTTTGTAATTATTATGTTTTTATGTAAGGTGCCCTGGGCAACACCATGATCTCTGGCTGTGACTCTGTTAAATGAATAGTAAATTATTGATTCATATTACTGGGAGTTAAATACCACACTGCTTGGTGAGACTCCAAAATGCTTTGGAATGCAAATACATTATGGCTCAAGGGTACCAGTATCCAAAGTGTAGCATCCCATACTGCTAGCACAGGTCTGACAGAAATCTTAGCCTTACTCTGCGTTCACTTCCTAGCAAGACTTCAAGGCACCCTGAGAAGAAAATCTAGTTATATCTTCATGGGGTTTCATCTAAACAGCTAGAACAAGGTAATAGCTTTCTATATATCATTTGCCTTAGAGCGTAAGCCTGCCTTAAATGTTTTTATTAATAATATTAAATCATTGATGTAACCTAGTATTACATGTTCACTGACTTTAGATGCACATGAAGATAATTTACATTTTAGGATGTAATTTACCACAAACCTTTACTTACAAAATTTCATATAGCTGTTAAAAAAATTCAAATGTTTTGTTTTGGGTTTGAGTCATTGTGGAAAAGTCAGAATGTAAAATATAAATGCTGTGAACGTGTGCTGCAAGAGGCTTTATTTTAAAAATCCCACCTTAGTTCTCCTAAGTTTATGGAGTTTCTAAAATTGCACCTTGTGGTTTTTATGGGTCATATTGGTGAGATGCAAACAGAAGAGGAGGGCCCAGTTGAGAAAGGTCTGTAATTAACTGCAGCTGAAGAGAATACATAATACCCAAAATTAACATCTATAACATTTACAAGATGAAAGTATTTCACCCATAGAAATCGAGCAAACAAAACTGTCACAAACTAAGTATTAAGTACAAGAAAACATCACAAATGGTTTCATTTTTATCAATTATGGGGCTATGACATCCTTTCATAAATACACAGAAACAGATTAGGCCCCAACAATAAAACATTTTGACACCGTGACACAGTCATGATACTACCTAACTATAACAGAACTACATAAACTCATGAGTAACCTTGAAAACATATAAAATGCTCTGACGTAATCATTGTTATTATAACAGTGACACAAGTAACTGCAACGCCAGCTTCTGTGAAAACCCCGCAGTTGTAAATCAAATCATGTTCGTGGGTCAGGTTTTCATGTGTTGACACAGATATGCTAATTAGAAATTATTAATGAATGTTTATGTGTTCTGATTAACGAAAAGCTCATAGAGAAATTAATCGTAGAGAAAATAATGTGCATGTTTGAAAATGTGCCCACAGGGTATGGCAGCCACATATACGAAAGTTGTACTAACATAACAAAAAATGTGTGAAATAATGAAAAGGTATAAGAATAATGTAGTAACATGTCATATTGAGATGTATAACCTATGTTTTGTAATAATTTATAGAATTAACTTAGCTGAAGTTGTAGCCTCCTTGCCAGGCCTCATACAGAAGCTGTTTTAGTAGAGCATTCTGGAGGAAAGCAACAATGCTGACCTGACCCTGAACCACCCCATGTTAAAGTTGCTTAGCTAGAATTTTCTGCAATGTACCAAAGGACAGGAGATGATGAAGTCAAATTGATACAATTATGTGTAGAATAGGCTGAATGTACTTTCCCAGGACTTGAACAATGAGAGCACTGACTGAAGAGGAACATGCAACATTTTTGATACCTGAAGAGCCAGATGATGAAGACATCGTACAGTGGACCAATCCATGAACTGAGAAAGAAGAAATATTAGAACTCATAGATTTGTAAAATTAATATTATAGGTTAAAGTCATATCTGCTGATTGACTGACCAATTAGGAATTAGGGGCACGGACTGAAAAACTCTAATAAAAAGTCATGACAAGGGGCTAAAACTTGAGATACGGGAGATGTGAGGACAAATTTGAGATGCAAGGGGAGAATTGATGACGTCATGAGACGCGGTTCGAGATTCTGTCATTGGGCTCATGCTCTCAAGAGCCTGATGCGTTGCTGATCAATTGATGACCTGAGGACGAAAACTGACTTTGTTGCTGATCCATTCTGTGGATAGGTAGCTATGACAATGTGACTTATTAACTTTGTGCCTTTTCTTCCTAGGTACCAACGGCACTGTTTTATAGGTTTTCCCTTAGCTAGATGTTTTCCAAATTCACGTTTTCTAAATTGTTTTGCATGAAGTATCACATGCTAATGCCAACCTGAGTTAGATAAGGGTCTCTTGGGTGACTTGACTGTGACAATGATTGACAGACTGATTTGCTGAACTCTGCTGTTAATGCTGCTATATTTATCTTTATTGGCTTATGCTGAAGCATTCGAGCATATGTTTTCTCAAGTTCTGATTAGATTATGTTATTGGTGGTCACTAATGAACTAATTCTGAGTCGAGTGAATAAACATTGATCCAATTTGATGACTTAGGTGGTCATTCTGACCTCGGCGGTAAAAGGCGCCTACCGCCGGTCAGAAATCCTCCATAATCCCGCCGCGGTCGCGGAAACCCGCCACGGTCATTCTGACCCGCAGAAGGCAAACCTCCGAAAATCCGACCGCCACAACAGACCGCCAGACCAGCGGTCGGCGGAAAGGTGGAGGTGACCAAACCTCCACCGC